>NW_028318540.1:1272260-2544520 GCF_062004578.1 Staurois parvus | reverse complement strand
TCCTCCCCCCCTCCCTCTCTCCCTTCCCCCCCCCTCCCTCTTTCCCTTCCCTCTCTTTCCCCCTCCTCTCCTCCCTCTTTTCCCTCTGCTCTCCTCCCTCCCTTCCCGCTTTTCCTCCTCCTCTCCCCTTCTCCCTCCTCCTCTCCCCTTCTCCCTCCTCCCCCCCTTGTCAACTTGTCCACACTCACGCCAACATAATGGGGACTGGGACAGAGAGAATTGGGCCAAACGATAAGGAGTGAGGTACCAACGGAGAGAGATTTTTTGAGTCAATCCCCAATGCTGTACACAGTGTGAGGCTTTATAAATTAGTTTGAGAGCGCTCTTTCATTGGGAGTGAGCAAAGGAGGAGTGCAAATCTTCCCAGTGTAAGAAGGGTCCTATTTTGAGAGAGGTTAATTTGTCTTGTAAAATATTGTATATTCAAGAAATACCCTTACTTTTGGGGGGAGTAGATAGAAAAAATGTTATTAGACGTTGTGGTAAATGGATTTGGCGGGGGCCAAGCCAACAGAAGATGTTGAACTCGGAGATACTGGAAATAATCTGCATCTGTCAGCCCAAACCGCACCCCTAGGAAGGCCATGAAGAAGGGTAACCCGTTGGACATGATATAATTTGACATTAATACCTTTCAATAACCAAGGCCTAAGGTTTATTTGTGGGATAAGAGAATGTATTGTCAGAAGTGGCATGTGGAGTGGAGTGTCAGAGACTCCCGAACCAGGGCGTCTATGCATTTCTCTTCATGCAAGAAGAGAGGCTCTCGTAGGAGGGGAAATCTTTGTTAAGCCAAATTGTTGCCACAGGTCAGCAATCAAGAGCAAATAGAGATCATGGGCCTGGGTTAAGGAGCATTCTATGGCTAGCCAATGTGAGGCGGATGAGGGCACGAACCAATATTTCAATTGGTCTAGGCATGCAGCTAAGTAGTAATCTCTGATGTCAACCATACCCTGCAAGTCTGTTTCATTAGGAGGGCATGAGAGCATCTGGCTCTCTTGCCCTGCCATACGAACTGCTGCAACGCTTTTTGTAGAGTACTGGTGTATTTTGAAGGAACTGGAGAAGCCAAAGTTCTAAAAAGGTGAGGGTTTGGGGGAGAATAATCATTTTGTAAGAAGCAATGCGGCCAGAACAAGATAGTTCAACTTTAGTTAGGCGGACTAGTTCTTGTGAAAGTTTTTTTTTTTTTTTTAGCTAAAAGCTGGACTTTAACGTGGGTAAGGTGTTTCGTGGAAGGGGTCAGGGTTATACCTAGATATGGGACTCCTTGAGAGGTCCATAGATACGAGAAGGATTGTTGCAGTAATTGCCTTTCTGGGATGCCGAAGTCTAAAATCAAGAGAAGAAACTAATGGAATGGGTCTATTGGCCAACGTGGAAGCCTGCGATGTGGGAGTGTGAGCGAATGGCCTCTGCTAAGGGTTCTATCAAAGATTAAAAATTGAGGGGGACAGTGGGTCTAGAAAGGAGATTAGATGTGTATACCTGATATTGAACAAGCATCCTGCCAGCAGTTTAGCATAAATTTTAACATCTGTATTGAGCAAAGAGATGGGTCTAAAGTTTGCCAGAGAGGTCCGGTCTTTACCCGGTTTAGGAACAATTACCACGTAGGCTTTCAGCATCTCTGGGGGAAAGGAAGCCTGGGGCATAGTGTCATGAAAAACCAGGCTCAGATTTAGAGCCAATTGAGCTTTGAAAAGTTTATAATGGTCATTAGTGAACCCATCAGTCCCCGGAGCCTTCTTGATAGGGAGGGAATCTATAACTTTGAATGCCCCCTTCACCGAAATTTAAATTGTCAAAGTAGAGAGAATGCTCCTCAGATAAGGAGAGGAGCTGAAGCTGAGCCAAGAAGTCACCAATAACCTGAGCATTAGGTGGGGGGTGAGTGGATCATTTTTCAGATTATATAGAGTACTGTAATAATCTGCGAAGGAGTTGGCGATTTCCTGGGGATTGGTGATTTTATGATTGGTGAGAGGGTGCAAGAGATGGGATATTTTAGAAGTAGCCCTATGCGACTTAAGTCAGTTAGCTAAGAGTCTCCCAGCTCGATTGCCATTGGAGTAGTGTTCGAACAGTATGATAAGATATCAAGAACCTTTAAAATCAAACAGAAGCCCTCTCAATTCAAGTCTAAGGTTGTGTAGGGCAGAGGCACAAGTTGGATCAAAGTGAGCCTTCTTGTCCACTTCAAGCTAAGGAATACTGTCAAAGATTGAGTTCAAGCGAAGGTTATAGTGCTTCTTGGCTCTAGCGCAAAGCTGAAGTATTACACCCCTCATATAAGCCTTATGGGCATTCCAAATTAAGAAGTTGTCAGAAGAGGCAGAATTTGTTTCGAAATAGTCCTGGAGATGCTGAGAGCAGTGACACATTGGCAGGAACATTGATAATTTTAGAATTGTAACGCCAAAGGCGTCTCGGATAACAGGGCTCCATCTCCTCCATGGGCAGAGATATAGCTGCATGGTCCAACCAGGTGATGTCAGAGATAGAGGAGACCTGTTGAAGCAACCATTTATCCGTCAAAAACACATCAATGTGGGAATATGTGGCATGTCTGAAAGAGAAAAATGTGAAATCCTTCTCAGAGGCATGTTGGCAGCGCCAGACGTCGAACAGATCTTCAGAATATAATAGTGAGTGGAGAGCAGGAGTCGATTTCTTCGAGGACTTGGACAAGTCCATGGAAGGGTCCACTGTTAAATTAAAGTCTCCACAGAGGAGCAAACGGCCATACTTATTGTTGTCCACCTTCTGGAGGAGGGAAAAACCCCTCCAATTTCCTGGGTGCCTGGGCTTCTTTTTTCCGTCGGGGCATTCCGAGGGTCCCCCCGGTAAGTGAGGAGGACAGTGGAGGAGTGTAGGGACGTCCACAAATCTTTGTGCGATGCGATCCCCCAGCTGTGGAGCGGAGCTGTCAGCGACCATTTTGCAGTGTGGTCACCACGCATCCTCTGTTACGAAATCCTTTAATATCCATATTATACGAATTAAAACTGACCCCAGATGGCAGTGTGTCATTTTGGTGTGTAAAATATTGAACACGTCTCACAATAGTGAGTTTATATGTTCCCCCTCCATTTTTCCTTTTAGTTGTTGGAGAATATTTTGTCTACCGTTATTTCTGTGGCTGAAGGTTCTCTGTTACTCCTGGGAGACTTTAAAGTTGTTTCTGATGTGGCTTTGGACTGTCAGGGAGGTGCTCATGGGGCTTCCCCTTCCCTTTAGGGTGGCTGGAGAGCTACGCACTTATTGATGTTTGGAGCCGCAGACACCCAGGTATTAGGCAATTCTCCTGCTATTCTGAGACTCATCGTACACACTCTCTCTCGTATTGATATGGTCCTGTCCCCATTAGGACATTATTCGCACTGGTCATTGAACCATTGGCTGCAAAATTAAGAAGTTGATGTCAAGGGTCTGTGTATAGGAGAATTTGAAGAGCGAGTGTCACTGTACGATGATGATATGCTATTATACTTAAATGATCCTGGCTGCTCACTATCTGCAACCGTCTTGATTATTCAGGATATGGTCCTGTCCACATTAGATGGGGTCTCTGTGATACAGAGTCTGAAATATTTGCCACGTGCCTTTTCTGATCATTCACCTATAGAAGTTGGTCTGCTATTGGGTACACATCCTGGGATTAAACATTAGCTTATGAATGCATATTGGTTACAGGAAGAATATGTGAAACTTAATTGTGTTGGCTATAAATCAATATTGGGTAGAAAATAGCAGGGATACTGATCTTTATACACAGTGGGAGGCATTTAAGGCTACTCTTCAAGGAGCATTTATGAAAACCGTTTTTCCAGAGCTTTGGAGGTGGACAATGCACAGGCAGGGGCATGGGTAGCCATGGCGGAGTGCTCATTTGTGAGTGATCCATCTCCATCAAACTCTGGAGAGTGGCAAGAGTGTTCACGTACATATCGTTTGCTTTTAGCAGAACAATCTAGTAAAAATGTATTGCATCAACGTAGACAAATTTTTTGAACATGGAGACTAAAATGGTCGTCTCTTGGCTTTTTTAGGAAAACCAGCTGTAACAGCGTATACCCAGAGACTGACGCAGTCCTCCATTTTGTTAAGAATCTCCATGTTGTCCCTCATTTTTCCCCCTTTCCGCTTTGTTAATCCACAGGGACATACAGTGGGGATCGAAAGTTTGGGCACCCCAGCTAAAAATTTGTATTAATGTGCATAAAGAAGCCAAGGAAAGATGGAAAAATCTCCAAAAGGCATCAAATTACAGATTAGACATTCTTATAATATGTCAACAAAAGTTAGATTTTATTTCCATCATTTACACTTTCAAAATAACAAAACAAAAAATGGTGTCTGCAAAAGTTTGGGCACCCTGCAGAGTTAATATCTTGTACTGCCCCCTTTGGCAAGTATCACAGCTTGTAAACGCTTTTTGTAGCCAGCCAAGAGTCTTTCAATTCTTGTTTGAGGTATCTTTGCCCATTCTTCCTTACAAAAGTCTTCCAGTTCTTTGAGATTTCTGGGCTGTCTGTCACGCACTGCTCTTTTAAGGTCTATCCATAGATTTTCAATTATGTTGAGGTCAGGAGATTGTGAAGGCCATGGCAAAACCTTCAGTTTACGCCTCTTGATGTAATCCCCTGTGGATTTCGAGGTGTGTTTAGGATCATTATCCATTTGTAGAAGCCATCCTCTCTTTAACTTCAGCTTTTTCCCAGATGGCATCAAGTTACCATCCAAAATTTGCTGAAATTTTATTGAATCCATTTTTCCTTCTACTCGTGAGATGTTCCCTGTGCCACTGGCTGCAACACAACCCCAAAGCATGATGGATCCAACCCCAAGCTTAACAGTTGGACAGAGGTTCTTTTCATTAAATTCTGCGCCCCTTCTTCTCCAAACGTACCTTTGCTCATTCCTGCCAAAAAGTTCAATTTTAACCTCATCGGTCCACAGAACTTGTTTCCAAAATGCATCAGGCTTGTCTATATGTTCATTTGCAAAGTTGAAACGATGATTTTTGTGGTGAGGATGTAGAAGAGGTTTTCTTCTGATGACTCTTCCATGAAGACCATATTTGTACAAGTATCTCTTTATAGTGGAATAGTGTACCACAACTCCAGTGTCTGCCAGATCTTTCTGGAGGGATCGTGCAGTCAAATGTGGGTTTTGAATTGTTTTTCTCACAATGCTACGAGCTGTTCTGTCTGATATTTTTCTTGGTCTTCCAGATCTTGCTTTAACTTCCACTGTTCTTGATGACTGCCATTTCTTAATTACATTCCGAACAGAGGATATTGACATCTGAAAACGCTTTGCTATCTTCTTATAGCCTTCTCCAGCTTTGTGAGCGTCAACTGTTTTCAGTTTCAGTTTTCTAGACAACTGCTTAGAAGAACCCACGGTGCTGATTGTTGGGGCAAGGTCAGATGAGTCTGGGCATTTAAAACCTTTGAGATTGACATAACCTGGTATTCCCAGACGATGATTGAGAACAATCCATGACACTGGCAGGTCTCAGCTTTGCAAAGGGGGCAGTGCATGCTATAAATTCTGCAGACGCCATTTTTTTGTTTTCTGTTATTTTGAAAGTGTAAATGATCGAAATAAAATCTAACTTTTGTTGACATAAGAATGTCTAATCTGTAATTTGATACCTTTTGGAGATTTTTCCATCTTTCCTTGGCTTCTTTATGCACATTAATACAAATTTTTAGCTGGGCTGCCCAAACTTTCTATCCCCACTGTATGTGTGTTGGAAGGGTCTCAGGCAGGCTAGAGCATGGCAGGGAGCCCATAGCTATAAAACACCTCTCTGAGCAAGGCGCCTGGCTGTCTGAGCAACCTGTGCCATTTAACACCTCGTAAAAGATAACTGAGCCTTCCCAGGAGTTCAAAGCATTCCAACGAAGCACGAATCGGATAAACACTTTTCAAAATCCATTTTTCCCCTATGTCTCATATCTTGGAATATGAGAGACTTACATAAAAAACAGACATATCGTCAGATTGGCTAAGAGAAGACTTAACAATTTGATGGGTCACTCGTCTTGTCTCGAATACATAGGAAAGCCGAAAAATAGATCTCGTGAACCGTTTAGTGTATAATTTCATAATTCATATCTAATCAATCCTCAGACGTGTCTGCATAATAATCTACCCGCGGGTGGAATGTCACTTGTGCAGATGGAAAGTTATGGGCCAAAATATGAGTTATGAGAGATTTTGGCTCTAGTTGAGGTATCCGACTTCAGAGACACCCCCTGCTGGGAAACTACAAAATAGGCTGTCATGCCTAAGAGAGTTGAAGACGTCTCCCATTTTAACACCAGCACCACCTGGGGAGACCCGTGCCTTTTCGCTCTGAAACTTGGATCTGCTAACCCAGGACTTTGGCAAGTGCCTCAACCCTTTCACCTTTCTGATATCTCTTTGGTGCACTGTTGGTCTCTGTGTATATACATCTTTTTCTGTAAATATTGTTATTGCACCTGTTTGACCTTTTAGTAATAAATCTTTCCTTCTGAAAGTGTTGAACTGTTTCTATAGCGCTTTATTGAAATTTACGAATTCCTGCCTCTAAAGAGAACGCTGCTGTGTTTGTTTAACCCTCTGCATAATCTGCCTGCGGTGATCGTATTATGCAGACAATTATCTCAACCATTATAGTGTTTTAGCTGATATCGCCGAGTTTCCTCTTTCTCTGTACAAAAAGAAGGTGGTGGCAGTGTGGAGGGTTAATTGTGTAATTAAACTGACCCAGTAACAATCGCTCAGGCTGCCGGTACATCGATTGTGGTCCAATTAGCTGGAAAATCGTTGTGCAGGGTGCAGCTGGGTGTTGCATTGTTATGCACGTGACATCGCGGTTTTAGATCGGCTAGTCCTTCGGTCACGAGTTTGGTGAGAAGGGCTGGGGTCTGACGCCACTTTCGTGACACCATCCTATAGCCCAATATCTATTTTGCGTATCCAGACATGTCAGGGGAGCATTGTAGAGGACTCTCAGGAAGTATTATATACGTTTGAGCAGTTCTATCCAAGCTATTTATCGATCACAGGGAGGGGTTTCTGAGTCTGACATTTCCTTGTATCTCTCCTTAATTCCATTGACGGTGCTATATAAGTACCTGAAATAATAAATGCTTTTGGGCAGGATTAACTTCTTTAAGATGATCTACCTACCAACATTTCTTTATATACTCTCCAATGCTCCAATATACATTCCTAAAAGGCTCTTTAGCCATATTCATTGCTCAGTCCCTTTTTGTGGAGTTTTAAGGTACCCAGGGTGTCTCTTGAAATTTTTCACTGCCAGATCTTTGCATGTATTATTTTGCATCCCAATTGATGTATATACATTGGCGAATGTTTCCTCGACTAAATAATGCGGCAATTAAAGCAGCTGGGATTTCCTTTTATGAGGCGCTGCTCAACTTTTTTCTATGGCGGCGAGGTCCCCACCCCTAGGGGCATGACCATACTGAAGGTTTCTAAGAATATACAGAGGCTGTGCATGAATCAAATTTCGGGTGCGCCTTTGGATGTTACTCCGAATGGTCTGTTGTGGTATAACCTACGATTGGGTGAGTTTTCTAAATTGGATGAAGGTCGTAGATGGGCATCCTACGGGGTTAAATACCTCTGTCATTTATATGAGGATGGGAGGTTTAAATTTCAACAAATGCAAATTGGGGCAGACCTACCTCTTGAGGTTTTCATTATGCTTAGCTCAAACATGCTGTGTTACGACAATTTGGTGCAGCTGTGCTTTCTCTTTCTAATACTAAATTAGAAACTCTCCTTATGAAGCCGGTGCATAATAAATTGGTATCTAGCTATTATCCAGCATTGACTTTGATGGTAGACACTGCCATAGGACCAGGGAAAGATGGGGTGCTATTATACCAGAACTGACTGTGGTCATGGGTGTTTCATTCATATGTGGCTTCTGCCATTTCTTCCAAGAATAAGATGATACAACTCCGACACTTACACCAGAGATATTATACACCATTATGTTTATTCAAGATGGGCAGAAGAGACACTGCAACTTGTCATAAATGCTGGGTAGATGAGAGAGCATTCCTGCATATGGTGTGGGAATGTGCTAAAGTTTGACCATTGTGGTCGCAAGTTACACAGTTTATAGGTGTCGCCTTCAATTTTCCATATATACAGTTAGGTTCATAAATATTTGGACACAGGCACAATTTTAGTTTTTTTCAGGTATTTGCCAAAACATATTCAAGCTGTAGTTGTATAATGGATATGGGCTGAAAGTGCACACTCTCAGGTTTAATTTGAGGGTATGTACAGAAATTACAGCTCTTAAGAGCAGCCATCCCACCTTTTTCAAGAGATCAAAAGTAATTGGACAATTGAATCAAAAGCTGTTTCATGGTCAAATGTGGGCTACTTCTTCGTTATTTCTTCATCAGTTAAGCAGGTAAAAGGTCTGGAGTTGATTTGAAGTGTGGTATTTGCATTTGAAATCTATTGCTGTGAACCTACATCATTCGTTCAAAGGAGCTGTCCATGCAAGTGAAACAGGCCATTGTAAGGATTCAAAAATGAAACAAATCCATCAGAGAGATAGCAGCAACATTAGTAGTGGCCAAATCAATTTTGGTACATTCTGAGAAAAGAAGAACACACTGGTGAGCTCAGCAACATAAATAGGCATGGACGTCCATGGAAAACAACAGTCGTGGATGATCGCAGGATCCTCTCTATGGTAAAGAAAAACCCATTCACATACCAGACAATTGAAGGACACTCTCCAGGAGGTGGGCGTTGTCAAAGTCTACAATCAAGAGAAGACTTCACAAGAACAAATACAAAGGGTTCACCACAATGTGCAAACCATTCATAAGCCTGAAGAATAGAAACACCAGATTAGAAAAAACATCTAAAAAAAGCCAGAACAGTTCTGGAAATCATTCTTTGGATGGATGAAACTAAGATGAATCTGTACTAGAGTGACGGAAAGAAAAAAGTGTGGAGAAAGCTTGGACCAGCTCATGATCCAAAGCACACAACGTCATCTGTAAAACATGGTGGAGGCAGTGTGATGGCATGCATGGCTTCCAGTGGCACTGGGTCATTGGGGTTTATTGATGATGTGGCAGAAGACAGAAGCAGCTGGATGAATTCTGCAGTGTTTAGAGATATACTGTCAGCCCACATTCAGCCAAAAGCAGCAAAGGTGATTGGATGGCGCTTCACAGTACAGAGACAGTGATCCAAAACACACTGCAAAAGCAACCCATGAGAGTTTGAAGGAAAAGAAGTGGAATATTCTGCAATGGCCAAGTCAATCACCTGATCTAAACCCAATTGAGCATGCATTTCACTTGCTGAAGTCAAAACTAAAGGCAGAAAGACCCACAAACAAAGAACTGAAGAGAGCTGCAGTTAGAGCCTGGCAAAGCATCAGAAAGGAGGAAACCCAGTCTTTGGTAATGTCCATGGGTTCCAGACTTTAGGCAGTCATTGCTTGTAAAGGATTCTCAACAAAATATTAAAAATGAACATTTTATTTATGATTATATTAATTTGTCCAATTACATTTGAGCCCCTGAAAATGAAGGGACTGTGTATAAAAATGGTTGCAGTTCCTAAAATTTGTACTTGATATTTATGTTCAACCCCTTGAATTAAAGCTGTAAGTCTGCATTTCAAATTCATTTGGATTTTCTTTTTAATTTATTCTGGTGGCATACAGAGCCAAAAGTATAAAAATTTGTGTCTGTGTCCAAATATATATGGACCCAACTGTATGTAGCCCGCTAACCTGTCTTCTAGGGGTAATTGAGGATGATATTATGGATACTGCCACAAGAACTTTTTTTGAGATTACTATTTTTTTTATGTGCTTAAACGTATAGTGTTACATTGGACATGAACAGATGTCCTTGGCCTAGCTGCCTGGAAAAAAATGGTAAATTTTAATGTCCCTGTATATGAAATGACTAGAGGATGTCCAAAATCATTTCTGCAAATATTGTCTAGATGGATGGAGTCCTCCTATACGGTGGAAGACAGCCCTGGAGAATATAATTAATGTATTGTGTAAGATGTACATGCCATCTGTCCACTGTGTAATTTGTTTATCTGGTGCACTGGTAATCAATATAACACTGTTGCTAGTTTACCGTTATGTGCTGAGAGGATTGTGGTTTACTCCAAAAAGTTTGGTTGCAAATTTTTTTTTGGTTTTTTTTCTTTCTGTGTTTTTTTTTTTCTCTACTAATGTAATAATCTCAAACTAATGAACCTAAAAACCAAAAATATGAACATGGTATATGTACTTATGTTGTCATTAATTATTATTATTTTTTAATGGCATGACCTTGCTGATCTCACTTGTCTGGAAACTCATATGAGCCACAATGTGCTCTGTCATGTTATGGCTGGATACTTGTAGAAATATGGCTGTTTTTTCCCCTTATCTACAATTTCTGTATTTGGTACTACTGGTATGTCTTAAGAACTGTTATGCTATGTATAAAGGTGCATATGGCAATAAAACGTCCTTATAAAAAAAAGAGGGGGGGGGATGCTACATGGTGGTAAACATGGACCTGTTCCAACTTTGAGAATTTGTTGCCATCAATTTCTAAGTTTTTTTCCTAAAATTGTACAATTGTACAATTTCTCATTGATATGTTTTCCATTTTCTACTGTGAATAAAATATGGGTTATTGAGATTTGCAATACATTTTATGTAGATTTTACACAGCATGCTAACTTTTTTGAAATTGGGATTGTATTATATCTACCTTTTATTGTTAATTATTTTAGCTTTTTTTGTCTACTTTTTGCTTCCTTCTATCATTAGGTTAAATTGCATCAGGCAGCGATGGAACTACAGCTTACCCCATTTAATGTGTTTCTACGTGCTACTTTGGATTTGTTGCAGGAGAAGGACCCAGCTAACATCTTTAAAGAACCTGTAAATCTAAAGGAAGTAAGCTGTCCATTCTTTTTTAATTGTAAGGTTCAGTGTATTTACAGTTGTTAAATATATTACTTATTCACCAGGTGCCAGACTACATGGATTTTGTATTACGCCCCATGGACTTTTCCACAATGCGGCACAAGCTGGAATGCCACCAGTACTCATCTTTTCCAGCTTTTGAAGATGATTTCAACCTGATCATCTCTAACTGCTTGCGTTACAATTCTCGGGAGACTGTGTTCCATCAAGCTGCATTGCGACTTCACCAGCTAGGTACAGCAGTACTTCATCATGCTAGACGGCAGGCAGAAAGCATTGGTTATGACCCACATACCTTGATGCACCTACCTGAGAAGCTCCATGCTGATGACTACTATCGATTCTCATGGGAAGAAGGTGAGATCTCTTTGCTCCACAATAAAATGGGATATGGTATCTAGAGTACCTATTCATGTCTCACACTTGTATGCCCTTTGTGGACCAGACCGAATTTTACGTTTGTGCCGTGGGCCTATTTAAAAAAAATACAATTATTTTTATATATATATATATATATATACACACACGCACACTGCTCAGCATAAATGAGTACACCCCTTTTGATAAGTCAGATTTTAATCAATATCTCAATGAACATAAGAGCAATTTCCAGAATTTTGACACAACTGAGTTCTACAGTACAATTGTTTACATGAAAGGTTAATGATATAACTTAGATTACCAAAATTTTCAGTTTTACTCAAATTAGTTGATGAAAAAATGAATACACCCCACACACAAAAGATATTACATCTAGTATTTTGTATGACCTCCATGATTTGCAAAGACAGCACCAACTCTTCTAGGCATGGAATGAACAAGTTGACAACATATTGCAACATCTATCTTTTTCTATTCTTCAAGAACTACCTCTTTTAGAGCCTAGATGCTGGACAGAGAGTGAAGCTCAACATGTCTCTTCAGAATACCCCATAGGTGTTCGATTAGGCTCAGATCAGGAGACATACTTGGCCACTGTATCATTTTCACCTTGTTCTGCAGAATGCAACAGTGGCCTTAGAGATATGTGTTTTTGGATCATTGTTATGTTGGAAAAGTGCACGATGACCAAGGGCACGGAGTGATGGTAGCATCTTCTTTTTCAATATAGAGCAGTATATCTGTGAATTCATGATGCCATCAATGAAATGCAGCATTCATGCAGCCCCACAGAAGGACACTGTCACCATCATGTTTTACTGTAGGCACCATGCATTTTGGTTTGTACTCCTCACCTTTGCAATGCCATATAGTTTTGAAACCATCAGTTCCAAAAACATTTAGCTTGGTCTTATCACTCCAGAATACAGCGTCCCAGTAGTCGTCTTCTTTTTCAGCATGGGCCCTGGCAAATTCTTGGTGGGTATTTTTGTGCATGAACTTTAGTAGAGGCTTCCTTCCTGGATGCATGCCATTCCTCTGCAGTGTATGCCGTATTGTGTCAAGGGAAACAATCACCCCAGTTGGGCTTTCTACTTCTTTAGCTAACTGCAGTGAACTTGCATGGCAATTTTCTTCAACCCTTCTCATCAGAAGACGCTCCGGTCGAGGTCTTAACTTCCGTGGACGGCCTGGACATCTCTGTGAGATGGTTGCAGTTCCATCTTTGTTAACTGTTTATACCACTTTTGCTACAGTATTATGACTGATAAGGAAAGCTTTGCTGATCTTCTTGTAGCCTTCATCTTTCTTGTGTAAAGAAATTATTTTCTTACTCGGGCCTTGCGTCATTTCTCTTCCATGCGGTGCCATTGCTGACAGCATAAAATGGGAAGAAATTTTCTTTAAGTAACGCCCTTTTATAATCCACTATCTGTTGGACACCTGTTTAATGAATAATTAGATACACCTATAGTTAAATTCTTGATAATTAAGGTTTTGGTGTCTAAAATTTAGCTTTGCTCCTAAGGCTTTCATTGGGGTGTATTCATTTTTGCAAAATGGTCTTGAATGAATTTCTTAGGAAAAATACTTTGTTTATGCAAATTAACCAATCTTTTTGCAATCAATTGCCCGCATTTGTGGTAGAATTTTGTAGTATAGTGTCCCATAGAAAATGTTGATTCAGAAAGGAAAGTGGAGGTTTTCTGACAAATCTGTTAGTGGTGCACTCATTTATGCTGAGCTGTGTTCCAAATTATTATGCAAATTATATTTTTCTCATTTACCTAAATAATTTATGTAAATAACAGTCAGCATAATTCTCATGTTATCAACTATTAAGAGTACAATTCAAATTTTATTGAACAAACCTCCTAATAACAGTATTTTTGTTAAAAATAAAAAACTTCTAATGCACTGTTCCAAATTATTACGCACAGTAAGTTTCAAAACACTTTATAGGTTGTAAAGAACTGAAAATTGTAATTCGTTGTGTTTGCAGCATATTTACTGAAATCAAAAGCTATTTCAATCAAACTTTTAACAACATTTTAACTTTTTAAACATTTTAACAGGTCACGTTACATTGTAACATAGGACCCCTTATTTGATAGCAGCTTCACAAGTCTTGCATCCATTGAACTTGTGAGTTTTTGGACAGTTTCTGATTGAATTTGTTTGCAAGATGTCACACTAGCCTCCCAGAGCTGCTGTTTGGATGTAAACTGCCTCCCACCCTCATAGATCTTTTGCTTGAGGATGCTCCAAAGGTTCTCAATGGGATTGAGGTCAGGGGAGGATGGAGGCCACACCATGACTTTTTCTCCTTTTATCCCCATAACAGCCATTGATGCAGAGGTATTCTTTGCAGCATGAGATGGTGCATTGTCATGCATGAAGATGATGAAGAAAGTGGTCAGTCATAAACTCCACATACTTTGCAGAGGTCATCTTTACACCTTCGGGGACGCTAAAGGGGCGGACCAGCTCTGTTCCCATGATTCCGGCCCAAAACATGACTCCAGCACCGCCTTGCTGACGTCGCAGCCTTGTTGGAACAGGGTGGCCGTCCACCAACCATCCACTACGCTATCCATCTGGACCATCCGGGGTTGCATGGCACTCATCAGTGAACAGGACTGTTTGAAAATTAGTCTTCATGTATTTTTCTGTCCAATGCAGCCGTTTCTACTTGTGAGCATGGATCTGGCAGAAATCTTCCTCAATGTGCCTTTATCTGCACGAACCCGTCTGTGCTCTGAATCAGCCACAAATCTCTTAATAGTGCGATGATCACGCTTAAGTTTTCGTGAAATATCTAATGTTTTCATACCTCGTTCAAGGCATTGAACTATTTCACTCTTTTTGGCAGCAGAGAGATCCTTTTTCTTCCTCATATTGCTTGAAAATGGTGCTCTGCTTAATAATGTGGAACACCCTCCTTTAGTAGTTTTTCCTTAAATTGGGCTCACCGGCCAATTTAATTATCACAGGTGTCCGAGATTGTTTTCAGTGATCAAAAGAGCCCTGACACACAATGCCATCCATGAGTTAAACTGAAAAACAAAATATTTAATCTTTGTGACACTTAAATAGAATTTGCATAATGATTTGGAACGCGGTGTATATACACACACGTAGAAGCCGGAGCTACTAGCCAGGCCTTAAGAATTACTTGCTACCCTGCCCTGCCCCTAATTCCGCCACTAAAACGCCCTCGTAGATTATCTCATGAAATGGAGACCGTCAGAGACATACTTCAGGATGCAGTCAGAGCCTGCGGACACGATACAGGAGAGGGCCAGAGCCTGCGGACACGATACAGGAGAGGGCCAGAGCCTGCGGACACGATACAGGAGAGGGCCAGAGCCTGCGGACACGATACAGGAGAGGGCCAGAGCCTGCGGACACGATACAGGAGAGGGCCAGAGCCTGCGGACACGATACAGGAGAGGGCCAGAGCCTGCGGACACGATACAGGAGAGGGCCAGAGCCTGCGGACACGATACAGGAGAGGGCCAGAGCCTGCGGACACGATACAGGAGAGGGCCAGAGCCTGCGGACACGATACAGGAGAGGGCCAGAGCCTGCGGACACGATACAGGAGAGGGCCAGAGCCTGCGGACACGATACAGGAGAGGGCCAGAGCCTGCGGACACGATACAGTAGAGGGCTAGAGCCTGCGGACATGATGCAAGAAATGGTCAGGGACTGCATTTATGCCTGAACCCAGTGTAAAATTGTATTCGAGGGGTGCTCCATCTATCTAAACCAGTACTGCAAGATCAAGTCAGGAATCCTCCTTTGAAAGTACAGCCAAGTGACAGAAGTGACATTATATCCAATTTCCAAAATAGAAATGGTCTTACTTAACCGTTAACTGCTCAAGATTAGTGGAGAACAGTTAACAAGTCAGTGAAGCTGCTAGTCTGAACCTGCTTATACTTTTTTTATTCAAAGTATTTGACAAATTGGTCTTACAATTTTATTTTTTGCTGTTTGCTGCTCAGTACTTTTTGTGTTTTAGTGTTTAATATTTATAAATCCAGTTAATAAATTAATTTAACATGTAGCTTTTTTTTCATTGGCTAAAGCTGTAATTATTAAACCAAAGTTAGCTTTTTTCATTTTGCAGTGGATGATCTTTTGCTTCCTGAGAACAGAGCTCATATGTCTTCTGAATGTCAGCTGAAGGAACTCCTCGAAAAACTGGATATTGTTAGCAGCTTTCGAACCAGTGGAGCACGTACAAGGCGCTTGAAACTGCTGAGAAAGGAAATAAATCTTCTGCGGCAAAGACTGGCATCACGTAGCAAAGACCTGAATGATGCATGTTCTGGTAATGTATTATTAATCATATTGAACCTCATTAGCAGGCCATTTTTTTCTATACAGCACTGCGCTACTTTAACTGTCAATTGTGTGGTCATGTAACACTGTACACAAATGAAATTTATATAATTTTTCCTCTATTGGACATCATGGGACACAGAGCAGGCTATTCATGACTATGTGGTTTATTTGCCAACTATAGGTGAATGGACACTGGCGACCAATCAAAGAGGAAGTCCTCCCCTATATAACCCCTCCTACACAGGAAGTATTTAATTTTTTCACCAGTGTCTGTAAAATGGAGGGTCACTGAAGTGTTGTATGTGCTCCTGGAGCATACCTGAAGGTCCAGAATGATTCCAGTGAGAATCAGGGACTTTAATCGGATCCATTCGGAAAGCTATTAGCCAAAATGGATGGTACCCAAGCCTCGCTGGATAAGGAAAAGAATCCTCGGGGGTTTGCCTGTAATGCACCCTTACGGTGCTGGACCCTGCGTAACAGAACCCTGTGCAGTAAAATACTGACCAAGGTGCTTTTTTGGTCGGGTGCTGTACAGGTCAGAGGCAGTGGCCGCAATACAAAAGGGGTCCTTGAAGGTCTGCATGACAAAGCCCGCTGTGATGGGTGAAGGTTGAACTTCTTTTATGATTCAGAGTCCTGCGGTGGGAATGGTGAGTTACATTTGCAGGGTTTCTTTGAAAGATCTGACTGTCTTGTCATTCTCCCAGTAGCCGGGGGGGGGGGGGGGGGCAGGGCAGTGTGCTGTTTGGTCTGGCCAGGCCATGCTTTGTATTTCTGAAGGAATATTGGGCTGCAGTTTCTCTTCAAGTCACTAGAGGCTGCAGGACTTATTAGGCTACATTTGTGCAGTGGAAGCAGGAAGTAGAGGGATGGCCATTTTAGTTTGTGTTTGAAGTCACATGTGGTTGACAGTTTGTGAGACTCCTGAGAGGTAGCAGGGAAACAGAGCAGTCTATGACTGGATGATGTGTAAGTGTTACCTGTGGAGGAGCTGCATGACTGGTCCTGCATGATTATGCAGGCTAATGAAGTGTACACTTTTATCCTGTCTGGACAGGATAAAAGTGTACACTTCATTAGCCTGCATAATCCTGGGGGGCTTGTACAACTGTTTTTTACACACCCCTGCATTGGTATCAGTGCACTTAAGAGAGTTCAGTCTCTCTAGTAGCTGATCTGCAGGAGCTTACATTTAGGCTGCACTGAAGTAGCATAGAGATTGCATTCAGGCTGAGTTTGATGCATATATGCTTGGCTAGCCCTGTGCAACTAGTATGGGGCAGTTCATTTTGACACAGTTCTCTGATGAAACAATACGCTTCAAGAAAGCGGGACAGTTGCAGCATTGCAGTACATTTTTGCATGCTTGCATAATTATTTGAACAGATTACGCATTAAGTATGCATTTGTGCATGCATACTTAATGCATAAACTGCATTCGTACATGCATACAGTGCATCCAGAAAGTATTCACAGCGGTGAACTTTTGCCACATTTTGTTATGTTACAGCCTTATTCCAAAATGGATTAAATACATTTTTTTCTCAACATTCTACAAACAATACCCCATAATGACAACATGAAAGAAGTTTGTTTTGAAATCTTTGCAATTTACTAAAAATAAAAAAAATACAAGTACATAAGTATTCACAGCCTTTGCCATGACACTCAAAATTGAGCTCTGGTGCATCCTGTTACCATCCTGGAGATGTTTCCGCAAGTTGATTGGAGTCCACCTGTGGGAAATTCAGTTGATTGGACATGATTAGGAAAGGCCTAAACCTGTCTATATAAGGTCCCACAGTTAACAGTGCATGTTGGAGCACAAACCAAGCCATGAAGTCCAAGGAATTGTCCATAGACCTCCGAGACAGGATTATATCAAGGCACAGATCTGGGGAAGGGTACAGAAAACTTTCTGCAGCATTAAAGGTCCCAATGAGCACAGTGACCTCCATCATCCGCAAATGGAAGAAGTTTGGAACCACCAGGAATCTTCCTAGAGCAGGCCGCCCTGCCAGAATGAGCGATCGAGGGAGAAGGGCCTTAGCCAGGGAGATAACCAAGCACCCGATCGTCACTCTGAAAGAGCTCCAGCGTTTCCCTGTGGAGAGAGGAGAACCTTCCAGAAGAACAACCATCTCTGCAGAACTCCACCAATCAGGTCTGTATGGTAGAGTAGCCAGACGGAAGCCACTCCTCAGTAGAAGGCAAATGGCAATCCACCTGGAATTTGCCAAAAGGCACCTGAGGGACTCTCAGACCATGAGAAACAAAATTTTCTGGTCTGATGAAACAAAGATTGAACTCTTTTGCCTGAATGCCAGGTATCATGTCTGGAGGAAACCAGGCACCGCTGACCACCTGGTCAATACCATCCCTACAGTGAAGCATGGTTGTGTCAGCAGGATGTTGTGGGGATGTTTTTCAGCGGCAGGAACTGGGAGACTAGTCAGGATCGCAGGGAAGATGAATGCAGCAATGTACAGAGACATCCTTGATGAAAACCTGTTCCAAAGCGCTCTGTACCTTTGACTGGGGCTACGGTTCATCTTTCAACAGGACAACAACCCTAAGAATACAGCCCACATAACAAAGGAGTGGCTACGGGCCAACCCCGTGAATGTCCTGGAGTGGCCCAGCCAGAGCCCAGACTTGAACTTGATTTCAACATCTCTGGAGAGATCTTAAAATGGCTGTGCACCGATGCTCCCCATCCAACCTGATGGAGCTTGAGAGGTACTGCTAAGAATGGGGGAAATTGCCCAAAAATAGGTGTGCCAAGCTTGTAGCATGATACTCAAAACGACTTGAGGCTGTAATTGGTGCTAAAGGTGCTTCAACAAAGTATTAAGCAATTGCTGTGAATGCATATGTACGTTTTGGTTTTTTTCCCGTTTTTTTATTTTTAATAAATTGCAAAGATTTCAAAACTAACTTCTTTCACGTTGTCATTATTATTGTTATTGTTTGTAGAATGTTGAGGGGAACAAAATGAATTTTAATCCATTTAGGAATAAGGCTGTAACATAAAATGTGGCAGAAATTAAGCACTGTGAGTACTTTCTGGATGCACTGTACTTAATGCATAAACTGCAAGCGTACATGCATACTTGATGCTTATACTGCATGCATACATACTTGATGCTTAAACTGCATATATACTTGCATGCTTGATGCATAAACTGCATATATATATATATATATATATATATATATATATATCTCCCTTCAAAGATGTTCTATTGGATTTAGGTCTGGAGACTGGCTAGGCCACTCCATAACCTTGATATGCTTCTTACGGAGCCACTCCTTGGTTATCCTGGCTGTGTGCTTCGGGTCATTGTCATGTTGGAAGAACCAGCCACGACCCATCTTCAATGCTCTGACTGAGGGAAGGAGGTTGTTGCTCAAAATCTCACAATAAATGGCCCCATTCATCCTCTCCTTAATACAGTGCAGTCGTCCTGTCCCCTCCACAGAAAAGCACCCCCAAAGCATGATGTTACCACCCCCATGCTTCACAGTAGGGATGGTGTTCTTGGGATGCAACTCATCCTTCTTTTTCCTCCAAATACAACGAGTAAAGTTTAGACCAAAACGTTCTACTTTGGTCTCATCTGACCACATGACTTTCTCCCATGCCTCCTCTGGATCATCCAGATGGTCATTGGCAAACTTCAGACGGGCCTGGACATGTGATGACTTGAGCAGGGGAACCTTCCTTGCAATGCATGATTTGAAACCATGACGGCGTAGTGTTCTACCGACAGTGACCTTTGAAACTGTGGTCCCAGCTCTCTTCATGTCATTGACCAGCTCCTCCCTTGTAGTTCTGGGCTGTTTCCTCATCTTTCCTATCAGTGATACCCCACGAGGTGAGCTCTTGCATGGAGCCCCAGTCCGAGGGAGACTGACAGTCATCTTTAGCCTCTTCCATTTTCTAACAATTGCTCCAACAGTTGATCTATTTTCACCAAGCTGCTTGGCAATTGCGCCGTAGTCCTTTCCAGCCTTGTGGAGGTCCACAATTTTGTCTCTGGTGTCTTTTGACAGCTCTTTGGTCTTGCCCATGGTAGTAGTTGGCGTCTGACTGACTGTGGGGTAGACAGGTGTCTTTAAAGAGCTCAGACAGGTGCTACTAAGTTAGATTAATGAGTGGAATAGAGGCGGACTTTTTAAAGGCAAAGTAACAGGTCTTTGAGAGCCATAATTCTTGCTGTTTAAGTGTTCAAATACTTATGTTCAGCAGTGCAAGACAAATAAATTCTTTAAAAATCATACAATGTGATTTCCTGAATTTTTTTTTAAATTCTGTCTCTGAGTGGGAATGCACCTACAATGTGAATTTCAGACCCCTCCATGATTTCTAAGTGGGAGAACTTGCAAAATTGCAGGGTGTTCAAATACTTCTGCTCCTCACTGTATATGTATATATATGTGTGTGTGTATGTATGTGTGTGTATATGTATATGTGTGTATATATATATATATATGTGTGTGTGTGTGTGTGTGTGTGTGTGTGTATATATATATATAATATACACACAGCCATTTGTAGACGCTATAACTTTCATGTTGTTTGATTTTTAAATTTTTTTTTACTGGACATGTTTTATAGCAAAAAGTCCAAAATAATGTTTTTTCTCAAAATTGTTAGTCTTTTTTTTTTTGTATAGCACAAAAAATAAAAAACGCACAGGTGATCAAATATTACCGAAAGAAAGCTCAATTCGTGGGAAAAAAGGGACATAAATTTAATTTGGGTGCAGCATTGCATGACCGTGCAATTGTCAGTTAAATTAACACAGCGCCGTAACACAAACCGCTTCTGTAACAACTTCCTGATCGCCCTATAGTAGAAATACTGCTACAGAGCGGCACGTGTGCGCAAAATCACGTGTATATATACGTGATTTGTGCTCCCATGGTTTTCATGCCCTTCCCAGATGGCGTCAGTTTGCCACCAGTAATCACACTTAACCCCTTGATTGCCAGGAACACACTTGTACACAATAACCCTCCATTGCTAGTATAGTGTCTGAATGGATCAATATCTTTGATCAGATCAGCACTATACCAGCGTTCACATTAGTATAGTGTCCCAAAAAACGCAGCATTAGTGGGATCAGCCCCGACACCTGCCAGCGTTTAGACCCTATGCTTACCACCCCCCTGCCCCCCCCTTCTCCCCCAGCAAGTGCAGTGTCAGTAGGTCACTGTCACTTGATGCATTGCACACAAAACCGCAGTGTTTGCAAAAGCAGCATCCGTACTTTCCCCATTCACAGCCCACCCTGGAGTTCAGGTGGAAACCGCAAATTTAACTGCTCCCCCTGATTTTTTTGGAGCTGTTTTTCACAGAAGATCTGTATGCATTGATTGTGGATGAAAGCAATTTATATGCACAACAATTTATTGCCACCAACCCAAATTCAAACCTTGCCAGACCATTCGCATGGAAACCCATTACGGTTTCCAAATTAAAAAATTTTTGTGGCCTAATCCTCTAATTGTGGTTGTATTGGTCCACAGATCCGATTCATCATATCCCCGTATTCTACGCTGCCAGGGCCAGGCATAGATATGAGAGTATAATGTGTTTTATGCATTTCAATGACAACACACTCTGTTGTCTTTGAGGTGACTCTGAATTTGACCGGCTCCACAAAATTCAGCCCCTAGTAAATCACCTTAACCAAAAATTTGCAGATGTCTATACTCCCCAGCAAAATATCTTTTTCTGGCCACCTTGCATTCAAACAATTTCTCCCCAGCAAGCGTGCCAGATATGGGGTCAAGATGTATAAGACCTGTGAAAGGGCAACAGGCTATACATATAAGTTTCGGATTTACGAGGGAAAAGATAGTCACGTGAAGCCCCCCGGATGCCCAGACTACATGGGGAGTAGTGGCAAGATAGTTTGGGACTTGGTGCCTTTCGTTTTCCATACGGGGTACCACTTATACGTGGACAATATTTATTCAAGCGTGCCACTATTTAGACATTTGTACAATCTTGGCACTGGCACATGTGGCACCGTGTGACCTAATGTGTGCCCACCATTAGAAGTGGGTAGATGCAGGGCGGTATATTCTAATGGTGGGCATACCACACACTTGTTCTCGCAGAGATTTCTTCTCTATTTTTCTTTCAGCCCACAGGCTGCATACAAAAAAAAAAAAAGAACATAGCATATATACCCAACAAGGGCCAGCGACATACTGGTACATCACTGGACTTTGAATGGTTTTACCAGGATGATGCCTACAGCTGCAGGCATCATCCTGGTTTAATTTTTTTCCGCCAGCGATTGGCTTTCATGTAAAAGCAATCCTAGTAGCATGATTGCTTTTACAAGCAGTGGGAAACAATGGCCCCCCCTCCCCCACTGCCTTTGACGGCCTTTTCGGGCAGTCCCGTGCCATCGGGGAAGTTTGAGAATGCAGCCGGTGTTTCTGCTAGATGACCATAGAGCTGACTGTAGACCGGAATGGTGCCAATTATCTCTATACTCTATATCCTGCAAAACTGAAGTGATGAAATGCTCGTAGCTTCCGATTTCTTAAACAGCGCTATTTGTAAATTGGGAAAGTATCTGATCATATCGATCTTGGTGAGATTAGATAATGCAAGGGCAGAGGAGATATCTAAAGTCTGATAGACCCCAGATTTCTCAGAAAAGAATATATGACAATGCCTATTGAAGTTATAGGGGATATTTGCAATCCGTGTGATTAGCATTAAAAGTGACTAAAAAAAACATGAAAGGGACAGTGTAAAAATAATTTAAAAAATCAAAATAACTTAAGAAAAAAAAAAAGCACACACTACACTACACTACACACACACACGCGTGCACAAGCGTTGACCCTGTGCCAATACGTAAACAGCGATTGCACCATGCATGTGATGTATCGCCACGAATGTCAGATCAAGGGCAATAATTCTAGCACTAGACCTCCTCTGTAAATCCAAAATTGTAGCTTGTAAAGGCTTTTAAAGCATTGCCTAAGGATATTAAAAATGTATGCAGTGTGTTGCCATTGCACGGGGCATGCGCAATTTTAAGGCATGTCATATTTAGTATCCATTTACTCGGCATACCATCATCTTTTATATTTCACCAAATAATTGGCCAATATTTTGTGTTTTTGTGCATTAAAAGTAAAAAAGTGTATTTTTTGCAAAAAAATCTGCATTTGAAAAATCGCTGCACGAGTACTATGTGACATACAAAATTGCAGCACCCACCATTTTATTCAATAGGGTGTCTGCTTTAAAAATAAAAAATATATAATGTTTGGGGGTTCAAAGTAATTTCCTAGCAAAAAAGACAGATTTTTTTTTTTTTCATGGGAGCAAAAAGTGTCAGAAAAAGCTTGATTGGTCTTTAGGTGGTTAGAAGAGTGAATGATATGTGGCATACACTTCTAATGCTGGGCATAAAATGCCCTCACCCCCTAAAATTACCCCTTTTTGGAAAGTAGATACCCCAACCTATTTGCTGAGAGGCATGTTGAATCAATAGAAGAATGTATTTTTTTACCACACGTTTTTGGAAAATGACACTTTTGTGTCAATTGTTGCTTAAATTATTCATTGCTCACACATGCCATGGGTATATGTGGAATTACTCCCCAAAATACATTCTGCTACTTCTCCCAAGTATGGGGGTACCACATGTGAGAGACTTTTCTGCAGTCTAGCTAAGTACATGACCCCAAAAGCCAATAAGCACCTTCAGGCTTTTAAAGGGCTTTATTTCCTCATTACACTTTCTGACTACCTATCACAGTTCCAGAGGCCCTGAAATGCCAGGATAGCACCAACCCCCCCCCCCAAATAACCCCTTTTTGGACAGTAGACACCCCAATCAATTTGATAAGAAGCATGGTGAGTATTTTGCATATCTCGTTTGTTGCCACAGGTCTTTGGAAAATAAAGAAAGAAACCATAAGCATTTTTTCCTTTTTTTTTTTTTTTTTTTTTTTTTTATATATTTCAAAACCTTGTGAGAAAAAATGAGATCTGCAAAATACTTAACATGCCTCTTTTTAAATTCCTTGGGGTGTCTACTTTCCAAAAAGGGGTAATTTGGGGAGGTGTTTGGAGCTATCCTGGCATTTCAGAGCCTCCAAAACTGTGATAGGTAGTGAGGAAGTGAAATGAGGAAGTTACGCACCTTCAGGCTTTCAAAGTGGTAATTGGATTTCAGGCTCCTGTATGTGGCTAGGAACCCAAAAAGTCACACATGTATCCCCATGTATTATGGGGTGTAATTCCACATATACCCATGGTTTCTGTGAGAAATGTATCATTTAAATGACAACTTTGTGTAAAAAATAAAAAATGTTTTTGTCATTTTCCAAAAACGTTTGGAAAAAAAATATCTTCCATGGACTCAATATGCCTCTCAGCAGATAGCTGAGGGTGTCTACTTTCCAAAAAGTGGTAATTTGGGGGTGTTTTTACTGTCCTGGTATTTTAGCACCTCAAGAAATGTGATGGGCAGTCAGAAAGTAAAAGCTGTGTAAATTCCATTATCTGTACTATAGTTTGTAGATGCTATAACGTTTACACAAAGCAATCAATATGCACTTATTTGGATTTTTTTTTAAACCAAAAACATGTAGCAGAATACATTTTGGCCTACATTTATGACTAAATTTGAGTTTTTTGGATATTTTTTAACAGAAATGAGAAAATATTGTTTTTTCAAAACTTTTTTTTTTTTTTTATAGTGCGAAAAATAAAAGCACACGGGTGATCAAATACCACTGAAAGAAAGCTCTGTGTGAAAAAAAGGATGTAAATTTCGTTTGGGTACAGCATTGCATGACTGTGCAATTATCAGTTGAAATAGTTCAGCGCCGAATAGCAAAAAGAGACCTGCTCATTAACCACTTCAAGTCCGAACACTTTTACCCCCTTTCTGTCCAGGCCAATTTTCAGCTTTCGGCGCTATAACACTGAATGACAATTGCGCGGTCATGCAACACTGTACCCATATGAATTTTTTAGCATTCTTTTGAGACGGATAAAGCTTTATTTTGGTGGTATTTATTCACCACTGGGATTTTTATGTTTTTTTGCTATGTAAATGAAAGAGTCCTAACATTTTGAAAAGTGTTTTTCTTAGGAAATTTTGCAAATAAATAATATTTCATCATAAATCTTGGCCAAAATTTATTCCGTTATCCTTTTTGCAAAAAAAAAAAACCCAAAAAAATAAACTTTTTTTTTTTTTACATTATTTTTTTTTTTTTACAGACTGTCACGCTAGCAGTACAGTGTCACCAGTGGATGCATTCTTGCAGCCATTGAGAACTACTCTGTGAGCTGTGATTGGTCACAGCTTGTCAACATGGTACAAGGCTGTTGTGAATAGCCTTGTACCATGTGACCTCTATGATCATTCACAGATTTCACACATGATGTCAGAAGTGATATCTTGCTTACTACTCTGCATGTGATCACTGATTGGCCAATCAGTGATCACATGATCGGAACCTCGTACAGAGGTCACATACGACAATCGGTGTTCCACTGTGTCCCAGGGAGCGTGCACAAGCAGGGGGCGGGGAGGCCGTTTATAAACGGCCACCCGCCCCTGCACTGCCTCCGTTCGTTTTATATACAACGGCCGGACGAGAGGTGGTTAAGGGGGATAAATCCTCTGGATGACAAGTGGTTAATATACTAGTAATGGCAGTGATCAGCTGGCCTGTGACAGTGCAGTGGGCAACCTGACACTAACCTATACTGAGTGGGAACTTATAACTGACAGATATCACCAGAGACACTAATATAGTGATCAGTGCTAATAATATGTAATAAAAGGGTTAACTGTGTGCCTAGCAAGTGTTAACTGTGCTGTTTTTACTAGAGGATGTTTTTATTCACGGCTTTTCAGTGAGACAAGAGTCTGCACATCCCCGTTGTCAGTAGAGAGATCTGTAAAATAAAATAAAAGTGAAGCGAGCGCTCAAAAAAATCAGCTGCTGAAGCACTCCAAGGAGTCACTGGACCTCATAACAGAAATATTAAATATATAGTGCAGCACTGTAATATAATTAAATAGATAAAAGTGAAATAGTTCATAAAGTCCTTTCACAATAAAATAATCAAACATGTGAAGGCCTCCTCCTCATTAGGTGACTGGAATCAAACAGAAAAAATGCGCACTCACCGACCACACATTTTAAATGCGCATGTGTGTAATTTTATCCAGATGACCAGCCAGGCATGCAGATCCAGAGAACACATAGATCATCCCTCTTAAACACTGACATCAGCCTTGGGTGCAGTAATAAACCTCCAGGTCCAGAGAGCCCTCTTGCCCCAAATGATAGGTAGACAGGGGTCCCCCTCCTGGTTCCAGGTACCCCAGAAGTGGTAGATGTAGATCTGAAACCCTCCAGCAAGGGTCAAAGAAAAGAGGGAACGCCAATAGTGTAGTAGGTACAAAACTTTATTGGATCAACAGTAGTTAAGCCAGGGTCACATGTGCATACAAATACCATCGGCCATCAAGCGGACTGGTAAGTGTGAAAAATAGGTAAAACATGTACTAACCCGGCAGAGGTAAAGATCAGAGACCACTGGACCTCCTCGTGGTCTCAGTGGTCGGGAAGTCACACTTGCTACTGGCTCCTCCTGAGGCCTTTCGTGCTACGGCACTTCATCAGAGGGTGGACGCCATTAGCAGTGTGACAGTCAAACTTCCCATTTAAATGCGGTTCGCGCATGCGCGAAAATCACGCTCTATCATCCGAAATCCGAAAAGCGGAACTGCGCATGCGCGGATAGCCGCCATTTTGCCGTGGATCGCGGCTGTGCAGAAATGAACTGCGCATGCGCCGCCCGATCGCCGCCATATTGCCATGGATCATAGACAGTAAGCTGTGAAAGTCAACAGCTACTGTCAGAAGAATGTAAATAAAGCACATAATCAAGTGCTGGTTCCCCATGGCTGGTGATAGAAGGGTGAGTGGTCCGATCAGAGAGACATAAGTCATCCGATCTAAATATACCCTCCACCCCAGGCAAGTGGCCCAGAATATAAGCCACTATTCAGATATATGACAGGCAATATTAGAGAACATATAAATAAGGTGCTGCAAAAGCCAAAAACCCCTTATTATACTACTTATATCCATGGCATAGGAGCTAGAATCGGTTACCCATAAATAAAAACCTTAAGAACATATGTCCAAAAACATCCATAATTAAAAATCCCAAAAAACGCACACAGGCATTTTAAAAGGATACACACGTATTGAAATATGGCATTTTCTATTGACATCATGAATTACCCTTCGTCATGGATCATAATACCATAATTATAATGAGATTATATGATAATCACAGAGAGAGGGGAATTAATCCGTGAAAGCGGAAAATCTCAAACCGGATGGGATTCCCTATTCCACCATCCTAGAGGCTAATATAAAATAGGATATTGAATTCACAAACCATGTGGTCCTATTCAAAAGGTATCTCATTTCCCGATTTAATACCCCTAATACTCTCTAGGTCATCCATGACTAAAGGTGCCTATTTAGGTGCTGCATATCAAAAGGTTCAGAAAATGCACTCAGTAAACATTATAACAAACATATTGTTTATATGATCCTATGATCCAAAGGATTAATAAAAATCATTTTAAAAATCTATGTAAAAAGCTACACTATATCTTGAAATATGTGGTGAGCACAGTGGGAGATGTATCAATGTCCTAACTATTAGCAATGAAGCAGTTAATATCCACCTCAACATTGTGTCCATGAGGGTAAAGAGTACGTAATTCATAGACCCAACGGGTCTCTGCCTGTGAAACTGTTCTGGTCTTATGAAGTCCCCTCCAATGCGGGATATCACCTCTAGACCCATAAATTTTAAAGAGGTAGGGTCGCTATTATGGAAAAGCCTAAAGTGGTTTGATAACGAGTGGTCCTTATAGCCTTTTCTAATGTTCGCTACATGCTCACGCAGGCGGTCCCGTAGGCGTCTGGTTGTCCGTCCTACATACTGTTTATTACAGGGACAGCTGAGAAGGTAGACCACAAATTTGCTATTACATGTTATGCATTGTTTAATGTCATAGGACTTCCCGGTTGATGTTGAAACAAAGGTGTCAATTTTCCTTTTACGAGTATTATCACACCTACATATAATACACTTATTGCATGGGTAGTAGAGAGATCTGTGTTTATGAACGTAGATTTCTCTCCTGTTATTCTCTCTGCCGATTGGCGGGTCCCGGCCTCTAAAGGAGCCAGTGAGAGCCCAGCCGGGTGGGCAGACACAGGCGCCCCCTACTCGGAAATTAACAAGTGTGTGTGTGTGTGTGTGCGTGTGTGTGTGTGTGTGTGTGTGATTCTCCACAGTAGTAAAACTTCAGTGCACAGTTGGCAAGCAGTTAAACAAAAACTGATTCAAAATTCCCGTGAAACTATGTCTTCATGTGCAGTGCAGTGATGTTGCGTACATTGATGTTGAAATATTTATGAAGTCACAATTGCTGCGTATGCATGCAGGGCTGTACAATCATTGGGCTGCAGGAGAGATGAGTGAATACCCAAGTACCTAGGAAGTGTGGTAATATCACAAAGTGTTTCCATTTTAGGGTTCTAGGAAATTCAAAAGTTAGGTGTAGCACTCAGCTTTCCATGGTAGTCCCCTACATGTTCTCTCAGCACACTGCAGTATCCACACCACCATCTGAATGCATTTTAATATTTTTCATCTTTTAACCATTTTTTTTTCTAAACAATATATTTATTCTTTCTTTATGTTGGCTTATCATTGTAGATGGAAAAGTTACCAACCCTCCTATGCTGGAGCCTACAGACCCTGCTCTCCCACTGCAAAATGTTACAGCTCACGAGCATCCTCCTACACTGCAACCCATTACCCAGAGTCCTGTCTACAAACAAAGGAAGAACATGTCTCATGTGAAAATTCGAGGCTCTCCTGTGCAGAATATGAGAAGGGCAGCTGTTACTACTGTGCATAAATCCTGGAAGAAGAAAAAGACTGCCACTGAAATCAGCCATCAGTCTTTAAGCGGAAATGAAAGTGATGAAGAAAGAACTACAGAATATCCAGCTCTTGGTATCATGTTTTAGAATTTTATCTAATTTCCTTTTTCTGTGCTGTAGCTAGAGAACTTAAATCTTCAAGATCAGCTTAACATTTTGAAATTGCTTTTAATTCTCTTAGGGCTCGTTTACGCTCGCTTCAACTTCAACAGGCCTTAAAGTGCCTACCGATTCAACATGCTTTTTTGATGTGTCGAGGATGCTTCGGTGGTGCTGTTTTGAAGCTTTAATGAAGCTTGGCAGATGCCCTGTGTGTTGATATCTCATACCTGCAATATCTCTAAAACAAAGCGAAGCTAAAGCTGAATAAAGGCCTCTCAACAGCTGCAGGGTTCTGTAAGCAAGCTTTGTCATAGACTTCAGTGGAGGCTTGGAAGACTCTTTGAAGCACCACTAAAGCAACATGGGGTATAATTTTTTAAGCAAAACAAACGCAACATGTAAACAGGACTGTAAGCTGACCATTTTATTTAGTGACAAGTGCTTGGATTGGCATACAGAGTGCTTTAAAAAAGCATGTCCAATGCCATGTTTTGAAGCTAGTGTAAACAAGCCTTTACAGAATCTTGTTGGGCTTTAGCATACAAACAGGAGATATCAAGTTTTTTCTTCTTTCCAGACTGTCCCAGCTATAATCCTTTCTTGATTTCTCTTCCCTGCTGTACAGATATTTGAAATGGTACAGGTTAAGCTATGGCTTAATTTGGAAGACAATCGTCTTCCAACCCTCCTGTTTTACTATTCACTGTTGAAAACTAGCAACGATAGTGCTGATTATATACTGTACTTGCCTATAAGCAGCTCCATCTCTCTTCATTTTCACAATTCTTAATAGTTGCTTCCCACTTACAGCAATGGCAAGGGACTGGATTTGCGTGAGGCAGAGGAAACCAAATATCTTTTTAAAAAAATATCTTAATTTACAGCTTGTGCCCAATACCAATACCATTTTTACACTACCTTTTTATTATGCATTAAAAATGCAAAATATGTTTTCGTTTCTGTTCATACTTTTACAGAAGTTGCCAATGGGTTTAGAACACATACTGGAAGTGGCTTAGATTCCGACAGCAGCTCTGAGTTATATAGAGAATCAACTTTATATTCCAATGGGTAGGTGATACCCCTTTGTTTCTCCGCTTGCAATACTGTGTACAGGACCGCATAATAATTCCTCTTTCGAACTTTATAGGAAAATGACTCCTCTAGGAAAACCTTCTCTCTCACATCTGCCCCTGCTTGGAGCTATGAATGGTGATTATGCCAGTCGCGGTGAGGATATTCTGCTTTTTTGTGCAGTTTATTGTAAGGTCTACCTTTTATTTAATTGTATTAATTGTAATTCTGTTTGTCTGTTGCCTTGGTAGAATTTGGAAATGATATTGATGTTGATCAAGGTATTAGAAAAACATTCGTTACCTGAGAACAGAGGCTGGATTACATAATTGTGAGGGAAAAAAAGAATATAATATCGAAATCTAGTTTCAACACCAGGCTTCTCCCCCATTTTTCCCTCTAGCTTTTTCTCTGTCGCCTTCTATTCCTGTAGTAGTCACTGAATCGGACTCCCTTCTGGGGATGCCTTAGAGCCATACCTATGCTTGTCCCAGCCAGATTTACAGTAATGTTGTGGGAGAAAGGATTAAAGCTGAACTCGTTTAAATGAAAAAAAATGACCCTTGCAATGTTTCTCTTTGTCACTCCCTCAATCACAGGGACTCCAGTGTTATATAAAATGCACGACTAACAGTGCTGCATTGTACGTGAGGTCGGTAAGAGCCTTCCCAGATACTTAAGTGGAGGAGGGCTATCCATTCATTTACCCCTAGGCAAAGCAGGAATTTATATTTATTCGATTTTAACAAATCACCGGCAGCACATCAACAGCTCTTTCAAAATACACTTTCATTTTTTTCTCTGTACCTTCCTGTATTGCAGCATTTTGTATGTTGCAAACTGATAATTTTACCATAAAGTTCAACTGAAGGAATCCAGTTAACATGTAGTAAAGGAATAAGGTAAACAAAAAACGTTTTGTCTTACCTGACTGAGCCAAATCCTCCTTCATTTTGTGCTTCGTGCACTTTCCCTCCCAGATACTGCAACTCACAATGGGAGGATTTACAGTGCCTTGAAAAAGAATTCATACCCCTTGAAATTTTCCACATTTTGGCATGTTAAACCAAAAACGTAAGTGTTTTTTATTTGGATTTTGTGATAGACCAACACAAAGTGGCACATAATTGTGAAGTGGAAGGAAAATGATAAATGGTTTTAAAACCTTTTTAAAAAATCAACATCTGAAAAGTGTGGCTTACATTTGTATTCAGCCCCCTTTGCTCTGATACCCCTAACTAAAATCTAGTGGAACCAATTACCTTCTGAAGTCACCTAATTAGTAAATAGAGTCCACCTGGGTGTAATTTAATCTCAGTATAAATACAGCTGTTCTGTGAAGCCCTCAGTGGTTTGAACATTAGTGAACAAACAGCATCATGAAGTCCAAGGTACACACCAGACAGGTCAGGGATAAAGTTGTGGAGAAGTTTATAGCAGGGTTAGGTTATAAAAAAAACAACTATTAGTCGTGCACTCCACAAATCTAACCTTTATGGAAGAGTGGCAAAAAGAAAGCCATTGTTGAAAGAAAGCCATAAGTCCCGTTTGCAGTTTGCAAGAAGCCATGTGGGGGACACAGCAAATATGTGGAAGAAAGTGCTCTGGGTAGATGAGACCACAATGGAACTTTTTGGCCTAAAAGCAAAATGCTATGTGTGGCGGAAAACTAACACTGCACATCACCCTGGACACACCATCCTCACTGTGAAACGTGTTGAGGGGATGCTTTTCTTCAGCAGGGACTGGGAAGCTGGTCAGAGTTGATGGGAAGACGGATGGAGCCAAATTCAGGGCAATCTTAGAAGAAAACCTGTTCGAGTCTGCAAAAGACTGGAGACTGGGGTGGAGGTTTACCTTCCAGAAGGACAACAACCCCTAAACATACAGCCATAGCTACAATGGAATGGTTTAAATCAAAGCATATTCATGTGTTCGAATAGCCCAGTCAAAGTCCAGACCTAAATCCAATTGAGAATCTGTTGCATGACTTGGAAATTGCTGTTTGCAGATGCTCTCCATCCAGTCTGTCAGAACTTGAGCTATTTTGCAAAGAAGAATGGGCAAAAATTTCACTCTCTAGATGTGCAAAGCTTGTAGAGACATAGTCAAAAGACTTACAGCTGTAATTGCAGCAAAAGGTGATTCTACAAAGTATTGATTCATGGGGACTGAATAGAAATGCATGCCACACTTTTCAGATATTTATTTGTAAAACCGTATGAAAACCATTTATCATTTTCTTTTCACTTCACAATTATGTGCCACTTTGTGTTGGTGTATTACATAACATATACGTTTTTGGTTGTAGCATATCAAAATGTGGAAAATTTCAAAGGGGGTATGAATACTTTTAAGGCACTGTAGCAGCAAAGGCAGTGCTTTTTTTATAGGAAGCAGTCGGCAGGACTAGGTGTAGCCAGGTGCTGATTTACAAGCTTGTGAATCAACCGTGACAATGCTGATCATCACACCCCCTTCAATATCTTCTCATCCCACTGTAATACAAGCAGGCAAAACCTACAAGAGTGGCATCAGTGCTCTGAATTCAGCAGTGTAGCATCATTTCCACATCATCACAGGAAGCTACATTAGGTGGGCTTCGCTGGCAGAATCTACAGGCATACATATGTGCTTGTAATTAAATGCAGCAGCAGGTGCATCTCAAATTAGAATGTCATCAAAAAGTTAATTTATTTCAGTAATTCAATTCAAAAAGTGAAACGCATATATTATATAGATACATTACACATAGAGTGATATAATGAAAGCATTTTTTTCTTTAACTGTGATGATTATGGCTTACAACTAGTAAAAATCCAAAATTCAGTAACTCAGAAAATTAGAATATTGTAAAAAAAAAAAAAAAAAGTTCAATATTGTAGACTCAAGGTGTCACACACTAATCAGCTAATTAACTCAAAACACCTGTAAAGGTTTCCTGAGCCTTTAAATTGTCTCTGTCTGATTCAGTACTTTAAACAATCATGGGGAAGACTTGACAGTTGTCCAGAAGACAAGTCATTGACAACCCTGCACAAGGAGGGTAAGTCACAAAAGCTCATTGCTAAAGAAGCTGGCTGTTCACATAGTGCTGTATCCAAGCATATTAATGGAAAGTGGAGTGGAAGAAAAAAGTGCACACAAAACAGGGATAACCGCAGGCTTGAGAGAATTGTGAAGCAAAGGTCATTCAAGAATTTGGAGGAGATTCACAAGGAGTGGAAAGCAGCTGGTGTCAGTGCTTCAAGAGCCACCACATACAGACGCATTCCTTGTGTCAAGCCACTCCTGAACCAGAGACAACGTCAGAAGCGTCTTACCTGGGCTAAGGAGAAAAAGGTCTGAACTGTTACTCAGTGGTCCAAAGTCCTCTTTTCCGATGAAAGTAAATTTTTGCATTTCTTTTGGAAATCAAGGTCCCAGAGTCTGGAAGAAGAGTGCAGAGGCACTGGGTCCAGTGTGAAGTTTCCACAGTCAGTGATGATTTGGGGAGCCATGTCATCTGGTGTTGGTCCACTGTGTTTTATCAAGTCCAAAGTCAGCATAGCCCTCTACCAGGAAATTCTAGAGCACTTCATGCTTCCCTCTTCTGACCAACTTTATGGAGATGCTGATTTAATTTTCCAGCAGGACTTGGCACCTGCCCACGCTGCCAAAAGTACCTATATCTTGTTTAATGATCATGGTATCACTGTGCTTGATTGGCCAGCAAACTTGCCTGACCTAAAACCCATAGAGAATCTGTGGGGAATTGTCAAGAGGAAGATGAGACACTAGGCACAACAATGCAGATGAGCTGAAGGCCGCTATCATAGCAACCTGGGCTTCCATAACACCTCAGCAGTACCACAGGCTGATCGCCTCCATGCCATGCCACATTGATGCATTAAACCATGCGAATGGAACCCCAAACAAGTACTCAGTGCATACTATACTGTACATTGACATAGTTTTCAGTAAACCAACATTTTTGTATTAAAATCCTTCTTTTTTTTCTTCTAATTTTTTTTTTTTTTTATTGGTCTACTGTAATATTCTAATTTTCTGATATACTGAATTTAGTTTTTTCACTAGTTGTAAGCCATATACATCAAAGTTAATAGAAAATAATGCTTGAAATATATCACTCTGTGTTTAATGAATCTATATAATATATGTGTTTTCACTTTTTTCATTGAATTACTGAAATGTACTTTTTGATGTTCTAATTTATTGAGATGCACCTGTGTTTTTTATTAGAAGGCCATAGTTAAAGCAAACAATATCCAACCCAGTATTTCAATAGTTTGTCCCTTTCTCTTTTTTTTTTTTTTTCCCCACAGATTTTGTTGAGAGAGATTTTTAATGTGGTACAAATATGGAGGCTGTAGGGAGCACAAGTGTTGGAGCATTGATATTTAATGGGGTGGTACTAGCAGTGATTATAGTAGTCTCGTGATCTTTCTCCAGTCTATGACTGTTTCCTGAAGCACATCCCCAGTCTGACCATCTCCAGTAGCGTGTGCAGCCTCGGACCATCTCTTGCAGCATGCCTGTAGTTCCTGACCATCTCTTTTAGCATGCCCATTGTTTATAATACATTAACTGAACATTATATGAGATATAATGGGTGATGTTAGGTGCTGTAGAGGAGGACCACAATTTTTAGTTGACTTGTTCTAGAGTAACGGTGACTTTAAATATTAAGAGACACAGTTTTTTTACACTATTTAAGATGATTGGGTCCTGTGAGATAATAGCACGTGCTCGAGTGTTCTCATTATCAACCGTAAAATATTGCCATGACCAGAGCCCAAACTTGCCCCCTGTGCACAGCTTTCACATGCAAGCAAGATTCATAGCAGGTCCCTGTGCTCCAAGACGCAAAGAAAGCTGTGTGAACGTATTCTCACCACTTATTCTGAGGGAGACATTTTGCTCATTTATAGGTTGCTCCGCAAGTGAAATCTTTACTATATAACCTTTCTCTTAGCACATATATTCTGCATCTGTCCCTGCAGAAAGCCTCTTGATGTCGTTTGATAGTTCCGTAGAGCTGAAGCCTCTCCAGTTAGTATGGGCTAAATGTCGTGGATACCCTTCCTACCCTGCCTTGGTATGTCACAAACTTCACTTTCAACGTCACTTTAAGGATATGATAGCTGTTGGAACAATGTTATTTGCCTAGGATTTAATCCCTGTGTTCTATTATATAGATCATTGATCCAGATATGCCAAGGGAGGGTTTACTGCACAATGGCATACCTATTCCTGTTCCACCTTTGGAAGTTCTTAAGCTTGGAGAGCAGCGACTACTTGAGAGTGTTGGACAACAACTTTTCCTAGTTTTGTTTTTTGACAACAAAAGAACGTGGTGAGCAATGTGGTCTTTTATTTCTGTTATAATATCTTGCATACTCTTGGGGCTTGTTCACACCAAAAGTGCAATGCAGCATATTTGTGTTTGAGCATTGTTGTTTCATTAATTTTGAATGGCACCAAATGTACCTCTGCAACACACCTTTAATGCACTGTAGTGCATTACATAACACATTGTGCTTTGTGGTGCACTGCAAGAAAAAGTGTAGCATATACAAAATGTTCTTGTTCAATTATTGATCTGTATATATTAGTCTAGTCCAGCACTGGGAGCTGTGTGGGTCTCCCGAAAAGACTGAGCAATTTCTTTGTTTTATTTATATATATAATATATATCAAATATAACTGTCCAAAAGGGTGCAGTTCTTGGGCATGTCTAACAAAGATGGAGTAGTGTACCCGGGTGTGTTTGACACCTCCAGCAATTATTTGACTTTTGGGGAAATATTCTGTGCTACTAGCTGTGGACATTTTTTGTGTCCACATAAATGCTTTTGTGATGTGTGGAATTGAACTCCCCAATTCCCTTTCTCACTCAGCTACATAATATTGCACTTTTGGGGTTGAGGACCGCAATAAACCATAGATGGCTGAAATTGGGTAGGACACAGCATGCGTCCCTAAACATAACTTTTCAAAAGGTGTAAAAGGTCTATGTATTGGGCCTTTCTTTAATATGTTCTTATAGAAATTCCTAAGCTGGAAATATGCCAGCCAATTTACTTGCTTTATTTTTTTCTCGGAGAGGACAATAAATATCGGTGATATTAAATAAGAAGTCCACCTAAACAATCCTTGTCTAAACTGTCCTGCTGAAAAATCTGGATTACCCAAAATTAGGGTCAGAGGACCTTCATAAATCGAGATGGCTTTATTTTTAATTAAATGATCCAAAGTTTTAGGAGGTGGGGGTAATAAAAAGGGTAAATTAGTTTTTGTTGGTTGTTTTTTAGGGGATATCCATGGCAAAGACAGAGGAGGGAGTAGGGATATATGGGTTTCTATCTGGGCCCATTGTTTATCCTTGAATCAATATATACTATCTATGAGTCTATCCATAATAACTGCTTTATGGTAAAGTGCAAAATATGGTAGCCCCAACCCTTGTTTCTTTCTTATAAGCATGTAATATTTTAATCTTGGTTTGGAGCTAGCCCAAACATATTTTAAAAGTGTGGAATGCACTATTTGGAAGAACTTTGCAGAGGACTTATTGGTAAAGTCTGAAATATATATAAAAATCTTTGAAGGATATCCATTTTGAACAGTGCCACTCTACCAAACCTGTAGTCTCGACCCACTGCATTCATTTCTGGGGCATTAAAGTGATTAGTGGCTGGTGAATCCCCCTCTCTCTTAGTCAAGTAAGCAGCCAGGAATTTCAGTGCCCTCTCTTGCCAATTAAATGTCAAGTCTTTCTTTAAGACATTCACCTCCCCTTCCATTAGGGTTGCATCCACTGCCTCTGTTTTATGTATATTCACCCTAAAATTACTGACCTTAGAGAAAGCATGAAATTATATTAACAGTGCTGGAAAGGCTACACGAAGGTTTGAGACAAATAACGAGATCATTAGCAAAGAGGCACATTTTGCATTCCTTTGTACCAATCTCAATAATTTGTATCGAGGAGTTCTTTCTAAAGGCATTGGCTAGATGCTCTATTGCCAAACTGTATTGGATAGGTTAAAGAGGGCATCCCTGCCTTGTACAATTTCTTATGACTATTTGGTTTGATAACAACCCATTAATTCTTACCCTAGCCATCGGGGTCTAGTATAGCGCTAGTATTTTTGTTAAGAAACTTGATGTTATGAGACAAAGTTTCTGTCAAAAAGGGCCAACCTATGTGGTCGAACCCTTTTTCTGCAACAGGAGGCAAAGAGAATTTTTTTTTTCTCTTCGCATGATGCATTGAGGTCAGAGCCTTAATTGTGTTGTCCTTAGTTTCTCTTGAAGGGACAAACACCACTTGATCTAGGTGTATAAGTGATGGGAATAAAGGTTTTAAACACTCTGCGATTACCTTAGAATACATCTTTGGCTATATTCATGAGAGAGATTGGACGGTAACTAGAGTACAGAGAGGGATCTTTCCATTCTTTGGGTATTATCGTTATATGGGCTTCCTGAGATTGTCTAGTGAATGGACTTGAATCTGATGCTGCACTAAAAGTACGTAACAAAGTTGGGGAGAGCTGATCTTGTAGTGTCTTCTAAAAAAGCCCTGTAAATGTATTTGAACCAGGTCTTTTTCCTTAAGGCAATTTAATAACTTCCTTTACTTCAGCTAATCTAAATGGAATTACTAATGACTCTATCTTTCTCCAAGATTGTTGGAAGCCCCATTGTTTCATTGTATTCTTTTATTTTTCTTAAGGAATAGTTAGATGAACCTTTTGAATCTACAGATGCTAAATTATATAACCTGGTATATGCCTTGGCTATTTTTTCTGTTGTAAATACAGTCCCTTGAGATGGACATACTATCTTTTGAATGTATGTACGGGACAGTTTTTACGTATTGATCTTGTTAACCGATTCCCCACATTCTTGTCAAATTAGTAAAAGTTTTGCTTTACTAATTCTCATAGCGCATATAAAATGTATCCAAAAGAGAATCTAATTGTGCACTTTTCTTTGTTAATATCTGATATGCTATGCCATCTGTATTTGTCATATGATATTGTTCTAAATCAAATATGTAATTCAAAAACATAGATATTTCATTCACTATTTTCTTCTTCAGTTTTGATCCTAATTGAATTAGTTTACGCCGTAGGACGCATTTTAAAGTTTCCCATTTAATTGGCAGTTGAGTGGGATCTGTCAGATGGGTTATCTCAAATTCATCCCTTAGGGCTGTTAACACTCTCTCCTCTGTGAATAGAGTTTCAGTCATCTTCCTAGTTTTCAAAGTTTGTGGTATACAGAAAGTCAAGAAGAGTGGATAATAGTCTGATCTAAACTTCATTCCTATTTGTGATACAGGTTGCCAATTCAATAATGGATGGGAAATGTAAAAAAAAAAAAGAAAAATTATATCCTACTATATGATGAATGCGGCACTGAAAAAAAAAAAAGTAAAATCCTTCTTAGTGTGGTGCAGTATGCACCAGACATCCACTAGATGGAGGGAGTGTAATTGCTTACGTATAACATGTAATCGTAGATACGGGTGTAGCAAACTTGCGCATCGGAGTTGGATGCCGATTCCCCCTTTTATTAAAAGTATTTATTTATCCCTTATTCTCCTTCCCCCCCTCCCTTCCTGAGAGGCACAGTGACAGATGTGTGTGTGCTGGTTATGGGTCAACAGCAGGCCAAGGCATCCCTAGTTCGATGCCGAGCAGTCTGCGAAAGTGTAGCCTTCCTCACCTAGGCCAGGATAAGGCCAATGTTCCCAAGAGAGACAGAGCCGCTCTGCCTAAGAACCTGTGTAATTTCTCACCTCGTAACAGAGATAAGGCAGCTTTTCCCAGGAATTGAAAGAGATTTTAACCTCATAAAACCTAGCAGACACTACTGTGTTTGTTTAATCCTCTGCCCAATCGGCCTGCGGTGACCATATTGGGCAGACAACTTTTCAACCATTATAGTGTATATTTGATAAAGAGAGTTTCCTCTTTCTCTGTACAAAAAAGGGGTGGTGGCAGTGTGTGAGGGTCAGTTGCGTAATTAACTTGACCCAGTAACAAGTGCATCCAGGCTGCAGGCACAGATAGAAATCCATTAGCTGGAAAATCGCTGTGTAAGGTGCAGCTGGGTGTGGCATTGTTACGCACGTCACATCGTGGTCTGGATCGGCTAGTCCTTCGGTCACGAGTCCGAGCAGATCAGAACTCGGGGGAACTTGAACCTGAAGGGGTTCCCGCTACCCACATTTCCAGTGGCTCAGAGACGGCCTCGCAGGATGGGCATACAGAGACTGACACTGGAAGGTCACCAAATGTTATCGTCACACCACCGCCTGAGCAGGCCAGCACCGGAGTGCCTGTAACCAGCAGAGATTCTCCTCAGATGCAGGAAACCCTGAAACGCCTCATGGAGACAGATCTGGAGGCATACCTGCGGTTCCTTGAGCGCCAGGCTGGCAGAGAAATTGCGGAACTCCAAACAGCTGCTGACAGAGAGGAACGCCAGGCTGAGAGGGAAGCTGTTCATTGGCACAAGCTGGAGATGGCAAGGCTCCAGCAGCGACCGGGTCAGAATCTCGGGTCCCTAGATCACAGGGACGCCCCTCTTTCTCTGGGCGCAGCCAAGTTTCCAGTGATGGAAAAGGAGAGTGACATTGACACGTACTTATTGTCGTTTGAAAAAACGTGCCGTCAGTACCATGTGCCGCCAACTCAATGGGCTCGGTACCTGACACCAGGGCTACGAGGCAAGGCCCTGGATGCGTTTGTTGAAATGCCAGAGGGGCAGGATGACGATTATGAAGCTCTCAAAGATGCCATCATCTGGAAGTACCAGATGACCCTGGAAGTGAACCGCAAGCGGTTCAGGTCCATGCAGAAGGGACCTGGGGACTCTTACACGGATGTGGCGAGTCGCTTACACACCACATTCCGACAGTGGACTAAGGGACTGAAAGCTATGAGTCTTTGGAAGATCTCATGATACGAGATCAGCTTTTGCACATTTGCCCGACAGACGTCAGACAGTTTGTCTTGGAGAGGGAGCCAGCATCTACTAAAGCTGCAGCAGATCTGGCAGATACCTTCGTCCACACGCGGGTGTCTGATCCTCGCAAGGCTCCTCCGAACGGCTGGAAAGGGGGGAAATCACCCCTAGCAACCTCCCCTACGCCGGTGAGTCAAGCTCCCCATCCACCCACACCTGCAGCTCCTGGGGCCAAGCCATTCCTGCCTGACAACCGCAGATGTTTCGCCTGTGGGAAAAGCAGACATCTCAGGACGCAGTGTCCTGAGCAGAAGCAGACTACATCATCTGGCCAGCCGGCCAGCAACTCTTCTTCTGTGCTGTTCGTTCGCAGGAAGATGCGGGTAACCCCCGCCGACTTGCAGCAAGTCACTGTGGGCAACTGGTCTGTAACTGGTTTCCAGGACACTGGGGCAGAAGTCACCTTGATCCGGCCAGAGCTGATTGAGCCAAGGAACCTCATCCCAGGAAAGTTCCTTACCCTCTCCGGAGTTGGGGGGACCCGTTCACGCATACCCTGTGCAAAGGTATTCCTAGATTGGGGTGCGGAAAGGGGAAGGCCCGGAAGGGCTCCCTGGAACTTTCTGGACATGCCAAGGTACTGTGGGCAGATATTGGGTTAATGTCTGGGCCACCTGTGGATAGACAGAGGGAGGGGGCTGGGAATGGAGTGGGGCTACAGGATTCTCCATTAGCTGGAGAACGAGAAGAAATCCTCTTGCCTGGGGAGCTATGTTTCTCATGTTTCATTGGCATTATAAACGTGACTGTTGATAATGGTTGTGATGACAATGGGGATGATATTAATAATGTCAGTAATGTCATTGATAATGTCAGTATTGTTGATGGTAAGGTTGGTAATGCTAACAATGATTATGATATTCGTGATGAGACAAATTATGTATTTTCAGTGTTGGGGGTCACCCACAGTGCTGTGAAGGGGGCTGAGGTACAATCTCTGGGGGCTGAGCAAAGGGATGGTCTGGATAGGCCTATCCCTTGCCCAGGCTCAAAAGATTTTGCCTTGATAAGTGCCCAACCGTTGGCCTTGCATAGGGCTAGGTAGCCGGCTTGGACTTGTAGTTCCACGCCTCAGGCAGCACTGAAAAGCGATTCCCAAAGGAACTTCAGAGGTCAGCTAGCTGTGAGTTGCCCGGCTACGAAAAGTACACCGCAGCCGGCTGGGACTTGTAGTTCCAAGCATCAGGCTGCACTGAAAAGCGATTCACAAAGGAACTTCAGAGGTAAGCTAGCTGTAACTTGTAGTCCCACGAGTAAGGCAGCTCTGGAAAGCCATTCATGTGGGGATTTCAGCCTGGGGCTAGGTGTGAACTCCTCTGCTGGGAAGAGTCAACACAGGCCTGACAGGAGTAATGGCCTATCCCCAGGGGGCTGGAAACCTGAAAGCCTGTCAGTTGATCTGACTTCTCATTGTGTGTCAACAGGCAGACAAACGGATGTCATAGGCAGGGACAGTATGCTTGGATTGGGAGTGCAAGGGGCCTTATTGGGGTGGATGCTTGGGTTACAGAGAGAGGGCTGCAGTCCTCAGATCCAATCACCCCTCCCTGCCCCTCAGGTTCCGAAGCTGCTGGCAATGCCTCTGATAGATGGTGTCCGGATTCAGGAGGTGCAGGCTGACTGGGGTACAGAGACCAAGGGAATGGCACAGTCAGGAATCTAGGGGTCAGCTAGAGTCTGGGCATCCCCGGTAGTCTCTGTCCTCAAGCAGGATCCGATGACCAGGCTTTCTGAGGATCTTGGAAAACTGAACGCCAGCCCTGTGGTTGTGGCCTACCCCATGCCATGAGGTCATGGAGCATCCGGAGGGTGCCCGCTTTTTTACCATCATGGACCTGAGCAAGGGGTATGGGCAACCTTCTCTAACCCAGCAGGCTCAGGACGAGCCAGCCTTCACTACCCCATGTGGCTTGCCTGAATCCACAGGAAAGCTAGTTGGGGTTGATAACGCACCGACCACCTCTCCAGCGGTCAGGAATGGCCCGCAATGCGGAGGGGAACTGGGTGCAGTTGCCCACTTTAGGGGCCTTGCGGTGTTCGGCCCTGTCTGAGAAGAGCCACTTGGGCCCCTGTCACTAGTCAGGAACCAACTGCCTGCGCCTAGTCTGACAGTCGAGAAGGGTAACTGTCAGAGGGGCAGGTCAGTGATTCAGTTTTGGAACACACCAGTAGGAAGAGACCCCCAGAGGTCTGGGCATGGGGAGACTGACGCAGTTGTGGCCTGGTCTGCTCCCCAGGCCAAAAAGCAGGTTACGTCAGTCATGGGTGCCGCTGGCTACGGTAGGACGCCTGGATGCAACTATCATGGCTCAGCTGGACCTGTGACTGACCTAGCAGACAGGAAACTGGAGGAACTGGTGTCCTGGATGCTAACAGGTAACGAGGACTGTCCATCTTGGACGAGGGTACTGTAGACACCACTGGGAGGCGAATTCCAGAATCCGCCTGTCCGGTTTCGGTGCGCACAGGCGCTACTACCTTCAGGCCAGATGTAGTCCTGGCCCGAGGAAGAAGGTGGGAGAGGGGAATCGCCTTCTTTACCTCGACAAGAAGCTACATATTAATATGTTAGCAGGTGACACCCCTCAGCCAAAGTGCTCTGTGAACAGGTTGGTACCCCGGCAGTGGCCACGGTATTCGGACAGCCACAGCCGTCTAACACCACCCGTGACCACCCACTTGGTCGGCATAGCAGTGTTCCTGGGGGGAACAGATTCCTGTTCAGACGGACCTTGGTTCTCCCGCAGTGCAGCGGTACCAGGTCGATCCACGGTGAACCTCTGGGCAGAGGTCGGTTGCGTCAGGAGGGAACTTGTAGTTCCCTCCCTTGCAACTACCTGAGGTGGAGGTGTAGCAAACTTGCGCATCAGAGATGGACGCCGATTTCCCCCTTTATTAAAAGTATTAATTTATCCCTTATTCTCCTTCCCCCCCTCCCTTCCTGAGAGGCACAGTGACAGATGTGTGTGTGCTGGTTATTATATCTTGAAATATGGAAGACTTACATAAAAACCGGGCACCTCGTCAGATGGCCAACGCGCAGATGGACGTTCTGATAGGTCTCTCCATTCGTTTCGCACATTCAGGGAAGCAGAAACATAGATCTTGTGAACCGTGCGATCTACAATCTCATAATTCATATCTACATGATCCTTAGACCTATTTGCATAATAAAATATCCACGGAGAGGTTGCCGCTAGTGCAGCTGGAAAGTTATAGGCCAAAATATGGATTATGAAAGATGTTGGTTCTAATTCAGAGTTCTGCCCGACGATCCCTCCCTAAACAGAGTATTGGTCAGTTACTCAGAGCAACCCCCCTGCTGAGGGACTTTAAAAAACAGGCTAGCAGGCCTAAAAAATAAGTTGAAGACATCTCCCATTTTGTAACATCAATACCACCTGGGGAGACCCTTTCGCTCTGCAACTTGGATCTGCTTACATCAAAGGCTTAAATGGCAAGTAACTTAACCCTTTAACTTCTCCGTTCTCTTTTCGGTGCTATGGTTCTTTGTGTGTGTGTGTGTGTGTATGTGTATATATATATATATATATATATATATATATATATATATATATATATATATATATATATATATATATATATATATATAAAATCTTAGTTACATCTTTTTCTGTAAATATTTTATTGCACCTGTTTGACTCTTTTAGTAATAAATGTTTCTTTCTAAAAGTGTTAGACTGTTTCTGAGGCGCTTAATTGCAATTTACGTATTTCTAAAGAGACGCTACTGTGTTTGTTTAATCCTCTGCCCAATCGGCCTGCGGTGACCGTATTGGACAGATGACTTTTCAATCGTTATAGTGTATATTTGATAAAGAGAGTTTCCTCTTTCTCTGTACAAAAAAAGGGTGGTGGCAGTGTGTAAGGGTCAGTTGAGTAATTAACTTGACCCAGTAATAAGCGCATCCAGGCTGCAGGCACAGATTGAAATCCATTAGCTGCAAAATCGCTGTGTAGGGTGCAGCTGGGTGTGGCATTGTTACGCACGTCACATCGAGGTCTGGATCGGCCAGTCCTTCGGTCACAAGTTTGGTGAGAAGGTCTGGGGTCTGACGCCGCGATCGTGACAACGGGCAGATCCGTTTTCCTCTTAGAACAGTATAGCTTTGGGTCTAACACCAGATTAAAGTCACCTCCCACAATGAGCCTTGCTTTACTTGTTCTATTGTAGTCATAATTTTCTGAAATGTCAATTTCTGACCTTTTGTTGGGTAACTATACATCAGTGTTTCTCAACTCCAGTCCTCATGGACCCCCAACAGGTCATGTTTTCAGGATTTCCCTCAGATGAAACAGCTGTGGTAATTACTAAGGCAGTGAAACTGATCAAATCACCTGTGCAAAATAATGGAAATCCTGAAAACATGACCTGTTGGGGGTCCATGAGGACTGGAGTTGAGAAACACTGCTATACATAAACTAATGGGAAAGTCACATCATAAAATCTGCAGACAAGTATCTCCCCTCCGGGTCTCCAGCCTCTGAGGAAACCTGTACTGGAAGATTAGAATGAAATCCTATTGCAACTCTTTTTTAGTTTTTGAGTTATGCCTAGTGTACCATTGATTATAGTATCTTAATATGAGTTTCGGGGCCTTATTTTTTTTAAAAATGTGTCTCTTGAAGAAAGAAGACTTGCACCATCTGTTTGTGCATGTGATGTAATACCTGGCTTCTTTTTTGAGGAATATTAAAACCCTGAATATTCAGGGAACAAAAGGCCAATAAGGTCATTTTAACCATATTCCCTGAACTCTTAATCATTTACCCTGCTGAGGAGCAAATCCTTCTTGTGAGGTGGCCAATGAGGTGAGAGAGAAAAATTATTCCTTCCTTTTTTTTTTTTTTTTCTCTCTGTCTTTGATTGCTTAGGGGTTGGATTTATGAAGGGTGAGTTGCCATAATAATTTTTTTTTCACTTGAGATTTTAACATATAGGCATGCCTCTCTATGATCATGTAGTGTGTGGCTGGCTTATCTAGGAATAGAGAGACACGTAACCGAAGATTATGTGATTGTGTTAATATTGATGCAAAATTTAAATAAAAATTAAAATGATAATAAAAAAAAATACCCTCAAGGGTAAATAAAAAGTAAACATCACAAAATTCCTTCGAGAGCCACAATTGAAACCTGCTTAGAGAATTATTTGCCAGAGGGAACAAGAGGCTTTTTACGAGATTCAATAGAGGTACATGGGGAGCAATTAAGCCCCCTGAATATGTTATGGTATCCTAGACTGTAAGAGAATGAGCTAGAGAGGGTTGCATGGTCATGGGTCATGTGTGTGTTGGTAACTAGAGTAACGAAGAGACAGCAATAGGATCACCTTCAGTTGTGTCAAGAAGGATCCAGATAAGAGTTTCTTGGCTAGCATGTAGTAATGCCAATAGAACACTGTGTTCTGCTTCTTAGCACCTTAGTAAAAGTGGAAATCGCATTCCGCCATTTAACTTATGGAAATATAAAGTGGTTCAGTTCACACTGGGTTGTGTAGAGCTCCAGTTAAATTTTTAGTGTTAGATTTTGCAGAGATCAGAAGATAAACCTGGTAATACTCAAATGGTAAAGGAGTTTGGGGAGAAAGGTAATTTTGATTGCACAGAGTCTTCCAAATCAAGAGATCTGTTATCAGCTCCAAATCAACTAAATTGTCATGCAATGAGGTGTGTTACAGCCCATTAATTTTTACTGGGCTGGCTAACATAATGTGCCTCAACACACAATAATGCATATATTCAATAGAGAAGATGGGACTTTCAGGGTGCATGAACATGAATACCAAACATATTAAAAAGTTATATCATTTTTTTGTATTTTTTAAAAACAAAAAAAGGAAAAAATACAGAAAGATAAAAACTTCAGCACTAAGAGTGGAACAGAGATTCAAACTTGATTATATAATTGTAGTTACTCCCTACATGTTTCGCCCTCACGGGCTTCTTCAGGGGAGATTTTTGAAGAGATATCAACCGCCGAGGCAGTCTAAAGGTATATCAAAACAATTATACAATTGCCAAACCACTTTAATAAATCCAATACAAAGTATTTAATCAAATATATATATGGGACTCAATGGCTCACCCTGGATGTGAAAGCGAACAGAGCTAATAATGCATGCATTGCAGTTCAGTGTTTCATGGTATGAACAAGCTCTTGAGCTTTTTCTATTCTAGTTCATATTTGTAAAAAAAAAAAAAAAAAGATTAATGGAATAATGCAGTGTTTACACTTTTATGTTTTATTGCAGCAGAACATGTGCATTTTGCTACATGAAAATGCATTTTAGGTAGAAATCCCATTGTTTCCTATGTTGCTGGTTTGCTTCTATGCTGTGCAATTTAGTGCAATTTAAAAAGGAAACTATATGAGCCCATTCACACCTACACGTGCACTATAACACACTCTACAACCTATAAAGAACACTGTGAATCTAGTCCAAATGATTGCTGTTTCCATATTCAACTGCTTGGTCTTTTATAAACAAGCTAACCATTCTTTGGCAGTCATCATTTCCATGAAAAGGGATTCACAGGCAAGGATATTGCTGCTACTAAGATTGCACCTAAATCAACCGTTTATCGGATCATCAAGAACTTCAAGAAGAGAGGTTCAGTTGTTGTGAAGAAGGCTTCAGGGTGCCCAAGAAAGTCCAGGACCAACTCCTAAAGTTGATTCTGCTGCAGAATCGGGGTACAACCAGTGCAGAGCTTGCTCAGGAATAGCAGCAGGCAGGTGTAAGTGCATCTGAAAGCACAGTGAGGCAAAGACTTTTGTAGGATGGCCTCCAAAAGACAAAGAAGCAGCTTTTCTTCAGGAAAAACATCAAGGACACACTGATATTCTGCAAAAGGTACAGGGATTGGACTGCTGAGGATTGGGGTAAAGTAATTTTCTCTGATGAATCCTCTTTCTGAATGTTTTGAGGTATCCGGAAAAAGCCTTGTCCGGAGTAGAAAAGGTGAGCGCTACCATCAGTCTTGTGTCATGCGAACAGTAAAGCATCCTGAGACCATTCATGTGTGGGGTTGCTTCTCAGCCAAGGGAGTGGGTTCACTCACAAATTTTCCTAAGAATACAGCCATAAATAAAAAATGGTACAAAAACATCCTTCGAGAGTAATCTCTCCCAACAGTTTGTTGATGAACAATGCCTTTTCCAGCATGATAGAGCACCTTGCCTTATGGCAAAAGTGATAACTAAGTAGGTTGGGAAACAAAATATTGGAAGTTTGTAGCCATGGCTAGGAAACTCCCCAGACCTTAATCCCATTGAGAACTTGTGGTTGATCCTCAAATGCGGGTGAATAAAAATACCCCACAAATTCTGACAAACTCCAAGCATTGATTATGCTGCCATCAATCTAGGATATGGCCCAGAAGTTGATTAACAGCATGGCAGGGCAAATTGCAGAGGTTTTGAAAAGAAGGGTCAACGCTGCAAATATTGACTCTTTGCAGCAAAATGTAATTGTAAAAGCCTTTGACACTTATGAAATGCTTGTAATTATACTTTCAGTATACCATAGTAACATCTAACAAAAAGATCTAAAAACCGTGAAGCAGCAGACTGTTAAAATTATTTGTGTCATTCTCAAAACTTTTGGCCTAGGCTGTAGGGGGTGTCCTTTCCCTCCACTCAAGTCTCAGATTACACACTGCTCTCCTGTCTGTTTTGTGCAGTGTGTGACATCATATCCCCATCTCTTGTTTCCTGAAGCTCAGAAGTGCTGGGAAAACTGTGTACTTTGAAAGGCTATAGGGAAGAGAGGGCTACAGATAAACAAGTACAACTTATGAAGGAGGATTTGTTTCATCTCTGTGTATCACCTGAGTCTCACTTGAGATCACTTCAATATGTCTATATATAAGGGTGGTCAGCCCCTTTTTAAATGTTATTTTCATAGCTAATAAAGGACTGTTTCTCTTGGCTTTAGGCAATGGCTTCCCAGTGACAAGCTTTTACCTTTGGGAGTTGATGATACCGTTGACAAGCTGAAAATGCTGGAAGGTCGAAAGCCAAGTATCCGCAAGTCTGTACAGGTGGCTTATGATCGAGCTATGACTCATTTGAATCGTGTTGGGGGTAGCCACCCATTTATTACTACAAACTACCTATACTAATCCCTTGTAAATCCGTAAAGGAAGATATTGTTGCACTTTTCAACAGTAGAATATATTCTGAATCTTGGTAGTAAATTTTGAATTGTACTGTTTTTAAGTTGTTCATCTTACTGCCTAAGAAGACAATAAGCATTTACGATAGTGAGCATTATATCTGTTGATTGTGCCAAATCAAACTGATACAAGCATGTTGTTTTAAACCCTGCACCCATATACGGGAACGAAAATAGATTTTTTTTTTTTTATATATATATTTTTTTTTTCATTTGTGTGCTATTGGTATGAATTAGAAACTGACCAATGTGTAATTTGATTTGCTTTCATTTTTAGCTTTTAGACATGACATAAAACGTCTACCTAAGTTACAAGCCATATAGTGTATTTTGAGTCATAGAAGATAACTTGGCTTTATTTCTGTTTTGGGAACTATATAATAACATTTAAAGAGTTCTGGCTGGTTCCAACAAGTTAAAAGTAATAGCTTATAAAAAAAGAATTTATTAAATGTAGTTGATACTTTTATATATCAGTAATAATGTTTAAAGATTATATCTAAATTATAATTGTGAAATGAATACAAAGTTTTCAGAGGTTTGTGTCCTGTGGTTTTGCTGAGTATGTAGAAAGATCATTTATCAATATCACAAAGTTAGTGGCTTCAACTCCAAGAATTCCAGTCTCGTGTGGTGGAAAAACTTTCTTTGAAATCGTTAGTCCACTAAAATTTTAGATTTTAGTATTGGATAGTTGCTGCTGGGTTTAATCAACCATTATCTCTTAAGGAAGTCTATTGGTTCTTCGCTTCACTGACCATTACAGGACGTTCTCAAATTTCACATTATTTTAGTCTTTAAGGTTACATTAGAAAGATTTTATCAGGGTCTCTGAAAAGTTTATCATGCAACAGAAATAAGACTTCCTGGCTGTGGTGGTATAGTTCGGGATACCCAGCAAAGAGAGTGCAGAAAGGGAATCCCCAAAAGAAAGATAAGCAAGTTGATAAATGAACCCACCAGCAATACTATACCGTATACCAAATATCAGTTTTGGGCAGACTGTTTATACCGGGTTTATTTGCGTCATATGCTGTTTTAGGTATTTTTGTAATGGGGTGGGAGAAATGTTAGAGCCCAGTCTGTGCATAGTTTTGTAGTTGGTTTACAGCTACATGATTTACAGTAAGTCACGTATATGTGCCATGCAAGGTTCTCTGCCATATACATAGGCAGTTTGCATAAAAACAGAAATTGGGTGCAATAAAAGAACTTACCTTTTTGTCTTTTGAACATGTGTCTATTTTCATAACTATAAATATCTTTGGAAATATTTCATGCAATGAACATGGCTTTTGTGGTATTTTAGCTTTTTAGGGATTCCATGTACAGAACAAAGCCTTTGTTGTCTATTTTAGTCAGTGTAAATTTTTCTTTAAACATTTTTCTTGAATGCAGATTGATTTCTATATTATGTCCGTGACCTGGTGTAGAAGAGCTGATTACAAGGCTTTGGAAATCAATTTTCTTCATGTGGCTGCTTCTCCATTATTAATTCCCTGGGATTAAGCAAACATTTTTGTGATTTTTTTTTTTTTTTTTTTTTTTCCCCCCCAGTCGAGAAGAAGCGGTGGGAGGGAGCACTCATAGCACCTTGGAGCTAATGTTGAGCTGGTAAGGCCATTTCTTGCCAACAGAGACCTTTTTCATTGACAAATTCCTAAAAGAGTAAGATTGCTTGTTTTTCTTGGTAATTGAGAGAAGCATTTGGGTTATTCTGATACCTACAGGAGGATCTGGCCACTGGCAATTAAAAAAAAAAAAAAACTATCCCTCCCACACCCAGCATGCTTCAGTTTGTTGCTAGTGTCCTAGGAGGAGTGTTATCTTTTCTGTACTGAGAAGAGTTCTTTCCTTTTTTTTTTCAAGATTTTTTTTATTCAATAATTTTTTTCCTGTTTGAGATGGCCTCAATATGCAGCTCTCTGATTGGTGTGTCCTCAACCGTAACTTTGGAGGCAGTACCTGAATCCAGTCCAGTGTGCCTAGCCTGAAATGTGTCCTGAAATGTGCTCTGGGCTCCCCATTGAGGCTCTTTCCAGGCCTCATTGTATTGTGTTAGTCATAGAACACTTTCCAGTTACAGAGCTGTGGTACAGCCTCTGGTGTGGCCCAGTCTCAAAAGACTGTGTGTCTCTGTGTGGGCAGAGCATCGGGTGTTACCTGTCAAGACTGTTGGGTGCTCTTATCCCTTTTTTTTTTGTTTTAAAGCAAAAAGGGTTCAATCTGAAGGACTGAGCTATGATCAACTTAGAGTAGGGGTGTATCATTGGCTTAGCACAGAAAGGGTTGATTCTGACTGAGTGATGGTCAGCTTACTTTAGGAAAGTGTTGGCAATGTTTCACTATTAAGTGTGAAGTAACAACTTTCCACTACTGCTCCTAGTCCCAGGTGGATTTGGTACTCCACCTGATCAGACTCCTGCGCGGAGGCTCCATGGGCACTCCCAGACAGTCAAGATTTTCTTTCCCAAAGGACTGTTTACCATGTCACTGTTCTTTTCTGCTTTATTCTATATTCCATATCTGTATTTAGAAGTATAACCCTATTATCTCTAAGACCCCATTCACACATGTGCATTCCAGGAACACATGCAGAAACGTACGAAAAACACATGTCGCACTTGCAGTGCCATTAATTGTTAGTAACACCCTGAACACGGCTAGGAAATGTGGTAAAATGCAGAGACTGGAAATCATCAAAATTATCTACTTTGCTGCATTTGTTGCTTGCAGGGCAGTCCATTCAAGTGAATGGGCTGCCCTGTGATGTCGTGCAAAAAACGTGCAGTTGTGAATGGGGCATAAATCCTTTGTCCCTTAAATGAATTCTAAGAAATGGCCCAGGTAGCACTAAATATTAAATACTTCAGTGTACCATAGTAAAGCTTCTAGTCAATGCACTGTAATAGAAAAATGTATGCTTTTTTATGCCTCAAAACATGATCACTGGGATGTTAATGCTCCATTTGTTGGCGCTGAGCGAACTATTGGCGCTTTATAAATACTGTATAATAATAATAATTTGTTTTGCGCTTCAGAGGGAAATACACACATCACACCTGTGAGAACATTACCTCTAAGACTAACATTATCTGTTTTTAGTTTTTTAATTACAGTTGCAGATTCAGTCCCACACATGCCTTAGAGTAGCCCTTAAAAAATAACTGCTTTAATGTACTCTTTGTTCTGTTCCTGTGCGTAGTTTTTTTTCCGTTCATTGAAACATTTTTTAAATGTTCACGCATAAGTAGTGATCCTGTTGATATGATAGCTTCAGGACTTGGAAAAATATGGCTTTGTGTGCATCAAAAAACAATTCTAGTTCCTCCATATTTGTATTAATAATTCCCGATATCTTAGTTAAACTAAGAAGTGCTCAGTCCTTAAAATACAGAATTTTGCACCATATGAAAAGCCTATGTATTATCTATGCATGGGGCACAAATGAGAACATTTTAGATTGGCACTACATAGTGTGTACATTTTCTCGAAAATTAAAACTTTAAATGTTTCTGCAAGCTTTCTCAGCCTCCTGTTCATTTCATGCATCACATGACATACATGTAATAGAAAAAACTCTTGGACATACTGCCCAGGCCATAACAGGACTTTCAAAAAGTGCATATACAGTATATCTATGATAGGATCAAGAAATTCACAAACACAGATGGTCATAAAAAAAACTATGAAACTTTATTCAAAATACCTTAAAATAATAATTGTCATTTTAAACGGTTAGCCTTGCTGATGTACTAGTTAGATCAGCTAAGTAAGGCAGCATTTGTGGTATTTACAGAGGAGATTAGAAATAGTGCTTATACTTAATAACATTTAAAGTGTCTGTAAAGGTTTCACTCCCCTCCTGCAGTAATGGTTAGGGTCCCAATCAGAGAACTACAGCAAAAAAAAAAAAAAAACTCCACCAGAACAATTGCATAATTACCTTATTTTCTTTGTTTTTGGTCATGTGATAACAATCCCATTCTTTACTTCGGAAGTGCTTGGGCCTGTGGATGGTACTAAAAAGCCACAGCATATCATGCTGCTGTAATGCTATACAATCGCATAACAGCAAGGCTCCCATGTTAATAAATTAAAAATAACTGGCCCACAACCTTTGACATGTGCTTCTAACACACAAAAGAGGAGAGCATGATGTGCCACAGCTTTGATGAAATACATAATGGCAGTATGCAACTGCACTTAGCAGGTAGGGAGCCTGCAGCTAGCATAGCTGCATGCTACACGGAATACAGGCAAATTGGCAGTAACAACAGGTATTTATCACTTTGTCATAAATATTTTTAAAGACGATTTGCACAAGGAGTGTAATGAAAAGCTTAACAAGCCAAAGATTTAAATTTTCTTTTCTGCATTTACAGATACTTAGAGCGCCTCACCAGAGGAATGTCATTAACCTTATAAGGATACAAACATGAAATAGTAACAATACTGGCTAAGTCAATGTTGACTAGCTTGACTGCAACAAACTGAAACAGTAATGCTATAAAAATATCCACAGCGTCCTTAGTTAAAGGTCTTCAGACTTCTGCTTTGCGTCTAAATGATCAAAGTGGAGCTCTCAGTATACAACAGAACAAGATGGAAAAAGTGCAGAGTTTAATTTCATATAATAAAATCAGTGATGCATGCACAGTTTTAAAAAACTGATTACAGTTCTCTGTCACCTGAGCTTCCTCCCCTTTTTGCTCTTTTCAGCTACTTTGCCAATTGTTATGCAACATGAACAGTTCATGTGGTACAGCAAAATGTGAAACAGCTGATGAGAATCGGGGGGGGGGGGGGGGGAGTGAAGTTGGCAGACCTTGGAGTCCTGTTCATGGCATCCTGCTTTTATCTTTATTGCCCAACCTTGAGAATATGCTGATGGCCGTGAGCTGTAAAACTCTGTAATTACTGCTGAATGTGTGTTATCAATCACATTTTTAAATTGTGAGTGCATTCATAATTGTATTTTATCATTTAAATGAGGACGTGGCCATGAGAGATAGATCTATGTGCGGAGGTCCTCATAGATACAAAGAGGTTACAGCAATCAATCTTTGTAAATCTACCCAAAATTACATTTTAATCTTGGGTGGAGACTGAGAAATAATATATCAAATGATGTCTGGTGGGCTGAATTACTCACTGGTTTCTTATGTCTCCAGGGACTTCAGGCTGTGGAGATTTCCTTCCTGTTGGTCCTGGCTTGGTTTTAGTCTGCCTTCGCCTAAGTCTAGAAGTTTAGGGGGGGGGGGTGTTTCCCCAAATCATGATTGCTGTGTTCTCACTGCTGCTCTGTCAGTCACCACTGTCTGCACTGTCTGCTCTGCTCAGCCCCAATACCCCCACCGCCACCCCCCCAGGCTCAGCGGCTCACTGGTCTGGCTGAGTGATGTCAGCTGACAGCAGGCTGCAGCCCACTGTCAGCTGAAAACGGGTCATAGTAGTACAGAACAAACTGCGCTCCTGTAATCCACAGGAAAAGTACAGCCAAAAGAGCTTTGACTGTGCTTCTCATTTAAATAGTTTGTTTGGGCCACACTTTCCCAAAAAATGTTTCCATTACTAAGAAATATTGCTGCTGTCAGCACTGTATAAGCTGCATGTTGCATCAGCAGCATACATTATACAGCTCTGTGTTCCAGTTGTGGTACAGGGCTGATTTAGGCTGAGAGCTTCTCAGACATCACAGGCAGCCATGTATTTTTATGAAAGGAGAGGCAGGCAGATGACATCATGGTCTCTACTGCAACCAATCAAGGAATCCTTATATTCTATGCTAAACAAACAAGGGTTCCCGTGCTGCCAAAACAGTGCTGTATACTTTATGTAGCTGATACATACAGTTTATTCAACGCAGACAGTTACCACACCAATTACTAAAATAAATAGTTCGTTTGAGCCAGATGGGCCCAGACAAACTATAAAATGTAACACAAAACCTGGAGTTAGGCTTTAATTTTTGGTTAGGCAATGGGAGTACCTTGTACTCTCCACAGAAACTGTGCAGATCTCTGAACAATGGTCTTGGCACCCAAACCCTGAAAGGTATAAGAAACCTTAGATGTTTTACCTCTAGCATCTACCAAACGCTAAAATCACTTTGAGTGAGCCGATCCTTTAAAGTCTAATTGAACCTTCAGTTGCAATCTGCTTAATACATTCATAATGCATAAAATTAAAAGGTGTGCATATTTTAAAGATTGTTTGCTTACTAAAGCTGCTGCAGCCTGAGTAGAAAAACCTGTCCCCTGCAAGCAGCAGCAGAGTGGGGAAGCAGAAACCTTTATACACAGGACCAACATGCCCCTATCTATAGATGGGTGATCAACAAAGCTCATACTTACTGCTGATTGGAGAGCACTAGATCTGAATCAGCAAGGGATGTTGGACTGTAAAGAGAGAGTACTTCCTGCACAGAGCAAGAATCCACTCCGTTGCACATTGAGAGGTGACAAGTTTTTTTGCCCTGTGCTGTGGTTGGGGTTGTTTACTAACAGAGGGTGTTTTCCCAGCACTCCTACATGGCTTTTCTTCCTTGCAAGAGCGCTTTGACAAAACGCTTGACACGTCTAGACGTGTCTAGACGCATTTAGGAGCATCAACTGTTGGGCGTTAATTCATTTCATTGGCCAGAATAATTATTTTTTCTGGCCATTGAAATGAATTAATGCTCAAACACTTCACACGTCTAGTGTTACACACGTTTCGATGCATCAAACTTTTTTTCAGCCAAAACTCTGCTGCTCATGGATGCGCTGAAAATCCAGTTGGTATTTGCCTCTAGGACTGCGCTTTGTTATACTTAACTGAAATGGTCTTCCATGGCTTGTGTGTAATATTTATGAAGACTATGACAATATGTGCAGTTTAACAGGAGAGAACACTTGGAAACCAGAGATTACATTTGATTAACCCCTTGACGCCGATGGCACACAAATATGCGGCCTCACGTAACTGGGCTTTTTTCCATGGGGCCGCATGTTTGCATACCTGTCTTTGTGCTGGGAGCGCGCCGCTTGGTGCGCTCCCAGCACAGAGACCGCGGTGTCACTGAGAGCCCCAGGTCCCGTCCTAACGATCGGGACTCCCGATTCCGGGTCACGTGATCGCTGTGATAGCCTCTGATTGCCTATCACAGTGATCAGTCACTGTGCAGCCCAGCCCCCTTGTTTTTTCTGTCTATGAATGGAGAAGAGAGATACATTGTATCTCTCTAACTCCTGACATAGTGATATAAAAAAAAAGTTTGTAAAAAAAAGAAAAAATAAAGAAAAATACCTGGATCAAGGTTTGTTCGAGTTCAGTACCAGGGTTAGTGTTTGGGTCAGGGTCAAAGGTCAGGATTTAAAAAAAAAAATGTCAGTTTGCGTTCATGTCGGTGTGTTTTAGGTGAAAAAAAAAAGACAAACAAAATGCACACTGTTTCTGAGCTGTACTACGGGTAAAAAAAACTAACATACACATACACTTATATGGTATCGCTGCGATCGTCAAGAGCTGGAGAATTTATTTTGGGTTGTTCTATGGAGGTAGGTTATGGCCGTAACAAGAAACACAGCTAAATAAATAAAAACCAATTAATTTTTTTTTACTATTTTGGGCCAGTTTTCCTTTGATAATAAAAAAAAATTAGGAGCTATCCATTACCATTTACCACCAAATGAAAGCCCAATTTGTCCTGAAAAAAACAAGGTAAAATCCACCTGGATGTACAAAGTAGTTGTGGTGATATGTACGGTTTTACTAACACATGTCAACGTTGCAGAACTCTGCTTAGGCATTTAGATTTGTTTTACCCTTAGGCGTGAAGAGGTTAATGTTATACTTCTGTTTTAATTAAAGGTTGCACAAAAAATAAAAAAACAACCCTCATCCTCATTTGTACTTGTATTTCTGCACACTTAGTCCCCTTTCACACGATCGGTCTGATCGGGTCTGCTTCTCAGTTTTTCAGGCAGACCCTCCATTTACCTCTATGGAGTGGTGGGACTTGTGTCCATTTACACCTGCCTCCAATCTAATCCACTAAAAAAAATACTGAAAGGGATCCATTCCCATCCATCTAGGCAGATTGGATCAGAGGGTAGTTGGGAGTAAATGGACAGCCGGTCCATTTACACCTGATCACCCATAGAGCAGAGTAGGCTCGGCCTGTGTCCATTCTGCATAAACTGAGCAGAAATAAACGTGTCATCCACTTGCGCTGCACAGCAGATGATCAGCAGACAGATCCACCACTGATCATAACGGAGTCTTCCCGTATGAAAGTAGCCTAAGGCCCCTTCCACAGTGGGGGAATCTGCTTTGCTCAGCAGGGGATCTGTCCATTGGTCCTCTGCAGGTGCTTGTCTGCTCAGTTTATGCGGAGTGGACACAGACGGACACTGCTCTGCTCTGCGGGCAATAGGTGTAAACAGACCTGCTGTCCGATCCTCCTAGACACGGGGGAACAGATCCTCTTTGGTGTTTCTTTTTTAACGGATTGGATTGGAGGTAGGTAGGTGTAAACAGACAGTCCAGTTTATAGCTGCCAGTCCATAAGAATACATGGGCCATCCAATCAGGTCTGCCTGAAAAACTGACAGGTGGACCTGATTGGATTGCCTGTGTAAAAGGGGCCTTAGGCTGGCCATACACTATACAATTTTCTTTAGAAAATTGGTTTAGATTTACCAAGAACCATATAATATGAGGTCAAACCTAAACAACACTTTCAATTGTATCCAATTAGGCAGGCCCTTGCACTACACAGTTGAAGGTAAATCTAAAGAAAATTGGGTAGAAATTGGACAGAAAATTGTATGGTGTATGGCCAGCCTTAGGCTGCTTGTGTCTGATATCTTTTATAATGCACTACCCATAAAAAGGTTTATTTTGTCTTTAGATGTGCACTTGGTAAGCCCATGTAAATTTTATTGTTTGTGCTGCTATGAGTATTTTGATGACACTGTTAATTAAGAAGTTTGTATATTCATGTGTCTAGTCAGAGGTGTGCCTTCAAACAGATTATGATTTGCAAAGCCATGGTTTCTTCACGCTAGTCTTCAAGTGCTTAAAACCTTTGTGTTGGCATTTTCTTTAACAAAGAGCAAACTTTTCCCACCTGTTATTAATAAGACAAATTTACCTGAGCATAATAAAGCACACCTATTAACTGTAATAGGTTATTTGAAAACCACATTTAAGTGATTAATATGGAACTCCAGTGAAAACTTTGTATAGAATAGTTAGAACCTATGTCAGGTTTTTAAATCTGTGCCCCTTCCTTGGGAAAATTCCAGGGATAGAGACCGCAGCTACACCATTTTTATTTAATAAAATGAGGAAGAGAAATCAGATTTTGGTCGGAGTTTTGCTTTTTTTTTATGCAATTCTTCCTTGCATTCTTTAATTTCTGCCCTTCTGCAATATGACCACCAGAGCTTACAGAGAATGCTAATGTCAAGTTGTGCAGCATTCTGCAGCCCTGCCAATTTGTGGCTCCTGCTACAATCCCCCACTGTATATGCATTCAGCTGTGATACACGATTATTTTAATTTTTTTAAAATCTGTCGTTAAAATGGATCCCTATTAAAAAATAAGTTTTCCATGGCATGGGAAAGGGTTAAGTCCTTTGTTAGGCTTTTATTGTCATATTTGTTCACTTTAGAGGAAATTTACACATGCTGCTTCTTCCACTGACACCCAAGGTTTTTCTTAAGTTGAACAGTTTCCCATCTATTAGATTGTAAGCTCATATGAGTAGGGCCGTCTTAATCCTCTTGTTTTAATTGTATTGTAGCTGTACTGTCTCCCTTTATGTTGTAAAGCGCTGCGCAAACTGTTGGTGCTAGAGAAGTCCTGTATAATAATAATAATAATCTTTTTACATACACTATATTGCCAAAAAGTATTGGGACAATAGGATAAATATACAGTCAGGTCCATAAATATTGGGACATCGACACAATTCTAACATTTTTGGCTCTATTCACCACCACAATGGATTTGAAATGAAACGAACAAGATGTGCTTTAACTGCAGACTGTCAGCTTTTATTTGAGGGTATTTACATCCAAATCAGGTGAATGGTGTAGGAATTACAGCAGTTTGCACATGTGCCTCCCACTTGTTAAGGGACCAAAAGTAATGGGACAATTGGCTTCTCAGCTGTTCCATGGCCAGGTGTGTGTTATTCCCTCATTATCCCAATTACAATGAGCAGATAAAAGGTCCAGAGTTCATTTCAAGTGTGCTATTTGCATTTGGAAACTGTTGCTGTCAACTCTCAAAATGAGATCCAAAGAGCTGTCACTATCAGTGAAGCAAGCCATCATTAGGCTGAAAAAACAAAACAAACCCATCGGAGAGATAGCAAAAACATTAGGCGTGGCCAAAACAACTGTTTGGAACATTCTTGAAAAGAAGGAACGCACCGGTGAGCTCAGCAACACCGTTAGACCCGGAAGACCACTGAAAACAACTGTGGTGGATGACCGAAGAATTCTTTCCCTGGTGAAGAAAACACCCTTCAGAACAGTTGGCCAGATCAAGAACACTCTCCAGGAGATAGGTGTATGTGTGTCAAAGTCAACAATCAAGAGAAGGTTTCACCAGAGTGAATACAGAGGGTTCACCACAAGATGTATACCATTGATGAGCCTCAAAAATAGGAAGGCCAGATTAGAGTTTGCCAAACAACATCTAAAAAAGCCTTCACAGTTCTGGAACAACATCCTATGGACAGATGAGACCAAGATCAACTTGTACCAGAGTGATGGAAAGAGAAGAGTATAGAGAAGGAAAGGAACTGCTCATGATCCTAAGCATACCACCTCATCAGTGAAGCATGGTGATGGTAGTGTCATGGCGTGGGCATGTTTGGCTGCCAATGGAACTGGTTCTCTTGTATTTATTGATGATGTGACTGCTGACAAAAGCAGCAGGATGAATTCTGAAGTGTTTCGGGCAATATTATCTGCTCATATTCAGCCAAATGCTTCAGAACTCTTTGGATACCGCTTCACAGTGCAGATGGACAATGACCCAAAGCATACTGCAAAAGCAACCAAAGAGTTTTTTAAGGGAAAGAAGTGGAATGTTATGCAATGGCCAAGTCAATCACCTGACCTGAATCCGATTGAGCATGCATTTCGCTTGCTGAAGACAAAACTGAAGGGAAAAGGCCCCAAGAACAAGCAGGAACTGAAGACAGTTGCAGTAGAGGCCTGGCAGAGCATCACCAGTGATGAAACCCAGCGTCTGGTGATGTCTATGCGTTCCAGATTTCAGACTGTAATTGACTGCAAAGGATTTGCAACCAAGTATTAAAAAGTGAAAGTTTGATTTATGATTATTCTGTCCCATTACTTTTGGTCCCTTAACAAGTGGGAGGCACATATGCAAACTATTGTAATTCCTACACCGTTCACCTGATTTGGATGTAAATACCCTCAAATTAAAGCTGACAGTCTGCAGTTAAAGCACATCTTGTTCGTTTCATTTCAAATCCATTGTGGTGGTGTATAGAGCCAAAAATGTTAGAATTGTGTTGATGTCCCAATATTTATGGACTTGACTGTAGGTGCAGCGCTAAATTATTTCAGACCAGATTTAATCAATGCAATGTGAGTGTATGTAATAAAAATATATCAATAAAAAGCTGGTACATAAAAATGAGTACTTAGTAGTATGCAATCATAAATTGACAAAGTGCACAATAATGTGCAAATAATGTACTAATATACCATTGCCACAGTATAGTGCTAATAAAGTGCTAAATCGTGAGCACAAATTAGTGCTGAAATATCCAAATCCAGTAAATGACAATTAAATGTCCATAAAGTGATATTAGTGAAGATCCGTCAAACAATGATCTTAAGGTACGTGCTTCATATAATAACGATCATTCGGTGATGTGCCGGGAAAGTGTTAAGAGTATGTACTCACCAGATGCGTAGTAATACGCATTTGTAAATAATGTCAGCCGGAGTTCCCCTTAAGGATGTATACAGCCTGGTCTGGTCATAGAGATCCCCTTCCCCTGGGTGGAATAGGTGGCATCATATCACAGTACCACGCTTGAATTCACTGAGCTCCTGAGTGTGACCCATTCACTGTTTGTAGAAGTAGTCTGCATGCTTAGGTGCTTGATATTATACACATATGGCCATGGAGGTGATTGAAACACCTGAATCCAATGATTTGGAGAGGTGCCCCAATACTTTTGGAAATGTAGTGTATATTTATTTAGAGAATCCATCAATCTATTGACAGTGTCACTGAAACTCCACCTAAATATTTATGTAGATTATATTTCTAAAAGGGTAAACAGGAAGTTCAGCTCACAATTCCTTATGAGTCAGTGGGACAAGAAGTTTGAATAACTTCTTTTAGGGACATCAATAAAACCCTTCCCCTTTGTCCTAGCTGAAAATGTTTTGGATGGGGTTGCATTTCAAAGTGTCCTTTCTACGCATTCAGGGCATTTCAAGGGTCTAGTTGTGAAACTTTGCTATACAGTATCCCCTGCTTTGTAAACATCCTAATTTTAGTATCAGTTTTTCGACACTGTTATGTAATACATATATAAAAACTGGAGGAAAGAAAAATTTAAATGTTGCCCACTGTCTGCTTTTTTTCCTAGAATGCATTTCTTAGCGCAGGAACTCCCTTTCTTCCTTCTTCAAATCCCATTTTTCAGGAAATAATTTGGAAATAATGAGCCTGTTTCAGGACTAAGGACTAGAGTCACATGCACACAGCCACCAAACGGAATAAAACTAAAGCTGGTTATATACGAATAAATGTTTGAGCAAACATTCATATGAAAATACAGTACAATTGATAACTTGACGAATGTTCAAAAGTACTTAAGCATTTTATTGCTTTTAACAATCGATTTAAACTGAATGTTAATTCCTGAACGCACAGCACATTTACTGTTAGAAATTAATCTGTTCAAAAAATTCCATCCATTTTCTCTTCATCGCGAAAATAAATGTTGATTTTGACCCCACTAATGATTTGAAAATTAACATGAACATTCCTGAAACAAAACTTTTCAAATTAAATTCTTCTAGTGTATGGCCAGCTTTACCTGAAACTTTGAGTATAAGTGGCGGCTGTGAAGTAAGCATAGCAATGACACTGCTACATCAGTGCTTGATTATTATTTCTCTATCATCCATTGAGAGACAGTTTGAGACTGCATTTTTAACCTGTTTGTGGCAGACATGTCATTTTCTTCTAACTGGTGCAATCTTCTGCAGTACATTACACTGAATTCAGGATCCAGAAGGCAGCCACAGGATACTGACTGCCAAATTGCTGCTAGCAGCTCTCCAGAAATGCCATGCGCATATAAATAGATTTTTACTTTCATTTTCTACAGGTTTCTTGCAATGTCAGGAGAGCAAGAGCATACTGGGTGATTACTGAGGTAGACTTTTGTCAACCGCCTTACCCTTGCTTCAGTGCAGTGTAATTTACAATGGTTGCCTATGTGTCTGTTACACGAAATCTGTGATAAATATTGGTTAGGCATTTTCCTTGTTAAAGGGCAATTTTAAAATGGCATTTTTTTTTTTTGGTCCTATCATTTCATGTTTTATAAGTTTTTATATCGAGGTTATTAGCCTTTTGATATTAAGACCATCATTGGAAGACTATAGTGCTTTTTATGTATTATTTCCTAATGACAGCTGTGTTCCTACTGAGAAATAAAGTATAAATATGTGCATTGTCAATCCATAGAAATATCACAAATGTAGATAAAATCTTGCCCAAACATACAGGAATTTTCAACATGGTGGATCGTATTTATTTATTTAAGATAATTTCTTTCTTTTTTTTTTGTCCAATTCAGAGCATCATGTTTCCATTTTATTAAATAAATCTTGGGGTGGGGGATTAGTACAATTTTAAATCACTGTATATGCTTAAATGTAATGTTTAGTTTTGTTGTGAAATTATACAAAATTTATTAATGGATTATTAAAATAAGATAAATGCAAGTAAAATTGTGAATGTCTTTTTATGAATATTAAAATAAATGTTACCATAAATTATAAGTTATTGTGTTCCTTTTCTTCATTTTATTCATGTAAAGGGAAACTTTTAAGTGGTCTGTTTTATTTATATTTTTTACTGTTTTTAAAATCTTTCTTTCTGTTTTTATTGGCAGAAATAGTAAAACAGTGGGAAGGTTGGATACTAAGAAACCAGACGGCTTCGCTCCTCCTTATAGACTATATTCTCTTGCACAGCCACCCACGTTAGTTTAGCTTAGTTTCCTAAGGAAGTAAGATGAGATTTCATACTGCGGTCATTGTCGCATTAGACTCCCAGATTTTGGAAATTCACTGCAATAGCCATCTGCATGCTTAGTTTTATACCTTTGCACCCAAACCTTGGAGATCAACTGCCACAGATGACTGACCTTACACATGCCCCATGTCATACAATGACCACGAAAGCTTGAAGGTTCACAATAAGCTCTGCTATTTCCTTTCTACCCAGGATCCCTGCAATTCAATATCACACCATGATCTGGTGTATGTACCAAGCTTATTGAATTTACTTCCACCTCTCTAAGGGTAAGGCTGTTCCTTGAGGGTACTGCTGTGTTCCTATTGAAGGAGGGAGTACACCTAGATCACTTTTTTTCTTGCTGATTTTTGGGACAAAAAGCTTAACAGGGTGATCATTGCATGCAGCAATCCACCCTGCACATTGGTGGTAGAACTTCAATCTAGTGCTGTTAAAACTACTACAGTGGTGTCCACGGCATCTTCCCTGGCCCCTTTCTCCCCAAATAGGCTGGGATATCCATTGGTGCACTAGATGTTCCTAGGGAACTCTTTGCAAGGAAGTGGGAGGAGTGTGCACACAACAGCTGGCTAAGCATTTCCTCTAAACCTGATATGACTACACATTTCTAGCTGATTTAGCTATGTGATTTAGGCCCTGAGGAATACAGTTGACCACAGGACTGCTTGGCTTGGGCACCACTGACCACCTCACCCTCTGCAGAACTTCTGAACTATTGGCCTCCTCTGTTGTAACCCGGGGGTTCCCATAACTCCTGTTCCGAAAATCCCCATAAGAAGAATCTCCCCTCCTCCTAAGTGAATGGCCCTGATCTTGGGCCAAAGGTTGATACCTATTGAAGGTGGGTATTCTATACCCTGGTGTCCTGGGTGGAGGATGGTTATAATAGACATTCCCCTTCCCTCCCTGGGGAAAGAGCTTAGATGGATCATATGTGTGATTCCTTGGAGTAGTCATAACCTTATTTGGTTAAAAAGGAGCCACCCTGGTTTAGAATCTAAGGATTCCTCAGTAGAAAGAGAATGTAAGTATTAAGGGTACACAGAATACACAGAATGTAAATAGAACACCTGCTAATAGGAATAGCAACCCTAGGAACCAAGCTGGGAGGTGTTGCTATGGGCGCCTAGTACGCCCCCAGTGTAGCCATTCTTGTAATTGGACAATGGAAAGAGAGGAAAATTTATGGTAGAGGGATTACAGGATTAACTCTAGACAATATAATTTATATAGAATGGTACAGTAGAAAGTGTAAAAGGTTTTTTTTTAAAGACATGAACTATAATCATGGATTCGTTTTTTTCAGGGGTTTGGAGTAGGGAAACCGGGGATTTTTTGGATCTGGTACTTAATAAGAAAGGTGAATGAGTATGGACAACTACATTCAGTTGTGTTCAAAATAATAGCAGTCAGACATCACTAAATTGATCAATCACTGTTTTTGGTAGAAATTATATTTCTACATGGCAAATAATTTACTAGCAGGTGTAGTAGAGTAATAGAAATCCAACAGACATGCATGCTGCTGATTCTGTGTAACTGAATCACTAATTGAAAGGGGCATGTTCAAAATAATAGCAGTGTGGAGTGCTTTGAAAAACAGGTGGCAATTATTGCCCTTATTTAAGGAAGGAAGGCAGCAAATGTTGTACATGCTGGTTACAGTGCATTTCTCTCTGAAATTCTGAGGAAAATGGGTCGTTCCAGACATTGTTCAGAAAACAGGTGGCAATTATTGCTCTTATTTAACCCCTTCACACCGGATCGTCCCCGCGTGAAGAGGAGTTCCTGCGCCGGGAGGTGGGCTGGGCTTAGTGTCATGTGGCCGCCGTGACTTCACATCACGGCCGGTCACATGATCGGGAAAGGTCCTGATCGAAAGAGCAGACTGGGACCTTTCCGTGAGTACCACACGTGTGCTGGGCGCGCGCATATGTCTTTTGTTACATGAACGCAAATGTGCAGCCGCTCGGCGTCTAGGCCCAGACGCCAGGAGGCCGCACATTTGCGTGCGGCCGGCGTGAAGGGGTTAAGGAAGGAAGGCAGCAAATGTTGTACATGCTGGTTACAGTGCATTTCTCTCTGAAATTCTGAGGAAAATGGGTCGTTCCAGACATTGTTCAGAAGAACAGTGTACCTTGATTAAAAAGTTGATTGGAGAGGGGAAAACATGTAAAGAAGTGCAGAAAATGATAGGCTGCTCAGCTAAAATGATCGCAAATGCTTTAAAATGGCAACCAAAACCTGAAAGACGTGGAAGAAAGCAAAAAACTACCATTCGAATGGATAGAAGAATAGCCAAAATGGCAAGTTCTCAGCCAACAATCAGCTCCAGGAAGATCAAAGAAGGTCTAAAGTTACCTGTGAGTACTGTTACAATTAGAAGACGCCTATGGGAAGCCAAGCTATCTGCAAGAACCCCCTGCAAAGTCCCACTGTTGAAAAAAAAAAAAAAATGCTGCAGAGGTTACAATTTGCCAAAGAGCACATTGACTGGCCTAAAGAGAAATGGCGCAACATTTTGTGGACTGATGAAAGTAAGATTGTTCTTTTTGAGTCTAGTGGCCAGAGACAGTTTGTCAGACAACCCCCAAACACTGAATTCAAGCCACAGTACACTGGAGACAGTGAAGCATGGTTGCGCAAGCATCATGATATGGGGATGTTTCTCATACTACGGTGTTGGGCCTATTCATCGCATACCAGGGATCATGGATCAGTTTGAATACATCAGAATACTTGAAGAGGTCATGCTGCCTTATGCTGAAGAGGAAATGCCCTCGAAATGGGTGTTCCAACAAGACAACGACCCCAAACACACCAGTAAACGTGCAATATCTTGGTTCCAGACCAACAAGATTGACCTTATGGAGTGGCCAGCCCAATCCCCGGATCTTAATCCAATAGAAAACTTATGGGGTGACATCAAAAATGCAGTTTCTGAGGCAAAACCAAGAAATAGAGAAGAACTGTGGAATGTAGTCCAATCATCCTGGGCTGGAATACCTGTTCACAGGTGCCAGAAGTTTGTGAGAACTGCTGTACATCTGTGTTGCATGGAGTCCACCAACAGTGCTTATACAGCAAAATATTCATTAAGTGATTCAAAGGAAAGCAAAATCTTCAAACATTTTTCAGTTTATATAGTGAATGTTTGAGTTTGTAAAGAAGAATACAAACACTGCTATTTTTTTGAACAGTCTAATATTCACTTTTCTTCAATTTTTTTTAGAGCAACACCACAAATTTTATATTTTTTTTTTCATGTTTTGATTTGGAATAGAATGTGTAGTGTTCCCAATGCATTTGTGTGTATGGAAATAAAAGCTATTAGAAGGATTTTGAGCTTTTATTCACTTTTTTCAACACACTGCTATTATTTTGAACACAACTGTACTTTAAAGACACAGATCGCAACAGTTACATTCCCATAGGAAGATGCCACCATACCAAGTGGCTGAGAGGGATTCCAAAAGGTCAACTTATGAGGGTCAGGTGGAATTGCAGCGACCTAAATTATTGTTATAGGCAGGCTGATATATTGATAGATTTAGAGAGAGAGGCTATAGTGATGAGTTTTTGCTAGAATCAAAAAAGAAATGTCCAGGAAATGGATAAAAATATATTGCTGGAGGATAAAAAAAAAAGAATAAAAATAATACATTTAACATAGCCTTTATTATGGAATTTAGTAGAGACTATAAATGTAGTGAGAAAATTATCCAAAAACACTGGCCGATCTTGAAAGACAAGACCTTGGGGAAAATACTCCCACAGAAACCTAAACTCATGTATTGTAGAGCCCGTAATATAAGGAACAAATTGGCGCAAAACGTACCAGATCCTCCTAAGAAACTCTGTACCTTTTTTGGGCACTATAGGTTTTTTTTGTGCGACAGATGTCATGTGTGTAGAACTGTAAATAAATACAGTAAAAAGAACAACTTTTTTCAAGTCATGGAGTACGGGGAGAGAATATAAAATCAAGAAATGTATCACCTGCCAAAGTGATCATGTCACTTACTGAGCTGTCCTTGAGGGATTCAATATGTGGGACGTACCACAAGGAAATTAGGGATTGGAATAAATGAACATATCGGTAAAATTAAAAAGGGTTTTCCCCAGCACAGTGTATCCAATCACTTTAGTCTGTACCATAAGACGAACCCAGGAGTTTTGTTTTTTGTGGTATCAATAGAGTTGAAATGGATTGGAGGGGTTCGAATTTGAAACAGGCCATTTCTATGAATGAAAAAAAGTGTATTTTTTAATTAAACACTTCACATCTTGCAGGCCTGTATCTTGATATCAATTTAATTTGTTTTATCTCTAGTTTTTGAATGTTTTAATCATCATTTAATAATGTGTTTATCATGTTTGTGTTTGCCACTAATCAATCCAATCAAATAATTCACAATTTTTAATGGTGTAATTTATGTATTCACCACTAGGGGGACCCTGTACTGCATATAGTTATCTTTACCACTAGGGGTCATTGGTCAACCAAGTGGTAAAATTAATTAACCACCTCCCGTCCGGCCATTGTATATAAACGGCCGAACGGTGGCAGTGCAGGGTCGGGTGGCCGTTTTATTAACGGCCTCCCCGCACCCTGCTTGTGCGTGCTCCTGCTGTGTCCTCCGGAGACAGTGGAACACCGATTGTCGGACGGGACCTCTGTGCGGGGTCCCGATCATGTGATCACTGATTGGCCAGTCAGTGATCACATGCAGAGTAGTAAGCAAGATGTCACTTGTGACATTGCTTACTACGTGTGAAATCTGTGAATGATCACAGAAGTCGCATGGTACAAGGCTATTCACAACAGCCTTGTACCATGTGACAAGCTGTGACCAATCACAGCTCACTCAGTAGTTCTCAATGGCTGCAAGAATGCAGCTAGAGAGGAGGAGAAATTATTGCTTTTAAAGCCTTTAAAAGCAATCCGTGTGTAAAAAAAAAAAAATCTTCATCACCCCCCACAAGTAGTAGTACCATGGTGACACTGTACTGCTAGGGTGACAGTATGTAAAAAAATATATATATATATACATAAAATGTAAAAAAAAGTGTTTAACTTTTAACTTTAACTTTAACTTTTGGTTATAAACTAATTTGGGTTATTTTTTTTTTACATTTTGGCCAAGATTTATGATGAAATACTATTTATTTTCAAAAACATTTTTTTTCAAAATTTTTGGACTTTTCATTTACATAGCAAAAAAAGTAAAAATCCCAGTGGTGAATAAATAAAATAAACCTTTATCTGTCTCCAAAAAAATGCTAAGAAATTCATATGGGTACAGTGTTGCATGACCGCGCAATTGTCATTCAAAGTGTGATAGCACTGAAAGCTGAAAATTGGCCTGGACAGGAATGGGGTAAAAGTGTCCGGACTGGAAGTGGTTAAGAGATCCCCATTAAGGCCTATTATTTTGATTTGGGCAGAATCTTTATTAACCACTAGGGGTCCCTTTTGAGACCTACAATATGAATCTTGTGTGGAAGATCATAATGTCAACTAATCACTAGATGTCCTCATAAGATGGTGTTTACTGGTAGATATTCCATTATTGCTATTGTCCCTTGTAACCTTGATATTCTAACAATACAAACTGGGTGCGCATGTGCGGGCGGCCGGAGCGGATGCAGTCGTAACCGCTCTGCACATTCCTAGCGCCTTAAGGGGTACAGTCAGCAGCTCCCAACCCCATTCCTCCCTGCCACTTATCTGGCCTAACTGCGGAGGAGGTGGGGGACCTCCCAATGCCCACCCAACTGGTAGGAAAGTCTGCATGCGGCTCCTGCGCGCCATAGTAAAGAAGGGAGGGGGCGGCAAGATGGCGACTGGAAATAGCTCCTGGAGCTCTTCAGCTGCAGAGGGATCGCAGCCACCACCACAGTGGGCCCAACCCTCCTCTTCCAGTCCTGGAACACAAAGTGACGGCTTCCTTGGCTCATGTAAGTGTTCACCCTGCTACTCCCGGGTCTCTCTCTAGCCCTGCAAGGTCTCTCAGTCTGCGGCCCTGTCACCAGGCCATGATTCCCAGGCTTCTTCCCTGCTGGATAGGAAAATGGCTGATATATTCATCAGCGAAATCAGCGGCCATGATTCAGCTCCTAAATGTCCAGTGGACTCTTCTGCTTATCCATCTGTGCCCCCCGCACTATTCAGGGCATTCCATTCTTATTGCTTGTTTTGCTGACTTACTTCAGAGGGAATTGGAAAAAGCTACCACTAAATTGGCCTCTGACCTGAAATAGGATTTTAGGGAGATCGGAAACCGCCTGGAGAATATTGAATCTAAAGTTGATGATACAGTTCACAGTGTGTCTCAGAATTCTAGCAGGATTGCCTAGATGAAGCTTATACTAAAATAATGATCTTGAGAACCGCGCCCGCTGGTACAATTTCCGGATTAGAGGTCTTCCAGAAACGGTTAAAGATATCATTGCAGTTGCCCACTCCCTTATGTAATCATCCGCGCAGGATACTGACGAAATCCACAAGCAAATGGACTGTATCCAGAGCTCTGGTCCCCTTTAAAACCAGATTGGCCTCCTCAGGATGTTATCGTTAAACCTAATTTTTTCAGCATTAAGGAGGCAGTGATGAGATACGCCAGGGAACATCCAGATTTGGAAGTTCATGGGTACAAGATTCAAGTCTTTGCAGATATTTCTCAAGGTACTATTCAAAAACGAAGGGTGTTCAAATCACTGCTTTCACCTCTAATCCAAAGAGATACCCGCTATAGATGGAACTATCCACTTCGCCTACAATTTGCTTATAATGGCAAATCCTACTCCTGTTCTACATTCCCCGAAGGGGAAATAATTTTGATGAACTTGGCCCTCTTCCCCCACTTTCGCCTCTGTGGTCCTCCTCTCGCAGGAAGAAGAAGCCTGCTACCCCACGTCAGGTTCCCTAAGGATGGTTACTAGCTGATTTTCTATTTGGCGGGGAACCTGTCTGTGGTCTCATTATGGGGCATTGGCCTCCACCTTCTTTTTTTAATTCTATAATATAAAGGAAGGGTGCAGCACTAAAATAAAATAACATGAAATATTGAACATAACGTAAACATATATTAAAGTGCAAATCAGCAAAATCATGTGACTTATTAGTGTCAAACCACACAAGTCACTGAGCGTGACCATAAAGTGCATATAAAGTGCGAAAGCAAACTATTATGCGTTTATAAGCACACATACATATACAAATAGGTTAAATGTATAGTCCAAAATTCAAGCGTGAAACAATCTCATAAGGTGCATGGAATATCTCCAGGATTTCCTATAACTGGTATCAACGTCCAGTAAGTGATGGTGTATCCAAAAATATATATAGACTGCACACTCACCAGATGCGCAATCAGTGAGCGCATTTAAGAGATAACACTCTTAGTGAAACATTTGGAAGCTCCTGGTCTGGTCTACTGCTCCTCACTGCTCAGTCAGCTGTCTGTCATGGCCCGAACTCTCCCTCAAATGGCTCTGTGGGTTTTGGGCAGCTCACATAGAGCCCCAGAAAAGGAGGCCGATAGCGTGATATTGTTTTGAAACCACATTTATTAAACATCTCTCCTAGGGACAATGACGGAAAGGCTTTCCCTTTCCGTCATTTCTGTGACCCCTCCTTTCTGTGACCCCAAAGGGCCAAAAATCCCTCAGGATCACCTTGGATCCTTCACAGTACTGGCTAATAACTCTCCTCTGTCAGAATCTCTCCAGTAAGCCTTCAGGATCACCATAGATCCTCTGATATTGATACACCTCCAGTACCTCTCCAATGCAACCTCCAGGACCCTCTGTATAGGTACTCTGCAGAATATGTTACTCACCACGCCAGTGAGCAATAAAAGAGATCCTCCATAGTGTAGTATTTCAAGCAAAACAGTCCTTTAATTATATTAAAAATACACTCACATTTCAATGCAGTCCCCTTCCTCTCCTAATGTGTGGGTATGCTGCATTGAAATGTGAGTGTACTTTTAATATAATTAAAGAACTGTTTTCCTATTAGGTCTTGGATACTCGGTATCCCACACTGGTGGGTGCGTGGGTCTTACTATAGCTGCTTTGATTTTTCTTCAATGTCTACTTTAAGATCTAATAGTGGTGCTGTCCTCTTAATTTCCCATAAGGTACAAGGTTTGGGCTCCCTCTCTAAGCGCCACCAGGTTTTTTCTTGTTATAAGTCCCTAGGAGCTGATATACTGTATTTACTCTAGAGGAAACCCATTTTGTCTCCTCTTTTTCACCTAGGTATATTCATAGGGACTTCCCTGTATGCATTTATGCTAACGCCTCTAAACAAATGAGGGGTAGCACCCTGTCTAGTCGGACGGCTGTCATTTGCTGAAACTAAAGTGAAACGAGATAAGGAAGGATGATTTCTATTAGTCAAAGGCTATTTAGGGGGAAATTTAGTGACTTCTGATTTATTATGCCCCTAACGTTAATCAGGTAGCCTTTTTACGATCCCTGTTTCAATCTCCTGAATTGGAAGGCAATATCATTTTAGCAGGGGACTCAAATTTAGCCTTAGACCAAGCGCATGATAAATCGCATACAGGCAGACATAAATCCCCTCACAAAGTCGCAAATTTGCACACTTTTTGTATGGCTATAACTTGATGGATGCATGGAGAGAGGCCAATCCTACCTCTAGAGACTATTCTCATTTTTCTAGAGCTCACAATCGTTATCCGTGCATACACATCTTTCTTCCTATGGAGATGCTGTCCAAATTCAGTTCCGCTAAAATCTTATCGACACCCTGGTCAGACCAGGACCTTGTGATGCTAACGCTTTCTAATTTAACTACCAACCTGGCCAAACCACATTGGTGATTGAATGAGTCCCTTCTTAGCAATGAGTCTATCTGCCTCAAAGTAGTGGAACATTTGAACTCTTACTTTACCATTAATTAAGCGGAAGATAGATACCCCTACTATTAACTGGGCAGCTCATAAAGCCTCTATCAGAGTTTTTTTTTTATCCTACTATTCTCTAGACTTAAACGATCCCGCGAAGAGTTGACTTCTGCCAAAACTAAGGAGTATGAGCTTTTAATAGCCCAACACAAAATTGCCACAGCTCCGGACTTAAGGTGGAGCAAGCTCGTTTAGAACTTAATCTTTGTCTTACCAAGAAAGAGGAAAAGCAGCTATGCGTGATGAACCATAAAATCTTCACATGGCGAGACAAACCAGGTTCTCTCTTAGCACGTAAACTTTCCCCCAAGCATACCTATTCGGCACCTCCTAAGCTTAGGTTTAGATCCTTTGGGAATTTCATAATTTCTATACTACTTTATACAGTCAACCCTAGCCTGTTGAGCCTTTTCTGCTTCAAGATTTTTTGGGTCCTTGCAGCTTCCATCCTTTGCTGAGGCCCACAGGGAACTCATGGTACAACCTATCACTAGTGAGGAGCTCAGCAAAGTTATTAAAATGCTATCCAATTAAATCTCCAGGCCCTGACGGTTTACCGCATATTTACTATAAAACTTTTTCTGAACAACTTCTCCCCCATATGGTCCTTTACTTCAGTTCTTTGAGAGAGGACAGTGTGATCCCTTCAGATGAAAACAAAGCATATATTAGCATCATTCCTAAACCTAATAAAGACTCTACCGATATCCTCAATTATCGGCCTATTTCGCTAATTGTGACCTGAAAATTCTGACGACACTTTTGGCCCTGCGTCTTAATTCTTTTTTGGCACAGTATGTTCACAAAGACCAATTTGGTGTTCATATCTGGTCGCCAAATGTTGGATCAGATTCGTTGGTCCATCGCTCTGATTTCCGTTGTCCGATGTGAATGGGATACCCCCCTCTCTCTGGAGTTGTTTCTTCTTTCTTTGAACCTTCATAAAGCTTCTTTTTTTTTTTTTTTAACCTGGGAATATTTGTTTACTACTTTGCAAGCTTTCGGATTTGGTCCTGCATTTCTCACACTATTGCAGTCACTATACAATACTCCTTCGGCTCAAGTTTCCATTAGAGGTTATAGATCCTCCGTGTTCCCAATTCGACGCGGCACTAGACTAGGTTATCCACTCCCACTGCTCTTTGCATTGGCGATAGAACCCTTAGCAATGGCAATCTGTTCTCATCCCGGAATCAATGGTGTCCACTGTGGACATCAGGAACATAAATGCGCTTTATTTGCTGACGATATCCTTATGTATATTACCTCCCCTTTGACCACCGTACCTAATCTACTATCTCTTTTGTGCCACTTCTCTGACCTTTCTGGGCTTTTCTTAAATTCTAAAAAAATTACAGCCCTTCATGTTTTTTTCATTACCCTCTTTTATAGAACAACAGCTTAGAACTACATATAACTTTCAATGGACATGCAATTCTTTGCCCTATTTAGGGATTAATTTGACTGCTTCTATTGAGACTGTATATCAAGCGAATTATCCCCTCCTTTTTAAACAACTTCGTTTTTGGGCTGCTTACTTTAGATCTTGGTTTGGCAGGATCAACTCGATTTAAAATGAAGTTTTTGCCCCGATTGCTATTTTTTTTTAGGTCTTTACCGATACCAAACCCGAGACGTGAGTTGCAACACCTACAAGCTGAGGTGCTTAATTTTATTTGGAACAATAGAAAGCCTTGGATGAACCAGAAGACACTATACACTTTAAAATCACAAGGTGTGTTTTGCCTCCCTAATCTTCAAGCATATTTCCAAGCTGCCAAAATTGGTCAGTTGGCCTATACTACCGGTAAAAGATCTGCTCCCCTCTGGGTTTCTATTGAAGCTCTCTCCTACCATCTTTTAGTAGTCGGTTCCTTACTTTGGCTCCCTAATCAATTTCGCCCTCCTATATTATGCCCCACTCTGTCTTTCTCATTGACAGTCTGGGATAGAGTACGCCACCGCAAACCATTAGCTTTTTTGCACACGCCATTAGCACCTGTTTTTTTGTAATCCTGAATTTGTACCCGGTCTATGTTCGGCCCCATTCCAGCGGTGGATCAATAAGGGATTATTGCGGATAGGAGACTACCTCCAGGGTGACCGAATTTACTCTCTTCAACATTTTAAAGAGAAATTGCAGATGCCTCCTACCGAAATCTTTAGATACAATCAAATCGTCTTTTATCCACTCAAAATTTTTTTTATTACATGGAACACCCATTCTTACCAGTTTCAAACTTTCATGCTAGAATAAAAATTTCTCTTCAGGCCGTTTTTCTACAGTGTGAGGTTATACGACATTAAATATTTTATATCATGTAATACAGCAGGAGCAGTGTATAGTTTATCCTGCCCCTGTGGGCTTCAATATGTTGGATGCACCAAAAGAATGCTTAAGGATAGAATTCAAGAACATGTCCACAATATCTCAAAGGGATTTCCTAAACACGGTTTCTAGGCATTTTTTGGATGTGCATAATGATTGCTCCGGTTTGACTTTCTGGGGTATTGAAGTGTATAAAAAGAATTGGAGGGGTGATAAAGTAAGAGAGCTGAGTAAAAGAGTCCTTTTGGATTCATGAACTTCAAACTTTGTCCCATAGGGGGATGAATAGGGAATTTGGCCTGAACTGCTTCATTAGTGATTTTTAACATATTTTAATTTAATTTGTTATATTAATTTAAATTCCTTATTTTTAATCAGAGCTTTTATTTATACTTTTTGTATATTTTATGTAATTTAAAAAAAAATGAACCATTGCTATATGCATCCTTTTTGTTAGTATGATGAGCATCCTATTGTATATGACTTCTGTGGATACAGATGGCGGATGGGTGACGTCTTCACTACTCGCCTAATTAGGTTTTTAGTGCAGCTTAAGAACGATGGTTCATTCTGGTTAGTGCTTTTCCTTTCTGATCTACAAAAATATGGTGCCAGTCGGCATGTATTACCACGTCTGCTTGGTCTACGACAAAATGGCGCCGATTTTCTATATAAAGTGAATGATTGTTGGATGGTCCAATCAGATCCCATTGATAAAGTCACGTATTTGGTGACGAAATGTGTCGGGAAGGAGCGTGCGGATGACGTCACGATCTTACCATTCATTGAAACAGCAGTAATAGTAATCCACACACCGCTACAGGATTGTCATATCTGGAGGCAATTGCATATATACATAGGACCCGTGCTTTGCCTTGCATTATACATTGTGTAGTGACATTTTGGAGCCTTGATGGGTCTATGCTGCTGGGGATGATACTGCCATCTTGTGTTATCTGGAAGGGGCATCCTGGGAGTCATTATTCAGCAAGTTGATCTACAGAGTCCATATATTTGGGACCAAAAGTGCAGTTAGACCAAAACATGTAAAATGTGAGGTCACACTGCTGGAGTTGAACAGATTTATGCTGGAGGATGTTTTGCACTGGAGGTCTGTGACAGCTGGTGGTTATCTCAAGGAGGGTTCCCAGAAGAGCATTTAAATGATTGGACTTTGTTTAATAATTATTCAACTATTTTCCAATTATTCACTGGTCAACAAAAAAAAAATTCTGGCCTGGCCTTTTGCAGCTGTTTTAGACTAATTTCAGGGTGCTGATTCCAAATCTGATCTCAGATTTGCTCTGTAACATCTGATTTTTATGCTATCAGCATACCCCATTTTCATTGATTTTACCCAAAATTAACTCTGTCACTTATGATTGCAAGATGTTGCGAGTCAGTGACTGCTTTAGTGTTAAAATATGATGTATTTTTAGGATAGTGTGTTTATAATATAATGTAGATATCCACATTTCTTTAATATTTTCCTTCTGCAGGGCGTGATCTAACAATGGCTACAACATCCGAAAGAAGGAAATGCAGTAATGACCCAGATATCTTCTGCTACATCTGTGGCAGCTTCACTTTGCAGGATCAAAGGCGCAGCATCAATACCTTTGTCAAAAAGGTTTATCTTGCCTACTTTAAAGTATGACTTGGAGACCAAGACAAAAATTGGGCTCCTCACAAAGTGCGTACAACCTGTGTTGAACAAACAACACTTACAATACCCAGATATCCCATCTGCCAGACGACCAGTTGAGCACTGTGAGGAAATACCTGAGCTACCAGAGATTGATGTTGAATCCCTCAGTTTACCTGCTTCTACAGATGATGATGATGCTCAGATCGAATATACGCCATCTGATGCAGATTGTGATACAATTTCTCTGTTTAGTCAGCCTGAATTGAATGACCTTGTAAGAGATTTGTATTTGCCAAAGCAGTCTGCTGAATTGTTGGCTTCCAGGCTGCAAGAGAAAGGAGTGTCTCCTTTTATCGTAACAGAGAAGCAGCACTGCGAAAGTACTTCCATTCAGATGGTCAACTTGTTTATTGTAATGATGTTGAAGGGCTTCTTCTCAATATGGGACTGCCCGCACATGATTCAAGTGAATGGAGACTTTTTATTGATGGTAGTAAAGGGAGTTTGAAATGTGTGTTACTTCACAACAGAAATCTATATGGTTCAGTCCCAATAGGGCACTCTGTAAAAATGAAAGAAGAGTATGCCAAGATCAAGATTGAACGGTCTGGATAAAAGCGCACAGATGTGTCCAAAAGGAAAGAAGTGAATGGTATATGTCAACTGTGATTAGTGGGGAAAAAACTCACTGCTGCCATGGTAAAAACACATCGGTTTGTAGAAAGTATGAACAGGAGCCAGGCGCTCTGTAGTTTTGTGATACAAGTAATACACCTTATATGGAGGTGTGCCTTTAATAATTCATATGGTAAAAAATAGATAACCAGCCTGTAGCTCTAAGAAGCCAGGTTCCAAGATGGACGGCCCGTCCGCTCAGAGGGAAGCAGTGGAGAGTAGAATGCCTGTCAGTGTCGGGACGACGTGTATCCGATGTCCCAGCATCCTGGATGATGTCACCACGATGTGGAGAGACGGAGGGGGGAACTCTCGCTGGAAGAGGCCAGTAGCCGGGACAACATGTTTTGCGCGCATGCAAGGAGACTTGATAAAGCCCATGCACTGACAGGCATTCTACTCTCCACTGCTTCCCTCTGAGTGGACGGGCTGTCCATCTTGGAACCTGACTTTTTAAAGCCACAGGCTGGTTATCTATTTTTTAACATATGAATTATTAAAGGCACACCTCCATATAAGGTGTATAACTTTTATCACAAAACTACACAGCGCCTGGCTCCTGTTCATACAAGATCAAGATTGTTCTGGATAGATTGGAATACCATGTTCATGGATGGGTAATTTGTGTTGATTTGAAAATGGTTAATTTTCTGCTGGGTCAGCAAGGAGGTCACACCAAATACCCTTGTTTCCTGTAATACTGGGACAGTAGGGCTACATTAGGACACTGGGTTAAAAAGAACTGGCCACCAAGAATCAGTTTGATGCCTGGTGACAAGAACATCAAGAATGAGCCTCTGGTTGATAGGAATAAAATTCCCCCACTGCACCTAAAACTTTGGTTAATGAAGCAATTCAACAAAGCTCTTGATCACACTGGAGAATGCTTCAGCTATACAGGTGAAACTCGAAAAATTAGAATATTGTGCAAAAGTTCATTTATTTCAGTAATGCAACTTAACCTCCGTAGCGGTCTGATTATGTCCACATTTCTGTGCTCAAAGTGGTACGTTTTTTTGCATGGAAATATGTATTTTTTTTATTGTTAGGAATAACTCACTGAAATCTGTCCGAACAAGAGTCTAGTAAACATCATGCGTATGATATAATTTGAAACACGAAATCATAAATTATAATTTAATAAATAATCATAAAAAATAATAAATTTAATTCAATAATATAATCAAACCAAAAACACTGAAATTTGAAATATAGCGCCAAGTTCGCACATCACTGAGCAAAGTCGCAAAATCGTTTTCAGTGTCTGATGACCAATTTCCCCACAAATCATTACTCAATTCTGCAAGTGGTTCTGATTTACTATCGCTGTTCTCTAGCTGGTCTAAAACTGATTTTGACCTAAAGGGATGCTTTTTGGACGCCATGGACGTTTCTCAGTTTCCAGGCAATAAGAACAGTAAAAATGCAGGCAGGGCACCGGACAAAGCACTAGGGACAAAATGTATGTGAAATGGTTTGATACAGTAATGTTTTACTATGTGATTTTAGTGTATTTAGTCAATGTCACTTTTTGTCATTTTCAAATTTCCCGCCAGTTCCGTCCCCCGTACGTCCCGACGCTCGCAGGGGACGGAACCCAGATGACAGATGCCGGCATCCGCTGGATTACATTGCCGGGGACACTGCAGGAGAGACATCGCGGGAGCGCAGGACAAAGGTAAGTGATCGAGGGATCCCGGAGCAGCGCCGCATGGTATTCCCGAGTGTAGCTCCGAGTTACCGCTTTTGGTACTGAAACTTTACCCCGAGCTACACTCGGGAATACCATCAGATGAGATAGACTCATTACATGCAAAGCAAGATAGTTCAAGCCGTGATTTGTCATAATTGTGATGATTATGGCTTACAGCTCATGAAAACCCCAAATCCACAATCTCAGAAAATTAGAATATTGTGAAAAGGTGCAATATTCCAGGCTCAAAGTGTCCCACTCTAATCAGCTAATTAAGCCATAACACCTGCAAAGGGTTCCTGAGCCTTTACTGTAAATGGTCTCTCAGTCTGGTTCAGTAGGAATCACAATCATGGGAAAGACTGCTGACCTGACAGTTATGCAGAAAACCATCATTGACACCCTCCATAAGGAGGGAAAGCCTCAAAAGGTAATTGCAAAAGAAGTTTGATGTTCCCAAAGTGCTGTATGAAAGCACATTAATAGAAAGTTATGTGGAAGGGAAAGGTGTGGAAGAAAAAGGTGCACAAGCAGCAGGGATGACCGCAGCCTGGAGAGGATTGTCAGGAAAAGGACATTCAAAAGTGTTGGGGACTTTCACAAGCAGTGGACTGAGGCTGGAGTCAGTGCATCAAGAGCCACCACACACACAGACGGATCCTGGACATGGGTTTCAAATGTCGTATTCCTCTTGTCAAGCCGCTCCTGAACAACAAACAACGTGAGAAGCGTCTTACCTGGGCTAAAGAAAAACAGACCTGGTCTGTTGCTCTTGTGGTCCAAAGTCCTCTTTTCTGATGAGAGCAACTTTTTCATCTCATTTGGAAACCAAGAGTATGGAGGAAGAATGGAGAGGCACACACTGCAAGATGCTTGAAGTCCAGTGTGAAATTTCCACAGTCTGTGTTGATTTGGGGAGCCATGGCATCTGCTGGTGTTGGTCCACTGTGCTTCATTAAGTCCAGGGTCAACGCAGCAGTCTACCAGGAGATTTTGGAGCACTTCATGCTTCCTTCAGCAGACGAGCTTTATGGGGATGCTGACTACATTTTCCAGCAGGACTTGGCACCTGCCCACACTGCCGAAAGCACCAAAACCTGGTTCAATGACCGTGGGATTACTGTGCTTGATTGGCCAGCAAGCTCGCCTGACCTGAACCCCATAGAGTATCTATGGGGCATTGCCAAAAGAAAGATGAGAGACATGAGATTGAACAATGCAGAAGAGCTGAAGGCCGCTATTGAAGCATCCTGGTCTTCCATAACACCTCAGCAGTGCCACAGGCTGATAGCTTCCATGCCACGCCGTATTGAGGCAGTAATTGCTGCAAAAGGGGCCCAAAGCAAGTACTTAGTACATATGCATGCTTATACTTCCCAAAGGTCCGATATTGTTCTATGTACAATCCTTGTTTTATTGATTGCATGTAATATTCTAATTTTCTGAGATTGTGGATTTGGGGTTTTCATGAGCTGTAAGCCATAATCATCACAATTATGACAAATCACAGCTTGAACTATCTTGCTTTGCGTGTAATGAGTCTATCTCATATATTTCACCTTTTAAGTTGCATTACTGAAATAAATGAACTTTTGCACGATATTCTAATTTTTCAAGTTTCACCTGTATGTCAGATTGACTTTGCACTTTATTTTCACTATAATATCAATCACTTATTTTACCACTGCACTTTCTATATATTTACCCATAAGGAGTTGTTACCTATACCTTTGTGCTAGCTGCTTTATAGTTCCAGCGCTCGCCTACACTTGATATTTAACACATGTAGCACGTCAAGGTACAGTTGTGTTCAAAATAATAGCAGTGTGTTGAAAAAAGTGAATAAAGCTCAAAATCCTTCTAATAGCTTTTATTTCCATACACACAAATGCATTGGGAACACTACACATCCTATTCCAAATCAAAACATGAAGAAAAATATATCAAATTTGTGTTGTTCCTCTAAAAAAATTGAAGAAAAGTGAATATTAGACTGTTCAAAAAATAGCAGTGTTTGTATTCTTCTTTACAAACTCAAACATTCACTATATAAACTGAAAAATGTTTGAAGATTTTGCTTTCCTTTGAATCACTTAATATTTAGTTGTATAACCACTGTTTCTGAGAACTGCTGTACATATGTGTTGCATGGAGTCAACCAACGTCTGGCACCTGTGAACAGGTATTCCAGCCCAGGATGATTGGACTACATTCCACAGTTCTTCTCTCTTTCTTGGTTTTGCCTCAGAAACTGCATTTTTGATGTCACCCCACAAGTATTCTATTGGATTAAGATCTGGGGATTGGGATGGCCATTCCATAACGTCAATCTTGTTGGTCTGGAACCAAGATGTTGCACGTTTACTGGTGTGTTTGGGGTCGTTGTCTTGTTGGAACACCCATTTCGAGGGCATTTCCTCTTCAGCATAAGGCAGCATGACCTCTTCAAGTATTCTGATGTATTCAAACTGATCCATGATCCCTGGTATGCGATAAATAGGCCCAACACCGTAGTATGATAAATATCCCCATATCATGATGCTTGAGTAACCATGCTTCACTGTCTTCACAGTGTACTGTGGCTTGAATTTAGTGTTGGGGGGTCGTCTGACAAACTGTCTCCGGCCACTAGACCCAAAAAGAACAATCTTACTTTCATCAGTCCACAAAATGTTGCGCCATTTCTCTTTAGGCCAGTCAATGTGCTCTTTGGCAAATTGTAACCTCTTCAGCACATGTCTTTTTTTTCAACAGTGGGACTTTGCGGGGGCTTCTTGCAGATAGCTTGGCTTCACATAGGCGTCTTCTAATTGTAACAGTACTCACAGGTAACTTTAGACCTTCTTTGATCTTCCTGGAGCTGATTGTTGGCTGAGAACTTGCCATTTTGGCTATTCTTCTATCCATTCGAATGGTAGATTTTCGCTTTCTTCCACGTCTTTCAGGTTTTGGTTGCCATTTTAAAGTATTTGCGATCATATTAGCTGAGCAGCCTATCATTTTCTGCACTTCTTTATATGTTTTCCCCTCTCCAATCAACTTTTTAATCAAGGTACGCTGTTCTTCTGAACAATGTCTGGAACAACCCATTTTCTTCAGAAAATGTACAACATTTGCTGCCTTCCTTCCTTAAATAAGGGCAATAATTGCCACCTGTTTTTCAAAGAGTGAATGACCTTGTCAGGAACCGCCTGGTGGTACCTCTAGCAGTCCACAGGACAGGATTCCCCAGAGCGCGGAGTCTAAGTCCCAGTCTGCTTGTTCACCAGGGCCCCTGATGGTGGGGATGGACTTGGAGCAGACAGTGACTAGGTCGCGGCCCCTGAGTACACCTGCCTGTGGTAGAGGGATCCGCCAGAGGTGTATGCAGGTAGAGAGCCTGACGTGAAGAAGCAGAGGGCTGGAGCAGGGATGACTGGATCCGTGCAGAATGGATGGATGGCAGAGTAGTGAGCGTGGTCAGACGGGCCGGATCGGTAACAGTGGGTTCAACGTAGTACAAGGCAGCAGGCAAAGAGTAGTCAGGTCACTCGCCGGGTTCGGTAACAGGAGTTCAGATCAAATAGGGATAGCCAGGAGAGAAGTCAAACGAGCCAGGGGTCAGAGCAGGAGAAGTCAGCCAAGGTCAGGGTCAGCAACAAGTCACAACAGCAGGCATACAGGAACAGGAACACATGATAAATAGACCATACGACAATGAGAGTCTGTGCAGGGCAGGTTTAAATAGTGCGCCCTGCCCTGTCATTGGTGCCAGGCCAGCGTCCGCGAGTGCGCATGTGCGGCCGCCGCCACCCAGGTCCTAGTGCCCGCCGGCTAGAATGGATCGGCATTTTGCACATGTGCAGGCCCGCTTGTCGCCGCGATCCCTGACATTGCCCTTCCCCCCACGGGCATCTTCCGGATGCCCAACCGATCTCTCCTCCGTGGGTGGCTAAGATAGAACTCCCGGACAAGTCTAGGGGCGTGAACATTCTGGGCCGGCTCCCACAAATTCTCTTCAGGACCATAGCCTTTCCATTTAATCAGGAACTGTGTCTGGCCGCCTCTTTTCCTGCAATCTATGATTGCTTCAACCTCAAAATCCTCTTGTTCGTTAATGGTTATAGCCTCCGGAAGGTCTGGACCTTCGGTTCGGGAAGGGATCTGGCATTGCTGGCTTCAGTAGCGTCACGTGGAAAACTGGGTGAATCTTTAAAGTTCCTGGAAGTGCCAGTTCATACGCCACTTCATTGATTTTCCGTTTCACCCGGAATGGACCCATAAATTTCGGCCCCAGTTTTTTCGAGGGACAAGACATCCTCAAATTGGTAGTAGCTTGCCAGACCTGGTCCCCCAGTTGCAGGCTTAGGTCATCTCTTCTTCTTCTGTCGAAGGCCCTTTTACTGTCCTCCTAGGCCTTTGCAATGGCTTCTTGAAGTACCTTGTTATTGGCAGAAAAAAATTCCAGCATATCTTGCGTAGCAGGAACTGGGCTTTCAGGAATCAGGTCAGGTAATAACGTGGGGTGAAATCCGTAATTGGCAAAAAATGGGGATTGCCCCGTAGCAGAATGATTCTGTCTTCACGTACACTTCACAATCTTTAGCCATGCTTGGCCACCAGAACGTACGCTGGAGTAACTCCAGGGTCTTTGCGATTCCAAAATGGCCTGCTAGTGGATAGTCATGGCAGTGCCCCAGAACTAAGGTTAAGACCTCCTCGGGTACCACAATTCGCCCTTCTTTCCAAAAGAGACCCTCCTTGCTCTGTAGAGAAACCCCAAGTGGGCTTGGCATTCCTATGGATGCGGTCTGTAGCCTAGAGCGTAGTTCCGTTTGGAGGGCGAGAAAGTTTCCTGTGGGCAGGATAGTGTCTGGTTTGGGGACTTCTTCTGGGTCCTCAAACGTGTGAGAGAGTGTCGGGCTTTGTGTTCTTGGACCGGGTCTATAAGTAATGTGGAACACAAATCGGGAGAAGAAAAGTGCCCATCTTGCTTGGCGTGGTCTCAGGCGTTTGGCTGTCCTCAAGTACTCCAGATTCTTGTGGTATGTAAAAATCAAGATTGGATGTGTGGCCCCTTCCAGCAGATACCTCTGCTCTTCCAGTGCCGTTTTGATAGCCAGGAGTTCCCGGTCTCCAATGTCATAATTCCTCTCCGCTGACATGAGTTTTCTTGAGAAAAATGCCACTGGGTGCATAAGTTCTTTGGTACCTTTCCTCTGGGACAGAATGGCCCCCAATGCGTTCTCCGACGCATCAACTTCCAGAATGCAAGGCAGAGAGGAGTCAGGATGACTAAGGATAGGGGCAATAGTAAACAGCTCCTTCAAGGTCTCAAATGCTGCTTGAGCCTCGGGTGTCCACCGGAAACGGGCCCCCTGCTTGGTGAGCTGGGTAATGGGAGACACGAGGCCCAAAAAGTTCTTGATGAACTTTCTGTAAAAGTTTGCAAACCCTATGAAGCGTTGCATGCCCTTCTTGTCCGTGGGTACTGGCCATTCTAAAATTGCCAAGACCTTTTGGGGATCCATCACAACCCCCGTGGTGGAGATGATCAGCCCCAAGAATGCCATGCTGTGCTGCTCGAAGCTGCATTTGTCAGCTTTAGCATACAACCCGTGTTGGCGTAAACGTTCCAACACACTTTTGACATGACCCCTATGGGTTTCCAGAGAAGAGGAGAAGATCAAAATATCGTCCAAGTAAATGACCACAAAAAAGTCCAGGTAGTCTCTAAATATGTCATTAATGAAATGTTGGAATGTGGCTGGGGCATTGCAAAGTCTGAAGGGCATGAAAAGGTACTCAAAGTGCCCAAATCTAGTGCGAAATGCGGTCTTCCACTCGTCCCCCACCCTTATGCGGACCAGGTTATACGCGCCCCTCAAATCTATTTTAGTAAACACGGCTGCTGTCTTTAACCTTTGGAATAGTTTTGGAACCAAGGGAAGGGGGTAACGATTTTTTATCGTAATCTTATTCAAGTCACGATAATTGATACAGGGCCTCAGGGACTTGTCCTTTTTTGCGCCAAAAAAGATTCCAGCTCCTGCTGGTGATGTGGAGGGGCGGATAAACCCTTTCTGGAGGTTATCGTCAATGTATTCCTTGAGTACCCCCAATTCCCGCTCCGATAGGGGGAATATCCGTCTGAAAGGAATCTCCGATCCGGGTAGGTCGATGGGACAGTCATAGGTTCGGTGTGGAGGAAGAATGTCAGCCCCCCATTTACTAAAAATGTCTAAATAGTCACGATAGACCGGGGGAATGACTTGGATGAGTTCGGCGTCCCCATCTATACATAGGAGAGACTGGGGAGCCAAAGAGGTCGGGGCTTGACAATGTTCTTGGCAGTAAGATGATAGGAACTGGATAGACCCAATTTTCAAATCAATCTGGGGATTGTGTGCCCGCAACCAAGGGAGTCCCAGGATAACTGGGAACAGAGGGGATGCAATGAATTCCCGATGATGGTTAGCCACCGTAGTACAGATAGGTGGGGTCTCCCGGTCCACTAGCCCTGACTTAATGCGTGACCCATCAGTCAAAAAGACATTAAGCCCACATTCCCTGGTCTGGAGGGGGATCCTCTGTTGGTTGGCAAAATCTAAATCAACAAAGCAACTACATGCCCCGGAGTCAATAATTGCTGTTGCCGACACAGTTCTTCCTGGAAGCTGAAAAGAAACGGGTATGGCTAAGTAATTGGAATGGTTACCACATTTAGAGGATACGGTGGAGTTTCGCTGGGCAAGAACGCACCACATGACCTGCTTCCTCGCAGTAGAGACAGAGGTTATTCACCCGTCACCTCTGGCGTTCCTCCACTGACAATGATGGTCGTGCCAACCCGATTTGCATAGGTTCTGTCATCTCCTCAGACTCCAAGTTCCGGCTTCCTCCTGGCAGGGATTGGACTGGAGCACGGGGAAGTACCCATGTGGGTCTCTGCCCTTGACTGGACCTCTCTAACCTGCGTTCCCGCAGTCTGCGGTCAATCTGCATGGCCAGGGTGATGAGATCCTCCAAAGAGTCAGGTAGGCCCACCCTGGCTAACTCATCCTTCAGGGACTCAGACAGACCCATGCGAAACTGGTGGTGTAGTGCGGCATCATTCCACCGGGTGTCCCCTATCCAGCGTCTGAACTCAGATGCATACTCTTCCGCTGCCCGGCGGCCCTGCCGGAGGGAGTACAGGGCTATCCCTGCGGATGCTGCCTGCTGCGGATCGTTGTATAGGACTGCCATTGCATGGAATTAGTCTGTCACGGTCTCCAGATGGGGATCGTGGGTCTCCATTAGTCGGTGAGCCCGCACTGGGGCTCACCCTGGAGTAAAGAGACGATGAACCCCACTTTTACCGATTCAGATGAAAATGTCTGTGGCTGCAGGCTGAAATACATCTGGCAGGCATTCCAGAAGACCCTGAATTTAGCTCGGTCCCCGCTGAAGCGTTCCGGCAATGGTACACAGGGTTCCGGTGGAGGCAACGTGACTACTGCTCAGGCAGGAGGTTCTGAAGGCTCTCCGGCTGCAGCAGGAGAAACCGAGCTCTGGAATGGAGCAGCTGGCGCGGTTAATGTCTGAATCCGGCTCTCGAGGTGTGTGTAACCCTCCTGCAGCGTTTTGATGGCTTGCGTTAGTGCCGCCAGATGCTGACATATGTCTTCCAGTGGGGATGGCCCTCTTCCAGGCTCCGTCATGGCCGTATGGCTCTGTCAGGAACCGCCTGGCGGTACCTCTAGCAGTCCACAGGACAGGATTCCCCAGAGTCTAAGTCCCAGTCTGCTTGTTCACCAGGGCCCCTGATGGTGGGGATGGACTTGGAGCAGACAGTGACCAGGTCGCGGCCCCTGAGTACACCTGCCTGTGGTAGAGGGATCCACCAGAGGTGTATGCAGGTAGAGAGCCTGACGTGAAGAGGCGGAGGGCTGGAGCAGGGATGACTGGATCTGTGCAGGATGGATGGATGGCAGAGTAGTGAGCGTGGTCAGGCGGGCCGGATCAGTAACAGTGGTGTCAGCGTAGTACAAGGCAGCAGGCAAAGAGTAGTCAGGTCACTCGCTGGGTTCGGTAACAAGAGTTCAGATCAAATAGGGATATCCAGGAGAGAAGTCAAACGAGCCAGGGGTCAGAGCAGAAGTCAGCAGAGGTCAGGATCAGGCAGGGTCAGCAACAAGTCACAACAGCAGGTATACAGGAACAGGAACGCAGGATGAATAGACCATACGGCAATGAGAGTCTGTGCAGGGCAGGTTTAAATAGTGCGCCCTGCCCTGTCATTGGTGCCAGGCGACTGTCTGTGAATGCGAGTGCGCATGCAGGTCCTAGTGCCCGCCGGCTAGAATGGATCGGCGTTCTGCGCATGCAGACCTGCTTGTCGCTGTGATCCCTGACAGACCTCACTAATAGAACTCCACACTGCTATTATTTTGAACATGCCCCTTTCAATTAGTGATTCAATTACACAGAATCAGCAGCATGCATGTCATGACTGTTGGGTCTGTTGGATTTCTATTACTCTACTACACCTGCTAGTAAATTATTTGCCATGTAGAAATATCATTTCTACCAAAAACAGTGATTGATCAGGTTAGTGATGTCTGACTGCTATTATTTTGAACACAACTGTATATAGCAAGTTAACCCAAAATTATCAGACACAACTAATGATAAAGCATCAGTGACATGTCCCAATAAGTGATCAAAGGTGGGGGAGATCAGCCAATAACAAGGATCACTATCATCCAGCCTCTTGTCTGTCTCTCCTCCTATCACGCCGTGGAGTGTTCCAAATGGGAGATATCTGGGGGTTGAAGGTAGGCGTTGAGGTGTGGGAGCATCTGCTAGACCCAATTTCACCAGGATTTCTTGACCTTCACAAGGATTAGTAGCTGTATATGTGCTTCCATTGTGTGGAATAATCAACTTAAAGGGAAAGCCCCATTTGTAGCGAATTTGAGCCGAGGATAAGACAGACGTGACGTCTCTCTTTTTACGCCACTTCTCCAGCGTGGCCTGAGAGACATCTGGAAACATTTTCAGGGTCGAGCCTTCCAAGGTTATCACAGGGGTGTTGCGAGCAGCCCTAAGGATGTCCTTTTTATTCAGGAAAGCTTTGATGCACAAAATTATGTCCCGAGGAGATTTATCAATGGGAGACTTTAGACGCAGCGCTATGTGACCGAATGGTCACAAGTAAAGGCTAAGGTGTCTGGAAGAAGGGACTTGAACAAGTTAATTATAGCTTGTGAAAGATCAGTCACTGTCTTAGGGACCCCACGGATGCGCAGGTTATTCCTGCGATTACGGTTATCAAGATCTTCCACCTGCACCTGTAATTGTGTAAAGGCAGTGTGTAAAAGGTCGTGATCCCTGGCCAATTTCATATACATAGTCTCCAGACAAGACTTCAAATCCCCCTTTGTAAGGTGCTGTTCATACTCACTGTCCTGTGCAAAGGGCTGGGCTGCTGTGTCCTGTGAGAAGCGGGATGGGGATGCTCCGCCGGCGCCATCTTGGGACATGCTGCTCAGCTCCTGTGTCCACAATAGGTAAGTAGTAAGGTACTTTTGAGCGGTCCCCTTACCTTTTTTTTAGTAGACGGCATGCACCAAGCATTCCTGGAGGTGTTTGGCTGATTAAAGTAAGATCTGAGTGGCAGGCTGGCCCCAGAGAGCAGGCAGAAGCTGTAGCAGGAACGGAGCTTCTGCTTTCCTCCGGGAAAGCCGCGCATGTGCCCCAACTTTTGTCTTTTTTCAGCCAGACTAACTATGTAACTATTGGGCAATCACTGAGTTAAGCAGCCCACTGTCCTTCAAACCCTGGCTCTCAATAGCCAAGCTGTCAAAGCTGGAGATGGTCAGCAGGGTGGAAGACAGAACCCTGGAATAGAAGGCCCTCCCAAAGAGGCAACCACCAGGGTCCCTTTCTACCGCTTCCCGCGTAGCAGACGAGGAATCTGCCAGAGAGGAGGGAAGGGGCAAATTATAGGATACAGTTCCCAGGGTGCCACCAGCGCACCTGCTGCATTCACCAGAGGATCCCTAGTTCCTGCCACAAACCTTGGAACCTTCCGAATGAGGCGGAATGCCCACAGATCCACATCTGGCGGTCCCTAGCAGAGAGCTGGAGAAACACCTTTATGTGTAGAGACTATTCCCCTTGATCCAGCGTCTGATGGCAGAGATAATCTACCTGCCAATTTCCAAAGCCGGGGATGGGCATGGTGGGCTGGGAAGAACCGTTGTTCCCACTGTAGAAAAAGAGCCATCTCCAGCAATGCCATTGTACTTCTAGTACTAACATGATGGTCAACATAGGCTACCGCAGTGGCGTTGTCTGACTGGATCCTCATCAGTACACCCTGGAAGAGATCCATCCAATGTGTCAGGGACAGCCTGAGCACTCAGAGCTCCAGGACATCGATGGGCAGTTGAGCTTTCCCTGGGGTCCAGTGACCTTGAGCCAAAGCCGATTGCAGGACTCCACCCCAGCCCAATAGGCTGGCATCCATCATGACCACTGTCCAGCAAAGGGGGAGAAAAGACATACTGACCCTCAAAGACCGAGGCTGCAGCCACCAGAGGTGAGAGGTACTCATTGACCTTGTGGCCAGGACCTTCTGCAAGGTCCATGTGTGGAACTGTGCATATGAGACCATTTTGAAGATGGCCACCATCAGACCCAGAACCCACATGGGTTATGGTCTATGGGACAGGAGCTACCAAATTGCAGCACAGAGCTTCTGGAGCTTTTCTGCTTGGAGAAACACCTTGGCCTGTTTTGAATAGATACACTATATTGCCAAAAGTATTGAGACGCCTGCCTTTACACACACATGAATTTTATTGGGATCCCAGTCTTAGTCCATAGGGTTCAATATTGAGTTGACCCACCCTTTGCAGCTATAACAGCTTCAACTCTTCTGGGAAGGCTGTCCACAAGGTTTACCAGTGTGTCTATGGGAATGTTTGACCATTCTTCCAGAAGTACATTTGTGGAGGTCGGGCACTGATGTCGGACGAGAAGACCTGGCTCGCAGTTTCCACTCTAATTCATCCCAAAGGTGTTTTATTGGGTTGCAGTCTGGACTCTGTGCAGGCCAGGCAAGTTCCTCCACCCCAAACTCGCTCATCCATGTCTTTATGAACCTTGCTTTGTGCACTGGTGCGCAGTCATGTTGAAACAGAAAGGGGACATCCCCAAACGGTTCCCATAAAATTGGGAGCATGAAATTGTTCAAAATGTCTTGGTATTCTGACACCTTAAGAGTTCCCTTCACTAAAACTAAGGGGTCAAGCCCAACCCCTGAAAAACAGCCCCACACCATAATCCCCCTTCCACCGAACGTTAACCTTGGCACAATGCAGTCAGGCAAGGACCACTCTCCTGGCAACTGCCAAACCCAGACAAGTCCATTGGATTACCAGACAGAGAAGAGTGATTCATCACTCCAGAGAACACGTCTCCACTGCTCTAAAGTCCAGTAGTGGCATGATTTATACCACTGCATCCGATGCTTTGCATTGTACTTGGTGATGTAAAGTTTGGATGCAGCTGCTCGGCCATGGAAACCCATTCCATGAAGCTCTCTACGCACTGTTGTGCTAATCTGAAGGCCACACGAAGTTTGGAGGTCTTTGCGCACCGGCACCCACAACATCAGGCACAGTGGGTACGCCTCCTGCCACGGGTTCAGCGGGGTCTTCCACTGGAGCAGCATTTACCATCCCTCCGCCAGAGCCAAGAGTACCGACCCCTGAACGGTTCAATGGGGACCGAGGGAAGTTCAGGGCCTTCCAAAACTCCTGCCAGCTGTACTTTGACCTGCAACCTTCTCTGAATCGGTGAAGGTGGGATGTTATATCCCTGTTGCAGGGTGAACCCCAGGGATGGAATCATTGCCTGATAGAGGCCCACCATCCACATTTGAGTACTGTAGCTACCTTCTTTAAGGCAATGGCACAGTACATCACCACATCGAGCTGCCTCGGCTGAGGCAGCCCTCTACTCCTTACAACAGGGACGCTGGGCAGCGGAGGACTCTCCTGCTGAGTTCAGGCGCTGGAGTGGAGATACACAGTGGAACGACGCAGCCTTACGCCACCAGTTCCAGTTGGGACTGTCGGAACTGCTGAAGGACGAGTTGGCGAGAATAGGAGTTCCGGACTCCTCGGAAGATCTAATCGATCAGGCCATCCAAATCGATCGCCGACTGCGGGAAAGAAGACAGGAGAGGTCCAGCCAGGGGCAGAGAACCTCATGGATGCTGCCAAGAGTACCAGTCATGCCAAGGGTCAGTGTCGGCAATCAGAGCCCACAGCCATCAGAGGGGGCCGAGCCTATGCAACTCGGCTTGATGCGGCCTGCTCTTTCTATTGAGGAATGACAGAGGCGTCGGGCAAACAACTTGTGTCTGTACTGCGGAGCAGCGGGTCATATGGTGCGTTCCTGTCTGGAAAAATACTGTCAGTCCTCCTCTATTTCTTCTAATATATCTACTGTGTGCACAGGTAACCCCACTCACTTGGCTGTACCTGTGTCTTTTCAGCTGCCCGGAGGAAGCATACAGGTGATGGCTATTATTGACTCCGGGGCCTGTAGTTTCTTTGTCGATCTCGGTTTCGCTACCCAGCATCAGCTACCGTTACTCGTCAAAGAATATGGGGTGAATATTTTCCTGGCGGATGGGTCTCGAATAAAATCGGGGACGGTAGATCGGGAGACCCCTCCTATACACACCACGGTGGCGGGATATCACCAGGAGCTTCTCTGGACGCCATCGCGTTCCCCCTATTTCCAGTTATTCTGGGGCTCACTTGGCTACGAGCTCACGACCCCAAATTGACTGGAAGACCAGGTCAGTCCAGTTCCACTCATGATACTGTCAGGAGCATTGTTCACCTAGGGCATCGCTAGATACACCGGCCCTATTAGCTGTAAGCCCTGATGCCGAGCTAGCCCAAATGGTGCCTGCGGCCTACCATCAATTCTTCGATGTGATTAGTCCACGGGGGGCAGAGGTTCTTCCCCCACATCGGGCATATGATTGCCCCATTGATCCCAGGCTCTGAGATCTCTTTCGGCCGCATTTTCCCACTATCTGAACGGGAACTAGGGGCACTAAAAGAATACATTGACGAGAGCCTCTGGAAGGGATTTATCCGCCCTTCCACATCATCCGCCGGGGCAGGGATTTTCTTTGAGAAGAAGGACCGATCCCTGAGACCCTGTGTTGACAACAGGGACCTCAATAATATTACAGTCAAGAACCGCTACCCCTTCCTTTGGTCCCAGAGTTATTTCCGAGGTTAAAGACAGCATCCATCTTTTCCAAACTTGGTTCGGATATGTGAGGGGGACGAGTGGAAAACGGTGTTTCGCACTCAGTTTGGGCATTTTGAGTGACTAGTCATGCCTTTTGGGTTATGTAATGCACCAACCACCTTCCAGCACTTTGTCAATGACATTTTCAGGGACTTCCTGGATATTTTTGTCATTGTCTACTTAGACGATATCTTGATATTCTCCTCATCTTTGGAAGCACATTGGGAACATGTTAAGAGTGTACTGGAACGTCTCCGTCAGCATGGTCTCTATGCTAAAGCCGAGAACTGCTGTTTTGAGCAAGAAAGCATCTAATTTCTTGGTCAAATTATCTCCACCACGGGGATCGCTATGGACCCACAAAAAATCTCGGCCATCCTGGAATGGCTTGCCCCCATGGATAAGAAGGGAGTTCAGAGATTTATTGGATTTGCCAATTTTTATAGAAAATTCATAAAGAACTTTTCAGGCCTGGTAGCGCCCATTACCTAGCTCACCAAGGTAGGAGTATGTTTCCAATGGACTCCAGCTGCACAGGCAGCTTTTGAGGCATTGAAAAAGCTGTTCACAACAGCTCTCATCCTGAGCCACCGATGCATCACTGCCCTATATACTAGAGGTAGACGCATCAGAAGTGGCTGTAGGATCAGTATTGTCACAGAGGGTGGGGGCCAAGGAGCTAATGCATCCAGTGGCTTTCTTCTCCAGGAAGCTATCCCCTTCAGAAAGGAATTACAATATTGGGGATCGGGAATTACTGGCCATTTAGACTGCTCTGGAGGAATGGCGATATCTGCTAGAGGGGGCCCTACATCCCATTCTGGTCTATACCGACCACAAAAACCTTGAGTACTTGAAAACAGCCAAATGGCAGGCCAGATGGACACTGTTTTTCGCAAGATTTAATCTCCACATAACACATCGTCCTGGGTCAAAGAACAGTAAACCAGATGCTCTTTCTCCGATGTTTGAGGACCCTAGAGAGACGCCCCAGCCAGACATCATCCTGCCAGCAGGTAGTTTTCTACTGCTGCAATCAGAACTGTTGTCTAAATTGTAGGCTGCTTCCACCCGGGTTCCTGACCTGCCTGGAGTCTCCCTGCTGAACAAGGAGGGTCTTTTTTGGAGGGGGGAACAGATCATGGTACCCAAGGAGGTCCAGTCCCTGGTGTTAGGTTACTGCCATGACCATCCCCTAGCGGGACACTTCGGGATACATAAAACCATAGATCTGACACGATGTACATTTTGGTGGCCAAATATGGCAAAGGATTGTGAAGCATACGTGAGATCTTGCCCCATCTGTAACCGGAATAAACCCACCAGAGACAAGGCCTGGGGCCTATTGAAACCTTTACCAATACCTGACTGACCCTGGAGTATGATCTCCTTAGATTTTATTGTTGAATTGCCACCCTCACGAGACCACACAGTGATCTTTGTGGTAGTGGATCGCCTTTCTAAAATGGTCCATTTCCTTCCACTAGCCAAGACACCATCTGCCTCTGAAACAGCCTAAGTATTCATTAAAGAGATTGTGAGGCTTCACGGAGTGCCAAAAGAGATTGTCTCGGACCGGGGAGTGCAATTTACATCCAGATTCTGGAAAGCGCTATGTGAGGGGCTGGAGATTAAGTTATCTTTCTCGTCAGCATATCACCCCCAGACAAACGGGCAGACAGAGCGAACCAATCAGACGCTTGAGCAATATCTGAGATGCTATACATCTTTCCTGCAGGATGACTGGCTGACACTTCTACCCATGGCGGAATTCGCATATAATGCAAATCATTCCGCCACCAACCAATCTCCATTCTTCGCTAATCATGGGTTCCACCCTACTTTCCTGCCAGACCTGGTTCCTGAGAACTCAGTCCCGGCAGCCCAGGACACCTTAGAATTCTTCACTACCAATAACAAGCTATTACAGGAAACAATGGCTAAGGCCCAAGAAGACAGTAAAAGGTTCTGCGACAGGAGGAGAAAGGGAGAATTGGCTATACATCCTGGGGATCAGGTTTGGTTCTCAACAGTCAACCTAAAACTGACTTGCCCATCCAGAAAATTGGCACCCAAATTTGTGGGACCCTTCCAAGTAGAACGCAAGATTAATGAAGTAGCGTTTAAACTGGCTCTCCCTGAATCCCACAAGATACATCCAGTCTTCCATGTATCATTGTTAAAACCTGCAGTTCCAGATCCCTTTTTACAACGCAGGTCTAGACCTCCAGAAGCCATAGACATCAACGGGGAGGAAGAATTTGAGGTGGAGGCAATTTTGGATTGTAGGAGGAGCGATGGTCAGGTACAATACCTAATCAAGTGGAAAGGCTATGGGCCGGAGGAGAACTCGTGGGAACCGGCCCAGAATGTCCATGCACCCAAATTAATGCGAGAATTCCTGCGTAACCAGCCCCAAAGGAGGAATCGGGTGAGAATCTGGAGGCTGCTGCCCATAAGGGGGGGGCAATGTCAGGGACCCCAGTGGTTGCCGCGATCGCGTGCGAGTCTGCGCATGCACGTTGTGCCCGGCCACACTAGCGTGCGAGCATTGGGACCAAGGCCCCTGCGATTGCAGCGGCACTCACGCATGCGCACTCGCGGGCGCAAGCCTGGCACCAATCAGGGCGCAGGGCGCCCTATTTAAAGCAGGATTAGACTGCAGTGAATTGCTGTATGGTCTTACCTGTTTCCTGAAGTTCCTGATTAGTAGATTACTTTGTTGCTAACCCTGATTTGCTGTCTGTCTCCTGCTCTGAACCCTGGCTTGTCTGACCATTCTCCTGCTTAACCCTGCACATTCTGATCTCCTATTAACGAACCCGGCTTGTGACCTGTTTATCCATCTGCCTGCTGATTTTGTACTACACTGCTATACACCTCCAACGGTGCTTCTACCACAGCTAGGTGAACCCAGGGGCCGCGACCTGGTCTCAGCCTGCTCCAAGTCCATCCCCACCATCAGGGGCCCTGGTGAACAAGCAGGTCGGAGCTTAGATTCCACGCCTTGAGGGAGTCCGGTCTGTGGAGTGCTAGAGGCTACCGCGGTAGCATCCCTGACAGGCGCTGATCCTGCTCTGTCATTTTATGTGGCCTACCACTTTGTGGCCGAGTTATTATAATACCACTAACAGTTGACCGTGGAATATTTAGTAACAAGGAAATTTCACGGATGGACTTATTGCACAGGTGGCAACCTATCACGGAACCCTGCTTGAATTCACTGAGCTCTTCAGTGTGACCCAGTCTTTCACAAATGTTTGTAGAAGCAGTCTGCATGCCTAGGTGCTTGATTTTATACACCTGTGGCCATGGAAGTGATTGGAACACCTGAATCCAATGATTTGGACTGGTGTCCAAATACTTTTGGCAATATAGTGTAATTATTATTATACAGGATTTATATAGCACCAAAAGTTTGCGCAGTGCTTTACAGAACAGCGGTTGACAACATTAAGGCACACATTACAGTTGCAATACAATACAAGGGACATGCCACAAGCTATAATGTGTGTGCCTGATTGCGAAGCGCAAAAAAACTATGTTCATCGCAGATGGGATATGCCGGTAGGCTTCCTGGATGTCTACAGAGGCCAGGAAACCCCCCCCCCAATGTATCTAGGCTACAGCTTCCATCTTGAACCTTGAACCCTCATAAAAGACATTCAAGGCCTCAGGGTCCAGAAATGGGCAGACCCCCATCCTTCCTTGGGACCGTAAACAGATCAGAATGAAATCCCTGACAACATCCTGTTTCAGTAACTGTTTTGGAAGGAATGAACCCAATTGATAAACCTAAGTCGATGAGATCGCAGACCCACTTATCGGGAGCCAAGAAGGCCAATCAAGATTACTGATGCAGTACCATCCCCTCCATGAACTGAGGGAGGATGAAAAAACTTTTCCCACCGGGAAGGATCCAAGGAACGTTGTCCAGGGAGTCACAAACAGGCGGTCACTTGGAAAAGGCTTGGCCATGACAGAAGTCCAGTTGGGAGACCAACCAAGAGCCCATGAAGGTGCAGAAGCACCACCAAAACTGGAAGGCGTGGGGAGAAAAGGAGACGCATCCCAGGACCTGTCGTGAACATATCATCCTTACCAGTCCCGCACCTGGGGCACCTAGCTAGTAAGGCACAACCCCAGGCAGAACCTTGGCCTATTTAATTGTGACTGAGACAGCAGGTCCGTGGCCCACACAGATAGTAGTGCCGAACCAAGGATAGTGAGCATGCTACTGACTCCGCTCTGTGGAGGATTTGCAAAAGAGAAGTCCTTCCAGTGGAACCACTGTGGCCTGGGTGAACCCATGAATGAGAGGAATCTCCACATGAGGAGAGGACCTCTTTAAAGGGATAACAAAAGGTCAGGGAGCACCAATGGATGCTGCAGCCATACCCAGCCTCAGAATCAAAGTTGTCAAAACATGTGAGAAAAGGAGAGGGCCCCATCAGACCTAGCCAGCTGTGTGTACCACAAAGGCATCAGACCCCCCCCCCAACAGCTATCCTATCCCTCCCCACCCGAAGCAGAGCGGGGCTCCCAGCACAGCAACACAAGAGTGAATGCACAAATACAAAATGGCAGGTGAAAATCCCCTGCCTAGTTTGTCTGGTAGCCCAACGTGTTATGCCAACCTTATACCAACTGCAGGACACACAGCTTCAAAACGTGAGGGATAGCCAAAACTGTGGTTGCTATGGCTTGCTAGAGTAGCAACAGGATGAGAAGGAGAGCAGCCTAAGACTTCCCCAGTTCACAGCTGGGGCACACAACCAGGGCATTGGAGCGAGACCACCACCACCAGGTATCTCACACACCAGAGGGAGGTGGAGGGACACATGGAACAGTGCCACGCCAGTAGAGAAGAGGGCAATTCAGGGTGCCATTCAGGAAGGCCGGCAAGTCAAGCACACCCTGCATCAGCGGGGAAGGTGGGGAGGAAAGACAGGCTGCCACCAGGATCAGGGAGAGGGGAGGAAGAGACCCCGCTGGGCCAACCACCCGATGGAGTCCCCATGTCCTGTATTGCATCCCAGGAGGGAGGGAAGGGGGCATTTCTTCTGACAAATCCTCCTCTCCTTTGAAGTGGGGGAGCCAGGGGTAACACTGACACAGTCTATAGGCGCCTGGTCATATGTGTCCCCCTGAGACATTTAACTCACTGTCCGCCCCGGTCCAGGGTGGGGCATGTAGCGGCTGACCTAGCGCTTAGATAAAGGTCTGTGTGCACTCACTGGCCAGACTAGGATGACCCCTGGATCTAGATTACCCAGCCCAGCTGTTGATTGGAGATCTCTGCAGGAAAAAATCACGGCAAAAAGAACAAAAAGGAAAAAACTTATGGAAGCACAGGTCCCAGCAGGCACTAGGTCCTTACTTCTGAACACCAGACAGAAGTACTAGATTGCCAATAGCAGAGAGGGGGTTTTATCCCTAGAAAGGACTGCCTATAGGAGGTGACAAGTTTTTTTTTTGCCTAGTGTCCTACTCCTGTAGGTAGGGGTATAAAACCCTCTGGTCAGGTATTATGAAGAGGCTGTGTCTGTCAATGAATGTAAGATATTTTAGGTGGACTTTGATATTCCATGTCTATTTCTCTAGAACTACTGTTAGCAGTATAAGCTAACCCATAATCTATTTAATGATTCAAAATGTCTTTCTTCAATAAAGTTTACAAAACACCAGCTGGATGCTCCTTCTGAGACAATGTTTTATAGATGACCTGATATTTTGCTCTAGAAATTCTCAATACATACTTGATTCCTTATGGGATTTTTTTCTATTTGGGTATTTTTTCTTTAAACAAACCACCACATTCATCATGCCCTTGGGCACCTCAATCTCTGCTTTCTTGTCTCCTGAATACTCCTCTCTGGTTTAACCTGAAACTCCCAGAATTCTTGACTATCCCTGTTCCCTCTATATGGGCTTCACGTCATGTAAAATATTTGACTGACATTTGTGCCAGGGTTCCCTGATTACCTTTGATATGCTAAAACAAAACTATACTCCTGAATTCTTTATTCTTCTGGTTTTTACAATTGAACCATGCCTACTTCTCCTAATTTGGACATTTTACACTTCACCTACTTCAAAATGATTTGGAATATTTACTACGTGATGATATGGCAAAGCTATTATCCACAATTTACAAGGCTTTGCAGTCATCAGTGCATTTTGAGCTCTTACAATCCAAGTGGCAGGTGTAAGTGCCAGATCTGGACAAAGAGGATTGGGAGGATAACTGTGATTACCCCTTTACTCAATTGGTGGCCACACGGGATAGGCTAATTCAATTCAAAATTCTTCACATGCTCTACCTTACAACACAAAAATTACACCGTATTTACTCCACAGTAGAACCTAATTGTTGGTGATGTGGAGATATGCCTACAGATTTTTTTCATGTTTTTTGGTTTTGTTCCTGCATGCAAGCATTTTGGATCAATATCTTACAGTTTATTTACTCAGTAACCACAATTGCCATCCCTCAAACAGTGATCATTTGTCTCCTATGCTTGGTCAACCATCTAACCTTTTCTAGGGCCTCTAGAACACTCCTGGGTCTACTTCTGTTCTATGCTAGAAAAGCCATTGTTCTGGCGTAGAATTCAGATAGACCCTCTACTTTAGGGAGCTGGTAAAAACTGGTCAATTTAGTGGTCCCACTATATAAAATGACATATCTCTCTTAAGGTTGCCCCAAAAAATTCTGTAAGGTCTGGGATATTTGGATCAAATCTCCCTCTGCTAGAGATGATACTGAGCTTGACTAAAGTGGATGGTGCATGAATTCTATAATCCCTGGGGGGAGGGCTATGTGGGGGTTGACCTGGTGCAGTCTACTCCCGTGTACCTCCCTTTTAGCATTTCCCTGGAACTATATGTTGCTCATACTACACCTTAATATTTATTGTGTTATTCACCTAATTTTCTTCCTTATACTTCTGGAATTTGATATGTACCTAATCACTATGGTAGTGCTAACTTCTACCTCCTGATTGCCTACCTTGGTCTTGTGGATGTTGCCACCCTTGTTGGGATTTTTTTTTCATGTTGTGTTTTCTTTTCAGCCGGGGAATGCCCAAGGGCTCTGTTTTGCAGAATATTTATTTAAAACCAATAAAAACAACTTTGAAAAAAAACCAAAAACAAACCACCACATAAAGTTATTAAAACACTCAGTTTTATTTTAAATCTGTTCATAGAACGCTTCTATTAGACCTGTTGCACACAGGATTTTAAAAAAATGCTGAGTTTTTTACTGATCTGAAATTAAATGCAATATTGTCGATGGGACACTGCACACGGCTGAGTAAAGATCAGTAATACAGAACAGTAAAACAAAAATAGAACATTTTTCATTTGAGTGTTTACTCGTTTTGGCCCCTTGCACACAGGCCTCACAAGTATAAAAGAAAACATTACAATACTGGCAATGAAGAAGAATTTTACTTGTCTATACGCTTACACACCTTTACTCACCTACACTTGCCTATACTGAACATTACTCAGGTCCTTACACACAGTTTTTGGACCCTTGCACACATGAGTCACAAGTTCCTGAGAAATATCAGTAAATTATGACGCCTGTGTGCAAGGAGCCTTATGGTTCATCCAGTGCAAAAGATGACTGCACAGTCTTAGCTATCATCCTAGTGAACTACATCACCTAAGTTGAATTTCTTCTGTACACTTATGGAAATGGGGGTTAGAAAAATTCTGCTAATTAACTAATTTGAAGAGGGAAGTCTCAAGAAGGGTGACATTTTGAAATGAAATACATGAAAACTGTATATGATATAGATTGAATTGTTTTATTGAGAACACATAGATACATTTGGGAAGCAGGGTTGGGCCTGCCTTATAACTTGGAGGGGAGACCATTGGGAAATACCAAGTATCAATCACAGCGCAATATATGTGGGATTGCATAATTGTTGATGCTTGTTTTCAACATGTGGGATTATGTTTATTGTACAATGTTCATTAGAGCAATTATATCTGCATTATACTGTATGGGTTAGCTATTATGTAAGAGTTTTTATGTAAACATGGATTGGGCACTGAAAAAGTAATATGGATTGGGCAATATAAGTGTTAATTTCAAGATGTTTAAGGATGTAGTTATTTAACCAGTTATTTTTCTGAATAAGTCAATTGGTAAAACATGTCACGCTTGCTAGAGCGGATGTTTGTAATTATACTTTATACGTTTATATAAATCAGAGTTACTCTATATGGGTTTTATTTTTATTTTAACCACTTAACGTGGTTATACTGTGAGTGGTTATACTGAGATGATGCCTGCAGCTTTACAGCTGGTGGAGCACTTTCTTGTAAAAGCAATCCTAGAGGCTAAATTGTTTTTCCCCCTCCACCCCACCACCTTCCTGAGCTCTCCTGTCCCACTGGGGAACCAGGGATTGCTGACAATGGAGCTGATCAGGGACCAGAATGGCCCCGATCATCTCTATGGTCTAAGAAATTGGAAGCGATGAGTATTTTGTCACATCTGGTTTTGCCAATTGCAAACAAACCATTACTAAGCTTAAATCTGCTCCCATCCCCCATCTGAACACTATTCTATCTACCTGTGAAAGGAAGATGTATTTACTTACCTATTCTGAGAGCGATCCGGTCCAGTCCCATGATCTTCCTAGCGGGCAGCTTCAGTAAAGAGTAGAGATCGCCACCAACGGCTGCACTGACATCACACATAGACTTACTATGAGGCATCCATTGTTGGCTGTTTCTCCTCTACACTGAAGCTGACGTTGACAGCTGATCATGTGACTGGACCGGATTGCTCTCAGAATAGGTAAGTACACACATCTTCCTTTCATAGGGTAGATTGAATAGGGTTTTAAAAGGGGGTGGGAGCATATTTAAGCTTATAGGGAGTTGGACTTCCACTTTAAGAGCTAGGTGGAGGAAAAACAGCACGGGGTGATTGCTGTTGTTACTATTACATGGAAAACTAATGATCAAGTGGCCGTAACAGAATTATTTATAGACCCTGAGAAATCTGCCTATAAAACCACATTAGATTGTGCTATTAATAGTTAGAAATGTATGTCAATATATATGGAAACTTAATTACCTTATCAATGATGCTGGACCTACTATGGGTCCAGGCTTCACCTGTCATGGTGGGTCCATTAAAGGGGTCTTCAGGGTCTGGGAACCACAGAAATGGAAATAGCTAACTACACATGCTGCACTATGTGCCAAGGTGAGTGCTTCACACAGGATCCAGTGCCCAAAACAAATTTTATAAGCCGCACCACGTACTTTGGTCTGGGTTTGGTCGTCAAGGTACATACCAAGAACCAGAAACTTAAGAGGTAGCCATAGGCAATAAACACTCAGAAGTTTCATAGAAAAAAATGAATTGATACAAAAGAAAAGTTACAGAGAAGAACAGGTCTATCAGCTAGGGACACTAGCAAAAAACTGAAGTCTTACAGAGTGGCAGAACTAAATGGATGTACTCTAAAAGAGCAACCCTGGCAGGTTTTTCTAATGCCCAGTCAACCAAAGGTAGCCTTCATTTACCACTTAAAATAAATCCTGTACTGTACGATTAAAATAAAAACATAGATTGAAATGGATCAATTGTTTCCAAGTAACACAATAAAAAAAACAGTGTTGTGAGTCTGACAATGGTATTTTTTTCTTTTTAATTGTAAGTTGTATAAGAGTGGCTTCATAAAAAACAGGCATGCAGTCAGGCTGATGCATATGAGTAGTCCTAAATCTGAGATGCTGATAACAACTGCAGTTGCACCTGCACTTCTAAAATATTCTATTAAAAGCATATTAGAGCAATAAGGTTGCCATGTTGTATTGTTGATATGGGGGAGAATTTGTCATATAAGCAAATCTGGACTTTCACTCAATGCTATATTTAACCTTGGCTTGAAATAAACATATACCAAAGATACTAGATACATTTTTATTAAACACATATTTCTGCTGAAACTTTTGTGCTAATCTTTTTTTTTTTATTGACACACGAAAAATTGGCACTCACAGACAAAATGTAGAAATTGTGCTTTAAATAAAATTATTTAACACTTTATACAGAGCAACTAAACCCTTGCTGCCAGTACAGCCTTCATTGCTAACTTATATTTCAAAGTGGGTCATATGTAGCATGTTAATGTGAAGCTTAAGAGGTAGCATGTTTAGAGGTATACATTTGAATTGTCATTAAGTTAACCTCCTTTCCTCTTTCCCACTCAATTTCCAGTAGATTTGGCTGTATTCTTAATGAAGAGTACAGTATTTCATCATTTGTATCTGGCAGCTGGGTCAGAGTGTGCTTTCACAGGGGATGGAAAGTGCTGCTTCATAGTAAGAACATACTAAAGAAACACAGTAAGGCAAAGTAGACAGTATTTCAAGTACATAAAGGGGGCACAGTTTTTGTAAAAGTGGAGCATGCTGGGAGAACTTTGATGCACTAGGCTCTAATCTCATTTCGCTTTCCTCTTGTAAGCGCTGACTTTCCATTTTGCCTTTCCCAAAAATAGCATAGGCTTGAATGGTGTAGTTTAGAGTATCATATTACAGAGGTAGTGCAGAGTCGATTAGAGAACAGGTTTTCCTTGTCCTGACAAACTATGTGCTCCTCCTTGATGAAATGAGCAAAATGTTTTCATCATCCTTGGTCTTTTAACCCTGCATTTAATAAACCCTGTTGAGCTCCAGAGGACATTAGGGTCACCTAGTCCAGACAAAACGTCTTCTCCCACTCCATATCTTCACCACGAGATCACTGCAAGGTCAGAGGTCATAAGAACTTGCTGAATTTTTTTTTTCTTTATTGGTAACAAGTAGCAAAGGTATTGAGACAGACTAAGCTGTCTGAATTGTCAAAACACTCATGTTAAGGAGATGAGTGTCCCGTTCCTTAAATGAATAGAGTGGAGGGACGCTGGTATAAAAGGGGCAGTAGGAGGAAAGATGGGAAGGTGAGAGATGGACAGGTTACGGAAGGCTAGTGGCTCGGCCCTTGATTGCCAGAACACGTCTTGGGAGACACGGAGTAAGACCAGGAACATAGACCCAAAGCTTGACCCGGCAGTCACTGAGAGAGAGAGGGGGGGAAGGGAATATAGAGAACAGTATTTGGACAAGAACAAAGAGGGAAATAGGGAACAAGGAAAGGGAGGAGAAGACAAAGCACAGAAAGGAAAGAAGATCAGTGAAATGAAAGCCATGTTAGTGATAACGAGAGAAAACACAGAAAGCAGTAAAGATGGAAAAAAGACAGAGTACAAATAGGTACAAACACACATACAGTGGGGAAAATAAATATTAGATCCCCTGCAGATTTTGTACGTTTTCCCACCTACAAAGAAATGAAGGCTCTATAATTTTTATTACAGGTGTATTTTAAATGATAGAGACAGAATAGCAACCAAAAATCCAGAATAAACATATGATACAAATGCTATAAATTGAGCTGCAGTTCAGTGAGTAAAATAAGTATTTGATCCCCAAGCAAAACATGACTTAGTACTTGGTGGAGAAACCCTTGTTGGCAGGCACAGAGGTAAGATGTTTCCTGTAGTTGGTTACCAGGTTTGCGCACATCTCAGGAGGGATTCTGGTCCAGTCTTTTTACAGATCTTCTCCAAATCCTTAAGGTATCTTGGCTGTCACTTGGCAACTCAAAGTTTCAGCTCCCTCCATAAATTTTCTATATGATTAAGGTCTGGAGACTGGCTAGGCGACTCCATGACCTTAATGTGCTTCTTCTTGAGCCACTTCTTTGTTGCCTTGGCAGTATATTTTGGGTCATTGTCATGCTGGAAGACCCATCCACGACCCATCTTCAGTGTTCTGGCTGAGGGAAGAAGGTCTCATCCAAGATTTTACAATAAATGGCCCAGTCCATTGGCCCCTCAATGAGGCAAAGTCGACCTGTACCTTTAGCAGAGAAACTGTCCCAAAGCATAATGTTTCCACCTCCGTGCTTGACTGTAGGGATCACCATCCTAGGATCTGACCTAGGTTCATAGTCAGTATTTTTCTTCCTCCAAACACAGCGAGTCGAGTTAATGCCAAAGAGCTCAATTTTGGTGTCATCTGACCACAACATATTCTCCCATCCTTCTCTGAATCATTTAGAAACATCTAAATGATAAATATATTGGTAAACTTCAGACGGGGCCTATATTGTGTTACCAGGGGTTTGTTTGGTGACTGTGGTCCCAACTGCCTTGAGATCACCCACAAGCTTCTCCCGTGTAGTTCTGTGCTGATCTCTCACTTTTCTCATGATAATCCTTACCCAATGAGGTCAAATCTTGCAAGGAGCACCAGACCACGGGCAACTGATGGTTATTTTGTATTTCTTCCATTTGCAAATAATCGCTCCAACAGCCGTCTCCTTCTCACCAAAATTCTTGCTGATGGTCTTGCAGCCCATTCTAGCCTCGTGCGGTCTACAATCTTGTCCCTGACGTCCTTTGACATCTCTTTGCCCATGATGGTGAGGTTCGAATAGAAGAAAGATTCTGTGGACAGGTATCTTTAATACATGAGTTGTCGTTAAGAGCACCTTCTTAAATTGAAAGGACTAATCTGTGTACCACATGAGCACATAGCCAGTCTGTGGGATCCAGAATTACTGTTGGTTGGCAGAGGATCAAATACTTAGTTTGCTCACTGAACTGCTACTCAATTTATAACATCTGTATCATGTGATCTTTCTGGATTTTTGGTTGATATTCTGTCTCTATAATTTAAAATACACCATGCGCAACCGGCTCCTGCATGGCCGCGAGTTAAACTCCGCTCCGTCCACCCGCCAGAGCTGACACGGCACACACCCGCACTGAGGGACACCACTACCCCAGGGAGTAAGATAGGAGGTATACTTACCTTAACAACCATGCCACGCCGCCGCAAAACCCCTGGACCACCAGGGAAACTCACTAACTTCTTCCCTCCTGTCACGGCCAGATCCCAAGATGGCACCGGTGGCAGCAGTGAGAACTGCAACAGTCATGAGAGGGATTATGCAGCTCAGCCCATGGATGCCAGGCTACGTTATCCTCTATACCCTGGGGACCCTGGTGAGTCTTCTCCTCCTCTGTCCCCTACTAGGCGCAGCCCAGCTAAGTCCAAGCCATGACTAGACATAGACCCCACAACTGACCACCAAACCCTCAGTCAATCACCCCCTCACTTCAACACTGACATACCAGGGATGGAAACATTCCCTGCATCAGACCAACCGCTCACAGAGATATGCATGAAACAGAGCGACCTACAGCCATCACTAGCCCAGATTACATCCGTGGTCCAAAAGCAAGAGCGTAGATTACATCATTATGAATCCAAAATGGAAGACATATTTGTAGCGCATAATGATCTGATTGACGCGCACTCTGACCACACAACTGACATCGAACAAATAAATCTGAAGCTAGCGGATCTAGAAGATCGATCACGATGAAACATCATCAAATTCAGAGGTATTCCTGAAAACGTCTCTAATGAGGCATTACTATCCTATATACAGCAGTATGTAAAATACCTCATCCCGTCGGCATCAGATTTAGAGCTAGCCATAGACAGGGCTCACCGACTACCCAAACCGTCATTTCTAGCGGCAACAATCCCGAGAAATGTTCTGGCACGCATACATTATTATCATATTAAAGAAAAGATTATGTCAGCAGCCAGAAATCCGTCCTCACTCCCGCCATCGCACGCAAATATCCGACTATTTGCTGACCTATCCAAGGCTACGCTCCTTAACCGTAAAAAGATGGTCACTATTACCAAAGCTTTACGAAACCACGGTATGAGCTATCAATGGGGGTTCCCAACTAAACTTACCGTTAAACAACACGGTAAGATCTTCACAATTAAAAACCTAGAAGCGGGCCTGGATTTATTGAAAGCATGGAACATACTACCTGCAGATCCTCCACACTCCAACCACACCAATGTCCAACAAATGGAGGCAGAATGACGCTGACTATACATGTACCTTCAACGCTCCACTTCGGGTGCTATACCCCACTCCACTAATCTCTGGCGATCGGTCCTATCTAAAAAATGTTCTGGTTATCAGATAATGTTTGGCATGACCTTTTTTACGGTTAAAGCCTTCCCAAACCCCCCAGTTTTGAAGTAGATCATTTTGTTACTTATGCTGCTTGCGTTTTATGCAGGTTTTTTTTATCCTTTTCCATCCTCTTCCCTTCCTCTTCCACCGACCTCACCAGTCGATCAACTACACCACTCCTCCATCTGAAATTCACAAAACTTCATGGAATACTCGTCTTGATCCGTCGATCCAGCCAAGAACACACCTTCAAAATCTCAAAACTCGCCACCTCACGGCTTTCATCTTCCAACCACACCCTTCTCAAGCAACAACTCGACCCTCCAGTGTTTCCCAACAGGTCATGTTTTCAGGATTTCCCTCAGATGAAACAGCTGTGGTAATTACTAAGGCAGTGAAACTGATCAAATCACCTGTGCAAAATAATGGAAATCCTGAAAACATGACCTGTTGGGGGTCCATGAGGACTGGAGTTGAGAAACACTGCACTAATCAAACCTCAGAATCACCCTATGATTAATATTACATCATTCAATGTTCGGGGATTAAATTCACCCTTCAAGAGATCGATGCTTCAAAAAGAAACTCGAATGCTTCCACCCGACATCCTCTTCTTACAAGAAACGCACTTTGCAACAACCACGACCCCCAAACTACAATTACACTGCTTCTCACACATCTTTATGGCTTCCAACTCCAAAAAAAAAAACGGGGTCATCACAGCTATAAAGGACTCTGTTCAGTTCTGTTACGTATCCAAATTAGGTAACCCGCAAGGCCGATACCACATTCTAATTTGCTGCATAAATGACATTCCCTACACTCTGGTGAACGTTTATGGCCCCAACAATAATCAACTCCAATTCTTCCACAAGCTCTATGCCACCATTTCTGCCCAAAAACAAGGCAGACTTCTCATTGGTGGGGACTTTAACCTGATTGGCAACCCACTGCTAGACTCGTCTTCTAACAGAAGGTTCCCAAAAGAAAATTTCAACCGATTTCTAAACGACCACGACCTATATGACATCTGGAGATGTCAACACGGCGACGAAAAAGACTACACCTACTTCTCCCCTGCTCACTTATCTTATTCCAGGACTGACTTTTTTATCACAGATAAATGGACACTACAACATGTAATGTCATCCAAAATCAGAACCATAACCTGGTCGGACCATGCTCCAATCAACATAACCTTAGACGACAATCAACGTCCTACAATTCCTCCCATATGGAGACTGAACTCTACAATGCTTAAAAACCCAAACAACCAAAAATACCTACTGGAAGCACACAACCACTTCTTCGATTACAACGATACACCGGACATTTCTATAACTACTCTATGGCCCGCTTACATGAGCGGTATCCTTATACAATTAAACTCCCGACTTAATAAACAACGATCCCAACAAATTGACTAACTTCTAAATTCCATAAAAATAAATGAAGAAATTAATAAAAAGAACTCAAATGCCTCTACTTCTAACTCTTTAACAGCAGACAGAAATAAACTCTGACTGCTATTACTCCACAAATATGACCTCAACCTTCAAAAGACAAAGTCACAATTCTATTCCTTAAGTAATAAGGCAAACTCACTTCTCATAAAAATAATTAAACAAAGACGGCTTAAATCCAAGATCACTTCAATACAACACCCCTCCACTCATACCTCACAAATCCTCAAGACATAGCTAATGCTTTCGCGAATTATTATCAAACCCTATATAATATTAAAGATGACCCGGACACAACCCAACCGACTACTGCATCCATACTCAATTTCCTGGCAATCACTAATCTTCCCTAACTCACCACTGCGCAACTCATGTCGATATCTGCACCGATATCTTCCACAGAAATAGAGAAAGCCATAAAAACGTTACCTCTCCACAAATCCCCGTGAAATGACGGTTTCACAAACGAGTACTATAAAATATTCGCCCCCAACCTTGCTCCACGGTTGTCCGCTCTTTTTAACCACGCCGCCCCCACAGGACAATTCCCCAAGGAGATACTGCAATCTATAATCACAACTATCCCCAAACCTGGTAAAAATTCCCAAATAGTCCAGAACTACAGACCAAACTCATTGTTAAATACGGACATCAAACTCTATGCCAAAATTATTGCCCAGAGGTTACTCCCCCACCTCCCTACATTAATCCACCCAGACCAAGTGGGATTTATCCCTGGTCGACAAGCACCAGATGCCACCAGAAGACTTATATCACTTATACATAAACTTGAAACCACCAGACAACCTTCCCTACTCCTATCTCTAGATGCTGAAAAAGCATTCAACCGGATACATTGGCAATTCATGAAACTCACACTTCAAAAATTTGGTATCACAGACTGGATGTTATCGGCCCTTTACTCCAACCCTTCAGCCAGAGTTCTAACTAACGGCACATTTTCCCAAACCTTTAATATATCCAATGGCACTAGACAAGGCTGCTCTGTCTCCCATAATTTTTTCTTTACTTATCGAACCCCTAGCATCCAAATTAGGAGATGACCCAACATTTTCAGGCATTACACACCTCAAAAAAGAGCACAAAATTAGCCTTTTCGCAGACGACATCATCCTGACACCAACCCCTTCAAATCTCTCCAAACGATCCACACACATCTCCACAACTACTGAAAAGTCTCATATTATAAACTCAACAAGCCCAAATCCTCTATATTTTAATACACACCAGAGAAAACCCAAAAACTACTAACCAAACACTTCCCTTTCTCCTGGGAACAACATAGCATCCCCTACTTGGGGATCAAACTCACCATCACAACTGACCAACTATACTTCACTAACTATAAAACGCTACTTGAATCCATCCCTCAGGAACTCAAAAACCTACGCACATCAACCCTATCGACATTGGGGAGAGTGGCAACATTACAAATTTGCATATTACCCAAGATCCTTTATATATTCCCCACTCTCCCCATCCCAGTCCCCAATATCTTCTTCTCCAAGTTACAAACAACTCTTGCCAAATTCATATGGAATTCAAAAAGACCCAAATGCACTTCAAACCTACTAATACGCCCAACATATAGAGGAGGAGCAGGCTTTCCTCATTTAAAATCATACTATCATGCCTCGCTATTAGATCAGATCTATTTCTGGTGGCACCCAACTACTGAAAAAACATGGTCCACCATGGAAACTACCCCATACCTTCCACCTACACCCGATAAAATGCTGTTCCTACCATAAACTTCGCATCACCAAATCATATCCAACCATCCATGCACACGAGCCTCCCTTCAAGCCTGGCATGATTTCTTAACACTCAACTTAACAGATACCAGACAAATTCCTACCCCAATTACAGCTCTACACTACATCACTCTAAACCTACTACAGTGGGAAAACCAAGGCATCTTACACATTCGAGACATCTATACAAATAATAAATTAGACTCCTTCTCAACACTCCAAGAAAAATTTCAGCTCCCTAATATGGAATCCTTCACTCACCTGCGTATAGCGCACTCTCTGCAAAAAATGAACATCCCACATACAATAGCAATTCCTACCACTGCACTCAACTTCTTACAAAAACCACACTACCCAAAAAAAGGAATATCAACCTTCTACTTGCTCATAACCAATGATCACTACACTTTAAAAACTACTTCCCACCTGGGAGACGACTTTCGCGCGTCTGATACAACAACACACATGGGAAAGAACCTTCTCTATCACCTACAAAGTCTCCAGATGTAGTTCCCATTGGGAATCATACATGAAAATTCTACACCAATGGTATTTAACTCCTGCTAAACTCTCCCTATTCTACTCTCAACATTCCCCCAACTGTTGGAGACAATGCGGAGAAGTAGGATCCACTTTCCACATACTGTGGGCATGTAAATCGCTCAAATCTTACTGGAACAAAGTATTCCAATTGCTCTCTTCAGTCACTGGAGCCCCAGTGACACCGAACCCAGCTCTTGCACTCCTACACATAGGAATTGATAAATTTCCTGCCGACTCCCACACCATCATCATCCATACATTAACAGCTGCCAAAACGAACATTGCTAAACTGTGGAAATCATCCAAAACTCCCTCTCTTACAAATCTCCTTACTGACCTTAATCTCCAATGCGAGATGGAAAAAAGATCAGCCTTTCACAATTCCTCCTATCAAAAATTCAAGTACCAATGGTACTATAAATTGATATCCATATAACCATATCATACTAAAACTATGCAACTGACTGGTGTCTAGTTCTTCGCCCCCAGTTACCCTTCCCCCCCCCCGCTTCCCCTCTCTCCCTTCTCCTACCCCTCACCCACTTTATGTACAATAGTTTACTTAACCCTGGTTCACGCCACTCCAAGCATACCTCTCAGGTAAACAGGCCTACGTCTTTGCAGCCCCTAGCCAATTGGTGGGGAATCTACTATCTATATACCTTGCTGTACCTAATGTGAACCGCATTAATGTACCATATGTTGTCATGTTGAAAATCATTTAATAAAAATACTTCAATATAAAATATACCTATGATAAAAACTATAGGTCCTTCAATTCTTTGTAAGTGGGCAAACTTACAAAATCTGCAGGAGATCAAATAATTATTTTCCCCACTGTAATTTAAAGAATGAATATAACAGATTGCTTCTCACTTTGCTCTCACTACTACTCTGGCATTTCCTTAAGTCCCTTCTTACCTGGATGCGGTAAAGATGTGACGGCTGTTGGCGCACACAGCGTTGATTGGACTCTCGTGGCCTTTAATTTCTCCAATAGGTGAGAAATTTTCCATATTCCAGACTTTTAGAGTGCCACTGCGACAACCACTGAGCATCATAGGACGTCCTGGTACAAAGCCCAAAGCACAAACCCAGTCTCTGTGTGCATTTGGGACTTGCTGCAAACATAGTAGTAGTTAATAACATATGTCTATTAATGCTTTCCTCAGGTATAAAAGTAGGCAGTGAAAATGTATTAATTAAAGCGGAATTAAGTCCTGCTAAGTCACTTTAGTCTGGCCCCTTTTGCAAGTATAGCTATGAAAAGCATTAAATAGAAGCGCCTATATCGTTTAAAATCCAGCAATACACTATTTCTGCTCTACCATGCTCTCCACATGCTCAGTTGCCCTCTATTTTTAGGCACTGTGCCAAATTTGTAGAGGATGATCTGCTGACAGCCTAAAGATTTACTGCTGGGGCTTCAGCAAAATGGCAGCCTCCAGCAAGAAAAAACAGGAGCAATGCTGGAGGCAATTTACAGCACACATAATTTTGGTGGCATAATTATTAATGTGGAATGTATGATTCTTGCTAAAGAACATTATTTTAATCAAGTTGTTATGGGTAAAGTTCCAAAATCAGGGCATGAAGAATTAAAGAGGCAGATTTGTATGGTCAATTTATACAAAGAGTGGTGGCATTTTGTATTGCAAATTTGCCAAAAAATGGTTAAAAGCATTTATTGGGGATGTGATACACTTGGCACTTTTCACTGTATCTTGTGGTCCTGTTGTGTGCTCTACATGGTCCAGTAACTATCACAATAAGAATTTGTACTTATTGTATAATCTTTTCCTTACAATCCCTTGAGGGACACAGGAATGTGGTAAGTCTTAGACATAAGAGTTATATGCACAGTGTACAGAGGACTCTAGCAAACTGAAAAAACATTAAACGCCATCACCCGTAAAACCATATGATTCAGATTTGTGAGAAAGTAGGACATAAGGCCAATAAACACACAGGAATGGGATCTGCGTTTCCCAGTGGCCTTCAAGAAAAAGATTTTAGGATAAGTATACAAATCTTATTTTTGTTCATGGAGGGATGCAGGAACATCCAAATGCAGTCCAAATGTTGTGAAAATCTTACTAGAAGAATATCTGAAGGAATTAATTTCTGAACCAGAAAAAATAAAAAAAGAAGCAGCAAATATAAAAATACCAACAAGGAAAGGCACTATATGAAGGATCTGGTCACATTTTAGTTTAACATCACACCATCCGTGGGCCTACTCAGAGAGTGATTCTATAGAGGCTAGGTCACACCACAGGCTGTGCCATGGTCCTGAAGCTGGCGAGTGCTCAGCGGCTAAGTAACGTAGTACATGAAGGTCTTAAAAGCACCACTGGCAGAGCGCAGTGCCTGAGAGCCACATTCCAGGCTAGCCCCAAGCAAGGCTTTTGCTGCAAACTGATTCAGTTAAACTGATTCAGACTGCTGTTGTACCAGCTTAAACAGCATATTAAATGTCTTGATCGAAGAAAAAAAAAAACATCTGTGGAGAAGTGAGTATGTCAATAGAAAAAAAGAGATCAGTAAAAAAAAACAAATAGCAAAATATATTTATAATTTTACTCAGTAGAACTAAGGAAAAAGGGTCCAACCTCTTAGGACAGTAGATAAAAAAAAAAACCTTGATGGTTAAGGGTGGGGATTTATGGGAGTTGGTCTTCAGCATTTTTTTTTCTTTTTTGCCAGTGTCCATCTCCTGTAGGCAGCTACACATAACCCACATGGCTTAAGACTACTACCTCCCTGTGTACATCAATGGACAATAAAGAAATATCTACCATTCTGCAACATTCCCTACCGAGGAACCTGGCAATGCCTTTCTTAGTAGAAAATCTATCCTAATCATCATTAGCTTTATTTGCTAATCTTCCACTCTCAACCCTTCAAAAGTGTTATCAGGTTATCCTGGGCCCTCCTGAATGAAAAAAACACCATGACTAAATTCAAACGAGTTGGGTCCCTGTGGGTGGTAGATTTCCTTCCTTCAGATTTTCTTCCACCAACTCCTCAACCTCTATTATTTATTTAGCATAATTCAATAGGCTGTGCCAGGACTCCCAGCTGTCACCACATTCTTCTGCAATATCCTATAGCTTTATCTATATGGCCATAATAAATGACACACTTTTACTGGTAAGCACTTTCCATATTCTAACAAATGTTAATGCCTGTAATGGTTGTCTGTATGGTCCAATAATGTACATTGTCCAGGTTACTAGAAAAATACAGATGTTATTATACAATGTGTCTGTAATGTGATCTAATGTGATGCTTCCCCTTTATACTGTTACTGAAAGAACTCAATAAAACAATAATCTATCGAACAAAAAAATAATAATGTCTGCTGACAAGAAGAGCAGGAGAACACATCACAATAAAAATATATAATACTGAATTTAACTCATGAAATGTCATGAAACTTTGAAATGTCTTTTTTACAAAACAAAATGATTACAAAGACCCAGAACAAACCTGTATGAGCTCATGCCGCTGTAGGTCCCACTTCTTGATGCCATTGTCTCTGGAACCACTGCACAAGATATTATCCTGTACAGCCAAGCACTCAATGCCATCATAATGTGGAGGCTCCAAGTTGTAGGTAGGAGAAATGCTGCCTCCCCACCCAGAGTGCAATTCAAATATCTGAAGATGAAAAATAACAAACGAAAACAATTAGTTGAATGTATATAATGGTGTAGTTATATGATTAAAGAAAATACATTTCATATATATTATTTTCATAATATATATTTCATTTGAATGAGTTGAACATATATGAAGGGTTAAAGGCATACAAACTGTTTAGTAGGAGCAGGTGCAGCTGTGTTTTTTTGTCTGAAGAGCTTGCTACATGCATGTCTGTAGATCTTCATGTTAGCTTTTAATTGCTGCTGTGGTTAGCAGTCAGCTGGCTTTTTAGCTGTCTTTTTATGGATATGTAAGTGTCAGCTATATCTATTTGCAACTTGTTGGCCTCTAGTAGCACTAACAGAAAAGCACAATGTGCAATAATTAAATGATTTTGAGCAGCTAGTCCAAAGCAGGTCCTGTCTGTATCAGACATCAGGGGGTTTATTTACTAAAGCTGGAGAGTCCAAAATCAGACTCCCTTCTGCATAGAAACCAATCAGCTTCCAGGTTTCATTGCCAAAGCTTCATTGAACAAGCTGAGGTTAGAAGCTGATTGGTTTCTATGCAGAAGGGAGTCTGATTTTGGACTCTCCAGCTTTAGTAAATAAACCCCCAGGTGTCTGTAGATCTTCATGTTAATTATATAATTTAATTACATTACACCTGCAGAGCAGCAACACCAATTTGTAAAAGAATAAGCATTTTTATAAGAAAGTAATGTAAAATCCCTGTAGGTTCCCCTCCCACCACCGTACAAACACTTTAAAAACAATACCAGCCAGCCAGTAAGATGTGCAGATGAGGACTGTCATTATTTTCTATGGCATTTCCCCATTATACTGCCATATGCATATAGGCCCTGTGCTAAACTTTAAACAAAATGATGCACAGGGAATGATGGCAACAAACAAGTGGAAAATCTAAAACCCTTTAGATTAGCTTTATCAATTAATAAGAAATTAACTTGAACAAATGCAATATTATAATAAATATACACATATCCAAAGCACAGTTCTTTACTAAACTTCAGTCTTGTGGCACAGTGTTTCTTCATCATAAATATTGCAGTTTATTCTTCATAGAGCACTAACTGCTCTACAGGCACAGTGGAACAACGCCTACAATTTCTGGTACACAATCTGTTTTAGAGCCATATGAAAGCTATCGGAGGAGGGCTTTTGATTCAATGAGCTGAAGAGGAGTATATTTCCTGGTGCTCTCTTCTGAAGCCATACTAGGGCTATACTGTAGGTGGAAGAATAACTAAAGTAATCAACAGTAGATGAGTAGAGAGTACCTGGGACACAATATGTTCCTAAGCCATACCAGGGCTATAGGTAGAAGGATTCCTGATTTAATCCTGTAGAAAGGAGTTAGGCCCTTTTCACACAGGTTTTCCAATTAGGTCTGCTTGTCAGTTTTTCAGAAGCTCTATGGGCAGGTGGATGTAAACAGACTTGTGTTCATTTACATCTGCCTGCCTCTGAGTCTGTCCAGGTCTGGAAAAAGAAAATAGGTAGTATTCCTAAATTGAATCAGCTGAGAGATGCAGATTAGCTGGAGTTGCTGGCGATATGTCCAACATACTGAGAGTGAAATGTTCTTTCCCCATGTCTATGGGGCATTTTTTTTTTAACTGTAAATCTTTTTATGGCATCTTTAATTTTATTTGAACCGGCTCATGCATCCACAATATTATATTTATCTCTGGTGTTTCTGAACTTTGGAGAGGTGTGTGAATAAGGTATATGTGACTAAAGTTGATAGTAATTTTTTATTTTTACCTAACATTTTATATTAAACAATACAATATCTGCATTCAAATGTTCCCTGTGGGCACACATGCTATTGATATCTGAAATAAAATGTATAGTACAATCCCTTTAAATTTACACAAAACTATACATTTACAATGTAAAATGTTATACCCAGGTATGTTTTATTAACTGATAGGGTGATAAATTAAAAAAAATGCAAATGGGGAGAAAATTCGTAACCTTCACATAATGATCTTTGGATCCGGTGATAACTAGGTCTCGCCCATTCGGTGTGTTGCTGACTGTTAGACACATGACTGGAGCCATGTGACCCGTTAGTTTCCCAATGAGCTGAAACCTGCAGTGGTATGAAAAAAAAAAGCTGCACTAAGGCAGGTGTAAAATACTGCCAAATCAGTGTATTGCATTGTTTTCCACAGGATTTAATTCCCAAGAGCTCCCCAACTGTCCATATACCACTTGAAATTCGGGTAATTATATGAAATCCATCTAAATATGTTAACATAAACATTTTACTATTCACATAATAAATACCTATTTTTTCTATAGGGAAGACATATGAAAATACTTAGAAATAACCAATTACAATCTACTACAAAAGCAGCCCCACAAGGTCACCTTTTGCCATATGCCATTTTCATGGTCCAGGATGGCACAAACATTCATCATTTTCTATGCTGAAAGAGCACACTTGTGGTGTTGCCTGAATCTAATTATAACTGTGCACTTGAAGAGGTCAGTTATATGCAGCACTGCCAGTACAGAGCTGCTTCATGCTTTTCGAGACCACACTGAGACCTATGCTTTTCTCCTGACCACAATTATTCTGATATAAAGGACTCTGAAAAAGAACACTACATTCTCAATGATTTTTTAATTTGCTAAACATAGATAATAACTAAATTAGACCTAATGCTACACTGTCCCTACTAATCATTGGTTAGTACAGCTAGTCAAAAGTAAACACAGCAAACAATAATTGTTAATCAAATATATTCTAATATCATATAACAGACAAAGTACTTTTCTGATAATGTAATGAAAAAAAGCACATTAGTGGAACAAGCAGTAAAGCGAGTATGTGTAAAGGTGCCTTATAATGCCAAACAAACAATCTACTTAGTATGCATAACTGCACCTGCTCAGCTCCCAAGCTCTCACTGCATTCCCGGCTGCTACATACAAAGTGGTTCCATCAGAATTTAGAGCAATCTGGTTAATCTGCAGTTCTCCCTGACTGCTCATAGAGCGCAGACCCAAACCTGAGCATGCATCTCCTGATACCACTTGACCTGATGACCTGATGAACGAAAAATAAACAGTGATGTTGGCAAACTGCAATAACAACATATACATAAAGTTTATCAAAATGATCTCAGAGAAAAGGATCACAACTAGAGTAGAGAATACAGATACTGTATATCTAATAATATGTGTGAAGTGCTCTACAAAACTCTATGTTGGCAAGATGTGTCAGATCCTACATCAATAAATCCACACATAATCAGAATTAAAAACAAATTTTGCAATTTCAGTTGCAGTTTTTGCCTGTGTCAAAAAAGCATGTTTTCCCTATGGTCTTAACTCAAAAATATATGAATGTTTCACAAAGAATTTAACTCTCACCATGATGCTGTGCCATGATTCCTTATCTCTGTCAAGTTTCCAAAACCTCTGTTAAGCCCCAATCATTCTGTATATACAGTTACACCCATTACACATGTGTCGGGGACAAAAAAGTTGTATTTTGTTGTTACATCTTTGTTGTTCTATGTATAAATATGTGGTTATTAGACCCAATATTGTATAATGCCTGGCAAAAAAAACCTAATGTGCTACAAAACCTTCCATCTTTAAAAAGTCAATGAAATACTTTATAATCAATAAAGGGGTATCAGTTTATATTTAACAGTGGCTACAACAGTACAACTCTATTCCACACAAAACAAAAATACTTACATAAGTGTCCGCACACACCGTGCAGAATCTCGAGTATCCCAGACCCGAACACAAGAAGCAGATGCGGTAAGTACAAGTCCAGAGTCGGGACTGTGCTTTAATGATACCACGTTGTGTGGATGACCACGGAGGGAACCAATTTCTTGACCAGTGACCAAGTTCCATAGCTTGCAAGTGCGGTCTTTGGATGTAGTAAGAGTAAGATATATTTTTACAATGTATTGACCAAAACATAGAATACTATATATCACCATAAGAAAGAGTTCCTTTAATCAGGTTAGAATTGCAAAAGATATATAAACTATAGTTGTGCTAAAAGGAATCACTAACTTACAGATAACAGAGTTTCTGAATTCAGAAATATTTTAAACTTAACGAGGAGCTTCAGCCATATGTATAAAAAATAAAAGTCAGCAGCTATGAAAACTATATCTGCTGACTTTTAATAAACAGGTACTCACCTGTTATAGGGTCCGGAAACATCCTCACCTGAGCTGGTTTCTTCTTTGGTCCCCGGTGCCGACATCTGAACTGTGGGCAGCCGGTTGTGACTGCTTGTGGCTTCATAGCTGGTTGCCCACTATGCATGCGCGAGTCACTCTGCGGTATCTCAATGATCTTCTGGGACCTGTGCTGTCTCCCCAAAGACTAAGGGGAGGAGTAAGGTGAGAGGGGAGGAGAACTTCTGCTCAGAATGCCTAAGTGGGAGCGGGTACCTGTCAAAACAAGGTACCTACTCCCCCCCCCCCCTAAAAAATGATGGGGATGGGTTGAGGAAGAGAGGAACTTCCCCTTTTGGGTGATGTCTCTCTTTAAAATATAACATTTTCAAAAATTAACAGCTTAATCTCCAATACCTTTACACCCTTTATGGACCAAAACAATGTTTAGATTTCCACTATAGGCCTGTTTATTCAGTGAAAACTTTGTCATTTCTTAAGATGAAACATTTTTTTTAGAGACAAACTAGCTTTCTTTTGGAAAAATTGTCCTGCAAAAAATATTTTATTTTCTCTGCAATCTATAAACAAAAAGGATGAAAAAAATCTTTTTTTCTATTTTGACCAGTTTAGTGTTAGTTTAATAAACATTTTTAATGTAAAAAAAGGATGCATTTTATTTGATAAAATGTCAATAAAATAGTGTTTCTGGTACAAAGTATAGTGGAACTAATTGCAAATAAAAAAGGTGTTTTTTTTTAAATTTTGCACATTTAATTATGTAACATTTAAAGAAAAACACATAAAATGTATATAGATAAAAAAGATTAAATATAAATGTTAAAAAATTCACATTGAATAAAAATTATCAGCAAAATAATATCTACAAAGTGAAAAGTTATTTAGGGTTGACTCGAGTTAATAAAGTGCTAAATTTAACTAAAAAGTTCGAGTTAATAAAGTGCTAAATGGTGCTTTTATTATTATTTTTTTTTTTTTAAATTAAACTTAAATTTTCTTTTTCTTTAAAGTGATGTTCTATGCAGAGCTATGATCACATATCAATGAGCAACATTAGCATTGTTACACTGTATTACTCAATGACACCTCAATAGTCATCTGCAAGTGACAATTTACACAGCAGCACTGCATTTTGACAGCTGCTCCTGCTATGGCAGACAGTAATTTCTGATAATAGCAGCTGGGGAGTGATAACAGAGGGTGACGAGCTGAATCTCTAAGTGGTTCAATGTCAAATATTTTATATAATATACTGTCTAAAAGTTTTAGGTAGGTGTGAAGAAATGTAAAGTAAGAATACTTTCAAAAATATAAATTTTAATTGTTTATTTTTTATCAATTTTCAAAATTCAAATTGAGCGAACAGAAAAAAAAATCTAATTCAAATCAATATTTGATGTAACCACCCTTTGGTTTCAAACCAGCATAAATTCTTACACTTACATACTTTGTACACTTGCACAAAATCAGGGATTTTGTAGCATAAGAATCAGAGGTATAATTAACTAATTATACCAAGCAGGTGTTAATTATCATCAATTTCACACACTGAAACACAAACAGTTGTGTAGGAGGCTTAAGACTGTGTGAAGAACAGCCAAACCCTGCTAATAAGCTGAGGTTGTAGAAGATTGTTTCATGTCACCGCTCATAAACAATGGCAAGACTGAGCACAATAACAAGATATGCACCAGCAAGATCTCTACCAAGCAAAGATTTCAAAGCAAACTGGTTGTTTCAAGATGTGCTGTTCTAGTTCTTTTGAAGAAGCACAAAGAAACAGGCAACACTGAGGACAATAGAAACAGTGGTCAGCCAAGGAAACAATGTAACCAATGAAAGCAACATCATGCTTACGTTCCTTCAACATAGGAAGATGCCATCAGCACAGATCTGGCAGACACCAGTGGGATCCACACACACCCATCTACTGTCCAGTGAAGTCTGGCCAGAAGTGGTCTTCATTGCAGAATTGCTGCCAAACAGCCATAACTTCGGCATGGAAACAAGGCTAAACCTCATTTCCTTGTTTCTAGTTGTTGCAACTATGCATTAAAACATTGGGGTGCAGAAAAATGGCAGCAGGTGTTCTGGATTGATGAGGCAAAATTTGAAATATTTGGCTGTAGCAGACAACAGTTTGTTCGCAAATGGCTGGAGAGTGGTACAATAATGAGCGTCTACAAGCAACAGGGAAGCATGGTGGAGGTTCCTGCAAGTTTTTGGGGCTGCATTTCTGCAAAGAGATTTGGAGATTTGATCAGGATCAATGGTGTCCTCAATGAGAAAACAGAGAGAGATCCACCATGCCATACCATGCATGTGATTGTCCAAAAAACATATAAACATGGACTCATGGCTCAAACCAATCCCAAACTCTATAGTGATATTAATTTTAATCTGATGGTAAAGGTGAACAAAATAAAGATTAATTACAGACAGATGTCCTTATAAATCTTTATTAACACTCATAAAAATAAATAATTGTGAAGACATATAACAAAATGGCACCTAGTGAGTTAAAATGTACACAAAAAAGCACCTCTCATGTCCCCAAATGCACATTTATATAAATACCATTATGACATACTGTATGTATTGGCTTTATCGCATAGCAATCAATAGGCACAGTCCAATATGGGTTGACCCTGAGAGCCAATAAGAATGGGTAAATGGATGAGTATAAACTGGGAGTGGTTCCTTTGTCTGTTAAAGAATATCCTTATATTTAAATTAGTTGCAATATTTTCAGCAATATAAAAGATCTAGAAGAGTGGAAATGTTCCTTAAAGCACAGTAGAAGGATATCATTGAATATCATGGATGTAGATGTAATCCTGGAGATCCAATTCAAACAGGAATAATCACTGTGGTCCAGAGGAGGAGATAGCGGGCAGATGGATAAATGAAGATACTGTATCTTCTTCCTTCATAATCGCCTCATACCTCCCTCGCACAGGTATCCAGCATAGACAGACATAAACAGCCTTATCCTTTATGTGTAAAACAAAGACTGAAGAAGTTATAGACATCCATCATGGGCAAAAATATTCACTGTAGTCCAGAGGAGGAAATAGTGGGCTGATAGAGAAACAATTACATGATGACCTCATGCACAGACATCCAGCATATGCAGATAGCCTCATCCATAACATAGTAAAGAATTGTACTCCATAGATGTCTCTCACAGTGCCCATGAATCATACAAAGCAGTTAAGGCCATAAATGTAGCTGTTATAGGAATCCCAATATAATTATCAGTCTCTAATATTAAAGATCAAACTGGTTTAAAAGAAAAGAGGGGCCCATAGCGGGTGTAAAAAGCCTGACTGTTTTAGCCAGTCAGCCATTATATAGTCAAGATGGCTGCCAAAGTATCAACTGTGCATGCGTGGTGCGTAATGATGTCATGACGCACGCATTGTGGAAATTGTGGAAATCCACAGCCAGGACTATAACTTAAATGAATTACAAAATATCTAAAATGATGAATAACAATACATTTAAAATACATTCAATGACATCAGTCACTGGGAACAAAATCAATGAATTCTATCCAATCTTCGTCATTCCAGTAATATGTCACCTTTCAAAATCCATCTGGTCTATAATTATTCTAATCTCAACTTCATATTCTGTAATAGCATATTGCACAAATTTAAAATTTCCCCCCACCCAAAAAAAAAACAAACAAAAGAGACGGGGCAGCCTCCAATCAATGCAGCATTTCTATGAATGTAAAAATGGAGCAAAACTTAAGCAATCATTGAAGCCAGGTTGTTTGGTTGCTTCAAGCTCGAAATCCACCTGGCCTCAGGTTGCAGAAGGACCTGGTCAAAATTGCCCCCCCCAAAGATACCGGGGTACCTCCTCAACTACCTGGTATTTCAGGCAGGATGGATCTCTATTATGCTCATACATGCCAAGTAAGGGGGCCTTCAAATGATAGGTGGATCATAAACATGTTCCTGAAATCGTGTTCGGGCTGGGCCGTAGGTCTTTGCGACATAGAAGGACCAACAGAGGCATGTGATAATATATATCACACCAGTGGTGTCACAAGTGACCCTCTGATTGCATCTGAGGGTCCTTCCCGTGGGCAAGACCAGCCTATTCCCCTGGATGACATGGGGACAAAAGTCACACTTACCACATTTAAACATACCAACATTCCTAGGGCTATTCGGGGTTTTCAAGTAATATCACTACAGTATATACAAGAAAATCCCCTAAGGAACACGCCCTATGATGTATAATTTGGGGTCCATCAGAAATCAATTTACCCACTAGGGCAGGGGTGGGCAACCTGCAGCTCTCCAGCTGTTGCAGGACTACAAGTTCCATCATGCCTCTGCAAGTCATAGCTGTAACTGTCAATTTTACAATGTCTCATGGGACAGGTCTACAGGTAGTCATGCTTGTAACTTCTGGCCTTTGCAATGCCTCATGGGAAATGTAGTTCCACAACAGCTGGAGAGCCGCAGGTTGCCCAGACCTGCACTAGGGGATCATCAGACAACAAATGCCAATGGCTGGCACATACAGTTGTGTTCAAAATAATAGCAGTCAGACATCACTAACCTGGTCAATCACTGTTTTTGGTAGAAATGATATTTCTACATGGCAAATAATTTACTAGCAGGTGTAGTAGAGTAATAGGAATCCAACAGACCCAACAGTCATGCCATGCATGCTGCTGATTCTGTGTAATTGAATCACTAATTGAAAGGGGCATGTTCAAAATAATAGCAGTGTGGAGTTCTATTAGTGAGGTCATTCATTCTTTGAAAAACAGGTGGCAATTATTGCTCTTATTTAACCCCTTCACACCGGATCGTCCCCGCGTGAAGAGGAGTTCCTGCACCGGGAGGTGGGCTGGGCTTAGTGTCATGTGGCCGCCGTGACTTCACATCACGGCCGGTCACATGATCGGGAAAGGTCCTGATCGAAAGAGCAGACTGGGATCTTTAGTGAGTACCACACGTGTGCTGGGCGCGCGCATATGTCTTTTGTTACATGAACGCAAATGTGCAGCCGCTCTGCGTCTAGGCCCAGACACCAGGAGGCCGCACATTTGCGTGCGGCCGGCGTGAAGGGGTTAAGGAAGGAAGGCAGCAAATGTTGTACATGCTGGTTACAGTGCATTTCTCTCTGAAATTCTGAGGAAAATGGGTCGTTCCAGACATTGTTCAGAAGAACAGTGTACCTTGATTAAAAAGTTGATTGGAGAGGGGAAAACATATAAAGAAGTGCAGAAAATGATAGGCTGCACAGCTAAAATGATTGCAAATGCTTTAAAATGGCGACCAAAACCTGAAAGACGTGGAAGAAAGCAAAAAACTACCATTCGAATGGATAGAAGAATAGCCAAAATGGCAAGTTCTCAGCCAACAATCAGCTCCAGGAAGATCAAAGAAGGTCTAAAGTTACCTGTGAGTACTGTTACAATTAGAAGACGCCTATGTGAAGCCAAGCTATCTGCAAGAAGTCCCCGCAAAGTCCCACTGTTGAAAAAAAGACGTGCTGGAGAGGTTACAATTTGCCAAAGAGCACATTGACTGGCCTAAAGAGAAATGGCGCAACATTTTGTGGACTGATGAAAGCAAGATTGTTCTTTTTGGGTCTAGTGGCCGGAGACAGTTTGTCAGACCACCCCCAAACACTGAATTCAAGCCACAGTGCACTGTGAAGACAGTGAAGCATGGTTGCGCAAGCATCATGATATAGGCATGTTTCTCATACTACTGTGTTGTGCCTATTTATCGCATACCAGGGATCATGGATCAGTTTGAATACATCAGAATACTTGAAGAGGTCATGCTGCCTTATGCTGAAGAGGAAATGCCCTTGAAATGGGTGTTCCAACAAGACAACGACCCCAAACACACCAGTAAACGTGCAACATCTTGGTTCCAGACCAACAAGATTGACGTTATGCAGTGGCCGGATCCTAATCCCCGGATCTTAATCCAATAGAAAACTTGTGGAGTGACATCAAAAATGCAGTTTCTGAGGAAAAAACAAGAAATAGAGAAGAACTGTGGAATGTAGTCCAATCATCCTGGGCTGGAATACCTGTTCACAGGTGCCAGAAGTTGGTTGACTCCATGCAACACAGATGTACAGCAGTTCTCATAAACAGTGCTTATACAACTAAATATTAATTAAATGATTCAAAGGAAAGCAAAACCTTCAAGCATTTTTCAGTTTATATAGTGAATGTTTGAGTTTGTAAAGAAGAATACAAACACTGCTATTTTTTTGAACAGTCTAATATTCACTTTTTTTAGAGGAACAACACAAATTTGATATAGTTTTCTTTATGTTTTGATTTGGAATAGAATGTGTAGTGTTCCCAATGCATTTGTGTGTATGGAAATAAAAGCTATTAGAAGGATTTTGAACTTTATTCACTTTTTTCAACACACTGCTATTATTTTGAACACAACTGTACATAGAGATGTTAGACAATGTGTGGCACACAGAGATTATTAGACAATTCGGAATATTGAAGATACAACCTCACATTATTATCATCCAAATTCTTCCGCTCCCCTTGGCTAAACAACAACGTCACTATTTTTGCATGTCTAGCCAGAACCTACTTTGTAAATTTTGTGCCTCCGTTTCAAAGTCCCTTTTGTCAGTGCAATTTCTCCAGGCTCTAAGCTATTACCTGATAGGAATTAGTGTCTGTGGATGGAAACTTTTGACACATAACAAACTGATATTTGCAGTCACCTTCCTAAACAGTGTTTTGTTCATACAGTATTCTGTTATTTCCATGGACATGTCAAGAAAAGTCACCTTTTTTGCATGCCATTCACTGGTTCATCGTGAGTTTCCTGAAGAATTTTTGAGTTTCATCAGGGGTACCAATCCAAAAGATGAGTACATCGTTGTACTACGATAAACTCCAAGGTCTCCCAATCTCCGCTAAACCAAGTCTCCCAATCTCCACGATAGATGTTAGCATAATATGGGGCACACTTGGTGTCCATAGCGGTGCCTTGGACCTGGCAATAATACTTGCCATTAGATTGAAATTTTATTGTTAGTGAGAAAAACTCTAAGGAGCTTTACCACGAAATCACTATGTCCATATTTACTTATCTCTCTACTCCGTAATACCTTCCTAATAACTTGTAAACCCTTGTTATGGGGTACTGAAGAATATAATGCCTCTTATCCAAGGCGAGTAGTATGGTATTATGGGGGCAAAGTCAAGTCATCTATCAGCGTGAGAAGATGTAACGTATCCCTCACATACAAGAATTGGTTAATGACAAAGGGTTGCAAAATATTGTCTATGTACTCACACGCTTATTCAGTGAGTGATCCATTCCCAGAGATTATTGGTCTTCTGGGAAGGTCAGTCACTTACCTTTGGCAAGGTGTGGAACAAAAATTCAACTGTTTGCCAATGAGTCCCAATCCAAGGGCTTCATCGACAATATTGAATAGTATTCTTTTTTCTCTTTCCATATTAATGGGAGGTATAGATATATTGTATACCACTCACTATTATTCAGAATGTGTTCACACTTCCGAATGCAATCACAGTTCTTGCAAGGCATTTCTCTCTGCCTCGCTCAGATTATTATAAAAAATATAGTCTCTCCTCAGACTTTTGATATGTTTGGGGATAACTTCTTACAAACCATTTGATGGCTGGGACTGCTGACAAGGGGGGAAAAGACCTGGACCAATTGAACAGTTTGTTATTCTATGTTGACTGTTCCAACTGTCCAGTTCACCGCTCACCTCAAATGCCAAATCAAGCATTAATTTAATAAAGTCATCATCTACATCATCTTTTTAATCTGTGTGAAGTTTTTTTTTTATAACATTGATCCCCAATTTTGGGAAGAAATGGTGAACAAAATACAGATACAGGAGGGTACAGCCTCTAGAGATGCAGCACAAGAGAGAGAGAGCAGATGAGACGAGACCTATACAAGAGAAAATCCAGAATTTGGTGGAATGTACATTACTTTAAGAAATATCTTGATGAACAGATTTATCCAAAATCCCAAGTACGAGATATATCCACCTATCATTTGAAGGCTCCCCTTGCTCAACATGCATGTCTTGAGTATAATAGAGATCCATCCTGCCTAAAATGCTGGGTAGTTGGGGAGGTACTCCGGAATCTTCGGAGGGGGGAAAATTTTTACCAGTTCCTTCTGCAACATGAGACCAGGTGGATTTGGGAGCTTGAAGTGACCAAACCACCTGGCCTAAATGACAGTTAAAGTTTTGCCCCATTTTCACATTCATAGAAATGCTGCGTTTTTTTGGAGGTTGTGCCTCCCCCCGTTTGTTTTTTTTTGTGTTTTTTTTGGGTGGGGGGGAAGTTTAACATTAATGCAACATACTGTTACAGAATATGAAGCTGAGATTAGAATACTGATAAACCAGATGGATTTTGAAAGGTAGTATAGTACTGGAATGACGAACATTGAATATAAATTATTGATTTTATCCCCAGTGACAGATGCCCTTGAATGTATTTTAAATGTATGGTTTTTCATCTTTTAGATATTTTGTAATTAATTTGGGTAATAGTCCCAGTGGCGGATTTCCCCTATTGCATGGTAAATATTTACTGAATGTAGTGAATGTGCAGTTAGTAGTGATGGGTTCCTTTGGCATTGAGTATATACAGTGGGGCAAAAAAGTATTTAGTCAGCCACCTGTCAACTGTGGGAGCAATAATTAGAAAATGGAAGACATACAAGACCACTGATAATCTCTCTCGATCTGGGGCTCCATGCAAGATCTCACCCCATGGGGTCAAAATGATCACAAGAATGGTGAGCAAAAATCCCAGGACCACACGGGGGGACCTAGTGAATGACCTGCAGAGAGCTGGGACCAACGTAACAAAGGCTACCATCAGTAACACACTACGCCACCAGGGACTCAGATAGTGCAGTGCCAGACGTGTCCCCCTGCTTAAGCCAGTACATGTTCGGGCCCGTCTGAAGTTTGCTAGAGAGCATTTGGATGATCCAGAAGAGGATTGGGAGAATGTCATATGGTCAGATGAAACCAAAATAGAACTGTTTGGTAGAAACACAACTCGTCGCGTTTGGAGGAGAGAGAATGCTGAGTTGCATCCAAAGAACACCATACCTACTGTGAAGCAAGGGGGTGGCAACATCATGCTTTGGGGCTGTTTCTCCGCAAAGGGACCAGGACGACTGATCCATGTACAGGATAGAATGAATGGGGCCATGTATCGTGAGATTTTAAAGTGCAAACCTCCTTCCATCAGCAAGGGCATTGGAGATGAAACATGGCTGAGTCTTCCAACATGACAATGATCCCAAACATACCGCCCAGGCAATGAAGGAGTGGCTTCGTAAGAAGCATTTCAAGGTCCTGGAGTGGCCTAGCCAGTCTCCAGATATCAACCCCATAGAAAACCTTTGGAGGGAGTTGAAAGTCCGTGTTGCCCAGCGACAGCCCCAAAACATCACTGCTCTAGAGGAGATCTGCATGGAGGAATGGGCCAACATACCAGCAACAGTGTGTGCCAACCTTGTGAAGACTTACAGGAAACGTTTGACCTATGTCATTGCCAACAAAGGATATATAACAAAGTATTGAGATGAACTTTTGATATTGACCAAATACTTATTTTCCACCATAATTTGCAAATAAATTCTTTCCAAATCAGCCAATGTGATTGTCTGGATTTTTTTTCTCATTTTGTCTCTCATAGTTGAGGTCTACCTATGATGCTAATTACAGGCCTCTCTCATCTTTTTAAGTGGGAGAACTTGCACAATTGGTGGCTGACTAAATACTTTTTTGCCCCACTGTATGTGCGTTTGGCCCTTGCCAGTGTGTGTGGGCTATTTCAGTGTTGTAGACATTGTGGGGATCACATGCACCACTTCTGATATATATGTCTTTATTTACATTTTAACTCCAGGCATATATATGTGGACCCACCGCTGGATCTTGAATGAAGATGGCTGCTGCGTCATGATGTCACGCATGTCATTACACACTGCGCATACACGGTTGATACTTTGGCAGCCATCTTGACTATATAAAGGCTGACCAATTTGTCTGACATGTGCATGCCTCTGATGTAGCCGGCTGTAGCTGGAAAAACTGGTCAGGCTTTTCACTTGCCATGGGCCCCTCTTCTCTTTGAAACCAGTTTGATCTTCAACATTAGAGACTGATAAGTATATTGGGATTCCTATAACAGCTACATTTATGGCTTTACCTGCTTTGTTCATACAATTCATGGGCACTTTGAGAGACATTTATGGAGTACAACTCTTTACTATGTGTTATGGATGAGGCTATCTGTATATGCTGTCTGTGTGAGGGAGGCATGAGGTCACCATGCAATTGTTTCTCTATAAGCCTACTATTTATCCTCTGTACCACAATGAATATTTTTGCCCATAATGGATGTCTAACTACTTCAGTCTTTGGTTTACACATAACGGAAAAGGCTGTTTATGTCTGTCTATGCTGGATACCTGTGCGAGGGAGGTATGAGGCGAAGAAAGAAGATACAGTATCTTCATTTATCCATCTGCCCACTATCTCCTCCTCTGGACCACAGTGAGCATTCCTGTTTGAATTGGATCTCCAGGATTACATCTACATCCATAATATTCAATGATATCCTTCTACTATGCTTTAACCACTTCCCGTCTAGCCCATGTATACAGTTGTGCTCAAAAGTTTACATACCCTTGCAGAAATTGTGAAATTTTGGCATTGATATTGAAAATATGACTGATCATGCCAAAAAATGCTCTTTTATTGAAGGATGATGATCATATGAAGCCATTTATTATCAAATAGTTGTTTGGTTCCTTTTTAAATCATAACGATAACAGAAATCACCCAAATGGCCATGATCAAAAGTTTACATACCCTGGAATGTTTGGCCTTGGTACAGACACACAAGATGACACACATGGCTTAAAATGCCAATTAGAGGTTAATGTCCCACATCTGTGGCTTTTTAAATTGCAATTAGTGTCAGTGTATAAATAGTCAATGAGTTTGTTAGCTCTTACGTGGAAGCACTGACTAGGCTAGATACTGAGCCATGGGGATCAGAAAAGAACTGTCAAAAGTCCTGCATAACAAGGTAATGGAACGTTATAAAGATGGAAAAGGACATATAAAGATGTCCAAAGCCTTGAATATGCCAATCAGTACTGTTAAATCACCTATTAAGAAGTGGAAAGTTCGGGGATCTCTTGATACCAAGCCATGGTCTGGTAGATCAAAATAGATTGCAGACATAACTGACAGAAAAATTGGCTGGGATTCAAAGAAAATCCCACAGGCAACCTCAAAAGAAAAACTGGCTGCTCTGGAAAAAGATGGTGTGGTTGTTTTTAAGGAGTACAATACGGTGATACTTGAACAAAAATGGGCTGTTTGGTCAAAGTGCCAGAAATAAGCTTTTTTTTCAATATCAATGCCGAAATTTCACATACATAGAGATGTTAGACAATGTTCGGCACACAGAGATTATTAGACAATTTGGAATATTGAAGATAAAACCTCACATTATTATCATCCAAATTCTTCCGCTCCCCTTGGCTAAAGGGTATGTAAACTTTTGAGCACAACTGTATAAACGGCTGGACGGGAGCAGTGCAGGGGCGAGTGGCAGTTTATAAACATCCTCCCCGCCTCCCTGCTTGTGATCCGGTGCCCGCTGTGTCTGTGTGAGATCCAGATCATGTGATCACTGATTAGTCAATCAGTGATCACATGAATAGTAGTAAGCAAGATGTCACTTCTGACATCATTGCTTACTACGTGTGAAATCTGTGAATGATCACAGATATCACATGGTACAAGGCTATTCACAGCAGCCTTGTACCATGTGACAAGCTGTGACCAATCACAGCTCACACAGTATTTCTCAATGGCTGCAAGAATGCAGCCAGAGAGAAGGAGAAATGATTGCTTTTACAGCCTTTATGGGTGTAAAAGCAATCAGTGTAAAAAAAAAAAAATATTCATCACCCCCGCACAAATAGTACAGCTCTATATTAATATAAAAGAAAAATAACTATGTAAAAAAACATTTGAAAAATTATAATTTTTGGTTATAAACTAATTTGGGTTTTTTTTTTTACTAAAAAGATAGCTGAATAAATTTTGGCCAAGATTTATGAAGAAAGATTATTTATTTGCAAAACTGTATAAGAAAAACACTTTTTTTCAAAATTTTATAAGAAAAACACTTTTTTCAAAATTTTTGGATTTTTTCATTTATATAGAAAAAAAAATACCAGTGGTGAATAAATACCACCAAAATAAAGTTTTATCTGTCTCAAAAAATGCTAAAAAATTCATATGGGTACAGTGTTGCATGACCACGCAATTGTCATTCAAAGTGTGATAGCACTGAAAGCTGAAAATTGGCCTGAACAGGAAGGAGGTAAAAGTGTCCGGACTTGAAGTGGTTAAGGAACATTTCCACTCTTCTAGATCTTTTATATTGCTGAAAATATTGCAACTAATTTAAAGATATTCCTTAACAGACCGTGGAAGGACTCCCAGTTTATACTCATCCATTTGCCCATTCTTATTTATATCATAATGATATATATATATATATATATATATATATATATATATATATATATATATATATATATATACAGTCAGGTCCATAAATATTGGGACATTGACACAATTCTAACATTTTTGGCTCTATACACCACCACAATGGATTTGAAATGAAACGAACAAGATGTGCTTTAACTGTCAGCTTCAATTTGACGGTCTTTACATCCAAATCAGGTGAACGGTGTAGGAATTACAACAGTTTGCATATGTGCCTCCCACTTGTTAAGGGACCAAAAGTAATGGGACAATTGGCTTCTCAGCTGTTTCATGGCCAGGTGTGTGTTATTCCATCATTATCCCAATTACAATGAGCATATAAAAGGTCCAGAGTTTATTTCAAGTGTGCTATTTGCATTTGGAATCTGTTGCTGTCAACTCTCAAGCTGAGATCCAAAGAGCTGTCACTATCAGTGAAGCAAGCCATCATTAGGCTGAAAAAACAAAACAAACCCATCAGAGAGATAGCAAAAACATTACGCGTGGCCAAAACAACTGTTTGGAACATTCTTAAAAAGAAGGAACGCACCGGTGAGCTCAGCAACACCAAAAGACCCGGAAGACCACGGAAAACAACTGTGGTGGATGACTGAAGAATTCTTTGCCTGGTGAAGATAACACCCTTCACAACAGTTGGCCAGATCAAGAACACTCTCCAGGAGGTAGGTGTATGTGTGTCAAAGTCAACAATCAAGAGAAGACTTCACCAGAGTGAATACAGAGGGTTCACCACAAGATGTAAACCATTGGTGAGCCTCAAAAACAGGAAGGCTAGATTAGAGTTTGCCAAACGACATCTAAAAAAGCCTTCACGGTTCTGGAACAACATCCTATGGACAGATGAGACCGAGATCAACTTGTACCAGAGTGATGGGAAGAGAAGAGTATGGAGGAGAAGAACTGCTCATTATCCTAAGCATACCACCTCATCAGTGAAGCATGGTGGTGGTAGTGTCATGGCGTGGGCATGTATGGCTGCCAATAGAACTGGTTCTCTTGTATTTATTGATGATGTGACTGATGACAAAAGCAGCAGGATGAATTCTGAAGTGTTTCGGGCAATATTATCTGCTCATATTCAGCCAAATGCTTCAGAACTCATTGGATGCCGCTTCACAGTGCAGATGGACAATGACCCAAAGCATACTGCAAAAGCAACCAAAGAGTTTTTTAAGGGAAAGAAGTGGAATGTTATGCAATGGCCAAGTCAATCACCTGACCTGAATCCGATTGAGCATGCATTTCACTTGCTGAAGACAAAACTGAAGGGAAAATGCCCCAAGAACAAGCAGGAACTGAAGACAGTTGCAGTAGAGGCCTGGCAGAGCATCCCCAGGGATGAAACCAGCATCTGGTGATGTCTATGCGTACCAGACTTCAGGCTGTAATTGACTGCAAAGGATTTGCAACCAAGTCTTAAAAAGTGAAAGTTTGATTTAGGATTATTATTCTGTCCCATTACTTTTGGTCTCTTAACAAGTGGGAGGCACATATGCAAACTGTTGTAATTCCTACACCGATACCAGCTGATTTATTTTTATTCTTATTATGATCTAAGCGGTGGCTTTCATTCATTTGGTCACTATACCACCTGACAGTTCATATGCGAACTATCGCAGTAGGGGACATGCTTTTTGGATTGCTATCAGTCGTTGAAATTTTTCTTTTAATAAATTTTTCTTTTAATAAATTTTTTTTTTTAATAAATATTTCATGAATCCATTTTCATATGGATTTTCACTTTTATTGAATGAGGATCTTTTCCTACCTTTTTAGCCTCAAATGAGGTTGTTTTATCATATGTATTTAAGGTTGTTTTATCATTTATATCTATTCAACCATTTGCACCCATTTGTTTGGGGAGATGTGAAATGTTAATCCCATATGGCTCATAGTACTATTGTTTAAGGACCAGTATTAATTTATTTATTTATCTGATTGCTCGGATTAATTATCAAATCCTATTTCAGATTTCATTATTAATTTCTGGTGTGCTGACCGTCTCATACATGTACATCACACATCAATGCCAGCTGATTATCACTCCTGTGTACTATTGAGTGATATAGGTGTGTTGGACGTAATACCCTAACCACCCACAAGATGTCACTATCCATATAATCACTATGGGACTATGTTCAGAGTTTTTATTTATAGTTTTTAAATATTCACTTTGTATTTTTATATATTTTCATTTCCATATGATATGTCTCTCATGTCCTAAGCTCACCGTTAATAAAATGCATTATGAGCTGATTAGTAAGTTAAGAGAATCTGTGATGCCTCTGATGCTGGGTGTCTGTTAAGGATGTTTTCTGGTATGTACACATTGTGGCACCGACAAAATGGCATCCGCGAACGCTCACAGCGCATGCGCAAATGCCTTCCCTATTTAGGAACCCATGGAAAATGGCCGCGAGCGCTCACTGCGCATGCGCGAAAGTCCGTTTTCCGTCCATATACTATAATCACCGGTAAAATGGCCGCCAAGTCGCCAGTGCGCATGCGCGAACCGGAATCGGCGTCGCAGGATCGCCCAAATGCGTGCCAATTACCTTTCTATAAAAGCATTATCATTCACCATGGGCACACTCCCTCTGAGGAAGTGTTTTCACACGAAACGCGTTAGGGAGGTGCCCCTGACCTTTGTATCCATACCACAAGGCCATCCTGACTGACGCCCTGGTGGCCAGACTTTGCTTTGATGTAAGTTTTTTCCTTCAATTGTACTTGGTGTAAGTTTTACCTATTAAAGACATACTACACTATCAGAGGCTTCTCTGGGTCTCATCTATTGTATGGGAGCCCGTTTTTGAAGGTTACGCTTATTTGGGAATGATGTATGATCACCCCCTCCCCCGCTGATGATCTCTCTGGTGGATGACTTACCAATATACCTGGATTGATGACATCTGGTGGCCAAACCTGCAGATGACATCCTCCTAATATTACAAGTCCAGAGCACCAGGAGCGGGTCTTAATTGCTCCATGCGCATTTATTGCGCTATCTGGTTAGTGCATTTTTTGTACAAATCACGAGATCACAAGAGTCACGAATTTCTCTGAACATGGATTATTGGGACAATTGCACCTATCACTTTATCGCACCATGCAATATGGACTGAGTTTGTCATGCAGTTATGCTGTTCATGTTCTGATTTTCTGCTTGTTCATATTTAATTTTAAAAGCGCTGCATATTTTATTTCTATGTTTCTATCTGGGTCCCAAGGTTACCTTTTATGCTAGCTGCTTCACTTATATGTTCCCAGCGCTCTATTACCTACTTATACATATAATTCCTACACCGTTCACCTGATTTGGATGTAAATACCCTCAAATTAAAGCTGACAGTCTGCAGTTAAAGCACATCTTGTTCGTTTCATTTCATATCCATTGTGGTGGTGTATAGAACCAAAAATGTTAGAATTGTGTCGATGTCCCAATATTTATGGACCTGACTGTATATATATACACATATACATACATTTGGGGACATGACGGATGTTTTTTGTGTGCATTTTAACTCACTGGGTACCATTTGTTATATGTCTTCACAATTATTTATTTTTATTAGTGTCAATAAAGATTAATACGGACATCTGTCAGGGATTAATCTCTATTTTGTTCACCTTTACCGTCAGATTCAAATTAATATCACTATAGAGTTTGGGATTGGTTTGAGCCATTTATGATATGTTTTTTGGACTATGAGCATTGTGGACAGTTCCCACTCAGATAATACTTGGCAGTATAATTTATATAAATAAATATATATAATATGTATAAATACACCCATCTGACCTAGTAGGATATTTTCCTTTTTTCTTCCTAGAGCCATGTGATTGGCCCCAAATTTATTCTGCAGCAGAATAAATTATAATAAACCCCAAATATGCAGTCAATATCATTAAGAACTACCGTATTTTTTGCTCCATAAGACATACCTGACCAAAAGACGCACCTAGGTTTTAGAGGAGAAAAACAAGAAAAAAAATATTCTGAAGCAATGGACTGCAGACATAGTACAGGAAACGACCAGAAACTGCAGACACAGTACAAGAAATTACCAGACTGAGGACACAGTACAGGAGATGACCAGAGAGAACAGGAGATGACCAGAGACTGCAGACAGTACAGGGAATGACCAGAGACTGCAGGCAGTACAGGGGATGACCAGAGACTGCAGACAGTACAGGGGATGACCAAGAGACTGTAGACAGTACAAGGGATGACAAGAGACTGCAGACAGTACAGGGGATGACCAAGAGACTGCAGGCAGTGCAGGGGATGACCAGAGACTTCAGACAGTACAGGGGATGACCAAGAGACTGCAGACAGTACAGGAGATGACCCGAGACTGCGGACACAGTACAGGAGATGACCAGAGACTGCAGGCACAGTACAGGAGATGACCAGAGACTGCGGACACAGAACAGGAGATGACCAGAGACTGTAGACAGTACACGGGATGCTCCAGAAGCGCTGCGCTTTGTGAATGGCCCGGCGTCTTCTGGGATCTGTCATGTGTCCCAGAAGACCATTCACAAAGCTCAGTGCTTCTCGCACATGTTCAGTGGGCACCCGGGGCTGTCACAGCCGGGTGCCCACACTAAAGATGCCGGCGCGGGAAGACTGTACAGCACTGGATCAAGGAACAGGTAAGGTCCTGCTGCAGAGAAGAGCTGAGTGGACGGCCTGGTATTCTGACATGGCGGCGGCAATAGCGGACCGGCCGCTCCATATTCGCTCCATAAGACGCACTGACATTTTCCCCCCTTTTTTGGGGGGTGTGGGAACTCGCTTCAACTGGTAGAGCTTTTTCAAAGCACAAAGCAACTCGCTTCTTTTTAAGGGCCTTTTTGCCCAATTTTATTTACAAGAAAGTTCAAATAAAATGCTTCCCACGCAGGGGTATCCACCATCAATCAAATCAATAGTATTCAGCCTCCTGGCTTGCACGCAGTTTTAAGTCTGCCTCCTGCAGACTCTTCCCAAAATATGGCACCAGCACACAGCTAGTCTGGCTTCCACCTAACTCCAAGGCAGAGACCTCCCGTCTGCCGGGGTGGAGCCCTCCTGACTCCGTTTGCCGGGGTGGAGCCCAGAACTATGGTTAGGACCCTATAAAAAGGCCTGTACACACCTGTGCACTCAGTGTGTTTTGGGGGTTCTCAAAACACGGACCCCGGATTGGAGATTTCATCCCTCCCAGATCTCTTTGAAATCTCCAGGCTCCAGATCCCAAAACAAACTTTATGAATAAATGAGGAAACTGAAAAGTCAGTTTCCTCTGCAATACATTAACTCTCTGGAGCCCCTCAACCTGCCTGGTTGAGAATCCAGGGTTTTCAACTTGAGTTTGACCGTGGCAGGACACCGCACTGCCACAGGGGGAAAAAGTGCATCTTATGGAGCGAAAAATACGGTATCTTCAGCTTAAAGGACAAGGTGTCCTGGAAATGATGGTTTGGCTCCCACAGAACCTTAATCTCAACAACGTGTCTGTCTGGGATTACATGAAGAGACAGAAGGATCTGAGGCAGCCTACATCCACAGAAGATCTCTGGTTAGTTTTCCAAGATGTTTGGAACAACCTACCTGCTGAGTTTCTTCAAAAACTGTGTGTAAGTCTACCTAGAAGAATTGCTGCCGTTTTAAAGGTATAGGTTTCTCACACCAAATATTGAATTGATTTGGATTTCTCTTCTGTTCATTTACTTTCTCCTATTTCTGAAAGCATTCTTAATTTACAAAGTTTTTTCACACCTTCCTAAAAGTTTAGCACAGTAGTGTATGTTTTGAATATATTTAAAAAATCAAAATAATGGAAAAAGATAAAAGTTCTAATTATAAAGTAAAGAGGACCTTACCGCTACAATTAAGGAAAAGAATAAAAACCTTTCACCGCAAGTGGTTTTATTGGAATACTTTTATTTACTCTGATGACTATATTTCTATTCTTGCTGCTCTTTGAGCCTTGATATTGCAGTCAATCTTGACAATAGATGGAGCTGGATGCTGACATTGTGAGCACTGGTTCCCTCTTTTTACTTACAACCTCTTCCCCCTCTTAGGAGTTGTTTCTGCTGTACGCTTTTCTTTTGTTGTCTATTTCCACCCACCTCCCCTGCTCCCCTCCCACCCCTGGCCTTTGGCAGGAATCAGAGAGGCTAACCCCCACATTTGGGGGAGGACTACCTGACACTAATCCTTTCTTAGTATTGTTTTTGTATGTGCTTTGTATAAAAGCTTGTCATGGGGCAAGGAAGTTAGGAATGTATTTTGGACTAACCTGTAGTTGTCTCGGATATCTACAAAGAAGTTTAAGTAGTTTCACTGCGATCACTTAAGCCATAGCAAAACTTACATAATACTGCCCTGGCATTGCTATTGTTATGGTGTTGATTGTTCAAATGTACATGCTAAAGTAATGTATATATACACATACTGTATATTGTAATGCCTTGCTTCATTTTGTGAAAATAAAATATATATATATATAAAAAAAATGATACATTATTCTTTTAAAATTAAGAAAATATATTGGTATACAATTAGCAATAGGTACAGTATAATAATAAGAGTTTCATATATGTTATGGAAAAATATCTATAAAATATGGTCAGTCAAGAAAAAAATTATATAAACACCCACAAAAAAGGCAAAAAAAAAAAAGGACAGGCCAAGAGGATTTAGTGGTATTCTAGCCTCTCCAGTATACAGTTTCCATCTGTTACTGAATACAGTGATCATTTTCTATCTGTTGCCATGGCCACTTTCATGTTTAAAGTCCTACAATCTATAAACACCAAATGATTCTTTCCTAGGGACAGAGACCTGGTATTCTGAGTGCCAACTAACCGGAGTGAAGACTGTAACACTTGTAAGTAACCATGTGCATATATTACAATAGTCTAGTGTGTGAAATAAGTTTCAGTGAACATCACAATCTGTTTTTACCTTTATTTGATTGAGTGACAAACATTGCTCCTGTTTTCTGTCCCTACTCTTAAGGCTTGTTGGGATGCATTTCTGAGCAGTTATATTTAAACTTGAAATGGGCATTGGGGAATGCCCACTTAGAGAAACATATTTTTTGACTGGTAAAATAATGTATGTAGGATAAAAAAAACTCAATGATTAAAGACTCATGTGGCTGAGGATTTTTAAAGACTTATCAAGTGTTAGGGCTTGTTTATTCCTATAGCTTTAGTATAGGCATTAGACAGGCGTTAATGAGCTTTAGTATGCGTGTTAGACAGGTGTTAATGAGCTTTAGTATGCGCATTAGACAGGCATTAATAATATTTAGACTGGCTTTTGGCAAGCGTTAAAAACGCTCCCCAAACGCCCTATGTGCAGTTTTGAAGCATTTTACACGCATTAAAACCACACCACAAACTATATAAACTGTAATGTAATTAATGCTCTGCAACCGCACTGTAAATGCCTCGCAAACGCCTGCCAGTGCATTTGAGGAGCGTCCCTATAGACTTGAATAGGAGGCGTTGAAAGGCTTCAAACTCCTCCTAACTCAACATGAGGCTTCAATTGTGAAGCAAGGCAATGCTAACGCTTCAAGTTTTTACAATGTGTGCTACCCATAGTATCATTTGCATAGGCATTTTAAGAGTGTTAAAAATGCCCCTCAAACGCCTGCTTTCAAAGGCAGTGTGACCTGGGCCTTAATTCTACACTTTCACTTTTTCACTCTATAGATAGTATGGAGTAAAATGTGTTGCTTATGTATTCCAAAGATCTGTATTTGAAAACACCCCATGCTTCTCCTATTGACAAGCCAATGCAGGGCAGCAATGGAATATTGTGGTGACTGTGTGCTAAGCTAAATTTGCACAATTGCCAGAACAACCCCATCTCATCTACAGAAACTAGACATTTACAGAACATGTCGTTTATGTAGCATGAATCTTATGTAGCATGAATCTCTTCCTAAGGCCAGTGCCTATATTTACACTTTGCAGCCAGACCACTTGGTAGAAGCCAATTCTTCAACAGAAACTGAATCCAATAAAAAGGTGACATACAGTCAGGTCCATAAATATTGGGACATCGACACAATTCTAACATTTGTGGCTCTATACACCACCACAATGGATTTGAAATGAAATGAACAAGATGTGCTTTAACTGCAGACTGTCAGCTTTAATTTAAGGGTATTTACATCCAAATCAGGTGAACGGTGTAGGAATTACAACAGTTTGCATATGTGCCTCCTACTTGTTCAGGGACCAAAAGTAATGGGACAGAATAATAATCATAAATCAAACTTTCACTTTTTAATACTTGGTTGCAAATCCTTTGCAGTCAATTACAGCCTGAAGTCTGAAGTCTGGAACGCATAGACATCACCAGACGCTGGGTTTCATCCCCGGTGATGCTCTGCCAGGCCTCTACTGCAACTGTCTTCAGTTCCTGCTTGTTCTTGGGGCATTTTCCCTTCAGTTTTGTCTTCAGCAAGTGAAATGCATGCTCAATCGGATTCAGGTCAGGTGATTGACTTGGCCATTGCATAACATTCCACTTCTGCTTTTGCAGTATGCTTTGGGTCATTGTCCATCTGCACTGTGAAGCGGCGTCCAATGAGTTCTGAAGCATTTGGCTGAATATGAGCAGATAATATTGCCCGAAACACTTCAGAATTCATCCTGCTGCTTTTGTCAGCAGTCACATCATCAATAAATACAAGAGAACCAGTTCTATTGGCAGCCATACATGCCCACGCCATGACACTACCACCACCATGCTTCACTGATGAGGTGGTATGCTTAGGATCATGAGCAGTTCCTTTCCTTCTCCATACTCTTCTCTTCCCATCACTCTAGTACAAGTTGATCTTGGTCTCATCTGTCCATAGGATGTTGTTCCAGAACTGTGAAGGCTTTTTTAGATGTCGTTTGGCAAACTCTAATCTGGCCTTCCTGTTTTTGAGGCTCACCAAGGGTTTACATCTTGTGGTGAACCCTCTGTATTCACTCTGGTGAAGTCTTCTCTTGATTGTTGACTTTGACACACATACACCTACCTCCTGGAGAGTGTTCTTGATCTGGCCAACTGTTGTGAAGGGTGTTTTCTTCACCAGGGAAAGAATTCTTCGGTTATCCACCACAGTTGTTTTCCGTGGTCTTCCGGGTCTTTTGGTGTTGCTGAGCTCACCAGTGCGTTCCTTCTTATTAAGAATGTTCCAAACAGTTGTTTTGGGTATGCCTAATGTTTTTGCTATCTCTCTGATGGGTTTGTTTTGTTTTTTCAGCCTAATTATGGCTTGCTTCACTGATAGTGACAGCTCTTTGGATCTCATCTTGAGAGTTGACAGCAACAGATTCCAAATGCAAATAGCACACTTGAAATTAACTCTGGACCTTTTATCTGCTCATTGTAATTGAGATAATGAGGGAATAACACACACCTGGCCATGGAACAGCTGAGAAGCCAATTGTCCCATTACTTTTGGTCCATTAACAAGTGGGAGGCACATATGCAAACTGTTGTAATTCCTACACCGTTTACCTGATTTGGATGTAAATACCCTCAAATTAAAGCTGACAGTCTGCAGTTAACGCACATCTTGTTAGTTTCATTTCAAATCCATTGTGGTGGTGTATAGAGCCAAAATGTTAGAATTGTGTCGATGTCCCAATATTTATGGAGCTGACTGTATTTTAGAGAAAAAAAAATGTTAGTCCTGCTCTATTAAATGGCAATTAATTAGTCCACATGGCTACAGTTCAGCTTTAAATTGTTCTTAATACAAGGGGACACTGTTGAGCTTGTGTTAAAGAGAGAGTGTTTTTGTTGAAGGGGAAGGGGAGTCTTAACTATCAGTCCAAAATGCTTGCACATTTAAATCTCAAGCAAACATTCTTTGTTATGGTATTCTGCATTCTGGGGTGATCCCGGGTTTCTAATTTCAGTATATATTTAGTAATAGAGGTAACGTTCATTACCATTCCACACAAAGTTTTCCAATACCTATAGGGTGGGGTGCTTTATGTTTTAGTTGGCTAAGGGACATGCCTTGGTCCAAACCCTACAAATGTGATTTGTTGTTCTGCATTGCATTAAACAAATAAAACAATAGACCAGATATTGTTGACCAACCAAATGCCTTTGAATCTTGACACTGCAGAAAGACCCACCAACACAAGTGGTCTCTCAGTTATACTCCATTTTCCAAGATGTTGCCTATCCAGACCTCCCTTCATACACACAGACATAACTTATTTCTTGCCACGAAAACACAGGAAAAGGGCTTTACACTTGTTACCAGATGGTACTGATGTTGCATATGATACCTGACACATGCTGGCGGTGCCATACCTCGAAGGACACCATTCTCCACATTTGGTAATCATACGGTCATTCTGGAAAAAACTCTGACCTGTACTGGAAACTCATGGCAACCTCTATCCAGGCTTCCTCCAGGATCCATGATCCTTTATATCCGCGAAAAGTGATATCCTCAGACATTTCATTGCAACAACTAGGACAGTCATTCTTCACCACTGACAGCTCATCCACAGCTGTACCCTCCATTGGGGAATGGGCAACCAAATTAAACTCCATAAAGGACCTGTTTATTCTACACAGGTCACCTTCCTCATATACAGTACATAAATGTTGCATGAACAAGGCACCTGACACAAAATCTTTTCTTCAGAAGTGCCTGCAGTAAAAGAACACATTTATAAATATACTATTCTACAATGTGTACTAGAGGGTAAAAAACGCCATATTAAAAACAGACAATTTTTGCTGTTGTTGTCGTTTTACTGAGATGGCAACAACAAACATTTTAAGTTTTTAATATGGCAGTTTTTACCCTTCATTCCTCTCACAAAAGGGTCAGTAGTACTGCATTTTGTCTGCAGGATGTAGTGCTGACTGGTACATATTGGGTTAATTATTTTGGAATAGTATATTTATAAATGTGTTCTCTTACTGCAGATGTCACGTACCTGATCGGAGACTGAATTGACAAGGTCGGCCTCACTTGTGTCACTAGCCCTGACCCCGCTGAAGTTGGAACAGAGGGAGTCTAGGGATCAGGGGGGCAAGAGCGCCAGTGGTGGTTGTTTGCGGCTCTTGCAGATGATGACTTTGGTAGGCAGAGTATCCTCTGATTTGGTTACCGGAATAGCAGGCAGAGCAGGTTCTGGGCAGTACCCGATGTGCAGCAGGGCAATGCAGGTAGCCAGGACACAGGACAGGAGCAGGGTCATAAAGTAGCCAGGGTCATCAACCATCGGGCAGCGAGGTACAAAATCAGCAGGAGAAGCCAGAGTCAAGAACAGAGCCGGAGTCAGGAACCAGGAGCAGGAGAGTAGTCGGAGTCGGGTCAGGAGCAAGCCGGGTCAGCAACAAGGAAAGCAAGCAGGACACAGGGGGGAGCTGAAGACCAGTCAGCACTGAATCAGAACCGAGGTGCTCTTTAAATAGCCCGCCCAGCACCGACAGGCACGCCTGGGTCCTAGTGCCTGTCGGGCGCCGTCATTGGTGACAGGTGCGCCTAGGTCCCAGTGCCCACCTGCCTGTATGCCTTGTCGGGATCCTGCACATGCGCAGATTCATGCGCTGCGGCGATCTTCTCTTAGCCGGAAATCCCTTACATTGCCCCCCTCTTAGGGGTAGCCTCCGAATGCCTACTAGGGCTCATTTCTCAGGGTGAGATGGGCTTGAAGAATCCGTGGAGCATGGACATTAGTGGATGGTTCCCAAGAGTTATCCTCAGGTCCATAACCTTTCCATTTGATGAGGAACTGGGTCTGTCCGCCCCTTTTCCTACAGTTTAGGATAGCCTCAACCTCATACTCTTTATTCCCTTCGACCAGCAATGGCGCAGGCGCCTCTGGGTTCCGGTTGGGAAACCCACTTGGGATGTGCGGTTTCAACAAGGAGCAATGGAATACTGGGGGAATCTTCAAGTTTTTTGGTAATTCTAATTCAAAGGCTACAGGATTCACCTTTTTTTGATAGAAAATGGTCCCAGATATCTTGGGCCGAGTTTCCTTGACGGACAACTTAGTTTCAGATTGGCTGTGGAAAGCCAGACTTTATCCCCTTGTTTCAGTTCCAAGTTACCTCTTCTTTTCCTATCAAAATATTTTTTGTTGCTCGCCTGAGCTTCAGACATTGTCTTCTGTAGAATCTCACCATTTCTCCTGAGGAACTCCAACCTTTCTTGTACCGGCGGAACAGCGGCCTCTACTGGTATTTCTGGAAGAAAGGTGGGGTGGTATCCGTAATTAGAGAAAAAAGGAGATTGCTTGGTAGCGGAATGGATGGAATTATTATAGGAGAATTCTGCTAATGGAAGGAGCAATGCCCAGTCATCTTGTGAATAGGAGGAGAAGCAGCGGAGGTATTGCTCCAGAGTTTAGTTTGTCCTTTCCGTCTGTCCATTTGTCTGTGGGTGGTAAGCAGATGAGAAGCGTAACCCGATCTCTAATGCCTCACACAGAGCTTTCCTGAATTTGGATGTAAACTGCACTCCCCGATCAGACACAAAATTCAGGGGAACGCCGTGTAATCTTATGATTTCCTTAATGAAAACGGAGGCAGTTTCTGTGGCAGATGGAGTCCCTTTCAAGGGGATGAAGTGAGCCATCTTCGACAGGCGATCAATCACTACGAAGATAGTGGTAAATCCTTCAGATGGTGGAAGTTCGACAATAAAATCCATTGAGATCATGCTCCAAGGTTTTTCCGGTACGGGCAAGGATTCCAACAAGCCCCAAGTCTTAGCTTTGTCAGATTTATTTCTCAGGCAAACCGTGCAAGATTTCACATAGTCCTGGCAATCCTTTACTGTGTTTGGCCACCAAAAAGAGCGAGAAACCAACTCAGAGGTCTTGTGAATCCCAAAATGACCTGCTAATGGATGGTCATGACATCTCTCAGAGTACTTCGGGCACGAAAATCTGTTCCTTGTGGAGTACAAACCGTCCCTTAATTGCAAGTGCATATTCATGGGTGGTGGATGACTATCCACAGCTTCTTTTATTTGCGTGACAAGGTCTGTCTGAAGAAGTAAGAAGTTTTTGGCAGGCAGGATTGTGTTGGGTTCAGACTGCACAACCGGGTCAAGAAACATACAAGAGAGTGCGTCAGGTTTTCAGTTCTTAGATCAAGGACAATATGTCAGATAAAAAGGTGAAGCGGGAGAAGAATAGTGCCCATCTAGCTTGTTGTGGCCTGAGATGTTTTGCCGTCTTAAGATACTCTAGATTCTTATGGTCCGTGAAGATGAGGATGGGATGAAATGCTCCTTCCAGTAAATAGCGCCATTCTTCCAGTGCTGCCTTAATGGCGAGTAACTCTCTGTCTCCCACATCATAGTTTCTTTCAGAAACACTCAATTTCTGGGAGAAAAATCCCACAGGGTACAGAAGGGATTTGAGTCCCTGCCTTTGGGATAATATGGCTCCAACCGCTTTCTCCGAAGCGTCCACTTCAAGGACAAAAGCAAGAGCAGGGTCCGGGGGCTTCAGGATAGGTGCGGACGTGAACATAGCTTTTAATTGCTCAAAGGCTACTTGGGCTTCAGGAGTCCACTTAAAGGGAGTGTGCTGCCTGGTGAACTGGTGTCACTGGTGCGATGATTCCAGAGAAGTTCTTGATACATTTTCTATAAAAATTAGCAAATCCTATAAAGCGCTGTACAGCTTTCCTGTATCCCGGGATGGGCCATTCTAAGACGGCAGACACCTTTTGGGGGTCCATAGAGATGCCCTCAGAAGTGATCACAAGTCCCAGGAACTGGATGGATTGCTTCTCGAACTCGCATTTCTCAGCTTTTGCGTACAGGCGATGCTGGCGTAGTCTATCCAGAGTTTTCTTTACGTGAACCCAATGGCTTTCTATGGAGCTAGCGAAAACCAGGATGTCGTCCAGATAGACAATAAGGAATAGATCCAGATAATCTCGGAAGTTATCATTTACCAGGTGTTGAAAAGTTGCTGGGGCATTACAGAGTCCAAAGGGTATTATCAGATATTCGAAGTGTCCAAATCGGGTTTGGAAGGCAGTCTTCCACTCATCACCCTCCCGAATTCGCACTAGATTGTAAGTGCCCCTTAGGTCTAGTTTTGAGAAGAAGCATGCTCCCCGCAACCTTTGAAGCAGTTCGGGGATCAGTGGAAGAGGGTAGCGATTCTTCACCGTTATCTTGTTCAGGTCACGGTAATCGATGCAAGGTCTGAGAGTGTGATCCTTCTTTTCCACAAAGAAGATACCGGCTCCCGCTGGTGATGTAGAAGGCCAAATGAAGCCTTTTTCCAAACTCTCATTTACATATTCTCGGAGGACCTCAATTCGGCTTCAGATAAGGGATAAATTCTACCGAAGGGAATCTCGGCACCAAGCAGGAGCTCGATAGGGCAGTCGTACGAGCGATGAGGAGGAAGGCAATATGCACTTCTTTTATTGAAGATATCCAGATATTTGTGGTATACTGCAGGAACAAGTTTCATGGTTTCAGGATCCGATTGAATGCTGAGAAGAGGAGTTGCCTCATCAGTCCCTTTAGGAATACAGTGCGTCAGACAATATTCTGAAGTAAAGGAGATTTCTCCAGACAACCAATTGATGGTTGGATTGTGAGCCTTGAGCCACGGCATACCGAGGATAACTGGAAAAATCGGGGAGGTAATGATATCTAGACATAGGAGCTCCTGGTGTCCCGAGGTAGAGTGGCAGAAAATTGGCATGGTTTCCCGTCTTACAGGGCCAGAACTGATACCAGATCCATCTGCTAGATGGACTGCAAGTCTCTGTGCTTTGGTACGGAGTGGAATCTGGTTTTGCGTAGTGAAGTGAGCATCCATAAAGCAGCTACAGGCACCTGAGTCTATGATGGCTGGGACCATGATTGTCCTTTTGACCAGCTGCAGCTGCAGATGGAAGGAGAGGTGCGCCCGACTTGCCCCTTGAGGGTGCATCATGTGAAAGCAGCTGGGAGAAGACTTATGGGATTTGGCCGGGCAGGTGGCCACGAAATGACCTGCATCACCGCAGTAGAGGCAGAGGTTGGACTTCTGCCGGCGAAAGCGTTCCGCTACGAATAACTGTGGTCTCCAGAAACTTCTCCTAGTGGAGTTGGTAGGTGATGCCACATTTGTAGAAGGCCCCATTTCAGAGCATATCAAAATCTTCCCATTAATCCTCTCATTCTGCCTTTTCCGAATCCGCCAGTCAATATGAATTGCCATCTCTATCAGACTCTCCAACCTGGTTGGCACCCCCACTAGGGCCAGCTCATCCTTCAGATTCTCGGAAAGACCGAGGCGGAACTGATGGCGGAGAGCAGACTCGTTCCACTGGGTATCCGGACTCCAGATGCGGAAGTCGACGACATAGTCCTCTACAGGTCTCGGGCCTTGCTGTAGCTTGCTGAGCATTGTTTCAGCGGTTTGGCGCCGGAAGGGATCATCATAGATTTGTGCCAACGCTGTAAAGAATGAGTCCACAGAAGCTAAGGCCGGATCATGTAACTCACGGAGATGGTAGGCCCAGGACTGGGGTTCATTTCTGAGGAGTGTGATAATAAATCCCACCTTAATGTTTGATGACAAGAAGGTCCTGGGGAGCAGGGAAAAATATAACTCACAAGAGTTATGAAAAGTCCTGAACTTCCTGCGATCCCCTGTAAAGAACTCAGGCGTAGGCAACCGGGGTTCCGGCAGAGCAGAGGCTTCAATGGTTATACTGTTTTCCGTTTGAGTGGCCGCATCAAAGGTAGTCATGAGGTCTGTGTCTATGAGGACATTAGAGTCGGTTTGCATTTTACTCTCCAGGTGTTCAAAGTTCTTTTGTAACTCATGCATCACATTGAACAAGGTGGTTACTGCTTGGCGAATGTCCCCCAGCTGTGAGGACTCCCTTTCAGACTCCATCACTGGCTGACTGGTACTGTCACGTACCTGATGGGAGACTGAATTGACGAGGTCGGCCTCACTTGTGTCACTAGCCCTGACCCCGCTGATGTTGGAACAGAGGGAGTCTAGGGACCAGAGGGACAAGGGCGCCAGTGGTGGTTGTTTGCGGCTCTTGCAGATGATGACTTTGGTAGGCAGAGTATCCTCTGATTTGGTTACCGGAATAGCAGGCAGAGCATGTTCTGGGCAATATCCGATGTGCAGCAGGGCAATGTAGGTAGCCAGGACACAGGACAGGAGCAGGGTCATAGAGTAGCCAGGGTCATCAAACGTCGGGCAGCGAGGTACAAAATCAGCAGGAGAAGCCAGAGTCAAGAACAGAGCCGGAATCAGGAACCAGGAGCAGGAGAGTAGTCGGGAGTCGGGTCAGGAGCAAGCCGGGTCAGCAACAAGGAAACATTCAGAAGCAAGCAGGACACAGGGGGGAGCTGAAGACCAGTCAGCACTGAATCAGCACCGAGGTGCTCTGTAAATAGCCCGCCCAGTGCCGACAGGCGCGCCTGGGTCCTAGTGCCTGCCCGGCGCCATCATTGGTGACAGGTGCGCCTGGGTCCTAGTGCCCGCCTGCCTGCGGCGATCTTCTCTTAGCCGGAAATCTCTTACAGCAAATATCTAGGCACCTCTGAATAAAATATTTTTCCTGTCTCGAAACGCGTCGGGGGGGGGGGGTTATCCATTCATGCAACATTGACTTTCTATTAGTGTATTGAGGAATGTGACCGATGTAGAATAACTGCTTATCATTGTTGTGTGATTTTTTATTCTTTGTATAATAAAGTTTTCATACAATTTCACTTGTGCCTTAAAAATCCCATGTCTAGAGGGTTTTTTTGTTGCCATTTACAGTTGGGGATGAAGGCACTATCCAACAGCACAACAGTACCTAACCCTAAGGGACCTCGAACACTTGTTGGCACAGGAAACAGGTAGGGAGGACCAATTTTCCCACACATGGACCGTGTGGTCCATGTTCTGCTACTCCTCTGAATTTCAGTCCTGGGCCAAAGAAGACCTGACCCCCCAATCCCCCCGGCCATGATGGCCTTATCCTTACTTCTGTCTTGCTTTCTACTTTGCTTACTTCCATAGCAACCCCAATTACCTTACATAGTTGCTCCTTTACTTTTGACCTCAACTTTTCTCCACAATGACACATACTGAATAGCTAAAACTCAGATGTGTTTCCTAATATACCTTATGTTATTGGTATATTTGCTTTGGGGATGTATACCTAATATTGCTTTATATTGAACAATGTTTTTCAGACTGCTGATAACATTCTTATACTGGAGTATTTATGTCATTTGTACCTCTAATCTTTGTTCTTTACCCTTCTAATTCAATAACATAAGACTGAAGTTAAAAAAAAAACACTGGAAATGTTATTTCTGATGAATATATTCAAGGAATTCTAATACACAGTTAAATTTTTACATTTATTAAACATTAGTTAAATGTCAGTTTTAATATATCCTTACAAACCCTTACCTTTTGATCCCGTGAACAGAAGTTCTTCTGTAGCATCTACACAGAGGACAGGTTTTGTATGGCCCTCTGCTATAGCTACACATTGCAGAGGAGCTGTTCTGGTACCTTTCAAACCTCCAACAGGACTAATTACTCCCCTGAAAAAAAAACAAAACAAAAAAAAAACAGGAGGCACATTAAACAAAAACACAGAGTAGATACCTCAATGCTAATGCATTTTATACAAAACTCTCAAATAAGCATATGCATCACCAGACAATTATTAATGCATACTTGTTATGTCTTTAATCTTTAACCATTTCACTGTTGGACTATTTTTTTGTGTACTTTGATTATATTCCCCTGTAGTTCTTACCCTTGCAGGGGCAGCTTGATAATTCTTGCCCCAGTGGTATCCCCTTACCTTGCAGGCCTCACAACACCTCTGACACTCTGGGTTCAGACATATTTCAACAGTATAGAATAATAATGCAAGAGACAAAGTTCTTTAGTAACACCTCAATATAAGACTTGTTCAAAAGAGGCTACAGGAATAATGGTTTTAGAATATACAACCTCAATGAACGCATAATAGCAGAACACTGGCAAAATAGAAATAACTAAAGTAGCAACATTTAAAAGATTGTACAGTAAGCTTCAACTATTTAATTGCAAAACCAGCAGTATGAGGGGGAAGAAAAGGCATTTTCTTCCCCCTCATACTGCTGAATTATGTAAATGTATACTCTAGCATAAATAAATATAAGTACCCTCAGTTCAACAGTGGCCTTAGAGTCTTGCAATGTTTAAAGTTTCGGATATGGTGGTATCCGCTGTCTTCTGTTAGCAATGGGGGGCCCATAAGCATTAGTGAATACTGGTAATTCAACGAAGTTAAACAGATGAACCATGGTACTGCTTGAAGCAAAGGTAACTGAGGTGTAAAGGTGCATGCAGTGTCTCTAGAGCAGGGGTGTCCAAACTTTTTTCAAAGAGGGCCAGATTGGATGAAGTGAACATGGTGGAGGGCCGAACATTTTTCCGAACATTCTTTGAACCATTACAATTAAATGCAAATAAATTATTTTATGCCAAGTTAATTGCAAACGACATACTTTTCCTTTCATAACATTAAGATCAACTGACAGCTGAGTTTTCACAATGTATTGAAAATAAATAAAAAAAAAACTTACCTGCACTAATGTGAAGGGTGAAAAAGGTAGCTGGAGCTGAAGTCTCTACTCGGCAGCCGGGAGGGGAAGAGAAACACACTTCACGCTGGAAGCCCGGCCCTGACGTCACCGCCCTCTGTCGCTCCCAGCGCGGCGCAGTCACGCATGCTGTCAAGGTCCTACCTTTTTCCTGTGGTTATGTTACTTCATGTGCTGGTGTCCATCTTGGATTCTGCTGTGCATGATGGGAGCCCTTTTATGCCTTCAGGTTTCTGTGGTCCATCCTCCAGAGGGGTGTGGCTGATGACATATAAGCCTGTGGCCCGCACATGCTCTTTGCACTTGTGTCTTGTGTCTTTGTGTTGCTGTTACTCTGTTCTGACTCTCGTGACTCTCCTGGTATCTGATTCGGCTTGTCTTGACTATTCTTTGTATTCTCCTTTGATCTGACCCTCTGTTGCTGAACCCGGCTCGTGACCTGTGATTCTCGTCTGCTGTCCTGTACTGTTCTGTCCTGTTGTTGTTGACCCCGGCTTGTCTGACTACTCTTTTGTCTCTTCCACCAGCTACACGCCATTGGCGGCGGCCATTACCGCAGCTGAGGTGTCTCGGGGGCCGCGACCTGGTTCCTGGCTGCGTCAAGTCCATCCCCACCATCAGGGGCCCTGGTGAAGGGCAGCCTGGGACTTAGACTCCGCGCCCTGAGGGACTTTGGTCTGTGGGTGGTGGTTGTCGTCAGCCAGTGCGTTACATTGTTAGGCCTGCCTGTCCGTTCCTCAGCTCTTGCCCTGACATTACACAAGTGCCATGAACCCTGACGGTGCAGGCACGCCTTCGCTCCCAATGCTAGTCGCCAGACTCGATCAACAGGATCACCTGTTGGATCAGTTTGCTCAGGCGTTGCAAACTCTGCTTGCACGCACCGCGCACCTTACTCCTGGTGTTATTAGGCCGGTGGTCGCTTCCGATGCCGTTCCGCTTGCTGTGCCTACCGCCGCGGCTGATGCGGCACCCGCGGTGTCCAGAGGTATGACCGGTTCAGCCCCTCTTCCACAGCGCTTTGGGGGTGAGCCGAGTCAGTGTCGTGGGTTCCTCAACCAGGTGGGTATTTATTTTGAATTAATACCCCACGCCTTTCCGTCTGAGAGGTCAAAGGTGGGGTTCCTCATCTCACTACTCTCAGACAAGGCCTTGGCCTGGGCAAATCCCTTATGGGAGAGGAACGACCCGGTGATTCAAGATTTTTCTGGTTTTGTCGATGCCTTCCGTAGGGTATTCGACGTACCGGCTCGTTCCGCCTCGGCGGCCAAGCTGCTCATGACTATGCATCAGGGTTCACGGACCGTGGCCGAGTACGCTATAGAGTTTCGTACCCTGGCGGCAGAGGTCGGTTGGAACAATGAGGCTCTGGTGGCTGCGTTTTCCCATGGTCTTTCTGACTCATTGAAGGACGAGATTGCAGCTAAGGAACTGCCTGTGGTGTTGGAGGAGCTCATCTCTTTCCTGATCCTGATTGACACCAGGCTCAGGGAGAGGCCTTCACTCAAGGAACGCCTGCGGAGGCCTTCCAATCGACTGGCACCTGCGTTTTCTGTCCCACCCGTTCCTCCCTCTCCTCCCACGCCTCCTGGGGATGGCTTGTCTGGTGGGGAACCCATGCAGCTGGGGTTTGCTCGCCTTTCCGAGGGGGAGCGGGCCGCTCGGCGTCGGGAGGGTCGCTGCCTGTACTGTGGCCTCGGTGGGCACTTTCGGCAGTCTTGTCCGGTCCGTCCGGGAAACGCTCGCACCTGAGATCATGTCGGGGACAGATCTTGGGTGGAGTTTCCTCGTCCCCGGCGTCCCGCAAGGATAAGCCACTGATCACCGTGGTCCTTTCTTGGACAGGGGGCTCGGTGACGGCCCAGGCGTTGGTAGACTCTGGGGCCGGTGGATTGTTCTTGGACAGCTCGTTTGCTGCGCAGCACTCCATTCCCCTGCAGGCTCGTGCTGCCCCATTGGTTCTCGAAGCAATAGATGGCAGGCCCCTGCAGCCGCCGCAGGTTACCCACGAGACCCTGCCAATAGAGGTAGCCATTGGGGCTGTTCACAGGGAGTTGGCCTGTTTTCAGGTGATTTCTTCCCCACACTATTCGGTGGTTTTGGGGTATCCCTGGCTCCAGAGGCACAATCCAACCTTCAATTGGCAAACAGCCGAGATTCTCTCATGGTCTCCACAGTGTGGGGCCGGGTGCATCCGGGGGCCGGTTAAGGTATTGTGTGCCTCCTCGGACTCTGCGTTGCCCACCGACTATGGGGAATACCGGGACGTGTTCGATAAGGTACGCGCTGGTACCTTACCACCGCATCGTCCTTACGACTGCGCCATATCCCTGCAACCCGGGGCCACTCCTCCACGTGGCAGGGTGTACCCTCTCTCGGTTGCGGAGAATAAGGCCATGGAGGAGTACGTGGTGGATGCGCTTTCCCGGGGGCACATTCGTAAGTCTACTTCCCCAGCAGGAGCGGGGTTTTTTTTCGTAAAGAAGAAAGGTGGGGAATTGAGGCCCTGCATCGATTATAGGGGTCTCAATCGGATTACCATTAAAAATGCATATCCAATTCCTTTGATTTCTGAGTTATTCGACCGCCTTAAGGGAGCAACGGTCTTTACCAAACTCGACCTTAGGGCGGCGTACAACCTCGTACGGATCAGACAAGGGGATGAGTGGAAGACCGCGTTTAACACTAGAACTGGGCACTACGAATACCTGGTGATGCCCTTCGGATTGTGTAACGCGCCCGCGGTCTTTCAGGAATTCATAAACGATGTCCTTCGTGATTTGTTGCAGCAATGCGTAGTGGTTTACCTGGATGACATCTTGGTTTACTCTACCTCCATGGAGTCCCATGTCCAGGATGTTAAGCAGGTGCTGCAACGATTGCGTGAGAACGGACTCTTTTGTAAACTCGAGAAGTGCGAGTTCCATCGATCCCAGGTTGCCTTTTTGGGCTACATAATTTCCGCGGAGGGATTTTCCATGGACCCTCAGAAGGTTGCGGCAGTTCTGCAGTGGCCTCGTCCCAATGGTCTTCGGCCCATTCAGCGCTTTCTGGGTTTTGCCAACTACTATCGGAAGTTCATCAGGAACTTCTCCACATTGGCAAAGCCTCTCTCTGACCTAACCAAGAAGGGGAGTAACCCTCACGAGTGGCCATCCGAGGCCATCAGAGCTTTCGAGGCTCTGAAAGCTGCCTTTGCTTCGGCTCCGATTCTTTCGCATCCCAATCCTGGGTTGCCCTTCGTCCTCGAAGTTGATGCTTCCGAGACGGGAGTAGGGGCTCTCCTGTCTCAGCGTCGGTCGCCCGATGGACCCCTACTTCCCTGCGGGTTCTACTCCAGGAAGCTTTCCTCGGCTGAGTGCAACTACCAGATTGGAGATCGGGAGTTGTTGGTCATCATTCTGGCTCTCAAGGAATGGAGGCACCTGCTCGAGGGTTCCGCGGTTCCGGTCCTCATTCTTACCGATCACAAGAACCTGACTTATCTTTCGGAGGCCAAGAGATTGACACCCCGCCAGGCCAGATGGGCTCTGTTCTTGTCACGCTTCAACTATGTGGTTTCATATTTGCCTGGTTCCAAGAATGTCAGGGCTGATGCGTTATCACGGCAATACTCTGAGTTGTCCAGGGAGGACTCTGAGCCAATCTCACTTATACCTCCAGATCAGATCCTGGCTGCCATTCGCACCAGTCTGACCTCTCCCCTTGGGGAGCAGATTTTGGCGGCTCAAACTGATGCTCCTCCCGGGAGGCCGGAGGGTAGATGTTTCGTACCCGAGGGATTGCGCACCCGCCTGCTGCGTACCTACCATAACACCAAAACTGCCGGGCATCCAGGGAAGAACCAGCTGTGTTGGGTCGTCTCTCGCTTATTCTGGTGGCCAACCCTCCGTGCCGACATTGCCTCTTATGTAGCGGCATGTTCGATCTGTGCCCAGAATAAGTCTCCACGGCATCTCCCTTTGGGTCTTCTGCAACCCATTCCCAATGGGGAGCGTCCTTGGTCACATCTAGGGATGGACTTTATTGTAGACCTCCCGGTGTCTCGGGGTCATACGGTCATCCTCATGATCGTCGATCGGTTTTCCAAGATGTGCCATTGCATTCCACTCAGGAAATTACCCACAGCGCAGGAACTGGCCACGGTCTTTTCCAGGGAGATTTTTCGCCTGCATGGGTTACCTAAGGTGATTGTCTCAGACCGCGGGAGTCAGTTCGTGTCCAGATTCTGGCGTGCCTTCTGCTCCCAGTTGGGTATTAGTCTCTCCTTTTCATCAGCCTACCACCCGCAGTCCAATGGGGCTGCGGAGCGTTCCAATCAGGCCTTAGAACAATTCCTTCGGTGTTATATTTCAGACCATCAGGATGATTGGGCCGATCTCCTGCCGTGGGCAGAGTTTGCCAGGAACTCGGCGGTCAACTCCTCCACCGGGATGTCTCCCTTCATGGCCAACTATGGGTTTCAACCCGCGGTATTACCTGAGAGGTTCTCACCACAGGACATTCCGGCTGTGGAGAACCATCTTGCTGCCCTGCGTTCTTCTTGGGGGCAGATCCAGAGGGCCTTGAGGGACTCAGCTCAGCGCCAGAAGTTCCAGGCTGATCGCAGACGGTTGCCCGCTCCTTCATACCAGGTCGGCGATCGGGTGTGGTTGTCTACTCGCAACCTCAATCTTCGGGTGCCCACACCCAAACTGGCTCCCCGTTTTGTCGGTCCTTTCCGCATTCTCCGCAAAGTGAATCCGGTGGCCTATGCACTTGCCCTTCCGTCTGGGATGCGGATCTCCAATATCTTTCATGTTTCCCTGTTGAAACCTCTGATCTGCAATCGCTTCACTACCTCTCTTCCTCGGCCCCGTCCTGACCGGGTTGACGGTCATGAGGAGTATGAGGTGAGCCGGATCCTGGACTCTCGATTGGTGCGCGGTCAATTACAGTTCCTGGTTCATTGGCGCGGTTATGGTCCCGAGGAGCGTTCCTGGGTTCCTTCCGCGGATGTCCATGCTCCTGCCCTCCTCCGCGCTTTTCATACCCGCTTTCCTCAGAAACCTTTTGTTGAGCCGCGGAGGGGGAGGGGCCCTTGAGGGGGAGGTACTGTCAAGGTCCTACCTTTTTCCTGTGGTTATGTTACTTCATGTGCTGGTGTCCACCTTGGATTCTGCTGTGCATGATGGGAGCCCTTTTATGCCTTCAGGTTTCTGTGGTCCATCCTCCAGAGGGGTGTGGCTGATGACATATAAGCCTGTGGCCCGCACATGCTCTTTGCACTTGTGTCTTGTGTCTTTGTGTTGCTGTTACTCTGTTCTGACTCTCGTGACTCTCCTGGTATCTGATTCGGCTTGTCTTGACTATTCTTTGTATTCTCCTTTGATCTGACCCTCTGTTGCTGAACCCGGCTCGTGACCTGTGATTCTCGTCTGCTGTCCTGTACTGTTCTGTCCTGTTGTTGTTGACCCCGGCTTGTCTGACTACTCTTTTGTCTCTTCCACCAGCTACACGCCATTGGCGGCGGCCATTACCGCAGCTGAGGTGTCTCGGGGGCCGCGACCTGGTTCCTGGCTGCGTCAAGTCCATCCCCACCATCAGGGGCCCTGGTGAAGGGCAGCCTGGGACTTAGACTCCGCGCCCTGAGGGACTTTGGTCTGTGGGTGGTGGTTGTCGTCAGCCAGTGCGTTACATTGTTAGGCCTGCCTGTCCGTTCCTCAGCTCTTGCCCTGACACATGCGCACTGCTCTCAAGCAGAAGACTGTCTGCCACAGAAGGGAGGGCCGTGCGACAGCCGCATTTACACAGACCAGGGAGAACGCTCCGCAGTCAGGCATGCGCACTGCCCTCTGCTCTCAAGCAGAATACTGTCTGCCATAGAAGGGAGGGCCGTGGGAGGGCCACATTACACAGAGCAGGGAGGGCTGTTGGAGGGCCGTATTAAACCGACCCCCGGGCCGTAAATGGCCCGCGGGCCGGACTTTGGACATGCCTGCTCTAGAGTGATGACAGAAAGACGGCCTCCTAGGAACAAGAGTTCTTGCCCAGGCTCTTGGCTGTTTGCATGGATGTGCAGAGTTACCATCTGAAGCCCTGTCAGCGCGGCGAGCAGAGATGTCTTTGTGAAGACCGAACAGTAACAGTTCCAATACGATGCAAACGCACACTGATGCAATCTCGGTGTGGTGAGCGGCGTCACAGCTGTGCTGAACTGATGTGCAGAGTCCTGCAGCAGTAGGCCAGTAATCTGTCTCTATAGGAGAATGGCAGTTCCCCCGTGTTCAGCTTTGAATCTTGCATCAAGAGAGAGAGCCAGTCCCTTGCTGTAGAATATATCCGCTTTCCCCGCATCCTTCTCGTTCGCCAGCTCAGGGATAGTTGCAGTTCAATCAGCACTCAGGAATACAGGATGTATTGACTATAGGACTACAGGTCCTAAGATCCTCTGCTGTCAGAAAAACTGAATCCACTCTGCTAACATGAAGTGATGTGGTCCCAGTACTGGACATCTGTAAATGTCCCTGAATGGCATAATGATATAGTCGGCTCCTGGTTACATCATGAAATCTTTGGTCCCCAAAGTAGGGTGGAACCCACTGTAATATTAATTACTTAATATACAATGATCAATTTGAACATTGAACGAGAAATCAACCATAACTCATATTCACAAGTAATTTACAAAGATCAGGCTTCATCTGTAACCACTTCCATAACTCGTCAGAGTGAGATTACTTTGTTGACAGGCCAGTGTAATGGCAGTGGCCCACCCAGTAGTGTCAGAGGGTGAATCAAGGTCACCTTCTACCCAATGATTGGTAGTAGAATATGGCATTTTACTTGAACGCTGAGTAGTGAGTTCATTAGAGTTTTCTCCCAGTGTATTGTATGTCAGTCTCCTGGGTGGGTAATATTCTGTCGTAGTCTGAAATTCATAGATTCTTCAGGCGTGGGCTCACAAGTTGAATCAGAGGCGCTTGTGTTGAGCTAATGAGGGGAATAAGCACAACGTAGGCTAAACCCCGACTCCAAAGTCGCAGGCTCGTGGACTCCTTCACAGATGCCTTGACAGGACTCAGCCTCCTGTATTTCCAGCCCACAATCGGGACAAGCAACAACTGAATGGGGTTCAAACTCTAAATCATTATTAGCTTGAGGCCTTGTCATCGGTTCCTCGCTAGAATCAGCCTAAATCCCGATGCCCCTTCTGATGGGTAGACTAGTTGTTTTGGCTTTAACTTTGGTAGTGTCCACGGGTGTGGGGGATATGGTCATTCCTGGCTCTGAGACTTCTCCAACTGTTTCCCAAATGAGGTGTCATTATTCTCCTGAAATTGTGGAAACAACCAATTAGGTACTATCTCTTATTTTCATCCTCTTCCTCTGTTTGAATGTTAGTTTGACATTGCCGGTGTTAGGGATGCACCAATACCCTTTTTTGATTGGTGAGTACGAGTACTTTCAGTCAGGTACTCGCCGCTACCGAGGAACCAATACTTTCCGTTGCAATTTGCGTCAATGGACCGCAAAAAAACAGCATGCGATTTGAACATGAATATGGAACGATTCCTGTCCAAATCACATGTCATGTGTGAACCCAGGCTTGTCATAGACTGAGTTCACACAGGAGTGGTGCGGGAAACCTTCCTGTGGCTGGGGGTTCTGATTTAACACACTCCCTCCTCCTCCCCCCCTTCCTGGCACCCTAGGCACAAGGCCTGCCAGCTAGCATGCTCTCTAGATGAGGTCCCTGTCCCTAGACAAGATGGGGTGGTGTATGGAGGAGATGGGATTGTCTCACTCACCCAGGAGCAGGATCTGGTTGCTGGAGTGCAGGTACTAGATTCTGGCCAGCATTTCCCTTGTTGTAGCCAAAGGGGCACCGTGCTGGAGGTGGAGCGGTCACACAGGTAGCTGGACTTCGTGACTCTGGTTTACACATTGTACTCCTTCGGCAAGGAGCTCCACATATTGATGGTCACCACGGTCCTGTTGACAGCCACTCTGACACAGCATAAAGCACTGGAGCAGGCCACCCAGCTCCTTCCAGCAGCACAGACACGGAGCAGTGTTGGAAGGGATGACATTTGAAGAAGACATCAGAGGCTCGTGTTCCAGCCCCCCGCCCTTTATAAAGAGATCTCCACCAGAGAATACACGGAGGGAGGGATGCAGCTTTCCATGCTGGTTGCCGTGTCTGTGCATAGGTCTGGTGTAAGGAGGCTTCTCGCACTGTTCCTCTGTGAACTCAGGCTATGAAAAGCCTGTGTTCACACAGGAGCAGTGGGGAAACAATTTGGACAAGAATCGTACTGCATTCCTGCTCATATTGAATGCTATTCTTTGCAGTGCAATTTGCATCTATTGCAAAGTATCGGTTTCAGGTATGGGGAGCATTTTCACAAGTATGAGTAGCTACACAGTTACATAGCTAGTCTTGCTGAAAAAAAGACAAAAGTCCATTCAGTTCAACCATTAAAAAAAAGTTATAATTCTATACCCACAGTTGATCCATAGGAAAAAAAATCCCCCCGCAAACCATGAACCAATTTGCTCCTGCAGGGAGCCCCCCCGAGAGGCAATTGGATATTCCATGGATCAACTTTACCTATAAATCTTAGTATCCAGTTATATTCTGTGTATCCAGGAAAGAATCCAGGCCTTTTTTAAAACAATCCACTGAGCTGGCTAGAACCAACTCTTGAGGGAGTCTATTCCACATTTTCACAGCTCTCACTGTGAAGAAATCTTTCCATATTCGGAGATTACATTTCTTTTCCTCCAGACGTAAAGAGTGCCCCCCTGTCCTCTGTGATGACCTCAGGGTGAATAGCTCTACACCGAGTTCACTATATAAACCACTGATACATGTTGATCATATCCCCCCTTAATCTCCTCTTCTCAAGAGAGAATAAATTTAGTACTAGTGAAAATATTCAGTATTGGCGTGATCTAGGCCTAACGTTGCATGGCTTAGGAAATTCTGATGACATCTGAAATGGGCAACAAGTGATTTTGATGCCACATTTTCAGCGGGCTCATTTTTCCTTAGGGTTGGGTTTGATAAACTGACAGCCCAGGGAGTTGCATGCAATTGATATATGGTTGGGATCGCCAGCAATTATCCAGCTTGTGTTTCCTGGGTACTCACAAGTTTATCAAAAGCACACGATCCCTGACTGAAGGTCTTACATTGTTAGTCTGGCTGAAAAAAGACAAAAGTCCATCCAAGTCTTGCACTTTCACCTTGAGGTTAAAGGTAATTTGCTCTCATGATGTGTGATCCATAGAGGTTCCGAAAGCTAGGTCAACCGGCAGTCAAATTTCTCTTCCAAACATTAATCTGTAGCGGGAATACCCCGTGGCATTGTTAATCTTGCTGTACAACTGCAATATAATTTCCCCAATGCTGTTTCTTCTCGGATGGCAAAGTTCCTATCATATTCAATAGAGTGCTGTTGAACCATTCAGGTTGAGGATCTTCCTGTGGATATATGGGGAAGGTCACGATTTTTGGATGCCCAGCAGCTCACATAGCTTATGAACAAGTTCCCTCTCAAAGTCCCTGCCTTTTTGGAATGTATTTGTTGGGGCAGACCATAGTGCACAAAAAACTTTTCCACCAGCACTTTCACCACAGTGACTACTTGTTGATCCTTGGTGAGGAAGAATGAGCATATCAAGTAAAGTGTTCGGTTGCCACCAGAACACTGCTTCTTCCAATGACTGTTGTCAGAAGATATATTAGGGGATTATTGTCTGTCTTGACTTCAATTGAGGCCCCATACAGATAATCCTTCAATTTGCTGACGACAGCCCACTTCAGGGCCAAGAACTCCAACTTATACACGGATAGTTTTTCTCAGATGAAGTAAGAGTCTGGCTTACATGATCTATGGGACATAAATTCCCATCTTGCTCTTAGTATTAGACCCACCCAGCCCCTCTCGAATAGAGCTCATATGGTTTGGTAGGATCTACGTAAACCAGCTCTGGAGCTTTCATGAGTCTTTTCTTGATGTGATGGAAAGCTCTCTCACATTGGGAAGTTCACTTTTCCTGAATGGATTCTTGAGACTTTTGAGCTCCTCACCTCACTTTATCTGCCTTGCAGCTCTCACTTTCACCTTTCCCTTCATCACTCTGTAGTAACTCATTGAGTGGGGGGGCAATCTTTGTAAAATTCAATACAAATCTCTGAAAATAGGAGCAGAAACCTACGAAAGACCTCAATTCCAGGACTGTTCTTGGTCTTCACTACATGGTAACCACCTCCAACTTTTTAGGGTCAGTGGAAATCCCTTAAGTTGAAACGACATGCCCTAGGTAGGTGACTAAATTTTGATAGAACTGACATTTCTCCAGTGACAACTTCACTTCTTCTTCATGGAGCCTTTGAAAAACCTTCTCAAGAATACCTTAGACCTTGTCTTCTCTCACCATTGTACTCCCTTTAACCTCACAAACCTTTCCCCTCTCTGATCACAATCTCATCACCTTCACAGTCTCCTCATCCTCTAACACCTATCCCACCAACCAGCAAACAATTACCGGCAGAAATCTCCAAAACTTGAACCCGGCTCCCTTCCACTCTGCAACTGACCAATTCTACGACAGCGTCAATCCCCTGTCCTGCCCTGGCCACTGCTGTCTACAACAACTCGCTTTCATCCGCCTTAGACTTGCTCGCCCCCCTAACAACACGAAGCATCAGGCCCCGACCGCTACAACCTTGGCAGACTATCCACACCAGAAATCTCAAACGACAGTCGCGCGCTGGACCGATTATGGCGTAAAACCAAATCCCACCAAGCGTTCACCCGTTATAAATCTGCCATCCTAACATACACTTCCTCCCTTCACGCTGCTAAACAAGCCTACTTTGTCACTCTCATTAATACCTTTTCTTCCAGTCCTCGTCGGCTCTTCTCTACTTTTAACTCTCTACTTTCTCCGCCTCCGCCGCCACCCAGCACCTCACTCACTGCCCACGAGATTGCAAACCACTTCCAAAACAAGATTGACGCAATCTGTAGGGACATCGCCACTACACAGACACCCACCCCACCTAGCATTCCTCATACCATACCTCCCTCAACACTTTCCTCCTTTGACCTCGCTACTACCGAAGAGGTCACTAAGGTCCTCTCAGAAGCCTGCCTCACCACCTGCCCCCTGGACTCTGTCCCCTCACAACACCTTCGGTCACCCTCCTCTTCCATCTTATGCTCCCTCACTCACATCTTCAATCTTTCCCTCTCTACAGGTGCCTTCCCCTCCCCTCTAAAGCACGCGCATATCACTCCCATACTTAAAAAACCATCCCTTGACCTCACCAACCCGAGCAACCTAAGACCCATCTCCCTGCTGCCATTTACCTCTAAGCTCCTAGAACGCTTAGTCTACAATCGTCTGAGCTCCCACCTCACCGACAACAACCTTCTCGACCCTTTACAATCTGGCTTTCGCCCCCTTCACTCCACTGAAACTACCCTACTAAAACTCTCTGATGATCTACTAACTTCTAAAACCAATGGCCACTATTCAATACTCCTACTACTCGACCTCTACGCAGCTTTTGACACGATTGACCATCCCCTCCTCCTCAAAAAACTACACTCTCTTGGCCTCAGTGACTTCGCTCTCTCCTGGTTCTCTTCCTACCTATCACAGCGCTCCTTCAGTGTTACCTATAACGCTGCCACCTCCTCTTCAAGTACCATCTCTATGCTGATGACACGCAAATTTATCTGTCTACCCCTCACCTCACCCCTTCAGTCTCCACTCGCATCGCTAGCCTACTAAGTGACATATCGGCTTGGATGTCACTCCACTTCCTCAAACTTAAAACCTTTCCAAAACCGAGCTCTTAGTATTCACCCCTGATAGTGCCACCGCCACTGACTTCACCATAACGATCGGTAACACAATCATCAGTCCATACCCTCTTGCCAGGGTACTAGGTGTAATCCTAGACTCCCATCTGTCCTTCCAACCCCAGATCTAATCGCTGATTAAATCATGTAGACTACACTTCTGCAACATCTCCAAGATACGACCCTTCCTAACCCCGGAAACCACGAAGCTACGTATTCATTCCCTTGTCATATCACACTTCGACTATTGTAACTCCCTCCTCATTGGCCTACCTCATCGCAGGCTATCCCCACTCCATTCTATCATGAACTCATCCACCTTACTAACCGTTCTGTATCTGCCACCCCTCTCTGCCAATCCCTCCACTGGCTCCCAGTTGCCCAACGGATAAAATTCAAAACACTAACAATGACATATAAAGCCATCCACAACACTGCCCCAATTTATATAACCGATCTTATCTCTAAGTATCACCCAAACCGTACTCTCCGCTCCTCGCAAGACCTCCTACTATCTATCTCCCTTATCTCCTCCTCCCATGCTCACCTCCAAGACTTTTCCAGGGAGTCACCCATCCTCTGGAACTCCCTACCCCAATCTATCAGACTATCGCCTACTCTACTTACTTTTAGGCGATCACTGAAAATCTATCTCTTCAGGGAAGTCTATCCTGCCCTCTGCTAATACTGGAATCCTCTACTCCTCCAACCGCACCATCCCCCACAGTTACTACTCCTCCAACCACTCCATCCCCCACAGTTATTACCTATTGTACCATTCACCCATCCCTCCTAGATTGTAAGCTCCAAGGAGCAGGGCCCTCAAATCCCTCTTGTATTGATCTGTATTGTTACTGTATTGTCTCCCACTATAATGTAAAGCGCTGAGCAAACCATTGGTGCTATATAAATCCTGTATAATAATAATAATAATAATAAAGTTTTGCTTCGTGTAAACAATGATGTCATTCAAGTACATCAAAACCTCAATTAGGTTCATGTCTCCCACTGTGCGCTCCATCAGCTGTTTGAATGTGGTAGGAGCCCTTGATAGTCCTTGAGGCATCCAATTGAACTAGAAGAACCCCAATGGGCAGATGAACGCCATCTTTTCTCTATCTTCTTGATGCAAGGGAATATGATAGTACCCACTTTTCAGATCTAGGACACTGAACAATTTCACCCCTGAGACATTGAAGGGCATTTTCGATTTGAGGAATAGTGTACTGATCGGTTATGGTTCCTCTGTTCAGAGTTCTGTAGTCAATACAAATCTGAAGGGGCCCATTTTTCTTCCTCACTACTGCTATAAGGGTTCCTGGATTCTTGAATGACTCCTGACTTCTTCAGTTTAGCAAATTGTTCTCTGAGGTCTTCTAGGTTACTCAAAGGTATTCAGCCTGCTCTCTCCTTAAATGGCTTGTCTTCCTGCAGCTGAATGCTATGCTGAGCACTTTTAGCACGTCCCACGTCAATGTAATTTTTGGAAAACATCTTTTCCCATTTTAATAACTGATCCTTGACTCTTTTCTCTGACTTCCTCCTCTCCCCTGAGTTTTTTTCAGGACTCCCCCTTTACCAAATCTGTAGGTGTTTCCTGGAATAGCTGAACTCAGATGTCCAATCAACATAGGGGAGTCGGTAACATTCTGGAGACTAACTGGCACCTTCTCTCCATTCTGGGACAGGGCTCTTGTGGGCACTATTTCAGGTACCAAATCCACTCCCATCTCTTCTTCTCACGATCAGTCTCTAAGACAACAAAGGGATCCGGCTGATCCCAAGTCAACTTGACTGTGGCCTTCATACAGACTATTTTGCCAGGCTGCAGCACTTTTTTTGGCTCTTAACCTTCCCAAATCATCAGTTGAAAGGCTTGATGCAATTAAGGGTGTATTCCCTTGAGTGTGAGGTCTTCATTCTCAGCTAGCGAAAAACCAACTTTCTCACTAGGTCAGTGTTGGTTCCAATTAATAGAGTTTTGTCTCGTCCCTGGTGGTCTGGAACATACAACTGCTAAGATATCAAATGTATCTGTCTTCTCCCCGGAGGAGGGGCTGAAAGTTATTTTAACTGCAATGTAGCCATCATAGTGGAATTTTTCAGAATCCATACCCCAGATCTCTAACTCTTCCAACTTATGGAATGTGTTTCAGATACTTGTCATAAAAGTCTCTGTATAGCACGGTCACTTGGGCCTCAGTGTCTAGCAGTGCCCTATTGTACACCCCTTCCACCTGAACTGACACTATAGGAGAGGGGCCTACAAGCTTCTCAGGTAAATCAACAGGCTTTACATAGTTGACTTGACTCTTTGTTCTCCCTGCCAGTTGTTGGTATGATCTGACAATGACTTTAGATTGATGTGATGTATTGACTCTTTGCACATTTCCCCCTGGCTCTGGCGGCTTTCGATTGAGCTTCGTTGAGGAATCCAATAAGCTTCTAGGAAACTTCTCTCTACATTCTTGCTTGAAATTCAGACTTTTCTTTCTTTTGGAGCACTGACTGAGTTAGCTCCTTCATTGAGGCCCCCTGAAGTTTCCCCCCTTTCTTAGTGAAGAGAAGCTTCTGTATTGCTCTTAGCACTTTAGCCATAGGTCTGGCTCAGTTTTTTTCCTGGAGCACTGAGCCCTAAAATGTCCAGGTTCTCCATACCGGAAGCACTTCTCCTCTTCATAGGTTGAAGTACAGGCTCCCCTCCTACCTGCAGCAAGTATTGCTGTATCTGATTCTGAACATGAGCAACTTGAGTCAGCAGGTCGGATGGGGATGCCTCACTGACGGATTTGGTGAATGACGAGCTTGAGTGTTCATCTGCTTCTGTCTCCCCATCATTATCATCATCGGTGAAATACTCATCTATCTGTACCACCCGCGTCGACACTTTTTCATTCTTGGAAGCAGATTTTGGCAGTTCTCTCGGTTTTTGATTCTCCTCCTGTAACAAAGCTTCCTCCTCTCTCTCACCTCTTACTAATGCAGGGAAAGTGAAAGTTGCATGTGATCCCTTGAGTAATAGTTTCAGCACAAGATTAAGAGGTTAGGTTGGTCACCTTGTAGAATCTGCTCCAGTCGAACTTTATCAGCATCCCGGGGATCGATCGCTTTCTTTAGAATAATCTAATGTATAATTTTATCCACTTGAGTAATGTATTTAGAAAGTCTCTCCACCTTATGCTGATGAGTGTGCTTGAACTTATACAAAAGGTCTGGAAGTTTCTCCACTTGGCCGAACACAGCATATAAAGTATCAATATAGTCCATTGCTTTCCCAAGCTCAGACTGTGAATCACTTCAGCTGGGGGTCCTCTTTCACTTAATCTCTGCCTCTTGACTGCTTCTGGGACATTCTGTTCTTCCACAGCCTGACTCATCCAGGTTTCAAACTCTTACTCTCTCGCGAGGGTCGGAAACCGCCCAGAGAAAAAGCGAAGCTCCTGATATCCTTGAATGATAGAAGCAAAACTATTCTTTACTAATTTCTCAACTAGCTTGCTCATGTCTGTGTAGAAAGAGGCAGGGTCAGCATCCACTGACACCGGACTTTCCGCTCTTGCACGTGGGTGATCCCCCAATGGTTCAACTGTGGGCAGCAATAGGATCACTGGGCCTCAACCCCCACTGTCAAACGTATGCTGTTGTTCTGGAAACAAGTCAGTATAACTTCCTTCCACTTCAGTAATACACAAGTGCAGTCCCTAGAAAATTACAGCCTCGTGTCAATGAGATAGGCCCTCTGATCTGGCACCAGATTCTTTACCAGCTGACAGACTTCCCTCTCAGTCCATTCAATCTCTAGTATGTCAACCACCGTACACAGTTACATCATATACACAGTTCCAAGAGCTGCCTTGCTCTTGGCCCCATTATTAATTCTTCACAATTTGGCTCATGACTCTAGGGCTAACCATGGGAGACATCCCAGATGAGCCCCCAAATGTAGCCCTACCCCCGCAAGGGCAGCTTGATAATGCTTGTCCCCAGTGGTTTCCCTTCCCTTACCTTGCAAGCCTTAACACCTCTGACACTGGGTTCAGACATAAGTCGTACCTGACTTAAAACATGTCAGGGTGTGACGGTGCGGCGAACCGGTAGTGACGCAGATACGCAAGCAGAAGTGAAGAGACGGCGTTCTGTCTGGAAGTTCCGGAGGTGGTGGGTGCACCTGTGATATCTGTCTCACTGAAAGGCTATTTTAAATAAGGCTTAACTATTTTTGGAATGTTGTAAGTGCAATATTTTGGCTTATTAAAGTTGTTTACCTTTGGTAATACACGATTGGAGCGAATTTCTTTCTCTTTCTATGTAACTATGGAGAGAAATATATATTATGATACTGGCTACCATTCTTATCATGGGTGATTATTGGAGGAAGATCCCAGTCTTAACAATTTGGAGTCTATATAAAGTGGAAAAAAGGCTGTGTTCTGATGATCATGATTTCTGGAACTTATGCAATAAGGCTTATTAAAGGCTATGTTCTGGTGAGTGCACACCTAAGAGGGGGTGTATGAAAGGCACAGCACATGGTTTATTTATTTCTGCACTGGGAGTCACAGTTTTGTTCACATATATTTTTATGTCACATAAAATTTATGTCACTTAATATTTGTGTAAATGAGTTTGCACATAGAGGCCATCAAAAGGAATTAATGTGACACATATATACAATGCGCCACTAATTATCACCAATATTAGGAGTGGTATTTATTGGAATAAGTTTTACATAGTATTTAAAGTGGCAGCTGATTGGATATAATATTTAATATTTAAAAGCATCAATTGGCGCGGTTTAGTGATTAACATACTTTTAAGAATCACTCTATAAAGTAATAAAAAAATATATAGTAAACTCAAAGTTAGTTATAAATTTAGGCCAAAATGTATTCTGCTACATGTTTTTGGTAAAAAAAATCCCAATAAGTGTATATTGATTGTTTTGTGTGAACTTTATAGCGTCTAGAAACACACACTAGTTTAACTGACAATTGCGCGGTCATGCAATATTGTACATGAGGTCATGCAATACGGTACATAAATGAAATTTATGTCCTTTTTTCACACAAATAGAGCTTTCTTTTGGTGGCATTTGATCACCTGTGCACTTTTTATTTTTGGCGCTATAAACATAAAAAAATTTGAGACTTTTTTTTTTTAAAAAAAACTTTTCTCATTTCTGTCATAAAAAATATCCAAAAAAAACCCTAAAATTTCCTCATAAATGTAGGCCAAAATGTATTCTGCTACATGTTTTTTGTTAAAACAAATCCCCCAAAACACCCCCAAATGACCCCTTTTCAGAAAGTAGACACCCTAAGCTATCTGCTGAGAGGCATATTGAGTCCATGGAAGATTTATTTTTTTTCCACAAATATCTGGAAAATGACAAAAACTTTTTTTTTTTTTTTACACAAAGTTGTCATTTAAATTCTATATTTCTCACACAAGCCATAGGTATATGTGGAATTACACCCCAAAATACATTCTGCTACTTCTACTGAGTATGGGGGTACCACATGTGAGACTTTTTAGGAGCCTAGCCACATACAGGAGCCTGAAATCCAATGACCACTTTGAAAGCCTGAAGGTGCGTAACTTCCTCATTTCACTTCCTCACTACCTATTACAGTTTTGAAGGCCCTGAAATGCCAGGATTGCACCAACCCCCCCCCCCCCCCCCAAATTACCCCTTTTTGGAAAGTAGACACCCCAAGGAATTTAAAAAGAGGCATGGTGAGTATTTTGCAGATCTAATAGTATTTTGCAGAAAAAATATGTTTTTGTTTTTTTTCTTCAATTCTCAAAAACTTGTGGCAACAAACGAGATTTGCAAAATACTCACCATGATTCTAATCAAATTCCTTGGGGTGTCTACTTTCCAAAAAGTGTTAATTTGGGGGGGAATATCCTGGTATTTCAGGGCCTCCGAAACTGTGATAGGTAGTCAGGAAGTATAATGAGGAAATAAAGCCCTTTAAAAGCCTGATGGTGCTTATTGGATTTTGGGGTCCTGTACTTGGCTAGACTGCCAAAACGTCGCTCACATGTGGTACCCTCATACTCGGGAGAAGCAGCAGAATGTATTTTGGTGAGTAATTCCACATATACCCATGGCATGTGTGAGCAATAAATCATTTAAGTGACAATTTTGTGTAAAAAAAATAAAATGTTTTTGTTTGTCATTTTCCAAAAACGTGTGGTAAAAAAAATATTCTTCTATTGATTCAACATGCCTCTCAGCAAATAGTTTGGGGCATCTACTTTCCAAAAAGAGGTCGTTTTGGGGGGTGGGGGCATTTTATGCCCAGCATTAGAAGTTTATGCCACATGTCACTCACTCTTCTAATCACCTGAAGACCAAGCCTTTTCTGACACTTTTTGTTCACATGAAAAAAATCTGTATTTTTTGCTAGGAAATTAATTTAAGCCCCAAACATTATGTATATTTTTAAAGCAGACACCCTAGTGAATAAAATGGTGGGTGCTGCAATTTTTTATGTCACATAGTACTTGCGCAGCGATTTTTCAAACGCAATTAAGAAAAAAATACACTTTTTTTACTTTTAATGCACAAAAACACAAAATATTGGCCAATTATTTGGTAAAATATAAAGGATGATGGTATGCCGAGTAAATAGATACCAAACATGACAAGCTTTAAAACTGCACATGCCCCGTGCAATGGCGACAAACTGCATACATTTTTAATATCCATAGGCAAAGTTTTAAAAGCCTTTACAAGCTACCATTTTAGATTTACAGAGGAGGTCTAGTGTTAGAATTAGTGCCCTTGATCTGACGTTTCGTGGCGATACCTCACATGCATGGTGCAACCGCTGTTTCCATACTGGCACAGGGTCAACGCTCACGAAAGCAGCTGCGCGCGTGCATGGGGAGCGAGGGTACTTTTTTTAAGTTATTTTGATTTTTTAATTATTTTTACACTGTCCCCTTCGTTTTTTTTATCACTTTTAATGCTATCACAGGGAATGCAAATATCCCCTAAAACTTCAATGGGCATTGTTCTATATTCTTTTTTGAGAAATCTGGGTTCTATCAGACTCTAGATATCTCCTCTGCCCTTACATTATCTAATCTCACCAAGATCGGTGTGATCAGATGCTTTCCCAATTTACAAATGGCGCTGTTTATATTCGGTGAAACTGAAGTGATGAAATGCTCATAGCTTCCGATATCTTAGGCTATAGAGATGCTCTCCAATCAGCTCTATGGTCAGCTGGCAGAAACACCGGCTGTATTCTCAGTTCCAAGATTGTATAAATGTCTAAATAGTGGCACGCTTGAATAAAAATTGTCCACGTATAAGTGGTACCCCATATGAAAAAAGGATGACACCAAGTCCCAAACTATCTTGCCACTACTCCCCATGTAGTCTGGGCATCCGGGGGGCTCCACGTGACTATCTTTTCCCTTATAAATATGAAACTTATAAGTATAGCCTGTTGTCCTCTCACAGGTCTTCTACATCTTGACCCCAGTTGGTGTGGCAGAGGTAACGTGCGCAAGCCCGGGTAATCTACTGAAAAGATCCAGGGGAGGTCCGCGCATGTCTCCATGGCGTCTGTAGTTGGTGAAGATGGCTGGGACAAGGACCCGGAAGGCAAGGCCGCTGGCGTGCCACGTGGTGTCGCTATAATAACATAAGGATTCCGGCGGCCATTCTCAGGGAAAAAACGATTTATCTCGGTCCTTGGGTCTGGTCCACGGGACACCTGTGTCCCCTTCACCTGCTTATTTTTTGCTGAGAGCATGATAGGTAGTTGTAGCAAAGTTTTGCAGCAGGTAAAGCAGGAGAGTGCGGGAGCTCAGGAGCGATGCATTCTCACTCGGCCATGTCCAGACCACGCCCCCTAACAAATATGTTTATTTATCTTGAAGTGCAGCATGACTCTCTACAATGTTTGCTCATTGAGTAGAGGATGGACTGCTTGAGAAACCAGCACCTGTAGCTGGGGTGTGCACAGACAAGGAATCTGCAGCAGAGAATTTGGATAATTTAGTAAAGAAATAATGTAGCATGGTCCAATCCACAAGAATTGACACATTTGAGGAACCTATATTGTAGTTGCTTGATCACCAGTGGAAAAGATGTGTGAGCCCTCTCTACCCCAGTGTGTATAAACCCGCAGCCACCACAGCAAAGACACCCACTAACCCACTCAGCACCACTGGACAAACACACACTTCTAAAAGTATTTAGTCAGCTGATTAATAGTTGAATAAGAGATGAAAGGAATAGCAAGGATCACTTTCAGGAGACCTAGTATTTGTACTCATGAAAAGGTAATATTAAAATAAATGTGTTATGGTGGACATTGAAGGTAGAAGGTCATTTTGTTCTCAGGAAAAGAGATGTAAAGAACACAAATGAAAAAGATCACAGCAAGTTAATCAAACAACATGCATACAAGGAAGGTAATCCAAAATACTCTCATAGTACCTGGAGACATCTGTGAAAGAGCAGTCACTCTCATCAGACCTACAGAGAAAGTGCAGTGTTAGAAACAGAGCAGGAAATGTTACACAGACAGGGTAAAAGGTTATGATGAAATGATTTATTAGGAATCAGGTAAGAGCGTTAAGTTACTTACTTATCCAGTGCTGCCCCTGGGCTCTGATTACTTGTCAAGCGGGAAAACACATTTTTGTCATTGCGAGGGCGCATAGGTGGTGAGGATGGAGGTGTCAAATCTGGGCACCTGCAATAAAGTTTGGAAAGAAAGTATATGTATTTTTACATATTTATTATGAAAATCCACTTCACTTTATTATAAATATCCAACTCATCCCCAATTAATGATATGTAATTCCATTTTAAATTTAAAAAGAGAGAGTTACCTGGGCTGTCCTCTGTCATAAGATTTTCTACGTGTTAAAGGAGATGTGTTAGGGCCTCGGGATTGCCTAGGACTGAACAGTGATCCAATGTTAAGAGTTACCTCTGGTATAAATAAATACAAATAGTAACTATTATTAGAATATTATTAGAATAAATCACTTTCTTTGCTCTGACTACTCTAAATTGAGTATAATCTGGTTGATCCTTTATATTGCATGTAATTTTCCTTTATCTTAAAGTATAACTAAAGGCAAAATGTTTTTTTTAGTTTTGGATTTTGGATCAGTTTGTATTGCAGTCTGTGTCCCTTCAGGGATTTTCACCCTCTCTATTTGTCCTGTTTACCATTATCATTGAAAGTGAAAGTAAAAGAAAATCCCAAATTTTGGATTGTCCCCAGAAAAGTAATAGAGGGGAAATCTTCAAATGGGAATACTAGTTCTGGTTCCCAAGAAATTCCCCTAATTTGCAGTGATTTCTTCTCACTTCCTGTATGGCTATGGGATGGGAAGTGAAGAGAGATCTCCTCAATGGGACACAGATGGAGAAAAAAAACCTGAAAAGGGGTTATACCTAGGGATGCACGATACTGTTTTTTTATAGGCGAGTAAGAGTACCGATACTTTCGGTCAAGTACTCGCCGATACCGAGTACCGATACTCTGCGATGAGATTTGCATTAATGGACACAAATTGCACTGCAAAGAATAGCATGCGATTTAAGCAGGAATATGATTCCTGTCCAAATCGCATGCAGTTTCCCCACTGCTCCTGTCCTGATTGGTGGGGTGTCCCAATACTTTTGGCAATATACTGTATGTAAAATTTTTGACATCCCCTGCAACAAAATGTCATTTTGGTGAGATACTCCTGAAAGGAAAGCACATTTAAAGGGATGCAGCCCCTGCAGTTTTCCGCAGAGCCCTGCAGGTGCAACAGCTGATTGATAATTACAGTATAAAACCACTCCCATACACATTCACTCTGCACATGGACACAAACAACTTTTTCTTCAGAATACAAAAAGGTAGGAATCTACAACAAAGTTTATTAAAATCTTTGCAATGTATATAGATCATCCAGAGGAGAACTGTAATGGAACGCCTGTTACCCCAATTGGGTGACTCCACTTCCTCACCACTGGGACACAGGACCAAGGTATTATAGCTGGACATTGCACCCAAGACTAGACAAGAATAGCTTAGATACCAAACTGGAACTCTTTATTGAACAGAAAACACATGTTTTTTTACACTCCAGAATTAGGGGCAGTGCCCACAGGAACAATAAATACAAATATACATTAGGATAAAAATCCCACACTGATTAGGTAAGAGCTTGATCACATTATCCTAAACAATGCTGTTCAATGTGTTCAATATACAGAAACCCAGGGCAGCTGTCCGCACACTTCAGACTTTTGCCCAGGTGATCAAGGGTCAAGCTGTCTCTACAGTTAGACAAGACAAATGTAGAGTATGTCAGTAAGCAGGGAGAAACTCACAGCAGGACTTTACTGAGCAAGGTGACCTTGATCATGAAGTGGACACATTCCCATCTGAACCACATTTTGGCAGTGTATGCACCAGGACCATAGAACACTTAGCCTGCTGTATACACTCACCGGCCACTTTATTAGGTACACCTGTTCAATTGCTTGTTAAACATAAATTGCTGATGCTTCACCAGATGTGGTGAAGATAACTTTCTAAAATTCAAACAGAGAATCAGAAAGGGGAAAAGGGGGTTTAAATTACTTTGAACGTGGCATAGATGTTGGTGACAGATGGGCTGGTCTGAGTATTTCAAATACTTCTGATCTACTGGGATTTTCATGCACAACCATCTCTAGTGTTCACAGAGAATTGTCCGAAAAAGAGAAAAACAACAGTGAGTGGCAGCTGTGTGGATAAAAATTCCTTGCTGATGTCAGAGGAGAATGGGCAGACTGGTTTGAGCTGATAGAAAGGCAACAGTAACTCATGTCAATATGGACCAAAATCTCTGAGAAATGTTTCCAACACCTTGTTGAATTTATGTCACAAAGAATTAAGGCAGTTCTGAACAGGGCCAGATCTAGCCAGTATGATATGGAGGTACAGTAAAAAATGTCAGGGGGGCAGGGGATATGAGGTCAACAGAGCAGTGTACAAAAAAGGGAAATAATAGCTGTGTGTACTGGGGGTCAACAGGTCAGAGGATAGGGGTTAGCAGAGCAGAGGGCAGGAATCAGCAGTTTGTAGGGCAGTGTACCAATAGACTTCTGTACAACCAGCCTCTAGGAAAATTTCCACACGACCAGCACCGCCAGTTATAACTTGCAGCACTTACCAGTTCTAAACTTCAAAACATTAACAATAACATATAAAGCCATTTATAACTCTGCCCCAAATTAGATCACCAATCTTGTCTCCAAATATCACCCAAACCGTACTCTCCCCTCCTCACACAACCTCCTACTCTCTAGCTCCCTTGTCTCCTCCTTCCATGCTCATCTTCAGGACTTCTGCAGAGCCTCCTTCATCCTCTGGAACTCTCTGACCCAATTTATCAGATTATCGCCTACTCTGCTCACTTTTAGTCGATCTCTGAAAACCTCTCTTCAGGGAAGCCTATCCTGCCTTCAGCTAATAATGGAATCTTCTCTTCCTCCTACCAGTCCATCCCCCACAGTTATTACCTTTTGTACCACTAGCCCCTCCCTCTTAGATTGTAGCTCCAAGGAGCAGGGCCCTCCTAACCCTCTTGTATTGAACTGTATTGTTGCTGTATTGTCTCCTGTTACAATGGAAAGCGCTGAGCAAACTGTTGGCACTCTATAAATCCTGTATAATAATAAGTCTCTCAGCTGTCAGAACACAATACCTCAGCAGGAGTAATATCCACATCCAGGTCAAATGTGTAGATGTGGGAATCTAGTTTTTTTTTTTTTTGTTCAACCCTGCTGTTGAACAAAAAATGACTAATGTATAGACTGCCTTACTGAGCCTACAATAAGGAAGAATTTCATTAAAACCAGCAACTGTTGAGACAACGAACACCTTGTTCAGGTCTATTTACTGTATATCAATGCATAATGTACACAGTACAGGGGTTAGGTGTAAGTAATAAACAAAACAATATATGGAGAGCAACAGTTAGGATGAGTGCCACATTCACATCAGTGTCCCCAGAGTGCCACCACCTTACACCAGAGTCGGTCAGAGTCTGGCAGAGTGTCCCCTTACATTTAGATTCTGCAAAGTGGCCCTTACATCAGATTCTGGCAGAGTCCTCTTCTTACATCGGAGTTTGGCATAGTAACCCCTTTAAAAATACTTTAACTACCGGTGGGCAGCTGGCAGGAAAAGGCTTACAAAAAGAAATGCCCTTGTTGTTGGCTCTGATCTTTGCATGCACAGTTCCAAAGTGAGCTACTCAATGAACTGCTGGGCTCAGCCTCAACTTGGCCATACCTAAAAAGTGCCATGATGTCACTGCACAGGTGACAGGCATTCGTTTTCTAATTGGCTGGCTGCGGTACTGCCCATGGCAGGGAGGTTTTTATGGCCACTTTTCTCCTGTCTGTGAACATTTATGGACAAGAGAAAAGTGCCTGTTTTATACAAACTGTCTATAAATTTATGGATGGTTGGCAACACAGGACTGCCACTATGATGTTTTGCTTCGTGGCTGCGACAGGAATTATATACTCTGTTGCATTTTGCGGGCACAGTACCTGCTGAACATGAACCATTCGAGTGAATGGAGCACCTCTGCAAGCACCCCACAACTGTGTGCAATGTATGCGGTTCCAGTGCACTAATGTGGGGTTCTAGGGGTTAATGCATGTGGTGAGGAGGTGAAACAACACCTCCTTACTGCCTGCCAAATGCTCTCTGAAGAGCAATGTGAATGCAGATCGCTCTTAAGAGACCAATGCTCATGTAAACAGGCCCCTAAAGCCATTCTGTGGATGGGCAAAAGATTAAAGTAAAAGAGAAATCTTTATTATTTGTTGATATTACTTAAACTTATGTCAGATATGCGTTCATGAGATGTATATCTATTTATTATACACAATGTATTATAAGATTGATTTATGCCGATTGATTGTATACTTACCGGTGTATGTTATATATTTATGGATATATGTTATACAAATTATACATCTTTGCTTGCTGAACTTGCAGAGATCAAGCGGTATTATGTGAACGTAATATCGTTCGATTGGATGCCATGGGTTGGTAGTGCAGATTGTGTACAATATATATAGAGGTAGTATGGCGTCTGACATCCATTCCGCTCCGTGAGGACGTGGAATGACGAAACGCGTAGGGCGGGGATTAATGGATGTGACATTAAGACGTTCCCCAAGGCTGTCGGCTGTTCATCCGCGGTGAGCGGGGCTCGTCCTTTGGTTACTGAAGGCTGTCATTGCTGGTGTCGGCTTAGACACCTTTCTTGTGAGTTTACATCGAGTTTTAAATAAATTTTGCTTCTATAAAACGTACTGCACCATCATGTCCTTTCTTTATCCCTGAGCTTTGCCACATGTTATGGAGAGAGGATGACCATTTGATTGAAAGGTTTTTCATCTGTGCTGGTTGGCTTGCTGCAGAACATTGCTCCCATACTTTGGACGTTCTCCACAGATCATGGCTCCCAGAGCAATAGCGCTTATGCTGATTTATAATTTGATCAGCAAATAGCTATGGTGAGTTTATTCATTTCATTTGGTAATGGATTTAATCACGGTGCTATTGGTTGAACTCAGTATTTTCAGCATTCATTTATTTTTGCATGGTGTTTGGACTTTACTCAGAAAATGTGGACACTATGGTTTATTATGTGATTTAATCATTTTTCACTTATATAATTTTCACTTATAGATCATTTTGAATATTTGTTATTTAATTAGCGCATTCCTATATTCTCTTATTTTTTCACATACCTTCTTTAGGTTAGGTTTGAAGCTTGAGTTTGGTTTGATTTGGTACTTTACTTTATTTTTATATGATTCTAATTCACTGTCGCTGTTTTCTAGCTGGTCTAAAACTGCTTTTGACCTAAAGGGACGCTTTTAGGATGTTCTCAAATTTCCAGGCAGAAAGAACGGTAACAGTACAGGCAGGTCACTGGACAAAGCACTAGGGACAAAACTGAGGTGAAATGGTTTGATACAGTAATGTAATCCTAACAGATTACAATGTATTGTGTGTATGTCATGTTTTTACTTTTTTGAATCTCCCGCTGGTTCTGCCCCTCTGTATCGCAGCGCTCGCAGGGAAGGGAACCCGGGAAGGGAACCTGGGAGACGAATGCCAGGGACAAGGTAAGTTACACTACACACACACTACAGTGTAATCCCGAGTGTGGCTCGGGGTTACCGCTTTTGGTCCTGAAAATTAACACCGAGTCACACTCATGATCACCGCCAGAGAGGTTAAGCCAAAGAAACTGCAAGTACGCACAACATATTAGCATTTCTTCAGACAGGTCTTCATTAGGACAGATTCTCAATTCTCTAAGTCAAGATATTTGCCTTATCAGCTTTCTCAGGCACACTGTGGATCACAGACTAGTGATGCAGTTCTTGAGAGTTGTCACATGTGTGAGACCACCAAGAGAACCTTGCTATCCTTAAATTTAATTTTTGTCCTTTTACTGAGGCTGGACTACTATTCAGGTTGCAGGTCAGTCAGCAACTGGTCAGACCAGCTTTTACCATACTAGAGGATGGCCAAGCTCATCTGCTCAATGTGGGCAGAATCTTGAAAACTTATTTTCAGGCTACTGTGGAGTTCAGAAAGTTAGGATAACTGTTCCTGATTCCTAGAGGGAGAAACAATTTACATGAATCACCAAGGTCATCAGCCAGACTTATAGGACAAACTCTCCTAAAGAATCAGACTGCACACTCAATGAACAGCATACGAATGACCTGGACAACATCATGGATGGTGTAGATTGAGATAATCTGCAAGTCAAAAGCTTTTCTGTCTCAAAACTGTGTAGATTGTGCAGCACACACTAATATTTAATTTGTGCAAAAAGTATTGTCTGCTGATTCTAGGAAAGATTAAAAATTACTGTATCCCATCCAGCCGGTGGCAATAATTTCCCATGTGTGATTCAAGAGATGTCAGGAAAAGGCTACACTGATTACCAACATTTACTGTAGCTTGTATTCTCTGACCATCCCCATGGCATCACAGGACCCCTCCTGGAGTAGAAGTATCTAGCTATGGCTAGTATATGCTAGGATAGGATACATTTTCTAGAAGGTTGACAAGGAGGCAGAGTCAACCCCTGTGACATACCCTAGGTTCACACCTAAGCGGTTTCTGCAGTGTTTTACAGAAATGCAGTACCATCCATTTAACATGATTTCCTAGGGGACATGTTCACACCTGTCTGTTTTCCCTCAGTGCATTTGTTGGAAAGGGTCAGGGACTTTTTTGAATGCAAAAAGTTGCCTTTTTGGTTCTATAGACTTCACTGGAAACGCTGCAGAAAAGCATGTATTGCGTTTTTGCTGCATTTTTGCTGCATTTTAAATCTGCCTAGCAACAAGAAAAATTAAAAAAAAGCAAAATGCATAAAAAATGTGTCAAACTCAACTGCAAAAACGCAATGCAGAAATGGCTCAAACGCAACCTGCATAGGTGTGAACCTAGACTTAAGATGAGTTAGAAAAGGAAAATTATGGTAATCAATTTTCAGTTATGTGTGTATTTGTGATAAACAATGTGCATGCCATCTCTGTATTTGCTGTCAACTTTACTTGTATGCTGGAACCATGCAGTTCAAACATAGCAGAACAAACGTGTGCTTTGGTTTACCAATTAACGTAGGTGAACACTACCCTATTGGATTTAGAAGAGTCGTACTGAGAGAATGCGGATGCTGTCATTTCTGATCCCCTAAAAATGCTAATTGCCCAGATGTTTTTGGCTTAAGTATTTTTGAGAGTCTTTTATCTGGCACAACTGAAAAGTGAACAGCAAATTTAGGATTCCTAATCTGCCTGATAACTCACAATATAATAATGCCCTGAATGGATGCCTTAAAGCAAGACAGCTAGCATTTCAGAAGCAAGACTAGCAATGGCAGTTTATATATCTCTTTAAATGGCATATAGCAATTAGCACCAAACCTGTTCTCAGATTCCAACTACCAAGACAAGCAGCTAAACTTCATTGCTAAACTCTTGAGTAATCCAGCTTGTTTATGTGGGTTACGTGCAAAGCACGAGCTGTTGGTGGGGCTAGAGAACATGTTTGGGAAATGTAGTCATTAGGTCATCGTTTATATTTTTCTTTCCACCCAAATAAATTATTATAGTCCAAAAGGAGTTTACTGTACTTTTTTTTATTTAGTGAAAAATAGTATACTTACCTTCTTTAGCTTTCCTTTCCTAGTGCCTATCCAATCATCTGAATCATGAAAAATGTTATCTGCAAGGAATTACTCCCCATAAGTACACTACCATCAGGACACCAGAAACACCAGGAAACCAGAAAACTGTATATATCAAAATCCAAATTAATTTAGTGCTGTGAACATCAAAATAGTGAAATTACTTAAAAACCCAATAACATGAAAAACAAATAAACTAATTTGTTTAAAAACACCCAGGGCTTAAGTGGAAAAAAAGGAAAATCATCCAATATAAGCAACTTCCAGTGTATTCCACCCAGTGCTTCAGTGCTTACACCTCTCCCCTGCAGGATGAAAATAACCAGATAATCAAGTTTCTCTTATATAAAATACTGAAAATGGTGTACTTTCCGGAAATTTACATTTTCTTTCCTGGTGCCTATACATGGCAGGATACTTTCCCTCCTTTGTCTTGTATCTAATTACAAGAATGGTGATGGAGCAAAGAGCCATGTTGATAAAGGGAGAGAGCAGGGTGACAAGGAGATGCGCTCATCAGTGTGCTGCTTCTCCTTTCACTGTCCAGTCACAGGGTGGGGAGGGGACCTATAAATGAAAGCGAAACTGCAGCAGAGATAGTTCAATTCCCCTCCCCTGCAAGACTGGGCTATGTGACAGAACTGTGTAAGTCTCAGGACTGGATGGACTAATTACAAATCCATTGACAGGTAAAACATCTCTCATATATGCTTTTATACTTTGTATTTAGTTGCTTTTCCGGAGTTCAGATTTAAACACAGTGCATTAAAGTGTTACTAAACCCACAACAGTAAAATCAATCTGTATATGCAGTAAAGCATGCTTGTTATACTCACTATGGAACCTAAGGGGTTAATCCTCTGCACTGTGTAAAAAGGATGTTTGATCTCTTCTCTCCTCCCCTTCTTCCACAGTCCCCAATCCATCTGTTGATAGAACAGAGCCTTGGGGGCAAGCTGCACATGCTCAGTTTGGTGTGTATTGCTAGAAAGTTTTTTTTTCTTGAGAGAGTGCATGTGATTAGCACAAGGCCAATCAGTGCTGTCCAGACAAAGGGTCAGGGGTCCTGCAGCCTCATAGGACAAGCAAAGGATAATGAAAACTCCTACAAGCTTTAACCAGTGCTCTGCCGGACCCTGTTAGAAGTCACAAGCCTGCTCTAACTGCTGATTATTAAAGGTATTTAGCAGTTTATATTTACTAAAATATTTCTATGTTCTGTGTACTGTGGCAGACCAGATATAGTGAATGCAGGGTCATGGGTTTAATAATACTTTAAATTCTGAGTTGACTAGCATATTCAATTGAGTATCATTTTTGTGTTAAGAGAGAATTTTTCTGTGCCTACTTGCCCCACAAGTCATTATTTCTGTTTTTGCTTCAGACTTACAATGTGTTTCCCCGAAGTGGCAGCGTAAAACTGTGTGAGCCTCTGCCCCGCAGCGGACTAGGTGAAAACCCTCCAACATCCTCCAGAATATCAGTCAGGGATGCCAATGACTTGGTGATATTTTTGGTTGAGGCTTCAAGTAAAGGGCTGAGAGATTCTGCAGAGACTGCCTTCACCTGCCATGAAAGGCGAGGTTCTCCCTGTGAAGCAACAAAATATATAACTATAATTCGCATCTTTATAATCTTTATAAAATCACTGAATAAAACAAAACATAAATTTGCATGTTACCTTCCATTTAAAGTCATCATGGCTATTTGATCCTTTCATTGAGAAGGAAAGAGAGGCACTAGGAAAAAATTGAAATTACAGTGAGAGATTAAAAAACAGATTACTTGTTTATTACCTATTTCAGTTACAAAACCCTCTTAGTTTAGCTAAAGGGAGCTAGAGTCCTGATTGTTAGTAAGGAAGGCTGAGTAGTGGCCTGGGTGTGATAGCCAGAAGGTCAAATCTTGGTCAGGAGCTAAGAGGCTTTGCAGGCCAGCCCCCCTAGAATTTCCCCTGCTCTAGGGCTTTGGAGGAAGGCCTTAGAGGCAATGGGTGGATCTGAGGAGTAGCTGGTTGCACTCTTGAGGGGCCTCAGCCAAACCCCAACAGGAGGTTGGAAAGGGGTTGGGCCACCCTTAAACATGGTGGAGCCTGCTCAGTGGCAGGAGAGTTAGAAGGAGAGTTTGGGTGGAAGACATAGAGGAGGATGTGAGGCTGAAGGAAGGAGGCTGCAAGAAGGCCCAGTGCCTACCTGCAGTTCTGGAGCTGGAAGGGAGGAAAGCTCAGAGCTATCCGTCCCGAGAAAGGACCACCTGTATGGCAGGGAAGGAGCGGCCCAGCTGATAGGCCTTGTAGCAGCCACCAACTGACAAGAGGTACAGCAGAAAATCTGATTGAGTACACCTACACCGCCTGGGCAGATAGGGGAAGGAGCACTCTGGTAGGAAACCAGATTAGCCATCTGCCAGTGACTGTTCAACTCTTAAAGTGACAGGAACCGGATCCCTTGTTCAGAGATACCTCCAGATTTCTGGGTAAAGAGAAGTTCATCTAGGGTCTAGGGTGTTACACTAAGGAGATGCTGGCTAGCTCTCCAATAGAGACTGTGCTGCAGAGAAGGCTTGTAACTTCCAGGAAGTTATCCTCAGTTTATCAGGCATCCTGTACACCCCTAACCCTATACCAGTTCAAATCCCCCACATAAAACAACAAAACCAAAGCTCAAGGACTGATTTCACCTGGATGCCACCTTTTGTGAAGATGTGTGATGCCTAGTAGTGCAGGACTATAGGGGGACCTAAATCTTCTAGCAACTCTTAAGGAGCTAGTGCTACAGGTTGTTGAAAATTTAGTGTTTTCCAGACCTAGTCTGAAAAACTACTATTATGTAATGTTAGCAAGCTTCACAGAGTAATCCTTGAGTTTATTTTAATGCTATTTATAACTGATATACCAGAGCTTCTACAATGGCCTGTGGAAAACAAGATCTGTTGGGGATATAGCAGAAACATTTTTTGGAAACCTTACTGAATGTTTGTAAACACTACTAGAGTGGTACAGAGCCACTCTAATTGGTTTTGTACATTGAAACTGTGATTTGAGCTGTCCATGATTTGCAACTCACTGCACACTGTAAGCATTAAATGCTGCAGCAAGTCAGATAACACTTGCCTCATTTTCCGGTTGTAGGACATCCAGCATTATCAAACCCTTTCTTCCCCAGCCTGTCCCTCGCCCACCCTTTTCATTCATCGGATTTCTGTTCTTTTAATAATGGAGGCTCAGTATAGAACACCCAAGGAAAGAGAAGAGTTGGGGATAGCAAAGCTAGCGATGGGGATAGCGAAGTTAAACTTCAGCTTTCAGGGCTGGTTAACACCACAATTTCTGCATTCTGGATGCATTTCTGCATGCATGTTTTTGATGCATTAAGCTGTGTTTTTTTCCCCTCTCTTTCTTTTTTTGTGTATGGAACGCATCTGAAACCACTCAAAAATGCACATGTCATCAGTTGAGAAACTGATGACGTTCATTTTTGAGTGGTTTCAGATGCGTTCCATACACAAAAGAAAGCAACATATTCTACTTTTGTTGACTGTACTGTAATGCCCTACAGTGTTATGAACTAGGGCAATTAGAATCCATGTTAAATACTGTCCATGCAAATCTGATACAGAACAAAACTGGACTGCATCTGGTGTGAACCAGCCCTAAAGATCTACTTCTACACTGGATGTACAGTTTATGTTCCATTTTCTTTGTCGGAACAATAAAAAAGTATTTGCTTAAATATTTATACTGACCTTGGATATAAAATATATAAAATTTCATAAATCCCCTCTATTCTAAGCTGTAATTACAAACACACTTTCATGAACCAGACAGTCATGAACAGTGCTAATCCTTGATAGCATATACTAAGGCTGGCCATACACTATACAATTTTCTGTCCAATTTCTGCCCAATTTCTTTCAGATTTACCTTCAACTATGTAGTGCGAGGGCCTGCCAACAACAATTGAAAGTGTTGTTTAGGTTTGATCCTGTATTATATGTCGTTTGGTAAATCTAAAGCAAAAATCTCAAACAAATTGTATAATGTATGGCCAGCCTAAGGCTGACCATACATTATACAATTTTCTTAAGATTTTTCCTTTAGATTTACCAAAAACCATATAATAGGAGGTCAAACCTAATGACACTTTCAATTGTATCCAATTAGGCAGGCTCTTGCACTACATAGTTGAAGGTAAATCTAAAGGAAATTGGGCAGAAATTGGACAGAAAGTTGTATAATGTATAGCCAGTCTAAGGAGCTGCAGACAATTCAGTCAAGAGGTGTTTATTGACATCTCAGTAAAATGATCACTGGTGAACGGCTTAGCTTTGTCAATACAAAACTAAGAGGCTCTGCTAGAGCTCTGTGAAACCATAATAAATTTCCACTTTTTGTAATTAATATTCTGCTAATTTACACACCTACCTTCCATCGGACATTTGGCTGATTTCTGACACCTCCTCATCTGTGCTAGCATATCCATTCTCTGTAACACAATCAAGCGTATGAAATTAGATTCACACAATCGGCTATATAACACTAAATATATTAAAGTGTATCTAGGGCAGGGTTATCAACACTGTCAGGTTTTTACTGCTGCCTGGCTGTGTCCCCGCTAGGAAGAGTCACCTTTTCCACTCGTTCTACTAATCATTGACACTGGGAATGAAACTAGGAGAAAATAAAAAATTTCAGGCTCTGGCCTAGAAAGGAATAGAGCGGAAGTCTTCCAAGTGGGACATAAGTTACAGTAGGAACTGTCTAATAAATGATTTTCATTACATTCTATTGTGTCCATGAGACAGGAAGGAAGTCTTTTCAATAGGACAAAGAAAAATAGTGACACTGATTTTAACCATCTGTGACTTTATTCAAAACTGAAAAAGTGCCCTGACATGGTGTGAAAAAGGTTTTGAATCACCCAGAGTTCTTATCCAGAAAGGTTGACAGTCTCCAGGATGCTTGTCTCATACAGAGGAAACTGGATTTTCATTTTCCTCAGAGGTTGGTAAAATCTGGTTTGACCTAGGGTTTAGATGCTTTGTATGGACTTGGGAAGGATTAAGTCTGTAATCCATTGTCCAGGTTTTGTGAAGAACCAGCGCAATGATTGTGCAGGTGTGGGCAGGGCTTTTATTAGAGATCTGAGTATGGTTCAGATTTCCACCCAGGCAGGCAGAGTAGTGCAGGCCATAGACGGGGTGAAAACCGGCCATTTGTTTAACAAAAAAAGGAAAAATTGGTCGTTCAATAGGCCGACGTTACCACCAACAGTAAAAAAAATCGACCGATTTTCTTCCCGTCTACAGCCGGCATTTAATTACTTCTGTCCCTGCAGAGAGCCCCGCTATTATATTTGACATTAAAAAGTATTGCAGTTGCAACATTGTATCTATTTGTATCCATTTCGGATACAGATGGGGTTTTTTCAGATACAAATAGATACATTGTTGCAACCGCAATACTTATTAATGTCAAATATAATAGCGGACTGGAATTCTTCTTCTTTCTCTTCTTCTTCCTCCTCTTCCTCTTCTTTTTCTTGCAGGTCACGGCTCATGTGCAGATTTTTTATCGATAAGAAGATCGACGGATTTCCCCATCATTGCTGTGAAAATCGGCCGATCGGCAAAATCAGCCGATTTTTTTCCAACTTTACTGATCAAAAAAATCTGACAAAATCCAGAAAAACGGCCGACCAATTAACCCATTAACTGTGCGAAAATCGAGCCGATTTTTTTTTCGGATGAAAAATCGGCTGATTTTCAACCCATCTATGGCCTGCATAGGTCTCTGCCCAGTAATCAGGAATGCTCCACCTAGCAGACAGGTGGAAACCAGTGTAGCAGCGAGTTGTAAGAGGCATGTATCACAACTGTGTGATTGTCTGGAGGAGACAGACGAGGGCCTTAGGATTGAGGCCAGAGCAGCAGTGCTACAAGTGTATACCAGGAGGCTGATGAATATTTGTTTTGTGTCTGAGAAATGCTTAAAAACCCATTTGAGGGAATGTCGCGTTGAACTGAAACTTTGGATTATTAAAATTGGGCAAAAAATACCCTGAGACATCATGCGTAAAAATGCTGCTTTTATAGGTGTACACTATAATATATATATATATATATATATATATGCACACACACAATTTTATTTTAAACACCTCTAACTGCAAAGGCAATTCTTTGGCAGCCTTTGGCAGGCCATGTATGGCCATGCAGATCAGGCATATAGATCAGTATTTTAAGAGCAGCTTTTAAAGGAATTTCGAAGCATAATTTAGATGCATTCAGGTATAAATGTGCATAAATGTACAACTATGGGTGTTAATGTATTCCAGTGGCCAGAATATATATATATATATATACATATATATACAGTTGCAAGAAAAAGTATGTGAACCCCTTGGGATTACGTGGAGTTTTGCAAGAATTGGGCATAAAATGTGCTCTGAACGTCATCTAAGTCACAACAATAGAAGAACACAGTCTGCTGAACATAATACTACACAAACATTAGATGTTGCCATGGTTTAATTACACATAACATGTAAACATTCACAGTGCAGGAAGGAAAAAGTATGTGAACCTTTGGACTTAATAACTGGTTGACCCTCCTTTGGCAGCAATAACCTCAACCAAACCTTTCCTGTAGTTGCAGATCAGACCTGCAAAATGATCTGGAGTAATTTTGGACCACTCCTCTTCACAAAACTGTTTCAGTGTAGCAATATTCTTGGGATGTCTGGTGTGAATCGCTCTCTTAAGGTCATGCCACAGCATTTCAATCGGGTTGAGGTCAGGACTCTGACTGGGCCACTCCAGAAGGCGTATTCTGTGCTGTTGCAGCCATTGTTTTGTTGAATTACTTGTATGCTTTGGGTCATTGTCCTGTTGCATCATCCATCCTCTGCGGAGCTTCAGTTGGCAGACAGATGGTCGTACATTTTCCTGCAAAATGTCTTGATAAACTCTGGAATTCATTTTCCCATCAATGGCAACAATCCGTCCAGGCCCTGAGGCAGCAAAGCAGCCCCAAACCATGATGCTCCCTCCGCCATGTTTTACAGTGGGGATGAGGTTTGGATGTTGGTGTGCTGTGCCTTTTTTTCTCCACACATAGTGTTGTGTGTTCTTCCCAAACAACTCAATCTTGGTTTCATCTGTCCACAGTATATTTTGCCAGTAGTGCTGTGGAACATCCAGGTGCTCTTTTGCAAACTTCAAACGTGCTGCAATATTCTTTTTGGACAGCAATGGCTTCCTCCGTGGTGTCCTCCCATGTACTCCATTCTTGTTTAATGTTTTCCTTATTGTAGATGTGTCAACAAAAATGTTAGCATGTGCCAGAGATTTCTGTAGGTTAAAGACCCTCTGGGACTCACGCTCTGGGATTCTTCTTTACCTCATGCAGCATTCTTCTTTACCTCATGCGCTGTGCTCTTGCAGTCATTTTTACAGGACGACCACGCCTAGGGAGAGTAGCAACAGTGCTAAACTTTCTCCATTTGTACACAGTCTGTCTTACCGTGGACACATGAACATCAAGGCTTTTGGAGATACTTTTGTAACCCTTTCCAGCTTCATGCAAGTCAACAATTCTTGATCGTAGGTCTTCTGAGAGCTCTTTTCTGCGAGGCATGGTTCACATCAGACAGTGCTTCTTGAAACCAGTAAACCCAAAACAGGTGTGTGTTTTTTAAGGGTAGGACAGCTGTCAGCAACACATCCAATATCACACTTATTGGAGTCAAGGTTTGCTCACTCCTGGCTCCAATTAGCTCTGGGAGAAGTCATTAAGCTAGGGCCTCACATACTTTTTCCTCCCTGCACTGTGAATGTTTATATGTTATGTGCAATTAAACCATGGCAACATCTAATGTTTGTGTAGTATTATGTTCAGCAGACTGTGTTCTTCTATTGTTGTGACTTAGATGACATTCAGAGCACATTTTATACCCAATTCATTCAAAACTCCACGTAATCCCAAGGGGTTCACATGCTTTTTCTTGCAACTATATATATATATATATATATATATATATATATATATATATATATATATACATACATATACATACATACACTCTGCTAGCCATTCAGAGCTTCCCTACTAGTGCAGAAACACAGTACATAACATCCTAATATATTAAAGGTATCTCACCATTGAATGTGGATTGGCACTCTGACTTTTCCAGCAGCATCTGACTGTGTGTGAACCCAGCCATATCAGTCTGTCTAAGCCGTGCCTCCAGGATCCGGATCTGAGCTTCCTTTTGGGCCACTTGTAAGCCCTGACAAAAGAAGCCATCTATTGTTACTGGACTAGTCTGTTAACAAAGACTTATGTAACAGTTGTACTATTTGTGCCCATATTCCACAATTATTTTCTTTTACCTTATCTATAGATGCACGCAAAAAATTGTCAAGCAAATGTCGCGCTTCTGTCAGTGAACAAGAGCTGATGACCACTGAAGTATCTGTTGAGTCTAGATCCTCCTAAACAGCATACAAACAAAGTTTTAGAAAGTATATTAAACTGTGATCCTTATAAATACTGCTGGACACAGTTAGTTACAATAAAAACAAGTATGAAAATTGTATCTGCAATCGGCTGTGACAACAGGTGGGAGGAAGGGACGGCTGCCCTGGGCACAGTGGTTTACAGTAGGGATGGGGGCACCTTCCTTCTATTACAATAGTGACAGGAGTTGTGACAGCAGTATCACAACTCCTGCTAGCGGCAGGCTGCGTTCTCTCTTCCCCTCCTCCTTCCTGCCAGTGCAGCGCTCTTGTATTCAGAAGAGCACTGTGGTAACCATAGACACAGAAGTGCTGCACTGGCAGGAGGGAGGAGAAGGAGATAGTGCAGTGCTCCTATAGCCTATCAACACAGCTGTTGGCTTCTGCATACAGGTGCACTGACAACTAGGGACTGTTTCTTTTGTTATCTTGGCAGCAGAAATTGCAGGTGAGAGGCTGTTAAGCAAACCCTGAAAAATCCCTAGTTGTTAGTGCAACCATATATGGAAGACGGCAGCACTACCCCCATTGCTGCTCAGATCTGACAGAAGCCTCTGAGAGTATGAATGGCTTTGAATACCTTCACACCCATTGAATGATTATGTATGAATGAGTTTGAGGGTAAACAAAGCCATTCATATGAATGGTTAAAGCTTAAATAAGGATTCATCACTGAATCAGCTCAGAACTGTGAATGGGGAGGGGGTGTCAATTGTTACTGGGAGGGATTTACTGTTGAAGGAGGGTCTTATTGTTGCCTACTGGAGGGTCTATTGATGCTGGCTGCGGAGAGATCTGTTTTTGCTGCCACTGGTCTATTGTTGCTGGAGGGGTATTTTGTTGTGGGTGGTCCATTGTTGCTGGGTGGTCTATTGCTGCAGGGGATCTATTTTACTGCTTTTTCTTCTTGTCATTAACAAATTTCAAACAAATTACTTAGCACCACAAATTGATGCTTGTATTCTTTAAAAGGGCAGTACTGGGAGGAAAGGGGGATAGAACCAAGGAACAGTGCCCAGAGGTGGGTACGGAGCGGAGACAAGGGGTGACTTGGAATGGGAGAGTTCCTGTAGCTATTCTCTGATAACGGCTAATCATTCTGTATTCCAAGATAACAAACTAGGTGGTAGAGGACTTATTGTTGACTTGTTTTCAAAATTCCAGTCTCAAAGGTTATCATTCTCATACTGATTTCACTACCTATTGAATCAGTATCCGTATGACCATCCCAGATTAGGGTTAATTCTACACGTAGGCCAGACCGTACACACGATGAGAATCTTGGATGAACGATCGGCCATTTTTTTTTGCATGCTAGTCTCATACTGAAAGTGAATAAGTTACTAAATTTGTGAAAATTCTTGTACGTCACAATAAACATTCAGAAGTGATGTAATGTATTTTTTTGTATTTGTATTGTATTTTTGAGAAAAGTTTTTGTGCTTGTCCTTTTGAATAATTTTGGATGAAAGCCGTGTACTACTGATCAGATTATCGTACGATTACTTTGAATGCGCAACTTTGTAGAGCTTTGGTTATCATTATGCTTAGCAATGCAGTGGTAATCATAGTGGGGACCTCAAGTGTGGTCCCTGACATCCCTAAAGGGCTGCATATAATATTTAATGAACATAACACTTATATAACGCTGTCAGAGACAGCAGACATACAAAAGAATATGGTCAGAGCTTGCTACAAGAGATTGCCAGAGACTGTTAATGTTCTATAGAAATTCGGGAGATTGTGGACATGCTATAGGAGTTGTTGGAGAGTATGACATTCTTTAGAAGACAGACTGGAGACACATTATAACAGACTGCTATTACAGGGCAATAGGAAAACACAAATCAATGTATGCAGGGTCCCTCAAGGGCTGCACAAAAAATTGTCAGAAAAGGCCACAGGTTGGGCACCAGGGAGTGAACTTTTGTTAATTTTTTCCTTAACGTTTGCAGGGTCGTGAGGCTAATTTTATGGATCTTTTCCTCCTGATGTATTCTCTAAATATCACAGTGGATGTTTTGTTTTTACTATCAGCAGGAGTTTATACCACCTAGTGCATTTGCCAGCAAGGGAAGAGTTTAACAGAGTTACCCAGTAATGTATCATGAGCTGTAAATGCTCTGATGCTAAAGTTAGTTATGTACTAAATGTGGGACAGCTAAACTGCGAGAGAATACGGCAATTGCTCTAACCAATGTGTGAATTACCCCAACAATAATTCAAATCCAAATTCTTTAATTTTGGATAGGGAAAAGTGGGTACCAGCCAAAACAACAACATATCATCTGAGTATAGCACCAGGGGCTCAAAGACAAGGGCAAAAATTCAGGGGCAGCCTTGACAGGTGCCCCTTCGAAGAACAAAAGAATAGGAATGGGAGTTGTTGAGAGGGTAATGTGTTCCTGTTTTTAAGTCTGTGCTTGTGCCCTCAAGTTAATTGAGCCAGCAAGGTGCAAACTGTTTCAATGTCTTGATGTTGCACTGTGTCCTTAGGTTGACCTGTGAGCTGGGGGTAACTGAGCAGGAAGGGTTCATGTTTTTTCTGCCATTTTTAGCAAGGTAATAGTCCCCAGTAGATCATACCACATAAAAAGAGCTCACTGAAATGCTCTATAGAGGCCATGGGGAAAGGCTGCCAAAAATGTAGCTGTTAGTCTTGTCAGCCAGGAATGTGTATGAAGATGTTGTTTGAGAACTGTTTCTGAGTAATGCTAAACTACCTCAGTAAAAGATCTTTATTCGTTTACCTGTATTATCTGGTCTGAAGTTGCTTAAAGGTGTGCGTGCACAGCATATCAAAAGAACAGGGCTTACAACTTGGGGACTGAGTTAGAGGGACACAGTACATAAAGCCCAGCACGTAGAATGCTGTCTAGTGTAGACTATATTGCCGTTGCTAAGGACATGATGGTTACTCTGGTAGTGAAGGGGTGCTATGCTTGGCCGACTCCCCACATACAGACTGGATCTGTGGTGCAGCGTACCTGGGGACCTAGTCTGGGAGTCATGGTAGAGAGAGATGTAGAGGGGCCATTGAGAAGAGAAGAAACACGTAGTTGGAAGTGAAGTGCAATTCCTGCATCCAGTATCAACAGTTTGTCCAACTGTTGATACTGGAAGTGAGGTGACAGGACTTGTTGTGTTGGTGGAGACCAGTACAGGCTCTGCAGTACTGGTTCCTAAATGCTGCATACCTGGGGAGTGATGTTCTCTGGTGTTCTCTAACACAGCCTTTTTCAACTAGGGCGCCTTAAGGCTTCTTCGGGGGTGCCTTGGCAAAATGGCTAAAAATTGCCCAAAAATTGTATACAAGCCAACAGATGGATGAAACCCGCCTTTTAGTTGCACAAAGCCACAGGTTTTCATTGTGCAGCATTACAACCTTCCAGCCACCAATGTCCTAACATCCAATGATGTCATCAATTTATAAGGAGGATGTTGGGCACCTGCAGAGCATCCTTGTTTGACCTTCCCTGGCTCCTTTCCATCAGCACTGGGGTTACATTAGCTGAGTGAGGGAGAGAAACTTAGGAAAAAGAGAAAAACACTGGAATACTAAGCAGTACCATGTGGATGTTGCAGCATGTTGTAAAACTATTTTAGTTTTTTTTACATTTTGGAATGGGGTGCTCAAGATTGTGCATGATTTAAAAGGGTGTCTTGACTGAAAAAAGGTTGAGAAACACCGCTCGAACAAGTAGCTGTGTCCAAAGTGCTTAGTGTTTTTTTTTTTTGTTTTTTTTTTAATTTAAATATTTATTAAATTTTTCATGTTAATACAAAAACCCAAAAAGGGAAATAATTCTCATACAAAGAGACATTTATAACATTTCTACCTTTCCCTTACTAAAAACTCTATTCTTTCCCATCTCACTACCCTCCCTTCCCGCCCCTCATCCCCCCTCCTCCCCCTCTGCAGACTCTAGCCCATTCTACTCTCTTGAGGCTTATTGATTTTTTGCTAACATCCTAATTCATATTTTCCTATATTTCTCTTTCAATCCTGCTCTTTCCCACTTTTCCCATCTCCTAAAATAAACTCTCATCCTATCTTCCTGCATATGGTATGATCTTTCCATTCTACCTATCTGGTTTACTCTGTTAATCCAGTCTTCCTCCTTCGGTACCTCAGCCTTCCGCCAAAACTTAGGTATCAACCCTTTCGCCACATTCAAGCAGTACCAAATACCTGAATCTTTATATTTATTTACAGATGTCTCCACATTGTGTAGGAGGCACGTCGTTGGGTCTAACCCTATGTCAATTTCAGTTATTTCTTTAATCAATTTGACTATTATCTTCCAAAAAGCCTGGATTTTCGGGACATTCCCACCATATGTGAAACACCGTGCCCATCTCTCCACATCCTCTCCAACACATATTTGAGTTTTCCCCATTCATCTACACTCTACACTCGGTGTAATGTGCCATCGTGTCACACACTTATAATTAACCTCAACCTCTCTCATACTAACATTATCGTGTATCAATCTAAACATCTTTCTCTGTCTATCTTCATCAAACCCAACTCCCATATCTCTTTCCCATTTTGTGATAAAAATTAACTTTGTGTTTGTGTCTAATTCTGTGAGTATTCTATACACTTTTGAAATACCGTGCTTCCCATCCCTTCGTGTCTCTAACAACCTTTCAAACATATTCCACTCCTGTTTTATTCTCAGGGGTTTCGGTAGATTACCAATAAAACATTTCAATTGATGATATTTCCACTCATCTATTCTAATAAAAATATCTCCCTTCTTCTCTATTAAATCTTTAAGTGGTCTCAATTCCCCCTCCACCAAAACATCTCTCAGTTGGGTATCCTCCTTTCTAAACCATCTCCCTGATATCTTATTCTTTCCCGTGGGAAAGTACTCAGTATTTGTGAGAGGCATTAATATAGAATTAAATTCCCATTTCATGTTTTTGTGTAAATTGTCCCATACCCTAAGAACATTTAAAGTGTAGATACTTGTGCTTTCTTTAATTCCCCTGAACTGTGGTGGAACCCATATCATCTGGTTCAATCTAATGCCACTAAGATCATTTTCAATTGTTACCCAACTTTTCCCCTTATGGTTAAATGTCCAGTCATATATTCTTGCTAAAACCACTGCTTTATAGTATCTCTTGACATCTGGTAGACCCAGTCCCCCTTTCTCTTTAATCCTACTCAATGTTTCATATGCTATTCTGGGTTTTTTATTCTTCCATATGTATCTTGTTAACATTTTTTTCATTATCTTAAAGAAGGCTTCTGGAATTTTAATTGGTACCATTTGAAATCTATACAGTATTTTAGGCATAATTACCATTTTGACTAGGTTTATACGTCCTATCCAGGATGGATTTCCTCCTTCTAGTATTTTTAAATCTTCCCTGATCTCATTTATCAAAGAGATATAGTTTAATCTATACAAATGCTTAGATGAGGCAGTGAGTTTTATTCCTAGGTATTTTATCTCTTTTTCTCTCCATATAAAGGGGAATTCTTTTTGTAGTTTTTCTTTTTCATTCTTTGATATATTAATATTCAGGATCTCTGTTTTCGTTGGATTAATTTTTAAATTTGATAGTTCACCGTACTCCTTCAGAATCTTCATTATATTTGGGAGAGTTATTCGGGGATTCCCCACATAGAACAATAAGTCGTCCGCAAAGGCCGCTACTCTATGTTCTATGGATTCTATCTGAATTCCCTTTACCGATCCACTATTTCTTATTATTGACAACAGAGGTTCGAGTGACAATACATATAGCAGGGGGGACAGTGGGCAGCCTTGTCTTGTACCATTAGACATTCCAATGGGTTCTGATCTCTCCCCATTTACCGTGATGATTGCAGTAGGCTCCCTATATAATTTACTTATCCACTCTCGCATTCTATCACCTATCCCCAGCACTTTTAAGTTGTCCATCATAAAGCCCCAGTCCACTCTATCAAATGCCTTCTCTGCATCAATTGACAAGAGCACCACCGGGGCTTTCCCTTTTCTACTTTTCTGAATAAGCATCAGGGTTCTCAAGCCGTTATCTCTACCTTCTCTCCCCGGTACAAAGCCCACCTGGTCTCCATGGATCCATTCAGGCATCAGATCCCTCAACCTGTTTGCTAACACCTTTGCATACAGTTTAGTGTCAGTGTTCAATAATGAGATAGGTCTATAGCTGGAGCACTGTGATGGATCTTTTCCCTCCTTGTGAATAAGTACTACATGGGCCTGTAGGGATTCTCTCCTCACTTCCATCCCACCTCCCAGAGCATTCATATATTTCTCCAGCTTGGGTAACAGTACTTCACTAAATTTCTTATAGTACTTAACTGTATAGCCATCCGGGCCTGGGCTTTTTCCCCCCCCTGTGTTTTTTAATGCTATTTTAATTTCTTCCTGGGAAATTTCTGCGTCTAGGGAGTTCAACTGTGCTTCACTTAGTTTTGGTAATCCCGCATTTTTTAAGTATGTCATCTTTTTTTTATTAATTTCTTCTTGAGCTTCTTTTAGAGGGCCTTGGGGACTGATATATAACTTTTTGTAATACTCCGTAAACACTTTAATAATCTCTTTATTTGAGTGGACCAACTCCCCCTTTGAACTTTTTATCTTTTCTATATAGTTCCTATTTTTCTTTTTATTCAAAGCTCTCATTAGATATCTTCCTGGTCTGTCTCCCCATCTGTATCTCTCGTTCAAAACCCTGTTGTATACTCTTCTCTTCTCCTCATCCATCAACCTCTCTAGCTCATCTTTTTTATCCAATAACTTCTGTCTCGTATCTTTTGTTATTTTCTTTTTATGTGTCTGCTCCAAGTCCAATATTTCTTTTAATAGCCCACTGACCCTCTCTCTTCTTTCCTTTTTCTTCCTTGCTCCTGCCGCAATCAAGATTCCTCTTATGAATACCTTATGGCTTTCCCAGACTGTAGCTATCGATACTTCCTCTGTTTCGTTCTCCTTAAAGTATACCTTTTCTCGATTTTCTGAACTACATCCTCATCCAGAAGAAGAGCCTCATTTAACCTCCACCCTAATCCTCCAGTCCACCTTTTTCCCCATCCCATTTTCATTACGACCGGAGCATGGTCCGAGAACGTCCTTGTCTCTATGTCAATTTTAACCAGATGATCTATAAGTTGATGGTCTATTAAGATGTAATCTAATCTCGAGTATATCTCATGTGCATTAGAGAAGAAGGTATAGTCTCTGTCTTTCATATGCGTTATTCTCCAGGTATCCACTAGTTGATATTCATGTATCACTTTTTTCAAAGCTCTCAGAGACCTACTCCCCTCTCTTTGCACAGAAGAGGTATTATCCTTTTGTGGGTCCATACAGAAATTTAGGTCTCCAGCTACTATCAAACGCCCTTTTTTAAATTCCATTAATTTTTTCAACAGACCCTTCATATACATCTCCGGGTTTTTATTAGGGCAGTATATATTGGCTAAAGTACACTCTATCCCCTGAAGTCTACATTTTAAGAATAAAAACCTCCCCTCCGGGTCGGTTCTTCTATCCTCCAGCTCAAATCTCATTTTCTTTGCCAAACCTATTGCAACCCCTTTTGCTCTTTTAATTGGAGAATCTGCATAGTACCATATTGGATAGTGTTTGGATTTCAATTTCACGTTTGCCTCTATCTCAAAGTGCGTCTCCTGTAAAAATACCACTGACGTCGCCCTATGATGTAACTCATTAAACAACCTAAATCTCTTCCCTGGACAACTCAGCCCGTTCACGTTATAGGTGATAAACTGTATTTCTTCCATCATTCCCAATTAACTCCATCTCTCTTCCGGATTGCCTCTTCCTCTTTATCCCTTCTGTCATGCAGAGTATTAACCCAATACCTCCTCCCCTCCCTCCCTCCCACCCAACTCCCGTCCCACCCAACTCCCATCCCCTCCCCCCTCCCTCCCATTTTCCCAGCCCACCCCCCTCTCTCCCCCACCCCTCTTTTTAGGCCTATTGATTGCCTACCAATCATTTGTGGTAATACTATCCACTTTTGATTTAATCTATGGGGAAAAAACTCCAGTCATGGACAGCTTTCCGCCCTCCCCCACCTCCCCTTTAACCCCTAAGTCCTACCAAAATATCTCAATAACAGTGGTTTGAGGACGGCAGGGACAAGGCGGAGAGAGACAGGAGGTAGAGAGAGAGAGAGAGAAAAAAAAGAAAGGGGCTATCTCTCTTCCTCTCCCCCTCCCCCCGCCCCCCCCCCCCCCACCAACCAATTGCCAGTCCTCTTTTCTTTTCGTTCTAATTTCCCGGTGTTCTTCTTCCCAGCCAGAAATCTCCATTCTTTGTAGTTTGAGTCTGTCGCAAAAATTTTTCAAATCTTCTGGGAACCTAAGATATGCTGTAATTCCATTTCTGCATCCTATTAGGCACTCAGGGGTCCCCCATCTATATTGCACCTTTTGTTCTTTCAATCTTTCCAATAGAGGTCTAAGGGTTCTCCTTCTCCATAAAGTCTCTGGTGACAAGTCCGCATATATCTGTAAGTCCTTTCCTTCCTACATAATTACTGCTTTTCCCTTTATCCTCTTCCAAATTTTATCTTTATCTAGGAATTCACAAAATTTGACAAGTATATCTCGTGGCCTATCCTTTCCCGAATTTCCTTGGCATTTTCCTTGTCTAAAAGTTCCTTCTATTTTAGTTTTTTCCATATTAGTACTGTCCATTATGGAATTTAATATTTTACAGACCACCTCTTGCAAATTTTCTCCTTTTGAATTCTCTGGGACCCCACGTATCCTAATATTTCTCCTCCTATTCCTATTTTCTTGTATCTCAGCCTTATAGAGCAGTTTTTCTTGGGCTTTCCCCATGTTAATTATTTCTTTTTCCAATTCGGCAATAATTTGGGACTGATTTTTAACTTTTTCCTCCGCTTCTTCCACTCTCGCCAAAAGGTGTCCCAAATCATTTTGAATATTTACAATTTCTTGTTTTATTGTTTTCTCCAGATCTTTGAACATTTCTGCCATTTCTTTTTTGTTTGGTATTTGTAGCTCTGTCTCCGTCTCTATATTAGCCGATATTTGTTGGCTGCTAATGTCAAGGCCTAGTGATAGTCTAGGGCTACTTTCCAGGCTTAGATCTACTTCACCTTTTCCACTTTTGCCCTGAGACCTTTCTGGGGTTATATTTCCCTGGGAGGTGTATTTTTTGATAGTACCAGTCTAAGTCCCTTTTAGCCCACTTCCTTTTGCGCTTTTATTTTTCATTCTTCTATTGCTCTTATTCTTCTTTATAGGCACAGGGGTTAAGGAGAGATAGCTATTAATACATACGTCACAACTTATCCACTCATTTGATTTTCAAGCTTTTCATTCGTCTTTCCTCTTCTCCTTTCCACTCCTTTACATTTCCCACTCAAGGGGATCCCCTCTCTTCTCTCACACACTGCCTCTCCCAACAGCCCACAAGAAGCACGTTATTTATTGAGACTCGGTCAGAGTCACTCACCCTGCTCGTATCTCTCTTCTTCTCGGGGCCCGACCAGCAATTCTCTCTGTCCTTCAGCTGGGCAGTGTGTTCATTTTAGGGGTTTCTCCAGAAAAATCCTCCTCCTTTCTCTCTCCAATCCCCCGTGTCTCTCCTCCTTCAGAAGCAGGACTCAGAGCAGTGGGCCAACCAACAGGGCCCCAAACAATGAACCGACCAGTATGACTCCCAGTAGTTTAGCAACAGTCAAGGTCTCAGCCAGTAAGCCAGCAGACAGAGCTCCAGGTAGGAACCGGCTGACAGAACTCTAAGCACTGGGTTAAGATGCAGAGCTCCGAGCAGTGAGCCTACCAGCAGGGCACCAGACTATCAGCGCTAAAACAGGGGACCAGGTATTGGGTTTGCAACCGTGCTCCAGGGAGTAAGTCCGCAAGCCGAGCAGCTCCTCTCTCTCTGCACCAAACACCGGTCGGCTTCCTGGTTTCCCAGTGGTGCTTAGCGGCCGGCCACGTGGCTACACCGCTCCACCTTATCTCCCCGCAGCCCGACACACCTTCACCCCGAGCACCGCAGCTGGATCCCGTCTCACGGGTCAGCTCTCCCGCAGGGCTCCTCCATCCATCCAAGGGGGACCACCGCACCGCAGAGTGCAATGCAGAGGGACTACTTGTAAAGTTGGAGCTGGAGTAGCGAGCACTCTGTAGTGATGTCTCCTGTCCCATGCGGATGATCAGTGTACATGTCCCCTCCGCAGAAAGCCGATTACTGGCTCTCCTCTCCTCTCGAGCTGTCAGCGTGACAGCTCGAGAGAAGAGAAATGCCGATAACCTGTTTACATGTGATCAGCTGTGATTGGACACAGCTGATCACATAACCAAGCTGACATCTTCGGCTCTTTCCGTGATCGGTGATCCGCTGTGTTAAAGGGACACAACACACTGGCAATCGCCGTGCTGCGCGCTCCCTGAGCCGCTCATGCGCGGTGAGAATGGCAGGACATCATATGACGTCCTCCCAGAACGAGAGAAACACCTTGCGTCCATCATATTACTATATGGCGGGTGGGAGGTGGTTAAAGTCACCCATCACCAAAAGAACAAGGGCAACTAATCAGCCAGGAAAAACAGGGGCTGCTTAACCAATAGCCTACAGGGCACTTATACCCCCTTCCTGACTAGGCCAATTTCCAGCTTTCAGCGCTGTTGCACTTTGAATGACAATTGCGCTGTACCCATATGAAATGTTTATAATTTTTTTGTGACAGATAGAGCTTTCTTTTGGTGTTATTTAATCACCTCTGGGTTTTTTATTTTTTCTTAAACAAACCAAAAACCACTGAAAATTTGGAAAAAAAAAAGTTTTTTCTTAGTTTTTGTTATAAAATTTTGTAATTTTTCTCCTTCACTGATGTGCACTAATGAGGCTGCAGTGATGGGCACTGATGGGCTGCACTGATGAACACAGCGCACCGCCGATCGCCGCGCATGCGCGGTTAGAATGGGAGGACGTCATATGACGTCCTCCCAGAACGAAAGAACCACCTTGCGTCCATCGTATTACTATATGGCGGGCGGGAGGTAGTTAATGACCTCAAAGCTAAATGTAGGAGGTTTGTAGATGTCGGCTACAACAAAATCCTGTTCAATACAAGCAAATGCACACCGATCGAGGAGATTATTCTGCAGCTCCAGTCTAGTAATGACTAAGCGCTTGTGTAGCGTGAACCGCATTAACATCTTGCTGTCTACTGCTACTGTGTGATGTTTTCATCTACGTATTGTGAAATTATGACGACAAGGTGTGCAGCCATCCAGACTTTTCTCTTTTTTGACAAAATCCTGGATCAGGATTGTCCACCCCCCTCCCCCCTTGCCTGCTGTCCGTCTGCTCCCTCTCCCTTTGATCCACCCCTCCCTCCCCCCTTGCAGATTCCTCGCGTCCTGCCAGCCTACATCAAAGGCTGTGCAGGACGGGAGGAAACGGCCCCTGTGGTGTGGGTAGCACCTCTTGGGCCCCCCCACCAAGAATTCCCGGCGCAGTGCCGCCGACCTGTCTCTGCGCGCCCCCCAGCAGGCGCAGCGCAGGCACGAGGCTTCCCACGCCCACTGGAGACAAAGGCCGCACTCCCTGGGCAAGGCCTGAGTGAGGGGGGCGTGCCTCATTGCCCCGGCAACCCGACGCTGGGCCGGCTGTTGCCGGAGCAACCAGGAAGCATCCTGCACCGGCGTAAGAAGGCCGTCGCAGGACCCAGTTGTGTGTGTGTGTGTGTGTGGTTCGTCCCCCGCTCGGGACAGGGTGCTATGCGGGGTCTGAGCTGAGGCCAGACCCCACAGCCAAGACCCTGCTGAACACCTGCAAGCCTGCTGTGTCCCTGACGATTGTAAAAAGAGGACAAAGTAAGCGCTAAAAGCAATCAAAGCAGCCAAAGCACCAAAAGGATACCAAATAACCTCTCAAAACAAAATGTAAAATAAGGTGCGGCGCTAAATAATCAACAAATAGCAATGATTATAGTATAAGTTATGCCAAAAGAATCATAAAATCATCATAAAACCATCATAAAAAATAAAGTGACTGGTGACAAAGTGCCAAAAATGCATGAGAATTCAGTAACATCTGTGGAGTCCTATAGTCCGTCACTGTTAAAGTGACCAATGGTGTGTATATGTGCTGGAATAATTGTCCCATTGTGAATATGGGAGATCAAATTATCTCCAGTAATAAGTGCTCCATCCAGACAATGGTGAGATAACCAGGGTTAAGAAATTAGCTGTGCACTCACCAGATGCACAGTTCATCTGCACCTTTAGAGAAAATATTCTCTATGGATAACATAAATAAATACACCTCTAATAATGAAATACACCTCTATTAAAAATCCCCACCCGAGAGTCAAACTTTCTCCCTAGAAAGTACAATTCTTAGAACCTGTCTACCACCATGCCGTGAGTAGACTGAATAAACTAGTCAAATATCACAAAATCAATAAAATAATAAAATTATAAGAAAATAATAAAAAACTCCAATACAAGTCCAAAATGTCCACCAAGTCAAATAAATGACCAAATAAATAAGTAAATCCAGTGGGAAGGATTTCAGTCCTAATTAATCCTCATGGTACCTCGAAAAAAGAATATTTATATAGTGCATTATCCTTTAAATAACCAATTAAATTTAATAACAAACTTACATGGGGGTATCAGCTCAACAGTAGACAGAACAAGCCCTGCAGTCCATGGGCATAGAAATCACGTTCTCCAACCATCAAAATGGCCGCGGCTGGAGGTCCCTCAAGAAATGTTTTTAGTTACCATTGACGTAAATTCTTTATATACCAGTATAAAACATAGTGATGGCATAGAAGCTATAAATGGGCCTTAAAATACCATACAGATTTACATATTAAACAAAGGAAATTTATCGTGCAATTGTTGGAATTTAGCATGAGTAAAATTTATTTTTGGTATAAAGGTGATTACTATGAGCAGAGAAAGGGTGTCGCTATGGGCGCCAAATGTGCCAAGCCTGGCTAACATCTTCCTAGCAAAATGGGAACATTTTGAGATTTATGGTAGAAATTGGAAAGATTTGAAAATATGGAAGAGATTTATAGATGACATCCTGTTAATATGGGAGGGTACGGCGGATAGTTTACAATTATTTTTAGAATTTATTGGGCAAAATGAATATGAGCTTGGTTTTACCCATAATATTAGTACAGAATCGGCCAACTTTTTAGATTTGAATATTATTAAGTTTAATAATAAATTATATTTTAAAGAAACAGATAGAAATGGATATATTCCTACTAATAGCTGTCACCATCCCCATTGGGTTCAGGGAATACCGAAGGGACAATTTACTAGAATTATGAGGAATTGTTCCAGGTTGGAAGATTATATTTCACAATCTGAATTGATTAAGGAGAGATTTGTCTCTAAAGGATATGACCCCATGAGATTGGAAAAAATTAGATTTAAAATTAGCCAGAACTATTTGGGGGATGGAAAAAAAATTAAGAAAACTAAAGAGATGAAGGAAGATAGCAATAAGAAAGCGGAATACGCATTCATTTCTCGTTTCAATTGTCAGTTTAAAGAGATAGAAAATATTTTTATAAGTCATTGGCCTAGTTTAAAAAAAGATAATATTTTGGGATCATTTTTACCAGTAAAACCGCCTTTTATTTACAGAAAAACTAATAATCTAAGAAGTTCTCTAGTGAAGGGTGTCATCTCTCCTCCGAACAAGAAAGGTCAAACATTAGAATGTTTGACCTCAAAGGATTTTATCCTTGCAAAAAATGTAAGATTTGTAAGATTACGGGGACTAATAATAGGATGATTTCGCAATTTAGATCACAGTCCACAGGAGAGGAATTTTCCATTAAAAAATTAATTACATGTAATTCACAGTATGTTACACATATGTTGGAATGTCCATGTAAATTCCAATACATAGGGAGAACGAAAAGAAAACTTAATGTTAGATTAAAAGAACATGTAGCTAATATTAAAAAGGGTAAGAAAGATCACAGTGTTTCAAGACATTTTAAAGAATTCCACAACTCTGACCCGAGTTCAGTAAAATTCTGTGGAATTGACACCGTAGAAGGACATTGGAGGGCTGGGAATAGAATTCAGAGATTATCTCAGAACAAAACATTTTGGATTTTTCGGTTGAATACATTGAAATCCAAAGGTCTTAACATAGAGCTAGATTTGAATTGTTTCATTTCAGATTTATGAGAGGGGTAAGAGAGATTTATTTTAGTAGACTTACTCAGTAGATTTATTTATTTTAGTTAATTTATTATTGTATTTAATATTATCAATATTGATAATATTTATAATATATTGATATTTATTAATTGGAGGAGCTGTTTCTGAATTGTAATATTATTTATTGTGAAGATTGAGCTATTATGGATGAGCAATGTATTTAAATCTATGAGAATTTAATGGTTTAGGGATACAGGGACAAGAATTTGTTAAGTGATTATTTATAATTTTAATTCTAATTTGGATTGGTAGTATATGAGATTTATCCTGTCAGTAATTTTATGGTTGAATAAAATTTGAACAGTAGAGGGGGGTAGAGCTATTTTATGAATCAGTGTAGGAGGTTTTATGTATGGATTTGAGTTATGTATAGAATATTGTAATTTTATTTATATATTGTGGGTATCTAGGAGCTGCATGGATAGAATAGGAAGTTATGTGTTATTAGCACGAGACAGTTATTCATTATGTTTATTTATTGTGTGTTCTTTGAAGTACTTTATTGAGTATAACTGTTCCATGTGTAATAGTATACTTTCTGTTGTAACCCGTAATAGAAGGGTGGTCCTATGGGTTTTGAGAAAGTAACAGTTCCAGCCTGCTCGTTTTTAGTTAGGGCAATGGTAGTAGTATGTGGGGACTGTTTTTCCCATTTCTAAAATGGCGGCTGTAGCTTCCGGTCAATTGAAAGCTTGAAGATAAGAGGAGCGGCCTCAGAGACGTCTGGATCCTTTCAGACAAAGTCCAGAAGTGACGAAACGCGTTAGAGATGTGACGTCAAGACGCACACGCGGAAACCGGAAGTGCCGCCGTGGCCATTTTGATGGTTGGAGAACGTGATTTCTATGCCCATGGACTGCAGGGCTTGTTCTGTCTACTGTACAGCTGATACCCCCATGTACGTTTGTTATTAAATTTAACCCTACACTTGGAAAATCGATTCTAAGAGTCTTCTTCTGATCTGTGAGGATTATGGAGGATGAAGTGAATGGACACTAGGGAGCTATACTGTCACCAGAAATATTAGATGAGCTTGTGAATACTACCAGAGGGTAATAGTATTTAGTATCACTATATGTAGTGTTCACAGAGTGTTCACTGTATGCGTTGTAGTGGTCACTGAGTGTTCACTTATTTATTGAAGTACTCACTAGAAGATTGTTTTTTGGTTCACACAAATACTTTTTTCAGTATTTTGGATAGATTGTTTATATATTTATATAATATTTATTTTTTTTTGTATCACTTATAATCACATTTTGGGTGGTTTGGATTTTTCATGGATTGGAATTTTGCACTTTACTGTTATTGGTTACTTAAAGGATAATGCACTATATAAATATTCTTTTTTCGAGGTACCACGAGGATCAATTAGGACTGGAATCCTTCCCACTGGATTTACTTATTTATTTGGTCATTTATTTGACTTGGTGGACATTTTGGACTTGTATTGGACTTTTTTATTATTTTCTTATAAATTTTATTATTTTATTGATTTTGTGATATTTGACTAGTTTATTCAGTCTACTCACGGGGCATGGTGGTAGAAAGGTTATAAGAAAGATTCTCTATGGATACACGGAAGGCTCCTGTGTGGACGGATCTGGTCTGATATTCCCCCTCACTGCTCCCTCCTGCTGGTAGTATGGCTCTGTTCCCCCTTTAATATACAGTTGCAAGAAAAAGTATGTGAACCCCTTGGGATTACGTGGAGTTTTGCATGAATTGGGCATAAAATGTGCTCTGAACGTCATCTAAGTCACAACAATAGAAGAACACAGTCTGCTGAACATAATACTACACAAACATTAGATGTTGCCATGGTTTAATTGCACATAACATGTAAACATTCACAGTGCAGGGAGGAAAAAGTATGTGAACCCCTAGCTTAATGACTTCTCCCAGAGCTATTTAGAGCCAGGAGTGAGCCAACCTTGACTCCAATCAGTGTGATGATATTGGATGTGTTGCTGACAGCTGTCCTGCCCTTAAAAAACACACACCTGCTTTGGGTTTACTGGTTTCAAGAAGTACTGTCTGATGTGAGCCATGCCTCGCAGAAAAGAGCTCTCAGAAGACCTACGATCAATAATTGTTGACTTGCATGAAGCTGGAAAGGGTTACAAAAGTATCTCCAAAAGCCTTGATGTTCATGTGTCCACAGTAAGACAGACTGTCTACAAATGGAGAAAGTTTAGCACTGTTGCTACTCTCCCTAGGTGTGGTCGTCCTGTAAAAATGACTGCAAGAGCACAGCGCAGAATGCTGCATGAGGTAAAGAAGAATCCCAGAGTGTCAGCTAAAGACCTACAGAAATCTCTGGCACATGCTAACATTTTTGTTGACACATCTACAATAAGGAAAACATTAAACAAGAATGGAGTACATGGGAGGACACCACGGAGGAAGCCATTGCTGTCCAAAAGGAATATTATAGCACGTTTGAAGTTTGCAAAAGAGCACCTGGATGTTCCACAGCACTACTGGCAAAATACACTGTGGACAGATGAAACCAAGATTGAGTTGTTTGGGAAGAACACACAACACTATGTGTGGAGAAAAAAAGGCACAGCACACCAACATCAAAACCTCATCCCCGCTGTAAAACATGACGGAGGGAGCATCATGGTTTGGGGCTGCTTTGCTGCCTCAGGGCCTGGACGGATTGTTGTCATTAATGGGAAAATGAATTCCAGAGTTTATCAAGACATTTTGCAGGAAAACGTATGACCATCTGTCTGCCAACTGAAGCTCCGTAGAGGATGGGTGATGCAACAGGACAATGACCCAAAGCATACAAGTAATTCAACAAAACAGTGGCTGAAACAGCACAGAATACGCCTTCTGGAGTGGCCCAGTCAGAGTCCTGACCTCAACCCGATTGAAATGCTGTGGCATGACCTTAAGAGAGCGATTCACACCAGACATCCCAAGAATATTGCCACACTGAAACAGTTTTGTGAAGAGGAGTGGTCCAAAATTACTCCAGATCGTTGTGCAGGTCTGATCTGCAACTACAGGAAACGTTTGGTTGAGGTTATTGCTGCCAAAGGAGGGTCAAACTGTTATTAAGTCCAAAGGTTCACATACTTTTTCCTCCCTGCACTGTGAATGTTTACATATTATGTGCAATTAAACCATGGCAACATCTAATGTTTGTGTAGTATTATGTTCAGCAGACTGTGTTCTTCTATGGTTGTGACTTAGATGACGTTCAGAGCACATTTTATGCCCAATTCATGCAAATCTCCACGTAATCCCAAGGGGTTCACATACTTTTTCTTGCAACTGTAGCTCTGTAGCTTTGAAGCACACCCCCTATGATTATGTGCGGTTAGCACGAAACGCGTCAGAGAGGAGCTACAGCGTCATGACATCACGCCGCCAGCACCATGCGGGTCCCGGTGGCCATCTTGGAAATTTTCTAATGGTCAGTGAATTTGTTTCTTCCTCAGTGGAACTGCTTTTTTTTAATAAATACCATAAACAGTATCACACTATTGGCCTCCTCTTTTCTGGGCTTTTTCTGAGTCACCAACAACTTACAGAGCTATATGAAAATGGGAACAGAGCCATACTACCAGCAGGAGGGAGCAGTGAGGGGGAATACCTGACCAGACCAGATCCGTCCACACAGGAGCCTTCAGTGTATCCATAGAGAATATTGTCTATAAATGTGCAGATTAACTGTGCATCTGGTGAGTGCACAGCTATTTTCTTAACACCGGTTATCTCACCATTGTCTGGATGGAGCACTTATTACTGGAGATAATTTGATCTCCCATATTATTATTATTATTATACAGTATTTATAAAGCACCAATGGTTCACTCAGCGCTGTACATTACAAAGGGGGACAGAACATGTGACAGAACAATACCAATACAATGCAAAACATGAGGGGATCGAGGGCCCTGCTCTTTCGAGCTTACAATCTAGGAGGGAGGGGATAGTGGTACAGGAGGAGATAGCTGTGGGGGATGGAGTGGTAGGAAGAGTGGAGGAGGTCGGCAGGTTAGCAGGGGGTGGGGTAGGCTTCCCTGAAGAGATGGGTTTTCAGTGAGCGCCTAAAGGAGAGGAGAGTAGGTGATAATCTGATGGGTTGGGGCAGGGAGTTCGAGAGGATGGGTGACACCCTGGAGAAGTCCTGGAGGTGGGCATGGGAGGAGGAGACCAGGGAACTAGAGAGAAGGAGGTCTTGTAAAGAGCGGAGTGTGCGTGCTGGGTGGTACTGGGTGGTCAGTGATGTAGTACGGGGCAGTATGGTGGACAGCTTTGTACGTCAGTGTTAGGATTTTGAATTTGATCCGTTGCGCAATCGGAAGCCAGTGGAGGGATTGGCAGAGGGGGGTGGCGGAGATGGAGCAGTTGGAAAGGTGAATGAGTCTGGCAGCCGTATTCAGGATTGACTGAAGCGGGGATAGCCAGCGGCGAGGCATGCCAGTGAGGAGGGAGTTGCAGTAGTCGAGTCCTGATATGATGAGGGAGTGGATGAGCTGTTTTAGTGGTTTCTGGGGTTAGGAACGTTGCGTATTTTGGCGATGTTGTGGAGGTGGAGTCTGCATCAGTTTGTTAAAGATTGGACTTGGGGCTGGAAGGATAGGTTGGAGTCCAGAATGACACCAAGTACTCTGGCCTGCGGGGCGGGTTTGATGGTGGCGTTGTTGGATGTGACGGAGAAGTCAATGGGGGGTGGTGTCCGGGCTGGAGGGAAGACAAGAAACTGAAGTTCAGTTTAAGGAAGTGGAGCGACATCCAGTCTGATATGTCGCTCAGTAGGTGTGTGATTCGGGCGGAGACCGAAGGGGTGAGGTGGGGGGTTGAGAGATAGATTTGTGTGTCGTCGGCATAGAGGTGGTAGTTGAAGCCGTGAGAGTGTATGAGTTGGCCAAGGGAGGAGGTGTAGATGGAGAAGAGAAGGGGCCCGAGGACAGAGCCTTGAGGGACCCCAACAGAGAGGGGGAGTGAGGGGGAGGTGGTAGCATTATAGGTAACGCTGAAAGTGCGTTGTGACAGGTAGGATGAGAGACAGGAGAGGGCAGAATCTCTGAGGCCGAGGGAGTGTAGTTTTTTGAGGAGGAGGGGGTGGTCGACTGTGTCGAAGGCCGCAGAGATGTCAAGGAGTAGGAGCACTGAATAGTGGCCATTAGCTTTGGGACAATTATTCCAGCACCTATACACACCATTGGTCACTTTAACAGTGACAGACTATATGACACCACAGATGTCACTGAATTCTCATGCATTTTTGGCACTTTGTCACCAGTCACTTTATTTTTTATGATGATTTTATGATTCTTTTGGCATAATGTATACTATAATCATTACTATTTGTTGATTATTTAGCGCCGCACCTTATTTTACAGTTTGTGTCCCTGACAAGCTGACCGCTGTGTTGGTCCCCTGCACGAGAGAGAGAGAGAACAGCGGTTGGGAGGTCTGAGCTGTTGTTGCTGGAAAGCTGAACCCTGTCTGCTGACCGCTTTGTCCCTGGAAAGCTGTGTGAAGTCTGAGCTGAGGTCAGACCCCACAGCCAAGACCCCACTGAGTCCCCGTGAGCCTGCTGTTGTCCCTGGAAAGCTGAACCCTGTCTGCTGACCGCTTTGTTCCTGGAAAGCTGTGTGAGGTCTGAGCTGAAGTCAGACCCCACAGCCAAGACCCCGCTGAGTCCCCGTGAGCCTGCTGTTGTCCCTGGAAAGCTGAGTCCCCGTGAGCCTGCTGTTGTCCCTGGAAATCTGAACCCTGTCTGCTGACGGCTTTGTCCCTGGAAAGCTGTGTGAGGTCTGAGCTGAGGTCAGACCCCACAGCCAAGACCCTGCTGAGTCCCCGTGAGCCTGCTGTTGTCCCTGGAAAGATGTGTGAGGTCTGAGCTGAGGTCAGACCCTGCTGAGTCCCCGTGAGCCTGCTGTTGTCCCTGGAAAGCTGCTCCCTGTCTGCTGATCGAGTTTCCCTGGAAGCCGCCTGCTGCTGAGTGTCTGCAAGCCGAAGCCGCCTGCAGCTGAGTGTCTGCAAGCCGCCTACCGTGAGTGTCCCTGCAAGCCGCCTACAGTGAGTGTCCCTACAAGCCGCCTGCTGCTGAGTGTCTGCAAGCTGCCTACCGTGAGTGTCCCTACAAGCCGCATGTTGCGGAGTGCCCTGAACTGCCCCTATTGTGTGCCCAGATTACCCTTGCCTGAACTGCCCCTATTGTGTGCTCAGATTACCCTTACCTGAACTGCCCCATTGAGGGCCCGGATTATTGCTACCTGAACTGCCCCATTGAGTGCCTGGATCAGTGCTGCCTGAACTGCCCCTATTGTGTGCCGGGATTAATACTGGCTCGGACTGCCTATTGCGTGTCTGGAGTATCATAGCTACCTGGACTGCACCACTGAGTGCTCGGGTCTTCGCTACCTAGATTGCCCTATCGTGGGCCGGATTACAATTATTTTGGGCTCCTCCCCTCTCTTCCCTTTTTTGGGTACCTGGAATCTACCTTCCTACCCTGACTGAGCGCCTTCCATAGTTCAATAAAGCTTTGTGTGTTTACCATCTTCTTTGTGTGTTCTGTCCTGCCTACGTTTCCGTCACAAGGATAAAGCCAGGTTGAACAGCAGCACTGTAAAGTTAACTACTTGCCCTCTAGAGGATTTATCCCCCCCCCCCCTTAATGACCAGGCCTCTTTTTGCTACCCAGCGCTGCACTAATTCAACTGATAATTGCGCGGTCATGCAATGCTGTATCCAAACAAAATTTTTTCCACACAAATAGAGCTTTCTTTCAGTGGTATCTGATCGCCTGTGCACTTTTTATTTTTTGCGCTATAAACAAAAAAAAAGACCAAAAATTTTGAAGAAAAATTATATTTTTTACTTTCGGCTATAAAAAATATATAGTAAACTCAGTTCGTTATACATTTATGCCAAAATGTATTCTGGTACGTTTTTGGTAAAAAAAAAAGTCTAAGTGTATATTGATTGCTTTGTGTGAAAGTTATAGCATCTACAAACTATGGTATAGATACTGCAATTTACACCATTTTTGTGCTATACAACGTTGCACTAGTTTACCGGGCAATTGTGTGGTCATACAATATTGCACATAAATGAAATTTATGTCCTTTTTTTCACACAAATAGAGCTTTCTTTTGCTGGTATTCGATCACCTGTGCACTTTTAATTTTTGGCGCTATAAACAAAAAAATTTTGAAGAAAAAAATTTTTTGGGGAAAAAAATATTCTCATTTCAGTCCTAAAAAATATCCAAAAAACTAAAATTTCGTCATAAATTTAGGCCAAAATGTATTCCGCTACATGTTTTTGGTTAACAAAATCCCAATAAGTGTATATTGATTGCTTTGTGTGAAAGTTATAGCATCTACAAACTATGGTATAGAATAGATAATGGAATTTACACAGCTTTTACTTTCTGACTGCTTATCACATTTCTTGAGGTGCTAAAATACCAGGACAGTACAAACACCCCCAAATGAACCCTTTTCGGAAAGTAGACGCCCTAACCTATCTGCTCAGAGGCATATTGATTCCAAGATTTATTTTTTTTCCACGAGTTTCTGGAAAATGACAAAAACATTTTTTTTTTTTTTTACACAAAGTTGTCATTTAAATGATTTATTTTTCGCACAAGCCATGGGCATATGTGGAATTACACCCCAAAATACATTCTGCTACTTCTACGAAGTATGGGGATACCACATGTGTGAGACTTTTTTGGGAGCCTAGCCACATACAATCCAATGACCACTTTGAAACTCGGAAGGTGCGTAACTTCCTCCTTTCACTTCCTCACTACTTACAATAGTTTCGGAGGCCCTGAAATGCCAGGATAGCACCAAACCCCCCCCCCCCCAAATGATCTGCTTTTGGAAAGTAGATACCCCAAGGAATTTAAAAAGAGGCATGGTGAGTATTTTGCAGATCTTATTTTTTTCTCACAATGTTTTGAAATATAAAAAAAAAAAGAAAAAATATGTTTTTGTTTTTTTTCTTCATTTTCCAAAAACTTGTGGCAACAAACGAGATCTGCAAAATACTCACCATGATTCTGAACAAATTCCTTGGGGTGTCTACTTTCCAAAAAGGGGTCAGTTGGGGGGGGGGTGTTGCTATCCTAGCATTTCAGGGCCCCTCGAAACTGATAGGTAGTCAGGAAGTATAACGAGGAAATAAAGCCCTTTAAAAGCCTGAAGGTGCTTATTGGATTTTGGGGTCTTATACTTGGCTAGACTGCCAAAACGTCTCTAACATGTGGTACCCCCATACTCGGGAGAAGTAGCAGAATTTATTTTGGGGAGTAATTCCACATATACCCATGGCATGTGTCAGCAGTAAATCATTTAGGTGACAATTTTTTGTAAAAAAAAACATTATTTTTGATTCATTCTTCTAATCACCTGAAGATCAAGCCTTTTCTGACACTTTTTGTTCACATGAAAACAAATCAGTATTTTTTGCTAGGAAATTAATTTAAATCCCCAAACATTATAGATTTTTTTAAAGCAGACACCCTAGTGAATAAAATGGTGGGTGCTACAATTTTTTGTTACATAATACTCGCGCAGCAATTTTTCAAATGCAAATTTTAAAAAAATGCACTTTTTTTACTTTTAATGCACAAAAACACAACATACCGTGCATGCCCCCTGCAATGGCGACAAACTGCATACTTTTTTAATATCCATAGGCAACGTTTTAACCGTTTCAATACCGTGCAATTTTACACCTTCCTGCCCAGGCCAGTTTTCAGGTTTCAGCGCTCTCACACTTTGAATGACAATTGCGCGGTCATACAACATTGTACCCAAACTAAAATTTGATCATTTTCTTCACACAACTAGAGCTTTCTTTTGGTGGTATTTAATCACCGCTGGGGTTTTTATTTTTTGCTAAATTAACAAAAAAAGACCAAAAGTTTTGAAAAAAAAACACATTTTTCTTTGTTTCTGTTATAAAAGTTTACAAATAAATAATTGTTCTTCATAAATTTAGGCCGAGATGTATTCTGCTACATGTCTTTGGTGAAAATAACCCAAATTAGGATGTATTTTTTAGTTTGTAGGAAAGTTATAGAGTTCACAAACTATGGTATAGATCTGAATATTGATCAATCCTGAAGTACTGACAGCCAATCTAATATCTTGAGGTCCAAGAATGTCAGAACAGTACAGATATCCCCCAAATGACCCCTTTTTGCAGAGTAGACAGTCCGACGTACTTCATAAGAGGCATGGCGAGTTTTTTGAAGTTGTATTTTTTTGTCATAATTTTTCGGAAAATGAAAAAATTAAAAAAATTATTTTCACTATTTTTTTTTTTACATACTGTCACCAGTGCAGTACAGCGTCATCATATAACTGGCATGGCGGTGAACAGCGACACTGACTGGTGACAGTATGAAAAAAAAATATATATATTTTTTTTTAATTTTTTTTTTATTTTTTTATTATATTTAATTTTTTATTACATTTTTTTTATTTTTTTAAGATTTTTTTTCATATTTTACTATGACCAAAATAGTACAATGTTACCATAGTAACACTGTACTACTTCGGGGAAGTGATCAGTATTTTCTTTTTTTTTTTTTTACACAATTTGCTTATAGCAAAGAATTACTTTGCTATAAGCAAGCATTTACCTGAATGAAATCGATTCATTCAGCTTTTTTTTCTTTTTTTTTTTTTTTGTGCTTAGCTGTGATTTGGTCACAGCTAATCACATGACATGTGCATGTGATTAGCTGTGACCATTCACAGCTAGGCACTAGTATACAATGGATGGCATCATGAATGAAGCCATCCATTGTATACAACTGTCATGTGACCTGCTGTGATTGGTCACAGCAGGTCACATGGTACCAGCAACGGGAGCCGGTACTCGGATCTGTCATCGGCCGTGTCCGAGGTGCACGGGCAGTGACAGATCGCACTGCTGCGTTGCTCTGCAACCGAGCAAACCGCGCATGTGCGGGAGCACGCCAAATGGCGTGCACCCGGAAAGCTGCAGCGCTTTTTAACCCGCCAAACGACCATTGGCCGGGCGGCTAATGGTTAAAAGCCTTTACAAGCTATCATTTTAGAGTTACAGAGCAGGTCTAGTGTTAGAATTACTGCCCTTGATCTGATGCTCATGGCGATACCACACAATGATGGTGCAATCACTGTTTACATACCAGCACAGGGTCAATGTTCAAGCACACAGGTGTGCGCGCATGTGGGGGGGGGGGGGGGCGAGGTTTTTTTTTTAAATTATTTTTACACTGTCCCTTTAATTTTTTTTTTTATCACTTTTGATGCCATCACAGGGAATGCAAATTCCCCTATAACTTCAATGGGCATTGTCATATATTCTTTTTTGAAAAATCTGGGGTCTATCAGACTCTAGATATCTCCTCTGCCCTTACATTATCTAATCTCACCACGATCGGTGCGATCAGATGCTTTCCCAATTTACACATGGCGCTGTTTATATCCTGTGAAACTAAAGTGATGAAATGCTCGTAGCTTCCAATTTCTTAGACTATAGAGATGATTGGCACCATTCTGGTCTCCAATCAGCTCTATGGTCAGCTGGCAGAAACACCGGCTGCATTCTCAGGTCCCCCCCGATGTCACTGGACTGCCCGAGAAGGCCGTGGAAGGCAGCGGGGGAGAACGGTCATAATCTCCAGCTGCTTGTAAAAGCAATCCTGCTGCTAATTAGACACTAGGATTTCTTTTACATGAGAAAAATGATACCAGGATCTGTAGGCATCATCCTGGTATAACCATTCAAAGCCTAGGGATGTACCAGTACATCACTGATCCTTGTTGGGTATATATGCTATGTTCTTTTTTTTTTTTGTTTGTATGCAGCCTGTGGGCTGAATGAAAAAAAGAGAAGAAATCTCTGCCAGAATAAGTGCGTGGTATGCCCAGCATTAGAATATACCGCCCTACATCCATCCACTTCTAATGGTGGGCACACATTAGGTCACACGGTGCCACATGCGCCTGTTCCAAGATTGTACAAATGTCTAAATAGTGGCACGCTTGAATAAAAATTGTCTACGTATAAGTGGAACCCCATATGGAAAAAGGATGACACCAAGTTCATCTTGCCGCTGCTCCCCATGTAGTCTGGGCATCCGGGGGGCTCCACGTGACTATCTTTTCCCTCGTAAATCCGAAACTTATATGTACAGTAATACCTCGGTTTACGAATGCCTCTGTTAATGTAATTTTCAGTTTACGAATGAAAATCCATTGAAAATAATGCCTCGCTTTACAAATTTTTTTACACATTTTCTTCACAATATGACGTGTATGTCAGTGCTGATTTTTAAATGCTGATTTTTTCTTCACTATAGCTCACAACATTAGCTGTCACTTTCCCCAGAGCTAAAGGATACTTTGTATCTTTTAAGAAACTGAAAGGAAACATTGTTTCTTTTTACTTGGGGAAATAAACTAAAAGAAACTTTCTCTCTTTTAGCTGGAGGGGGAAAGTGACAGCTAAATTTCTGAACTACTGTATAGTGAAGAAAAAACAAAACGGTAATTACATTTAAAAACTGGCAACTGACAGCTGAGTGTAAAAGAATTGCCGGCAATTAAAACATTTTTTTTAATTGCCGGCTATTCTTTTACATTCAACTGTCAGTGGGGAACCCCGCTGACAGCTGAAACATTAAAACATGGTTATCACTACTAAAATACCGCATGAGTTAATAAAAATAACTCAAGCAGTATTTTAGTAGCGTTTACTGTCTTTCTGACCTTCGGAACGGATTAATTGGTTTTCAATGCATTCCTATGGGAAACAGTGTTCATGAGTTTTTCACTATACGAAATGTCCTGCAGAACGAATTCAATTTGTAAACCGAGGTATTACTGTATAGCCTGTTGCCCTCTCACAGGTCTTATACATCTTGACCCCATATCTGGTATGCTTGCTGGGGAGAAATTGTTTGAATGCAAGGTGGCCAGAAAAAATTAATGAGGGACTTATCAATGTAGATTTTGTGCTGGGGAGTATAGACATCTGGAAATTTTTGGATCAGGTGATTTACAAGGGGCTGAATTTTGTGGAGTTCAAGGTCACCCCTTGGACAACAGAGTGTATTGTCGTTGAAATGCATAAAACACATTATACTCTCATATCTATGCCTGGCCATGACAACAGAGAACACGGGCATGTGATGAATCGGGTCTGTGGACCAATACAACCGCAATTAATTTTTAGTAATGCCCATTGTCACGGGCGCAAGATCGCCGCCACCAACATGCGACAATCTCACGACCTCTGCCACCAATATGTCACGATCGCGGCGTCAGGCCCCAGACCTTCTCACCAAACTCGTGACCGAAGGACCGGGCGATCTAAAACCGCGATGTAGCGTGCATAACAATGCCACACCCAGCTGCACCCTACACAGCGATTTTCCAGCTAATGGATTTCAATCTGTGCCTGCAGCCTGGATGCGCTTGTTACTGGGTCAAGTTAATTACGCAACTGACCCTTACACTGCCACCACCCCTTTTTGTACATAGAAAGGGGAAACTCTCTTTATCAAATATACACTTTAATGGTTGGAAAGTCGTCTATCCAATATGGTCACCGCAGGCTGATTGGGCAGAGGATTAAACAAACACAGTAGCGTCTCTTTAGAGGCAGGAATTTGTAAATTGCAATTAAGTGCTTTAGAAACAGTTTAACACTTTCAGAAAGAAAGATTTATTACTAAAAGAGTCAAACAAGTGCAATAAAATATTTACACAAAAAGATGTAACTAAGATATATATATATATATATATATATATATATATATATATATATATATACAGTTGCAAGAAAAAGTATGTGAACCCCTTGGGATTACGTGGAGTTTTGCATGAATTGGGCATAAAATGTGCTCTGAACGTCATCTAAGTCACAACAATAGAAGAACACAGTCTGCTGAACATAATACTACACAAACATTAGATGTTGCCATGGTTTAATTGCACATAACATTTTACATTCACAGTGCAGGGAGTAAAAAGTATGTGAACCTTTGGACTTAATAACTGGTTGACCCTCCTTTGGCAGCAATAACCTCAACCAAACATTTCCTGTAGTTGCAGATCAGACCTGCACAACCATCTGGAGTAATTTTGGACCACTCCTCTTCACAAAACTGTCTCAGTGTAGCAATATTCTTGGGATGTCTGGTGTGAATCGCTCTCTTAAGGTCATGCCACAGCATTTCAATCGGATTGAGGTCAGGACTCTGACTGGGCCACTCCAGAAGGCGTATTCTGTGCTGTTGCAGCCATTGTTTTGTTGAATTACTTGTATGCTTTGGGTCATTGTCCTGTTGCATCACCCATCCTCTGCGGAGATTCAGTTGGCGGACAGATGGTCGTACGTTTTCCTGCAAAATGTCTTGATAAACTCTGGAATTCATTTTCCCATCAATGATAACAATCCGTCCAGGCCCTGAGGCAGCAAAATAGTCCCAAACCATGATGCTCCCTCCGCCATGTTTTACAGTGGGGGTGAGGTTTTGATGTTGGTGTGCTGTGCCATTTTTTCTCCACACATAGTGTTGTGTGTTCTTCCCAAACAACTCAATCTTGGTTTCATCTGTCCACAGTATATTTTGCCAGGAATGCTGTGGAACATCCAGGTGCTCTTTTGCAAACTTCAAACGTGCTGCAATATTCTTTTTGGACAGCAATGGCTTCCTCCGTGGTGTCCTCCCATGTACTCCATTCTTGTTTAATGTTTTCCTTATTGTAGATGTGTCAACAAAAATGTTAGAATGTGCCAGAGATTTCTGTAGGTCTTTAGCTGACACTCTGGGATTCTTCTTTACCTCATGCAGCATTCTGCACTGTGCTCTTGTAGTCATTTTTACAGGACGACCACGCCTAGGGAGAGTAGCAACAGTGCTAAACTTTCTCCATTTGTAGACAGTCTGTCTTACCATGGATACATGAACATCAAGGCTTTTGGAGATACTTTTGTAACCCTTTCCAGCTTCATGCAAGTCAACAATTCTTGATCGTAGGTCTTCTGAGAGCTCTTTTCTGCAAGGCATGGTTCACATCAGACAGTGCTTCTTGAAATCAGTAAACCCAAAACAGGTGTGTGTTTTATAAGGGCAGGACAGCTGTCAGCAACACATCCAATATCATCACACTGATTGGAGTCAAGGTTGGCTCACTCCTGGCTCCAATTAGCTCTGGGAGAAGTCATTAAGCTAGGGCCTCACATACTTTTTCCTCCCTGCACTGTGAATGTTTACATGTTATGTGCAATTAAACCATGGAAACATCTAATGTTTGTGTAGTATTATGTTCAGCAGACTGTGTTCTTCTATTGTTGTGACTTAGATGATGTTCAGAGCACATTTTATGCCCAATTCATGCAAAACTCCACGTAATCCCAAGGGGTTCACATACTTTTTCTTGCAACTGTATATATATACACACAAAGAACCATAGCACAGCAGAGAGATAACAGGAAGGAAGGTAAAGGGTTACTTGCCATTTAAGCCTTTGATGTAAGTACATCCACGTTGCAGAGCAGAATGGTGCTTTGATCTCCCGCTGTTACGATGGAAAAAATGGGAGAAGTCTTCAACTTAACTTTTTAGGCCTGCTAGCCTGTGTTTTAAAGTCCCCCAGCAGGGGGGTGGCTCTGAGTAACTGACCAATACTCTGTTTAGGGAAGTATCGTCGGGCGGACTCTGAATTAGAACCAACATCTTCATAATCCATGATATGAAACATAGCGGACAAACTGACTTGAGGAATGTTCATTTAATTCTGCCACCTAAGCTGCTAGGTTTTATGAGGTTACAATCTCTTTCAATTCCTGGGAAAAGCTGCCTTATCTCTGTTACGAGGTGATAGAATACACATGTTCTGGGCAGCTAGTCTCTGTCTCTCTTGGGGGGCTTTGTAGCTCTGGGCCCCCTGCTGCTCTACCTGCCAGTGACACTTTTAACACACACACATCTGTCACTGTGCCTCTCAGGAAGGGAGGGGGAAGGAGAATAAGGGATAAATTAATACTTTAATAAAGGGGGAATCTGCGTCCATCTCTGATGCGCAAGTTGGCTACACCTCCCCCTCAGGTAGTTGCAAGGGAGGGAACTACAAGTTCCCTCCTGACGTAACCAACCTCTGCGGGCTCGACCTGTCATAATAACCCATCCGCGTTGCCATGGGTGCTGCCCTTCTTATGCTGTATGGTGAAATCGTATTGCTGGAGAATTAGGCTCCATCGGAGTAGTTTGCCATTCTCCCCAGCCACACGATTTAGCCAGCTCAGAGGATTGTGATCAGTGATCACGGTGAAGGGCTCAGGACTGCACCCACTCCATATGCAGAGGCATCCGTTTGCACTAGGAAACGGTGGGTGAAGTCTGGAGCCTGTAGTACAGGGGCGCTGGCCAGCGCCTCCTTCAAGGCCTGGAAGGCCTTCTTGGTCAGGTCAGTCAGGGGTTTCGCCAGGCTACTATAGTTACATACAAACTTCCGATAGTAGCCAGCTGTCCCCAGGAATGACATGACCTGTTTCTTGGTTTGTGGGGTCAGCCAGGCCAGGATGGCCTCCACCTTCCCTGTTTCAGGCCTCAGCATGCCTCCTCCTACCTGGTGTCCCAAATACTGACATCTGTCATGCCTATCTGACACTTGCTGGGTTTGACTATCAGATTGGCGGCTGTCAGCTTGTCCAGAACCTGTGACAGATGCACCAGATGTTCGTCCCAGGTGGGGCTGAACACAGCGATGTCGTCCAGGTAGGCTACTGCGCATTGTTCTAGCCCCTCCAACAGGTCGTTCATTACCCTCTGGAAGGTGGCTGGGGCATTCTTCATCCCAAAGGGCATGGCCGTGAATTCGAACAAGCCGAATGGGGTGATGAAGGCAGACTTTTCCTGGGCCTCAGGCGCTAGAGGAATTTGCCAGTACCCCCTGCTCAGATCCATGATTGTGAGATAGCAGGAAGTCGCCAGCCTATCCAACAATTCATCGATCCGGAGCATGGGGTAGGCGTCGGCAGTGGTGATGGCGTTCAGTTTCCGATAGTCCACACAGAACCGGGTTGTCCGGTCCTTTTTGGGGACCAGGACTACAGGAAACGCCCAGGCACTGTGGGACTTCTGAATCACCCCCAACTGCATCATTTCCTCCACCTCCTTTTTCATATCAGCCAGCACCTCTAACGAGACGTGATAGGCGGATTGTTTAATAGGAGGATGGGCCCCCGTGTCTACTTTGTGGGCAGCGAGGTGGGTTCTCACAGGCTTCCCAGTAAACCTACCCCCATATACTGCCAGCACTCTCTCCAGCCCAGGTACAGTGGGGCAAAAAAGTATTTAGTCAGCAATCAATTGTGCAAGTTCTCCCACTTAAAAAGATGAGAGAGGCCTGTAATTGGCATCATAGGTAGACCTCAACTATGAGAGACAAAATGAGAAAAAAAATCCAGACAATCACATTGGCTGATTTGGAAAGAATTTATTTGCAAATTATGGTGGAAAATAAGTATTTGGTCACCTACAAACAAGCAAGATTTCTGGCTCTCACAGACCTGTACCTTCTTCTTTAAGAGGCTCCTCTGTCCTGCACTCATTACCTGTATCAATGGCACCTGTTTGAACTTGTTATCAGTATAAAAGACACCTGTCCACAACCTCAAACAGTCACACTCCGAACTCCACTATGGTGAAGACTAAAGAGCTGTCGAAGGACACCAGAAACAAAATTGTAGACCTGCACCAGGCTGGGAAGACTGAATCTGCAATAGGCAAGCAGCTTGGTGTGAACAAATCAACTGTGGGAGCAATAATTAGAAAAAGGAAGACATACAAGATCACTGATAATCTCCCTCGATCTGGGGCTCCACGCAAGATCTCACCCCGTGGGGTCAAAATGATCACAAGAACGGTGAGCAAAAATCCCAGGACCACACGGGGGGACCTAGTGAATGACCTGCAGAGAGCTGGGACCAACGTAACAAAGGCTACCATCAGTAACACACTACACCGCAAGGGACTCAGATCCCGCAGTGCCAGACGTATCCCCCTGCTTAAGCCAGTACATGTCCGGGCCCATCTGAAGTTTGCTAGAGAGCATTTGGATGATCCAGAAGAGGATTGGGAGAATGTCATATGGTCAGATGTTTCATCTGGTTTCCAAAATAGAACTGTTTGGTAGAAACACAACTCGTCGTGATTGGAGGAGAGAGAATGCTGAGTTGCATCCAAAGAACACCATACCTACTGTGAAGCATGGGGGTGGCAATATCATGCTTTGGGGCTGTTTCTCCGCAAAGGGACCAGGATGACTGATCCATGTACAGGACAGAATGAATGGGGCCATGTATCGTGAGATTTTGAGTGCAAACCTCCTTCCATCAGCAAGGGCATTGAAGATGAAACGTGGCTGGGTCTTCCAACATGACAATGATCCCAAACATACCACCCAGGCAATAAAGGAGTGGCTTCGTAAGAAGCATTTCGAGGTCCTGGAGTGGCCTAGCCAGTCTCCAGATCTCAACCCCATAGAAAACCTTTGGAGGGAGTTGAAAGTCCGTGTTGCCCAGCGACAGCCCCAAAACATCACTGCTCTAGAGGAGATCTGCATGGAGGAATGGGCCAACATACCAGCAACAGTGTGTGCCAACCTTGTGAAGACTTACAGGAAACGTTTGACCTCTGTCATTGCCAACAAAGGTTATATAACAAAGTATTGAGATGATCTTTTGATATTGACCAAATACTTATTTTCCACCATAATTTGCAAATAAACTCTTTCCAAATCAGCCAATGTGATTGTCTGGATTTTTTTTCTCATTTTGTCTCTCATAGTTGAGGTCTACCTATGATGCCAATTACAGGCCTCTCTCATCTTTTTAAGTGGGAGAACTTGCACAATTGGTGGCTGACTAAATACTTTTTTGCCCCACTGTACCTGGGTGGGGGTAAGGAGGGGGTTGATCAGGAGGGCTGACTCCCCTTTCCTAGTGTCCGTGAGTAGGTGTAGGAAGGGGTCAGCCTCCTCGGACTCCTGTTGGCTGCAGACTGGCATGACGTAGGCCGTACGTTCGTGGTGGGTCTTGATCATATTAACATGGAAGGCCTTCTGCCGTCTGCTCCCTTCTCCCAGACCTGATAGGTCACATTGTTCAGGCGCTGGGTGATGGGGTACGGGCCTTCCCAGGCAGCCTGCAGATTGTTCTGCCGCAAGGGGAGCAGAACATACACCTGCTGTCCAACGTTGTATGTCCCCTCCCTGGCATTACGGTTAAACCAACGTTTCTGCCTGGTCTGGGCCTGGGCCATATTTTCCCGTACCATCCCCACCAGCATCTCCATTTTATCCTGGAATCTGAGCACGTAATCCACCACAGAGACCTCAGGGTCCGCAATCTTGCCCTCCCAGGTCTCACGGATTAGGTCCAGAGGCCCTCCGCCCGTACAGAAGTTCAAAGGGCGAAAACCCAGTGGACTCCTGAGGCACCTCTCTGTAAGCGAATAGCAGATGAGGTAGATATCATTCCCAGTCCTTCCCCTGGGACTCCACAAAGGTGCGCAACATTTGTTTCAATGTGCCATTGAAACGTTCGCACAAGCCATTCATTTGTGGATAGTAAGGACTGTGTCAGGGATGCAGGTGTGACCAGAAGTGTGTGGACTGACACAGGGAAACGCAAGCTTCAGATATGGTATAAATAAGACAATTTATTAAGACTAACAATACAAACATAAACGCAGTGCACCAAACCCCAAGCTAACACAAATACATACAACAAGGTGAAACAAACCCAAACCTAAACTGATAAAGATACACAGGTACATACACATATAGAGCACAACGTAATCAGGCAGGCCGGGTCGATAACTATCGGGCAGGTAGGTACAGGAGGAGCAGGCGGAGAGAATGGTCAGGGTCACAAGCCAGGGATCAAACAGGAGAAGTCAGCAGAGGTCAGGATCAGGCAGGGTCGGCAACAAGTCAGGCAGGAACAGGAACGCAGGTTACAAGGTACAGGGGCCCATGGAAAAACACACACCAAGGCACAGACTGCAGGTCTGGCCATCCCTTAAATACACCACCTGCAATCAGCCCCAGGTGATGGCTAATTGCCAAAGTGAACCTCTGGTTGTTGAGAGCACCCGCTGGCCAGCCCTGGTACTGCAGCCCACAAGGCAGGTGAGACCCACCACTATTGGCAAGTCCATTCCTGACAGACTGGCCATGATGTGCGTCATCTGTATCTTCTGACAGAGAGCTTGCATCAAGTCGGACACAAACTGGGGCCCTTGATCACTAATAAGCTCGGCCGGAAACCCCACGCTGGTGAAGATCCCCAGCAGAGCATCCGCAACCTTGTCCGCCCGGAGGGAGGAGAGAGCCACAGCTTCCGGATACCGGGTTGCATAGTCAACCACTGTCAGGATATACTGTTTGCCTGAGCTGCTAGCGATGGCTAGAGGCCCCACGATGTCTACCGCCACCTTCTTAAAAGGTTCGTCAATCACAGGCAAAGGTTGTAATGGGGCCCTGTGCACCTCTCCTGCCTTGCCAACTCGCTGACAGGTAACACAGGACCAACAGTAATCCGCTATGTCCGTTAACATGGTGGGCCAAAAGAATTTATGGACCAATCGGGCCCGGGTCTTAGTGATCCCTAGGTGTCCTGCCAGAGGAATCTCATGAGCCACCTTCAGCAGCTGTCCCCTAAAGGGATGAGGCACGACAAGCTGTCTTCTACCAATGTCAGCCCCCCTCCCCTCGGTGGGCAGCCCCTCCCTATACAGCCTCCCCTGCTCCCAGTAAACCTTTTGTTTATCATTCTCCACAGGGGGGCGATTAGCCAGGTTTCTGAGCTACTCCAGGGTCTGGTCTGTCTGTAGTGTAGCCTCAAAGGTGGAACTACAGGTCCCAGCCAGCGGTCCTGTAGCAAACAATGACAGCTGCTGAGACCCACTGGAGGCAGAGTCCCCTGGGTCAGAACAAGGGGAGGGGTCAGGGACGTCCTCCTGCTGTTCTGACACCCGAGTCTGTGCCTCAGCTACCCTTGCCGCACTGCGGGTGACCACTAAGGTGAGGGATGCCTCATTAGTATCATCATAACAATCAACATTACTGACCTTATTAATGACATTACTGACATTATCAATGATATTACTGACATTATCATCAACATTACTGGCATTTGCAACATCATCGTCATCATAATTATCAACAGTTACGTGTCTACTGTCAATGTCACATGAGTTTGTTACCTCCCCAAACAAGGGGATTTCTTCTCCCTCTCCAGCTAATGGAGAATCTTGCCACCCCGCTCCCTTCCCAGCCCCCTCCCTCTGTCCATCCACAGGCTGCCCAGACATTACCCCAATATCTGCACACAGTACCTTGGTAGGTCCTGAGAGTTCCAGGGGGGCATCCGGAGAGTCCTTAACAGGGGCATAATAAGAGATAAGGGTGCCCAGATCGGCCCCCAATAGGACAGGTGTGGGGATTTCATTCGAGACTCCCACCTCCCGCATCCCCCTCCCTGCACCCCAATCGATGAACACATATGCCCGGGGTATGCGGGAACGTGTTCCCCCCACTCCAGTGAGGGTCAGGAACTTCTCTGGGATGATGTCCTTGTCCTCTATCACCTCTGGTTGGACTAAGGTGACTTCAGCTCTGGTGTCACGGAAACCCGTTACTGTCCGGTTGCCGATGATGACCGGCTGTAGGTTGGTGCTGGGTCCCCGAGGTTTCCCACTGACCAACAGCACGGAGGAAGAGTTGCGGGCCGGTTGGCCCGATGATGTCATCTTCTTCTGCTCAGGACACTGGGTCCTGAGATGTCCGGATTTCCCACAAGTGAAACATCTGCGGTTGTCAGGCAGGAATGGCTTGGCCCCAGGAGTTGCAGGTGTGGGTGGATGGGAAGCTTGACTCACCGACGTAGGAGAGGTTGCTAGGGGTGATTTTCCCCCTTTCCAGCTGTTTGGAGGAGCCTTGCGAGGGTCAGACACCCGGGTGTGGACGTAGGTATCTGCCAGATCTGCTGCAGCTTTAGTAGATGCTGGCTCCCTCTCCAAAACGAACTGTCTGACGTCTACTGGGCAAATGTGCAAGAGTTGATCTCGTATCATGAAATCCTCCAAAGAAGGAGTCAGCTTTCAGTCCCTTAGTCCACTGTTGGAATGTGGTGCGTAAGCGACTCGCTACATCCGTGTAAGAGTCCCCATGTCCCTTCTGCATGGAACTGAACCGCTTGCAGTACACTTCCGGGGTCATCTAGTACTTCCGGATGATGGCATCTTTTAAAATTTCATAATCATCGACTTGCCCCTCTGGCAATTCGACAAACGCATCCAGGGCCTTGCCTCGTAGCCCTGGTGTCAGGTACCGAGCCCATTGAGTTGGGGGTACATGGCACTGATGGCACGTTTTTTCAAATGACAGTAAGTATGTGTCAATGTCACTGTCTTTTTCCATCACTGGAAACTTGGCTGCGCCTACGGCCCGAGGTTCTGACCCGGTCGCTGCTGGAGCCTTGCCATCTCCAGCTCGTGCCGACGATCAGCTTCCCTCTGCACCGCCTCTCTCTCAGCCGCTCTTTCAGCTTGGCGTTCCGCAGTTTCTCTGTCAGCCGCTGCTTGGCGTTCCGCAGTTTCTCTGTCAGCCGCTGCTTGGTTTTCCGCAGTTTCTCTGTCAGCCGCTGCTTGGCGTTCCGCAGTTTCTCTGTCAGCCTGGCATTCAAGAAACCGCAGGTATGCCTCAAGATCTGTCTCCATGAGGCGTTTCAGGGCTTCCTGCATCTGAGAAGAGTCTCTGCTGGTTACAGACACTCCAGTGCTGGCCTGCTCAGGCAGTGGTGTGACGATAACATTTGGTGATCTTTCAGTGTCAGTCTCTGTATGCCCATCCTGCGAGGCCATCTCTGAGTCACTGGAAATGTGGGTAGCAGGAACCCCTTCAGGTTCAAGTTCCCCCGAGTTCTGATCTGCTCGGATATCATACTCCACTAGATCACTAATCAAATCTTCGCGATTTTTGCGACCGATGTCCAATCCTCGCGAGGTACATTCTGCCTTCAAATCACCTTTGCTCATTTTCTCGTATTCTGCTACACCAGGCATAATTGCAAGCAAAGATAGAATAGGACAGTAGGAAAAGGAGGGAGCTGTTGCTATATGTCCCTATATGTATATATATACAGTGGGGATCGAACGTTTGGGCACCCCAGCTAAAAATTTGTATTAATGTGCATAAAGAAGCCAAGGAAAGATGGAAAAATCTCCAAAAGGCATCAAATTACAGATTAGACATTCTTATAATATGTCAACAAAAGTTAGATTTTATTTCCATCATTTACACTTTCAAAATAACAGAAAACAAAAAAATGGCGTCTGCAAAAGTTTGGGCACCCTGCAGAGTTAATATCTTGTACTGCCCCCTTTGGCAAGTATCACAGCTTGTAAATGCTTTTTGTAGCCAGCCAAGAGTCTTTCAATTCTTGTTTGAGGTATCTTTGCCCATTCTTCCTTACAAAAGTCTTCCAGTTCTTTGAGATTTCTGGGCTGTCTGTCACGCATTGCTCTTTTAAGGTCTATCCATAGATTTTCAATTATGTTGAGGTCAGGAGATTGTGAAGGCCATGGCAAAACCTTCAGTTTACGCCTCTTGATGTAATCTCCCGTGGATTTCGAGGTGTGTTTAGGATCATTATCCATTTGTAGAAGCCGTCCTCTCTATAACTTCAGCTTTTTCACAGATGGCATCAAGTTACCATCCAAAATTTGCTGAAATTTTATTGAATCCATTTTTCCTTCTCCTTGTGAGATGTTCCCTGTGCCACTGGCTGCAACACAACCCCAAAGCATGATTGATCCAACCCCATGCTTAACAGTTGGACAGAGGTTCTTTTCATTAAATTCTGTGTCCCTTCTTCTCCAAACGTACCTTTGCTCATTCCGGCCAAAAGGTTCAATTTTAACCTCATCGGTCCACAGAACTTGTTTCCAAAATGCATCAGGCTTGTCTATATGTTCATTTGCAAAGTTCAAACGATGATTTTTGTGGTGAGGACGTAGAAGAGGTTTTCTTCTGATGACTCTTCCATGAAGACCATATTTGTACAAGTATCTCTTTATAGTGGAATAGTGTACCACAACTCCAGTGTCTGCCAGATCTTTCTGGAGGGATCGTGCAGTCAAACGTGGGTTTTGAATTGTTTTTCTCACAATCCTGCGAGCTGTTCTGTCTGATATTTTTCTTGGTCTTCCAGATGTTGCTTTAACTTCCACTGTTCCTGATGACTGCCATTTCTTAATTACATTCCAAACAGAGGATATTGACATCTGAAAACGCTTTGCTATCTTCTTATAGCCTTCTCCAGCTTTGTGAGCGTCAACTATTTTCAGTTTCGGTTTTCTAGACAACTGCTTAGAAGAACCCATGGTGCTGATTGTTGGGGCAAGGTCAGATGAGTCTGGGCATTTAAAACCTTTGAGATTGACATCACCTGGTCTTCCCAGACGATGATTGAGAACAATCCATGACACTGGCAGGTCTCAGCTTTGCAAAGGGGGCAGTGCATGCTATAAATTCTGCAGGGTGCCCAAACTTTTGCAGACGCCATTTTTTTGTTTTCTGTTATTTTGAAAGTGTAAATGATGGAAATAAAATCTAACTTTTGTTGACATATTATAAGAATGTCTAATCTGTAATTTGATGCCTTTTGGAGATTTTTCCATCTTTCCTTGGCTTCTTTATGCACATTAATGCAAATTTTTAGCTGGGGTGCCCAAACTTTCGATCCCCACTGTATATAACAAATATGCACCGCTTGTTTCTAAGGACTGTTTCCACAAAGGTTACAATCCTTCAGTGCAGAGCCATTTTTTTTTTAACACTGCACTGAAGCTCGTAATGCAATTATTTCACGACCGCTGCCACCAATATGTCACGATCGCGGCCCCAGACCTTCTCACCAAACTCATGACCGAAGGACCGGCCGATCTAAAACCGCGATGTGGCGTGCGTAACAATGCCACGCCCAGCTGCACCCTACACAGCAATTTTCCAGCTAATGGATTTCAATCTGTAGTCTGCAGCCTGGATGCGCTTGTTACTGGGTCAAGTTAATTATGCAACTGACCCTTACACTGCCACCACCCCTTTTTGTACAGAGAAAGGGGAAACTCTCTTTATCAAATATACACTTTAATAGTTAGAAAGTCGTCTGTCCAATACGGTCACCGCAGGTCGATTGGGCAGAGGATTATACAAACACAGTAGCGTCTCTTTAGAGGCAGGAATTAGTAAATTGCAATTAAGTGCTTTAGAAACAGTATAACGCTTTCATAAAGAAAGATTTAATACTAAAAGAGTCAAATAGGTGCAATACAATATTTACACAAAAAGATGTAACTAAGATATATATATATATATATATATATATATATATACTGTATATACAAAGAACCATAGCACAGCAGAGAGATAATAGGAAGGAAGTTAAAGGGTTAAGTTACTTGCCATTTAAGCCTTTGATGTAAGCAGATCCAAGTTGCAGAGCAGAATGGTGCTTTCATCTCCCGCTGTTACGATGGAAAAAATTGGAGAAGTCTTCAACTTAACTTTTTAGGCCTGCTAGCCTGTGTTTTAAAGTCCCCCAGCAGGGGGGGTGGCTCTGAGTAACTGACCAATACTCTGTTTAGGGAAGTATCGTCGGGCGGACTCTGAATTAGAACCAACATCTTCATAATCCATGATATGAAACATAGAGGACAAACTGACTTGAGGAATGTTCATTTAATTCTGTCACCTGAGCTGCTAGGTTTTATGAGGTTACAATCTCTTTCAATTCCTGGGAAAAGCTGCCTTATCTGTTATGAGGTGAGAGATTACACATGTTCTGGGCAGCTAGTCTCCTTCTCTCTTTGGGGGGCTTTGTAGCTCTGGGCCTCCTGCTGCTCTACCTATCCGTGACACTTTTAACACACACACATCTGTCACTGTGCCTCTCAGGAAGGGAGGGGGAAGGAGAATAAGGGATAAATTAATACTTTAATAAAGGGGGAATCTGCGTCCATCTCTGATGCGCAAGTTGGCTACACCCATGTTGAGGGTTAGGCCCCAAAAAAAAATTAAATTCGGAAACCGTAATGGGTTTCCATGTGAATGGTCTGGCAAAGTTTTTAAATTTGGGTTGGCAGCGATAAATTGTTGTGCATATAAATTGCTTTGATAATCAATGCATACAGATCTTCCATGAAAAACAGCTCCAAAAAATCAAGGGCCGTAGTTAAATTTGCTGTTTCCACCTGAATTCCGGGTTGGGCAGTGAATGAGGGAAGTACGGGTGCTGCAGAATTTGTGGGCTGCCAATCGGGATTTGCAAGCACATCCAGTAGGATACTATGGGCTCTACAGGCCTGTGTGCGAATTCCTGGTGGTTTTCAGGACAATACTTGTGTTCGCCACCGCACCAGCTTGTACTGCACTTATAGGACTCGCCACGTCACCAAGTGATACTGCAGTGCTGGTATTTTTATTATACAGGATTTATATAGTGCCAACAGTTTGCTCAGCGCTTTACAATATAACAGGAGACAATACAGCAACAATACAGTTCAATACAAGAGGGTTAGGAGGGCCTGATCCTGGGAGCTTACAATCTAAGAGATATGTGAAAGACCGGGATGTACTAGGCCACTAGTGCTCACCAGTTTACCAAAAGGTAGCGCAGCACTAGTAGTGGCACTCAGCTGCATATGAGTGTCATCAAAATTTACAGAGAAGTGCTAGCAGAGATCAGGCCTGATTCTGCGAATACTGTGGTTTTGTGTGCAATGTATCAAGTGACAGTGACCTACTGACACTGCACTTGCTGGGGGAGGAGCGTAGGGGCTAAACTCAGGTGCTGGCAGGTGCCGGGGCTGATCCCGCTAACGCTGCGTTTTTGGGGACGCTATACTAATGTGAACGCTGGTATAGTGCTGATCTGATCAAAGATATTGATCCGTTCAGACACTATACTAGCAATGGAGGTTTCTTGTGTATGAGCGTGTTCCTGGCAATCAAGAGGTTAAATGTGATTACTGGTGTACTAGTGGGCAATCTGACGCCATCTGGGAGGGGGCGTGAAAACCGTGGGAGTGCGAATCACGTATATCTATGATTTTGCGCACCCGTGCCGCCCTGTAGCAGTATATAGGGTGGTCAGGAAGCGGTTACAGAATGGTTTGTGTTACGGCGCTGCTTTACTTTAACTGACAATTGTGCGGTCATGCAATGCTGCACCAAAATGAAATTTACGTCAATTTTTCCACACAAATTGAGCTTTCTTTCAGTGGTATTTGATCGCTTGTGCGTTTTTAATTTTTGCGCTATAAAAAAAAAGACCAACAATTTTGAGAAAAAAAACAATATTTTGGACTTTTTGTTATAAAACATGTCCAGTAAAAAAAATCCAAAAATCAAATTTCGTCATAAATTTCATCCAAAATATATTCTGCGACATGTCTTTGCTGAAAAAAATCCCAATACGTGTAAATTAATTGGTTTATGTGAAAGTTATAGCGTTTACAAATGGCTGTATAGATACTGGATTTCTTTTTCTTTTATACTAATAATAGCGGCGATCAGCAACTTATGGCGGCAATCAGCGACTTATGGCGGCGATCAGCGACTTATGGCGGGATTGCGGCGGACATTCTGACACTGGGGGGAACTGACTTGGGGTCACTGACATCCCCAGTGACACCAATACAGCGAACAGTGCAAAAAAAACAAAACACTGACACTGTACTAATGGCACTGGGGAGGAAGGGGTTAACATTAAAAGGCAATCAAAGGGTTAACTATGTGAGGGGAGTGTTTCACTAGGGGCGGGGGTGTGTTCTTCACTGTTACACACTGTCCAGGAAAGCTAAGCTCTGCTCTCCGGAACAGTGTGCTGGAAACTGACAGGGAGGAGAGCTCCATTGAAAACAATGCAGCTGTGCTCCCTGTCAGTGTTTGCCGGCAATCCCCAGGACCCGGTGGGTAATCTCTGGCTGTGCACGCCCCCTACCATGTAAACAGGATGACGTTTATAAATGTGCCATTTATAAATGTACAGGAGCCGCTTTGCCGCAGTAAATGTACTGTGGGCGGTCCCCTAGTGGTTAATGCACCCACTCCCATAGCCAGCAGGCACTGCCCCACCAGTAACTTCAAATCATAAACAAAAATGTTAAGATATATGAAGATGGCCTTGTCTGTTCATGAAACATGTTAGATAATGATCACCTGCGCTTAGGACACACCAATCAATAGTGCACACTCAATATTGAACAACAAAGGCTACTGCTCCTATAAAGGTACAACCTTATCAACATAATACGCAAAGTGACAGGAGCGCTGCCTCAATATATGTTATATAACAAAAAAGAAATAACAAATTTAAATAATAAAATAAATAATATTTGGTTGTGAAATAAAGTCCTCAATGTGAAATCAGCAAGTATAAAAACATTCTTTTCACATCCAGAAGGTGATAAGTGTTCTGTAATCCCCTTCTGTGTGCCCCCTAACCCATCAACATCAATGGACTCCTATGGTGAAATTAGAGTCATTCATGCTTTTGGTGGGGCATAGGAAGTCATGCTGGAGCTTGTAGTCCTCCTGGTTAAGGATTGCTTGTGATCCAACATCAATGGACACTTATGGTGAAATATGAGTCATTCACGCTTATGGTGGGGCATAGGAAGTCATGCTGGAGCTTGTAGTACTCCAGGTTAAGGATTGCTTATCATCCCCAGTGATTCAGATATGGAGCTGGTAAGGTATATGCATGTAAGAAATGGAGAAAGGCAACCAAAATAGTGTAATTCCGTTTATTAATAAATAAAAGCAGACACACTGGTATCTAGTATCAGTATGTCCGCGCATGATGCGTTTTGCCCCTCCCACTGGGCGTCTTCAGAGGCATGGATCCGTGGTGATAGATGAATATATTTATATGATAAACTTCACCTCCTCCACCCAGTCCGTGATTAATTCTGCCAGATGTATAGTCCACAATATACCTTACCGGCTCCATATCTGAATCACTGGGGATGACAAGCAATCCTTAACCAGGAAGACTACAAGCTCCAGCATGACCTTCTGGATGTGAAAGGAATTTTTTTACACTTGTTGATTTCACATTGAGGACTTTATTTCACAACCAAATATTATGTGTTTTATTATTTAACCCCTTGGCACCGGCGCCTCCTGGCCCTTTAAGGGTTTCAGAAGCCGTGAGGCGGGGCGGGGTTTTAGGGTCGTGTGACTGCCGTGATTCGCCATCACTGTGGTCACATGATCGGGAAAGGTCCCGATCAAAAGAAGAGCTGGAAGCCAGCCTGCATAAAGAGAGAAGACAACAGGAGGGTGAGTGAGAGAGGCATGGCACTATATAGAAAGAACTGTACTGCAATGTGAAAGTAATGGGGGAGATCACCCAGGGGGTCCAAAAGAAAAGGACAGAAGTAACATAACAAAAGCCCATGGGGATACAGAATCCAGCAGAGGGGGATTTAAAGTGACAAAAGGGACAATAAAAGAAGAGGAAATCCCCCCCACCCCCCAGAACTTGGATAATGGAACTAAATTGTTTAGCGTCATGAAAAATAAAGTGGCCAAAGGAGGTGGGCCCAAGGGCTCCCTAACAGGTACAACAAAAATATATACCCTTACAGGGGAATTTGACCCCAGAAAGACAACAAGGAATATGTGAAAGGAGCGAGCTGGAAATCAGAGTGGAAGACAGCCCTAGACTATCCCTGGGAATGGCTAATAGCGGTCAACAAGTAAATAAAAGAACAGAAGTGGGAGAACAAGAAAATGACCTACAGATGCCAAATAAAAAAGAAATAGCAGAAATGTTTAAAGGTCTTGAAAAATCAATAAAACAGGAGATGGTGATAATACAAAAAGATCTGGGGCAAATGATATCAAGGGTGGAAGAGACGGAGGGAAAAGTGAATAAAAATGCCCAAAATATTTTGAAGTTAGAAAAATGGACGATAGAAATGAGAAAAGAACAAAGAAAGCTGCTATATAATGCAGGATCAAGAAAACCGGAATAGGAGAGGTAATCTAAGGATACGGGGAGTACCAGAGAGTTCACATTGAGAAGATCTAATGGGTATAATATGTAAAATGTTGAATACTATAATGGACATATCTGCATCAGAGACTCTTAATTTGGATGGAGTACATAGAATAGGAAGGCCCCAAGCTGAAAAGAGTAAAGAAAAATTTAATTGTAAAATTCCATAATTATAGGGATAAAGAAGAGATATGGAAGAACACTTATTAAATGTGCAGAAATAAATATTCAGATTTTTGCTGACTTAGCAGCAGAGACATTGATAAGAAGGAGATCTTTGAAACCATTGTTGGAGCGGATGAGGAAGCAAAATGTGCAATATAGATGGGGCTTCCCGGCGTGTTTAATCGGATGGAAAAATGGGTGTACAGCAAGATTGAGATTTCCTGAAGATATTAGACTTTTGTGAGACTTGGTGTGCAGAGAATGGAGATACCTGGGTGGGAGGATGAGGAAGAAGAGATTGGGACTACTGGAAATGAGGAATGGCAGGTAGTTAGAAGGAGAAATAGAGAGTGTGTAGCGGGGGGGGGGTGGATAGGAGGAGGGAGGGGGAGGAGAGAAGGGAATTTTTTTTTTTCTTTGTTTTTTCTCTCACTCCCCCCCTCCCCCTTTTTTTCGCTCCCTTTTTTTGCTTTCCCTCCAACCCGTGTCCATACGGATAGGTCGTTGGGGATTTTCTACTGGAAATAGAGAATGGCAGGACATAGGTGGCTGGTGAATCGTACATGTTCAGAGTACCACCTTAAAGTTGAATCTGAAGTGGGATTAGGACCACAAATGATTTGTTGGCAAAAAGATAGCCTAAGGGATGGGGAGGGAAAGGGAAATGGAAGGATGGGAGGGTGGGGGGGGAGGAGGGAGGGAAGAGGAGGGGGGGGGCAAGAGTTACACTCAGCATAAAGGTAGGAGATAAGAGTAATAGGGTGAAACCTAGGGTAAGAAAGAATGGAAGAATAAAATAGTAATGGAGGAGGTTAATTTTATGACGTATAATGTCAAAGGGTTAAATAGTCTGGAGAATAGATTCAAGATACTTAGAGAAATACAAAAAAGATTTATTGAGGTGGTGTTTATACAGGAAACCCATTTATTACAAGAAACAAATGTGAAATTATACTCTAAGCACTACCCATTATGGTTTTATGCAGACTCTCCAACTAAACGCGCTAAAGGTGTAGCAATAGGGTTTGCGAAAAATATAATGTTTAACTTGGAGGAAAAAATGGAGGACCCGGAGGGGAGATTTATATTTTTAAAGGGGAAATTGCAGGAAGTAGAATATACACTGGCAAATATATGCTGCCCTAATAAAAAACCTGAGGTCTATCTAAAAAACATATTGAGGAAGCTATTAGATTTTAAAAAAAGGCAAATTAATTGTAGCACAAGATTTTAACTGTTGCATGGATCCTCAGATGGATATGACGTCACACGTGCTGAGAGAGGGTAATAAATATCTGAAAGTTTTGGGGAAAACAATACAACAATGTCAATTGGTGGATAGCTGGAGAATTAAAAATTTGAATGATAGAGATTACACATTCTACTCTCATGCACATGAGACGTATTCAAGATTGGATTATATATTGCTAGATCACAGACTTGTAGAGTCTCTGGTGAAGGCAAAGATAGAAGTTATAACATTATCGGATCATGCACCTGTCACAATGAGGTTGATATGGGGAAGAGAACATAAAAAGATAAACACGTGGAGATTAAATGAGACACTTCTTAAGGATCAGGAGATGGAACAGACAATTAAAAGAGAAATAGAACAATATTTTGAAAGAAATGAGACTGAAGAGGTGTCTGTGGCGACTGTGTGGGAAGCTCATAAGGCCTATATCAGAGGAATCTTAATAGCGATTGGGGTGAAGAAGAAAAAGGAAAGGAAAGAAAGAATTAACACACTCCTTAGAGAATTATTTGATTTAGAACAGGTACATAAAAAGAAAATAACAAAACATATTAAGCAGAAGGCAATGGAAAAACGAGAAGAACTAAACAATTTAATTGAAGAAAAAAGGAGAGCGTTTAATAAGATGATTAGTGAAAGATATCGGTGGGGAGATAGACCAGGAAAATATTTAATGAGAGCTCAAAGAAAAACGAAAGGTAAGAACTATATAGAGAAAGTAAGAGATAATAAAAGGAGAACTAAAATATTCTACCAAAAATATTGCAAAAGTGTTTAAAGATTATTATAGTAAATTATATAATAACAATCCTCAACGGTCCACAAGAGAAGAGAAAGAAAGAAGTAAAAAAACAGACATACTTAAAAGAGGCGGGATTACCAAAATTGAGAGAAGATCAGTTAATATCCCTTGAGAGATCAATATCAGAAGAAGAAATTCAAAAGTGCACTGAAGAGTACCATGGCAGGGAAAAGTCCGGGACCGGATGGGTACACTGTGAGATACCATAAGAAATTTATAGATCAATTGATACCTAAACTGACTGTATATATGAATGCATTGGGAGGGAAGATAGAAATGAGAGAGGAATCCCTGCAGGCTCATATTACAATAATACCAAAGAAGGGAAAGATAGTACACAGTGTTCTAGCTATAGACCGATATCCTTACTAAATACAGATACTAAACTATATGCAAAAGTTTTAGCAAATAGGTTAAAGGATTTAATGCCGGAGTGGATCCATATAGATCAAGTGGGGTTTGTCCCTGGGAGAGAGGGTAGGGATAATGGACTAAGATCGTTATTACTTATACAAAAAAGTAAAAAAGAAAAATTCCCTGTTTTGTTATTGTCGGTAGACACTGAGAAAGCGTTTGACAGATTAGACTGGGGGTATATGTTGGATACACTGAAAGCTCTGGGGATGGGCCCTAGAATGAGAATATGGATAGGGAAATTGTATAGTCAATCATCTGCTGCAATAAAGGTTAATGGGGAAATATCAGAGAGCTATAAGACGTATAATGGGACCCAACAGGGATGCCCATTGTCACCCTTGTTGTTTGTCCTGTCCTTAGAATCTCTCTTAGCAAAAATAAGGAATAACATAGATATCAAGGGAATTAGGATAGGAGAGACAGAGCATAAAGTAGCGGCTTATGCCATTAATTTGCTGTTTTACGTAGGTAACCCATGGATAACTTTACCTAATTTAATGAAAACTCTGAAAGAATATGGGGAGCTGTCTAACCTAAAAATTAATCAAACTAGAACAGAGATTTTGAATATAAATTTTCCAAGAGGAGAGAAAAAGGTTTTACAAAAAGAATTTTCTTTCTCGTGGAAAGGAAAAGAACTAAAATATTTGGGAATAAATGTAACCGTATCCTCAAAGAACCTATACAAAGCAAATTATATCCCACTATTAAATGAAATTAAGGAGGAAATGAAAAAATTAGGGATAGAAAGTATATCTTGGATAGGACGAATAAATATGATAAAAATGGTAATTGTTCCAAACATTTTGTATAAATTTCATATGATCCCAATAAAGGTGCCATGAATGTATTTTAGGATAATGAAAAAAATGATGATAAAGTTTATATGGGGAAATAGAAAACCTAGAATAAGTTACAAAGTTCTAACTAGAGACAAAGAGAATGGGGGATTGGGTGTTCCTGATTTTAAAAGATATTATAATTCAATATTGATAGCACAAATTTTTGATTGGACACATAATGCACAGGGAAAAATTTGGATAAATATAGAAAACACATTTAGTAAAACACATTTGAGTAGGATAATATGGTTACTACCTCACTGTCGTAGATTGACAGATAGTATAAGTATATTTACATGAATTGTTTTGAAAACTTGGGACACAATACATAAACAGATGGGATGGGAATTCAACTCAATGTTGATGCCCATAGTAAACACAGATTTCTTCCTACCATGGGAATGAAAAAGTTGCAGGGAGATGGATAAAAAAAGGAGATGCACAGTTAAGAGACTTAATGAAAGGTGAGGAAATTTGTCCGTTAGTGGAAATGAAAAGGAAGACGTAGTTGTTTGCTAGGGTAGATGAGTGAAGGTATTTGCAGATTAAAATTTTATAGAAAAACTCCCTAGGCCCTTAAGGAAGAAAGAAAAGTGGAACCCATTTTAGCATTTGTTTAGTACACTGCTTATATGGAGAAATGGGAAAGAGAATTAGCATTAAAGATAGAGGAGGATAAACAAATAAATATTTATAAGTTAACACATGGTAATGTAAATGTGAAAGATGTAGAGATGAACTATAAGTGTTTAGCAAACAAAACAGTGATAATTCACCTTTGTGTTTGTGGGGATGCGGGGAACTGGGCACCATGGTTCATATTTGGTGGGAGTGTTATAAAATTCAGGAATATTGGGAGAACATAATCCATCAGATACAGGAAATAACTGGGATAAAAATACCAAAGGACCTAAGGATATGTCTTTTATATGGAACAGAGTTAACGGTTGAAAAATACAAAAATTCTGAGTTACTGCATTATATTAACACAGCAAAGAGTTGGATTCCTAAATTCTGGAGGGAACAAGAAACACCAAAGACAACGGATTGGATAAGAAAAGTAGATCAGATATATAAAATGGAGGAACTATACCATATACAGTCATGGCCGAAATTGTTGGCACCCTTGATATTTTTCCTGAAAATCAAGTATTTCACACAAAAAAGGTATTGCATTAACACATGTTTTGCTATACACATGTTTATTCCCTTTGTATGTATTGGAACAAATATAAAACAGAGGCAGAAAAGCAAATATGACATAATGTCACACAAAACCCCAAAAATGGGCTGGACAAAAGTATTGGCACCCTTAACTTAATATTTGGTTGCACACCCTTTGGAAAACATAACTGAAATCAGTCGCTTCCTATAACCATCAATAAGCTTCTGACACCTCTCACCCGGAATTTTGGACCACTCTTCCTTTGCAAACAGCTCCAGGTCTCTCTTATTGGAAGGACACCTTTTCCCAACAGCAATTTTAAGATCTCTCCACAGGTGTTCAATGGGATTTAGATCTGGGCTCATTGCTGGCCACTTCAGAACTCTCCAGCGCTTCTTTGCCATCCATTTCTGAGTGCTTTTTGACGTATGTTTGGGGTCATTGTCCTGCTGGAAGACCCAGGATCTTGGACGCAAACCCAGCTTTCTGACACTGGGCCCTACAGTGCGACCCAAAATCCTTTGGTAATCCTCAGATTTCATGATGCCTTGCACACAGTCAAGGCACCCAGTGCCAGAGGCAGCAAAACAACCCCAAAACATCATTGAACCTCCACCATATTTTACCGTAGGTACTGTGTTTTGTTCTTTGTAGGCCTCATTCCGTTTTCGGTAAACAGTAGAATGATGTGCTTTACCGAAAAGCTCTATCTTGGTCTCATCTGTCCACAAGACGTTTTCCCAGAAGGCTTTTGGCTTACTCAAGTACATTTTGGCAAACTGTAGTCTTGCTTTTTTATGTCTCTGTGTCAGCAGTGGGGTCCTCCTGGGTCTCCTGCCATAGCGTTTCATTTCATTTAAATGTCGACGGATAGTTCGCGCTGACACTGATGCTCCCTGAGCCTGCAGGACAGCTTGAATGTCTTTGGAACATGTTTGGGGCTGCTTATCCACCATCCGGACTATTCTGCGTTGCAATCTTTCATCAATTTTCCTCATCCGTCCACGACCAGGGAGATTAGCTACAGTGCCATGGGTTGCAAACTTCTTGATAATGTTGCGCACTGTGGACAAAGGCAAATCTAGTTCTCTGGAGATGGACTTGTAACCTTGAGATTGTTGATATTTTGCCACAATTTTGGTTCTCAGGTCCTCAGACAGTTCTCGTCTCCTCTTTCTGTTGTCCATGCTTAGTGTGGCACAGACAGACACACAATGCAAAGGTTAAGTGAACGTCTCTCCTTTTTATCTGCTTTCAGGTGTGATTTCTATATTGCCCACACCTGTTACTTGCCCCAGGTGAGTTTACAGGAGCATCACATGCTTGTAACATTCTTATTTATCCGCAGTTGTGAAAGGGTGCCAATACTTTTGTCCAGCCCATTTTTGGAGGTTTGTGTGACATTATGTCGAATTTGCTTTCTTTCCTCCCTTTTTTTGTTTTGTCCCAATACACACAAAGGGAATAAACATGTGTATAGCAAAACATGTGTTAATGCAATACGTTTCGTGAGAAATACATGATTTCCTGGAGAAATATCAAGGGTGCCAACAATTTCGGCCATGACTGTAGATGAGGATAAAATAGAGTGCTTCTGCGAGAAATGGAAGAAGGTTAAGCTGATTGAAAGTATTTAGATGAAAACCCTGGGACCCCCAAAGATAGGGGAAGGATGCTGAGTGGAGGGAGGGTGGGGGGTGGCGATTGGGTTAGGGGGGGAAGGGGAAGTTTTGTATTTTTGTATTTGTGATAATAATAGATTAATAAGAGATGTTGATTTTTATTGATGGAATATATGAAATGTAAAATATAATAAAATATTAATAAAAAAAAAAAGAAAGATTAGATTGGGACCTTTCCGTGAGTACCGGAGATGTGTGCTAGGAGTGCGCAGGGCGCGCGCTCTCAGCACATATGTTTTTCTTAATTACGCACAAATGTGGCAGCGCTCCTGTCACTTTGTGTATTATGTTCATGAAACATGACACAATACCCTGAAATGTCACAAAGAGTGCAAAACATATAAATGAGAAGTGCTGTCCCACAAAATTGCTTAGTGCCTAAAAAAGGACATTTGTCTTTCAAATCAGTCATTCGTTATCATCTACCAAATATGTGTACTTCCATAATTATACGTTAGGAATTGATGTTAAATTCTTGGCACCTTTTTGCAGATTATGATAGGTATGAGGAAAGATTACTTTATCATGTTTATTGGAGAAGACAGTGTGAATAAAAGCTGATGGAGGAACTTCCCTTTATAAGATGGCATGTTTAAAGATTTCCACTTGTCATCGTCTGCATTATCCATTCACAGAACAAACCCTACACTGTATGCTTTTTTATACAATCTACTACAATAAAACATTATTGGGGGGCAGCACAGTGGCTAAGTGGTTAGCACTTTCACCTGGCAGCACTGAGGTCGTGGGCTCGAATCCCAGCCTCGGCACTACCTGCATGAAGTGTGCATGTTCTTCTTGTGACTGTGTGAGTTTCCTCTGGGTACTCTGGTTAATTGGCTCCTGTCTAAAATTGGTCCTAGTATGCGTATGTATGAATGGGAGTTAGGGACTTTAGATTATACGATCCTTGAGGGTTAGGGACTGATGTGAATGTACAATAATATATATCTAAAGTGCTGCATGAATTGATGGCGCTATATAAGTACCTGTAATAAAATAAATAAATAAAATACTTCTACATATGCAAATTAATTGTTGACATTCCCTTTTGGTTGATTTTAAATATTCTTCAAATGATTAGGTGTGATTGAAAAAAGTACATGAGAACCAGTGTATAATGCTAGCCATAAATTATACAATTTTCCTTTAGATTTACCAAAAACCATATAATATGAGGTCAAACCTAAACAACACTTTCAATTGTATCTATTTTGGAAGGCCCTTGCCCTACATGCTAAAAGGTAAATCTAAAGAAAATTGTATAGAAATTCTACAGAAAATTGTAAAAAAAATTGTATAATGTATGGCCAGCCTTAGAAATTTACACAGAAGGCATACTGTTTTTCTGCTGAAGTATAGTATTATACTGTATGAGCACAAAGATCAAGTAAATCATTATGGAACAGGATTTTGTGGCAATTTTGTGTGTTAGCATTGACAATTGGGGGAACTTTCATAGTAGTTTTGGGTCACATATTTAAGAGAATCATAACATGCCAATGATTGACGTGTGTAATTATGATTACAGATACCTTGGTTTCTTCCATCTGTACAATAGTGGCTTGGCATTCACGAATACTGTCATTGATATAGTCTATATTTGCTGCTAAGGCTTCCAGTTCCTCCACTACATCCTGCTGTGCCCGATCCTCTCCATTACCTGCCTCTGGGGGAATGGCTGTACGACTCATCAAAGCCTCTTGAAGAAGTGAAAGCTCTTCACGTTTCTGTTAAGAAAATTGTATAGACAAGGATTCATTCAAAACTGTGATGGTTACAAATATATTATGTATAGAAAGTCTACCAGGTAAACTTGCAGTGCTCTTTTTCCCGAAAATTCATAAGCAGGCTACAATGCAGGCCAAGTCAAATAAAGATACTTAGAAAAAAAATAATTTGTTTTTATCTAATGGAGCTACAATAGCAGCAGGGGCAGTGCCAGATGAGTGCTTGGGGGTTCTGAGGAATCCCCAAAAATTCTTTGAACACCCTCAACACCCCCAAAATTTATACACCTGAATTTGCAATATAAAGTCACAGAATTTTTTAAAATAGTATTTTACCTGCATGTCCTGTGTGGCAGTGAAGGTCTGGGGACTTTTTCTTATAGAGGATGGATACAGCATCCCTGGCTGCATAAGCCGCTGATCTTCAGTGAGTCCCGGCAGGCAAATTGATCCCAATGTTGTGCAGAGGCACTAAAATGTAAAACTACCGAGACACATGGCACATCTGCATTTGCTGGCCACGCCAAGGAAAGGATGGAGGAGGAAGCCCGCTGCCCAGCCCAGTCCGTGGAGGAAAGTAATTATGCTCTCTCTCTCCCAGCATGCAAGCTGCATTCACCAGGGACTAGATTGGGGTTCCGATCTACTTGTCCCTCATGACAATCTACTTGTCCAGATTAAAAAAAAAATGTTAACCAAAACCGTATTTAAATCTGAGATGCTTTTATGAATGTCTGGGGCTTTTAAAAACAAAAAGGGGCTTTATGGAGACATAAACGTTTAATATTTTGAATATTGCGCTGTTTATCTCCTCCTCCCCTCCCTGACTGTCTCCAGCACTGCACCCAGGAACTAGCAGGGAGGGGAGAGACCTTGCAGTGTGAGGAACACTGATTGGGTGCTCATCAGGAAAGGGGAGTGTTGGTCTTATACTTTATCCCTTTCGCTGCCAGAGCCGTTTTTGTGTTTTTTGCACACGTTTAATAAATCATTTTAGGCCTGAAGATTACACAAAACTCCCAAACATTATATATTTTCTGAAAGTAGACCCCTAGAGAATAAAATAGTGGTAGTTCCAATTTTTTAGAGCACAAAAAAGCAATATATTACCCTATTTTATGGTAAGATATAAAAGACAAAGTTGCAGCGAGTAAATAGATATCCAACATGTCAAACCTAAAATGTGTGCACGCTCATGAAATGGCTACGAACTTGAGTACCCTATATTTTCTATAGACAACCCTTTTAAAGCCCCTTATAGGTCATCAGTATAGAGTTATGGAGGAGCTCTGGTGCTAGAATTATTGCTCTCATTCTGGCGTGAGCGGTGATATGTAACATGTGTATCACAATCGACATTTTTATGTTTAGGCAAACCCAATGTGTTATTTAACGTTTGTACATGCGTATATGTGGGGGCTCAAATTTTTTTTTGAGAGGATGATATGTGCTTCGCTGTAACTTAAATTTTTTACAATTTAAACATTTTTTTCCATCACATAGGAGACAATAAGCCCCCTATGTGATGATTTTTGGTGACAGGTTCTCTTTATTGAGACATCCAGGGTCTGAAAGACCCCCAATGTCTCCCTTTGTACTACACTGAATGTAATGCAGTGCACATCATTGTCCACATTATATTCCTTCCCGGCCTCGATGGGGAAATCTCTCAACGGGGAAACGGAAATTACATCATAACATCACTTTTGAGTCAAGACAAGAAGGGGAGGGGAGTGGACATGTCCACTCTCCTTCCTCCTCTCTAGCCAACGGCAATAAACCAGTCCCAGGCCCGCAGATGGGCAAGTGGAGCTCTGGAGACAGTGGGCTGGCACTGTGGGCTGTGTAAAAGCAATCGGGTGGCAGTGCTGCCGCCCAACTGCTTTCACCTGACAGGTGAGTCTTGCTGCTTGCAGGGGAAAGGGTTAAAAAACGACATGTCCTGGGCGTCGGGCAATATGAATTCAACATCCCTGCATCCCACCAGGCAGACAGGAGCTGTGTTTCCTTATATAGAGCTGCTGCAGGCACAGGACAAAAGGGTTTTTTGTTTTTCTGTCCCAGACCCCGAGGATTACTTCTAGAAATGAAAGTAGGCTGTGCCTGCCCCCTTACCACCACAAAATCACCTGCCTGGTCTTGTTCCTTATTATGGAGCTGCCTGTTGAGCCGGAACAAAAGTGGGGGGGATTCTGGACAGTGACTCTAGTCCTCAATTATGCAGGAATGTCTTTCTGTTAACAGGCCAGGCACTGGCAGACAGTGCCTGTTACCTTAAGGAGCCGCTGAGCTGGGACAAGGAGGGAGGGTTTTCAAGTCATCATCTATGGTGGTGGCACGGCAGACACTGATCAACGGCATGCCTGGTCTGGATCTCTAAGGGGTATCCTGTGATCTGGTTACTCTGATTGGGCACTGCAATCATTAGAGTGCCCAGAGCAGGTGTCCCCATTTAGAGTGCACCATTAGACTCTAAGGCAGTGGTTCTTAACCTTGTTGGAGGTACTGAACCCCACCAGTTTAATATGCGCATTCACCGAACCCTTCTTAATTGGAAAAATAAAATATGATTTTTAAAATTCAAAACATAGGTATATATTTCTACATAGGTGCACAAAATGAACAAAACCATTAAGAACAAGGAACAAAACCATTAAAACATGATTTTCACACAAAAACAAAATAATGAATATTTACCGCAAATCAGTGTGACTTCTGCTGTTGTCTTTCAGAGGCCAGTTCAGAAATGCGCGGCATTACCTTGGCAAGTGCCACTCTCATGTCATTTTCGCAACAAAGTCTGTTCCTTTTCTTCGTCTTTATGTCCAGCATCCTCGAAAAGGATTGCTCGCAAAGATATGTTGTAACAAACGGTATGAAAATCTCCAGAGCTTTCTTAGCAATAACAGGGTACCTCACCATTTGTTGACACCAAAACGTTGAGAGCGCTGTTGATCTGAAGAGTTGCTGTTGAACCTGGCTCTGCTGAAGTTCAATGATTTCATCGAGGTATTCATCATTGACATATGTTGTCTCAACACTAAACGTGAACGGCTGTTTCACCCATGCTGGATATGACTCTCTTGTAGGGAAGTATCCGTCGAGAGACTTTGCAAGCTCATCTAAGTGCGTGGCAATTGCTTGCTTCAGTTCCGCGGGTACAGAAATGCCTCCGATTCCAGATACATCTTCGATCTTACTTACACAGTCGTCTAGCAGGGGAAAGTTTGCGAAGTTATCGTTCTCTATTCGTCGTTTCCATAACGGTAGCTTTTTTTGAAAAGCCTTCAGGTTTTCTTCCGCTTCGATGATGTTGACTCCACCGCCCTGCATCTGTTGATTGAGATGATTGAGAGCTGTGAAGATATCAGTCATGTACGCTAAAATGAGAATGAACTCAGAATTTTTGAAGCAATCTGCATGACAATGTTGGTGCTCTTGCAAAAACAGGGCTAATTCCACACGCACGGCAAAAACACGATTCAGCACCTGTCCCCGGGATCACCACCGAACGTTAGAATGGTACAAAAGCACCTCGAATTCAGATCCCATTTCTTTACACAGCTCCCTGAAGATGCGGTGCCTCAGAGCACTATTTCGCACATAGTTCACGCATTCCACTACAATTTTTAATACTTCTGCCAGTTTTGGAGGCAAGGTTTTTGTTGCCAACGCATGCCTGTGCAGAATACAATGCGTAAAAATGATGTGTGGTGCATCGGCTTTCACTAGCGCACCAAAACCAGACTTTCTTCCCAGTATGGCTGGAGCTCCATCTGAACAAACTGCAGAAACCATATCCCACGAAAGATTGTTGTCCTTGAAGAAGTCATCCACAAGTTTCTTCACATCGGCTGCCTTAGTTGTTGTTGTAAGAGGCTTACAAAATAAAAAATCTTCCTCTATCACGTCGTCTTTCACATAGCGCACGAATACTGCAAGCTGGCTTAGATTGGAAACGTCTGTGGTCTCGTCGAGTTGAAGGCTAAATTTTGCCGGGCTTGAAATCAGATCTGCAACTACTTGAGCCAAGATGTCCTTGCTCATGTCCTCTATTCTGTCGCTGATGGTGTCATTTGAAAGAGGAATTTGGGATAACTTAACTTCAGCCGCTTTTCCCAGCATGATATTCGCCATCTTCAATACAGCTGGTTTTATGACTGTTTCACCAATGGTGTGTGGCTGGCCCTGCTTTGCGATCAGGTAAGCAACTTCGTACGATGCTATGAGGTTCGGTTTGTTGATGGGTACAAAGCCGAGAACAGGCACACTAGCCTTTTCATCGAATCTGGCTCTCCTCACCTTGAATTCAGCGAGCGTTGTGTTCTTGTATTTTCCATCTCCATGCTGCTTAAGGAAGTGTTCTCTTAGTTTTGCCGATGCTAGACTAGAATTGCTCAACTTGGCTTTGCAAATCATGCAGTTAGGACGCTGACTCCCATCACGTTCCCTTATACATGTGAATCCATATTGTACATATTCGTCCGACCACTTTCTTTTTTTGCTCGACATAGTTAGTATGAAGGGATTAAAATATTAAGAAAGAAATCACGTACCATCACGACAGTTACAATTCGACTACTGGGCGCACCAAATTCCCTGCAGCACAGATAGGCCAAGCGATGTTGCGTGACCACCTGCAGCCAATGATGGATAAGCGGGGCGTGTCATCACAAATCATATGAGTCGGGTGTGGGTCTTCACCTCCGCCGAACCCGCGAGACTGACTCACCAAACCCCTGGGGTTCGATCGAACCCAGGTTAAGAACCACTGCTCTAAGGGGTCACTCCTGCCTTTTTTGGGCACTCTAAGGGGACACTCACCTGCTCTGGGCACCTTGAGGAGACACTCTCCTGCTCTGGGTACTCTAAGGGGACACTTTTCAGCTCTGGGCACTCTGAGGGGACAATCTCCTGCTCTGGGTACTCCAAGGGGGCATCTAAGGGCCCACTGCTGCTCTGGTAAAAGGTCACTCCTGTTCTGGGCAGTCTAAGGGGTCACTCCTGCTCTGGGCACTCTAAGGGGTCACTTTTGCTCTGCACTGTGTACTACTCAGTGCCCCCCCCCCCCCCCCCCACTGTATGGATTGTACAGGGGGCACACTGATCACCACTGTAGAGAGGGCACACTGACAAAGTATTGTTTTACTCAGTCCTGACCCCACACATTATACGCTAGATAGTGCTGACACCTTCACTCTATATGCTCTGTTGTATGTTTAACAATGAAGGGGGCACAATGACTGCTATAATCCTGGAGGTTAATATTATACAATGTTGGGGGTCAATTATTATGTAGTTCTTAATGCACATTCCTGGGGGTTTATTCCTGTGTTGTGCTGGGGTTCATTATTTTGCCATGCTGGGATTTAATTGTCATGCCATGCTAAGGTGTTAATTATTGTGCAATATTGAAGGTTTATTATTGTGCCATGTTTGTGGTTCATTATTTAGCCATGCTTGTGATTCATTATTGTGCTGCGATTTGGTTTATTTCTGTTCTGTGGCCGAGGGTTAGTTGTTATGCTGTGCTAGGTATTATGGCTGGCCTTGACATGTACTGAGAGCTATCATTGCTGGCCCAGACACTTGCTGGGGTTTATCATTGCTGGTTCCATGTGTGCTTGTTTTACTCCAACAATCAATTCTATGTGCCCCAAGGCCGTTGTCTATCTATACATAGGGGGAAGCCTGTGAAGAAACACTCACTTTTAGTCTTGCCCACCTATGGCCACACCTACTTTTGTCCACACCTACAAAAGCACATTAGAGCGAATTTGTCAGAACATAGCACCCCGAAAAAAAATTGTCTGGAGCCAATTTGGATAGCAGATTTAAATATCAAGCCCTGAGATACAGGTCACAGAGATTATGACTTTAATTGCTAAAGGGATGTTAAAGATCTTGTCCCTTTGGGCTTCCAGTAATATATGAAGTTGATTACCACCCTTACTCTAAATACCAGTTCTGGGTGGACTTAATTTTTAAGATATTTAACTAAGACTTAAGACTTTAAGTAAATCTGTTATGGGTAAGGTATGGTGGCTGCCATTGCTGACCTTGCCTTTTGAAAATCAACACTCCCTGTGGAATTTGTTAGCAAATAAGGCATTTTGACAAAGCCAGGCAACTAGGATTTCAAATGCAGGATAGTAATAGTAGCACCCATGCTTCTATCATGGCAGGAATGCTTTAAGAAGTACACAGACATCTATTACTGGGCTTTTTTGCTGAATCCAGCAACCATCCACAATATTTGAGGCAGTGGGAGAAGCTGCACTTTCAAGGATCAGGGTCAGCCTCAGTTCACACTAGAATGCGGTACGGTAAACCCCTGATCTGTGTGCGCTTCCCGCACCACATTCAAGTCAAACTCCCCTTGTGATCTGCACCGGGTGTCAGTGCAATCTTAACTACATCCCACATGCAAGTCTCAAACTCAAAAATCATGCAATCTGGTTGCAGTGCGTTTCCAACATTACTTCATGCGTGACTTGGCTGTTGTATGGATGCGGTGCGATTTGAGTCTATTCAAAATTAACAGGCTCAAATCACACCACACTGAATCGCATGTGATTTGTACAGGAATGTGGTGCAGTTCCTATTTGATTCATGGTGTGAGCCTAGGCTAGAAAATCTTGTCCAACTGCTAATGTTTTCCATGATACCCACAACCCTGCTTTTTTCCTTAGTTGCCTTACACAGCAGCACTCAGTGGTTGTTATCCCTTACCTATACCCAGTTAACCTCCCTAGCGGTCTGATTATGTCTGTATTTCTGTGCTCAAAGCGGTACATTTTTTTGCATGGAAATATGTTGTTTTTTTATTGTAGGCCTGTAATTCTTAGTAATAACTCACTGAAATCTGTCCGAACAAGAGTCTAGTAAACATCCCGTATGATAAAATTTGAAACACAAAATCATAAATTAAAATATAATAAATAATCATAAAAAATAATAATATAATAATAATACATTTAATTCAATAATGTAATCAAACCAAAAACACTGAAATTTGAAATAGAGTGCCAAGTTCGCACATCACTGAGCTTAGTCGCAAAATCGTTTTCAGTGTCTGATGATGAATTTCCCCACGATTCATTATCACTCAATTCTGCAAGTAGTTCTAATTTACTATCGCTGTTCTCTAGCTGCTCTAAAACCACTTTTGATCTAAAGGGACGCTTTTTGGACGCCATGGATGTTTCTCAGTTTCCAGGCAGAAAGAACAGTAAAAATGCAGGCATGGCACAGGACAAAGCACTAGGGACAAAATGTATGTGAAATGGTTTGATACTTTAATGTTATACTATGAGAGTTTAGTGTATTGAGTGAGTGTCACATTTTTAAATTTTTTAATTTCCCGCCGGTTCCATCCCCTGTACATCCCGATGCTCGCAGGGAACGGAACCCGGAAGATGGATGCCAGCATCGGCCGGAGGAGATGGCAGGGGACGCTGCAGGGGGGACAACGCGGGAGCGCAGCACAAGGTTAGTGTTGCAGGGTAATCCTGAGTGTAGCTCGGGGTTACCACTTCGGGTACTGAAAGTTAACCCCGAGCTACACTCGGGAATACCGCCAGGGGGGTTAAGTGACTGGTCTCGGGTGATACACAGAGATGAAGTAACTCCTCCTACATACAGTGCCTTGAAAAAATATTCATATCTCTTGAAATTTTCCACATTTTGTCATGTTACAACCAAAAATTTTATGTGATAAACCAACACAAAGTGGCACATAATTGTGAAGTGGAAGGAAAATGATATCCCTGACATGTCTGGTGTGTTCCTTGGCCTTCATGATGCTGTCTTTTTCATTACTGTTCTGAGGGCATCACAGAACAGCTGTATTTATACTGAGATTAAATTACACCTAGGTGGATTCTGATTAGGTGACTTCTGAAGGCAATTGGTTCCACTAGATTTTAGTTAGGGGTATCAGAGTAAAGGGGGCTGAATATAAATGCACACCATACTTTCAGATATTTATTTTTAAAAGATTTTGAAAACCATTTATCATTTTCCTTCCACTTCACAATTATGTGCCACTTTGTGTTGGGTATATCACATAAAATTCCAATTAAATACATTTAACTTTTTGTTGTAACATGACAAAATGTGGAAAATTTCAAGGGGTATGAATACTTTTCCAAGGCACTGTACGTTGTACCTGTTTATCTGCAGCCATTTGGCCTGTACATCTTTGTAAATTAATTTTCACAGACTCACAAAGCAGGGGACAGGGAGCTGCAGTTACACACTGTACACGAGCTCTGAGAGCAGGAACAGAGCTGTGGATGTCAATCACAGGCTATATGTTAGATCTCTTGGTGTCAAGAAAACTTGTGAGAAGTGACATACAGTGCTGATTACAGAGGAATTAGACAGCAGAAAGAAATTACATTTAGTGCTTTGGAGAAAGGCAAGTAAACACTATAGTAGGCATCACTAAATGGTGGACCGAGCCACTATTCCACATGGACCTGCAGTCACACCATTTAGGGGCCACTTCTTTCCACCAGTCTCTGCAGCTGGTGTAACAGCAGAGCGGGAGATGAAACATTTGTGGGAGTCACAGCACAGCATTGAACAGAGTGTGGGATTTGCCAGGTTTAAACAACCAGCTAATGATTGGATACAATCACCTGCTGGTTAATACAAAAATCTAACCCCACCTGCTCCCACTCCAGCATCTGCAATTTCATTTTGTACCTATATCAAGATGTGTACTCGTGCATGCTTCAAGTCTATGTATGTTTTTGTACTCAGAATATACAAAACCTGTTTAATAAAAATTTACTGAAACAGAAAAAAATTAATCAAGAAGTGTTTTCATTAAAACAGTGTGCCAACAAAAGATCTGTATGTCCATACAAAAAGTACAAATAATTTTTTTGGCAAATTAGTTATTTTCAAATTACCAACACATACTGACACTGCTAAATTGGGCCTGGGCATCTACAGGTGAAACTCAATAAATTAGAATATCGTGCAAAAGTTCATTTATTTCAGTAATGCAACTTAAAAGGTGAAACTAAATATATGAGATAGACTCATTACATGCAAAGCAAGATAGTTCAAGCCGTGATTTTTCATAATTGTGATAATTATGGCTTACTGTCAGTGATCTGGGTATGACCAGAAATGTGTGGACTGACAAAGGGAAGTAACAGGCTTCAGGAATGATGTAATAACAATATAATTTATTGTTAGCCGCCCAAATATACAAAACACACAGTAATAAAACCAAACTTCCACTAATATCAATATGTGCGGGAACACAGGCGTAGTCAGGGCTGGAGAGGTGGAATGGTCAGGCAGGCCGTATGGTTCTGTCAGATACCGCCTAGCAATACCTCTAGCAATCCACAGGACAGGATTCCCCAGAGCGCTGAGTCTAAGCCCCAGTCTGCTTGTTCACCAGGGCCCCTGATGGTGGGGATGGACTTGGAGCAGACAGTGACCAGGTCACAGCTCCTGAGTACACCGACCTGTGGTAGAGGGATCCACCAGAGGTATACACTGGTAAGAGCCTGACGTGAAGAAGCAGATAGGTCCGTGCAGGACGGATGGATGGCAGAGTAGCAAGTGTGGTCAGACAGGCCAGGTCGGTAACAGTGGGGACAGCACGGTACAAGGCAGCAGGCAAAGAGTAGTCGTTCACTCGCCGGGTTCGGTAACAGGAGTTCAGATCAATAGGGATATCCAGAAGAGTAGTCAAACGAGCCAGGGATCAGAGCAGGAGAAGTCAGAAAGGTCAGGATCAAGCAGGGTCGGCAGCAAGGCAATCAGGAGTACAGGACAATCAGGAACAAGATACAGGGGCTCATGGGACAACACCAAGGCACTGATTGCAGGCCTGGTGCTGCTTAAATATACCTCCTGCAATCAGCCTCAGGTGATGGCTTGATTGCAGGAGTGAGATCCTGGCTGCTGAAAGCACCCACTGGCAAGCACCGGTACTGCAGCCCATACAGCAGGGGAGCCCATTCCTGACACACCCGCTGGAAAGCACCAGTATTGCAGCCCACACGGCAGGTGAGCCCATTCCTAACACTTACAGCTCATGAAAACCCCAAATCCACAATCTCATAAAATTTGAATATTGTGAAAAGGTGCAAAATTCTAGGCTCAAAGTGTCCCACTCTAATCAGCTAATTAAGCCATAACACCTGCAAAGGGTTCCTGAGCCTTTAAATGGTCTCTCAGTCTGGTTCAGTAGGAATCACAATCATGGGAAAGACTGCTGACCTGACAGTTGTGCAGAAAACCATCATTGACACCCTCCATAAGGAGGGAAAGCCTCAAAAGGTAATTGCAAAAGAAGTTGGATGTTCCCAAAGTGCTGTATAAAAGCACATTAATAGAAAGTTATGTGGAAGGGAAAAGTGTGGAAGAAAAAGGTGCACAAGCAGCAGGGATGACTGCAGCCTGGAGAGGATTGTCAGGAAAAGGCCATTCAAAAGTGTTGGGGACTTTCACAAGGAGTGGACTGAGGCTGGAGTCAGTGCATCAAGAGCCACCACACACAGACGGATCCTGGACATGGGCTTCAAATGTCGTATTCCTCTTGTCCCCTTCCTGAACAACAAACAACATCAGAAGCGTCTTACCTGGGCTAAAGAAAAACAGACCTGGTCTGTTGCTCAGTGGTCCAAAGTCCTCTTTTCTGATGAGAGCAACTTTTGCATCTCATTTGGAAACCAAGGACCCAGAGTATGGAGGAAGAATGGAGAGGCACACACTGCAAGATGCTTGAAGTCCAGTGTGAAGTTTCCACAGTCTGTGTTGATTTGGGGAGCCATGTCATCTGCTGGCGTTGGTCCACTGTGCTTCATTAAGTCCAGGGTCAACGCAGTCATCTACCAGGAGATTTTGGAGCACTTCATGCTTCCTTCCGCAGACGGGCTTTATGGGGATGCTGACTTCATTTTCCAGCAGGACTTGGCACCTGCCCACACTGCCAAAAGCACCAAAACCTGGTTGAATGACCGTAGGATTACTGTGCTTGACTGGCCAGCAAACTCGCCTGACCTGAACCCCATAGAGAATCTATGGGGCATTGCCATGAGAAAGATGAGAGACATGAGACCGAACAATGCAGAAGAGCTGAAGGCCGCTATTGAAGCATCCTGGTCTTCCATAACACCTCAGCAGTGCCACAGGCTGATAGCTTCCATGCCACGCCGCACTGAGGCAGTAATTGCTGCAAAAGGGGCCCAAACCAAGTACTTATGCATGCTTGTACTTTTCAGAGGTCCGATATTGTTCTATGTACAATCCTTGCTTTATTGATTACATGTAATATTCTAATTTTCTGAGATTGTGGATTTGGAGTTTACATGAGCTGTAAGCCATAATCATCACAATTATGACAAATCACGGCTTGAACTATCTTGCTTTGCACGTAATGAGTCTATCTCATATTAGTTTTAAGTTGCATTACTGAAATAAATTAACTTTTACACAATATTCTAATTTTTCGAGTTTCACCTGTAGGCTTCAATGACCTCTGGGAACTAAAGTGTTAAACAACACAAATGTAACAAAAAGAATCAAGATAGCTTATGTACACCTTTCTAAGAAACAAAATGCACTTCTAGGCACCAATTTGCTATTTTGAGAAATTTGCACTGTAACAATCTAATGTAGTTTCATCACTGAACTTTAAAACATTCACTGCAGGCATACATGGAGTTTGTATTCTCAGAAAACACAAACTCAAATTAAAATCTCTGCAATTTTTTTTTCATAGGTTAGTTGCCATAAATAACTGAATCACATTTAAAACAGTAAGTACTACCTACCAAGAGACACACACGCACACAGTTACCACTTTCAAAGTGGTAATGGATGCTGTTGACTATATTAACATTATACTGTGTGGCCTGTCTCTTTACTTGGAGTAGTTTTCACAACTTCTTTGATCCTTGCTATCTCAATCGTTGATCCATTATCAAGGTCTTAGTTGTGCTTACTTCAAGTAATCAACGATTTTATAAAATATCTCTGGATTTATATGATTTAAAAAGCTTTTAAAACATTTGTACAAAATGCAAAAAAATTATAAAATATTTATACTCACTCTCAGGAGCCTTTCCATGTCATTCTCCAAGTTGAGTAGAGTAAGCCTTTGTAAAACAACTTCATGAACCCTCCTTTCTAAAGTCTGCCATTTCATTCGGGCAGTTTTACTAAGAGGAAGGCCTGGGCGTCCAACTTTTCTCCTGTCAGCAGATGAAAGAGTGAGTATGTGTGTTAGTGGGCATTAAAATGTATCTATGGTCAAAATGTAAAATCATACATTCGTTTCCACATTGTATTTCAACTATTCATAGCCTTTTGCAGTTTGTTAATTTACTTTGTGAAGATCCCCACACATTTACTTCCTTGAGTTCGCTTACGCATTCACTATGCTATGTGGGTAGCACTGTTGTGTCACACAATTCACACAACCTGCCTTCTGGAACTACAAAGGTGTTTAGAGTAGGAGTTTCAAAAGGTGGAGTCAGTACAGGAATCACTGATTGCAAGCAGCAAAGTACCATGGGATATGCAGCCCTTAGAAATAAACAGAAGAAGTGCAGCTGCAGAGCATGAAGGGAATCCTGGAAATTGTAGAAGGAGAGGGCAAACAGACAGGCAGAATTCACACACAGAACAGCAAATTCTTAACTTTTGGGACATTCAAAAGCAGTCCAACTGAGTGGCGGGCAACACAGCAAACAATCGCTACAGCACCAAAAAAGCAACAGAGAACTGGAGAATTTCTGCAGCTCAAAGAACTATCTGAAAGGCCTTACACCAGAATCTTGGCATCAGATGAGGACAAAATATCCACCTGGTAGAACTTATAGAATGCGTGAGTCAAAGACCAAGTGGCAGCCTTTCAAATCTAGGAAACAGTTTCTTGTTGCCGAAAAGGCCAAGATGCGCTCACAGATGTAGCAGAGTGCATATTGACTGTAAAGGATGGAACAAGATCCTTGAGACCATAAGCTTGAAAGATGGTCTGTCTTAGCTAGAAATGGTTGAACAAGGAGGCGGGGCACCCTTCCGAGAATCTCATCTTTCTGAAAGAAGTAGTTGTTGAAAGACAGTACCACACTGACTGAACCAAATCCTGACAATAGAGCTAAATTTATTTTGAGAAGGCAGAGGGGAAGGCAGAAACTACCTGGGATAAGAAAGAAGTGCTGGGTCTCAACACCACCTTGTTATGCAAGACCAAAAAAAAAGATTTTTTGGAAAATAAGGCCACCAGTTCAGTCACTCACCTCCACTCACCACAAACATACTCTTGTATTCCTCGATCTCGAATTATACCACGACAATCTCCAAATACTAACAAAGAACCACTTCAACCCGTATCTGGCAACTCATACCTCCACTTCAACGGCTCTCACCACCCCAAATGGATCCAAAATACACCTAAAGGGCAATTCTGTCATCTCAGACAAAACTGCACCACAGACTCAGACTACAATCTTCAGAGCGACATTCTAATAAAGAAATTCCAAGACAAAGGTTACCCACACAAGCTAGTAGATGAGGCCCACTCCGTCTACCGTAAGGGTAGACCCCCAACACACAATAGCACAGAGCCTCCCAACCAGGTCAGATTTATAACCAAATTCCACAACAGCTTTCACAAAATGGAGTCTATCATCAACAGACATTGGCCTATACTACTACAGGATCCTCATTTAATAGACATTTTAGACACAAAACCAAAATACACTTACCGCAGAGCCACCAACCTTAAAAACAAGATTGCCCCTAGCAAATACAACCCACCCACCAACACACCCAACACACTTTGCCTCGTACCCATTGTCGGCATGTATAGATGCAACAAAGCACTATGCAAAACTTGCCAATTTGTTAAACACGGACAAAAAAACTTTACCACAAAAGGAAAAACCTACTCATTCAAAGAATTTTATAACTGCTCCACTGATCACGTGATCTATTGTCTATCCTGCCCCTGTGGCCTTCTATATGTGGGACGCACCATCAGACCCCTCAGCGCCAGGTTTGGTGAGCACAGATGTCTCATCGAAGACGGTAAAGACAAACATAGCGTCCCACACCACTTCCTTGAATATCACCAAAAATCCACTGATGGCCTACAAGTCTGGATCTTGGAATCCATCCCCAACAACCTCTCTGAGTCTGAACGCTTCAAAAAACTCTGTTCACAAGAAACCTACTGGATATTTACATTAGACACATTGTCCCCTGGTGGACTCAACGAGGAATTAGACATTAACACTATATTATAAAAACCACAATTTCCCATTCATAGCCAACCAACATTTATCCCTTGACCTACACTGATTCATCATCTTTTTTCACATCTTTTTATTTCTCTCATAACCAATCATTTAATTTAATTTTATGTATTTAAGGAATTTTTGAATTTTATTTTAATTTAATTTTAAATTTTCATAAATCATTTCCAATATGTTTGTCACCTATTACCATAGTAATATCCATTGTTAATCTACCCACTACTAACATGCATAAATGTTACTATTACTATGAAGCTCCTGCAGAGCCATAACCATATCTCATCTTTTGCAATTACGCTGTAGTACCACTAAGTATCTGTTCACTACTGTTACATATTTGATGTGCCAGTGCTGCAAGGTGAACTGCCTACTCCATACTAAAATCTGTAAATTTAATTAATTTATTTCTAATTTTATAATATATATATATTTACTATATATATATTAATTTTTAATCTTTGGATTTTTTAATTCTGTATCCTTATTTATCCCCATCAATATTTTTAACTGTTTAATACTCATTTTACAATGTATTTGTAACTTTACTTATTTTTATTCCTATTTTTATTATTTTTGTTTTTATTTTTATTTATTTTTATTCATTATTTTTTATTTAATTTTTTTTTTAATATTTATTTTTATTTATTTTTTTTCTTTTTAGATCTCTTTTTATATTTTTTTTTATATTTTTATTTTATTTTTATATTATTCTTAACCCCATTACCTATTACCATTTTTTCATCTTTACACAATTTTATTACATCTCGTATTTTTCCTCTTTTTTCTTTTCCATTTTTGAACATCCATGACTTTCCACTATTCACCTTGCAATAATGGCTAATCACTGGTTAATTGATTAATTAGACTCGCGCTCCCTATATATTCATCCTTGTCCCTCCACCTCCCCCTGCTTTAAAAAAGAGCGCACTTCCACCTTCCACGGCTAGCGCATGCTCCGAAACGCATCGCAGTGCACCTTGGGATCTGACGTCATCACGGCCACGCCGCCGCTGCGCTCCAGCGTGCGTTCCATCTGGTTCTGAGGGAGGACGTGCATGCTGGCCGGCCTCACCGCTGTTCCCCTCCAGCCACCACGCTGTTCCAGCCCGAAAGCTGACCTCCCCACACTGCAGAGAGATGATGGCTCTTCACCCTGGTTACCACCCCACTGTTAACTATTGTTAACTACGGTTTTTATGCTTATTATTACTTTACACATGTGAGTGTTTCTACAGATAGACTTTAATAAAGAGGCTTATTGCACTTAGAGGCACTTCTCTCCTTCTCTTGTGGGAAGCAGACCTACTAGCTTTAAAGCTGAAGGTAAATCTTTTTATATTTTGCCATTCCTAGTTCCCTTTTTTTCCTCTCAGTTACATTCTAATAACATTTTTAATAAAACCTTCAGTTTCCATTCCATGCTTTATTTTACACTCAGTGATGTCATCACTGGGCCTCTGCTTCTGCCACGCCATCCTGTACCTGGATACAAACATTTCCAGATTGTTGCTGAACCTGGAGGCCAGGAGGTCTAAGAGGTCCCCACCTACAAAATTGGTCCTGCAACATTCTGGGTGCAGGGACTACTCTCCTGGGTCAAGTCACTGCAGGCTAAGGAAATCTACTAGCCAATTGTCTATGCCTGGAATGTACAGTTGTGTTCAAAATAATAGCAGTCAGACATCACTAACCTGATCAATCACTGTTTTTGGTAAAAATGATATTTCTACATGGCAAATAATTTACTAGCAGGTGTAGTAGAGTAATAGAAATCCAACAGACCCAACAGTCATGAAATGCATGCTGCTGATTCTGTGTAATCGAATCACTAATTGAAAGGGGCATGTTCAAAATAATAGCAGTGTGGAGTTCTATTAGTGAGGTCATTCATTCTTTGAAAAACAGGTGGCAATTATTGCCCTTTTTTAAGGAAGGAAGGCAGCAAATGTTGTACATGCTGGTTACAGTGCATTTCTCTCTGAAATTCTGAGGAAAATGGGTCGTTCCAGACATTGTTCAGAAGAACAGCATACCTTGATTAAAAAGTTGATTGGAAAGGGGAAAACATATAAAGAAGTGCAGAAAATGATAGGCTGCACAGCTAAAATGATCGCAAATGCTTTAAAATGGCAACCAAAACCTGAAAGACGTGGAAGAAAGTGAAAAACTACCATTCAAATGGATAGAAGAATAGCCAAAAAGGCAAGGACTCAGCCAACAATCAGCTCCAGGAAGGTCAAAGAAGGTGTAAAGTTCAATGTGAGTACTGTTACAATTAGAAGATGCCTATGTGAAGCAAAGCTATCTGCAAGAACCCCCCGCAAAGTCCCACTGTTGAAAAAAAGACATGTGCTGAAGAGGTTACAATTTGCCAAAGAGCACATTGACTGGCCTAAAGAGAAATGGCACAACATTTTGTGGACTAATGAAAGTAAGATTGTTCTTTTTGGGTCCAGTGGCTGGAGACAGTTTGTCAGACGACCCCCAAACACTGAATTCAAGCCACAGTACACTGTGAAGACAGTGAAGCATGGTTGCGCAAGCATCATGATATGGGGATGTTTCTCATACTACGGTGTTGGGCCTATTTATCGCATACCAGGGATCATGGATCAGTTTGACTACATCAGAATACTTGAAGAGGTCATGCTGCCTTATGCTGAAGAGGAAATGCCCTTGAAATGGGTGTTCCAACAAGACAACTACCCCAAACACACCAGTAAACGTGCAACATCTTGGTTCCAGACCAACAAGATTGACATTATGGAGTGGCCAGTCCAATCCCCGGATCTTAATCCAATAGAAAACTTGTGGGGTGACATCAAAAATGCAGTTTCTGAGGCAAAACCAAGAAATAGAGAAGAACTGTGGAATGTAGTCCAATCATCCTGGGCTGGAATACCTGTTCACAGGTGCCAGAAGTTGGTTGACTCCATGCAACACAGATGTACAGCAGTTCTCAGAAACAGTGCTTATGCAACTAAATATTAATTAAGTGATTCAAAGGAAAGCAAAATCTTCAAACATTTTTCAGTTTATATAGTGAATGTTTGAGTTTGTAAAGAATACAAACACTGCTATTTTTTTGAACAGTCTAATATTCACTTTTCTTCAATTTTTTTAGAGGAACAACACACATTTGATATATTTTTCTTCATGTTTTGATTTGGAATAGAATGTGTAGTGTTCCCAATGCATTTGTGTGTATGGAAATAAAAGCTATTAGAAGGATTTTGAGCTTTATTCCTTTTTTCAACACACTGCTATTATTTTGAACACAACTGTACATGGATTACAAGGTTGAAATGTGCAGTTCTGTCCAGGAGAAGATCCACTCTACTTCTCCTACAGTGGCAAGACTACTCGTTCCTCCCTGATGATTTGTTTACGTTACAGCCATGGCATTGATCAGTTAGTCCAACGCCACTTCAAGATGTTTATCAGGAGATGAGATTCTACCAAAAGACCCCTGCACTGGCAAGGTGCATTCCAGTCCCACTCTCTGGGATCTGTCATGAGAAGTTTTCACAAGAAGTGAATAAAGAAGTCACCTCTGCCACCACAGCAGATGGCTTGTAGTTCTCAATGGGCTGCAAGGGTGCTGACAAGTGCCCTCATAATTCAGTAATACTTCCTCAAGCTAACAGAAAGCTAACAGAAAAAGAGGTATGGGCAAGAAAACTAGAGTGAGTGTCTGCAGGAGCCTCACATTGCACCTGAGATCCACTGATCACAGTGCAATGCTCTGCAGGCTCCTGTAGGAAAAAATAATAAATGCACATTTGTTCTTTACAAAAATATGTACATTTATTATTTTTTACTAAAGGGTGAACTTAGCCTTTAAAGAATAAATGGACTGTTAAGTTAACCAAAAATATACCTCTAAAACCACAATACAAACATAGAGGGTCAGTTTGCAGTCAAAGATACAAATGAAAGATCCTTGAAATAAAAGAGTTCTTATACCCACCTCTCCAGTTGCCCATATCGCCTACCTCTCCTCTGTTTCTCCATTAGTGGCTTTGGCATCTGACACTTGTGGGAGTGTCAGGTGTCTGTGTCCCCCACTGGTCAATGTTGGAATGCAGGGGAGTATATCTGTTCCCCTCTTTGGGAGATTCACCCTCTATTTGTCCTGTTTACTGATGTCACCTGGTGTGAAAATAGAAGAAAATGTGGGGTTTTCACCAGTGGGGGGGGGGGGGGGTTTGAACCTTTTAATGGGGATACTAGTTATGTGGTAACAACCAAGGATTCTCTCACTTTGGAGGAATTTCCTCTCATGATGGCAGGAAATCTTTCAAATGGGAAAGAGGTGGTGAAAAGAAACCGTACCTTTAGTTCTACTTTTACAATTACCAAGTACAGGTGAAACTCAAAAAATGTGAATATCGTGCAAAAGTTCATTTATTTCAGTTATGCAACTTAAAAGGTGAAACTAATAAATGAGATAGACTCATTACATGCAAAGCAAGATAGTTCAAGCCGTGATTTGTCAAAATTGTGATGATTATGGCATATAGCTCATGAAAACCCCCAAATCCACAATCTCATAAAATTAGAATATTGTGAAAAGGTGCAATATTCTAGGCTCAAAGTGTTCCACTCTAAACAGCTAATTAAGCCATAACACCTGCAAAGGGTTCCTGAGCCTTTAAATGGTCTCTCAGTCTGGTTCAGTAGGAATCACAATCATGGGAAAGACTGCTGGCCTGACAGTTGTGCAGAAAACCATCATTGACACCCTCCATAAGGAGGGAAAGCCTCAAAAGGTAATTGCAAAAGAAGTTGGATGTTCCCAAAGTGCTGTATAAAAGCACATTAATAGAAAGTTATGTGGAAGGGAAAAGTGTGGAAGAAAAAGGTGCACAAGCAGCAGGGATGACCGCAGCCTGGAGAGGATTGTCAGGAAAAGGACATTCAAAAGTGTTGGGGACTTTCACAAGGAGTGGACTGAGGCAGGAGTCAGTGCATCAAGAGCCACCACACACAGACGGATTCTGAACATGGGCTTCAAATGTTGTATTCCTCTTGCCAAGCCGCTCCTGAACAGCAAACAATGTCAGAAGCGTCTTACCTGGGCTAAAGAAAAACAGACCTGGTCTGTTGCTCAGTGGTCCAAAGTCCTCTTTTCTGATGAGAGCAACTTTTGCATCTCATTTGGAAACCAAGGACCCAGAGTATGGAGGAAGAATGGAGAGGCACACACTGCAAGATGCTTGAAGTCCAGTGTGAAGTTTCCACAGTCTGTGTTGATTTGGGGAGCCATGTCATCTGCTGGTGTTGGTCCACTGTGCTTCATTAGGTCCAGGGTCAACGCAGCTGTCTACCAGGAGATTTTGGAGCACTTCATGCTTCATTCCGCAGACGAGCTTTATGGGGATGCTAACTTCATTTTCCAGCAGGACTTGGCACCTGCCCACACTGCCAAAAGCACCAAAACCTGGTTCAATGACCGTAGGATTACTGTGCTTGACTGGCCAGCAAACTCGCCTGACCTGAACCCCATAGAGAATCTATGGGGCATTGCCAAGAGAAAGATGAGAGACATGAGACCGAACAATGCAGAAGATCTGAAGGCCGCTATTGAAGCATCCTGGTCTTCCATAACACCTCAGCAGTGCTACAGGCTGATAGCTTCCATGCCACGCCGCATTGAGGCAGTAATTTCTGCAAAAGGGGCCCAAACCAAGTACTGAGTACATATGCATGCTTATACTTTTCAGAGGTCCGATATTGTTCTATGTACAATCCTTGTTTTATTGATTGCTTGTAATATTGATGTAATATTCTAATTTTCTGAGATTGTGGATTTGGGGTTTTCATGAGCCATAATAATCACAATTAAGACAAATCACGGCTTGAACTATCTTGCTTTGCATGTAATGAGTCTATCTCATTTATTAGTTTCACCTTTTAAGTTGCATTACTGAAATAAATGAACTTTTGCACGATATTCTAATTTTTTGAGTTTCACCTGTATATTTTAAACGTGCTGCTGCTCCTTAATTTGTGCTATCAGCAAGCTAAGGCTGGTTCTAGATTAAGTTGTGTTGCCTAAATGCAGTGGAAAAAAATTAAGTCACTTGATTTTGTTGTCTGGAAGACTGTCCACATCACAAGAGTGGAACAGCACTGCAAATTCTTCAGCAAGCAAAACAGCTACCATATACAGTATGTATCTCAACTGTATACATAGCAGTTGCCTACAGATCAGATTTAATGCAAGTATATGTAGAGATTTAGTTTAAAGTGTAACTTCACCCAAAAAGGGAAAGTTCTGCTTGTTTGCCTCTTCCCCCCCCCCCCCTCTACTGCCACATTTGGCACTTTTTGGGGTCAAAGGGGGAGCAGGTATCTGGTTTTGATAGGTACCCACTCCCATTTCCAGTCAGATGTGCCGCAGCAATCCGAGCCAAAAGTTCGTCCCTCCCTACTTCTCCCGCAGTCTTCTGGGACCTGTAATGTGTCCCAGGACCATTTAACAAGGGCATTGCGCATCGCGCATGTGAAGTAGGAAACTGGCTGTAAAGCAGCAAGGCTTCATTTCCAATGTCCCTTACTGAAGATGCCAGCACCTGTACCCGAAGCCAATAGGATAGGGTACGAACATCGCTGGATCCCTGGGCAGTTTTGTGTCCTTATATAAAAAGTCATCAGCTACAGTATTAGTAGCTGCTGACTTTTAATTTTTTGGGGGGGAGCCTGGAGCTCCTCATTAATGCAACATATTTATAAGGGGAGATTTACTAAAACTTAAAGTGTTACTAAACCCACAACAGTAAAATCTGTCTGTATATGCAGTAAAGCATGCTTGTTATACTCACTGTAGAACCTAAGGGGTTAATCCTCCACATTGTGTAAAAGTGATGTTTGTTCCTGTTTTCTCTGATCCGCCCTTTCTTCCATTGTCTCCCAAATATCTCCTGACAGAACAGAGGCTAGGGGCAAGATGCACATGCTCAGTTTGGTGTGTATTGCTAGAGAGTTTTTTTTCTTGGAAGAGCGCATGTGATCAGCACAGGGCCAATCAGCACTCTCCAGCCAGAGGTCCTGCATCCTGCTACAGGAGAATGAAAGCTACTCCTACAAGTTTTAACAAGTGTTCTGCTGGACACTGATAGAAGTCATAAGACTGCTCTAACTGCTGATGAGAAAAGGTTTTTACAGTTTATATTTACTAAAATAGTTGCATTTCCATGTTGTGTAGGAGACCAGATATAGTGAATGCAGGGTCCTGGGTTTAGTAACACTTTAAAGAAAGAATATGGAGCAGCTGTGCACAGTAACCAATCAGCTTCTCTCTTTAGCTTGTTCAATTAAGCTTTAAAAGGCTAGAAGCTGATTGGTTTCCAGGCACTCTGCCTGCTCCAGTTTTAGTAAATTCCCTGCATAGTTTACCTCACAGGTCTGCTTCCATTCATTGCAGGCCCTGTTTCTACCACAGCTTTGCGGTTCCACTGACGCACAATGCTGGACACAGAACGTGACATCATGTCTGGTTCAGATGATGTAGTGCTTGTAGACAGCTCAGCTCCAGAATCTGGAAATGAGGACATTCGACTAGAGGATCGATCTTGGCCTGGTCTGGAAAGACGACGAAGAGCAGACACCTAGGGAGGTAAAAACAGTAGATGATTTCAAGAACTTCTTGCCTGGACCACCAACTAAAACATTTTACAGCAAAAGGAGAACAAAACAGATGGCTGAGGTGTAATGCTTCTTTAGTCATTTTACATATTAGGCACAAATTGGCTTATTCAATAAAGCAAAATGCAGTAACCCATAGCAAGGAATTTATTTTTCCATGATAACACCTCAGCACTGAATCTTAATGGATTATCTAACTTACACTGTGCATTACAATACACTTGGGTACTATAATCTGAATGGAAAATGCAGGTCAATGCACCCAAAATTCAACATACATGACATTTTCCGCTATGCAATGCATTGATGTTAACAGGTGTTGTTGAAAGTAATTTATCTTCTTTTGTCCAAGTTTGAAGGGTTTGAACAAATTTGAAATAGCCCTAAGCACTTTAAAAACAAACCTATCATAGAAGAAATGTGGGGACTGCCATTGTAGACCCTTTTTTGGCAATGCTATTTTCTTAGACTTTCCAACTGACTGACATGAAACAAGTATACAAATCAGGAAAAAGGCATACATATCTGCATACTTGTTCCAAACAAATGGCTCAAAATACTAGAAACAATAAGGTTAGTGTGACAGCCATGCAACTACATTTTACAAAGGGAGAAGAGAGCTCCTTAATAAAGGTTTCCTTTATTAACCACTTCAAGTCCGGACACTTTCACCCCCTTCCAGTCCAGGCCAATTTTCAGCTCTCAGTGCTATCACACTTTGAATGACAATTGCAACACTGTACCCATATGAATTTTTTAGCATTTTTTGGAGACAGATACAACTTTATTTTGGTGGTATTTATTCACCACTGGGATTTTTATTGTTTTGCTACATAAATGAAAAAGTCTCAACATTTTGAAAAAAAAAGTGTTTTTCTTAGATTATTTGCAAAATTTTATTTCTTCATAAGTCTTGGCCAAAATGTATCCATCTATCTTTTTAGTAAAAAATAAATAAATAACCCAAATTAGTTTATAACCAAAAATTATAATTTAATTTTTGTTTTACATGTTTATTTTTTTGGGGGGTTTTTTGTGAACATACTGTCACCCATAGTGACACTGTACTACTTGTGGGGGTGTGATGAAGATTTTCTTTTTCTTTTTTTACACTGATTACTTTTACACTCATAAAAGCTATAAAAGCAATAATTTTTCCTTCTCTCTGGCTGCATTCTTGCAGCCAGAGAGAAATACTGTGAGAGCTGTGATTGGTCACAGCTTGTCACATGGTACAAGGCTGTTGTAAATAGCCTTGTACCATGTGACCTCTGATCATTCACAAGTAGTAAGCAATTATGTCAGGAAGTTAAATGGTAATTGTAGGGTTTGATCTTCGTATCATCATTACCTGTTATCGAGATCTTAACACGTATCCCTGTCCCTACCTGACAGTCCATACACACTGGCTTAAAAGAATGCTGCTTCTAGAAGAGTTTAGCGTTTTGCCTGTAGAAGCAGCTCATTGTAATCCTATGTGTCCATGCACATTAAGACATTTAGAGGTATATTTTAAACTCAGAGTTTAGAGTCAGAAAAAAACCCTTCTGTTTTGTGTTTTTGAGAGCAGTTTTCCTGTAGAAAAAAAGTACTGAATGCTCCTTAACACCTGTACAAAATGCTCTATATGAGCATCTTTTTTTCTCTGGCATTTTTTTTATGTGGACCCTTAGGCTTCATGTACACTGGCAACTCATAAACTTGAGTTTAGGAACTTTTGGCGCTTTTTTTTTCAAAGCTCTTAAACCCAACTCCATAAAAGCTTGTGTGTTCATGTACGCATAGGCTTTTAGCAGAGTTTAGGTGAACTTAAGCTTCCCTCTCCTGAATGCAGAAGAATTGCATTCAGGATAGGACCGTTTCGACTTCTGTCTGCAGGAAGATGCAAAATACAACAAAAACTGCAGTACCGCATTCACACGTGTTTTTGCTGCGTTTTGCATTTTCCCACAGCAGTGGTCAGGGTAAGCTAGTGAACATGTAGCTTTAGTTGTCTGGAACACATACTGTAGGTGCACGGTTTTATTTTTATGTGCTTTTTTCAACAAAATCTCTGTGCCACAAACTACTGTGCTGAATTCTGGCACTGAAAACTAAGCCTTAAGATAAACATTTTAACATTTTATAAACGTTTGTTTTAGACTGAATCCCTGATCTAATGAAAGCTCAAAAATTTTATATGGACTTTTCTTTTTTCAGGCTTTGTTCCTTTATTTCTACCTTGTGATCCAGCCAGTAACACACTTCCCTTCCTAACATGACAACACTTAAGCCGGACAAACATGGATTGGAATTGGTCCGGTTCAGCAGGGACCGGCCAAATTTCAGTGCATGTATGAGAATGCTGGTTGTACGGATATCGATCTACCAACTGATTTCTGTACAACCAGCCTGTTGCATTTTTTACATATCGATCAGTGTATTTTGACGGTGGGGAAGTCTCCCTGCTGTATGAATGCAAAGGCTCACCAGGGAGGAGTCCCTTATCCACATCAAGTGTGTGGATGAGGGAATTTTGTTCAACTCACTGTTTGAACGAAAACAAATGAAGCATTTATGGGCTGCCTTACTCCCTGTACGGCACCTAGGACCAGCAGTATTGTCACCCTACAACAGTGATGGCGAACCTATGGCACAAATGCCACAGCTGGCATGCAGAGCCCTTTCTGTGGGCACTTGAGCGGATCTCTACCCCCCCGGCACCCATCGCCAATGCGCACCCTCGGAACAAAGTTAAAGCTCGTGCCTGACACCTGGCTTCTGAGCGTTCCAGCCCTCTGTTCTGGATCCTTCACATACACAGCCGGCTTCCAGACCCAGCAGAGCAGTGTCACCTGTGGCACAGCGGAATCCATGAGTATTTCGTACCCGGGAACAGCGCGCCTTGTTGTTCCACAGGACACTGGACTATGGCAATGCCTATATCTGTCTACAAAAATGTTAGTTGCTCTCGTACAGACATTTACAGGCATATCATATATGGGTGGAGTTAGTAAATCACTTTTGTTATTTTTGTGTTTTTCTAGTTTTCAAGTTTTGAACACCAAAAAATGAGCACAGCAAAAAAAGCAAAACTGAAAACAGATAGTGGAAGAAGAGGCCTGGACAGAGTCATTTGGAAAAATAGATGCACATGTAGAAATTATGTTTTTTTCAATAAAAAACTGTATCATTGAAAGCTCTGTTATTGTATTTTGCTTTTAAAACAAAATATGTCAATTAGTTCGGACAACTGTATAAGTTGTTTTTTCTAAATTAAAACCTCAGTATTCAGGTTTAATTGCAGTGTTGGCACTTTGAAATAAACAAGTTGGTTTTGTGTTGTAGTTTGGGCACTCAGGCTCAAAAAGGTTCGCTATCACTGCCCTACAATCTCACTTCTCCATCTGCATTATCTGGGGGGGTGTAGTCCACAGATTAAAGCTGTTTGGCATACCAGTTCAATGCATAGAAAGTTACAAAGACATTGGTTTTCTTGCACAATCAAGTTATTTTTCTGTACTTACAGAAAATATACTTAGCCCAATAAAAGAAAACTAGTGCAGCCACCATTTTGAAGCACAATATAGAAACTGTACTAAAACTGCCCATACATGGGCCAGTGTTTTTCAAACTGACCCGATTCCCCCATGCACACATTCAGTGTGAATGCAGGAATCCTCTGCACTCTGCCTTTGTATTCTGACAGCAGAGAGACTCCCCAACCTCTCCACTGTTAGAATTGGCTGCAGGGCTGATTAACGTGAACATTTCCAGCAGTCCTGTTCATGAGAAATTGGCTGAATTTTGATCCATGTATGGTTGTTCCTGTTCGTGATAAATCGTTTTATCAACTGACTTCTCACGAACAGGACTGCTGGAAAATTTAACTTCAATCAGCGCTGCAGCCAATAAGCTGTGGCGCTGATCAGTGTACTCTGACAGAGGGGAGTTGGAGAAGTCTTCCTGCTGTCATAATACAAAGGCAGAGTACAGAGGATTCCAGCATTCAGACTGAATGTGTGCATGGGGGAATCGGTCAGTTTGAAAAAAACTGACCCATGTATGGGTAGTTTTACAATGCCTCACTGCACTTTTGCTAAAGGGCAGCTAATCCCTGATTTTTGTGTGGGTTAGCTACGCTTTCCCATAGACTATGACGTTCTGTGGTCTTGGTATGCAGAAACCTGCAGTGTCAAGCTGCCCTTAGAGAAAAGAGACTGCATAAAACTATACTAAAGCAATTTACTAACCTCCTGAGTCTTACGTCTTAAGACTATTTCCTGCTGCCTTTTTTGTGACTCCAGTGCTCTAATCTGAAGCTGAAGAGGAAATATAAATTAACCCAGATTTAGGCATCATTTCTTTTGAATAATTTTATTTCACTTATATCATCCTCATGTATGTTTAGCTCCTATCACCTCTTGCCTACGCTGCTCCTTTTTAAGCTGTGCAATCTCTCGATTCCTCTTCGACTCCACAAGTTTTCTTCGCTGCTGCTCCTCACGCATCTGTTTCACTAGTACTGCCTAAAAGAACAATAGGGCACAATTTTAAAAACATCATTTCATCCTTTCTACTGGCAAGTAATTACACTGGCTACAAGAACAATACAGAATAACAGAAATAATCCTGACTTAAGCCAGCCATAGACAGAGCTATTTTTTTCCTGCAACCATGGAATCGCTCGATTCCACCATCAACACAGTCAGTGTTGATGGGGGAATCACTCGGGCAGGGCTGTCCTCCCTAGTGATGGACTGAGCACCCCTGTGTTTGGTTCACAGTCGAACGTTCGAACATAACAAAAGTTCAACCGCGAACTTGGAACGTAATTCAAAACTGCCCATTTTGAAGGCTTATATGCAAGTTATTGGCCAGAAATTGGGTATGTGGACTCAGGTACTGCTCTGGAGGGATATGAATCACTGAAAAAAAATTTAAAGAAGTAATGTTTTTAAAGAGCAGTCATTTTTCATTTCTTAAAGTAAAAAAAAACCCCAAATAACAAAAAATTCCTTTAACCACTAGCCTACAGTGCACTTATACCCCCTTCCTGCCCAGATCAATTTCCAGCTTTCAGCGCTGTCACACTTTGAGTGACAATTGTGCGGTCATGCAACACTGTACCCATATGAAATTGTTAGCATTTTTTTTGTGACAGATAGAGCTTTATTTTGGTGGTATTTAATCACCTCTGCGTTTTTTTTTTTTGTTTTTCTTACACAAACCAAAAGCCACAGAAAATTTTGACAAAAAAAGTTTTTTCTTAGTTTTTGTAATAACATTTTGCAAATAAGTGATTTTTCTCCTTCGCTGATGTGCGCTAATGAGGTTGCAGTGATGGGCACTGATAGGCTGCACTGATGGACACTGATAGGTGGCACTGATGGGCACTGATGAGGAGGCACTGGTAGGTGGCACTAATGGGCATTGACAGGCATCACTGATGGGCACTGAAAAGCAGCACTCATATATGCCACTGATAGGCAGCACTGATAGGTGGCACTGACTGCCATTGATAGGCGGCACTGATGCACACTGATAGGCGGCAGTGACTGGCACTGATAGGTGGCACTGATTGGCAGCACTGATAGGTGACACTGACTGGCACTGATGGGTGACACTGAAAGGCAGCTCAGATGGGCACTCATATGTGGCATTGATGTGCACCGGTAGGCACTGATGTGGCACTGGCAGGTGGCATGGATGAGCACTGACAGCTGGCACTGATGGACACTAACAGGTGGCAATGCTGGGGCTACACAGATCATCAGGGCACACTAATCATCAGTCTACATGTTCCCTCCGAGGAATGCCGATTACCGGCTCTCCTCTCCTCACGAGCTGTCAGCGTGACAGCTCATGAGGAGAGGAATGCCAATAACTGGCATTTCCCTGTTTACATGTGATCAGCTGTGATTGGACACAGCTGATCACATGACCGAGCCAACATCTTCGGCTCTTTCTGTTGATCGGTGATCCGCTGTGTCCGAGGGACACAGCGCACCACCGATCGCCATGCGCTCAGAGCCGCGCATGCGCGGTTAAAATGGGAGGACGTCGTATGGACGTACGGACGTCGTATGGACGTACGGAGGACGAGAGAACCGCCTTGTGCCCATTACATGCGTTGTGGCTTCAGCCCTGGTTGGCCGATCCTGCCTCTAAGAAGGGATGGTGCAAGATTCCTTTTGAGGATTCCTCCCTATTTGGGAACAAATTAGACAGGGCTATAGCCCGGGCTACTGACTGAAGTCCAGTTTCCTGCCCCAGGATCAGCATCTGCTAGGCCAGAAGAGGGATCAGCCCAGAAGTCAAGGCTTGGAATGAGCAAGGGACACATGCCGGGCCGCAAATTCAAGAGAAGCTGGATGAGAAGCCAGACATCTTTTCAGAAGTCCTCCAAGGGCTTGACCTCTGGAGGGCATGGGGATACTACGTCCTTTTGAGACTGGACCCGCTCAGGCAGGCCAGGTGGGGGCCCCCCTCGCCATTTTCAGCATGTCTGGCAGGCTTCAATCCGGGACGTCTGGGCCGTTGGCACTGTATCTTCAGAGCATGCTTGGGCGATTAAGAGCCCATCCCTACGGCCCTTCCACATTCTAAAGAAAGGAGGCAAATCCTGCTGTTCTACGTGGACTATGTACTTTACAGGGTGCCGTTTCCAGAGGTTGAAGAATTTCACGGCATGTATTCGCCCCTTTTTGGTCCATAAAAGATATAGGGCTTGAAGGCCTGTCATAGATCTTACCCATCTAAACAGGAAGTCAAAATTCAAGATGGAGATTGAATGGAGATGGAAAATTCAGCAAGCAATTCAACCAGGCAACTGGCTCCTGTCTATGGATCTGAAGGACACCTACTTTCATGTGCCCACTGCAAAAGATTTTCAGAGGTTCTACTTCTTCTCTGGAGCCGTCCAGAATCGGCTGGTTCATCCATAGTGAGGGAGCTCTCCATCAAGGCAGTCTTTCTGGTGGCAGTTACATTGGCAAAAAGAGTCTCTGAAATTGGGAGCCTTGGCTGCAAAGAACCGTTTTTGACATTCTTTCCAGATTGAGGGGTCCTCATCCCTATGCTAGGCTTGTTTGCCAGGCCTGTGCTCAGACCAACAGTCCAGTAGGGGAATTTAAGGGAACCCCCCCCCAATTTCTGGGGGGTGGATTTCCCATTAAAAGTCCTACCAGGCCTAAAGGGCCGGGTATGGCTTTTAGGGGAAACCCCACGAACGTTAAAAGAAATCTTTTACTACTGAGTCCCTCCTAACCTTCTTACCAGACCTAAAGGGTCTGGAATGGATTAGAAAGGGACCCCACGCTGGTTTTATTTATTTATTTTTTGTTTTAGCTTTAATTTATTTTTTAGCATTTTTTTTTCGAGATTATTCTCACCTCTGTCATTAGCAGTGTGCAGCAACACACTGCATAAGGCTGCACTATAAGCAGCCTTATATAGTGTGAGGCGTGGACTTTGGCAAATTATGGCTCTCACGGCGCATTGTGCTGTGATTGGCCAAAGCATTGCTCCTGACCTGCGGTCAGGTACATTGCTTTGGCCATTCATGGCTCAAAATGCACTGGGAGCGCAGTGCATTGTGGGGTGCTCGGCTTCAGAGGGTGAAAAGCCCGCTGAGCGCCCTTACTGTTTATGTGTTTGAGTCAAACTTACTTTTGACTTGAACATCCAGACCATCCCTAGTCCCCACCAGGAGAACACAGTGATTACTGCTAGCAGCTGTAATAGTCGCTAGCAAGTCAAATGTAAAATCAGACAGGCTGGTTGTACCCAAGTTAATCGATCAATCAACTTGGATACATTCAGCCTGCCCATACATGGTTCGAATCTTGGTCAGGCCCTGCTGAACTGGATGATTTAAACCGTCTATGGTTGGCTTTAATCAAAACCAGAGATGATTAAACAATATAAGGTATATAGTATAAACATAACAGCTAGGATTAACATATCTCAAACATAAATCAGAGAGAATATTACATAATCCTTTTTTCTTTTGTCTCACCTTGGCTTTTTTCATATCATTGAGCTCTCCCTGTAGCTTACGTAATTCACGCTCATAGCGTGACTGGTTCTTGAGAAGTCTTGCATGTTCTCTCTGAGCTAACTGTAGTTTCTGCAGGTCCCTGTTCATCTCCCGCAGGCGCTTCTCATAATCGGCTCGGATCTTATTAGCTTTCTCTTCTGTATAACATTCCATAGTGCCTGTGGAGTCAATGACTTTGATATTTACCAGGTATACAACAAAAATGGCAGTGGGGTTGATTTACTAAAACTGGGGAGTGCAAAATCTAGTGCAGCTGTGCATTGTAGCTTTGACAAAAAAAAACTGGAAGCTGACTGGTTTCTGTGGGGAGCTGCAACAGATTTTGCATGCTCCACTTTTAGTAAATCAACCCCAATATGTCTAGGTATAGTGAAATGACAGCAAAGTTAAGGGATTGCTGTATGAAAAGGTAAAATGAAAAATGGAAAAATCAGTCAAAGGAAAGGTGCAGAGTACTTGAAAACACCCCATACAGAGCTCTCGTAACACGCGGTCCCTCTCCAGCTGTGTGTCACGAATGCGGTTCTGCAGCTGTTGAAGCTTTTCCTCATACTGAAGTTTCAGAGTCTGCAGCCGACGCTGACTCTGTTCCAGCTCTTCAATGAGGCGCTGTTTAATCTCAATCTCACAGGTTAGGTCTGCCAGATCTCCTCCAAGAGTTCCTGGAAGATTGAGTTTCAGAGATGGTTTAGTGGCTCCATGAAGAGAGGCTGAACTAGACATGCAAACAAACAGATATGCTGGGAGCAGTGAGAGATGCGAGTATCATACAAAGCACAGCTTTGAAATTTTGCAGATATACAGTATGTACACTGATTCATATTGGTATGGTTTAGCAATTTTTAATGTTAGTTTATATTATGCACATGTTTTAATCAATAACTTTCTAAGACTATATTACACTTTTACACTTTTGGAGTACCCCTTTGTTATTGCATTGTTGAGAACAACATGGCTTACAACAAGTTTTGGTGTGAAAGCATGTGTGGAGGAAATCCATAAGTTTTGTGGAGTGCAGAAACTGTTCTATTACCTGCTTCTCCATTCCAAATGTCAAATTGGGAGCAGCAGCTGTGTCCATGAAGCCACTGCATCCCAACTGACATGAATAGGACTCCCTGCACAGGGATGCACAGACAGCCTGTGCACCAAACACAGCCCTTGTATGGGTGTATGCTTAAGTACACCCATGTGAATGAGGCCTAAAGGTTGCCTCTGATTATCTGAAGAAGGATCATGAACTTTATTGTGATATCTTCATTTGAGCTATGATTTCTCACCCTTTTCCTCAGGTTCAGAATCAGACCCACCATCGCTCTCTCCACTTTCCTCACTCTCCTCCTCCTCCTCCTCCTCTTCACACTCACTCTCTTCTTGTTCATCTTCCTAAGATAATGGAGAAAGATATAATAGTATTGCTACTACTAATAACAATGGCAATAACAACAAAACAACAGCACCATTAGAGTCAGGCGAAGACCTTTGCAGTGCATTACCACATACATGTTATTGTGCATTACGTCAAGTGTTACCGTATGATTCACTAAGGAAGCCCATTTATTTTGAAGGAGCTGCTGATGCACCACAATGGACCTTTTAACACATCAGAATACACAGATGGTTCACTGGAAATGCATTAAGGTGCCATTAAAAATGAATACGGTACCGAACTGTGGTTTTGTGGTACCATTGCTGTGTATGGTGGATGCACAATAAAATGCACATTTTTACAACATAAAGGTGTGCATAAGGCACAGTTTTAAAAATAATGTAAAGTCCTATGAGCATTATTTTTTTAAATTCTTTTTCTAGATTTTGTAACTTCACAACAGAAAAAGTGGTACAAGTATGTAAGATATCACAGCATTATATTTTGTGTAAAGAAAAACGAAGTCCAATACAAATGACACAATACAATATGAATATATTCTGAACTCTCCCTATCTGTAAAAATCTAGAATAGTTTTTGAACAGAAACTAGAGTAAAAGCTTCATTAACTGTGAAATATATTATGTTGCATTTGTATGCTGGGAATAGTGAGGGTCAGGTAGGGAAAAGATCACAGTGCACAGGAGATAGGCACAGGAGAGGGTATGAATATGGATGTGGAGCCTTCTGCCCTCACTATACGTGGCTGAGGTATAATTAGACAGACAGCTAACCCTCCTCCCTTAACAACTCATTGATGCAGGCGCTAGGTCCTCTTTTCAACTTTTATTGCAGGGGAGTTAGAGTAAAACTACAAATGAAAGAAATAACATTCAATCAGTGTATACAATATACAAAATATACAGTCCTGACACACTAGTCTAGCTAGAAAGGGTTTTAAACATACCGGAATGTTTCACATAGGGTGACGACAGAACTGTAGCTGAATAAGTGTGGAGTCCTCTGGATGAGATGTAAGATGGCTGCTAGGAAATGTCTCAAAGACCTCATGGTGAAGACCATAGGATGATGGGAAAACTACGGTGGCTTTTAAGCAACAAAATGTGTAACTACAGAAAATAATCTAAAAAACTGTAATTATACAAAAGAGCCACTAGATGGCGATATTACAATTTACCTTACATTCCATAGCATAATAAACTAACAAAGAACATGGCATAAGCATATGCTGAAGGCATGACAGGGAGAGAGATGAGAGAGCCAGCAACAATAGCAGTGAGGAAGAATGAGGGGAGGGAAGGAGTTAGGGAAGAGAAAAAAAATGAGGGGAGGAGGAGCTGAAGGGAGGTGGAAGGTAAATTAGAGGTGGGGAAGGGTTCATTTGATTGGCCTATTTAATTGTTGGAAAGAGCCTTGAGATATTTCACAGAAGGAGTAACATCTACCTAATCCTTATTTTCCATAACTGTTCCTCTTTTTGACTGCAGGCTGCTATAGGTTCATCTATAGCTTTAATCTGATGGACTGGTGGTCAATCACAGACTTACAAATGGGGGGTAGCTGAGTGCCATAAGAGGATACAAGCCCTATTCTCATTGATCAGATGAATGAGTAAGGTTTTCTTATCTCTTTTTTAGGTATTGCGGTCAAGTGAAAAAGGACAGTTCCTGGGTTCTCAGTGAGTTTGGTATCAGTAAGTTTAAATATCAGTGAAATTGTTTCCAGAAAGATTTTAATAGTGAGCATTCCCAGAGCATGTATATTAGAATACCATGATGTTGAATACATCTGCAACAGAGCAGTGAAAACTGAGTATATATATTTTATTGAAAGTAGAAAAGAGTAGAAGGACTGCTAACACCTGGAGAAGCTGGCATGGTAGATGACGTCACATCCAACTTTTATATCCAATCTTTGAAAAAACAAGCTGATTGGAATATTTTAACAGCTTGTTCAGAGGCTTGTATTGGTCTAATGAGAATGACTGTTTGTCGTATGGGTGCAAATCCAAGGCTAAGAGAAAATCACCATTACACATAATTCAACTGGAGTAGTGTAAAGGGATATTGCATAAACAATACAATTGAGACAAAAACATTGAGCACTGTCATTCCTGTGCAAGGCCCCATGGGTTATATATAGTAGGCAGTAAACTTTGATCTTTTTATTAACATTTAGCAAAACAGCTGTGCTGAGAATACAGCCAGGACAGAGCAGATCAGGCTTTTGCAGATGTACCAGGAATCCTTTAAGGGATTGTTCAAGGCATGTATTGGCCTTGAGAGGGCTACAGGTAAATTCTTTGGGCATGAAGGGGGTGTCTGGAGTCTTGTCTCTGTAAAAAAAAATGATACTTGGTACCTGCACAACTTCTGTACTCAGTGCTGAGCTGGGTGTTGTGTTAACTTGTCTTTTGGGCAGTTTCAGAGGTGAATGGGGATCAGCTCCTTGAGTAAGTCAAAAAAAGCAGGAGTGTACACTTTGGACCCTGCATAAACATTGGACCCTGCAGATGGGACATTCAATTTGTTGGTCTCTCATAATGGTGGGTAGTTCAGTAGTGGGCGCCAAAAAAGGAAAGTATCCCTAAGGGGATTTGGAGATCTTGGGTGCACAGAACTATAAATCGCAGACTAGCATGGAGAGATGAGCAGTAGCTTATACTTTTATGAGGAGTGTGGGGAACTCACACAATTTAGAGAGAACAGGCAGATTGTTAGTTATCACACCATGGAGTCAAGCTGAATGTGGCCAATCTGGAAGGATTCTTTCTAATGCATTGGTGCACTGTTCTGGGTGCCTGACTTTGATGTGAACTTTTCTCCTCTGTGAGGTCCAGCCAGTCTGTAATGGTAATTGGCTCCACCTCAAGGATTTAAAGCAGGGCCAATAACTTATCCATTGAGTGCAATATGAAGCAGTCATTGTTTCCTCTGATGTTGACCTGAACAGGATGTTCCCTTCTGTAGGAAGATCCCCAGGATTCAATGTAGTCGTATAACAGCTTGATTAGATAGTACAGTTGGTGTGTTTGCCCTGGAGAGGTCTAATACCTGTCTCCAAAGCTGAAACTACAGAGTCAAGATCTGTGATCTTATGTCACAGCTCTTCCTATTCCCTTTGTCAGGTTCCCTCAATGCAAATGCATGTCATTTTTCCTTGAGAGGAAGTGCAGGATGTCTTGGAACTCCTTGCTAGGTAATACTGACTGTAAAGTGGAAGAGTCTGAAGGTAAACCAGGTTAGTAGAGTGGTCTGACATGCTTTTGGGGTTCTTACCAAGAAAAATTAAGGATAGCTGGTTAGGTGGTGGTGTCTCTGGTTGGAGCATGCGACAAGGACAATATACACAGCAGCACCATGTGAATAAATCAAAGAGTGCACTAAATATAAGTAAATACAAAAATTATTAGTTTAAAATAATGATGTCCATGATAGAAAAAATTTTATATAAAAGTCCATCCACCATAACAAAGTAATTAAACAGTTCTGAAATCTTGTATAAATCAAACACCGTGCAAAAAAAATCCACCACCGAATGAAATTGGTACACTCACCAGAGCTCCATGCTGACCAGATTATAAATCAGCAAAGATAGCGTTTGCTCTGGTAGCGATGATCAGCAGAAGTAATCCAAACTGGGAGCAATATACTGCAAGCAGCCAGTCAGCACAATATGGAATAGCCTTTAACAGCAGGTAGTCATCCCCGTGAGGACATCGGATGATGAAACTAGTAGGGCGGGGCTTCTTTTGGATGTGATATCTGGACGCTCCTCATAGACTGTCGGCTGTGATATCGCGGTGAGCGAGGCTCGTCCCTGTTTTCTTGAGGCTGTCATTGCTGGTGTCGGCTAGACACCCTGTTTGTGAGTGCATTTCTGACATTTTAATAAAACATTTTGGTTTTAAACGTACTGCACCATGATTTCCTTTTTTGATTCCCCAAACATGATCTATGGTATGGAGACGTGATGACTACCTGCTGTTAAAGGTTATTCCATATTGTGCTGACTGGCTGCTTGCAGTATATTGCTGCCAGTTTGGATTACTTCTGTTGATCATCGCTCCCAGAGCAAACGCTATTTTTGCTGACTTATAATCTGGTCAGCATGGAGCTCTGGTGAGTGTACCAATTTCATTCGGTGGTGGATTCTTTTTGCACGGTGTTTGATTTATACAAGATTTCAGAACTGTTTAATTACTTTGTTATGGTGGATGGACTTTATATAAAATTTTTTCTATCACTGACATCATTATTTTAAACAAATAATTTTTGTATTTACTTATATTTAGCGCACTCTTTGATTTATTCACATTTTTATCTTTTTTTTTATTAGGAGTGCAGCTTTTGTTCTATTTAGTTTGTGGCACTTTTTTTTTTTTTCTCTATTTCTCATATTATACAACAGCACCATGTTGGCTGTGGTCAGGCTGTTTTCCCCGTGGTAGTCCCAAGTTGCTTGGACATCTTAAATGTGTGAACTAAGTCTGCTATATTGGGTACATTCAGCTGTAGGATCTCAGGAGACACAGTGGAGTTGATTTACTAAAGATAACGCCATGGGTGGATTTCACAAGCGCATAGGAGCACACATGTAAAATTTCGACATTTACTATAGTGCTTGACTACATTTAGATGCGAGTAGAGCATTTACTAACAAAGGAGGAAATGTTTGCCCACTTCAATATCTTCTCTTACAACAAGCAGGTGAAATAAAAAACATTATTTAAGGGTTTTTAAGTGTCCTTTGCACTCCAAAAATTTAAATTTGTTTTGAAAAGCTGTAAGAAAGTCCAAGAAAAAAAATCACCTAATAAAAGCAGTTATGTAACCAGAAACGTAAAGAGACTCTCACTTCACGCTTACCAAGTGCCCGTGTACTGTGAGCAATGCGCATGCTCAAAGCATAAATTAGTCATTTCAGTTTGCTCTCTGAAATTGTAACATGCGTTATAGTAAATATCAATGGATTGCCAGAGCAAAGAGTTTGTGCACCTAGACACTTTTTATAATATACTTTTGGATGTATACAATTTAGGATATATACTATGGGGTTGACTTACTAAAGTTAAATATACTGTGCACTGCAAGTGCAGTTGCTTTACATCAGAGGTGAAGCTCTGAAATGAGGCGAAGATCTGTTTTCTTTCATTCATTCATGTGCAAGAAAAAATGCTGTTTTTTAATTTTCCTTGCATGTTCCTCTCAGATGCCGTGAACTTCCAAGTGTACAGCCTAGTTGCTTTTAGTAAATCAACCCCCCTGTAGAAGAGCACTGCGTAATAGATATTAATATAGTAAAACAGCTACTACTGTATCATTCAGAGTACACATACAAACATCTACACAGATATAATACACGTTTTTTTCTTAATATTTTATATGTATGTGATGCTTTGTGTATCTTTGAAAATTTAAACATTTCCATTTTTTTCTCTGAAGTATATGTACTTACACATGTAGCACTACCCCTTTAGGAGTCGCTAGAGATTTTGGTCCGCCTATAGTCCTGCACAGCCAGGCAACTTGCATCCAGGAGACAGTAACCAGTAAAGACTTTGTTTTTTTTTATTTTATTGGGGGGAATTAGAACTTGGATAGAGTAAGGGGTGTATAAGATGCCCTGCAACTATATACAAATCTCTTCAGACAGAAAAAAATTATCTTCTGGAGAACTAGCCAGCATCTCCTAGTGTACCACCCCAGACCCTAGATGAATCTTATCCTCATCCAGTTGTACTGGGTGAATTCCTGGGCAGGGGATCTAGTGCCTGCCACTTCAGTGAGAAACAGTCCGGAGTAGCAGCTAATCCAGTTTCTCACCAGAGTGCCCCTTCCCTTTCCTGGCTCAGGGGGTGCAGGTCTACTCACTCAGTCCTTCTCCTATGTTGCTGCTGTGTCAGTGGCTGCTCTCAGGCCTTCTGCTGGGCTGTTTCTTCCCTGATGCATAGGTGGTCCTCTCTCTAGGGGACCGTGAAGTCCCAAGCTTTCCTCCTTTCAAGATCCTCTGCCTGTAGCTGAGCCCCTCTCCATCTGGGCCTCCTCTCAGGCTCCTGCTCTCCAGCCACTCACTTCCTCTCCCATCTTGCACCCAAACTTTCCTGCTGTTGAACAGGCTCAAACATTCTTAAGGGATGTCCTGGCTCCTTGCCAAGCCTTCTGTGGGGGATTGGCCAGGATCCCCTGATAGTGCAGACCATCCACTCCTTACCTCCGCCCACAGCTTCTAGAACTTTCTCCAAATTTCTAGTGCAGGAGGCAGTCTCAGAAAGCTGGTCTGTAGAGCCTCTCAGCCCTGACTCAAATTTGACCCCCTGACTATTACGCCTGGGCTGCTACTCAGCCTAACTAATAATTAACTCCAGCTCCCCTATCTATCTAGGTGGGTGCTACAGCTACACAGATATATACCGCCTTGTGCACTGAGCATGCCCAGGGACTTAAAACTTTCTGGTTCACTGAGCATATTCAAACTCCTAGGCATTTCAGATTTACAACTTTCTATAGTGAATACCTATAAGTGTATTTGAAGCTTAAATTAACTGTATGTGTATTTAGGGACATATTTTTGGCATGCAGCCTGTGGATTATTATGCATGTTTGAGAGCTGCAACTTATTTGAAAATCTTTTGTTGTTTAATAGTCCAGTGCAAACACTTTAGGCAAATCTACAGACTCAGAATAAATTATATTACTGGGCGTGTCCTTTATTGGGCGTGTGTAGTTGTTTAGCATGCTGACCTATGTTATAAAAAAAGACTGCAGTAGTAGGTTTTCCTTTACCTGAGAAAAAGCGATTGACTGATGTTTTTTTTCACCTTTTGGCTAAAATGGCAAGCTGGGTAGCAACGGAAAACACAAAGAATACAAGGAGGACACAAGAAAACAGCTGAACACCAGTCAGCAATGAAAGAGAGTAAGATCCTCCCTTAAATAGCCCATCTGGCGCCAGAAACTGTGGGCTCAATTTTATTAGCAATACTCCTGTGCTTATTTCTATGCGCGATGTTGTGCACATACGCATATCTATGCGCCAGTCGCTGTACAGGAATTCCCTTACATTGCCCCCCCCCCCCCCCCCCTTTAGGGGCAGCCTTTGGATGCCCACCATAGTACATTTCTCCGGATGAAGATGGAGGTAAGTTTGCACTAACCGTGGAGCATGAACATTAGAGGTAGGTTCCCAAGAATTATCTTCTGGGTCATAGCCTTTACATTTAATGAGGAACTGAGTTTGACTCCCTCTCTTCCTGAAATCCATGATGATCATATGATTCACCTCATATTCTTCATTTCCTTCAACAAGCAGTAGAGCTGGAGCCTCAGGAAATGGGTTTGAAACTGTCCATTTTAATAATGGTACATGAAACACAGGATGAATTCTTAAGCTCTTAGGCAGAGTTAACTCAAAAGCTACTGCATTAATCATCCTCTTTACAGGAAAAGGCCCAACGTATCTCGGCCCTAATTTCTTTGAGGGACAGGACAATTTTAAGTTAGCAGTGGATAGCCATACCTTATCTCTAGGTTCTAGATCTAGATTACTCCTCTGCTTCTTATCAAAAAACCTTTTACTGCTTGCTTGAGATTTAGTAATGGCTTCTTGCAAGAACTGATTATTGGACTTCTGAAATTCCAGACAATCCTGCACAGCTGGAAACAATGTAACCACTGTTTTAGGGCCTGATTTCACCTCTCAGTCTGACCATTAGTTTGTGGATGGTAAGCCAAAAACAGACAATGTTCAATGCCCAACACTTCAAACAAGGACCTCCAGAACTTGGAAGTGAACTGTACGCCACTGTCAGAAATGATGTTACTGGTAATACCATGTAGGCGTACTATTTCCCTGATGAAGGTAGATGCAGTCTCCGCAGCCGAAAGAGTTCCTTTAAAAGGCACAAAGTGGGCCATCATGGACAAATAATTCACCACCACAAAGATTGTGTTAAATCCTTCTGACGGGGGTAACTCTCCATGGAGATCATGCTCCATAAATTCATTAGGCACAGGAAGCTGCTCCAAAAGAGACCCCAATTCTTAGTTCTATCAGATTTATTCTGTAAACATACCATGCATGATTTAACATAGTCCCTGCAATTTTGAAGCAGGTCTGGTCACTAGAACGAGTGAAGAATTTAGTGTGAAGTCTTATGAACTCCAAAATGACCTATCAGAGGATGATTGTGACACATGCAAAAGACTGCTGTCCGAAATTGCTCTGGAACAAAAATATGCTCACCATGGAGTTAGAAGCCCTCCTTGAGCTGGAGACAGAGGATGATCAAGGACTAATGCCTTTATCTGAGATACGAGATAAGCTTATAATAACAAGACTTTTTAGCAGGTAGAATCGTATCAGGTACAGGGGGCACTCCCGTATCTTGAAACATGCGAGAAAGGGCATTGGGCTTCCCATTCTCTGATCCACGCCGATAAGTAATATGGCAGTTGAACCTAGAGAAGAAAAGCACCTATCTGGCTTGGAGTGGTCTTAGATGTTTAGAAGCTCTTAAGTATTCTAGGTTCTTATGATCTGTGAACACAAGAATAGGATGTGATGCTCCCTCCAGCAGGTAACGCCATTCCTCCAAGGCTGATTTAATGACAAGTAGTTCTTAATCACTTACATCATAGTTCCTCTCCGGATGACTTAGCTGCCTAGAGAAAAAGGCGACGGGATGGAATAAGGACTTAGTTCCATGCCGTTGTGACAGTATGGCCCCCACGGCAGAAGCATCCACCTCCAGGACATATGGCAATGCAGGATCAGGATGTTTTAGAATGGGTTACAATGTAAAGAGACCCTTCATTTTTTTAATTGCAGCTTGAGCTTCGAAAGTCTGGGTGAAATCTATACATTGTTTTGTCAGCTGTGTGATAGGGGAAATGATACCAGAAAAGTATTTAATGAACTTCCTGTAAAAATTGGCAAACCCCACAAACCGCTGCATCACTTTCTTATCTGTGAGGGGCAATCGAGTATTGCAGACACTTTCTGAGGATCGATGGCAATTCCATCTGCAGAGATAATATGTCCCAAGAACTGAATGGAAAGTCTTTCAAATTTGCACTTTTCGGGTTTCGCATAAAGGCAGTGTTCCCTTAACATGCTTAACACTCTTCTTACATGGACCCAAAGGATTTTTAGTGAAGCAGAGAAGATGAGAATATCATCTAAGTAGACAATAATGAACAAGTCCAGAAAGTTCTGAAAGATTTAACAAAGTGCTGAAAAGTAGCTGGCGCATTGCAAAATACAAAGGGCATCACAAGGTATTCGAAATGCCCAAAGCGAGCCTGAAAGGCCATTTTCTACTCATCACCTTCCCTGACTCTAATTAAGTTGTATGCTCTCCCCAGGTCCAGCTTGGAGAATACTTGTGTATCTCGCAGTCTTTGGAACAGTTCTGAAATGAGTCTCAAGGGGTACCGGTTCTTAATGGTTACTTTATTAAGATCTCAGTAGTCTACGCAAGTTCAAAGTGTCTTTTCAGCTGGTGATGTAGAGGGCTTGATAAACCCCTTGTCAAGATTTTCATCAATGTATTTACGCAGCTCCTCCAATTCTAGTTCAGAAAGTGGGTACATTCGACCAAAGGCAATTTTAGCTCCCGGTAAAAGTTTAATAGGACAGTCATATGGTCTGTGAGGTGGAAGAGTATCAGCATTCTTTTTCTTAAAGACATTTGAGTACTCATGATAAACTGCGGGTACCAGTTTAGTGGTTTCAGAGTCTATATTAATATTGAGGAGTGGTCCTCCTGGCTTAGGTGATGGAGAAAGACAGGACTTCTTGCAGTAACTAGATTGGAAAGTCACTTCCCCAGTGGACCAGTCGATGCAGGGATTATGAGCTTTCAACCACGGCTGACCCAAGATAAATGGAAACAACAGAGGAGTGATAACGTCCAGGCTTAGGAATTCGGTGCACTGAGGCTGTAGAACATAGAATGGGTACAGTCTATAGAGTGACAGGTGCAGATTTCATGTTTGAACCATCCGCCAGATGGACTGAGAAACTACTCTTCTTGGCACACAGACGTAGTTCATGCTGTGCAGCAAACGAGGAGTCCACAAAACAGCTACAGGCCCTAGAATCCACGATACCAGAAACATAAGTCCTATATGGTATCTGAAAGGAAACTGGCATAGTCCTAATGCCGCAAGTTAGCCTGCAGTTTTTTGTTTGTGTATTCTTACCTCCTTGCTGCAGTTATGTTCCTGATTCCTTTCACATGTGTGGTTTGTCTATGCTCACCTATGGGCGCCGTCTACTATTCTCTGGGTTTTATTTCCTTCTCTTCCATCACTTCCTGGCCCGCCTCCAAGTTTGCTTGTCTATATAAGACATGCTCAGTCTAGCCTACTTTGCCTGAGCAACTTCTTAGTTCTATGAGCTCTTGTCTGTTGCTATTCCTGTATTCTGTATCTGACTACCCGTGTATCGACCCTGGCTTCGTCCACTGACTGTGCTTGATTTCCACCCGTCCTGACCTCGGCTTGTCTACCGGCTTCCCTGTTGTCTCCTGCCATTACACTCTGCTAACACGAGTGGTCTCCGCATCCTCAGCTGGGCATACCTGGGGGCTGCAACCTGGTTCTAGCTTCTAGCCACCATCAGGGGCTCTGTTGAAGAAGCAGACTGGGGCTTAGACTACACGCCCTGGGGAACCCCGAGTTGGCAGTCTACAAGGGCTCACTACCACAGATTTGTAACACCTAAGTGGCCACTGCGCAGGTTGTAGGAGAAGATCTCCTGATGCGTCTTCTTTGACAAGTTCATAAAAAGTGCCCTGCATCCCCACAGTAGAGGCAGAGATTACCACGGCGACATCGTAGTTATTCTTGTTCAGACAGAAGAGGTCTCAGAGAACTTTGTCGAAGAGATTCACTGATGTATACAGTGTCCCTTGACATGGCCACAGTAGAGGCAGAAAGTGGAACCCAGGACTTAGCTGGAGCATGGCAGAGACTCCTGGATCCTTTAGATTGCCTTTCAAGTAGACGACAATCGATCTGGATGCTGAGATGAATCATATCGTCTAAAGAGGTGGATGTTCCCACCCTGGCAAGTTCATCTTTTACAGGCTCAGACAGGCCATGATGAAATTGGAAGCGCAAGGCTCAGTTATACCACTGAGTATCTGCACTCCATAATCAAAAGGCAAACATAGTCCTCCACTCGTTGCAAGCTGAGACATGGTCATTTAAAAGGAGCTCATGGAAGTAAAAGCAGGGTCATGTTGTTCCGAAAGGGGATGAGCACAGGCCTGAGGTTCCTCTAGGAGCAGGGAGATGAGGAATCCCACCTTCACCTCTTCAGATGAGAAAGTTTGAGGCAGAAGAGAGAAGTACAACTCACAGGAGTTCTGAAAAGTCCTGAATTTCTTAAGGTCCCCTGAAAAAGGTTCAGGTAGGAGGATCCTGGGTTCAGGAGGAGGAGACAGTTCATTGAAGGTAAAGGTGAATTTTTGACCCTTGGAGATTCAGAGGCAGAAGTGCTTGACACGGACTGCAGCTGGCTGTATAATTGAGAAATGTCCTTATGCAGCATTTGTACAGCATTGGATAGTGCGGTGACACTTTGGCACTTTAGTGCTGCCCTAGGCAACACTAACATCTGCCCCCCCCATCTAAATTGGAGGGGAGAGAGAGAACGATAGATAAAAAGGGAGAGAAAGATAAAGATAAAGATAAAAGACAGAGAAAGATAAAGAGGGAGTGAGAGAAGAAATAAAAATGATAGAGGGATATAAAAAGGAAGAGAAAGATAAAGAGAGAGAGAGAGAGAGATAAAGAGGGCAAGAGACAGAGAGAGAAAGACAAAGAGAGAAATAAAGAGGGAGGGAGAAAAAGAGATATATAAAGAGAGAGAGAGGGAGAGAAAGAAAGCAAAAGGGGGAGATAAAGAGAGAGAGAGAGAGAGAAAGGGAGAAAGATAGAGGTAAAGAGAGAGAAAGAGGGAGGGAGATAGAGAGGGAGGGAGAGAACGATATATAAAGAGAGAAAGGGAGAGAAAGAAAGCTAAAGGGGGGGAGAGAGAGAGAGAGATAGAAAGAGAGGGAGAGAGGGAGATAAAGAGGGAAACTGGGAACTGATACCTGCCCTTTGGTAGACATGCGGTTCTGGTTCATAATTACAGGAATGAGGGTTTTGCGGTGCAAAAAACAGGTCAAATTAGTATCCCACATCACTTTTGTGCCAGGAAGGTTGTTATTGTGTGAGGTGGAGTACCTGGGCAACAGGATAAGATTTTTTTAATGCATGCGCCACAATAGACAGAAACCAGAGGATTACCTTTTTGAACACTTTGTCTATATTTGCCTGGTCAGAGTAACATAATTATTGTAGGTGATTTTAACTTGGTTAGGAGAGCCGAAGACCAGGAAGGTGCTGGCTTGAACAAGATAGATAGTTCGAGTGTGGCATTTAATAACATGATTTCAGATTTCCTTCTGCAGGACAGTTGTAGAAAAGTGCATGGAAATAAGCTTTTTTTAGTTTATTTCTCTGATAAGGGAATGGTTAGGTCAGAATTGATGAAAGATGAGTTTTTTTGCCAGTGCGGACTTATTCTCATGGCTCGGTTTTATACTCACCGGATGCTGAGTTCTGCAATCAAGAACAACCCAAAGGTTTGCTTTGGACAGAGAGTTTGGAAGCTGATCAACATGTTACTGAAGGATGAGAGGATTTGGGCAAGTTTCCAGGTAGCCCTTAAAAAAATTGGGTGAAGGCAAGAGGCTATTTTCCAGATGTTTTAGTGTGGTGGGATTGTTGTAAAAAGAAGATTCGTAGCTTCCTTTTTCAGAAGGAAAGGTAGGATAAAAGGAAAGAAAAAGGAGGAGGAGCACAGGATAATGCAGCAACTCCATACTATGTATAAGCTCTGGGAGGCAGGGGTGTCCCCGGAGATTGAGGAGTTTAGGGAGCAGTGGAAGATGATGTTGGAGGAGAGAGGGAGGAAAATTGTGTACAGATCCCAAGTGCAGGAGAATGAGAAGTGTTTTCTGTATTTTTTCAAAAGGTCTTTTAGGAGCAGAGAGGTGTTGACCCCAGTGTTGTCTGGAGGAGCAGTGTTTGGGGAAAGACATGACCTGGGCAGTGAGGAATTTTTAGGAGTCCCTTCTTAAAGGGAAATGTGAGGCTAAGTCTGAAGAGTTGGAGGATTATTGCCAGGTGGTGCAGGATAGGGTCCCACTGGAAAACTTGGGGACACACTGGAAAAGGAGATTGAGGGGGAGGAAGTTTGGAGGACTTTGGTCTCCATAGCAGGTGGGAAGACCCCTGGAAATGATGGGCACTCTAGGGAGTTCTACATCAATGCATGACCCATGATTAAAAAGGAGTTTGTTCTTAGGGCTAAGTTCTTCTTTCAGATGGTTGCATTGTCCTAGTCAATGAGGCAGGGGGTGATAATGCTAATTTTTAAGAGAGGTGATAAAAGGGAAGTTAAAAACTGGTACACTATAACTTTGCCTTACGTGGATTATAAGATGGTGGCTAAAATTCTAGCAAACATGATTAAGCAGGTGGCTGAGCACTTCATAGGAGGCTACCAGGCCTGCGTGGTCCCAGGCAGGGGGACAACAGACAACTTAGTGCTCCTGAGAGACCTTATTTTATGCAAGGTCGAACAATCTCCCATTAGTTATAGGAGCTATTGACCTTGAGAAGGCTTTCGATAAAGTGCCACACCCCTTCCTTATGAAGATCTTGGAGAGGTTGGGTCATCAGAGGCCTCTATATGGGGATCTCTAGTCAGATTCAAGTAAATGGCTGGCTGAGTGAGACCTTTGCAGTGAGGTCAGGGGTAAGGCAGGGCCGTCCCTTGTTTACCTTGGCCTTTATCTGCGCAATAAAAATGCTGCTTAGAAGTATTCGGTGGGACAAAGTAGTTAGGGAGAATGGGTTACAAGTCAAAACCCTTGCATATATAAATGATGTAGCATTTCTAGCTAGTGGTCAGAGGGACATACAGTGGTATAGTCTGCATTTGAAGACCTTTTGCAGCGTATTGGGTATGGCAGGAAATTGGGGCAAGACAAAACTTTGCAGTCTGGGCAAAGAGGTGAAGACTGAGCTGGACAAACTGGAAGTGGGAAGAGAGGTTAAAATCCTTGGAGTTGTGTTTGATGGAAGCCCGGATGGTGATATAAATTATAGGGTCCAACAGAAACTCTCCTTTTGGAGATTGCAGTAGCCTTCTATGTTTGGGAAGGTGCTAATCATCAAAGCAGTGATCCTGTCACTCCTGTTCTACACATGCATTGTGTATCCTCCTGGGAAGGTTTGGCTGAATAAATTTAGAAAAATTCTGTTCGTCTTCTTCTGGGGGTCTAAGAAGGAGAGATGTGGGAGAGAGGAGATTCGGAGGAGCCCTATAATGGCAGGTTATGGTTTTCTTGATTTGGAGACCTTTTTTAATTTGCAGTGCTGGCTGTATGTCGGTAAATTTTTGAGTTGCAAAAGTAGTACCTCTTACATGATGAGGTATTTTTAGGCGGTTGGTGTCAGTATGATTGTAAGACACTTTTCGCCTTTGTGGTCTCACAGTCCTGCTTGTGTAAAATCACGGTCCAGGCCTTGATAAGAAAGGGAGAAACTATAAATGAGGTGATTTGCTTGAGTTCCCGTCAATCAAAGATTACATGGGCAAAGATTAGGTGGAGGGGCCCATCAAATAGGCAGAGACGTGACATGGGTGTCATTGATGGGCTGTTTGCCAACAAGAGCTTTTTTCGGGAGCCATGGAATGGGGGACTGTGGATGTAGGGTGTGGGTAATTTGAGAACATTAATCACCTTTTTTGGGATTGTTGGTTCACCAGAAAGGTGAGAGAAAGGTTTTGTAATTTTGTGTAGCATGTAGTGTCAGATATAAGTTTCCCCTTTCTTCTGGCAGGTAGGTGTGAAGGGGAGGAGGGTAAGGTAAGAAATGCGTAGGTGGTTTATAAAGAGACATTATGGGATGTGCACAATTTGCTTCTGTACAAACATAGAGTTCTCAGTTATTGAATCTGTGTAATTGTGTTTACAGAGGATATACGTGGTGTTTTTGTTGGATTGCAAGTTCTTGGATGAGGAAGCCATTATGTACTGGGGTAAAGCAGCTAGAGTCAGTGGATAGGATAAACATGGATAAGATTCAGATGATAGGAGAGTGAGTGGTTTGTGAGGAAGATGGATGTACAGAGTGAGGCACAGGAGGTTGGGAATGAGGAGTGAGTGGGCTTCCCGTTCCTTAATTTTATGTTCATGGTGTGAATGTGGTGAGGATAGGGAGTGCCGTTAGTAGGATATTCTGAGTTAGAGGAGATAGCCTGGATGACAGAGTGTAGTTTGGGGATGAGATTTTGGTGGAGGGGAAAAAGGAGGTTTGGTTAAACGAAGAGATAAAGAAGTGGGGATAAACAAACTTAAATGATGATGAGACTGTGACTGTTATGGAAGTTTGAGCAAAAATCTTATGAATTCAATGGTACAGTCTTGCTCTGATATATTAAAAAAAAGCTTGACATCTATTTTGTGATATTGTCCATAATTATCAACCCACTACGTTTGTGTGTTTCTATTTGTTTTGCATATTGTCCCTTAAAAGTGGACTTTTCGGTGAAAGTATATAAAGAATGTTGTTTGTGATATAAAATGTTGCTATGTGTGTTTAGAGTGTTTGTAAGCATCTTATGATCCTGGCATTTTTTTTATCTTTGTTTCTTTGTATGGAATGGTTATCTTTATGTTGGCAAGAACATATGCCTATCTTTGTAGCCTAACAATTCCTTACTTTGCTATAGTTTGCTTACTCTGTTTGAAAGAATTGCAGCTTGCTGCAAACCACACTCATACATTTTTGCATGTGGGTTCTTTTCTGGGAGTGGGGGATATGTTTTGCCTTGTTTGTGTTAAAGGATAAGTTCACCTTGTAGTAAAAAATAATAAATGCACATTTTTTTGCAGGTAAAAAAATGTGCTTTTATTATTTTTGTCTGCAAGAGCCTGTAAAGCATTGTACCAGCGATCAGCAGATCGCTGTTGCCATGCAGGTCTCCTGCAGATTTGTCAGTAAATCTGCATGCCCGTACGGGATGTACAAGCAAGCAGATATACTGACAGGAAGAATGAATGAAGTATCAGGGCGCTCTACATTTACAGACTCCACCCGCCCAACCACAAACAGGATCCCCCGCTAGCTATCAAAGCGGGGAGCAGGGGCCAGTCTGATCATAACATGTTACATCCTGAATATGGGTGTAACATGTTACGAAGGTGAACATATCCTTTAAAGTGTTACTAAAGGTAGAATTTAAAAAAAATTTAAATAACAAACATGTTATACTCACCTGCTCTGTGTAGAGGTATTGCACAGAGCGTCTCTGATGCTCATCTTTTCGGGTCCCCCGCCAGTGATTCTGGCTCCTCTTCTTTGTGTGTCCCCATAGCAAGATGTTTGCTATGGGACACACACACTAAATGTTCGCTCCTGACCTGTGTGTCTATGGAGCCGTGCTCCATAGACACACACAGCAGGACTTAGTCCTGCCCCCCCACTTCCTCTTCACCACAATTGATTGACAGCAGCAAGAGTCAATGGCTCTTGCTGCTGTTCAAGTTCCTGTGTGAAGAGGAGTTCCTGTGAGAAGAGATGCAGCTGTGCACAGAGCTGATCTCTTCTTCCCTCTCTGCTCCCTCACACAGGGAAGGGGGAGGACAGGGACAAAAAAAGTGTTTTTTACCTTAATGCTAGCAATGCATTAAGGTAAAAAAAATTACATTTTTAGGTTTAGTATCACTTTACTTCAAAAAAATAGTTTGCGCATAAATACATACAAAAGTGTAACACAAAATGTGACAACACAATAAAAACAATATTTTAAATCAAAGTGAAATCCAGCAAAAAGAAAAAGTCCAAAAGTTCAAATAATCAATTATGTCCAAAATAATTAATCACCAAGTGAATCCACCACCACAAATGGTTAAATAAAACTCACCAGAGTAATATGCGGATTGTAAAAAAACAGCATATAGCACTTGTTACTCTGGGAGCAATGATTATTATGGTGACAGAAACACTGAAGAAATGAGGGATGAACTCCAACAGATGATGTTCTGCAAAGCTGAAAATCCACTCCATTTAGTATCAGTTTGGATTTAGTATCCAAACTGAGAGATGATCAGACCGTCACTCAAAAGAAAAAAGTGAACAATCATGGTGCAGTATGTTTTAAAAAACATCAAACTTTAATGAAGTAATGCACTTATAAGCAAGGTGTCCAGACTGACACCAGTATAGACAGCGTGTGTAATGAATACAAGCGACTCAGACCCAGCTAAACATGCACATGCAACCTGCAAGCAGACCAGGAGCGTGCTGAAACTTCACATCCAAAGGCACTGCCCTAAGCTTTTCCTCATCGATGTCCTCACAGAGTGGATGGATGTGAGACTGTCAGCTCTTCATTAAATATTCACTGCACCAGACTGACAGCTGGTGACTAATGAGAGCTGATATGCAAGTAATCCTATCCCAAACAACAAGCTGTCATATAAACAAATGGATACAATAGATGGGTAAAATGTAACAATGTGGTAAATAGCAAACATGACTTCAATATAAGCAGGTAGAAAAAGATTATTGGGAACATAAACATCTTGGGAGACAATAACAAAATAGATACATGTGTCATTAAAAGAAAATCTTCATTCAACATAAACACATGTATCTTGTAATGGGACAACTCATGAAAACATATCTCATGAAAAAAGAAAAAGGGACTAAGGAAACTTAATACACACCATAAAATATTGCAAATAATGGCATATAAAAAATCAAAATCAAAATAAAAGTAAAAACAAATGTCAAAAATTTGTGAGAAAACAATTAAGATCGATATCAACGTTCATTCCATTGGGTTTAAGAGCATTCAATTCATAAATCCAATAAGTTTCCTTTTTGGAAATATTATTAACTAAATCCGTGCCCCTCCAATATGATTTAGGCAAATCAATACTATAAAAGGTTAATAAGCTTGGATCATAAATATGTTTCATCTTAAAAAAATGCTTTGAAACGCTGTGTTTTTCAAACCCCTTTTTTATATTAGCAATTCACCTATTCTAGTTTTAAGACATCTCCCTGTCCGCCCTACGTACTGAAGGTGGCACGGACATTCTAGGATATAAACTACATGGGTTGAATTGCAAGTAATCAGGGAATTGATTTTATATTCTTTATTAGAACAAAACGAATTAAAGATTTTTTCTTTGACTCTTTGTGTACTGTTCTGCAACATATACATTTGTTGCAGTAGAAGAAACCTTTTAGATCTCGAAATAACTCTACTCTTTTAGGGGGATCTATGACATTCTGGGCTATTCTTGTCCTTAATGATGTGTTTTTCCTATAGACAAATATTGTTTTTTTAGGGGTGATTTTCTTTAAGGTATCATCTTGTAACAAGATAGACCAATATTTTTTGAAAATTCTTTCAACCTTACGATATTGCATATTAAAATTGATAATGAAGCTGATATTGTTCTCAAATTCCTTAGATATCATGTTATTCAAAAGGGACTCTCTATTTTTTTCATTAATGAAATTTCTTTCTTTAAGAAGAAAAGGCCTCTCATACCCCTTCTCCACAAATCTTTCAATAATAATATCTGTTTGATTGATATAATCTGTATTTTCACTACAATTTCTTTTAATTCTCATAAATTGGCTCCTAGGTGTATTGTGAAGCCATCTAGGATGGTGTCCACTAGTTACAGGAATATAGCTATTTTTATCAACTTCCTTGAAAAAAGTTTTTGTCAAAATTTCACCATTACTTTTATATAATATGAGGTCAAGAAAATTAATCTGATTCAGATCGCTAGTTGCTGTAAATCTTAAACCATACATATTATTATTGATCTGTTCAATAAAATTATTCAGATGTTCATAGGTGCCATTCCATATTATGATAATATCATCAATGTATCGCCTGTACAGAGCCATCTCTGGCCATTTGTCATAGATACACTCTTCCTCCCATTTATTCACTACCAAATTGGCAACACTGGGGGCATACTTAGCCCCCATTGCAACGCCCTTACATTGCTGAAAAAAAGTCCCCTTATACCAAAAAAAGTTATTGTTCATAGCTAATTCCAATAGTTCGACAATCAAACTCCTTTGGGCTCTCTTTAAATTAGATTTATGTTTTAGGGCCCACTTTACAGATTTGATCCCATAATTTTGATCAATATTGGTGTAAAGCGATTCTACATCGATGGTTATCAAAATGCAGTCCCTACAGTAATTCAAACTTCTCAAAATATTGATAAGTTCGCCGCTATCTTTTAAATACAACTTATTATTCATGACTATGTCCTGGAGGAAAAAATCAATATATTCGCCAACTCTGGCAAAAAGTGAGTTAATCCCACTAATAATAGGCCTACTAGGAGGTTTCTCTTGATGTTTGTGTATCATAGGTAAATAATAAATCGTAGATGTTATAGGATTTTTTATCACCAGGTACCTAGCCTCTTTATCATTCAGAATCCCCTCTTCATTACCTTTCTTAATAATGCGCTTTAATAATATTTTAAGTTTTTTAGTAGGATTGCCAGTAAGTCGTCTATATGTATCTTTAATATTTAATAACCTATTAATTTCAGCTTCATAATCCTCTTTATTAAGGATGACGATACTCCCTCCCTTATCAGCTCCCCTAATCACTATATTCTCCCCCCGTCCAATACCTATAGATGTAAGACCCCAATGATGTCTCTCCACATATCCACTAGCATGAGCCCAACCCTCTCCCCTTCCCTTCTAGGCTCACACTTTCCTCTTACCCTACCTAGTTCTCTCACGGGGGTCCACCCTGCCAGCTTGCGTATGTTTGTGCTAAAGTTTATGATTTGTTTTTGATTTGTTCTCTTTGCACTTGCTAGATGTTCCAAGCAATATACTGCTTGTGTGTAGCCCATATTTATGACTGTAAAGTTTTTATCTTCCCAATAAATCTTTTGTGGAAAAAACAAAACAAAAAACAGATTGTACAATATCTGAGCAATTTCCCTTACATTTAGCAATACTCTGTTATAGGAGGACCCATCAGAACAATTGATTCATTTGGTATAAAATCAAACACTTGCACACCATATTTTATGCTAGTTGTAAAAGAACATTTCACCTGTAGGTAACTGAACTCATTCATTTCATTAGTAGTAAATTATTTGTCTGTCCATTGCAATGTATAAACTAATGTAGCTCAACCTAACAAAACGATAAACCAACAATACCTTGTCCATGTGCTACCCAATACAATAATCTTGTCTAGGCACAACAGATCATAACATTACATAAGTTGTGTAAGTTCACAAAGGTGTATAACTGCATTGCTTTAGAATATTCCACTTATTGGATGGATGCTTTCATGCAAGATGCAGGTACTACATTAGTACTTATTGGTGTTAGATTACTAAAATACTATTTATATTTACAGGTGAAACTCAAAAAATTAGAATATCGTGCAAAAGTTCATTTATTTCAGTAATGCAACTTAAAAGGTGGAACTAATATATGAGATAGACTCATTACATGTAAAGCAAGATAGTTCAAGCCGTGATTTTTCGTAATTGTGAGGATTATGGCTTACAGCTCATGAAAACCCCAAATCCACAATCTCAGAAAATTAGAATATTGTGAAAAGGTGCAATATTCTAGGCTCAAAGTGTCCCACTCTAATCAGCTGATTAAGCGATAACACCTGCAAAGGGTTCCTGAGCCTTTAAGTGGTCTCTTAGTCTGGTTCAGTAGGAATCACAAACATGAGAAAGACTGCTGACCTGACAGTTGTGCAGAAAATCATCATTGATACCCTCCATAAGGAGGGAAAGCCTCAAAAGGTAATTGCAAAAGAAGTTGGATGTTCCCAAAGTGCTGTATCAAAGCACATTAATAGAAAGATATGTGGAAGGGAAAAGTGTGGAAGAAAAAGGTGCACAAGCAGCAGGGATGACTGCAGCCTGGAGAGGATTGTCAAGAAAAGGACATTCAAAAGTGTTGGGGACTTTCACAAAGGTGGACTGAGGCTGACGTCAGTGCATCAAGAGCCACCACACACAGACAGATCCTGGACATGGGCTTCAAATGTCGTATTCCTCTTGTCAAGCCACTCCTGAACAACAAACAACATCAGAAGCGTCTTACCTGGGCTAAAGAAAAACAGACCTGGTCTGTTGCTCAGTGGTCCAAAGTCCTCTTTTCTGACGAGAGCAACTTTTGCATCTCATTTGGAAACAAAGGACCCAGAGTATGGAGGAAGAATGGAGAGGCACACACTGCAAAATACTTGAAGTCCAGTGTGAAGTTTCTACAGTCTGTGTTGATTTGGGGAGCCATGTCATCTGCTGGTGTTGGTCCATTGTGCTTCATTAAGTCCAAGGTCAATGCAGCAGTCTACCAGGAGATTTTGGAGCACTCCATGCTTCCTTCTGCAGACGAGCTTTATGGGGATGCTGACTTAATTTTCCTACACTGACAAAAGCACCAAAATCTGGTTCAATGACCGTGGGATTACTGTGCTTGATTGGCCAGCAAACTTGCCTGACCTGAACCCCATAGCGAATCTATGGGGCATTGCCAAGAGAAAGATGAGAGACATGAGACCGAACAATGCAGATGAGCTGAAGACCGCCATTGAAGCATCCTGGTCTTCCATAACACCTCAGCAGTGCCACATAGAATCCATGCCATGCCACATTGAGGCAGTAATTGCTGCAAAATGGGCCCAAACCAAGTACTGAGTACATATGCATGCTTATACTTTTCAGAGGTTCGATATTGTTCTATGTGCAATCCTTGTTTTATTGATTGCATGTAATATTCTAATTTTCTGAGATTGTGGATTTGGGGTTTTCATGAGCTGTAAGCCATAATCATCACAATTATGACAAATCACGGCTTGAAGTATCTTGCTTTGTATGTAATGAGTCTATCTCATATATTAGTTTCACCTTTTAAGTTGCATTACTGAAATAATTGAACTTTTGCACGATATTCTAATTTTTCGAGTTTCACCTGTATGTTTTTAGTCTGTAACAATCAAGCTACATACCACCATGTAGTTTTATTTGATTGTTACAGACTAAAAAACACTAATATATAGAGAGGATATAAACACATGTAACAAAACAGCTAATAGGGTAAAATGCTAATTAGCTTCAAAATTAGCCAGTAAACAGACAACATCCACAAGCTACTTCTCAAAGCACAATATTACCATTATTATCAGCTAATTATCACAACTGTGAACTCATTGCGAAATGAAATGTCCATGAGCCAATGGCGCAACACTGAACACTTTCACAAGCACAATTGGACACAGCAGTCATATATACAAGTCCACATTTGTATTATATTAACTGATTATAAGTTAATTGGCAATTATTTATCTTAAATCTGCTCACCCATACTACTGTGCTTGATTTTGAACCGTGTGTAATAGTACCAATAGACGCACTTTCAGTGTTCGGCATTTACTATTATTTCACCTATGCAAAGTTTCAGTCTTGGTTCGCAAGGGCGGTGGTGCGGTCTCTATTGTGCCGTGCTAAAAATTGTACATGATCAGTACTAGTTGCCTTTTGTTAGTGAATGACCCACATAGCTCTTGCAATCTGCATTCATATGGCTCCTTTGCTAGGCTACTTCTCCTGAAAAGTACTTAACAATATCTTTTTTTATTGCATAACAATATCTTTTTTTATTATTACCATGTGCTGGACTGCATATTTGTTAATGACTAGTATTTGGTAATTCCAGTTAGGCAGTTTATAGTAACTCATATAAAGTGACAGTGAATTTACAAATTTATCCTAATATACAATAACTGTGAGATATAATATCTCTATATACCTTTGTCCCAAAAATGAAAATTATTATCTTTTTATATATCCAGTCCACTACAAAATAAAGTCCACTCAAATTTATGTACAATCCACCAACTAAAAGTCCAAAAATTTCTTCCATCGATGTCCCAAAATATATCCACCTCAAAAAAAGGAAAATCACATAGTGCATTACCCTTTATACATCACAATTTCCATATAATTTATATAGTGAATATCCGTGAAAAAATAGTGAAAAACGTGAAACAAACGTGAATCAGTGAAAAAAATGAATGTATATAACACTCAGCAGTGCCACATCAACGCCACAGCAAAGTTTAGTGCACACTTCTATTTATAGTAAGGGTACCCTTACCAACTATCCCAAAATAACATGCTTCAAAATGCTTCAGGAACTTTCCAGGCTAGTCCTCTCATAGATTTTACTTCAGACCTCTCTTGTTACCACGGTACTCTCTGATCTCCTCAGACACTCTGTTTGTATTCATCTCCAAGAGAACACACAGGACATAGTATAATACCGCCAGATAGATATATCAAATATACTTTAATGTAAACTGCTCACATGATAAAAGATTTAAAACCGCTTAATAGGGAATGGAAGGAGTCTCACAACCATCCAGGGAAACGTCCAAGTGTAACTCCACGATTTTCCCTTCTCCAAGATGGCCGCCAGTAAACTTCCGATTCCGGTAAAACGTCTTGACGTCACTACCCTTGACGCGTTTCGTCATCGACTTAATCATAAGGGGTGTGACCGTCAAGCAGACAAGTTCTATTTGTACCCCTCCTCCTCATGGCGTCAGACTACTTGCCGCCATATTGGAACAGGGAGCAATGCCAGCAATGTCCGATACATACTTATAGGAGTACGGTATATACTTCTGTACAATACGCAAAAACGGCTTAGTACATGGTCATATATCACCATTCTCAATAACATTATATAAAACCGCGGCTGGTATTATTACAAATAGATTATAAAAACATATCATTCTATATAAATATGCACAACCTACTCCTATCAAAGTAAACATTATCGCCTATTAAACTCTGAAAGCACTATATCCCTTATTACATCCATATATATTCAAATCTTACACTATCAACCCTAAACCTCATATAATCCTCACCTTTAAATCAAATACAATCATTATTATTAATTAAAATCAATCATAAAAAGATACAATCTACTGTTTATTGTGACAAGTCACTATCTTTCTCCATCTAGACAGATATACATCTAATAGTACACTAATAGAACCCAAAAATTAAAGAGGAACTCTACTTGTTCAGACTTCATTTCTACACTACTCATGTTCATTTGATGCTATAAAATCATTATTAAAACTTTATATAAAACCATACCCCAATACCTAATTTCTATATAATAAATAAAATAGATAAATAATATGCCACACCCCCAATGTATCATCATTATATCAATTCTTACAAGATAATTAACACTAAAATCTTATTTATTAAATTTATTTATTTATATATTTCATACTATCATACTATCAATTCTTACAAAATAATTAACACTAAATATATCAAATTTATTTATATATTTATTTATCTAATTAATTTTTTAAATATTATTAATTCAATTTATTTTCATATTTATTTATAGATATCCTCTGTTTGAAGGCCAATACAATTTCTACAAATACTTAGTCTCCCACTAATAAGTACTGTTGGAGCCCTCTGCATCAGACCTACTCTATATTCAGGACCAGGGGCTTAAATCATCTTAAGAAATTACCCAACTCGAATCACTTATCCTCTACTACTACAGACAATTATCTAAAAATCTTTAAAAACCATTAAAAATTCGAAATAAAACAATTCAGGTCCAGGTCTACATTACGGCCATTAGGTTTTAGTGTCTGCAGCTCAAAAATCCAAAACATTTCATTTTTTGAAATGGCCTTAACCTTATCACCCCCTCTCCAATGTGTCTCTATCTTGTCAATCCCACAAAAACGTAGGCCACTAGGGTCACAATTGTGATACTCTTTAAAATGTCTTGAGAGACAATGATCCTTTTTACCATTTTTAATATTAGTGACATGCTCACTCAACCTTTTATATAGTGGCCTAGAGGTCCTACCCACATACTGGAGCCGACATGGGCATTCCAATAAATATGTGACATAAGCAGTAGTGCAGGTAATAAACTCTTTAATTTTAAAATCATAACCAGTATTGCACGATGTAAAACCCGAAATCTTTCTTGTTTTCATATTGGTAACTTTACAGATACTGCACTTTCTACATGGAAAAAATCCAATAAATTCAAACATAGTTTTTTTCTTTTTTATGGGAGGAGATAAAATGTTTTTTACTAAAATATCCCTCAAATTCTTTGATTTTCTATAAATAAATGGGGGCTTCGTAGGAACTTTTTGTCCTAAAATAGGATCCTTTTTTAGAATAGGCCAATGTTTATTGAAAATTGCTTCCATATCTCTATATTGGTTATTAAAACCCGAGATAAATGCATATTCCACCTTATTATTATTCTTTTTCTGCTTATTAGATAAAGGTTTGTATTTTTTATCTCCTATATAACTTTTACTTATTTCAAATCTCGTCTTCTCCAATATATCAGGGTCATATCCCTTCTCAATAAATCTGCCTTTAATTATTTCCGTCTGTTCTATATACTCTTTTAATCTACTACAGTTACGTAAAATTCTTAAAAACTGTCCTTTTGGAATTCCATTTATCCAAGTAGGATGGTGACAACTCTGGGTGGGAATGTAACCATTCCTATCGGTCTCCTTGAAATACGTTTTAGTATACATAATATTATCTTCAATAAAAATATTTAAATCTAAAAAATTAACTGAATGATTATCCATGTTAACAGTAAACCCCAAATCATGTTCATTCTTATTAATCACTTCAATAAAAGCTTCCAAAGAGACCCTTGGACTATCCCAGATCACCAAGATATCATCAATATATCTTTTCCATAGAACCAGACCTTCCCATTTTCTATTAAAAATTACTTTCTCCTCCCATTTACTTAAGAAGATATTTGCCAAACTGGGCGCGAATTTCGCGCCCATTGCTACTCCCTTCTTTTGTTCAGAATAGCTCCCTCCATACCAAAAATAATTTTTATTCATACAAAATTCCAACAATTTTAAAATAAATTTTCTCTGTTTCTTGTGCAAATCTGTAAACCTCTTTAATCCCCATTTAATTGCTTTCAATCCTTCCTCATGTATCATATTCGTATATAAGGAGTTTATATCAATAGTCACCAATATAGTATCCTTAGAAGTTTTTCTCATCTCCACTAGGTCAATTACTTCTTGTGCATCCTTCAAATATGATGGCATTACCTTAACTATCGGCTGGAGAAAATAATCGATGTATTCTCCCGTTCTAGAGTGTATTGATCCTATGCCATTTATAATAGGTCTCCCCGGGGGATTAATCAAGTTTTTATGTATTTTTGGCAAATAATAGATAATTGGCATTTTACAGTGTTGTGGGACCAAATATTTTGCTTCTCTTTCATTTAAAATCCCATCTTTTTGGCTCCAATAATTAATTCCTGAAGTATTCTTTTGTAAGAAAATAAAGGATTATTCTTAATTTTAATATAGGTATCTGTATCTCTTAAAATTTCATCCATCGTTAATTCATAGGCCGATCTATCTAATATCACCACTCCTCCACCCTTATCTGCCGGCCTAATTACCACATTATTACGTTTTTTTAGTGCATCTAGACCTTCCTGAAAACATACCTCCTCTTTAAATTTTTTTCTTTCCATATTTCTAATATCCTCTACTACCATATGTTTAAAAACTTCTATAAAATTATTCCCACTATTCGCCGGATTAAAAGTAGAGTTATTCCTCAATCCACTGTGTACAAATGGATCTACAATAGATGGGCCCAATTTATTTTCCTTAGAATTAGGTCCTGGTAAAGAAGAGAAATATTTTTTGATATTCAACTTCCTTATGTATTTATTAACATCAATATACGTACCAAATTTACTCATATTCGATTTAGGGGACAAATTTTAATCCTTTATCCAACACCTCTATCTCTTTTTGTGTGAGAGGGATGGAACTAAGATTATGTATTCCCTTCCCTAAACATCTTTCCTTTTACTTTTGTTGTCCACTTTCGGTTCCATCTCTTGCGTTACCAATTTTTCCACCATCCCCTTTCTTTGTTCCTGCTCCCCCCCTTGCGGAAGAACCTCTCTCTCTCCTCCTTGATAGTTCTGGTAAGGATAAAACTGATCCCTTGGTATTCCTCTCCCCCATCCTTGTTGGTAATAGGGTCTTCTGATTGGGGGTCCTGGGGGTCTCCCTCTGTAATTCCTTTGAAAAAAAACCCCATTACCTCTTGGGTTACCTCCATACCCCCGGGGATTCCTCCATTCATCCAGGGGTTGGAATCTATTATACACCGGTATATTATAATTATTCCTATAAGGACTCCCATAATTCTCTTTAGGTCTCCATGGTGATTTGGATTGGACTGGTTGTACATACCGGACATTCTCTTTCTTTTTATTTCCTACTTTATTCTCGGAAGTTTCAATCCTTGTTTGTATCCTTCCTTCATTGGGTGAACTATCTGGCGTGGTATTCGTGGAAGAACTATTGTTACCAACAATACTCTGCCATTTATACACATTGTTAGTCTGATAGTCTCCCATGTCCCTCATATATTTCCTATGTTTCTTCTTTTTAATTTCTATATCCTTTTTGTTTAGTTGGTCATGTAATTTTTTGAATGCCTCATCATATTCTCTCTTATCTTTAAAAGCTTCTACCTTATTTTTTAGTTCCAAAAGCTTAGATTCTAACAATATAAGTTTTCTCTTTTTCCTATCCAATAGCATATTGATCAACTGTCGTTCACATGAGTGAAAAAAACTTCTCCATTCTTTATTAGAATCCTCATCCACCAAGCCATCGTTGGGACCCAAATCCCATCTCAAGCGTCTAGGGATGATTCCTTGCACCAAATATTTCTCAAAAGTGGTAATGTCCCACCATAACTGAATTTTTTTCTCCATAGTAAAACCTATTTTTTTTTTCAAAACATCAAAGTTATCATCTAAACTTTTTTGTGTAGTGGAAAAAACCTCATCCAAATTAATTTGTCTGTTATTAATAAAATTAAAGACATCCATCTCCACTAGTGGTAAAACACACTCCCTAGTGTGTACAAATAATTAGAAAGTAACCACCTCCAAAATAAAATAAATGCCCTATAACACCATCAACACCCTCCCCTAAAGGTGTGCAAAATCATATAAAGTGACAGTGAATTTACAAATTTATCCTAATATACAATAACTGTGAGATATAATATCTCTATATACCTTTGTCCCAAAAATGAAAATTATTATTTTTTTATATATATATTATTTTTATAAAATAATAATCTCCACTTTTGAGAAATATTTGGTGCAAGGAATCATCCCTAGACGCTTGAGATGGGATTTGGGTCCCAACGATGGCTTGGTGGATGAGGATTCTAATAAAGAATGGAGAAGTTTTTTTCACTCATGTGAACGACAGTTGATCAATATGCTATTGGATAGGAAAAAGAGAAAAACTTATATTGTTAGAATCTAAGCTTTTGGAACTAAAAAATAAGGTAGAAGCTTTTAAAGATAAGAGAGAATATGATGAGGCATTCAAAAAATTACATGACCAACTAAACAAAAAGGATAAAGAAATTAAAAAGAAGAAACATAGGAAATATATGAGGGACATGGGAGACTATCAGACTAACAATGTGTATAAATGGCAGAGTATTGTTGGTAACAATAGTTCTTCCACGAATACCACGCCAGATAGTTCACCCAATGAAGGAAGGATACAAACAAGGATTGAAACTTCCGAGAATAAAGTAGGAAATAAAAAGAAAGAGAATGTCCGGTATGTACAACCAGTCCAATCCAAATCACCATGGAGACCTAAAGAAGAGAATTATGGGAGTCCTTATAGGAATAATTACAATATACCGGTGTATAATAGATTCCAACCCCTGGATGAATGGAGGAATCCCCGGGGGTATGGAGGTAACCCAAGAGGTAATGGGGTTTTTTTTCAAAGGAATTACAGAGGGAGACCCCCAGGACCCCCAATCAGAAGACCCTATTACCAACAAGGATGGGGGAGAGGAATACCAAGGGGTCAGTTTTATCCTTACCAGAACTATCAAGGAGGAGAGAGAGAGGTTTTTCCGCAAGGGGGGGAGCAGGAACAAAGAAAGGGGATGGTGGAAAAATTGGTAACGCAAGAGATGGAACCGAAAGTGGACAACAAAAGGAAAAGGAAAGATGTTTAGGGAAGGGAATATATAATCTTAGTTCCATCCCTCTCACACAAAAAGAGATAGAGGTATTGGATAAAGGATTAAAATTTGCCCCTAAATCGAATATGAGTAAATTTGGTACGTATATTGATGTTAATAAATACATAAGGAAGTTGAATATCAAAAAATATTTCTCTTCTTTACCAGGACCTAATTCTAAGGAAAATAAATTGGGCCCATCTATTGTAGATCCATTTGTACACAGTGGATTGAGGAATAACTCTACTTTTAATCCGGCGAATAGTGGGAATAATTTTATAGAAGTTTTTAAACATATGGTAGTAGAGGATATTAGAAATATGGAAAGAAAAAAATTTAAAGAGGAGGTATGTTTTCAGGAAGGTCTAGATGCACTAAAAAAACCTAATAATGTGGTAATTAGGCCGGCAGATAAGGGTGGAGGAGAGGTGATATTAGATAGATCGGCCTATGAATTAACGATGGATGAAATTTTAAGAGATACAGATACCTATATTAAAATTAAGAATAATCTTTTATTTTCTTACAAAAAATACTTCAGGAATTAATTAATGGAGCCAAAAAAGATGGGATTTTAAATGAAAGAGAAGCAAAATATTTGGTCCCACAACACTGTAAAATGCCAATTATCTATTATTTGCCAAAAATACATAAAAACTTGATTAATCCCCCGGGGAGACCTATTATAAATGGCATAGGATCAATACACTCTAGAACGGGAGAATACATTGATTATTTTCTCCAGGCGATAGTTAAGGTAATGCCATCATATTTGAAGGATGCACAAGAAGTAATTGACCTAGTGGAGATGAGAAAAACTTCTAAGGATACTATATTGGTGACTATTGATATAAACTCCTTATATACGAATATCAAACATGAGGAAGGATTGAAAGCAATTAAATGGGGATTAAAGAGGTTTACAGATTTGCACAAGAAACAGAGAAAATTTATTTTAAAATTGTTGGAATTTTGTATGAATAAAAATTATTTTTGGTATGGAGGGAGCTATTATGAACAAAAGAAGGGAGTAGCAATGGGCACGAAATTCGCGCCCAGTTTGGCAAATATCTTCTTAAGTAAATGGGAGGAGAAAGTAATTTTTAATAGAAAATGGGAAGGTCTGGTTCTATGGAAAAGATATATTGATGATATCTTGGTGATCTGGGATGGTCCAAGGGTCTCTTTGGAAGCTTTTATTGAAGTGATTAATAGGAATGAACATGATTTGGGGTTTACTGTTAACATGGATAATCATTCAGTTAATTTTTTAGATTTAAATATTTTTATTGAAGATAATATTATGTATACTAAAACGTATTTCAAGGAGACCGATAGGAATGGTTACATTCCCACCCAGAGTTGTCACCATCCTACTTGGATAAATGGAATTCCAAAAGGACAGTTTTTAAGAATTTTACGTAACTGTAGTAGATTAAAAGAGTATATAGAACAGACGGAAATAATTAAAGGCAGATTTATTGAGAAGGGATACGACCCTGATATATTGGAGAAGACGAGATTTGAAATAAGTAAAAGTTATATAGGAGATAAAAAATACAAACCTTTATCTAATAAGCAGAAAAAGAATAATAATAAGGTGGAATATGCATTTATCTCGGGTTTTAATAACCAATATAGAGATATGGAAGCAATTTTCAATAAACATTGGCCTATTCTAAAAAAGGATCCTATTTTAGGACAAAAAGTTCCTACGAAGCCCCCATTTATTTATAGAAAATCAAAGAATTTGAGGGATATTTTAGTAAAAAACATTTTATCTCCTCCCATAAAAAAGAAAAAAACTATGTTTGAATTTATTGGATTTTTTCCATGTAGAAAGTGCAGTATCTGTAAAGTTACCAATATGAAAACAAGAAAGATTTCGGGTTTTACATCGTGCAATACTGGTTATGATTTTAAAATTAAAGAGTTTATTACCTGCACTACTGCTTATGTCACATATTTATTGGAATGCCCATGTCGGCTCCAGTATGTGGGTAGGACCTCTAGGCCACTATATAAAAGGTTGAGTGAGCATGTCACTAATATTAAAAATGGTAAAAAGGATCATTGTCTCTCAAGACATTTTAAAGAGTATCACAATTGTGACCCTAGTGGCCTACGTTTTTGTGGGATTGACAAGATAGAGACACATTGGAGAGGGGGTGATAAGGTTAAGGCCATTTCAAAAAATGAAATGTTTTGGATTTTTGAGCTGCAGACACTAAAACCTAATGGCCGTAATGTAGACCTGGACCTGAATTGTTTTATTTCGAATTTTTAATGGTTTTTAAAGATTTTCAGATAATTGTCTGTAGTAGTAGGGGATAAGTGATTCGATTTGGGTAATTTTTTAAGATGATTTAAGCCCCTGGTCCTGAATATAGAGTAGGTCTGATGCAGAGGGCTCCAACAGTACTTATTAGTGGGAGACTAAGTATTTGTAGAAATTGTATTGGCCTTCAAACAGAGGATATCTATAAATAAATATGAAAATAAATTGAATTAATAATATTTAAGAAATTAATTAGATAAATAAATATATAAATAAATTTGATATATTTAGTGTTAATTATTTTGTAAGAATTGATAGTATGAAAGTGCACTGGCCTTCAAATAGAGGATATTTATAAAGAAATATGAAAATAAATTGAATTAATAATATTTAAGTAATTAATTAAATAAATAAATATATAAATAAATTTAATAAATAAGATTTTAGTGTTAATTATCTTGTAAGAATTGATATAATGATGATACATTGGGGGTGTGGCATATTATTTATCTATTTTATTTATTATATAGAAATTAGGTATTGGGGTATGGTTTTATATAAAGTTTTAATAATGATTTTATAGCATCAAATGAACATGAGTAGTGTAGAAATGAAGTCTGTGAACAAGTAGAGTTCCTCTTTAATTTTTGGGTTCTATTAGTGTACTATTAGATGTATATCTGTCTAGATGGAGAAAGATAGTGTTTGTCACAATAAGGAGTAGATTGTATCTTTTTATGATTGATTTTAATTAATAATAATGATTGTATTTGATTTAAAGGTGAGGATTATATGAGGTTTAGGGTTGATAGTGTAAGATTTGAATATATATGGATGTAATAAGGGATATAGTGATTAAAGATCCTCCTGCGCTTCTATGGACAGTTCCCCCTCCTAATAAGTAAGCTGCTGACACTCCAACCAATAACCTAATCAGTGTAAGAATCTGTATATATTAGTGTAGCGCTCTAAAAAATGTCATAAATACCATAAATAAACTATAAACAATATTAAATAAAATGTGAATGTGACCAGTGCTGTAATCTTCACAGTGCTCTTATGCCACTAATAGCACTAAAATATAGACAAAACCAACAATATCAGAATATACAGTATAAGATATATACTAAATGTGACAAGTGCTGTAGTCTTCTCAGTGCTCTAATAACACTGAGTAAGAAAAAAGACCATAAATCAAAAAATATAAAATAAAAGTGATAGTGTCACTCCAAACAATAAATAAATCAAATAGGTAACAGGTGACGGTGCCACTTCAACTTCATTCAATGTCCAATTTTTCTCATTAACATTCGTCTATTTGAAGTGTTCTTGATAACCATGCATAGTGTGTATAGGTAGTGCCACACGTGAACCAACACACTTCTTATCCACTTTGGCTGAAATGCCTGCTCACCTCCTTCCTGTGACCCCAAGGGGCCCACAAGCCTTTAGGATCACCCTGGATCCTCAGGATTCCTGGTATTGGCACCTTCCTGATATTCCTCCTATCAGGTCTCCTCCACTCCTTCACTGCTATGCCTCCCAGGTTCCTCACCACCGGTTGTCTGTAAGCTCTCTCTCACAAAGACAGTGAGTAGAAAAACAGATCCTCCATTGTGTAGTATTTTCCAATCAATAGGGTTTATTCATAAATAGTAGTAACAAGTGACTTACATTCGGTTTGTACAGTCTCAGTGTATTCCTCTCAGGGTAAACTGCAACCTCTTAGTAGTGACTTCCTGATAACCAGGAAAATGGCGTCCCACACCGGAAGTGCGACACTCCGGATACCGGAAGTAGCGTCTACGTTTTGCCTACGCGTTACGTCACGTACCTCGTGACTTCTTCTGGGTCAGAAGAAGTCACGAGGTACGTGACGTAACGCGTAGGCAAAACGTAGACGCTACTTCCGGTATCCGGAGTGTCGCACTTCCGGTGTGGGACGCCATTTTCCTGGTTATCAGGAAGTCACTACTAAGAGGTTGCAGTTTACCCTGAGAGGAATACACTGAGACTGTACAAACCGAATGTAAGTCACTTGTTACTACTATTTATGAATAAACCCTATTGATTGGAAAATACTACACAATGGAGGATCTGTTTTTCTACTCACTGTCTTTGTGAGAGAGAGCTTACAGACAACCGGTGGTGAGGAACCTGGGAGGCATAGCAGTGAAGGAGTGGAGGAGACCTGATAGGAGGAATATCAGGAAGGTGCCAATACCAGGAATCCTGAGGATCCAGGGTGATCCTAAAGGCTTGTGGGCCCCTTGGGGTCACAGGAAGGAGGTGAGCAGGCATTTCAGCCAAAGTGGATAAGAAGTGTGTTGGTTCACGTGTGGCACTACCTATACACACTATGCATGGTTATCAAGAACACTTCAAATAGACGAATGTTAATGAGAAAAATTGGACATTGAATGAAGTTGAAGTGGCACCGTCACCTGTTACCTATTTGATTTATTTATTGTTTGGAGTGACACTATCACTTTTATTTTATATTTTTTGATTTATGGTCTTTTTTCTTACTCAGTGTTATTAGAGCACTGAGAAGACTACAGCACTTGTCACATTTAGTATATATCTTATACTGTATATTCTGATATTGTTGGTTTTGTCTATATTTTAGTGCTATTAGTGGCATAAGAGCACTGTGAAGATTACAGCACTGGTCACATTCACATTTTATTTAATATTGTTTATAGTTTATTTATGGTATTTATGACATTTTTTAGAGCGCTACACTAATATATACAAATAAGGGATATAGTGCTTTCAGAGTTTAATAGGTGATAATGTTTACTTTGATAGGAGTAGGTTGTGCATATGTATATAGAATGATATGTTTTTATAATCTATTTGTAATAATACCAGCCGCGGTTTTATATAATGTTATTGAGAATGGTGATATATGACCATGTACTAAGCCGTTTTTGCGTATTGTACAGAAGTATATACCGTACTCCTATAAGTATGTATCGGACATTGCTGGCATTGCTCCCTGTTCCAATATGGCGGCGAGTAGTCTGACGCCATGAGGAGGAGGGGTACAAATAGAACTTGTCTGCTTGACGGTCACACCCCTTATGATTAAGTCGATGACGAAACGCGTCAAGGGTAGTGACGTCAAGACGTTTTACCGGAATCGGAAGTTTACTGGCGGCCATCTTGGAGAAGGGAAAATCGTGGAGTTACACTTGGACGTTTCCCTGGATGGTTGTGAGACTCCTTCCATTCCCTATTAAGCGGTTTTAAATCTTTTATCATGTGAGCAGTTTACATTAAAGTATATTTGATATATCTATCTGGCGGTATTATACTATGTCCTGTGTGTTCTCTTGGAGATGAATACAAACAGAGTGTCTGAGGAGATCAGAGAGTACCGTGGTAACAAGAGAGGTCTGAAGTAAAATCTATGAGAGGACTAGCCTGGAAAGTTCCTGAAGCATTTTGAAGCATGTTATTTTGGGATAGTTGGTAAGGGTACCCTTACTATAAATAGAAGTGTGCACTAAACTTTGCTGTGGCGTTGATGTGGCACTGCTGAGTGTTATATACATTCATTTTTTTCACTGATTCACGTTTCTTTCATGTTTTTCACTATTTTTTCACGGATATTCACTATATAAATTATATGGAAATTGTGATGTATAAAGGGTAATGCACTATGTGATTTTCCTTTTTTTGAGGTGGATATATTTTGGGACATCGTTGGAAGAAATTTTTGGACTTTTAGTTGGTGGATTGTACATAAATTTGAGTGGACTTTATTTTGTAGTGGACTGGATATATAAAAAGATAATAATTTTCATTTTTGGGACAAAGGTATATAGAGATATTATATCTCACAGTTATTGTATATTAGGATAAATTTGTAAATTCGCTGTCACTTTATATGATTTTGCACACCTTTAGGGGAGGGTGTTGATGGTGTTATAGGGCATTTATTTTATTTTGGAGGTGGTTACTTTCTAATAGTTTATAGTAACTATTCCCATCTGCTATAAAGCATTATAGACCAAGATCTGGCTTGTAGACAACTTATTGTGCTATTTTGTCAAAGCCCAACTCTAGGAATAACAGAAAGTCCACCTCTGAGGTGAGCTCCATGCACTGTAAGCAGTATAAGCTCATTTTATATCTAGAGGGAGAGGAATAAGGAGAAACACTTACCTAATTCCTTGCTCCAGCAGTGTACCTCCAGTGTTGCGACTGCTCCCCTACAACTGCCTCTGTAAGTTGAGACTGGTTGCAGTTGCACTCAATCCTCCTTAATGTACCTGTATTGGATGTGATGATGCTGTGGCTCTGCTCACAGACTGGAGCTATAGGCAGAGAAGGAGGGTGCCGGTGCAGGCTGGTGCAAGCAGAGAGGTAAATAATAGAGCCAGCACTTTACCCTTCTAGACATGAGGAGTATTTAACCCTTGCAGTATGGAGGGGCCCTACTGCAAGGATGAAATTCTGATATTTTTGAAGTTTGGCTTTAATACTACCTACAACAACAATAACTATGTAATGTGTTGTGAAAAGTACTTCATGAAAACTTTACATGTTTTACCTAGGTAATTCCAAACTGTATTTATGTACATGAACAATATTTGGTAACTATACTCTCACAGTAATATTTAGGAACTAATTACAATCTGCTAGAAAGCATCTGGAATCAAGACTATATCTGCAGAGAAACCAATTAGCTTTCAGGTTTTATTGCAAAGCTTAATTGAACAAGCTGAGGTTAGAACCGAATTGTTTTTTATGTAGAAGTGAGCCTGGTTTTGCACTCTTCAGCTTTAGTAAATAAACCCCACTGTGTGTAGAAAGTAGATAACTATACTGTTTTGTTCAAAAATAGATAATCTTGACAGTCCATTAGATAATACCATCTGCAACCTTCTCTTTCCTCTACTTGCTTTTTCATGGTAAATACTTGCTTTTCATGGTAATGGTCTTTATTAAATTAGCTGAATGGTAAGCACATTCCTGCCTTAATAAGGGTGTACTAAACTGCTCACCTCTTCTCCTTCATTTCCATCTGTTTCTTCACTGTTTTCAAAGTGGTGTTTTTCCCTCTTTTTATAGTTGTTAACTTCAGGGCTGTGGATAAAAAGAAACAAAGAAAAAGTAATCAATTTTTTTGAACTAAAATGGATAAAACCATTAAACATGAATAAAAAAAAATTTAATGGTCAAATTCAGCATCTGTGATATCTGCTGTTAGTGGTGTCACACAGAAAGCCCTCTTCCTGCAATGTGAACAAGTACCAAATGCAGTTAAATGTGATAATATAATATTGTATCTTGAACAATTCTTCTGGCAGTTGTGGCTGAAATCTTTCTTGGTCTACCTGTACTTGGCTTGGTATCAAGAGGTCCCTGAATTTTCTACTTCTTAGTGGAAGTGATGACTGGCATATTCAAGGCTTTGGACATCTTTTTATGTCCCTTTCCATCTTTATAAAGTTCCATTACCTTGTTACGCAGGACTTTTGACAGTTCTTTTCTGATCCCCATGGCTCAGTATCTAGCCTATTCAGTGCTTCCATGTAAGAGCTAACAAACTCATTGGCTATTTATGCACTGACACTAACTGCAATTTAAAAAGCCACAGATGTGAGACATTAACCTCTAATTTTAACCCGTGTGTGTCACCTTGTGTCTCTGTACCAAGGCCAAACATTACAGGATATGTAAACTTTTGATCATGGCCATTTGGGTGATTTCTGTTATTATGATTTAAAAAGGAGCCAAACAACTATTTGATAATAAATGGCTTCATATGATGATCATCCTTCAATAGAAAGAGCATTTTTTGGCATGATCAGTCATATTTTCAATATCAGTGCCTAAATTTCACAATTTATGCCAGGGTATTCAAACTTTTGAGCACAACTGTATATCAGTCCAGCAGCAGCTAATAGTTTTGTAGGCTCTGAGGAAGAGGAAAAGTCCTCAAAACACGTCAGCCTGTGGATGTTCCATTGTTCTGTTACATCTTGATGTTTGCGGACTGTTTGTACTGTACTCATGAGATGAACTTGTTTTTTTAATTTCAAGTTCATCTCATGAGTACAGTACAATGTGTAAAAAGGTGAGTATAATACTTACCTTTTTACACATTAAATACTTTAAAGGATAATGCACTATGCCAGTGCGTCATCTGTTTGTTTATTGTTATTGCAGTGCTTCTAGACTCCCCCAGTCTTGTGAGGGCAGTAAGGCAAGTGCACCCCATGAAGGCCAAGTTTTGACTGCAGCCTATTAACCCTTCTTGTGCCACCTCCCCAAGCGCAGGAGGATTTAGTTTTTCCAGTTGCTGATAATGTCCTGTTCCACCTTGCGCACCCGCTTCTTTCATTGCCTGACCTGATGAGGGAACTTCAGCTCTTTGGTAATATATCTAATTTCCAGATCAATTACACTAATTTTGAGGAGCTGCCCATTACTCTATCAGGGCCACTAACCTCTACATTATGTTTGGGCTTTCCCCTTCACGTGGGCTAAGTCCTCTCTGAAATACCTGGGGGTTCAGCATACTGACCACTTTGAGATGCTCTATTCCAGTAACTATCCTGCTCTACTACATGTTGTGCATAAGTACTTGCAAACCTGGACTGAAACTGCTTTCACTTGGCTGGCTCATGTGAATATAGTTAAAATAAGTATCCTTCCTAGAGTGCTTTTTCTTATGTAATTGCTGCCCAAGCCTTTACCTAAACATTTCTTTGTGCAGTTCCATAGCATACTTATTGATTTCATGTGGAATGGGTGGAAACCAAGACTGGCTCTACATTTGTTACAATGGTCCAAATGGGTGAGGGGACCAAGCCTCCCTGATCTTTGGAGGTACTATATGGCTATTGCTCTCCAGCGGCTGTAAAATTGGTGCTTTCACATCTATACTAAACTCTGGGTTTCCCTGGAGAAATACCTGGCAGGACACAATCTATCTTGTGCCCCATGGCTGCCCCGTGAATACAGCGGACTGTCAACAACCACGTCTCCCCTGGCGACCCATGTCTTACGCATTTGGGATAGAGTTGACAAACTTTTTGCTCTAGCCCCCTCTGTATCCCCCTGGCCCATTCGGTGGTTACTTGTGGTTCCCCCCTGGGGAAAGCCTGACTTTTTTTAGATCTTGGGCTGTAGATAGTAACCTCACTTGTGACAAGTTCTTGGAGGGGGGCAGGTTACTCTCCTTAGAGGACCTTAGCAACCGTTTTGGGCGTTTCCCCCATGGACATCTGGCGCTACAACCAGCTACTTCATTTCTTTGCCACTCATGGCCGCTCTGTCAGGACGGTGTCTACACTCGAGCGAATGTTTATAGCAAAGGAGCACCAACCCCATTTGATATCAGAACTGTATAAACTGTTGAGCTCAGTTTTTGTCAATGTGAAATCTGCTTTGGTCTGGGCATGGGAACATGACCTTGGGGTGGAGTTCTCATCGGACCAACTTGTGCACCTTTATAAACTGACGCATTCCAGCTCCATTAATTCTAAGACTCAGGAAACAAATTATAAGTTATCGACATACTGGTATTGTGTGCCCACAGTCTTGTGACGTATCTACCCTTCAGAGGATAAGGTGAGCGTGGCAAGCTCTTACACTTGTGGTGGGAGTGTCCCTCGACTCGCCCCTTTTGGACTGATGTTAAAGCCCAGATAAAAGAAAAAGTTGTGAAAAAGAAAAGTTCTGGACATATATGTTCTGTTGTCCCTTTCCTGCTCCTCACCCCTAACCTTCCATTAAGCCACTACAAGGGATGTTCCTTACCGCACCTCCTGAATGCACCCGGCGGCCATCTTTGTAAGTGCTTTTTATCCATTGATGATTTTATGCTCCACGTGGTTGCTATCTTTTTAATAAAACATACTACACTATATGATACTGTCTCTGGGCTCAGTCTATGAGCTTGCCCTCTAGGAGGAATCCCTTTCTTTGGTTCACCGTGGGCTGGAGATGGAGACTTGGCTACTCTACTTTTGATTGTTCATTTGGTGCATCACTGGCTTCTGGAGAGATCCCACCTTCAATTGGCTCACCGACAGGAGGAACAAGCAGGAGCACCCCTTAGTGTCATTCCGCTCTGGGCTTGCTTGCTACTTACTTCTGGTGAGTGCATTATGATGGAGGTGCAGTGCAGAAGTCACAGAAGTCACTACATTTTGTTGATTTGATCACATCATTATTTTTGTGACTATTATGATATTTAGAGGACTTATTTATTTTCATTTGTTATACTGTATATTTTGTTTCTTCATTGGAGTATTCACTATTCTTTATTTCTTTTTATGATGTTTTTTTTCTCCTTTACGATCACACTGGTCATCATTGATTATAACACACATTTTTATTAGCGCTGCACATTGATATTATACTAACCCAGACCAGGTTGTGTCCAGCTTGGATATTGCCTTGTTGGAGTTAGCAGAGCCCTCGTTAAGAGTACCTTATTGAATAGTGTAGCCATTGCATGGTTTTGGTGCCTTTCTTTTTTCCGTCTTTGTGTCGCAGCCTTAGAGTTGGCACTCCTCCTTGCTCCTTTCCTTCAGCGGCGCCGGCCGAAGGGGTGATTGCGGCTCCGATAATTTACATGTTGGCGTTTACTTGTCCTAGAGGTATGTTAATCCTTTCTCTCCTTACTTGTTACCCCTATTCGTTTTTGTGTCCCCTCCCCCCCTTTTTTTCTTTTCTTTCTCAGCACTTTATTTGATCTTGGGGCTCGCAGTTTTGCTGCCCTGAGCCTCTATAATGTTATAGGACCCCCTCGTGTTGGGCGTTGTCCTTCACCAGCGGATGGGCCCTTTTCCTGTTATTTTAGCACGTTTTGCTGTACCCTAAGATGCTGCAACTTACTGTTACATTTTTTGAATTTCGCAACACTGGAATTAGGCTTGCACACGGTGAGTGGCAAGCCACTCTTGCTGATGCCAGAGAATGCACAGACATGTTTGCTATTGTGATTGTTATGGTTCATTTTATTTTTCTTGTATGGAAACCTTATCTTGAAATAAAGATTACATTACAAAAAAAAGTCCTAGCAGGCCCGGAATGGATTGGGTATCACTTGGGGACCCACACTGTTTCTTTTTTTAAATTTATTTTTTTTTAATTTTATTTGTTTTGTTTTTTTTATATTTTTTGAAATTATTATTATTTATTTTTTCGGAGAGAGTATTCTCCCCTCTGTCTTCGATAGTGTCCACCAACACACTGCATAAGGCTGCATGGACTTGACCATGAGCCAAGTTTGGCTGAAGTCACTGTGACTTTGGCCAATCATAGCTCTCAAAGTACATTGTGCTGTGATTGGACAAAGCATTGTGGTCAGTTGCATTGCTTTGGCCAATCATGGCTCTCACAAAAGTGAACACACGAAAGGCCGATGTACGAGTCGAACATATGTTCGACTCAAACATCAAGCCCAGCACTACTCCTCATTAACAATTAGACTCTAGCTCCCCCTAGCTATCTAGGAGGGTGCTACATTACCATTAAGCATTTTTACTACATTTGCAATTGTGTCAATAATATGCTTGCACTGTACATTCATACCAATGTATTATTCTTTTAAATCTATGTGCACATTTTTCTATGGCATTTGCTTATAAATGGAGGTAAAGAAATCACATATAAATATTGGGTTGGGAGGTGGTATGTGCAGTTATATTTATAATGTTGATATCTTAGGATAACCAATAGACTGAAGGTATATTCTTAAAAGTAGGTTCTGTTACCTCATTTTCTTTCTTAGGATCTGCACTTCTTCCTTTGCTCTTCGGACAACGTCATTCACCTGGGCTTCCAGTGATGGAGTGGGGGCAGTAGGTCCCCCATTCATGCAGCGTGCATTTGCCCTTGATAGACTACGGCGCAAAGATTCATTCATAGCTTCACTCTCCACTAAACGTGTCCTGTGAGTAAAATAGAATATTGAAATATCTGATGGACTATGATAATTGGAAAATATGTTTTAATGAAATAATGTCATATTAAGGTATTTTAAAAATATGTTCACAGGCTGTGCTTACTTGATCAGTATATCTTAATTATAGGTTCAGTGCACCTGACTTGGCTAGGCTGAGGGTGAAGGAGAAACGTTTATGCAAACTAAGGGGACTAGTAAGAAAAAGCATCTGCACACCTCAAGCAGATTGTTTATCGTTTAAGAAAATTTTCCAACTATCACAGGTAATTATTAATATTGGGAGCTACACTTGTTATTAGGCCATTTATAGACACCCTTAGGGCACATTCAGATGAGTAGTGAGCTGAGTTTACACTTGCAGCTCACCTCTGTCCACTTCCCAAGCATGTAAAATAGAGTTTTTGTCCTTTTCTTGGAGCCCACTGAGGGACACAGAAAGTCAATCACCTTCAGGTTATGCTGCTGTCTACATGAGGATTGGACAAGTCCTCCCTCTCCCCACTACCAGAATGTCTCAGTTTTGTAGTACAGCAGTACCAAGGGAATGATCATAAACACAGAGGGGGGACATGTGTCTCTCAATGGATTCCAAGAAAATGATTTTACAGAAAGTACAAAAATCTTATTTTTTTTGTCTATTGTGGGACACATGAATAAGTCATTTACTTTCAGGAGTGCAGGAAAGCAAACAAATGCTAACAAGCCCAAAAACACAGAAACCTTGGACTGCCTGAAGCTCAAGTAGATGAACAGAGTGGCAGCCTAGCTAATCTGGGAAACAGTAGCTTCATGCCGAAAAGTTCAAGAAGCATTTGCAGACCTAGTAGAGTGCACTTTAGCAAGAAAGGGTGGAATCCGATCCTTGAGACCACAAGCTTGAATGTTGGTCTGTCTGAATCATCTAAAGATGGTGGAATGAGAAGCTGGTGCACCTTTACAGGGACCATCTGGGATAGCAAAAAGGGAACAGGTTTTTCTAAAAGAAGCAGTGTTTGTGAAGCAAACTCCCACAGCCCAAAACAAATCCAGACAATGGATAGAAATCTCTTTTTGATTAAAGGAAGGCAGACAGAGGGATGATAGAATGATGTACCAATTGACTTTAAAGGCTGAAACTACCTTAGGCAACAAGGGAAAAATTAGACCTCAACGCCATTTTGTCTCTGTGCAACACCAGTATGGGTTCCTTGCAGGATAAGGTCAAAGTTCAGAAACTCATCTTTCAGAGGTGATGGTTACAAGGAATACCTACTCGTGGGTGAGGATATAGAGAAAAATTTCTCTAATTGGTTCAGATTCCACAGGGTCACAGGGGAATAAACAGGGAGAGCTAGAATGGAGACTCTCTGTACAAAGGCTGCGGATCTCTGAGAGACAGAAATGGCAGAAACCTGACTCTTGAAAGTGCTGAGAGCAAAACGCTGGACCAAACAAAGCTGTAGGAAACAGTGAATTCGTCCCACAGAGAATCTTCTGTTCTTTAAAGCTCACAGTAAGCGATGTATGCCTTTAATATCCAATGGTAGACCATCACTGGAATGCCCTCCATCTCAATCCTACGACGCAATCGAAGAAGAGGTTTTACTAGAAGAAATTTGCAGAACTGAAAACTTCAGTTTTCTTTTGGGCATATTCGTTATGTTACTAATTTTGTTTTGTTATTCGTTTTCAGAATTCGTTTAGTTTCATTTATTAATTTTTTTAAGAATTTTGGATTTTTGGAATGACTAGAATTCAAATCGGTCAAAAACTGATCGACCATCCCGAATTCTACTTGAAGAACAACTGGTTGCTAAGGAGCAGGCCCGTCAAGCCAGCTGCCACGTCCTTAACAACTGATGACTCACTGGCTGCCAGAAGGGTGACAGCTCAATGTAAAAAAAAAACAATTGCCAGAAATAAAAATTTCTGGAAATAACTGTGTCCCCCCCATTCATCAGGCTCTTCGGGTCTGGTATGGATTTTAAGGGGAATGCTATGCCAACATATTTTAAAAAAACGTGTGGGGTCTCCCCTAATATCCATACCAGACCTCTATCCGAGCATGCAGCCCAACATTGGGGTAGAGGGGATCCTCCCAAAAGAACCTTGTCCCCATGTTGATGAGGACAAGTGCCTCTTCCCCTTATGACGTCATCTACCGGGGGAATGCTGGGTCAGTGACACATCGGGTGACCCCACCCCTTACTTATTTAAGAACTGTCAGATGGCGGAAGTGTCAGACAGTGGGGGCCTTCATCAGGTGCAGAGCTCATTCACATGGGAGGGCAGGATCTGGAGGACCCCTTGTTGAAGGGGGCTTCCAGATTCTGATAAGTCACCCTCACACCCACCGGGCCAGGGTTTTGGGGAAGAGGCACTTGTTTTCCTCCACATAGGTACAAGGTGCTTTGGGGGGGAATCCCCCCATGTTGAGGGCATGTGGCCTGGTATGGTTCAAGAGGGGAAGGGGTCGCCCGCTTGCCCACCCCACCCCCCCTTTTCTGGCCTTCTGGGCTGCATGCTCATATAATGGTCTGGTATGGATTTTGGGGGGGGACCTCACGCCATTTTTAAAAAATTTTTGGCATAGGGTTCCCCTTAAAATCCACACCAGACCCAAAGGACCTGGTATGGATATGGGGGACGCCCACGCAATTTTTTTCCAGAATTTGTAATTGCCAGCAATTGTGTTTTTACACTCAGCTATCAGCGGGGAAACCTGCTGACGGCTGAGTCATCAGCCGTTAAGGACATGGTGGCCGGCTTGCCGGCCCACTCTTTAGCAACCAGCTATTCTTCAAATATAATTCGGACTGGTTGAACAATTTTGAATTCTAATCAGTCCAAAAATTTGAAATACGTTAGAAAATGAATAAACAAAACTAAACGAATTTCAATGAAATTCATTACTATTTCATATGGAGATCTGGATACATCCAAATCGCTGAATAACCAGAAATTCATCCGAATTTATATTCAGACCAAAACAAACTGCACATACCTAGTCAGTTACAATGACAATTTCTGAAGTTTTTGAAGACATCTGTGTCGCAAACGTGCGCAACAGAGACTGACGCAGTCCGCCATTTTGTTAAGAGTATCCTTTTTTCTCCCCTCACTACCTCCCCCTCCCTCTCTGAGAAGAGACATTTGGCCAGTGTGTGTGTGCTGGTTGTGGGTCACTGGCAGGCCAAGGCAGCAGGGAACCTCAGAGCCATAAAACATCTCTGAGCTAGGTGCCTAGCTGTCTGGGCGAGCTGTACCATATCACACCTTGTATAAGATAAGGCAAGCTTTCCCCTGAGTTCAAAGAACATTCCAAGGAAACACGACCAGATAACCTTTTGTTAAAATCCATTTTTCCCCTATGTCTCATATCTTGGAATGTGAGGGACTTACATAAAAACCGGACATATCATCATATGAAAGATGAGCAGGCAAACAGTTTGTCTTGGACACAGAGGAAAGCAGAAAAATAGATCTCACGAACCATTCAGTGTACACTTTCATAATTCATATCTAATCAATCCTCAGACTTGTCTGCATAATTATCTACCCGTGGGTGGAATGTCACTTGTGCATAGGAAAAGTTATGAGCCCAAATATGAACTACACGAGAGTTTGGCTCTAGTTTAGGTCGACACCCAGACCTCCACGCCTACACGGGGTATTGGTCCGTGGCGTCAGAGACACCCCCTGCTGGGGAACTACAAATTGGGCTGTCAGGCCTAAGAGAGGTTGTTGAAGAATTCTCCCATTGACCATCGTAACATAGGGAGATCAAAGCACCCTTCTGCTCTGAAACTTGGATCTGCTAGTCCAGGACTTTGACAAGTACTTTAACCCTTTCACCTCTCTCTGGTATCTCTTTGCTTTGCTGTGGTTCTTTATATATGTATATATATATATATATATATATATATATATATATATCTTAGTTACAACTTTTTTCTGTAAATATTTTTATTGCACCCTTTTGACCTTTTAGTAATAAATCTTTCTTTCTGAAAGTGTTGAATTGTTTCTATAGCTCTGTATTGCAATTTACGAATCCCTGCCTCTAAAGAGAACGCTACTGTGTTTGTTTAAACCTCTGTATAACAGGCCTGCGGACCGTTTTATACAGACGATTATCTCAATCATTATAGTGTTATAGCTGATAACGCCGAGTTTCCTCTTTCTCTGTACAAAAAGGAGGCGGTGGCAGTGTGAAGGGTTAATTGCATAAATAACCTGACCCAGTAACAATCGCCCAGGCTGCCGATACATCGATTGTGGTCCGTTAGCTGGAAAATCGTTGTGCAAGGAGCAGCTGGGTGTGATTATTACACACGTCACATCGCGGTTTTAGATCAGCTAGTCCTTCGGTCACGAGTTTGGGTGAGAAGGTCTGGGGTCTGACGCCGCAATCGTGACAATCTGAACCATTGTAAAGTCTGGAGAGTCAAGGATATATTGCCTGACAAAGCCGGCACTGACTGTTCCCTCAACAGGAGGTCATCTAAGTATTCCACAATGGGACTGCCATAAGTGAAGCATGGCTAGGACAGAGGCCAGCACCTTGGTAAACACCCAAGGTGCAGATGAGAGGTCAAATTGTAGGGCCGATAACTGAAAGACCAGGGGACGCACAGCAAAGCATAGAAAGTGCTGACGTGGGGGAGATGTCCAAGATGGCGACCAGAGCGGCTGCTTAATTACGAGCTCCGGTGCCCCACGATTCAATCCGCTGCCATCCGGGTGGTAGAGGGCTCAGAGCGGCCATCGGAGGTCCTGCAGTCCCTGCCTGATACCCGAGGAGGGGCGCTGGGAGCTTCTGTCCCTTCCACAGAGCTCCGGGTGTTTGAGGCCTACCGCGGCCGGCAAAGCCGCGGTCTTTCCTGTTGCCGCGGCCGGGACGTGACACTGCGGCTCCGCCCCCCGGCCCCCTGCTGTCGGGACTGCTCCTGGGGCGGTCTGTGAGTGGTTCCTTGGCCTCCCCATTGGCCCCGGAGATTGCACCTGGCCTATACACTCTGCAGGGCCTGGAGGCCCACCACGGTAGATGAGCAGCCCCCGTTGGGCCTGGAGGTCCATCCCACTTGCCCTCTTTTCTTAGGGGGTGCACTGGAGGCTCCTGTCCCCCCTCTGGTGGGCTTTCATTGCAGCAGTCTGTCTGGCCTGGCTGCCGCAGACCCACACGCCCCTCCTGAGATTGAGATTCTGGGGCCTACGTATGCTCGCTCTGCCTAGGACATCATCACCATAAGGAAGGTATCGTTACAGTTACAACTCCAAGCCTATACCTACCCTTCCCCCTCCATTGTGATAATTTTTTTCTACAATTTAATAGCTATGGCGGGGAGCAAGAGGTGTTCCCCAGCAATAGCTTTTATGTAAACGCAACCCCGCTGGGGGACACGCACACGTAGCCAGGGAAGATGACTATTTCATTTCCCTGCGCTGCGCCACCAGAACATCTACCTCGACAATAGGACTTCTACGCCAATGCATATAATCCCAACCGGTTGTGGGTGCTTGTGAAACACCTGGGTTTCACCTAAAAATGCATCGTACCCCACGCACCAAACCCAAACACCGGGCCCAGCAGCAATTCCCCTCTGGACTGACCGGCCCCCTTGAACAAAACCCTGAAGCCTTACTACACAAATTCCACGCCATAGTGCGAGAGGAGATCACTGTTGCCTCTCGTAAATTATCTTCTGATCTGGTAAGAGGCTTAAAGGAATTGGGCCATCGTGCCCATCAACTAGAACAACGTATGGATCTGGTGACTACGGTCTTGGAGGGCCATGAACAGGAGGTGGATGATCTGCATGCTGAGCATGCTTTGAAAGATAAATTGGAAGATGCTGAGAATAGGGCCCCCAGAGAAAACCTCCGCATCGGTGGGGTTCCTGAGGTGATCACTGATCTACAGGGTACGGCTACCGCTCTCTTCCAGGAACTGGCTCCTGAGATCCCTTTGGAGCGATTGGAATTCGACCGCATCCATAGAGCTTTAGCTTCTAAACCCACGGAGAGCCCTCCAAGCAACATTATCATTAAGTTCCACTTTTACTGCACCAAAGAGCGTCTACTACAGGCGGCTCGGAATCGTCCGCTCTGGAATTTCAGGGTAACTCCATCCAGCTGTTTGCAGATTTGTCTCCAGTCACAATTGCGAAACATCGTATCCTGAGACCCTACCTCCAGATTCTACAATCAGCTGATATCAAATACAGATGGGGGTTCCCTTTTAAGCTCTTGTTCTCCTTTCAAGGTCGTCAGTTCCAAGCTTCTTCACCTGCGGATCTTCGCCGCCACTTTCAGGAACTGAAACTGGAATTACCACGCTCCCCGACTGAGGAGACTACAGTTTCCACGGGCCCGCGGGGCTCCCAGTCTTCACGTAAATCATCTCCTCCAAGCCAGATTAGCTCTCAGGCTCTTCGATCTTTACAGGCCCAGGGTTTTCAGGAAGTTTCTGCGAGTTGACATTCTGGCCCGAATTTACTATTGTGCCTAGACACATTTCTGTGGGCTAACGTCTACTTTTTAATAGCGACTGTCTACTTTTAGACTGCAAAGACATTTACTAAAGAGAAGCGTCAACAAGTAGACTCCAAATCAAATTTATTAACGAGACACAGCCCAAGAATCAGATTAAAAAAGCAGACTTGCTAAGAAGCACATCTAACATCATGAAAAATCACTGCAGAGACATGTTCACATTGAAATTTGCTTTGCCAAATATCAGGACTTCACTTTAAACAATATCTGACATTTCAAAAATTTTTTAAAATGTGTAAAAAATTGTTTTTTTAAAGCAAGTTGTCACAGTGAAGAACTAGACTCTTTTCCAGTGTCTATGGCCGGATATAACTGAGCATGTGCAGAACACATTTTAGACGTCTTCTGTGGGCGCTTTCTTTTTAGACCCTGTTCAATAGTAAATCTCTGTGTGGAATCCACTGACAGATGGCACTCGATCGAGTCTACTGTGTTTAACAAACAGCACTAGGCATATCTTTATGTATTTTAATTTGATTTCCTTAGTTCTTTTGATTCTATTTTCTTTTCTTATCCTTTATAATTATTTCTAATGATTTTACTTATTTTGAAGGTCTAGATAATATTTATTTTGACAGCTGAATGTAAAAATAAAGGTTTGCAATAAAAAAAAACAAAAAAAAAAAACTGCGTGGGGTCCCTCCTCCCATCCATACCAAACCCTTGGGTCTGGTATGTATATTAAGGGGTAACTCCACGCCGAAATAAAAAAAAAACAGTGTGGGGTTCCCCCAAAAATCCATACCAGACCCTTATCTGAGCATGCAGCACGGCAGGTCAGGAAACGGGGGGGACGAGCGAGCGCCCCCCCCACCTGAACCATTCCAGGCCACATGCCCTCAACATGGGGGGGTGCTTTGGGGCAGGGGGGCTCCCCCCAAAGCACCTTGTCCCCATGTTGGGCAGGGGCTTATCAGCGCCCCCAGATCCCAGCCCCCCCCCTACGTGAATGAGTATGCGGTACATGGTCCCGCTACTAATTCACAAAAAAACAAAGTGTAGTGTAAAAAACCACAGGACACGGTCTTTGACAAGTCCTTTAATAAAACAATGTCCCCTGAAGTAGATCCAACGTCAATCACGGTGTCAGGCGCCAGTGAGCCAGGGTGACGGAGGCTCACCAGCCTTATGCAGTGAGCCAGGGTGATGTGGGGGGGGGTGGGATCTGGGGGGCCTCCAGATTCTGATAAGCCCCCCGCCCGCAGACCCCCACAACCACTGGCCAGGGTTGTGGGAAAGAGGCCCTTGTCCCCATCAACATGGGGACAAGGTTCTTGGGGGGGAGCCCCCCTGCCCCAAAGCACCCCCCCATGTTCAAGGCATGTGGCCTGGTATGGATCGGGGGGGTGCTCGCTCGTCCCCCCCTTTCCTGACCTGCCGGGCTGCATGGTCGGATAAGGGTCTGGTATGAAATTTGGGGGGAAACCCATGCTGTTTTTTTTTTTTATTTTGGCGTGGAGTTACCTCTTAACATCCATACCAGACCCGAATGGCTTGGTATGGATGGGAGGGAGGACCCCACCCTGTTTTTTTTTATTATGGTGCTGGTTTTTAAATTTAATTCTGGCTTTTTTGGTCTTCACTATGGCTCAGAAATTCAGCTGTCACTTCCCCCGGCTCAAAGAGTAAGTTTTGTTTGAGTTTATTTCCTTAAAGGTAACAAGGTTGACTTTTAGTTAACCGCTTTCCGCCCTGCCACTGTATATATACGTGTGCAGGGCGGCACTGGGGCGCAAAAGCACGTTTTAAAACGCGCTCTGCGCTCCCGAAGTTTTCGCGGGCAGGGGGCGCGCGTGCGCGCTCCCGCCGACCCGCGGGTGACACCATTCGATCCCGGAGGGATCAATCATTAGATTTCAGCCAGTGATGTCTGGCTGAAATCAGATGATCGGTCCCTGTCCTATCCTGTCCTGTGTTGACATTTACACAGGACAGGATATGATGTCATTCTTCTCTGCCTGGACACATTCCGTTCCAGACAGAGAAGAAGACACAGAAAACGTGAGTACAAAGCACTAAACTAACAGTTAGAACACACCTAGGTCACATTTAACCCCCTGATCGCGCCCCCCCCCCCCCAGTTAACCCCTTCACTGCCCTGTCACCAGTGTCACTGATCACTGAAGCGATTTTTACTGATCACTGTATCAGTGTCGCTGGCGACTTCCGATAGTGTTAGCGCCCCTCCCAGATAGCACCAGTTTGCCCGCCAGTACACCAGTAATCCCGATTAACCCCTTGATCGCCCCCCCCCCCAGTTAACCCCTCCACTGCCCTGTCACCAGTGTCACTGATCAGTGAACCAATTTTTACTGATCACTGTATCAGTGTCACTGGCGACTTCCGATAGTGTTAGCGCCCCTCCCAGATAGCGCCAGATTGCCCGCTAGTACACCAGTAATCCCATTTAACCCCTTAATCTCTCCCCCCCCCCCAGTTAACCCCTTCACTGCCCTGTCACCAGTGTCACTGATCAGTGAACCAATTTTTACTGATCACTGTATCAGTGTCGCTGGCGACTTCCAATAGTGTTAGCGCCCCTCCCAGATAGCGCCAGTTTGCCCGCCAGTACACTAGTAATCCCATTTAAGCCCTTGATCGCCCCCCCCCCAGTTAACCCCTTCACTGCCTTGTCACCAGTGTCATTGATTACAGTGAACAGATTTTTACTGATCACTGTATTAGTGTCACTGTTTACTTCCGATAGTGTTAGCGCCCCTCCCAGATAGCGCCAGTTTGCCCGCCAGTACACTAGTAATCCCATTTAAGCCCTTGATCTCCCCCCCCCCCAGTTAACCCCTTCACTGCCCTGTCACCAGGGTCATTGATTACAGTGAACAGATTTTTACTGATCACTGTATTAGTGTCACTGGTGACTTCCGATAGTGTTAGCACACCTCCTAGATAGCGCCAGTTTGCCCGCTAGTGCACCAGAAATCCCATTTAACCCCTTGATCGCCCCCCCCCCCCAGTTAACCCCTTCACTGCCTTGTCACCAGTGTCATTGATTACAGTGAACCAATTTTTACTGATCACTGTATCAGTGTCGCTGGCGACTTCCAATAGTGTTAGCGCCCCTCCCAGATAGCGCCAGTTTTCCCGCCAGTACACTAGTAATCCCATTTAAGCCCTTGATCGCCCCCCCCCAGTTAACCCCTTCACTGCCTTGTCACCAGTGTCATTGATTACAGTGAACAGATTTTTACTGATCACTGTATTAGTGTCACTGGTGACTTCCGATAGTGTTAGCGCCCCTCCCAGATAGCGCCAGTTTGCCCGCCAGTACACTAGTAATCCCATTTAAGCCCTTGATCGCCCCCCCCCCTAGTTAACCCCTTCACTGCCCTGTCACCAGGGTCATTGATTACAGTGAACAGATTTTTACTGATCACTGTATTAGTGTCACTGGTGACTTCCGATAGTGTTAGCGCCCCTCCTAGATAGCGCCAGTTTGCCCGCTAGTGCACCAGAAATCCCATTTAACCCCTTGATCGACCCCCCCCCAGTTAACCCCTTCACTGCCTTGTCACCAGTGTCATTGATTACAGTGAACAGATTTTTACTGATCACTGTATTAGTGTCACTGGTGACTTCCAATAGTGTTAGCGCCCCTCCCAGATAGCGCCAGTTTGCCGCTAGTACACAAGTAATCACATTTGACCCCTTGATTGCCAGGAACACGCTTACTTGAACGCTAAACCTCCATTGCTAGTATAGTGTCTGATTGGATCAATATCTTTGATCAGATCAGCGCTTTACCAGCGTTCACATTACTATAGTATCCCCAAAAACGCAGCGTTAGCGGGATCAGCCCCGACACCTTCCAGCACCTGCGTTTAGCCCCAGGCCCCCCCCTTCTCCCCCAGCAAGTGCAGTGTCAGTAGATAACTGTCACTTGATACATATTACACACAAAACCGCAGTGTTCACAGAATCAGGTCTGATCTCTGTTAGCACTTGTCGGTAAATTTTTTGTAGCGGTTCAAGCAGTCCCTGACAGCCAGGCGCTCTACCTGTAAATTTAGTGGCCAAAATGTCCAAGCAAAGGTACTCTAGTGAAGAGGCCTATAGGATTCTGAGCATGTCAAGTGAGAGCGAAGGGAAAGCCTCACTGGCAGAATCAGGCTCAGAATACGAACCTATAGACAGCAGCGGCACCCTGACAGATAACTCAGACGACGAGGAAGAGGTCCCTGCTAAGATCAGGTGTACCCCGATCCCATTCCCAGGTTGCTGAGGTGGTACAAATGCATGATGACTCTCATGATGACTAGTGCCGCACTACCTTTTGGTGAACTGGCGAGCACCAGCGGCCTAGTACATCCTGGTCGTATACATACCAGCACTGCAGTATCACTTGGTGACGTGGCGAGTCCCATAAGTGCAGTACAAGCTGGTGCGGTGGCGAGCACAATTAGTGTCCGGCGGCCACCAAGAATTTGCAGACAGGCCCGTAGAGCCCCTAGTGTCCTTCCGGATGTGCTTGCAAATCCCGATTGGCAGCCCACAAATTCTGCAGCACACTTACTTCCTTCATTCACTGCCCAACCCGGAATTCAGGTGGAAACAGCAAATTTAAATACTCCCCTTGATTTTTTTGAGCTGTTTTTCACAGAAGATCTTTATGCATTGATTGTGGATCAAAGCAATTTATATGCACGACAATATATCGCCACCAACCCAAATTCATACCTTGCCAGACCATTCGCATGGAAACCCATTACGGTTTCCGAATTTAAAGTTTTTTTGGGCCTAACCCTCAATATGGGCATTAATAATAAAAATCAATTGCGGTTGTATTGGTCCACAGACCCGCTTGTTCACGTGTCCGTGTTCTCTGCTGCCATGGCCAGGCATAGATATGAGACGATAATGCGTTTTATGCACTTCTACGACAACACACTCAGTCGTCCTCGGGGTGACCATGAATTTGACCGGCTCCACAAAATTCGGCCCCTCGTAAATCACTTTAACCAAAAATTTTCAGATGTGTATACTCCCCATAAAAACATCTGCATCGATGAGTCCCTCATTCAATATTCTGGCCGCCTTCTAATCAAACAATATCTCCCCAGCAAGCGTGCCAGATATGGGATCAAGATGTATAAGACCCGTGAGAGGGCAACAGGCTATACATGTAAGTTTCGGATTTACGAGGGAAAAGATAGTCACTTGGAGCCCCCCGGATGCCCAGACTACATGGGGAGCAGTGGCAAGATAGTTTGGGACTTGGCGTCATCCTTTTTCCATATGGGGTACCACTTATACGTGGACAATTTTTATTCAAGCATGCCACTATTTAGACATTTGTTTCCCGAAAAGCCAAACGCTGGTACATAAAAGTGTCAGTTTATTTATTTCAATTGGCTGTATATAATGCTTTTGTTCTCTATAAAGCTTTTGTTCTCTATAAAGCAACTGGACATAGTGGATCATACCTAAATTTCCAGTTAGAGATCAACAGGGCCCTTTTGTATCCAGAAGGTGCTGCGCCCCAAACCCCTATCCCAGATGCAGTTAGCCGTCTCCATGAGAGACATTTTCCCGATACCATTCCTGGTACCCCAACCCAAAGAAGACCCCAAAAAAGATGTCGTGTCTGCAGCAAATGTGGAATTAGGCGTGATAGCCGCTATTGTTGTCCCTCCTGTCCTGGCCAACCTGGCCTCTGCGTCAAGCCCTGCTTCCGCCTCTACCATACACTAGTTGACTATTAGTATAGGGTACAGCACGGCACAGATCAGGTTTAAACAGGGTCTCAAAAGATGTTAGGTAGTCAGGAAACTGGCTATCGCATTTGGAGAGACCCTACCAGCTGTTTTAAAAATGTTTAAAGAAAAAAAAAAAGTTAAAAAAAATACAAATCCCCCCCAAAAAATAAAAAAATTTAAAAACCAAAATTAGTTATAGTTTTTTTTGTTGTTGTCATTTTTGTGATTGTTCCACTTTTACTGTTTTATTGTTACTGTTTTATTGTTAACCATTTCTGTTTGCAGGAATGCTTTCAGCTGCAGCACTGACCTGACCAGCAACAGGAACTTGCTCTCAGAATAGACGTAAGTCAGTGTGGGCAGCGCTGTTGGATGAGATTTTTCATCCGCAGTTAAAAAAAGAGAATATATGCCAAAGCATGGGGGCCTGGGGTGGCCAGTGGGTGGATGGCCCCTATGCTTCGGCATATATATTTTATATTTGTTGGCACATTTCATGTGTGCCCACCATTAGAAGTGGGTGGATGCAGGGAAGTTACTAATGGTGGGCATACCACACACTTTTTCTGGCAGAGATTTCTTCTCTTTTTTTTCATTCAGCCCACAGGCTGCATAAAGAAAAAAAGAACATAGCATATACACCCAACAAGGACCAGCGACGTATTGGTACATCACTGGACTTTGAATGGTTATACCAGGGTGATGCCTGCAGCTGCAGGCATCATCCTGGTATCATTTTTTTCAGCCGGCAATGGGCTTTCATGTAAAAGCATCTCTAGTGGTTAATTAGCTGCAGGATTGCCTTTACAAGCAGCGGGAGAAAATGCCCCCTCCCCCTCCCTGAGATAGCATTAAAAATGATAAAAAAAAAAAAAAAAAATTAAAGGGACAGTGTAAAATAAATAAATAAATCAGAAAAAAAGAAGAAAAAAAAAGGACCCTCGCCCATCCGCGCACGCGCACACCTGAGGTCGTGAACGTTGACCCTGTGCCAGTATGGAAACAGCGATTGCACCATGCATGTGAGGTATCGCCATGAACGTCAGATCAAGGGCAGTAATTATAGCTCTAGACCTCCTCTGTAAATCTAAAATGGTAGCTTGTAAAGGCTTTTAAAGCGTTGCCTATAGATATTAAAAATGTATGCAGTTTGTCGCCATTGCACAGGGCATGCGTAATTTTAAAGCATGTCATGTTTGGTATCTATTTACTCAGCATAGCATCATCTTTTATATCATACCAAATAATTGGCCAATATATTGTGTTTTTGTGCATTAAAATTTAAAAAAGTGTATATTTTTCAAAAAAATTGCGTTTGAAAAATCGCTGTGTAAGTAATATGTGAGATAAAAAATTGCACCACCCACCATTTTATTTACTAGGGTGTCTGCTCTAAATAAAATATATAATGTTTGGGGGTTCATTTTAATTTCCTAGCAAAAATACAGATTTTTTTTAATGTGAACAAAAAGTGTCAGAAAAGGCTTGGTCTTCAGGTGGTTAGAAGAGTGAGTGATGTGTGGCATAAACTTCTAATGCTGGGCATAAAATACCCCCACCCCTCAAAATGACCCCTTTTTGGAAAGTAGACACCCCAAACTATTTGCTGAGAGGCATGCTGAATCAATAGAAGAATTTATTTTTTTACCACAAGTTTTTGGAAAATGACAAAAAAAAATAAAAAATTACACAAAATTGTCATTGAAATAATTTATTGCTCACACAAGCCATATGTATATGTGGAATTACTCCCCAAAATGCATTCTGCTACTTCTCCCGAGTATGGGGGTACCACATATGAGAGAATTTTTGGCAGTCTAGCCAAGTACAGGACCCCAAAATCCAATAAACACCTTCAGGCTTTTAAAGGGCTTTATTTCCTCATTACACTTCCTGACTACCTATCACAGTTTCGGAGGCCCTGGAATGCCAGAATAGCACCAAACCCCCCCCCCCAAATGACCCCTTTTTGGAAAGTAGACACCCAAAGGAATTTGATAAGAAGCATGGTAAGTATTTTGAAGATCTCATTTGTTGCCACAAGTTTTTGGAAAATGAAGAAAGAAAATAAAAACATATTTTTTCTTTTCTTTTTTATATTTCAAAACCTTGTGAGAAAAATCTGCAAAATACTTTCTAAAAAGGGGTCATTTGGGGGGGTTTAGTGCTATCCTGGCATTTCAGGGCCTCCGAAACTGTGATAGGTAGTGGGGAAGTGAAATGAAGAAGTTACGCACCTTCAGGCTTTCAAAGTGGTCATTGGATTTTAGGCTCCTGTATGTGGCTAGGCTCCCAAAAGTGTCACACGTGTGGTATCCTCATACTCGGTAGAAGTAGCAGAATGTATTTTGGGGTGTAATTCCACATATACCCATGGCTTTTGCAAGAAATAAATCATTTAAATGACAATTTTGTGTAAACAAAAAACAAAAAAAAAAATTTTTGTCATTTTCCAGAAACTTGTGGAAAAAAAATAAAATCTTCCATGGACACAATATGTCTCTCAGCAGATAGCTTAGGGTGTCTGCTTTCCGAAAAGGGGTCATTTGGGGGTGTTTATTCTATCCTGGTATTTTAGCACCTCAAGAGATGTGATGGGCGGTCAGAAAGTAAAAGCTGTGTAAATTTCAAATTATCTATACCATAGTTTGTAGACGCTATAACTTTCACACAAAGCAATCAATATACACTTATTGAGATTTTTTTTTACCAAAAACATGCAGCAGAATACGTTTTGGCTTAAATTTATGACTAACTTTGAGTTTACGATATTTTTTTTATAGCTGAAAGCAGAAAATATTGTTTTTTTTCAAAATTTTTGTTTTTTTTGTTTATAGCGCAAAAAATAAAAAGCGCACAGGTGATCAAATACCACCAAAAGAAAGCTCTAGTTGTGTGAAAAAAAGGACGTAAATTTCGTTTGGGTACAGCATTGCATGACCACGCAATTATCATTTGAATTAGTGCAGCGCTGTATAGCAAAAAAAGGCATAAATTACAGTATCTATACCATAGTTTGTAGACGCTATAACGTTCGCACAAAGCAATCAATATACACTTATTGGGATTTTTTTTACCAAAAACATGTAGCAGAATACATTTTGGCTTAAATTTATGACTAACTTTGAGTTTCCGATATATTTTTTATAGCTGAAAGTAGAAAATATTGATTTTTTTCTAACTTTTTGAGGTTTTTTTGTTTATAGTGCAAAAAATAAAAAGCGCACAGGTGATAAAATACCACCAAAAGAAAGCTCTATTTGTGTGAAAAAAAGGACGTAAATTTTGTTTGGGTACAGCATTGCATGACCGCGCAATTATCATTTGAATTAGTGCAGCGCCAAACAGCAAAAAATGACCTGGTCATTAAGGGGGGTAAATCCTCAGGAGCTCAAGTGGTTAATTAAAATGAAGAAATTGTTCTGTAACTTCGGGGAAAGTGACAGCTAAGCTTGTGAACTATAGTGAAGGACAAAAAAAAGGCACACCATTAGCACTGAAAAATCAGCACCGACATACACTTCGTATTGTGAACCAAATTATTCGAACATTTTTAAACTGACCAATTAATTTTAATGGTTTGGCATTTGTACACCAAATATGACGATCCCCGAGGCGCTGGTAAACCAAGGTACGCATGTATTAGTATTGCAATCCTTTGTATTGGGATACATAGAACTAACATACATCGGAATTGGCAACATAGCACAACATTTGTGTCACATTGGAGATATCTGGCTAGTTACACTGACCTTGCCCAGGGACTTAGGGTTGATTCACAGCACAGAAATACAGGCAGATTAGCATTGCAGCTCTGTGGATTAGTGGTTAGCACTGCTGCCTCACAGCTCTAGGGTTGTCGGTTTGAATCCCAACCACGGCAAGAAAGTAGCATGATCTCTGTGTGTGGCTGTCTTCATATAGATGTTCTGGAAACATCTTTGCTTTCTGTCTAAATGATCCCTAGAATGAGGCCTTGTCTGTTGAAACACCTTCAAAGCTGCACCTAATGTGAATGTCATACAATGGGATGAGATAAGGGCCTGGACTACTAATAGATTTGATAATGCTGGTTTACACTCCACCCCCTTTTGTGAAGGATTTGTCAAGCAAAGAGCTGAGAGAGAGAAGAGTGAGGAAGAGATACATACTGAAGAGTGATAAAGAGAGACATACAGAAGAGTGAGAGAGAAGAGCAAGAGATACATACTGAAGAGTGATAAAGAGAGACATACAGAAGAGTGAAAGATACATACTGAAGAGTGATAAAGAGAGAAAAGGCTTGGGTGGGGAATCCACACATCAAAATTGTTACAAATACTGGCGTGGATTTTTCCCCCAAATGCATAGCAGACCCTTATCCGAGCAGGCAGGTACCGCACGCCTTCAAAGATTTATTTCCTTTGTTGATTTACCTGCTTCGTTCACACTATATGCAATTGAAAATTGCGCTTTAAGTTGCCAATTTCACCGTGTTTTCTAGAGATTTTCAAACTAGTTGTGATTTCAATTGTGTTTAGCATTGAAATTTGTATTGGAGTCTAGATGTGAAATTGCTACTAAATGGCCCAAAAGTTCGACAAGAACTACCTTTGAAATCGTAAGTTCAACAAACAAATCGCGTATGTTAATACACTCACATTCACATTCATTATATCCGATATCAATTCACAAATTGTACCTGAAATTGCACACCCTGGATGCGACTTGTCATGCAATTGGCATGGCCAGCAACTTGCCATTTGCATGGCAAATTGCACACAATGTTACTGGGGGCTAACACCACTGTCACATCTAATCCGATGTGGCAATTGCCCAACTTACAGTGAAGTTGCACGAGTTCACAATCCAATTGATGTGAACAGAGCCTACAGTGGACAATAGGGTGCAACTTGGTCTACGATTTGCAAGTCTCCTGTGATGCCGATTGCATACCAAATCGCAAACAATGTTACTGGGGGCTACCCCGGTCACATTAAAGCAAATTTCTAAGTGGTGTTATTTACACTACAGTCACATCATGTGACTTACAGTGAAGTCACATGATTTCAAAGTCGGAGGACATGCTGATTTAAAGTGCGATTGCAAGACATCTGACACAGATCTCTCTGCAAAACGCATGAAAAGTAGTGTATTCATTACTTTACAAATTGTTGCGGCTCCAACCAAGTTTGAACCACACCAATATGAATGCTGTAAGTTCTGAGTTCTAACCACTAAGCCACTGAGGGAGACAGAGTTTGAGCTGCAATGTAGAATAGTTACATTGTTTAAAAAATAATGATAAAGCGTGCGCTGGTAAAATTATATAGACTACTAAAATGGTATTACACAAGATAAATATAAATCTAGGTATAGATATGAAGGTAGCAGCTAGCACACAGGGTATTGGCAACAGTCCCAGAATAGAAATATGTTACAGTAATAGTGTAGCGCTATAAATGCATGTTATCAATCATAAACGCATGTAAAATAAAAAAAGTGCAAATAAGTGCAATAATTATGTAAACTGGTAAATGGTGCTAAAAAAGTTCATATAATCATTCCTGAATAATGTAATGTCCTTCGTATCAGAGTACCAACTCAGAGAGTGCCTATGAATGGCACGTGTGGTACTTATTTGCACGTTTTTGATTTTACATGTGTTTATGATTGATAACATGCATATATAGCGCTGCACCATTACTTTAACATAGAATAGTTACATGATTAAAGAGAAGGAAGATATATCATTATATTGGGAAAATAGAACTAGACATTCCCAATTATTTGAGATATAAGTGTGAAAATGTTTGACATTTGAAAATAGAATGTATGACATTCATTAGTAAATGCATTAGTTGTCTGATCATTTTGGAGAAACAGCAACCAAAAAAAAAAAATATATATATAGGTGTACTTTTACTTTAAATTATAAGTATTCTCATATGCAAACAGAAAAACGCCAACAAAGCCTGTGGTTGTGCGCCACCTAACGAACATATTTGCACCTAAAAATGTGCCAGACACGATTCCACATTTACTAACAGGAAAGAGTCTACAAGTAGACGCTTTTCAATGAGTTTGCTAGACGCCTTTCAGAAGACTGACAGGTCTTGATTGATTGAATTGAGTCTGCCTGAATGTTCAGCATCTGCTGGTAGACTCAATTCTTAGTAAATCAGGGCCTCTGTGTCCGGTTGGGTACTCACACTTGTTTTTTCCTTCACTTTTTGAGATCCGGGCGACACTGCCCTCAGGTGTTCCTATGCAGCTCTGCCTGGTGGCACTTTTTTTGCTGCAACTAACGCCTAATCAACCATGTTTGTTCTGTATAAATGCTTCTATTTATGTTATTGTTGATAGGCAGGACTGGTGGTGGATCTCGGGCCGCGGGTGTGATTCTGTTCACAGGGCGGTCTCGTGGGCGGCCTCACTCCTCTGGTAATTTTGGAGTTTCCTCTTTTTTGAGGCTCTAGTTGACTGAGATTCGCCTAAGTTGTTTGCTTAGTATTTCCTTGTTTTTACTAATGTTGAGTTGTTCTGGTGGACTATTGTGTCCCCCTCCGAGCTGGCTAGTGGTCTGGATTGGTGTCCTGCCCGCTACCCAGCCTCTTTGTGGGTATTTCACCCACAGCTGATTATTACAATGTTTGTACTAATCTTACTGTTTCACATGCATATTGCTTGTATACCAGACGGTTTCTTGTCTTCTTCCTTCTTTTCCACCTTCTTTTCTTTGTCCCTTGTCATGTGTTTTTTGTGTTTTTCGAAAAAAATTTTCAGGGCTCTTGGTGATCGTGGCGGATCTGATCTTTTTTCCTTCCGATCGCTATGTCGTTGAACTGGTTATCTCTGAATGTTCAGGGAATGAACTCTCCGCAAAAACGGGTAAAGATATTTAAGTCGACATTGCTTGTCTGCAGGAAACTAATTTCTCAACTCCGCCCCCAAATATTTTGATGCATGCTACCCTCAGGTATTTCAGGCTACTGGCCCTACTAAACAAAGGGGAGTTCTAGTTGCTTTTCACAGCAAAACTCCATTTGTCTGTGTGAAGCGTATTGCTGACCCCAGTGGCAGATATCTTTTATTACAGGGCACGATTCAGGGTATAGATGTCACAATAATGTCCTACTACGCTCCCAATGTCTATCCCGGCCCCTTTCTATCACATATCTGTTCCCTCCTGGCTATCCATCAACGGGGTAACCTTTTGATGGCAGAGATTCCAACTTACTATTAAATCCCTCTCTAGATAAATACCCTGCAGAGAATTCTGATTCTTCCACGTCAGCTAAATCCTTTACAAGTACCCATGACCTGGTAGATCTGTGGCGTGAATTCCACCCACGGGGGAAGGACTATACTTACTACTCTCACCCTTACCATTCTCATTCCAGAATTGACCATGCTTTTGTACTACGCAAACATCTCCCTTTGGTTCGCTCCATCTCTATCCTCACGGTTCCATGGTCTGATCATGACCCCATTTTGGTGGTTTGTCGATCTCTCCTCTGTAAGCCAGCCTACTCCTCTTGGATTATGAATGACTCCCTACTTTCGCTAAAGGAGATTCAGGCGGAACTACAGCGCAAATTCCAACTAAACTCAAGTTCTGTCTCTTCTTCGGTAACATTATGGGAAGCTTACAAGGCTGTTCTTAGGGGCCATATTATTCAGATAGCTTTGAGGCGAAAGAGGGATAGACAACATAAACAGTGTCAGCTGGAATCAAAGCTAGCTTCCGCGTCGGCTCAATTTAAGCAGGTACCTACCCCATCGAACCGTAGATTGCTAGATCAGGCCCGCCTGGAACTGGATCTTTGTTTGACGGAGGAGGCTGAGCATTCTTTGCGTTGGATGCGCTAGAAGTGTTATAGTAAAGCAAATAAACCAGACTCCATGTTGGCATGTAGATTACGCTCTTTTGCACATCACCCCAAACCGATTTCCCTACGCACTCGTCAGAATGCTCTCACAAGTAATCCTGTAGCGGTTTTGGAGGAGTTCTGGCATCGACTTGCCAGACTTTATACGGATCCTACACGGGCTGACCCTCAGTCTATTTCTGACTTTCTATCCCATTTGTCCGTGCCTACTTTAACTCAGGCTCATAAGGACCTGATGGACCGTGATATCCAATTATCAGAAGTTCTGCAATGCATTGCAGATCTGAAGATGGGCAAACGCCCAGGTCCAGATGGATACACGGCTTTATACTACGAGAAATTGGCCGATGTGCTTGCCTCTCACCTTGTCGCTATGTTTAATGCGGTGAAGGGAGGTTCAAACTTTTCCCCTGACTCTTTGACTGCTAATGTGGTTATGATCCTAAAACTGGAACGAGATCATTCCTCTTGGGCAAATTATAGGCCTATTTCTCTTATTAACATTGATATGAAAATCCTCACTAAGATCTTAGCTACTCGTTTGAATTCTTTCCTTTCTCGTCTGATAAAAAAAGACCAGGTGGGTTTTGTCCCCCACAGACAAGCCGGAGATGCCATCAGACACATTTTACAGTTACAACATTTGGCTCATACTCGCAAAATTGATATGATGCTGCTATCTCTAGATATCAACAAGGCCTTTGACACTTTGTCCTGGCCTTATCTCATGTCGGTCCTTCACCGTTTTGGCTTTGGTCCCTCGTTATTACGCTGGATCTCTTCGCTATATACATCTCTTCAAGCAAAACTCAAATATTATGGATTTGAGTCCTCAACGTTCCCGATTGGCAGGGGAACTAGGCAAGGGAGCCCACTTTCTCCCATACTATTTATCCTGGCCTTGGAACCTTTGGCAGAAGCCATTCATATGCATCCTGATATTAAGGGAATAGATGTAGCTGGCTCCCAGCATAAGTTAACAAAATGTGAAATTATGTGAAAATGTGAGCCACTAGGAGTATATAGTATATGTAATATATAGTATATGTAATAAAAAATTAGTTTGCAGGCTCCTGTTTACATCCTCTTATATATGTATAATTTGTAGTGACTAAATAAAATATGGTGCCGCGCCCTCTGTGTGAACAGGTGTCCAAATATAGAATATTAATGAATTGGTTTACTATCAATTCAATTTAGGCGAGTGGTTTGCTATCTAGTGCAAAGTATCCAGATTATATGCATATATTCCAGTCCTCATATCAGTTGCACTGCATGATTAGAATAATGATCAGACATAAATTTGACATAGAGCAATAACAGATTCAAAATCCAAAGAAACATGTGCGAAAATGTCCAACTAATAAGAAAGTCCAGCCAAGTTTAGAGTCCCATCATGAGAAAGACATACTCAAAATTAATTGCTTGTGAAGTACTCACACTTTCCGGACAGTCTGTAAGTGCGAGTGCTGGGCTGAAGAGCAAAGGATTGCCCTGGTGTAATTCTCTGTTGAGAGCTGAATGGGTTAATCACCTCTTCATTCCTGGATGTGCTGTTATGGGTGAATGCAAAGTATGGATCCTCCCTTCCTCAGGCTATATATATATTCCTTCCTGATTTGAGGACTGGAATATATGCATATTATCTGGATACTTTGCACTAGATAGTAAACCACTCACCTAAATTGAATTGATAGTAAACCAATTCATTAATATTCTCTATTTAGACACCTGTTCGCACAGAGGGTGCGGCACCATATTTTATTTAGTCCCAGCATAAGTTATCTTTGTTCGCTGACGATATATTGTTGTCAGTTACGAACCCGGGGGTTACTTTGCCAAATTTGCTTGCGGTTTTGGATTCCTTTGCAGTTCTCTCAGGTCTCCATGTCAACCCTGCCAAATTTAAGGCTATGTCAATTACTCTCTCATCATCACTTTTGGCTACTTTGAAACATGTGTTCCCTTTTCAATGGCTCTCGGCTCTGCCGTATTTAGGAATTAAGCTCACCCCGACTTACGAAGGACTTTATCGGGCTAATTTCCCCACCGTCTTTAATGAACTGACCCCGACTTATGAAGGACTTTATCGGGCTAATTTCCCCGCCGTCTTTAATGAACTGACCGAGCTGCTGTCCTCCTGGTCTCACTATCCGCTTTCGTGGTTTTTTCTTTTGTTTTTGTCCTCGTCTCCTTACTCTTCGTCCCTCTCTTTTCTTTTGTCTAACCTGTTTTATACTATTTGTACTGATTGTGATTATTGCTTTGAGTGCCGCACCCGCAATACTATATCCTCATGCTGGACTCCTTCGAGAGCCCTATGTGTGGAATACCTATCTACATTTGGAGAGGCTCCATTTTATATCTTCTCCGCCTTCTGTATGCTGATATAGTGACAATTTTTCCTTAGAGTTTATATTGTCATTGCTCTCTAATTGTTTACTCATTGTTTTCTCCCTTTTGTTTTTTTTTCCTTTTTTTTTTTATACATGGCACTTAAGTATACAGTTTCATTCTATGTCTCTCCACCAGTACATATTCTGGAATATTCCTTGAATACCTTGTATGTCTTATTTCTGTTGGTCAATGCATTTGTTTTTGACTGATTCTTTGCTTCTATCTATTCTATAATAAAATTATTTTAAGTGCTGATGTGACGTGCTGGAAAGATGCAACGGGCAGGTAAGCATCACTGATATCCACAGAAGCTGGTGAAGGGAGATGTTGGCAGACCTGCTAAATACCTGAGCGCAAATGAAGACATTCAGTGCCTTGAGATCTATGATAGGGCAGATGCCCCCATTGGTTGTGGGAACTTTGAACAGGTTGGAGTAGAATCCCATAAAATAATCTGCTATTGGAACTAGGGCAACGGCACCCTGATCCAGAGGACTTGAAAGGCTAGACTGAGATCTGGTAATCTGTGAGGCAACACAGGAAGGTTGGAGGAGGGAGGAGAGGGCTGGCATGAAACCTACTGCACCCAAACATGTGAGATGCATAAGGACCAAGTGTCTGCAAATGTTGACAAACATTCCCCTACTTTAGAAAGTTGAAATACACCTTTGTGCAGAGGAAGGTTTGGGGGTGTCAAGAACTTTGAGCCCCAGACCTTGCAGGTAGATTGGGTAGCCAAGTTTGTGAGTTTTTTTGTTGGAGTGGTGAAGGGTGTTGTGGGAGTGGTGAAATAAAAATGTTTTTCCTTAACCACTAGGTGACCGCCCGCAGTACATATACTGCTAAAAAGTGGCCCCTGTGCGCAGGATCACGTATATAAACGTGATCCTGCATTCCGGGGTAGGGGGCGCGCGACCGCCCTACCCGCGGCACCGATCGCGGCTGCGGGTGTCAGTTACCGGGTCCCGGCTGGTGATTACCCGCCAGAGCCCGATGATTGCCAGCAAACACAGACGTGGACGAAGGTTGCATTGTTTTCAGCACACTGTCTCTGGATCGCTGGACACAGCCTTCCGGAACAGTGTGTAACAGAGAGGTACACACCCAGCCCCCTAGTAAAACACTCCCCTCACACAGTTAACCCTTTGATTGTCTCCAAAAGTTCCTTCCTCCCCAGTGCCATTAGTACAGTGTCAGTGTTTTTTTTTTGTACTGATCACTGTATTGGTGTCACTGGGAATGTCAGTGACCCCAAGTAAGTTCCGCCCCAGTGTCAGAATGTCCGCCGCAGTCCCGCCATAAGTCACTGATTGCCGCCATAAGTCGCTGATTGCCGCCATAAGTCGCTGATCGCCACTATTATTAGTAAACCAATTAATTTACACGTATTGGCATTTTTTTTTAGCAAAGACAGAATACATTTTGGCTGAAATTTATGACGAAATTTGATTTTTAAATTTTTTTACTGGACATGTTTTATAGCAAATAGTCAAAAATATTGGTTTTTTTTTTCAAAATTGTCGGTCTTTTTTTTTTATAGCGCAAAAAATAAAAACCGCACAGGCGATCAAATACCACCAAAAGAAATCCCAATTTGTGGATAAAAAAGAATGTTAATTTAATTTTGGTGCAGCGTTGCATGACAGTTAAACTAACACAGCGCCATAACACAAACCGCTTATGTAACCGCTTCCTGACCACCCTATAGCACAAATACTGCTACAAGGTGGCACAGGTGCACAAAATCACATATATATACGCGCTCCCATGGTTTTCACGCCCCTCCCAGATGGCGTCCGATTGCCTGTCAGTACCCCAGTCATCACATTTAACCCCTTGATTGCCAGGAACACGCTCAAACACAATAAACCTCCATTGCTAGTGTAGTGTCGGAACGGATCAATATCTTTGATCAGATCAGCAGTATACCAGCGTTCACATTAATACGGAGTCCCCAAAAACACAGCGTTAGCGGGATCATCCCTGGCACCTGCCACCACATGCATTTAGCCCCTACGCTTACTCCCTTCCACTCCCCCAGCAAGTGCAGTGCCTGTAGGTCACTGTCACTTGATACATTGCACACAAAACTGCAGTGTTCGCAGAATCAGGCCTGATCTCTGTTAGCACTTGTCAGTAAATTTTGATGACTCTCATATGCAGCAGAGTGCCAGTACTAGTGCTGCGCTACCTTTTGGTGAACTGGCGAGCACCAGCGGTCTAGTACATCCTGGTCTTTCACAAACCTCTTAGATTGTAATCTCCCAGGATCAGGCCCTTCAAGCCCTCTTGTATTGAACTGTATTATTCTGTATTGTCTCCCATTATATTGTAAAGCGCTGAGCAAACTGTTGGCGCAATATAAATCCTATATTATAATAATAATAATACCAGCACTGCAGTATGACTTGGCGAGTCCCATAAGTGCAGTACAAGTTGGTGCGGTGCCAAGCACAAGTATTGTCCCTCAACCACCAAGAATTCGCACATAGGCCCGTAGAGCCCCTAGTATCCAGATGTGCTTGCAAATCCCGATTGGCAGCCCACAAATTCTGCAGAACCCGTACTTCCCCCATTCACTGCCCAACCCGGAATTCAGGTGGAAATAGCAAATTTAACTACTCCCCTTGATTTTTTGGAGCTGCTTTTCATGGAAGATCTGTATGCATTGATTGTGGATCAAAGCATTTTATATGCACAATTTATCGCCGCCAACCCAAATTCAAACCTTGCCAGACCATTCGCATGGAAACTCATTACGGTTTCAGAATTTAAATTTTTCTTGGACCTAACCCTCAACATGGGCATTACTAAAAAAATTAATTGCGGTTGCATTGGTCCTCAGACCCGATTTGTTATATGCCCATGTTCTCTGCTGCCATGGCCAGGCATAGATATGAGAGTATAATGTGTTTTATGCATTTCAACAACAATACACTCTGTCGTCCTCAAGGTGACCCTGAATTTGACCGGCTCCACAAAATTCAGCCCCTCACAAATCACCTTAACCAAAAATTTGCAGATGTCTATACTCCCCAGCAAAAATAATGTGTTGATGAGTCCCTCATTCATTTTTCTGGCTGCATTGCATTCAAACAATTTCTCTCCAGCAAGCGTGCCAGATATGGGGTCAAGATGTAGAAGACCTGTGAGAGAACAATAGGCTATACATATAAGTTTCGGATTTACAAGGGAAAAGAAAGTCATGTGGAGCCCCCCAGATGCCCAGTCTACAAGGGGAGTGGTGGCAAGATAGTTTGGGACTTGGTGTCATCCTTCTTCCATATGGGGTACCACTTATACGTGGACAATGTTTATTCAAGCGTGCCACTATTTAGACATTTGTACAATCTTGGAACTGGTGCATGTGGCAAAGTGTGACCTAATGTGTGCCCACCATTAGAAGTGGGTGGATGCAGGGCGGTATATTCTAATGGTGGGCATACCACACACTTTTTTTTGGCAGTCTCTTTTTTTCATTCAGTCCACAGGCTGCATAAAAAAAAAAAAGAACATAGCATTTACAGTAATACCTCGGTTTACGAATGCCTCTGTTAATGTAATTTTCGGTTTACGAATGAAAATCAATTGAAAATAATGCCTCAGTTTACGAATTTTTTACCATTTTTTTTCACAATACGAAGTGTATGTCAGTGCTGATTTTAAATGCAATTGCCGTCTTTTTTTTTTTTTTTCACTATAGCGCACAACATTTTCTGTCAGTTTCCCCAGAGCTAAAGGATACTTTGTATCTTTTAAGAAACTGAAAGGAAACATTGTTTCTTTTAAGTTGGGGAAATAAACTAAAAGAAACTTTCTCTCTTTTATCTGGAGGGGGAAAGTGACAGATGAATTTCTGAACTACTGTACAGTGAAGAGAAAAAACGGTAATTACATTTAAAAACTGGCACCTAACAGCTGAGTTAATTGCCGGCAATTAAAATTTTTTTTTTAATTGCCAGCAATTCTTTTACATTTAGCTGTCAGTGGGGAACCCCGCTGACAGCTGAAACATTAACATATGGTTGTCACTACTAAAATACCACCTGAGTTAATAAAATAACTCATGCGTTATTTTAGTAGCCTTTACTGTTTTTCTGGCCTTCGGAACGGATTAATTGGTTTTCAATGCATTCCTATGGGAAACAGTGTTTCGGTTTAAGAATTTTTCGCTATACGAAATATCCTGCAGAACAAATCAAATTTGTAAACCGAGGTACTGGCACATCACTGGACTTTGAATGGTTATACCAAGATGATGCCTACAGCTGCAGGCATCCATCCTGGTATCGTTTTTTTCAGCTGGAGATCGTCTTTCATGTAAAAGCAATCCTAGTGGCTAATAAGCTGCAGGATTGCTTTCACAAGCAGCAGGAGACGATGCCCTTCTCCCCCACTGCCTTCCATGGCCTTCTTGGGCAGGCCCGTGCCATCAGAGAAACCTGAGAATGCAACCAGTGTTTCTGCCAGCTGACCATAGATCTGATTGGAGACCAGAATGGTGCCAATCATCTCTATAGCTTAAGAAATCGGAAGCTATGAGCATTTCATCACTTCAGTTTCACAGGATATAAACAGCGCCATTTGTAAATTGTGAAAGCATCTGATCACACCGATCTTGGTTTGATTAGATAATGTAAGAGCAGAGGAGATATCTAAAGTCTGATAGAACCCAGATTTCTCAAAAAAGAATATATGACAACGCCCACTGAAGTTATAGGGGATATTTGCATTCCCTGTGATAGCATTAAAAGTGATAAAAAAAAACATTGAAGGGAACAGTGTAAAAATAATAAAAAAAAAATCAAAATAATAAAATAACTAAAAAAGTACCATCACCCCCCCCCCCCGCTCGCACGTGAGCATCTACGCTTGTGAACGTTGACCCTGTGCCAGTATGGAAACAGCAGTTGCACCATGCATGTGAGGTATCGCCACGAACATCAGATCAAGGGCAGTAATTCTAACACTAGACCTCCTCTGTAAATCTAAAATGGTAGCTTGTAAAGGCTTTTAAAATGTTGCCTAAGGATATTAAAAATGTATGCAGTTTGTCGCCATTGCACAGGGCATGCTCAGTTTTAAAGCATGTCATGTTTGGTATCTATTTACTTGGCATACCATTATCTTTTATATTTTACCAAATAATTGGCCAATATTTTGTTTTTGTGCATTTGTGCGTTTGAAAAATCGCTGCGCGACTACTATGTGACATAAAAAATTGCAACACCCACCATTTTATTCACTAGGGTGTTTGCTTTAAAAAAATATATAATATTTGGGGTTTAAATTAACCATTAGCCACCCGGCCAATGGCCGTTTGGCGGCTTCAAATGTGTCTCTGCACTCCGGGTGCACGCCATTTGGCGTGCTCCCGCACATGCGCAGTTTGCGCTAATGCAGAGCGGCGCAGCAGTGCGATCTGTCACCGGCCGTGCACCTCGGACACGGCCGATGACAGATCCGAGTACCGGCTCCCGTTGCTGGTACCATGTGACCTGCTGTGACCAATCACAGTAGGTCACATGACAGTTGTATACAATGGATGGCTTCATTCATGATGCCATCCATTGTATACTAGTGCCTAGCTGTGAATGGTCACAGCTAATCACATGCACATGTCATGTGATTAGCTGTGACCAAATCACAGCTAAGCACAAAAAAAAAAAAAAAAAAAAGCTGAATGAATCGATTTCATTCAGGTAAATGCTTGCTTATAGCAAAGTAATTCTTTGCTATAAGCAAATTGTGCAAAAAAAAAAATACTGATCACTTCCCCAAAGTAGTACAATGTTACTATGGTAACATTGTACTACTTTGGTCATAGTAAAATATGAAAAAAAAATCTTAAATAAAATAAAAAAAATGTAATAAAAAATTAAATATAAGAAAAAATAAAAAAAAAAAAAAAAAAAAAATATATATTTTTTTTTTTTCATACTGTCACCAGTCAGTGTCCCTATTAACCGCCATGCCAGTTATATGATGACGCTGTACTGCACTGGTGACAGTATGTAAAAAAACAAATAGTGAAAATAATTTTTTTAATTTTTTAATTTTCCGAAAAATTATGACAAAAAAATACAACTTCAAAAAACTCGCCATGCCTCTTATGAAGTACGTCGGACTGTCTACTCTGCAAAAAGGGGTCATTTGGAGCATATCTGTACTGTTCTGACATTCTTGGACCTCAAGAAATTAGATTGGCTGTCAGTACTTCAGGATTGATCAATATTCAGATCTATACCATAGTTTGTGAACTCTATAACTTTCCTACAAACTAAAAAATACATCCTAATTTGGGTTATTTTCACCAAAGACATGTAGCAGAATACATCTCGGCCTAAATTTATGAAGAACAATTATTTATTTGTAAACTTTTATAACAGAAACAAAGAAAAATTTGTTTTTTTTTCAAAATTTTTGGTCTTTTTTTGTTAATTTAGCAAAAAATAAAAACCCCAGCGGTGAATAAATACCACCAAAAGAAAGCTCTAGTTGTGTGAAGAAAATGATAAAATTTTAGTTTGGGTACAGTGTTGTATGACCGCGCAATTGTCATTCAAATTGTGAGAGCGCTGAAACCTGAAAAATGGCCTGGGCAGGAAGGTGTAAAATTGCACGGTATTGAAACGGTTAATTTCCTAGCAAAAAATAATGATTTTTTTCATGTGAACAAAAAGTGTCAGAAAAGGCTTGGTCTTCAGGTGGTTAGAAGAGTGAGTGATGTGTGGCATAAACTTCTAATGCTGGGCATAAAATGCCCCCACCCCCCAAAACGAGCCCTTTTTGGAAATTAGACACCCTAAACTATTTGCTGAGAGGCATGTTGAATCAATAGAAGAATTTCCTTTTTTACATAAAATTGTTGCTTAAATGATTTATTGCTCACACATGCCATGGGTATATGTGGAATTACTCCCCAAAATACATTCTTCTACTTCTCCCAAGTATGGGGGTACCACATGTGAGAGATGTTTTGGCAGTCTAGCCAAGTACAGGACCCCAAAATCCAATAAGCACTGATGGTGGCTTTTAAAGGGCTTTATTTCCTCATTACACTTCCTGACTACCTATCACAGTTTCAGAGGCCCTGAAATGCCAGGATAGTACCAAACCCCCCCAAACCACTTTTGACCACTTTTTGGAAAGTAGACACCCCAAGGAATTTCATCAGAAGCATGGTGAGTATTTTGCAGATCTCATTTGTTGCCACATGTTAAAGAAATAAACAAAAACATATTTTTTCTTTTCTTTTTTTACATTTCAAAACCTTGTGAGAAAAAATTAGATCTGCAAAATACTCACCATGCCTTTTTTAAAATTCCTTGGGGTGTCTACTTTCCAAAAAGGGGTAATTTGGGGGGGGGGGGGGGGTTGGTGCTATCCTGGCTTTTCGGGGCCTTCAAAACTGTGATAGGTAGTGAGGAAGTGAAATGAGGAAGTTACGGACCTTCAGGCTTTCAAAGTGGTCATTGGATTTCATACAGGTATTTGGCTAGGCTCCCAAAAAGTCTCACACATGTGTTACCCCCATACTCAGTAGAAGTAGCAGAATGTATTTTGGGGAATGTGTGGAATGTATATTCCACATATACCCATGGCTTGTGTGAGAAATCTATAATTTAAATGACAACTTTGTGTTAAAAAAAAAGTTTTTGTCATTTTCCAGAAACTTGTGGGAAAAAAATAAATCTTTCATGGACTCAATATGCATCTCAGCAGATAGCTTAGGGTGTCTACTTTCCGAAAAGGGGTCCTTTGGGGGGGGGTTTGTACGATCCTGGCATTTTAGCACCTCAAGAAATGTGATGGGCAGTCAGAAAGTAAAAGCTGTGTAAATTCCATTATCTATACCATAGTTTGTAGACGCTATAACTTTCACACAAAGCAATAAATATACACTTATTGGGATTTTTTTAACCAAAAACATGTAGCAGAACACATTTTGGCCTAAATTTATGACAAAATTTTAGTTTTTTTGGATATTTTTTATGACATAAATGAGAAAATATCGTTTTTTTCAAACACTTTTTTTTCTCAAAATTTTTTTGTTTATAGCGCCAAAAATAAAAAGCGCACAGGTGATCAAATACCACCAAAAGAAAGCTCTATTTGTGTGAAAAAAAGGACATACATTTCATTTATGTACCATGTTGCATGATCACACAATTGTCAGTTAAACTAGTGCTGTATAGCAAAAAAATTGTGTAAATTGCAGTATCTATACCATAGATTGCATTTCTATATATTTAATGTGATTTGTAGGTTGCTGTTTGTAAGAAATGTGTTCATTGTATGCATTTCTAAGAGACGTGTAAATAAGCATATTGTAACTTCAGTTTATGTGATTGTATTGCAGTTTTACAGAACTATTCACAGAAGTAAATTCAGTTTTGTAAGGAAACAATGCTGCTTCTGTCAGTTTTGTTAGCTAGCTGAAGGCTAACCATTAGCAGGACAGAATAACTGTAGTGAAAACCTCAGCTGAAAGGGCAGAGAAACCGGCCATGTCGGAGGGAGCTAGGAAAGAATATGAAGATGGGATAGACTCTAAGATCCAAGAGCAATAGGATTCCAAACACCATCAGCATGTGAGCTGGGGGTACAAGTTACAGAGAGACTATAGCCACCCTCTTCTCCTGTGTTTAGAATCAGACATGTTGTTACATGTAATGTAAGGCTTGGAGTAAAGGAAAGGCCTCAGGTATTCCTAAAATCCAAACAGCTGGTAGCGATTGAGGGTAGCATGGCCAGAAGTGACTATGGTCAAGATAGGCAGGCAGCACAAATGGAGTTCCATGTGGCTCTTTGCAATGCAGGAACAGAAGCAGGAAGATTCTTTCTCGATGGCTGAATGGTGGGACGCTCCATTCAGTGGATGACATCAGTGCTTATTTTACTCAGTGTTAACTCTTTCTGTGGTGGAAAGGATTGGAAAGTGTGAATTTCAAAGGCACCCAGCAACCAAAATGTAATGAGAAAGTTCTCTTTAGTTAACTTGTTATGAGAACAGAGACTGAAAGTGCCAAATGCAGAACCCAGTGCTGTAAGGTCACTACCAGGCTAGCCCCGCAATGGGTCTGGACATGGCACTCCAAAGCCAAGCTTAGCACAGTTGTGCCCGATAGCTGCAATCAAAAAGATCAGCTAACAGTGATGTGGAGACGGGTCTTGTCTGAATAAAAATAGTGCTAGTAAAAATAGGTTAGTCTTTTATTCAGCATAGCTGAAGAAAGGACAGCCATATTCCCAGGAAAATAAACAAACAAAATGGAGGCATGCTAGTAGTAGCATACAGTTTTTTGTTTGCCAGTTTTAATCCTCTTGTAGGCAGCAGTATAACCTGAATTTGAATGATTTTCAATGTCCCTCAATAGATGAGTAAGAAACAAACTGCATGTGGATTCATTGCTCAGACAATATTTAAAGCAACTCACTGCTTGTACTTCTGTCCTTCACTCCATGCTTTGAAATCTGGCACATCGCTCATTATTTTTGCTTGCTAGTACAGGACTTATTCAGATAAATGGAAAAGAAGCTCTCCACTTTTCACTTCTCAAGAAGCTAAAGAATTTGCATGGCAGCAAATCCCTGAGTGTGCCAATGACTTCACATTTACACCCACTCTGGCTACACTGGTGATTAAATCTCTTTACTACTGAAAGATTTAACTGCTTGTCATCTCATATGCACCACACCCATTCAACAATGATCCCAAGAAGATAACTATCAAAAAAGCCCCTAGATTGTTTTCCTGAATTATCACTTTGTCATTGTATTCAGTAAACATATTTACCTCAGTTCTTCAATTTCATGTATATAGTTCTGTATCAGTGCCTGTATCTCTTCATTACTGTCACCTGATATAGGACACAGAAAAAAAGAAGCATAAGTTATTCCCCATTTTTTAAAACAAAAGATGTTCTTGACAAGTTCTTATAAACAAATCTTTTAAAAATTGTGACGAACCGTCCCTTTGTGATAACATTTTGCCCTTTCTGTTCTGGATTTATCCCCTTTGTAAAGCTGTATATGTTTCACAGACATTCTACACTGTTTGTTTAGGGAAATGTGACCTTGTAGTCTTTCACTTCTAATAGAGTTCATACTGTATTGTTGGGTTGTACGGTTTTGTTGTGGGTGGGGAAAACCCAGTACCAGGCTGTCTGGTGGGACTGAAGGGGGCGGGGATTACTGCCAGTATGTGCTGTATATACCAGGGGCGGACTGACCATTTGGAAACTCGGGCACTGCCCGAGGTCAGTAGGGGGCCCCATGAGTTGCCCCTGGTACCTTTTTCATAGGGTTTTTTGAGTTTGGGCAAGGACAGAGGGGCCCCATGATCCCCTATTGCCCGGGGGCCCCATGAGTTGTCAGTCCGCCCCTGGTATATACTGAGCTGTGTTTAATAAAGAGTCATTCATTTTCACCCTACACGAAGTTCCGACTCATGGTTTGGGATAGCAGGGAAGGGAGTGTTTTGAGCTATAATATCTTCCTTGGCAGAGCACTGGAAAACTTGCAGGACAAGGGGACCATTGGGTGAGATGCACTGCTCTACATGCAGAAGCCCAGGCGGAACGGTTCCGCCACAATTGGTTGGCAGTGGAGGGATCTTTCCTCATTGCGGAGAAAGTCCGAAACACCAACCGGGACCCCATCTTTTTCACGGAGACGTCCTTGCTCAGCCAGATGGATATACGGGACCTCCAGAAGCCAGCACTCCAAAGCCTGCTTGTCGCTCGGGGAGGTATTGCTGGCTCCAAGACCAGAGAGGAACTGTTGGCCGAGATTATGGCCTTGGACCAAGCGAATGCGCACCCAACTTCACCTGATGCACACTCCGCTACGCTTGAAGCGAACATTGTTTCGCCAGAAGTGAACTCTGCTTCCTGGGGGGAGTTGGAGGAACAGAGCAGCTCATCGGCCCCTGAAATGCCAGGCCCACTTAGCACCGTACGGAGACCCCTATACCATTCGGATTTACGACAAGAGGTGGAGTGGCGTTTGGCTCTGTTCGGCAGCGCTCCCACCCCCGAACAGATTTCCAAGGCCCTAGAAGATGCCACTCAACTGCGGCTGTGTCACTCCCGGTTATCAACCGAGGGCTCGGTCTGGGAGGGGATTACCTCCCGCCTTCTCCAGACTGCAACCGGACCAAAGAAAATTCCCTACGCTGCTTTTAAAACTTTCTCAGAGGCGGATGGGGACATTGACAGCTTTCTTCGGTTGTCCACCATCCATGGTGTGGCAGCCCAAGACCGGGTCCCCATTTTGAGCGGCAAGCTAACCGGGCTGCAGATGCATTCAGGACTGTACCCGACAGCTACTGCTTGGATTATGTTTTTGTTAAGGAATACTTGCTGGCCCGCTACGCTCTCACCCCAGAGGCATACCGCTTAATGTTCCGGGCACTCAAGAAGAAACCCCAGGACACCTTCACTGAATGGGGACATCAGTTACAACACGCTGCCCGCAGCTGGGTCCGAGGGTGTCAGATAACCAAGCTGGAGGAACTGTTACTGGAGCAGTTTTACAATGGACTTTCAGGGGATGTTAGACATGGGGTCCGGGACAAACACCCCCTAACTTTAGCCGATGCTAGTCGCTGGACAGATGAGTACTTGGACAACAGGAGGCTAACCGAGCCCGCCATTCCCCCTGCACCTTGTCCACAACCAGTGGTGCCCACTCCGGTTACCCGAGAATGCCTCAGACCACCCACACCTTCTGACCCAAAGCGGTCTGGCCCACGCTGTTATGGCTGCAACCAAACAGGGAACATCCGCATTCATTGCCCCCGGAATCCACCAAGGACCCAAAGCAGCCAACCCCCTCGGGGCACTTCCAACCGACCCACCACTCTCTATGGCCGAGCCTCTGCCTACTCCCTACAGGACCACCCGAGTGACACCACCTCTTCATGGAGGAATTTTACCACGGAGGATGAGGAGATCGGGGTCTTTCATGAGGCTAACCCTCTCCAGGCTGCTACCCCGGACAATCACCAACATCACCATGTCCATGTTAACGGCCATCGGGCCCAAGGATTACGGGACACTGGGGCCACACTCACCCTAGTACAACCCCAACTGGTACCAGACTGGGCCAAGACCGGGAGGTCTGTGGCCGTACGGGTAGCGGGAGGCCATGTCTACTGGATTCCTACCGCAAGGGTTCATCTGGACTGGAGGGCAGGGGCCAGGGACATTGAAATTGGAGTAATGCAGAACTTGCCAGCTGAGGTTCTCCTTGGAAATGATCTGGGACTTCTGGTCTCCACTTTTGGCACCGAGACCCCTGCTGAAGCTCATCCAGTCACCACTCGCCACCAAGCTAGAGAGCATGCTGCCGCTCCACCTGCCGAGGTTTCGGTAAGAGTCGAATACCCTCCCCCTGCTGAGCTTGTCCCTGCCCTGACTTGGGATTCCCCCGCTGATTTCTCTAAAGAAACAGCCAGTGACCGGACCTTAGATCCCTATAGACAGAGGGCTGGAAGTGATCCTGGGGGATTGGGAGATATGAGGTATGAGTGGGACCAGGGCAAGTTGTACAGGGTCCACGGGGGAGCAGGGGTGGGCGCTGCCCAAATACCTCACCGACAGATGGTAGTACCAAGGAAGTATCGGCTTGACCTCCTCTAGATTGCGCATGATAATCCCCTGGCTTGGCATTTGGGCAAGCGACGGACCCTGCATCGCTTAACCCAGAGTTTCTTCTGGCCAGGAGTATCGGGGGATGTTCGGGACTACTGTCGGTCTTGTGAGGTCTGCCAGAAGGTAGGGAAGCAGGGAGACAGGGTTCAGGGACCCCTGGATCTCCTATGCAAACACTGGGAGGGAGCAGTGGCAGAGGAGGGGACCTTGGTGGTGGCCTATGTGCTGGAGCTCAGGGAGAGGCTGCAATGGTTGACGACCCTAGTACGGGACAACCTTGAGGCCGCCCAGAGCCGACAGAAATGGTGGTACGACCGGTCTGCCCGAGACCGAACGATTCACTTAGGACAGAAAGTGTTGGCTTTGAAACCAGTGAGGCATGACAAATTACAGGCTGCCTGGCAGGGCCCGTACCAAGTGGTGGAGCAACTCTGTGATACCACATACATTGTAGCTCGCTGTTCAGATGGCAGGATCCGGCGAACCTTCCATGTGAATATGCTGAAACCGTTCATCGAACGACAGGAGGAGAGTGTAGCTGCTATTTGCACTCTGGCTACCGATGACTCAGAAACGCTTCTTCTGCCGGGGCTGCCGAGGGATGGACAGTTCCAGCTGAGTGTAGCAGATGTAGATATCAGCACACGGCTGCCTCCCAAGGCCCAGGAACAGCCCCGCCAACTGCTCCAAGAGCGCCGAGGGCTGTTCTCATCTCTACCCGGGTACACCACCACAACTGCCCACCCGGTAGACACGCAGGGTCAGGCCCCCCTGAAGCAGGCAGCCTACCGAGTGCCTGAGTCCATCAGAGAAGGGATGAGAAGAGAGATTAAGGAAATGTTGGATTTAGGTGTGATAGAACCCTCTCACAGGCCCTGGGCCTCCCCAGTAGTTCTAGTACCCAAGAAGGACGGAACAGTCCGGTTCTGTGTGGACTACCGCAGGCTCAATGACCGGACCGTGACTGATGCATACCCCATGCCCCGGATAGACAAGCTGCTGGACCGGATGGCCAAAGGTAATTTTCTTACCACTATTGATCTCTGCAAGGGGTACTGGCAGATTCCACTGGATGCGGACGTGGTACCAAAGTCGGCATTCATTACCCCTTTCGGCTTGTACCAGTCCAGGGTCATGCCAACTGGGATGAAGAACACCCCGGCTACCTTTCAACGAATGGTAGATAAGCTGCTGGATGGGCTGCAGGACTTCTCCTACGCCTATCTAGATGATATAGCTATCTACAGTGATAGTTGGGAGGATCACCTCCGACACCTCTGGGAAGTGCTTGATCGCATTGGGCAAGCAGGGCTGACCATCCGACCGGACAAATGCCATGTTGGGGTGTCCGAGGTCCAATATCTAGGACATCGGGTAGGATGTGGGAAGCAACGACCGGCACCGGCAAAGGTGGAAGCGGTAGCAAATTGGCCCACTCCCCAAACCAAGACCCAGGTCCTTGCCTTCCTAGGCACTGCGGGTTACTACAGTAAATTCATCCCCAACTACAGCGCCATTGCTAAACCCCTAACGGATCTGACCCGCAAGAATCTGCCCCGACAGGTTGTGTGGTCCCCAGAGTGTGAAAAGGCTTTCCAAAAGCTCAAACATGATCTGATCCATGCTCCAGTTTGGCTGCTCCTGACCCTTCCAAACGGTTTTGTGTTCAGACCGATGCCTCTACCTTTGGATTGGGCGCTGTTCTGAGCCAAATCGGGGACAACGGGAACGACCATCCAGTGGCTTACCTAAGTAGAAAGTTGTTTCCCCGGGAGGTGGCCTACGCTGCTGTGGAGAAAGAGTGTCTTGCCTTGGTATGGGCCCTCAAGAAATTGCAGCCCTACCTGTATGGGCGCTCCTTCACCGTATTCACCGATCACAACCCCCTGATATGGCTAAACCGGGTCTCCGGGGACAATGGCCGTCTGCTACGGTGGAGCTTGGCCCTCCAACCCTATAACTTTACAATCCAGTACTGACCGGGGAAGCAAAACGCCAATGCGGATGGGTTGTCCCGGTAAGCTGAGTTGAAGAAGTAACCCTCTGAACCGACCAGCCCCAAGCGGACCCGTTTGAAGGTCTCGCCAGGTCTGGCAGGTGTTACACAACGGGGGAGCCTTGTGACGAACCGTCCCTTTGTGATAACATGTTGCCCTTTCTGTTCTGGTTTTATCCCCTTTGTAAAGCTGTACATGTTTCACAGACATTCTACACTGTTTGTTTATGGAAATGTGACCTTGTAGTCTTTCACTTCTAATAGAGTTCATACTGTATTGTTGGGTTGTAGGGTTTTGTTGTGGGTGGAGAAAACCCGGTGGGACTGAAGGGGGCGGGGATTACTGCCAGGATGTGCTGTATATACTGAGCTGTGTTTAATAAAGAGTCATTCATTTTCACCCTACACGAAGTTCCGACTCGTGGTTTGGGAAAGCAGGGAAGGGAGTGTTTTGACCGGGAGAGTTGCTGCTCTCGTGCACATTGCTGGATTGAGAACGGGCTCGGGTAAAGGCGGTGCTGGGGGGGAGCTACAGACTGAAGGTTTTTTGACTTTCATATATAGAATGCATGAAAGCAAAAAAAAATTAGCCTTTAGAACCACTTTAATTTTTATAACATGGTAATTGTATACAGTACCTATGGACTAAAAAACAAAAAAATTATATAAAATATAAATATTTCTTACCAGCCCTTTGTAAAACTCTTGCTGCTTCTTGACCAGCCATGCGGGTGACACGGGCATTAATAGCCCTGATAGCTTCTTGTAGTGCGGCCACACGAAGGCGCAGTGATGCATTTTCACTTCGTAGCATAGACAATTCTTCACACATATCACTTAAAGCATCAGACCCAGGAACTCGATGACCCTGTGATCACATGATCATTATAACTGTATGTGAACAGTGTTCTATCTGCATGTATTTCTGGCACCCCACGGTTCACATAACTTATTGAATTTAAGTTATTCTGCAATTACATATAGCTAACAAAAAAATAACTAAACAATAGTTTACATAGTCTTAGGTGTTTTCTGCTAATAACTGTAAATATGGTTTATAAAAAACAGGAATACTGTACAATATGTAATATATTAATTAAGCCAACTTACAGTTTTGTACTCCTGTAGTTCTAGGCGTAGCCGAGCCAGCTCTGCCCTTAGTGCCTGAACTTGCTGACCGCTCTGCTCCTGGTTAGCTGTCACACGATTCTTGATGTTACGTGCGCGGTTGGCATACTTCAAGGTATTTAATGTTTCCATAAAATCACGATCAGATGGAGAGACACAAGCTATCATCATGGTCTGACTGGATGGAGTGACCGTTAAAGAAAAAAGTAAGTTTAAATGCTGCCTTATGAACAAATTTTTTATTCAGCACTATTTCTAATGCAATTAATAATTTCAAAGGAATCCATAGTTCTGTAATTGCAGTCATATCAGATCTTAGTATGGTTTTGGGCCATTTCTGATTATTGCCTTTCTTCCCCATTCTGATGCTCGGGTTGAACTTCAGCAAGCCATCTTCACCACGTCTACATGCCTAAATGCATTGAGTTACTGCCATGTGATTGGCTGATTAGCAATTTGTGTTAACAAGCAATTGAACAGGTGTACCTAAAGTGGCCAGTGAGTGTATGTAGCACCAGCTACATACACTACACAGTGCTGTGTTCTGTCAATGGGGTGGAAACGTCAAGTCCTGCACCAGGAACAAAATCGAATTTTGCTGAGCACTGCTAATCCTTTCACAGGCAGCCTTGTATTCTATGTATGAATACAAAGCTTCCTCTGAGGCAAAAAGGCAGCTGGTTACTGTCATGCTCTTTAACTCGTCCAATCAGAGAATGCGAAGCATTCTCTGAATGGCGCCTGTGGCGAGTGACTGACCTTCTGTATTCACAATGTATCAGAGATCACTGGAATAGCAGCTTCCTGTGATATTGGCCAGGTATGATATATATATAGTTACATTGGTCCAAGCCAGACTAATGTAATTATGTAAAAATATACTATACCTGGAATTCTTCTGTAATATTTCCAATTCTTGCTCCACTTTGGAGCCCTCTCCAGCTAGTAGTACTATAGGTGACCACCCTCACTCCTTTACCTAGAAACAGCTCTGGTCTGGAACTATTATTAAACAAGTTGGTAAATTTAACTGTAGAGTCTTATTTCAAAGCTAGTAATGCCAATATTTACATTTACATTTATTATGTATTTATATTTACAAACAGCTGCACAGGCAATGTTGATACATATACAGAAGAAAGAACACTTATAAATGGGGAGCAGGTGTGTTAAATGAAATCAATAATATATAACATTACCTAATTATCCATAAGAGTAGAATGCAGCTTTCATTCAGGGGCATTCTCTGCAATCATTTGTTGCACCTACAGTATCTCACAGAAGTGAGTACACCCCTCACATTTTTGTAAATATTTTATTATATCTTTTCATGTGACAAGACTGAAGAAATGACACTTTGCTGCAATGTAAAGTAGTGAGTGTACAGCTTATATAACAGTGTAAATTTGCTGTCCCCTTAAAATAACTCAACACACAGCCATTAATGTCTAAACCACTGGCAACAAAAGTGAGTACACCCCAGGGGCAGACTGACTATTTGGAAACTCAGGCACTGCCCGAGGGCCTGGAGTCAGTAGGGGGCCCCATTAGATGCCCCTGGTACTTTTTTCATAGGCTTTTTTGAGTTTGCGCAAGGACACAGGGGCCCCATGATCCCCTATTGCCCGGGATCCCCATGAGTTGTCAGTCCACCCCTGGTACACCCCTAAGTGAAAATGTCCGAATTAGGCCCATTAGTCATTTTCCCTCCCTGATGCCATGTGACTCGTTAGTGTTACATGGTCTCAGGTGTGAATGGGGAGCAGGTGTGTTAAATTTGGTGATATCACTCTCACGCTCTCATATTGGTCACTGGAAGTTCAACATGGCACCTCATGGCAAAGTACTCTCTGAGGATTTGAAAAAAAGAATTGTTGCTCTACTACATAAAGATGGTCTAGGCTATAAGTCCCTGAAACTGAGCTGCAGCATGGTGGCCAAGACCATACAGCGGTTTAACAGGACAGGTTCCACTCAGAACAGACCTTGCCATGGTTGACCAAAGAAGTTGTGTGCACGTGCTCAGCGTCATATCCAGAGGTTGTCTTTGGGAAATAGACGTATGAGTGCTACCAGCATTGGTGCAGAGGTTGAAGGGGTGGGGGATCAGCCTGTCAGTGCTCAGACCATACGCCCCACACTGCATCAAATTGGTCTGCATTGCTGTCATCCCAGAAGGAAGCCTCTTCTAAAGATGATGCACAAGAAAGCCCGCAAACAGTTTGCCAAAGACAAGCAGACTAAGGACATGGATTACTGGAACCATGTACTGTGGTCTGATGAGACCAAGATAAACTTATTTGGTTCAGATGGTGTCAAGCATGTGTGGCGGCAACCAGGTGAAGAGTACAAAGACTAGTGTTTCTTGCCTTCAGTCAAGCATGGCGATGGGAGTGTCATGGTCTGGGGCTGCATGAGTGCTGCCAGCACTGGGGAGCTACAGTTCATTGAGGGAACCATGAATGCCAACATTTACTGTGACATACTTCAGCAGAGCATGATCCCCTCCCTTCAGAGACTGGGCCGCAGGGCAGTATTCCAACATGATAACGACCCCAAACACACCACCAAGATGACCACTGCCTTGGTAAAGAAGCTGAGGGTAAAGGTGATGGACTGTTTAAGCATGTCTCCAGACCTAAACCCTATTGACCATCTGTGGGGCATCCTCAATCGGAGGGTGGAGGAGCGCAAGGTCTCTAACATCCACCAGCTCTGTGATGTCATCATGGAGGAGTGGAAGAGGACTCCAGTGGCAAACTGTGAAGCTCTGGTGAACTCCATGCCCAAGAGGGTTAAGGCAGTGCTGGAAAACAATGGTGGCCACACAAAATATTGACACTTTGGGCCCAATTTGGACATCTTCACTTAGGGGTGTACTCACTTTTGTTGCCAGTGGTTTAGACATTAATGGCTGTGTGTTGAGGTATTTTGAGGGGGACAGCAAAATTACAGTTATACAAGCTGTGCACTCACTACTTTACATTGTAGCAAAGTGTAATTTCTTCAGTGTTGCCACATGAAAAGGTATAATAAAATATTTACAAACATGTGAGGGGTATACTCACTTCTGTGAGATACTGTATATAACAATCTGAGTAATACATATCACTGGTATTTATAGTGATACCTAGTCATCAGCATAATCTTTGCTTGCAGAAATTGCATTCTGCCTGTATTACGGTAATGACAAATTTTACATAACACTAAGAAAATTAAGTTAGCAAGGAAAAAAAGGCATAGTACAAAGGTAAACTGAATTACCTGTTACCTCCCAGTGAGTCCTGCAGAAGTCGGGTTAGTTTTGAATCTCTGTATGGAACATGAAGAACCTTCTTGCTCTGATCTCCCAAAGCACTGATTACATTCCCAAGAGCAAGCTACAGGAAGACAAAATTGTTGGTTATATACTTTACCTAATGATGTTGCTAACCAGTCATAGCAGCCAATCAGATTCATTTGTTTCAGTCACCAAATGCAAACTGCAGTCTGATTAGTTATAACAATGCAATTTTCTCCAAATTTAAGAAATCATCCTCCATTAGAATCAAAACAGGAAGCTGAAGGACATGATCACTGTCTGTAGTTGTATATGCAATATATATTTATAGATGTATGTATTTCTCTATATATATTTATATTAATGATTTTATATTAACCACTTCCAGACCGGACACTTTTACCCCCTTCCTGACCAGGGCAATTTTCAACTTTCAGCGCTATCACACTTTGAATGACAATTGCGCAGTCATGCAACAGTGTACCCAAATGAATTTTTAACCATTTTTTTGAGACAGATAAAGCTTTATTTTGGTGGTATTTATTCACCGCTGGGATTTTTAATTTTTTCCATGTAAATGAAAAAGTCCAAAAATTTTGAAAAAAAGTGTTTTTTTTATAAAAGTTTGCAAATAAATAATATTTCATCATAAATCTTGGCCAAAATTTATTGCGTTATCTTTTTAGTAAAAAAAAATAAAAATCCAAAATTAGTTTATAACCAAAAATTATAATTTTTAAATTTTTTTTTTAAATTTTTTTTTTCTTACATACTGTCACCCTAGCAGTACAGTGTCACCATGGTAACACTGTACTACTTGTGGGGGGTGATGAAGATTTTTTTTTTTTTACACTGATATACCTATATAGGATGTAAAATCAATAATTTCTCTTTCTCTCTGTCTGCATTCTTGCAGTCATTGAGAAGTATTGAGTGAGCTGTGATTGATCACAGCTTGTCACATGGTACAAGGCTGTTGTGAATAGCCTTGTACCATGTGACCTCTGTGATCATTCACAGATTTCACACGTAGTAAGCAATGATGTCACAAGTGACATCTTGCTTACTACTTTGCATGTGATCACTGATTGGCCAATCAGTGATCACATGATCGGGACCTCGTACAGAGGTCCCATCCGACGATCGGTGTTTCACTGTGTCTGGAGGACACAGCAGGCACCGGATCGCGGTGCTGCGCGCTCCCAGGGAGCGCGCACAAGCAGGGTGCGGGGAGGCCGTTTATAAACGGCCACCTGACCCTGCACTGCCACCGTCCTGCCGTTTATATACAACGGCCGGTCGGGAAGTGGTTAATATGTCCGTGTCATAAACAATCCTGTTTGTCTCCAAGGGTTGGTGATTTAGTTTAGCCATGTACTGTAAAGTTACATAGGTTTTTGCAGAAGATAAAAAAAATTTAGCATCCTGTAATCCCTAGCTGAATTGCAGGAATACAAAGAAAAAACTTCTAAAGCATGTTTTGTTTGACAGTTTTGTAAGCAACGGCACAAAGAGCCAATAAGGGGCAAGAGCTCTGTCCTGCAATGAACTTCAAGAAAACATGTATTTGTAAATACAAAAATCTTATTTTCTTTTTCAGCCATTAAAGCCGAACTAAAGGAAACACATTTTTTAATTTTGTATAGAGTAAGGGAGGGTTATAATCCCTGTCAGTTTTTTTCTTTTTGTGCTATCTGTATCTCATTGTGGAGATTTCCCTTTACTTCCTGTTCCATAGCCAAAACAGGAAGGGAGAGGAAATCCCTCCAAAGTGGGGGAAATTCCAGGGTGTCACCAGGGTCACCAGAACTAATGTCCCCATTGGAAGATTTGCCCTCTATTATTGTTCTGTGTCAATCCCAAATTTTGGATTTTTCTTTTCCTTTCACTTTAGATAACATTATTTAGTATATAACAGTGTTTAGTATATTTGAGATGTGCTTCTGAATTGTATTGAAGTAGAGCTAAAGGTAAAACTTTTATATATTGTGGCTAGAGTAGTAGAGCAGAGAGTAAAAACACCTGTTTTTTTTTTTACATCTGTGTTCCATTGGGGAGATTTCCCTCCATTTTCTGTTCCATAGCCAAAACAGAAAGTGAGAAGATGAGAAAAAAATACCTCCAAAGTTATCACATTCCTGGTTGTCACCAGAACTATCTTTTGACAAAAATCTCCCAATCAGAATGTCCCCATTGTGAGATTTCCCCTCTATTATTGTTCCGTGTCAACCCCAAATTGTGGATTATTCTTTTCCTTTCACTTTAGATGAACATTGCTCAGTGGGTGCCCCAACATCCCTTGATTGAAAAATGGAAGAAACCAAACGGCAGATTATCGTCCAAACAGCGGATTCAGATTATCTTTGGGTATTGTAACAACAATCAGAATACAGTAGCCCAACAGGGGTACTATCAACCTGTGCTTGATAGCATTGATAGAGAAATCGGTTAAATTATTTTGCTCAACCTGTGTCAGCTGCCTCCAGCTACAATCAGGCCTGTGTCATCACCTTCTATTTACCAACCCGTCTGCCTTCTAGCCACAGACAAGTTTGTTAACTGGCTTCTGGTCAACTTATTTCTGTATAGTCTGCTCTGCAGACAGGATGGGGTTTATTTACTAAAGCTGGAGAGTCCAAAATCAGACTCCTTTCTGCATAGAAACCAATCAGCTTCTAACCTCAGCTTGTTCAATGAAGCTTTGGCAATGAAACCTGGAAGCTGATTGGTTTCTATGCAGAAGGGAGTCTGATTTTGGACTCTCCAGCTTTAGTAAATAAACCCCGATGGGGTTTATTTACTAAAGCTGGAGAGTCCAAAATCAGACTCCCTTCTGCATAGAAACCAATCAGCTTCTAACCTCAGCTTGTTCAATGAAGCTTTGGCAATGGAACCTGGAAGCTGATTGGTTTCTATGCAGAAGTGAGTCTGATTTTGGACTCTCCAGCTTTAGTAAATAAACCCCGATGTGTCTTCCAGTGCCAGTCGATTCAGTTCAGCCTGCGTCTTACTGTGTTGGTTGATCTGGTACAGCCTATGCCAGCACCTGGACAGCAGTCCTTACACTGAGAAATTGACCTTTTGGCATGTATTGGTTTTCTTTATAGCTCACACTAAATTACATCATGTGATGCTACAAAAATGTTAGATGTGGTCACTGCAATTCTCACACAATAATTTCATATGCATATGATGTGAGGTATAAAATTAGAAGTTATAAAGAGGGGTTATCTACATAAAGCAATCTAGTGTTAGCATAGATTTTTTTATCTGTAGCTGGAGACTTATTATTGATCAACTAGTAAATTTCCCATATTCTACAAACTTGTAGCCATAAACAGTACAGTCAATTTTACCAGGCCACAGTTGATGGAGATCCCCTCTCTTGCTCTCTCTCCAGTTGCTCCTGTCCTCTTCAAACGCTCAGAGCCAGCTAAGTCCACAAAATGAAATTTTGCAGTGAGGGTTTCATACTCCAAAGAAGGTGCTTCTGCCTGTAGAGATTTAGCTCAAATTAAAACTACAATGGTTTAAGGTCATGCAAAGTTCATTCTATAAAGAAGTCTAATTTCTTTTGTTATTACAGTGTTCTCTCCCCAGGGAATAAAGCACATATAGTACATTTTCTCTTCACCTACATGCTGCGGAAGCCTAACTAGATGTACTTTGTCCCCTGGGGAAGTGAACCCTTTACTAAAAAAAACCAAAAAAAAAACCTGAAATGTGACTTCTCCGAGACTATGAGAGATGTATAGATGGAGCAAAGAGCAAACAGCTGATTTCCAGCTCTCTTTGTCTAATTAAAACCTTGTAAGTTCGGTAAACAACAGGTTTCTCTCAGCACTGTCAAACGTTTTCAGCGATGCATCAGATAGATTTTTTATGTTAAGTGCAAACATACTTATTAATGATTAACAAGAGATTACATTACTCTCTGTGACATTACCTTCATCTGCTATTCTCATTGGAGAAACTGCACCATTTTTGTGTAGGCATTATCTAGACTCGAGACAGCATCTACTTCCTGGACTATGATGCTGGCTCAGGGATGGCACAATCACATAAATCCTGGTGCCTGTTCAGTTTTTGGCTGTGTTGCAGCCTCTCACCTTGTAACTCATTACAAAGTTACAATGTTGCAGTCTGATCCCTGGGGAGCAGTAATAGAAGAAAAGCTTCTTGCCTTCACTGGAGCACATTAACTTTTTATTTAAAAATGTACAGCTTTTTTTAAATATCACACTGCTGTTTTATATTGTAACTTTCCAATAAGGTATTCATGCAGACCCACTTTAAATAGCTAAAAAAATTAAAAAAACAAACAACAAATTTAGTACTTACTGGGCATGATTCAGAAACTCGTGTTTGGTGTACATGGACAGAGAATATTGCATGAGAGCGGGAGCTCTGAGAGTTCATTTGGGTGCTGGCAGTGGTACGGGAGAGGGCCCCTTCCTTTAGCAACTGTAAAAGCTGAAAAAATATTATCAGAGCATATTGTTTTACTAAAAATGTATTTGTGTGCATGTGTGTGTGTGTGCATGTGTATATGTGTGTGCATGCTTCTGTATCTGGAACAAAATATCAGACATCAGTTAAAGATACATTTTCAGGGAAAAGAAAAATATTTCTCTGCAGTGGGGATCCCTCCACACAGTTTGGGTTAACTGCTCATTTTTACCTAGAGCAGGGCTTAAAATTTCAAGTCCTGAGCTACTAGCCAGGCCTTAAGAGTTGCTCGCCACCAGTTGCCCCACCCATCCCCTACGCCGCCCCTAATTCTGCCCCTAAACATGCCCTTGTAAATTATCTCATGTAATGACACTGTTAAATGTTACCCACATTACATCCAGGTCCCCCGAGTCCCCCCACATTATATCAGTGTCTCCAGAGTCCCCACACATTATATCAGGGTCTCCAGAATCCCCCCACATTATATCAGGGTCCCCAGAGTCCCCCCATATTACATCAGGGCCTCCAATGTCCCCCTAAGCACTACATCATACTTGGGCCATGCACCACATACAACCATAATCTCTCACTCACCAAACCATAACTCTACCAAGCATATCCTACCTTTTATCCAACCCAGCAATACCTCAAATGCCCCATCCTCTTAACATCCATAATAACCACATCATCCTAAACCTGACCAAACCAGCCAAACATGTATGCTTAAACACACACATACAGACACATGTACACACACACAGAAACATTTACACACATGTACATATACACAACGTATAAACAGACACATGTACAGACACACACATGGACATACATACACACACACACACGTACATACACACACGTACATACATACACATACATACATACACACGTACATACACACACACATATGTACATACACACACATATGTACACACACACACAGCCCTATAAAAAGTTGCAGTACAGTACTACGGTACCTTCACTCAGAGAGCCAGGTACTGCAGAGAGCACAGCACGCACTTCTTCCTTTGCTTTCACTTTGCTCAACTATTGAGCAGTCTGACGGCTCCCAGCGCGAGTGACAGAGCTAGCCCAAGTTCTGAGCCTGCTCAGCAAGATGGCCCTGGGACACACACTGGCCCCCACCATAATTAGGTGAGTGGAAATTTCAAGGCCTGGCATAGAGTATCAGGAAAAAACACATTTACTTATCTTATTAGTTGCTCTCACAGGCCTCTCCTTCCATGTGATTGGTTGCCCACAGCCTGTCCTTTTTGGTGCTCTATATCTCAACTTTTTTAACGCAGAGGAACCCTTGACATAACTTTCCGGTCTCAGGGAACCTCTGCTAAAAATGACTTTATTTACAATTAATGATACATTAGTGTGATAGTCAAAGGTAAGAATGCTCCTTACACTTGTGTTCATTGGGAAGAATTACCCCCTTACAGATTGCTAAAAAGATCAATGGTGTCAGTGGGAACTTACCTGAGAGGCAAAAATTGCTCATTGCTCAAGGAACCCCTGGCAACCTCTGGAAGAACCCTGGATGAGAAACCCTGCTCTAGATAGTGGTGGCAGCTGTGGTATCATCATTCACAATGCAGGGTCATCAGTCCTGCATTGTAATTGAAGATGAAAAGGGCTCTTCCAGAAGACACAGCATTGAAGAGAAGAGGTGAGCACTGGTTGCCAGGGGAGCAAGGGATGAGGTACGTAAAATTATTATTTTTTTTCCTTGCAGGGGAGCTCCCCTGCACAGGTAGTTTTTTCATATTCCTTGAGTTCAGCTTTAAATATAAGAAGGATAATAAGACAAAATAATATAAATATGTTAAAGTGTTAGGCCTTTTTCATGCTTGCTTCAGCTTGTATAAGAGCAGTGTGTACAGTAAGCTTTTACTAAGCATTTTTAGAGCTTTCAGCAAGCTTTGTTAAAACTTTTAAAGCATCCTTCAGCTCCAGTTTGTAAATATTGAACACATGTCCTAATGGGAGTGCTGACTGCCACTTTAAACAAGCTGCTAGCATGTTTTAGCACAATTTGAAGTTTGGTGAAAGCCTGACAAAGCCAGCTAGCCATTAGGATATGTGTATAAAATTCTCAACACTGGAGCTGAAGGGTGCTTTAACTACTTGCCTACTGGGCACTTATACCCCCTTCTTTACCAGGCCAATTTTCAGCTTTCAGCTCTGTCGCACTTTGATTGACAATTGCGCGGTCATGCAAGATTGTACCCATATGAAATTTTTATAATTTTTTCTCACAAATAGAGCTTTCTTTTGGTGGTATTTAATCGCCGCTGGGCACTTTAATTTTTGCACTATAAACAAAAAAATTGCAAAAAATTTGAAAAAAAAAAAAAAAGTTTCTTTGTTCCTATTATAAAATTTTGCAAACAGGTAATTATTCTCCTTCACTGATGTGCGTTGATGAGGCAGCACTGATGGGCACTGATAGGCAGCACTGATAGGCAGCACTGAAGGGCACTGATAGGCAGCACTAATGAGGTGTCACGGATAGGCGGCACTGATAGGCAGCACTAATGAAGTGTCACGGATAGGCGGCACTGATAGGCGTTACTGATAGGCGGCACTGATGATGGGTACTGATAGACCGCACTGATAGGTGGCACTGACTGGCATCACTGCTGGGCACTGACTGATGGCAGTGCTAGGCATTGACTGGTGCAACTGCTGGGCACTGACTGGCAGCACTGCTGGGCTGCACTGATGGGCAGTGGTGGGTGGCACTGGTGGGCACAGGTGGGTGGCACTGCTGGGCACAGGTAGCTGGCACTTCTGGGCACAGGTGTGTGGCACTGCTGGGTGGCACTGCTGGGCACAGGTGGGTGCACTGCTGGGCACAGGTGGGCAGAACTGGTGGGTGGCACTGCTGGGCACCGATCATCAGGGCACTGATCATCAGTGCCCTGATGATCGGTGCCGATCCCTGCTCTGACAACTGCCGGTTCTCGGCAGTACTTTCCTCACGCTCTGACAGCATGAGGAAAGTGCAGCCGAGAACCGGCAATTGCATTTCCCAGTGATCAGCGCGTCATTGGACATGGCTGATCACGTGGTAAAAGGCCGCTGTGATTGGCGACCGCCGGGGGCGTGCAGGAGAGCGCATTCTCGGAGGACGTCATATGACGCCCTCCCAGAACTGGCCAGCCGCAGTGTAGCCGTCATTCGGCTATTTGCGGTTGGCAAGTAGTTAAAAGCTTAGAGAAGGCTACTCAAAGCTTGCCCAATGCTTGTCAAAAGTTTGCAGAACGTTTCATAGAAGCTTGCTATTAACACTGCTCCTATACAAACTGAAGTCCGAGTGAAACAAACCTAAAAAACAAGTCATTCTATAATAAGGATTTTGTATCCTGCTTCTAATGGTAATTTTCCTGTGTAATGCCTACTATTAATAATGCATATCTTACTGCTAAACAAGGGCATATACACTAAATTGCCAAATGTATTTGGCCAGCTCTCCAAATCATTGGATTCAGGTGTTCCAATCATCCTCCATGGCCATAGGTGTATACAATCAAGCACCTAGGCATACAGACTGCTTCTAAAAACATTTGTAAAAGAATAGGTTGCTCTCAGGAGCTCACTGAACTCAAGTGTGGTACCATGTTAGGTTACCACCTGTGCAATAAGTCCATCCGTGACATTTCCTTGCTACTAGATATTCCATCGTCAACTGTTAGTGGTATTTATAATAAAGTGCAGCGCTAAACATTAAATGTCATCATTAAGTGTAAGATTGACAATATAAACACCTGGACAAAGTAGCCAATAAAGTGTGCAAACAGTAATATAGTGATACGTATATGCCCATCCAATAATAACATAAAGTGTAAAAAGACGAATGAAGGAAGTGTCCGTGGTACTACAAGGCACAGCAATACCTGTGTTGAATTTCCCAAAAAGTGCTCTTAATCTAGTGAAGGAATCCACCACCTCTAATGGCTGTGCACTCACCAGAAAGCTACTGGTAAAGTAGCATTTATGCTGATCACATAGATGAAAATCTCGAGGATCCATATGTGCAGACCGGACTTCTTCAATAAATACTAGTATAACTTCAGACCAAAAGAGGGGGAATCCTCCTAAAGAGAAAAGCTCACCACAGGAGCCCAGGGTTCGATATATATTGTAGTATTTATTTAAAAGGAGTATAAAAACAATCCACGTGGAAAGATAGATAACATGTGTTACAAACACATACCAAGATGGCCGCCACTCCAAGTTGCGGACACAGCAGCGTGACATCAGCACGTAAGGCTCCACCCAACGCGTTTCGTGCGCATGCATGTCCTCAGGGGTACACCCATTGCTGATGTCATGCACAGACTCCATTTAAATAGCCTGCAAGGCACGCAGTTAATTAGTAGGCACCATTTTGTTGAAGCACACAGGCAAGGAAGTGCTCAGTATGTGTGTTCACACTACAGGAGCCATATTTCCATGGGGTAAAAACTAACAAACATCGATGATGTCCAAATGAATAATATAATAAAAACTAACAAACATCGATGATGTCCAAATGAATAATAATAAATATAAAAGATATATGAAGGAAAAAATTAATGTCAGCGTAACCTACACCAATTTAGTGGATGTGAGGAAAAGGAAGCAAAAATACCAGATGTCCGTATTAAGTGACATCAGAAGATAAAAAGGGGAATGTCTGATCAAAAATAAAACAGGTAAATGTACATTTAAAGAGATATCGGTCAGCAAAAAATAAAACTAGGGAAAATGGATCAATACTAATGTTATATGGGAAAATAATCCCAAAAAATCCCAAATAAGGGAAATATGCATCAAATTAAAAAAAACAGACAATTTAAATAAAATAAAACAAATCACAGTATGTAATAAAACAGACAAATACATGCCAATGCCTAAATAACGCCTGAACAAATCCAAATCAACTATTATCAATAAAGCAATTGATGTCAGTATCAACATTAAGGCCCATAGGGATCAAAGAGCCCATTTCATATATCCACTTGGTCGCAAGTTGGGATACCGCTCTTCACTTATTGCACCATTCCAATGGGGGTTTAGAATATCAATGCCTGTAAATTTAATGTCATGTGGACTTTATTGGCTACTTTGTCCAGGTGTTTATATTGTCAATCTTACACTTAATGATGACATTTAATGTTTAGCACTGCAATTTATTATATATGTTTTATGGGATTTGTTGCCTTTACCCTTTGTACTAGCGGCTTTTAGATTTCAGCGCTCGCCATATATTTTGCATTTATTTTTGTTAATGGTATTATAACAAAGTGGAAGCAACTGGGAACAACAGCAACTCAGCCACGAAGTGGTAGGCCATGTAAAATGACAAAGCGGTGTCAGTACATGCTGAAGCGCACAGAAGTCTCCATCTGTCTGCAGAGTCAATAGCTAAAGACCTCCAAACTTCATGTGACCTTCAGATTAGCACAACAGTGTATAGAGAGCTTCATGGAATGGGTTTCCATGGCTGAGCAGCTGCATCCAATCCTTACATCACCAAGTGCAATGCAAAGCGTTGGATGCAGTGGCGTAAAGCACGCCACCACTGGACGCTAGAGCAGTGGAGCCGTGGTCTCCGGAGTGACGAATCATGCTTCTCTGTCTGGCAATCCAATGGATGTGTCTGGGTTTGGCGGTTGCCAGGAGAATGGTACTTCCCTGACTTTATTGTGCCATGTGCAAAGTTTGGTGGAGGGGGGATTATGGTGTTGGGATGTTTTTCAGGGGTTGGACTTGACTCCTTAGTTCCAGTGAAGGGAACCCTTAAGGCATCAGCACTCCAAGACATTTAGGACAATTTTATGCTCCCAACTTGTGGGAACAGTTTGGGGATGGCCCCTTCCTGTTCCAACATGACTGTGCACCAGTGCACAAAACAAGGTCCATGAAGACATGGTTGAGCGAGTTTGGAGTGATTTGGAGTTTGGGAACTTGATTGGCCTGCCTGTCTTGACCTCCACCCGAAAGAACACCTTTGGGATGAATTAGATCGGAGACTGCGAGCCAGGCATTCTCGTCCAACATCAATGCTTGACCTCACAAATGCACTTCTGGAAGAATGGTCAAACATTCCCATAGACACTCTCCTAAACCTTGTGGACAGCCTTCCCAGAAGCGTTGAAGCTGTTATAGCTGCAAAGGGTGGGCCAACTCAATATTGAACCCTACGGACTAAGACTGGGATCCCATTAAAGTTCATATGTATCATGAAGTGTCAAGGCATTCATCCCAATACTTTTGGCAATATAGTGTTTGTTTGATAACTACAGTATAGATGCAGCAAAATGAGAAACAGGTACTGTACATCACTGAGATGCACTGAAGCTGTGTTGCACAGGAATGCAAACATCAGGGTAGACAGAATGGCCCTGATTTACTAAGAATTGAGTATCAGCAGACGCTGAACATTCAGGGAGACTCAATTCAATCAATCTAGACCTGTCAGTCATTAGAAAGGCGTCTAGCAAGATCATTGAAAAGAGTCTACTTTGTAGACTCTTTTCCTGTTAGTAAATCCGGAATCGCATCAGGCACATTTCTAGATGCAATACCGGATATGTTCGCTAGGTGGCGCACAACTGTGGGCTTAGTCCTTTTGGCGTTTTTTTGTTTGCATATGAGAATACTTATAATTTAAAATAAAAAGCACACCTATATTATATATGTATATATTTTTTTTTTTTTTTGCGGTTTCTCCAAAAATGATCGGCCAACTAATGCATTTCCTAATGAATGTCATACATTCTATTTTCAAATGTCAAACATTTTCACACTTTTATCTCAAATAATTTGAATGTCTAGTTCCAATTTCCCAATATGATATATTTTCCTTCTCTTTAATCATGTAACTATTCTACATTACAGCTCAAACTCTGTTTCCTACAGTGGCTTAGTGGTTAGTACTCAGGACTTACAACACTTAGATGATGGGTTCTAATCCCTGTCATGGGTGACCTATCTGGAATTTGCATGCTTTCTCTGCACGGGTGTGCTTCTGCCAACACTCCAAAGACATGCTGTTAGGTTAATTGCGCCTAGTATATATCTGAGTTTCTGGCCTTAGATTGTAAGCTCCTTGACATTTGTGTCTGCCCAAAATATGGAGATCAATTTCCAGGATTCTGTCAGTGCTAGGAATATTGATCAATCAATGGGAGTGAATCTTACCTGCATCCTGTTCTTCTGACAAGTTTGAAGTTGTCAAATTTCCTTCTGTTTATATTTCATTACAACTTTGTTTCTCTTCTCTTAGGCTATGTTCGCACTAGCTTTGTCAGCAGGCGTCAGACAGGCGTGTGGGAAGCGTTTTTACCGCTTCTCAAATGCCTATAAAAACTCTGCACATGGCAGCACACAGTGCTGTTCACACTGAAGTGTTAACGTGGCGTCACGGCAAAACTGGCGCCTCATGTCCAGTCAGGAGGAGTTGAAGCCTCCCATTCAAGTCTATGGTGCTGCTCCTCAAACGCCTGGCAGGCGTTTGCGGTGCAGTTGTGATGCGGTTGCGAGGCGTTTGCGGAGCGTTAATACCATTTAACTTCATTACAGGCATTTGTGGTGCAGTTTAAACACTTGGCAAACACCTATCAAATGCCTCAAAACCGTGCATAGGGCTTTGGGGAGCATTTGAGGAGGGTTAAAACCGCTTCCCAAATGCCTGTCAAACGCTATAGGGCTGTTTGGCAAGAGTTAGAAATAAAGTCAAGTGTGAACGAGCCCTTAAACCTCTCTCCTTATACAACTTGACCCCCTCCCCCACCTCTCCTGTCATCACCTGTTCCATCTGCAAATCTATGTATTACCGCCCCACTCTTTTTATTTAACTATTTATTTACTAATCAAGTTAATGTGTCTCATTTCCTATCACCTCCATCTCAGATCTGGCATTATTATACGATTCCTGCTTGTATCTCACCACTAGTCTGATTGAATTCACAATTCCTGGTCACTCCAGTTCCCTTACCTATAATAACCTTTAAGGCCAGTTCACACTACATGTGTTTCAGTTGCTTTTTTGCATCCAAAACGCACAGAAAGAAGGTTATATGGTTGTCAATGTCGTAGTTCACATCAGCGCTTGCAGTTCCAATGCGTTGCAGGTGCTGCCAAAAAAGTCGAACAGGCTGCATTGTTTATGCATAGAACTGTACTTGGATATGGTAAAACACCCTGGAACGCACTAAAACGCACATGTCCCTAATTAAATTGAAGAAAAAGAGAGGGGAAAAAATTAACTGGAATGCATAAAAAATGCACTGGAACACGTCAAAAACGCATCCAAAATGCACTGGAACACATCAAAAACGCATCCACAATGCACTGGAACACGTCAAAAACGCATCCACAATGCACTGGAACACGCTAAACATGCATCAAAAAAGTGCATGCAAAGACGCATCTGGAACACATCTAGACTGGGTTTCTATAGTGTGAACTGGCCCTGTGACTTGTTCATACTATTTGTGGTGCAGAAACACATGCAAGAGCACGCATTTTCCTGCACAGCAAAGAAATGCAATGCCCTCTGCAGATGTGCACAGGTACCATGATGAAAACTTAATTGCATCTCCACACGTCTAGTAAACACAGACGCATTCACAGCCACCAAAACGCTTGGCACCACACTACTGTGCGGTTAGGTGCAACACACTTTTAAAATAATATGCCTGCAGTACTTTTGCATGTTCCCACACATTAGGCAGTCCATTGAAACTAATGAGCTGAGTAAAAAAAAGTAAAACATGCCACATTCACACAGGTCCTCTGGCCTGTACAGCATGAATGAGGGGTTGTTCATGTGGCTGGAGACACCTGTTACACTATGTGGACACAGCAGCAGTATGAACACAGGTTTTAATCTCACAGGTGTGAAGGCGTGGGGAAGTGGCCCTGAATGCTGTCTGTGTTCAGAGTTGTACACCTGCACCCATATGCTTATCAAATTAGGACCTTCAGCATTTCCATAGTGTAACATAGGATGCCTGCAAATGGCAACAGCCACAAAAACAAACCACTGCTTCACACTCTACAGGCCACAGCACCCATGTGAATAAGCCCCAAGACCTCAATTACACACACAGCTTTATTTATGAACTCAGTACAGTTTTATCATTTAGATTTCACAGGAATATGGTTGGGATTGTGTCCATTAATAATGTTTATAGTGTATTTTTATCATAAATATAATTTGGATATTTTCTCTGGCAGTGGGGGGCTGTCAGGTATGCTGTACGGGGCCCCGTGACATCTAACAGTGGCCCTGGGTGTATGCTTGTGTCTGTGCCACCTGTATAGTTAGGAAGAACAATAACTTCTTCTATGGAATACCTTGTACCTCTGCTATGTACCTCAATGTATCTAGAAATTGGACATGTTTTCAACTGAAAATACAACAATTATTAGTAATGTTTCCCCTGCAAATGAGGATCAGCTCCTTCGTCGAGAACAGCGATCTCACCATGTCCAGATGTGGTCTGGAATTCCACAAAAGAACAATTCACAAGTCAAAAAATAGATTTGCAAATTACCACTAAACTCTCCTAACTACACTCCCATCCACTAACACTCCCCACTACCACTTACAGGTGTGTGCAAACGTCCTTCCGCAAACGTGATGACGTATTTCCGGTATGACAGCTGCTCTAGCGCCTCCTCCAACAGCCATCTTGGTGTTTATTTGTGCACCATAGCAATTTTCCATGCGGCTCCATTGTGTAAATGACATTCACAAATATATGTTTGCAGTTCTATTGTGGATTTAGCATTGGTGAATATATATTTGCAGCTCTACTGTGTATATGACATTGGTGAATATATGTTTGCAGCTCTATTGTGTATTTGGCATTGGCGAATATATGTTTGCAGCTCTATTGTGTGTTTGGCATTGGCGAATATATGTTTGCTGCTCTATTGTGTATTTGACATTGGTGAATATATGTTTACCAGTAAAGGCCCAAAGTCAACATAAATTGGGGGCCTAATTTATTACTGTTAAGAGGATTGTAGAAAAAGAATAGCTAGCTGCACATTGAACACGACCTATTCATTGGTACATAACATTGTCTTGTGGTGCAATTGGGGGCTTTTGGTTTGTTAGTTTGGACACACTTGCATATGTGCACTCTAACAAGCTAGATTTGGGCATATTATATAGCTCACAAAATAAGTGTTAGGGGTGCTAGTATATTGAAATTGAACATGAAATAACCCCCCCAAAAAATAACATAGTCCAAACGTTTATTGATCAAATACATATTCCACATTTATTTGGACAGCAGCAACAAGTAGGTAGTCAATTTCTTGGTGGGAAAAAAAAGCAGGGTTGATGTTGCTAAAATAGAACGGTCCTGCTCATAAGAGCTTACAATCTAAAAGATTATACTTCTAATGAACTGTGCTTTCACAGGTTACAGCAGGAAACAAACGGTTAATATGAATCACTTAGTAGGCTTATCCAAAAAACAGGCTGTGGATCAAAATATCAATATAAAAATACATACGTGCCAAATTAAAACGTCTCCCACCTCTCCAAATCCCCCACACATACATTTCTCATCAGGTTTGTCCAAAAACTGCATTTCAGTCTAAATAAGCCGGCAAACTAGTGCAGATTTGGAAGAGCAGAGCAATTGACATGTGTTAGGATTACAATGCAAAGATAATAAACACACAATCATTGTACAATAACACACAAACACACCTCAGAAGGAAAAAAATGCAAAACATTTACAGCCCACATCAAAACACAGCGTGAGTGTGGTCTGGGGCAATTCACCACAAAATCTCTTTCTCCCCAAACCACCACAGGCAAGGACTCGCTGAAAATAACCTGGCCTATTACAAGGCTAAATCACCTACTACTGCAACTCTTTATATAACATAGACCACACCCACCACTGTCATTCATTTGGTCAGAGAAAGTGTTTGCACCTGATGAATCCTCTTCCCACCTGCATTAACCCTTGGTATACAGGCCCCACAAATCAGAGTCAGAAAGAAAGCCAAAGTGAAGTGTACCTGTGCAGCATGCAATAGAACATTGAACAGGGATGTGAAGGGGAACCCCAGGGCAATATTTATTGGCACTATGGGCACAATTCACTCCAGATTATCGCATGAGTTAAGGCAGTCACATCACCACATCTGGCATGCAATAGTGAAAATGTCAATTCATTTTTGCTAGTATGCGGGATTTCCCATAAATTGGAAAAACACTCAGGAAATCAAACATAAAAGGCCTTACACCCCGGGCACATCAAAGGCGATTTAGAAATTGTGTGACTTACAGTGAAGATGCCGATTTCCTAGCGATTTGCAAGAAATCTGACACAGATATCTTGCAAATCGCCACAAAAGTAGTGCATGTACTACTTTAGAAATCAGTGTCGGAAACGCACCCATGTGACCGCTCTAATAGCAGACAATAGGGTGCGACTTGGCATACGATTTACAAGTCGCATGTCTTGCAAATCACATGCCAAGTCGCACTCAATGTGACCGCTATTAGAGCATTCATATTGGTGTGGTTAAAACTTGGTTGGAGTCGTAACAATTTCTAAAGTAATGAATACACTACTTTTCATACGATTTGCAGAGAGATCTGTATCAGATGTCTTGCAAATCGCACTTTAAATCAACATGTCCCCCGACTTTGAAATCATACGACTTCACTGTAAGGCAGGCCATAGACGGATGGCCATAGATAAACGAAAAATCAGTTGGCCCCGTTGCTGATGCAGCCACCAATGTTCAGCATGATCGATAAAAATAAATGTGAAGATCCGCGAAAAACGACTGACGGGCTGGCCCCACTAATGACGTGAATATCGGCCGATTTTTCGTGCGGAGGAAAATTTGGCCGATAAATGACCCATCTATGGCCTGCATAAGTCAAAATCCACTTTGATGTGACTGGGGTGGCCCCCAGTCACATCAGGTGCAATTTGGCATGCGATTTGTAGGCCAAGTTGCACCCTATTGTCCACTATAGGCTCCATTCACATCCAATCTGATTTTGAAATTGTGTGACTTACACAATTGGTAATAATTTATTTTGCAATACAAAGTGTCGGCGCTGATTTTTAAATGCAAATGGCAGCCTTTTTTTTTCTTCACTGTAGTTCACAAGTTTATCTATCACTTACCCTGAAGTTGCAGAAAATTTTGTATCTTTTAATAAACTAAAAGTAAACATTGTATCCTTTAGGGATATAAACTCAAAGAAAACTTTCTCTTTTAGCTGGGGGAAGTGACAGCTGAATTTCTGAGCTATAGTGAAGAAAATAAAAGCGAGAATTACATTTAAAAACCGGCACCATAATAAATAAAAAAGGCGTGGGGTCCCCCCTCCCATCCATACCAAGCCCTTGGAGTCTGGTATGGATTTAGAGGGGAACTTCCACGCCAAAATTAAAAAATAATGGGGTGGGGTCTTACCAAAATCCATACCAGACCCTTATCCGAGCATGCAGCCCGGAAGGTCAGGAAAGGGGGGGGGGGGCGAGTGAGCGTCCCCTCCTCCTGAACCATACCAGGCCACATGCCCTCAATATGGGGGGGTGCTTTGGGGCAGGGGGCTCATCCCCCCCCCCCCCTTTCCTGACCTGCCAGACTGCATGCTAGGATAAGGGTCTGGTATGGATTTTGGGGGGGACCCCACGCCATTTTTTTTTATTTTGGCATGGGGTTACCCCTTAAGATCCATACCAGACCCGAAGAGCTTGGTATGGATGGCAGGAGGGAACCCACGCCATTTTTTATTTATTTTTTTTAATTGCCGACCTTTATTTTTAGATTCAGCTGTCAAAATATATATTATCTAGACCTTCGAAATATGTAAAACCATTACAGAAATAATTATAAAGGATAAGAAACAAAAACAGAATCAATAGAACTAAGGAAATCAAATTAGAATACATAAAGATATGCCTAGCTACAAATAGTGCTGTTTGTTAAACACAGTAGTGCTGTCTGTCAGAGGACTCCACACTGAGATTTACTATTAAACAGCGTCTAAGAAGAAAGCGCCCATGGCACACGGTTAAAATGTGTTCTGCACATGCGTATTTATATCCATGCATAGACGCTGGAAAAGCGTCTAGTTCTTGACTGTCATGAATTCCTTTGAAAAAATATTTTTTACACATTTAAAAATTTTTTTGAAATATAGGATATTGTTTAAAGTGAAGCCCCGATATTTGTGAAAGCAAATTTCAATGTGAACATGTCTCTGCAGTAATTTGTCGTTGTGTTAGACGTGCTTCTTAGCAAGTCTGCTTTCTTAGACTGATTCCTGGATTGTGCCTGGTTAGTAAATTCGATTTCGCGTCTACTTGTTGACGCTTTCTTTAGTAAATATCTTTGCTGTCTAAAAGTAGACGGTCGCTATTGAAAAGTAGACGTTAGCCCACGGAAATGCTCATTAGTAAATCAGACCCAATTTGTCAGCTTCATACAGCTTTGTCAGCTTATGAGTTTTTGGGAATTAAATGTATCTAGTAGTTTGGGTCTTTCAGACCAGAAATCATGCTCTTGTATCACAAGCAAGGGCACTATAAAACATCTCAGCACTCCGTCTTCACTGAGGTGGTACAAACATGTGCTAAGTGTGTATCCTTTATCTGTAATTATTGACCCCTATTTTTTGTAAAGCACTAAGGTTTTCGAAAAAAAGCACATTTGTCTGTACGGAACAGAAGAGGAAAAGCACCAAGTCTCGGCTTAAGGAACTGAGGAAATGCCACCCTGCTGGGATTCATAGGTCATGTCTTAGAGATATAATAGTATATTTTGACTTTCTGTGCTATAAAGCTACTATTATCAAGGCAAGATCTAGACATCATGCTGCTTAGTGACACATTTGATGACGCCCTTTGTAAAGTTCCATCCCTTGTTTATAACAAGGATATGTGGATATTTTAGTAAAAACTGGCATTAGAATATACTATTAGGGGCAATATGTAGTCTACTTTATATGCTGAGTTACAATTTAAATGTATATACCACTAAACAAGAGAAAAGAGAGATGATATGTTCCCTGAACTATAGCCTTCTGACTCCTCAGCAACTCCTGCACCCCCTTCCATCTACAGCTGTCTTGCTGAATTTTGCAAACAAATGCCCACAGGTGTGCTGTATAGGAGCAGGTGATAGAATAAGTAAATTCTAGACTTGGTCCTAACCTCTCTAACTCAGCTGCCTTCGGTACTGACATAAAAAGGTATTACCCAGAGATACATCCTAGAGTATGCTTTAGAAACAGGCTATTTCAAAGGTTTTGGTTTTATTATAAATAGCTAATGGAGAATTTAGTGAGCAGAGTATGATTGATCAACCTGAAGCCCATCTGAAATCTTAATAGCTGCTGCAAGTGACAGTGCCATGTTTCAGTGCCTTAAGCTGAAGAAGAAGAGGAGAGGAACTGATACCTGCCACCATGAAAGAGGAATTCGGAAAGAGGCCCCAAGAGATTCAGATGCAGCACAGGGGACCAGTGCCAGAGAAGGTCCTGCTGGGATGGTATGATTTAATTCACTGGCAACTCTGGAAGGAAGCGCAAGACCACAAGCAGCATCCAGAAAAAGTGCTGGTTGCAATACGAAGTGCGGGTGCTGTTATTGGTGGAACAACCACACAAGGAGTAGACAGCTGAGTTAAGCAGGCTGGTCCAAGCGTAGGTGCGGCTGGACAAGAGATACAGAGCCCTCCGCTGATATGTAGCCCAAGTGTGCCCTTGGACAGCAGATGACAGCCCGATGGAAGGTTTTGGCTAAGGTGGCTTGGGGCTGTTGTACAGGAGGCTGTCACATGACCCTGACTTTGGGAGTGATATGGAGTGGAGTTTGGAGGAAATCATGGATTACATTTTAAATAGTATTTTATTTCTTCTTTCCTTCCTTCAGTCTGCTAATTAAGGGATATCCCTCATAACTGGGATATGAGTGCACTAGCGAGGTTGAAGGTTTAATGCAGTGTATAGTGTTCCGCATGTATGCAACAATGGAGCAACAGCTCCAGGATGGATACCGCTGTGACAGATGCGACGCGGGTTGCTCTTCTGGAAGAAATCTGGAGGAGAAAGTTGCAACACTGGGCAGAACCGACAACCTTGAAAGGTGTCTTCTACTCCCTGCGCAGGTAGCTAATGGGATTGATGTGGGGGGTGGAGGAGCTAATCTGGATTATCAGGTAGAAAGATGAGTTATTGTAACCAGAGGGAGTGGTAGGGGCTCACAAAAAAGGAAGGCAAGCCCTGGGTTTGAGCACCCAAACAGATTTGCCAAGTTGGGTGAAGATGTGGGGGTGTCAAGCTCAGGGGTGGCAGCCCTGGATATCACTGCTATCCCTAACAGCCAGGAGGGCAGACCATCTGGGAGGGGTAGTAAGGGTAGTGCAGGAAGCCTAGACAGTTAGTGGTGGTAGGGGATTCTATAATCAGAAGGACTGATAGAATAATTTGTCGCCAGGATCACCTCAACTGAATGGTTTGCTTTCTCCCTGGTGCCAGGGTTCAGCATGTGGTGGACCGGGTTGATAAATTACTGGGAGGTCACAAATTATTGAACTTCGCTGAAGGTATTATTCTTTTAGCAGGGGATTTTAATTGTGTACTGAATCCCTCTGCTGATCACTCTGCGGGTTGAGGTTCTATCTCCTACTCATGTCTCAACTGAACAAATTTCTCCAGCAAAATAACCTGATGGATGTGTGGAGACTTTCCCATCCAACAGATAGAGATTACTCATACTATTCGACAGCTCACAGGTCCTATTCACGGATTTATATTTTTTTAGTGAGTAATTTTTCCTTAACCTTCCTCCCGCAGAGTAGTATTGGCAATATTCTTTGGTCTGAACAAGCACCAGTATACTTGTCCCTTTCCCTACCCAGGGGCGGACTGACAACTCATGGGGCCCCCGGGCAATAGGGGATCATGGGGCCCCTGTGTCCTTGCCCAAACTCAAAAAAGCCTATGAAAAAGGTACCAGGGGCATCTCATGGGGCCCCCTACTAACCCCTGGCCCTCGGGCAGTGCCCAAGTTTCCAAATGGTCAGTCCGCCCCTGTTCCTACCAGATCTGTGGACACAAGAGTGGACTGCTTCGCTTCTCCAAGATGATCTATATGCTCCAGTGACATTGGGCAAACCATAGACAACTTTATTATTGACCACCAAAATGATGATACCCCCGTTCCTATGTACTGGGAAGCATTCAGATGTGTGGTTCGAGGTATCTTCATTAACCAATTCAATACCGGGCAATTTTACACCTTCCTGCCCAGGCCATTTTTCAGGTTTCAGCGCTGTCACACTTTGAATGACAATTGCGCCGTCATACAACATTGTACCCAAACTAAAATTTTATCATTTTCTTCACACAACTAGAGCTTTCTTTTGGTGGTATTTAATCACTGCGGGGTTTTTATTTTTTGCTAAATTAACAAAAAAAGACCAAAAATTGTGAAAAAAAAACATGTTTTTCTTTGTTTCTGTTATAAAAGTTTACAAATAAATAATTGTTCTTCATAAATTTAGGCCAAGATGAATTCTGCTACATGTCTTTGGTGAAAATAACCCCGAGTTCACAAACTATGGTATCTGGAAATTGATCAATCCTGAAGTACTGACAGGCAATCTAATTTCTTGAGGTCCAAGAATGTCTGAACAGTACAGATATCCCCTAAATGACCCCTTTTTGTAAAGTAGACAGTCCGACGTACTTCATAAGAGGCATGGTGAGTTTTTTGAAGTTGTATTTTTTTTTGTCATCATTTTTCAGAAAATGAAAAAATTAAAAAAATTATTTTCACTATTTTTGTTTTTACATACTGTCACCAGTGCAGTACAGCATCATCATATAACTGGCATGGCGGCGAACAGGGACACTGACTGGTGACAGTATGAAAAAAAATATGTATATATATATATATATATATATATATATATATATATTTTTTTTTTTTAAGAATTTTTTTTCATATTTTACTATGACCAAAGTAGTACAATGTTACCATAGTAACATTGTACTACTTTGGGGAGGTGATCAGTATTTTTTTTTTTTTTTTTTACACAATTTGCTTATAGCAAAGTATTACTTTGCTATAAGCAAGCATTTACCTGAATGAAATCGATTCATTCAGGTTTTTTTTTTTTTTTTTTTTTTTTTGTGCTTAGCTGTGATTGATGTGCATGTGCTTAGCTGTGACTATTCACAGCTAGACACTAGTATACAATGGATGGCATGAATGAAGCCATCCATTGTATACAACTGTCATGTGACCTGCTGTGATTGGTCACAGCAGGTCACATGGTACCGGCAACAGGGGCCGGTACTCAGATCTGTCATCTGCCGGGTCTGAGGTATACGGCCGGTGACAGATCGCGCCGCTGCGCGACTCTGCAACCGCGCGAACTGCACATGTGCGGGAGGATGCCAAATGGCGTACACCCCGGAAAGGTAATGCATTTTTGCAGCCGCCAAATGGCTAAACATGGCTCTAGGCTTAAAAAAGATCGTTTGGCCCAAATAGCAGATCTCTCGACTCACATTTCCACTCTATAAAAATCTCATAAACTGACTCAATGTCCTTCTACTATGCTTGAGCTTTCAAACGCTAGACTTCGACTATTGGAACTCTTGGACCAAAGGACTATGGCTATCAGGGATAGGATGCGCAAACTGTTTTATGTCGAGGCTAATAAATGCTTTCCAGGGCGTTGCATGCCAGAAATAGCATTGCTTCTCTTACAAAACTGAAACGTCCTGACGGTCAATTTACGCATCTTCCGAAAGACATTAATTATATACTCAGTTCTTTCTATGAAAATCTGTATGGTTTGCCTTCTTGATCGGAAGGCATGTCCTCCGAGATCCAGACCCGGCGCCCGCTGTCCAGCCTGATGACCCGGCACCCGCTATCCAACCTGATGAACCAATACCTGCCATTCGGCCTGATGACCCGCTGCCCGTTATCCAGCCTAATGATCCTGCGCCTGCTGCTCTGCCTGATGACCTGATGCCCGCTATCCAGCCTAATGACCCGGCACCCGCTATTCAGCCTGAGGAACCGATACCTGCCATTCGGCCTGATGACCCGCTGCCCATTATCCAGCCTAATGATCCAGCACCCGCTACTCCGCCTGATGACCCGGTGCCCGCTATCCAGCCTAATGACCCGGTGCCCGCTATCCAGCCTGATGCCCCGGTGCCCATTATTCAGCCTGAGGAACCGATACCTGCCATTCAGCCTGATGACCCGCTGCCCGTTATCCAGCCTAATGATCGGCTTCCCGTTATCCAGCCTAATGATCCTGCGCCTGCTACTCTGTCTGATGAACCGATGCCCGCTATCCAGCCTGATGACCCGGTGCCCACTATCCAGCCTGATGACCCGGTTCCCGCTATCCAGCCTAATGACCCGATGCCTGTTATTTAGCCTGAGAAACTGATACCTGCCATTCGGCCTGATGACCCGCTGACTGTAATTCAGCCTAATAATCCTGCACCCGCTACTCCGCCTGATGAGCCGATGCCAGTTATTCAGACTAATGACCCGATGCCTGCTATCCAGCCTGATGATCCGGTGCCTGTTGCTCAGCCTGATGACCAGGTGACTGTTAATCCGTTGCCTGGTACCCAGCCTGATGAACTGGTGCCCGCTGTCCGGTTTGATGACCCGGTGCCTGTGGCCCGGTCTGCTGACCCGGTGCCTTTGGCTCATCCTGCCGACCCGATATTCAATGTCTGGCTTGATGTGCCTGTATCTGCTGCCCAGCCTGATGTGCCTCTGCCCGCTGCCCAGCCTGATGTGCCTCTGCCCGCTGCCCAGCCTGATGTGCCTCTGCCCGCTTCCCAGCTTGATGTGCCTCTGCCTGCTGCCCAGCTTGATGTGCCCGCTGCCCAGCTTGATGTGCCTCTGCCTGCTGCCTAGCCTGATGTGCCTCTGCCTGCTGCCCAGCCTGATGTGCCTCTGCCAGCTGCCCAGCCTGATGTGCCTCTGCCCGCTGCCCAGCTTGATGTGCCTCTGCCCAATGTGCCTCTGCCCACTGCCCAGCTTGTTGTGCCTCTGCCCGCTGCCCAGCTTGATGTGCCTCTGCCTGATGTGCCTCTGCCTGCTGCCCAGCTTGATATGCCTCTGCCCGCTGCCCAGCTTGATGTGCCTCTGTCCGCTGCCCAGCTTGATGACCCAGTGCTTACTGTCCAGCTAAACTGGCCAATACCTGATTCCCAGCCTGCCTCTGGAGATCCTGTGCCCAGCAACCTGCCTTCCTGTGTTCGGCTGCATAAAGATAAGTCTACCAGCAGGAAACCCAGCCAGGCACTTGACTCCGGCAGTGGGATATCCAGCCAGTTACCTGACCCGGGCAGTGGAACATTTTGCCCATTAAGGACTGTTTGGAGTGTCCTGAGGCCGGTCCTTAAAGGGGGGGGTACTGTCAGGAAAGGACTCATCGCTGGTTGCAGTACCGGGACATACCAGCAGGTGCCTTTTCAGCAGCCAGGATCTCACCTCCTGCAATCAAGTCATCACCTGAGGCTGATTGCAGGAGGTGTATTTAAACAGTAACCAGGCCTGCAAGCAGGGCCTTGGTGTTCCCATAAGCCTCTGCTACCTGTTACCTGTGATCCGCAATCCGCGCTGTGTCCCGTTTTCCTCTGCATCCCATGCTTGATCTCCCATGTACAGTTAGAAGAAAAGTATGTGAACCCCTTGGGATTACGTAGAGTTTTGCATGAATTGGGCATAAAATGTGCTCTGAACATCATCTAAGTCACAACAATAGAAGAACACAGTCTGCTGAAAATAATATTACACAAACATTAGATGTTGCCATGGTTTAATTGCACATAACATATAAACATTCACAGTGCAGGGAGGAAAAAGTATGTGAACCTTTGGACTTAATAACTGGTTGACCCTCCTTTGGCAGCAATAACCTCAACTAAACGTTTCCTGTAGTTGCAGATCAGATCTGCACAACGATTTGGAGTAATTTTGGACCACTCCTCTTCACAAAACTGTTTCAGTGTAGCAATATTCTTGGGATGTCTGGTATGAATCGCTCTCTTAAGGTCATGCCACAGCATTTCAATCGGGTTGAGGTCAGGACTCTGACTGGGCCGCTCCAGAAGGCGTATTCTGTGCTGTTGCAGCCATTGTTTTGTTGAATTACTTGTATGCTTTTGGGTCATTGTCCTGTTGCATCACCCATCCTCTGCGGAGCTTCAGTTGCCGGACAGATGGTCGTACGATTTCCTGCAAAATGTCTTGATAAACTCTGGAATTCATTTTCCCATCAATGACAACAATCTGTCCAGGCCCTGAGGCAGCAAAGCAGCCCCAAACCATGATGCTCCCTCCGCCATGTTTTACAGTGGGGATGAGGTTTTGATGTTGGTGTGGTGTGCTGTGCCTTTTTTTCTCCACACATAGTGTTGTGTGTTCTTCCCAAACAACTCAATCTTGGTTTCATCTGTCCACAGTATATTTTGCCAGTAGTGCTGTGGAACATCCAGGTGCTCTTTTGCAAACTTCAAACGTGCTGCAATATTCTTTTTGGACAGCAATGGCTTCCTCCGTGGTGTTCTCCCATTTACTCCATTCTTGTTTAATGTTTTCCTTATTGTAGATGTGTCAACAAAAATGTTAGCATGTGCCAGAAATTTCTGTAGGTCTTTAGCTGACACTAGGGATTCTTCTTTACCTCATGCAGCATTCTGCGCTGTGCTCTTGCAGTCATTTTTACAGGAGACCACGTCTAGGGAGAGTAGCAACAGTGCTAAACTTTCTCCATTTGTAGACAGTCTGTCTTACCGTGGACACATGAACATCAAGGCTTTTGGAGATACTTTTGTAACCCTTTCCAGCTTCATGCAAGTCAACAATTCTTGATCGTAGGTCTTCTAAGAGCTCTTTTCTGCGAGGCAGGGTTCACATCAGACAGTGCTTCTTGAAACCAGTAAACCCAAAACAGGTGTGTGTTTTTTAAGGGCAGGACAGCTGTCAGCAACACATCCAATATCATCACACTGATTGGAGTCAAGGTTGGCTCACTCCTGGCTCCAATTAGCTCTGGGAGAAGTCATTAAGCTAGGGCCTCACATACTTTTTCCTCCCTGCACTGTGAATATTTACATGTTATGTGCAATTAAACCATGGCAACATCTAATGTTTGTGTAGTATTATGTTCAGCAGACTGTGTTCTTCTATTGTTGTGACTTAGATGACGTTCAGAGCACATTTTATGCCCAATTCATGCAAAACTCCACGTAATCCCAAGGGGTTCACATACTTTTTCTTGCAACTGTATGACCCCGGCTAGCCTGACTACATTTGATTGCTGTAGTTGTATATATTAGGTGAAGGTTTTTGGTTATTTGGGTTTTGTTTGCACTGTGTGTTTTTGTATACTGGTGTAGCCCACAATAAATTATATTATCCACATCACTCCTGAAGCCTGATATTCCCTGTGTCAGTCCACACATCTCTGGTCATATCCGGGTTACTGACAGGTCTCTTATCAGATCGTATTTGGATTCGTTCTGACACTCACCAGGGGTGCCCCCTATACCTGTTACTATATATTCTTACCACGGAACATCTTACGTCAACAACCTGATATCCATGGCATTTTGGTTGGCCGCCATGACTATAAGCTTTCTTTGTATGCAGATGACCTCCTTTACATTACCAACCCCCTTGTATCCATTCCTTCCTTTGTGCGGACGTTTGGAGAGTTTTGGGGTATTAAGCAATTTTAAAGTGAACTATGATGAGACAGAAGCTTTGAACATTTCGTAACCTCCATCTTTGGTGTCTCATCTTCATTGCAGTTTCGCAGATGGCAACAGACGGCACCTGTCTTCAAACATATGACAAGCCACACATCTCATGGCTTGGTCGAGTGAATACCATCAAGATGGACATCTTATTGAAATTGTTATACACTTTTCAGGCTATCCCAATCCCTCCAACTCCAGATTTCTTTTTGTCTTTAAACAGGGCGATACGCGGTTTTCTGTGGTGCCAGAAACCTAGAAAGCGATCCACTATCCTATCATTACTGAAATGGAGGGGTGAGGTGGCCCTGCCCAATTTTCTGCTTTACTGTCATGCAGTCTCTCTGCTCAGAGTGACTGACTGGTACCATGGTCAATCTACCAAGTTATGGACTCAGTTGGAGAATGATCTTTGACCCCTGACCTTACATTCTTGCCTCGGTTGGAACCTGGACAGAGGCCTCAGAGAGATTTAATACCCCTTACTGTTCATGCAACTTGGGATACTTACATAAGGGCCTGGTGTCCTCTAGGCCAAGCTCTTTGACCCCATTGTTTGGGCTTGCATCATTCCCTTCCACACAACGGTGCTCTCGGTTCCTACGCTGGTGCCGCCTGGATTGTCCTCTATTGCGCCACACTTTCTGTGGCTGGACCCTTTTTCCCAAATTCTTCCCTCTTGTCATAGCTCATCACTTGCATTCTTAGAACATATGAAATATTATCTGATCAATACAGATCTTCTGACACAATCTTCTTCGGCTTTCAAATCTCTCCTATCCCAATCGTCTAGACCTGACCACACACTTTCGCAGGTATGCCAGATCTTACTGCGAGAGACATATCCGAATCCCCCTCTGTTCCTTTCTAAATGGCAACAGGAACTGCACACATCAGCGGACAGATTGGACTGGGACAAGATACTGGCTGTATCGTACAAATTGTCTGTATCTTCTTATGCTCATGAGCGATATTACAAAATCCTGTTTAGATGGTATCGTTGCCCTATGAGTCTGCATAAAATTGACCCATCTTTCCCTGAGATTTGCTGGAGATGCTTAGAAGAACCTGGTACCATGACCCATATTTGGGCCACTTGCCAAAAAATTTTACCTTTCTGGAAGAAAATACTCAAATTGTTTAATACATTAGTAGGAGACAACATTTCAAATGAACCTCGGATTACCATATTGTCTATGCTGCCAGGTTCATATAAGCAAATTAAAAGAAGTCTCATTCGACAATTTATTGCAGCCGCTCGTCCTGTGATTGCCAAGCATTGGAGTCAGACTGAAGCTTCGTCTATAGCTGAATGGACTTGTGAGGTTGACAAGATTGAATATATTGAACGGATGGGACGAGGATAAATCCATATAATTCAAGCTTATGTGGACAGTGTGGTCTCATTTCAGATTTTCAACGTGCTTTGACTCTTATTTGGGCTTTGGAATAAAAATTCTCATCCCTCCCCCCATGGGTTTTTGTGTGTTTTTTTGGTTTTCTCTCTTTCTTTTCTGTTTCCTACTTTTCTTTTGTCCTATCCAATAACGGCTTCACAGTATTTTGGTATCACTTATTTTACAGGGTAATTTGATATCACATGCTTCCCAAATTATATCTTTCTTAATTGAATTGGATATGATAGCCTAATTTTTCCCAATGTTTTGGCGACCTCTAGTGAAAGATGTTTTGCGCATCATTTTCCTCTTCTACTGCTCTATATTGTAATATATTGTGTTTATCATATGAGGTTATATTTTTGGCACAGGTATTCATATACTTTGTCCTTAAGAATCAATTTAAAGGACTAGGCTACAAGTTGACGGGAAGGACATCCACGGTGATATTCTCTGAAATATTACCTGTGCCATGCGCAACTCGGGAAAAACGGGGAGATTAGAGAACAAAATGCATGTCTAAAGACCTGGTGGTGTAAAGGATTTGGGTTTTTAGAGCACTGGGCTGCCTTTTCATTGGGGTGCAACCTATATGCTAGAGATGGTTGTCACCTAAATGGAAGGGAGTCTGCTGTGCTGGGGGAGAGGTTTATGGGGAGGCTGGAGGAGTATTTAAACTAATATCAAGGAGGGAAGGAGAATTAGATTAATGGGGCAAACAGATCAGACAGGGGTCCGTCCTTATTGGTGGGTGGAATAGGGAAAGATGGGGGAGGGCTATGGCAGATGATAAGAAGGTTCCCATGTTACAAACAACCAATGGAATTGGTACCATTTGTCAGTAGCCGACTGGCTGTAGCCTCTAGCGGCCCACTGGCCGGAATTCCCCAGGGCGCAGAGTCTAAGCCTCAGTCTGCTGGTTCACCAGAGCTCCTGATGGTGGGGATGGACTTGAAGCAGCCTGAGACCAGGTCGCGACCCCTGAGAAACACCAGCTGTGGTAGAGGCAGGTGCCAATGGCGTGGTGCAGGTGAGAGCCAGATGTGAAGAGGTATGCGTAGTCAGACAGGCCGGGTTGGCAACAGCGGAGCAAACAGTACGGAGTAGTAGGCAGAAGAATAACGGGTCACAAGCCAGGTTCAGTAACAGGAGGTCAGGCAATCAGGATCAGACAGAGAATGGTCAGGACGAGCCAGGGGTCAGGGCAGGAGAAGACAGCAGTATCAGAAGCAGGCTGCGTCAGCAACAAGGAAACAGGAACACAACATCAGCAGGAACACAGGTACAGGGACAAGACCATCAGGCAATTTGGAGATGCACAGGGCTGGTTTAAATAGGGCGCCCTGTGCTCTCATTGGTGCGGCTGCGATCTCTAGTGCGCATGCGCGGCCGCCGCCGCGATCGCCGAGAACTCAGTGCTCGCCGGCTAGGATGAGTCGTGATCTGCGCATGCACGCACCGCTGAGCGGCCGGGATCCCTGACATTGCCCCCCCTACGGGCAGCCTCCGGATGCCCAAGCGACATCTCCTTTGTGGATGGTTGCGCTGAAACTCATGGATTAATCTGGGAGCGTGGACATTCTGATCTGGTTCCCATGAATTCTCTTCTGGCCCGTAGCCTTTCCATTTGATCAGGTATTGAATCTGACCTCCTCTCCTCCTGGAAACCAAAATTGCCTCTATCTCGAACTCTTCTTCCCCATCAATGTCCAAGGCTACTGGAGGGCTTGATCTGCGATCCGGGAATGGATCAGGAGTTGCAGGTTTTAACAGCGATACATGGAAGCTACCTCGTTGATCTTCCGCTTTACCGAAAACGGGCCTATGAATTTGGGTGCCAGCTTCTTTGATAGACAGGCCATTCTCAGGTTGGTTGTTGCTAACCATACCTGATTTCCTGGGTGTAAGGTCAATTCCCCTCTTCTCCTTTTATCGAATGCTTTCTTGTTATCTTCTTGGGCCCGTGTTATTGCCTCTTGCAGTAATTTGTTATTAGATGTGAAAAATCTTACAGCATCCCGAGCTGCTGGCATTGGGTTTTCTGGAATCAGATCTGGAAGGAAAGTGGGGTGGAACCCATAGTTGGCGAAAAATGGTGATTGGTTGGTGGTGGAATGTTTTGCGTTATTATATGCAAACTCTGCTAACGGTAAGAGAGCCAACCAATTGTCCTGCAGAAAAGAGGTATAGCACCTGAGGTACTGCTCCAACGTCTGGTTGGTTCGCTCTGTCTGTCCATTCGTCTGTGGGTGGTATGCTCAGGAGAATGACAACTTGATCTCTAGCAGTTCACACAAGGCTCTCCAAAACCTTGATATGAATTGGACTCCACGGTCTGATACAATGTTCCTAGGAACTCCATGGAGCCTCACTACTTCTTTGATGAAGAGCTGAGCGGTCTCGGGAGCAGAGGGCGTGTCCTTGAGTGGCAAAAAATGGGCCATCTTGGATAGGCGGTCTACCACCACAAATATGGCAGTGTGGTTTTGAGAAGGTGGCAGGTCTAAAATAAAGTCCATGGACACCATACTCCATGGCCTGTCGGGCACTGGTAAAGGTCGTAGAAGGCCCCAAGCTTCCGTGTAGGCTTATTTCTGTTGCATATGGCACAGGTTTTGACGTAGACCTCACATTCCTTGGCCATACTCAGCCACCAAAATGTGCGCTGTGTTAGCTCTAATGTCTTGCTTATTCCGAAGTGTCCGGCCAAAGGGTGGTCGTGACAGTAGCCTAAGACCATGGTTCGAGCTTCTTCGGGTACCACGATTTGTTCCCCCTTCCATAACAACCCTTCCTTGTTTTGCACTGAGATTCCAGGTGGGTTAGGGGCCCCAATGGATGCGGCTTGTAGCTTGGACAGGAGCTCTGACTGTAATAGCAGGAAGTTACCTGCTGATAGGATGGTATCAGGTTTAGGGAGCTTCTTGGGGTCTTCAAACATTCGTGACAGAGTGTCGGGTTTAGAGTTCTTGGAGCTAGGCCGGTAAGTAATGTGAAATGAAAACCTCGAGAAAAACAGCACCCATCTAGCTTGTCGTGGTCTAAGGCATTTAGCTGTTCTGAGGTACTCCAAATTTTTGTGGTCAGTGTAGACCAGGACTGGATGCAGGGCTCCTTCCAGGAGGTACCTCCACTCTTCCAGCGCGACTTTAATCGCCAGAAGCTCTCGATCCCCAATATCATAATTCCTCTCGGCCGGAGTCAGTCTTCTGGAGAAGAAAGCTACTGGGTGCATGAGGTCCTTTACGCCTCCCCTTTGTGACAGAATCACCCCCACTGCATTTTCAGATGCATCCACCTCCAGGATGCATTCGGATGACTTAGGATGGGTGCAGCCGTGAATAACTTTTTCAGGGTCTCGAAGGCCGCCTGTGCTTCCGGTGTCCACTGAAAATGCGTCCCTGCTTTGGTAAGTTGTGTGATAGGTGCGACCAGGCCTGAGAAATTCTTAATGAATTTCCTATAAAAATTTGCGAAGCCAATAAAGCGTTGCACGACCTTCTTAACTGCTGGGACTGGCCATTCCAAGATCTCTGAGACTTTCTGGGGATCCATTGTGATTCCTGTGGTGGAGATGATTAGCACCAAGAATTGAATACTGTCTTGCTCGAAACAACATTTCTCTGCTTTGGCAAATAGTCCGTGCTGGCGAAGTCGCTCCAGCACATTCTTAACGTGACCACGATGTGCTTCCAGGGATGATGAAAAGATTAGGATGTCGTCAAGGTAGACGATCACGAAGATGTCCAGATAATCCCTGAAAATGTCATTGACAAAATGTTGAAAGGTGGCTGGGGCATTGCACAACCCAAATGGCATCACTAGGTACTCATAGTGCCCAAAACGGGTGCGGAAAGCTGTCTTCCACTCGTCCCCTTCCCGGATACGGACCAGATTATAGGCGCCCCTGAGATCTAGCTTCGTAAAAATGGAGGCTGTCTTCCGTCGCTGGAATAATTCCTGGACCAAGGGAAGCGGATAGCGTTTTTTAACCGTAATTTTATTTAATTTTCGGTAGTCCACACAGGGTCTCAGCGACTGATCTTTCTTTTCAACAAAGAAAATTCCTGCACCTGCGGGAGATGTGGACGGACGGATAAATCTCTTTTTGAGGCTCTCCTCGATGTACTCTTTCAAGGCTCCTAACTCCCGTTCGGAAAGAGGAAATATTCGGCCAAAAGGAATTTCAGAACCCAGTAGAAGGTCGATGGGGCAATCATATGCCCGATGTGGGGGAAGAATGTCTGCTCCCCATGGGCTGAACACATCCAGATAGGAGTGGTAGGCCGAAGGAATAGCCTGGGCTAATTCTTCCTCAGTGGCTACACAGCACAGAGATGGCATGGCTCCGGGGGTCTCGAGGCAACAGTGCTCTTGACAATAATGGGACGTAAACTGTATTGTACCCATTTTCCAGTCAATGTGAGGGTCATGGGCTCGTAGCCAAGGAAGTCCCAGGATTACTGGAAACAGAAGGGACGCAATGGAATTTGATGGTGAACTGCGAAGCCAAGGTCAATGAAGCAGCTACAGGCTCCTGAATCAATGATGGCCGTCACCGGTACAAGCCTTCCCGGAAGTTGGAAAGAGATGTGTATAGCTAAGTGAGTGGCGTTGTTGAGGCAGGGAGAAGACACCGTAGAAACAACTGAAGCACACTTATGCATCTTCTCTGGACAGGAACAGACTATATGGCCAGCTGCTCCGCAATATAAGCATAAGTTGTTCCGCCGGCGCCTCTGGCGCTCTTCAAATGTAAGTGACGGTCGCATTACTCCGATCTGCATTGGTTCAGCTTCCTCAGCCATTTCCTGATCTTGATCCTGATCTTGATTCCCGCTTGGGGAAGCAGGTTGGAGCGGAACCCGGGGTAACACCCATGTCGGCCTGAGATGGGAAGTGGCCTTTTCTTGCCAATGTTCCCGCAGCCTGCGGTCAATTTGAATGGCCACTGGAATTAACTCCTCCAGCGTGTCGGGTATACCAACTCTGGCCAATTCGTCCTTAAGTGGTTCAGACAAGCCTAGCCGAAATTGATGGCGCAAAGCTGCGTCGTTCCACTGTGTGTCCCCACTCCAGTGCCTGAATTCAGCCACATAATCCTCCGCCGCTCGGCGGCCTAGTTGCAGTGTATGTAGCGTTGCTTCGGCCGAAGCGACTCGCTGCGGATCGTCAAACAGTTGTGACAATGCTTTAAAAAAGGATGACACTGAATCTAGGTGGGAGTGCCGATCCTCCATCAGCCAATGGACCCAGCCTTGAGGTTCCCCCTGTAACAGCGATATAACAAACCCCACCTTAACTGATTTGGAGACAAAGGTTCTGGGTTGGAGATTAAAGTAAAGCAAGAGTTCTGGAAAGCCCTGAATTTCTTACAATCCCCATTGAAACTCTCAGGCGTAGGTACTAGAGTTTCAGTCAGTAGCTGACTGGCTGTAGCCTCTAGCAGCCCACTGGCCGGAATTCCCCAGGGCGCAGAGTCTAAGCCTCAGTCTGCTGGTTCACCAGAGCTCCTGATGGTGGGGATGGACTTGAAGCAGCCTGAGACCAGGTCGTGACCCCCGAGAAACACCAGCTGTGGTAGAGGCAGGTGCCAATGGCGTGGTGCAGGTGAGAGTCAGATGTGAAGAGGTATGCGTAGTCAGACAGGCCGGGTTGGCAACGGCGGAGCAAACAGTACGGAGTAGTAGGCAGAAGAATAACGGGTCACAAGCCAGGTTCAGTAACAGGAGGTCAGGCAATCAGGATCAGACAGAGAATGGTCAGGACGAGCCAGGGGTCAGGGCAGGAGAAGACAGCAGTATCAGAAGCAGGCTGGGTCAGCAACAAGGAAACCAGGAACACAGGATCAGCAGGAACACAGGTACAGGGACAAGACCATCAGGCAATTTGGAGATGCACAGGGCTGGTTTAAATAGGGCGCCCTGTGCTCTCATTGGTGCGGCTGCGATCGCTAGTGCGCATGCACGGCCGCTGCCGCGATCGCCGAGAACTCAGTGCTCGCCGGCTAGGACGAGTCGGTGATCTGCGCATGCACGCACCGCTGAGCGGCCGGGATCCCTGACACCATTTGTATGAAAATAAAAAATATGCAAAATACGTGTGCACAAGGTGACAAGTAATTAAAGTGTTCACCAATGCCAGAAGTTTGCCAAGCAAAGTAGGTGAGTTGGAAGGTTTGGTGCATGAAGAGAACTATAATTTAATTGGTATTGCTGAATTTTGGCTTCATTCTTCACATGACTGGGCCATTAATTTTCCTGGATATGTTCTTTTTCGGAGAGACAGGGTAAAATTGAAAGGTGGTTTTGTCTGTCTCTATGTGAGAAATGATCTCAGAGCAAGTGTGAAAGAGGACCTAGTTGATGGAGAGTGTGATGAGGCTGAAGCATTATGGGTGGAACTGCACATGGGGGTGTGTACTACAAAGGTAATCACTGGAGTTTGTTATAGGCCCCCCAGTGTTAATGAGGAAGTAGAGACTTAGCTCCTTCCACAGATCAAAAGGGCTGCGACAGTGATAATAACGGGAGTGTAATGGACCACCTGACAGCACCTCTATCAGTCCCCTGATAGAGCCTCCCCAGAGTGTGGAGTCTAAGTACCGGAGCACTTGTTCACCAGGGCCCCTGATGGTGGGGATGGACTTGGAGCGCTCCGGGACCAGGTCGCAGCTACCGGGTAACTCTACCAGAGGTAGAGGAGTCTGCCAGAGGCTCCTGTGGGTTAAGAGTCTGATGTGAGGGAGCCCGGGGATCCCTGAGGGATGGATGGATGAGCAAGATCAAACAGGCCGTGTCGGTAACTAGCGGGTCGGTGCGGTACAAGACGATAGGCAAAGGATAGTCGGGTCACATGCAGGGTCAATACCAGAAGATCAGATCTATAAGGGAGCATCCAGGAGCAGAGTCAGGCAAGCCAAGGGGTCAGGACAGGAGAAGGCAACAAGGTCAGACAATCCAGATCAGAGTACTCACAACACAGGCAACAGGATACGCAAAGACCATTCGGCAACAAGTGTCTGTTCAGGGCTGGTTTAAGTAGCCCGCCCTGCACCTGGCAGGGGCAGCCTAGGTCCTAGTGCCTGCCCAGTACTGTCATAGACGACGGGTGCACCTGGGTCCTAGTGCTCTGCTGCCTGCATGTCTTGACAGACACCTACGCATGTGTAGACCCATGCGTCGCGATGGTCCCTGACAGGGAGATTTTAACTACCTAGAAATTGACTGAGTAATGGTACTGCAGGAACAGTTATTGGGCAAAAATGTATAAACCTACTACAGGAATGATGCTCTGCTGGACCTGGTAATCTCAAACCATGCAGAGCTTATTACGAATTTCCACATAAAAGAACATCTGGGTAGCAGTTACCATAACATGATTTCATTTATTGTTAGCAGTAAACTTTAAGCACATATGGGAAAAATAAAAATGCTCAACTTTAAAAGAGCTAATTTTCCAAGGCTGAGAGCTGCTTTCCAAGACTTAGACTGGGAGGGAATATTAGCATTGATGAACACAACACAGAAATGGGAGTTTTTCAATAAGACTGTATATGAACACACTGCAAAATATATTCCCATGGGCAACAAGTTTAAAAGGCTAAAAATCAAACCTATGTGGCTTATGGCCAAAGTTAAAAAAAACTATAAATAATAAGAAAAGAGCTTTTATTAAATATAAAAATGAAGGAACGCTATCATCGTTTAAACATTACAAAGAATATAACAGAATATGCAAAAAGGAAATAAAGGCCACAAAAAACTTCTTCAGCTCTGTGTATACAAAGGAGCTCTTGTTCATAATGGGCATGGTATTGACAAAGCTCCAGATGTCCACATTGGCTCACAACTGATATGATCCAAAAATATTTAGACAGAATAAAAGGTGAATAAAGCACCTGGACCGGATGGCATACACCCACGGGTCCATAAAGAATTGAGCTCTGTCATTTCAAAGCCATTGTTTGGAAGCTACCCCACCCTCACCTAACTGCTGCTCTCCTTCATTCCTCCTACCACTCCATCCCCCACAGCCACTTCCTCCTGTACCACTACCCCCTGCCTCCTAGATTGTAAGCTCGAAAGAGTAGGGCCCTATAACCCCTCGTGTGCTGTTTGTGTTGCTGTAATGTTTCATGTATTGTCCACCCCTCTATTGTACAGCGCTGAGCAAACCCTTTGGCGCTATATAAACTCGATGTAATAATAATAATAATTGTTTCTAATTTTTAGGGACTCTTTAATGACTGACATAGGTCATACTCCAACTCAATTGGCGCAAGGAAATTGTGGTGCTTATATTTAAAAAGAGGTCAAAATCTTTACCAAGTAATTATAGACCTAATAACTTATATAGTTGGGAAGATACTGGAGAGTTTAATAAAAGACCATCTTTTAAGCAACAGACAGCATGGATTCATGAAAGACAGAAGCTGTCAAACAAATCTGATTTCTTTCTATGAGGAGGTGAGCAAAACCTTGGACAGAGGGGTGGCTGTGGACGTGGTATACTTGGATTTTGCAAAAGTGTTTGACACAGTTCACCACACACAGCTAATGTGTAAGGTAAAGTCTACAAGCTTGGAAAAATCAGTTTGTAAATGGATAGAAAACTGGCTAAAAGATCGTATTCGGAGAGTAGTGGTCAATGATTCATACTCTGAATGGTCTAGGGTTGTTAGTGGTGTACCCTAAGGTTCAGTGTAGGGACCCTTACTTTTTAATATATTTATAAATGATCTAGGGTCTGGGATTAAAAATACAATTTCAGTCTTTGCATATGACACCAAGCTTTGCAGTGGAATAATGTACTTACAGGATGTCTGCAACTTACAAGCCAACCTAAATGCACTGTTTAATTGAGCAACTATGTGACAAATGAGGTTTAATGTTGATAAATGTAAGGTTATGCACTTGGGGAATAGGAATATGCATGCATCATACATACTAGGGGGGGTACAACTGGGGTAATCAATGGTGGAGAAGGATCTGGAAGTTCTAGTTGATCATAAGCTTAATAATGGCATGTAATTGCAAGTTTCTAAAGGGAGCAAAATCCTCTCTTGTATTAAAAGAGGTATAGACTCCAGAGAGAGTGATATAATTTTACCCCTGTACAAATCATCAGTAAGACCTCATCTGGAATATGCAGTTCAATTTTGGGCACCAATTCACAAAAAGAACATTGAGGAATTGAAGAAAGTAAGAGAAGGGCAATCAAACTGATAAGAGGCATGAAGGAGTTCAGCTATGAGGAAAGATTAGAGGACCTGATTGTATTCTCTCTTGAGAAGAGGAGATTAAGGGGGGATATGATTAACATGCAGAAATACATCAGTGGTTCATATAGTGAACTCGGTGTAGCGTTTTTCACTTTGTGGTCATCACAGAGGACAAGGGGGCACACTTTACGTCTGCAGGAAAAGAAATTTAATCTCCAAACATAGAAAGGTTTCTTCACAGTAAGAGCTGTGAAAATGAGTTGGTTCTGGCCAGCTCAGTGGATTGCTTTATAAAAGAACTGGATTCTTTCTTGGATACACAGAATATAACTGGTTTCTAACATTCAGAGGTAAAGTTGATATAGGGAATATCCGATTACGTCTTGGGGGATCAGGAAGGAATTCTTCCCCTGCGGGGGACAATTTGGGACATGTTTTGCTGTTTTTTTTTTTGCTTTCCTCTGGATCAACTGTGGGTACAGGATTATACCCCTTTTTTTTTTGTTGAACTGGATGGACTTTTGTCTTTTTTCAGCCAGACTAACTATCTAACTATGTAACAGAGACCAGATGCTGAACTTCTCGGAAATGCTCTGGGCAATGGAAGATTTGGAGTTTCTAGACATTCCAGTATGGGAGCTGGATATCACCTACAGACGAGCTGGGCTCTCTTTGCCTGGTACTATCGGGAAGTACCAGCCGACAGCTCTGAAATCCCGGCTGCAGTGTCAGCAATGGGGCAGAGTAACAGTGTGCTTTGCTTACCTCCTTCCGCAGCTATGGAAGCAGAGCTCTTATGGTGGATGCAGCATGTGTTGACTCACTACACAGGACAAGCTTGGATGGAGGAATGAGTCCGGCACGCCAGATGAAGGTATGGGAGATAGAGAATCCAGCTCATCTACCCAGTGGCAGTTCAAGGACCACGGAAAGAAAGAAGCTGCCATCACTCCCCAGGCACAGATCCCAGAAAGCATGGATTTAATTGACTTTTCATTGGAAGATGTAACATTTACTGAGCTTCCAATGGAAGTGCTGGCAACAGGGCAGAGCTCTGCAAGCCTCTGTCCAGCACCGGTAACATCTCCTAGGTTCCAGGGACAGGAGATAGTGAGACTACCTTCAGCCACCAGCTCCAGAGACTTGGGATTTAATAGACTGTTCTGCTGAGGAGCAACAACTTAGTGAGCCTTCAGCAGAAGAGCTGGCATCAAGGTGGAGAGTTTATGACCTCTGCCTACAACAATCGGTGGCCCTGGAGGATTTGTGCGATGCCACCAAATTTTCATTTTACTTCCCAGTGAAAGAACTGGCATCAGGGCAGAGCACCTCTGCCCAGCACCCACAGCACTTCCAGAGCTCCAGGGAGCAGCAGGCCAATACAGTGGAACTCCTAACCCCAGCTGAAGCGCTGTCAGCAGGGCAGAGCACCGCTAGCCTCTGCCCATACACAGTCCCAGCAGAAGCGCTAGCAGCAGGACAGAGGGTCTACTACTTTGCCCAACACATACAGAGACACAGGAACCTCAGGGAGAAGTAGTCAGTGTTCATCTCCCCAACGGCGGTTCCACAGTCCGGGAGAGAAGGTGGTCTCCCCCCACCCCGGCGGCAGATCCACAGTCTGGGAGAGAAGGTGGTCATCCTTCCTCCCCAGTGGCAGTTCCACAGTCAGGGAGAGGAGGTGGTCATCCTGCCTCCCCACCAGTCAGCCAGAGCGGAGGAAACAGTTTTCCCTCCCCAGCCAAGATCTGTGCACCATGGAGACAGTACCAGAGAACTGTCGTCCCAGATACGGAATGAGGGTATGGGAAATGGAGCAACTGGCTCATCTCCCCAGTGGCAGTTCCACAGGTGGGGAGAGGAGTTGATTGAGTGAGTGCCACTGGTCTCTGCCTAGCACATTGTGTCTTAATGGCTCCATGGAGTCAGGGAAGTCAGCCCCTCTCCCTAGCAGCAGACCGAGTCGAACGGTAAAGACCTCTCCGCTGAAGCGCTGGCAGCCAGACAGAGGGTCCACAATTTCTACTTCACAACTACCAACGACTACTCTTCTGTGCGGCCAAAAATGGAGATTTTGTGGACCGACTATGGATTAATTCTGCCCGACTGACGCATATCCAGACCAAGTGGAAGTCTGGGACCTGGTTAGTCTTCTTGAGGGGTGAGAATTGTGGGGGGACTCTATTCTTTGTGGGGTGTTTGCCTGGGGGACCTTTTGGAGAAGTTTTACTTTGCATTCAAGCGTCTTTGGCCGATATAAATGCGCATGTGCAGAACACATTTTATACGTCCTCTGTGGGCGCTTGCTTTTTAGCCGCTGTTCAATAGTAAATCTCTGTGTGGAGTCCACTGACAGACGGCACTTGGTCGCGTCTACTGTGTTTAACAAACAGCACTAGGCATATCTTTATGTATTCTAATTTGATTTCCTTAGTTCTATTGATTCTATTTTTGTTTCTTATCCTTTATAATTATTTCTGTAATGATTTTACTTATTTCGAAGGTCTAGATAATATTTATTTTGACAGCTGAATGTAAAAATAAAGGTCTGCAATAAAAAAAAACTGCGTGGGGTCCCCCCCCCCCCATCCTAACCAAGCCCTTCGGGTCTGGTATGGATATTAAGAGGGAACTCCACGCCAAAATTAGAAAAAAAACAACGTGGGGTTCCCCCTAAAATCCATACTAGCCCCTTATCCGAGCATGCAGCCCGGCAGGTCAGGAAAGGGGAGGGGACGGGCGAGTGCCCCCCTCCTGAACCATACCAGGCCACATGCCCTCAATATGGGGGGGTGCTTTGGGGCAGGGGGGCTCCCCCCCCCAAAGCACCTTGTCCCCATGTTGATGGGGACAGGGGCCTCTTCCCCACAACCCTGGCCAGTGGTTTTGGGGGTCTGCGGGTGGGGAGGCTTATCAGAATCTGGAAGCCTTCTTTAACAAGGGGCCCCCAGAACCCGCCCCCCCCCCACGTGCGTGAGTCTGCAGTACATGGTACCGCTACTAATTCACAAAAAAAGCAAAAGTGTGGTATAAAAAAAAAATAGTACAGGGTCTTTGACAAGTCCTTTAATAAAACAATGTCCCCCGAAGTAGATCCAACGTCAATCATGCTGTCATGGTGGCGGCCCGAAAAAGAAAAAAAAAAAGTTCCGCACCCGACCGAGGCTAGCTGCCTTATGCAGGAGCCAGTCTTGCTGACAGTTCTTAAATAGGTAAGGGCGGGGCCAGCCAGGGACATCATCCGTTATGAGCAGGACCGTTCTATTTTAGCAACATCAACCCTGCTTTTTTTTTTCACCAAGATATCAAATGTACCTACTTGTTGTTGCTGTCCAAATAAATGTGGAATGTGTATTTGATCAATAAACATTTGGACTATGTATTTTTTGGGGGGATTATTTCATGTTCTAGTTGAATGTAGCACAGTGGCTAAATGGTTAGCCCTTCTACCTGGCAGTACTAGGGTCATTGGTTTGAATCCCAACCATGCTACCTCCTGCCTGGAGTTTGCATATTCTCCCTGTGCCTGTTTCCTCTGGGTACTCTGGTTTCCTCCCACACTCTAAAGACATGCTGGTAGGTTAATTGGATCCTGTCAAAATTGGCCCTAGTATATATATGAATGTAAGTTAGGGACCTTAGATAGTATGCCCCTTGAGGGTTAGGGCCTGATGTGAATTTACAACATATATATGTTAAGTGCTGCATAGATTGACAGCGCTATATAAGTATCTGAAATAAATGTACTAGCACCCCTAACACTTTTTTGCTAGCTATATAATATGCCCAAATCTTCCTTGTTAGAGTTCACATATGCAAGTATGTCCAAACTAACAAACCAAAAGCCCCCTATTGCACCAAGACCATGTTATGTACCAATGAATAGGTCATGTTCAATGTCCAGCTAGCTATTCTTTTTCTACAATCCTCTTAACAGTAATAAATTGGGCCCCCCAATTTATATTGACTTTGGGCCTTTACCGGCAAATATATATTTGCCAATGTCATATACACAGTAGAGCTGCAAGCATACATTCACCAATGCCAAATCCACAATAGAACTGCAAACATATATTTGCGAATGTTATATACACAATGGAGCCGCATGTAAAATTGCTATGGTGCACAAATAAAAGCCAAGACGGCTGTTGGAGGAGGTGCTAGAGCAGCTGTCATACCGGAAATACGTCATGGCGTTGGCGGAAGGACGTTTGCACACACCCGGAAGTGGTAGTGGGGAGTGTTAGTGGATGGGAGTGTAGTTAGGAGAGTTTAGTGGTAATTTGCAAGTCTATTTTTGAGCTTTGTGAATTGTTCTTTTGTGGAATTCCAGACCACATCTGGACATGGCGAGATCACTGTTCTCCACCAAGGAGCTGATCCTCATTTGCCAGGGAAACATTACTAATAATTGTAATTTCAGTTGAAAACATGTCCATTTCCTAGATCCAATGAGGTACATAGCAGAGGTTCAAGGTTCTTCCTAACTATACAGGTGGCACAGACACAAGCATACACCCCGGGCCACTGTTGGATATCACGGGGCACCGTACAGCATACCTGACAGCCCCCCCCCCCCCCCGCCAGAGAAAATATCCAAATTATATTTATGGTAAAAATACACTAAAATATTATTAATGGACATAATCCCAACCATATTCCTGTGAAATCTAAATGATAAAACTGTACTGAGTTCATAAATAAAGCTGTGTGTGTAATTGAGGTCTTGGGGCTCATTCACATGGGTGTTGTGGCCTGTAGAGTAGGAATCAGGGGTTAGTTTTTGTGGCTATCGCCGTTTACAGGCAACCTATGTTACACTATAAAAATGCTGCAGGTCATAATTTGACAAGCATATGGGTGCAGGTGTACAGCTCTGAACACAGACAGTGAGCATTCAGGGCCACTTCCCCATGCCTTCACACCTGTCAGATTAAAACCTGTGTTCATACAGCTTGCTGTGTCCACATAGTGTAACAGGTGGCTCTAGCCACATGAACAACCCACTCATTCATGCCGTACAGGCCAGAGGAACTGTGTGAATGGGGCATTTTGTACTTTTTTTTTTCCTCAGCTCATTAATTTCAATAGGCTGCCTGATGTGTGGGAACATGCAAAAATACTGCAAGCATATTATTTTAAGTATGTTGCACCTAACCGCACAGTAGTGTGGTGCCATGCGTTTTGGTGGCTGTGAATGGGTCTGTTTTTAATAGATGTGTGTAGGTGCAATTACGTTTTCATCATGGTACCTGCGCACATCTGCAAAGGGCATTGCATTTCTTTGCTGTGCTGGAAAATGTGTGTTCTTGCACGCGTTTCTGCACCACCAATGGTGTGAACAAGTCCTAAGGGCCAGTTTACACTATAGAAACAGTCTAGATGTGTTCCTGATGTGTTTTTGCATGCCCTTTTGGCATGCATGTTTAGTGTGTTCCAGTACATTTTGGATGCGTTTTGGACACGTTGCTTTGCATTTTTGTATCCCTTCCAGTTAGTTTTTTCTACTTTCTTTTTATTCAATTTAATTAGGGACATGTGCGTTTTAGTACATTCAAGGGCGTTTCAACGCGTTCCAGTACAGTTCTGTGCATAAACAATATAACATGATGAACTTTGTTTACAGCACCTGCAATGCACTGAAAATGCAAGTGCCGATGTGAATTATGACATTGACAACCATATAACCTTCTTTGTGATGCCGAAAAAGCAACTGAAACACATGTAGTGTGAACTGGCCCTAAAGATTATTAGAAGTAAGGGAACGGGACTGACCAGGAATTGTGAATTCAGTCAGACTAGTGGTGAGATACAATCAGCAATCGTATAATAATGTGAGATCTGAGCTGTAGATGATAGAAAATGAGACACATTCACTTGATCAGTAAATAAATAGTTAAAAAGAGTGGGGCAGTGATCCATAGATTTGCATATGGGACAGGTGATGATGGGGTGGGGGAGGGGGTCAAGTTGTATAAGGAGACAAGTTTAAAAGAAGATAAAAAAAGTTACAATGAAATATACACAGCATGAAACTTGCACATTTCAAACTTGTCAGAAGAACAGGATGCAGGTAAGAGTCACCCCCTTTCCACTTTCTAGTCATTAGGCAAAATCTTAATTGATTGATCAATAGTCCTGTCACTGACACAACCCAGAAAATTTATCTCCATTTTTTTAACATACATAAATGTCAAGGAGTTTATAATCTAAGGGCAGAAACTCAGCCATGTACTAGGCCCAATTAACCTAACAGCATGTCTTTGGAATGTTGGCAGAAACACATCCATACAGGGAAAGCATGCAAACTGGGATGCAGCCATCACCAGGATTAGAACCCATGACCACAGTGCTGTAAGTTCTGAGTTCTAACCACTAAGCCACTGTATGTGCTCCAATGTAGAATAGTTACATTGTTTACAAATGATAAAGCGAGCGCTGGTCAAATTATATAGACTACTAACATGGTATTACACAAGATAAATATAAATATAGATAAAGATATGAAGGTAGCAGCTAGCACTCAGGGTATTGGCAACAGTCTCAGAATAGAAATATGTTAAAGTAATAGGCAGCGCTATAAATGCATGTTATCAATCATAAACGCATGTAAAATCCAAAAAGTGCAATAATTTATTTCAGGTACTTATATAGCGCTGTCATTTTACGCAGTGCTTTACACATATATTGTACATTCACATCAGTCCCTAACCCTCAAGGGGCGTACAATCTAAGGTCCCTAACTCACATTCATACTTACACATACTAGGGCCAATTTGGAGGGGAATCAATTCACCTACCAGCATGTCTTTGGAGTGTGGGAAGAAACTGGAGTACTCGGAGGAAACCTAAGCAAGCACAGGGAGAACATGCAAACTCCATGCAGGAGATGAGGTGCCATGGTCAGTAACCGAACCCATGACCCATTTACTGCAAGGCAGACGTGCTAACCATTAAGCCACTGTGCCAACCATTAATAGTTATGTAAACTGGTAAATGGTGCTAAAAAAAAGTTCATATAATCATTCCTGAATAATGGAATGTCCTTGGTGTTTACCTTTCACGAGTTCATGCACTACTAACCGTCACGGATAACCCGTACGTGCCATTCATAGGCACTCTCTGAGTTGGTACTCTCACACGAAGGACATTCCATTATTCAGGAATGATTATCTGAACTTATTTTAGCACCATTTACCATTTTACATTATTATTGCAATTATTTGCACTTTTTGGATTTTACATGCGTTCATTATTGATCACATGCATTTATAGCACTGCACTATGACTTTATCATAGATTAGTTACATGATTAAAGAGAAGGAAGCTATATCATTATATTGGGAATTTAGAACATTCCAAATTATTTGAGATATAAGTGTGAAAATGTTTAACATTTGAAAATAGAATGTTTGACATCCATTAGTAAATGCATTAGTTGTCTGATCATTTTGGAGAAACAGCAAAAAAAAATTAAAATTATAATATAGGTGTACTTTTTATGTTACATTCTAAGTATTCTCATATGCAAACAGAAAAATGCCAAAGGGACAAAGCCCGCTCTTGTGTGCCACCTAGCGAACATATCCGGTATTGCACAAATGTGCTAGACGCGATTCCACATTTACTAATAGGAAAGTAGACACTTTTTAATGAGATTGCTAGACGCCTCTCAGAAGACTGACATGTCTTAATTGATTTAATTGAGTCTGCCTGAATGTTCAGAGTCTGCTGGTAGACTCAATTTAGAAGCATATTTGTGCTCCCAAATACGAATACAAAATCTGTTGTGCCTGTCCAAAAGGGATAAAGGGCAGATTAAATCACATCTCATTTTGTGAGAGCGTGACATAGGGTCAAGAGCTAAAGGAAATTTATTTCTCCCAACATCTATGCACTCTTTTTTTTCTAGGCATTTCCAATCCCCTATTTCCTTTCCTTGGCATTTCCTTGGAGGATGAAACATAATGTTACTTCAATCCAGAGCTTATATAAAAATAGTTATATAAAAATGGCTGAACTGTTCCCTTTTACTACTTGAAGAATAATTACAATATTCCAGAGCAAATTATACTACTACATAAAAATTAAACATTTAATTTCCTTTGTAAAAAAACAATCTGTTAAAGTATGTGCACCTGCTACCTTTGAACAAAAATGCAAAACAGGTCAAAGTATGATATCTTATCTATTCTCCCAATTTACTATCACCCTTTATGATGCCCCCCTCTTCCTACACCATTAAATGGGGAGCAGGAAAAACAATTATTAACCGCTAAGGACTTGAACTCTTTTTGGACAAGTGTATGTAAAAGCTCATAAATTGTATTCGCTGTAGACACTAGCTATAAGCTTTTATTTAAAGGTATACCTATATTTCCTCTTGCATATCCATGATGATTCCCTCACATCTTGAAACTTGTTTTAGAGGCTTCTATATACAGGGTACCTTTAAGCATATTTGCTGCGATTGTCCTGATGTGCAAACTGTTTGGATCCATATATACCAAACAGCGGATACAGTGCTAGGCAGACACTTCTGGATGAATTAATATCTTTGCAAAAAACAGGACAACTGCAGTAAAACTCAATTTATGTTAGTATATCATATTTTCAAAGCAGCTAAAAGGGCCATTTTCAATGGGTAGATAACACCATCACTAGTCCTATACAGAATTTCAGAACAGAGTTTCTCTACATGTGTTTGAAAAAACTTAAAACTGTGCAGGACAACAATCTTGACAAGTTTCAACAAATTTGGATGCCCTGAAGAGACAATTTTTTACCTAACACTTTCAATTGAAATCTACTTGCCATTTGGGTAAATCTCTCTAAAGTCATAAACTAATTTATGGACTTCCACTATGGCTTATTCCCTCTCTCTCTTAACCCTCCCCCCTATAGACTATTCATTATGGCGTATTCCCCATCTCTCTTAACCCTTCCCCCACCCTATATGGCCTGTGTTGTTTCCCCCCTTTCTCTCCATTTCTGTCTTTCTTTTATACCTTTCTCTTCACTGGATAGTTTCTCATACCCTATGTTCCCTTTGCTCACTTTCCTAGTCCCCCCCTACAATATCCAAATATCACCTTCATAGTTTTTCTTATCGGTCAAGGGTCTCCAAACTTTCTAAACAAATGGATAGTTTACTGTCTTTCAAACTTCAAGGGGGCCGGACTGTGGCAAGTGGGAGTAGAAAATGTCCTGGTGTCAGTGGGAGTAAACAATGCCCCAACTTTGGTATTAGGAGAGGAATATTGCCTCATCATTGGTGTCAATGGGAGGAATAGTGCCCCATTATCAGTTAGTGGCAGGAACTATGCCCCACTGTTGCTGACATTGGGGGGAATAATGCTTCAAGGGCCGGATAAAAGCAAGTAGAGGGCCCACTGTGGAGACCAGTGTTATAGGTCTTAGACTATAAGTGAGATAAATATAATATATTTAGAATGTCTTGAATATGATTATTAGTGATATTCCTACAGAAAACTGCTTTGAAAGTTTGTAAATTTTCCAGCAAAAATGTATTGAAAAGGAAGGTGCATTGGGGTGCTTTTCAGAAAGACTGGCACCACATTGCACCATCACATATAAACGTAGTGTGGCACTGTGAATGCAGCTTTAAGGAGACAAGAAGACCAGGGGTGATCCAAGCAGTTCATGACTTCCCAGAATTGACTTAGTTTAGCCTGACATACTTAGTTCACTATATTTAGTTAGACATTTTCTGTGTTTTGTTACTGTTTTAAGTGTTACCCTCGTTGAACAAAAAGCATGCCCACCTCAGCCTCAGAAATGACACTACGAGTGCTTGCTCCACTGACATAAATTCCACCACTGGTATCTTCATGAATTCGGATGTTGGATTTTCTATGACGAGAGTCAGGGTCGCGGCAAACGTCAAAAAGATCCAAAATCTCTTCATTATAGAGCTAAAATAGAAATAAAAGTAGAAAAATATGTTTAAAATTGATACAAATAGGAATCGACCAAATACAGACCACAGATAAGAATTAATGATTGATTACATGTTGATTTTTTTAGTAACTCTAACATTAATTATGTAAATAACCAATTTAACTGATGCATGTATATATGAACAAGCATTGTGTGAGACCCTGTTTAAATTATACTTATTCAATTTAAATCTATAAACTGTATTTGCTAAACAAAAACCATAGAATTTGGAGTTATTTCATAACAATTTTCCCTCAAAACACTAACGTAGGAGAATCTGTCCTTTACTTTTTGGTGAGACACTCTGACTAGGGTCAACCACAACCACACTAAAGACAAGATGTTATTGTGAAGTATAGATAACAGGAATCTTGCTTCAAATGGTAGGAGAATGATAACTTTTCAAACTTGCAGGAACAGAAAACATCCACATACCTGTACATTTAGATGATACATTGCTTTCTGCCCCAGGAATTCTTTTCTGAAAACTACCTGTGCTGATCTTACAGTGCATAGAGCAATACCTTACCCTTGGCCTCTCTCACACCAACCCTACCTGTAATCTAAACATTGATCCCCACACTGACCTTTCCTTTAACCCTAACACTGACCCTTGAACTAAACCTCCCTGACATCCTGACGCTAACCCTTCCACCAGTCCTTTTTATTACCCTCTCACTGACTCTTCATCTAACCTTCCCTGTAATCCCAAAACTAGCTTTTCTATAACCTAACACTAATTATCCTTGTAACCCTAGCACTACCCTCCCTGAAACCCCCAACTCTCACCTTTCCACTAACCCTTCAACTAACCCTTCCACTAACCCTTGATGTAACCATAACAGTTATTCTCCAACTAATGCTCCCGGTAATCTCAGCACTACCCCTCTGAACCATCCTCACTGTAAACCTAAAGCTCACCATTAGAGATGAGCGAAGTATTCAAAAATTCGATTCGACTGATTCGGCGAATTCGTGGACAATATTCGATTCGAGTCGAATATATTCGCTGTGAATTTAACTTAAAAAAGGGTGTTTCTAGGCTTCAGAGAGACTTAATATTAGTGCAGAACACTGTACCTTTAATTTAAATGCCCTTGGAGTCTGCTGGGGAAGAGAAATAATACTGTCAGTCAGTATGACATGCAGATGAGTGCCGTCGATCTTAGAATCACCGCACACTTCACTCATTTGGCCAGTCACGGGGCCAAAACCAGTGTTTGGAGCCACAGTGTGGCGGTGGAGGCAGCAGCAATGGGAGGCCATACAGCAACCTATGACAAAATGGAAACCAGCAGGAGTGTGAGGAGACCTCAAAGTGGCACATGGCAGAGTGGGAGCAATGGGAGGCAGTACAGGGACCCATGTCACACTGTGGACCCAGCAGCAGCGTGACGAGGCGGTACGGGGGCCCATGGCAGATTTGGGGCCTGGCAGCACCTATGGGAGGCCTGTAATCTGCCAGCAACCTATGACAAAATGGAAAACAGCAGGAGTGTGAGGAGACCTCAAAGTGGCACATGGCAGAGTGGGAGCAATGGGAGGCGGTACAGGGACCCATGTCACACTGTGGACCCAGCAGCAGCGTGACCAGGCGGTACGGGGGCCCATGGCAGATTACAGGCCTGGCAGCAGCAATGGGAGGCCCGTAATCTGTCAGCACCCTATGACAAAAAATGGAACACACCAGCAGTGTGTGAGGAGACCTGAAAGTGGCACATGGCAGAGTGTGGCGATGGAGACAGCAGCAATGGGAGGCCGTACAGGGACCCATGAGAGACTCTGGACCTGGCAGCAGCATGAGGAGGCGGTATAGGGGCCCATGGCAGATTAGGGGCCTGGCAGCAGCTATAGGAGGCCCGTAATCTGCCAGCACCCTATGATAAAAAATTCAACACACCAGCAGTGTGTGAGGAGACCTGAAAGTGGCACATGGCAGAGTGTGGCGATGGAGACAGCAGCAATGGGAGGCCGTACAGGGACCCATGAGAGACTCTGGACCTGGCAGCAGCATGAGGAGGTGGTATAGGGGCCCATGGCAGATTAGGGGCCTGGCAGCAGCTATGGGAGGCCCGTAATCTGCCAGCACCCTATGTCAAAAAATTCAACACACCAGCAGTGTGAGGAGACCTGAAAGTGGCACATGGCACAGTGTGGCGATGGAGACAGCAGCAATGGGAGGCCGTACAGGGACCCATGACAGACTCTGGACTTGGCAGCAGCATGAGGAGGCGGTATAGGGGCCCATGGCAGATTAGGGGCCTGGCAGCAGCTATGGGATGCCCGTAATCTGCCAGCACCCTATGTCAAAAAATTGAACACACCAGCAGTGTGAGGAGACCTGAAAGTGGCACATGTTTGGGGCATGATTCATGGCGGATTTAGTCAGTTGTGTCAGGAACTGGTGGTTTGAAATCCAGACTAATCCACGCCTGATTCATTTTCACAAACGTGAGTCTCTCCACACTTTGGGTGGACAGTCGTGTCCTCCGCGGAGTTGCAATACCTCCTGCCGCACTAAACACGCGCTCCGATGCCACGCTACTGGCCGGGCATGACAGCCTTTCAAGGGCAAATTCAGCTAGTTGGGGCCAAAGGTCAAGTTTCGTTGCCCAGTAGTCAAGGGGATTGTCTACCTCGGTTGGCAGGGTGCTGTCCAAGTAGGCCTAAGCCTGTTGTTTGAGGTCCTGCTCCAGGTCCACCTGATGCTGCTGCTGCTGCGGCTGGTTAGTAGTTTCCTCACTGCGCTGGTGAAGAAAGCTACTCATCATCGACTGCAGACTGAGGCAGCCGCTGCTGGTGGAACTGCCACTGCTCCTACCACCCCACCCCTCCCCTGCTGCCATGGCAGCGTAACGCGAGCGCACAGGGCCCACAGTGTCTGAGGATGGACGTTGGCGCAGACAGGCAGAGACCAGCTGACTACATAGGTGGTATTTATAGTACGTTATTTTGGCCTCCCTCTCAGCAGGTGTGAAAAAGGCCACCATTTTGGAACGGTAGCGAGGGTCCAACAAGGTGGACAGCCAAAAGTCATCCCTCTGTCTGATGGTTATTATTCGGCTGTCGGTACGCAAGCAAGCGAGCATGCTATGGGCCATTTGTGCCAAGGAATGTGAGGGACTCCCTGCCTCCATCTCCACAGCATACTGCCACGGCGCGTCTGGGTCCTCTGTCTCCTCTTCCTCCTCCTCTACCAGATGCTCCTGCTCCTCCACTCCTGTCCGCTGAGTGGAAAAACCACCCATTTCACTCAATAATTCCTGAGCACAAATGTCCTCCTCTACCTCCTCCTCTTCTTCCTGTCCTGCCCCCACAGGGGTCATGTGGCGTTGAGATCTGTGCGCCACGTCTACCGCACCCTGACCAGCCATTATTAACAGCATTTGTTCCAGGACGTGCAACAGAGGAATGACGTCGTTCATCCCATAGTCCTGCCGACTCACGAATAGCGTGGCCTCCTCAAAGGGCCTGAGCAAGAGCAGGTGTCACGCATGAGCTGCCAATGGCTGACATCTAAGTTACACAGGGAGTACCTTTATCCGCTTTTAACATCAGGAAATCTGTGATGGCCTTTTGCTGTTCGTAAAGGCGGTCTAACATATGTAGGGTTGAATTCCACCTTGTTGCAACGTCACAGCATGAAGAGTCGGTACGGGGGCCCATGGCAGATTACGGGCCTGGCAGCAGCAATGGGAGGCCCGTAATCTGCCAGCACCCTATGTCAAAAAATTCAACACACCAGCAGTGTGTGAGGAGACCTGAAAGTGGCACATGGCAGAGTGTGGCGATGGAGACAGCAGCAATGGGAGGCCGTACAGGGACCCATGAGAGACTCTGGACCTGGCAGCAGCATGAGGAGGCGGTATAGGGGCCCATGGCAGATTAGGGGCCTGGCAGCAGCTATAGGAGGCCCGTAATCTGCCAGCACCCTATGTCAAAAAATTCAACACACCAGCAGTGTGAGGAGACCTGAAAGTGGCACATGGCATGAGACACTGTGGACCTGGCAGCAGCATGAGGAGGCGGTATATAGGGGCCCATGGCAGATTAGGGGCCTGGCAGCAGCTATGGGAGGCCCGTAATCTGCCAGCACCCTATGTCAAAAAATTCAACACACCAGCAGTGTGTGAGGAGACCTGAAAGTGGCACATGGCAGAGTGTGGCGATGGAGACAGCAGCAATGGGAGGCCGTACAGGGACCCATGAGAGACTCTGGACCTGGCAGCAGCATGAGGAGGCGGTATAGGGGCCCATGGCAGATTAGGGGCCTGGCAGCAGCTATAGGAGGCCCGTAATCTGCCAGCACCCTATGTCAAAAAATTCAACACACCAGCAGTGTGAGGAGACCTGAAAGTGGCACATGGCATGAGACACTGTGGACCTGGCAGCAGCATGAGGAGGCGGTATATAGGGGCCCATGGCAGACTAGGGGCCTGGCAGCAGCTATGGGAGGCCCGTAATCTGCCAGCACCCTATGTCAAAAAATTCAACACACCAGCAGTGTGTGAGGAGACCTGAAAGTGGCACATGGCAGAGTGTGGCGATGGAGACAGCAGCAATGGGAGGTCGTACAGGGACCCATGACAGACTCTGGACTTGGCAGCAGCATGAGGAGGCGGTATATAGGGGCCCATGGCAGATTAGGGGCCTGGCAGCAGCTATGGGAGGCCCGTAATCTGCCAGCACCCTATGTCAAAAAATTCAACACACCAGCAGTGTGTGAGGAGACCTGAAAGTGGCACATGGCAGAGTGTGGCGATGGAGACAGCAGCAATGGGAGGCCGTACAGGGACCCATGAGAGACTCTGGACCTGGCAGCAGCATGAGGAGGCGGTATAGGGGCCCATGGCAGATTAGGGGCCTGGCAGCAGCTATAGGAGGCCCGTAATCTGCCAGCACCCTATGTCAAAAAATTCAACACACCAGCAGTGTGAGGAGACCTGAAAGTGGCACATGGCATAAGAGACTGTGGACCTGGCAGCAGCATGAGGAGGCGGTATAGGGGCCCATGGCAGATTAGGGGTCTGGCAGCAGCTATGGGAGGCCCGTAATCTGCCAGCACCCTATGACAAAAAATGGAACACACCAGCAGTGTGTGAGGAGACCTGAAAGTGGCACATGTTTGAGGCATGATTCATGGCGGATTTAGTCAGTTGTGTCAGGAACTGGTGGTTTGAAATCCAGACTAATCCACGCCTGATTCATTTTCACAAACGTGAGTCTCTCCACACTTTGGGTGGACAGTCGTGTCCTCCGCGGAGTTACAATACCTCCTGCGGCACTAAACACGCGCTCCGATGCCACGCTACTGGCCGGGCATGACAGCCTTTCAAGGGCAAATTCAGCTAGTTGGGGCCAAAGGTCAAGTTTCGTTGCCCAGTAGTCAAGGGGATTGTCTACCTCGGTTGGCAGGGTGCTGTCCAAGTAGGCCCAAGCCTGTTGTTTGAGGTCCTGCTCCAGGTCCACCTGATGCTGCTGCTGCTGCTGCTGCGGCTGGTTAGTAGTTTCCTCACTGCGCTGGTGAAGAAAGCTACTCATCATCGACTGCAGACTGAGGCAGCCGCTGCTGGTGGAGCTGCCACTGCTCCTACCACCCCACCCCTCCCCTGCTGCCATGGCAGCGGAACGCGAGCGCACAGGGCCCACAGTGTCTGAGGATGGACGTTGGCGCACAAAGGCAGAGACCAGCTGACTACATAGGTGGTTTTTATAGTACGTTATTTTGGCCTCCCTCTCAGCAGGTGTGAAAAAGGCTACCATTTTTGAACGGTAGCGAGGGTCCAACAAGGTGGACAGCCAAAAGTCATCCCTCTGTCTGATGGTTATTATTCGGCTGTCGCTACGCAAGCAACCGAGCATGCTATGGGCCATTTGTGCCAAGGAATGCGAGGGACTCCCTGCCTCCATCTCCACAGCATACTGCCACGGTGCGTCTGGGTCCTCTGTCTCCTCCTCCTCCTCTACCAGATGCTCCTGCTCCTCCACTCTTGTCCGCTGAGTGGAAAAACCACCCATTTCACTCAATAATTCCTGAGCACAAATGTCCTCCTCTACCTCCTCCTCTTCTTCCTGTCCTGCCCCCACAGGGGTCATGTGGCGTTGAGATCTGTGCGCCACGTCTACCGCACCCTGACCAGCCATTGTTAACAGCATTTGTTCAAGGACGTGCAACAGAGGAATGACGTCGTTCATCCCATAGTCCTGCCGACTCACGAATAGCGTGGCCTCCTCAAAGGGCCTGAGCAAGCGGCAGGTGTCACGCATGAGCTGCCAATGGCTGACATCGAAGTTACACAGGGGAGTACCTTTATCCGCTTGTAACATCAGGAAATCGGTGATGGCCTTTCGCTGCTCGTAAAGGCGGTCTAACATGTGTAGGGTTGAATTCCACCTTGTTGCAACGTCGCAGATCAGGCGATGATGTGGAATTCCGTTCTGCCGCTGCAGCTCAAGGAGGGTGTGCTTTGCGGTGTAGGAATGGCTGAAATGCATGCAAAGTTTACGTGACATTTTAAGGATGTCTTGCAGTGGGATGGTGGATTTTAGGAACCGCTTCACAACCAGATTGAACACGTGAGCCATGCATGGCGCATGGCACAACCTTCCTTGACGCAGAGCAGACACCATGTTCTTTCCGTTGTCGGTCAACATGGTTCCGATTTTCAGTTTGCGCGGAGACAGCCATCTGTCGATTTCTCTGTTCATTACACTGAGAAGTTCCTCCCCTGTGTGACTACGTTCGCCAAGGCATACCAGGTGCAGAACAGCGTGACACCGTTGCGCCCTGCACATGTGATATGCCGGTCGGGTAATGGGACTTGGCACGGGGGTGGCGGCTGAGGACACGGCGGAAGAAGAGGTGGTAGAGGCGGACATCTTTTGTGGACCAAGGACGTGCAAACGTGGAGGCAAGAGCGGCGTGACCTGTCCAAGTTGCTGGTGCGGCTGTGACGGCACCACGTTCACCCAGTGGGCCGTAAATGACATGTACTGTCCCTGACCGTAGTTACAGCTCCACACGTCGGCGCTGCCGTGCACTTTGGCAGAGACCGACATGCTCAAAGACTGGCCCACCATCTCTTCTACATGTGAATGCAGGGCTGGCACTGCCTTTTTGGCGAAGAAATGACGGCTTGGCACTCTCCACCGCGGCGCGGCACAAGCCATCATTTCTCGGAAAGGTGCTGAGTCCACCACTTGGAAAGGGAGGGACTGCAGCACCAGCAACTTGGACAGGAGGACGTTCAGCTTTTGCACCGTCGGGTGCGTGCTCGCAAACTGTTGTCTCTTGGAAACGGATTCCAAGAAAGACTGCTGACGGAATCCGTGAAGAGGAGTAGCAGGAGAAGGAGCATCTGAACGAGCGGAAGATGCCAACGAGCGACAACTCCCCTCAGCAGAGGTGTTGGAGCCTTGACTGGCTGATGGAGGGCGATTGACGTCGGGTGACGGAGCAAGTAACGGAGTGGGTGATGGAGCGGGGGCTGGGGCGGGCAGAACCGCCGTATCTTTATCACGGTTTTCCCAGGCCACCAAATGGCGACGCTGCATATGCTGCCGCAACGCTGTAGTCCCAACATGGGCCCCCTGGCCACGCTTGACTTTCTGGCCACATAGTCGACATACGACTACGTTTACTTCCTCGGGCGGCTTGACGAAAAATTGCCACACCGCCGAGTAGGAAACTTTGCCCCCGATACTCCTCACTGGCTGACTGCTGCTTCCTCCGTGCACACCGGCACCACTACTGGCCGTGGTGGTAGGCTGCAGTGGAGCTGGTGCTCTACTCCGTGGCCGTTTGCCTCCACTGACACTGCTGCGACCCTGCTGCCTCCTGGGCAACCCACCGACTGTTTCGCTCGCTGCCAAGCTGCCACCCTCTTCTCCTGATGATGCGGAAGAAATTGCCTGATGACGACGAGGCTGCCAAGTGCGATCAACCTCCTCATCATCAAGTAGGGTCTCCGCCTCACTACTAGCCCCCTCGGCTGCGTCTGGGTCAGGAGACAGACCTGTCTCTAGACCGGCTACCGAGCCACTCTCCTCGCCACTACTTCTTCGCCTGGCTGCTGAAAAGGCGGATGTCTCCCCCCGTTCCTGACCGCCCTCTGTTAGCTCTTCCTCACTGTACAGTGGGGCTGAGCCCACAGCATGCGATACTTCGCTTGGTGAGGGAACACCAAAGGACAGGGGCAGGTAGAGGACACGTGATTTCAGTGGGCTTGGTCCCGGGCCATGCCAACTAACGGTTGTGTCTGACGTACCCACCGACCGTTGGCTGTAGGTGTCAGAGGTGACCTGGGAAGAGGAAGACGACCGAGCCAACCAATCGATGACGGCAGGGTTGTCGGTGGAGACACGACCGCTGGATGACACCGGGAGCACTGGCCTCTGGCTGCGAATAGTGCTGCCTCGACCCCTTCCTCTGCTGCCACGTCTGCTCGCTCCTAAAACATTGCCTCCTCTGCCACTCCTCTGCATGTTGTCTGACATACTCTTTAATTCAACGATTCTGTGTCCCTGAGTAACAATTCTGTGTCCCTGAGTAACAATTCTGTGTCTGTCCCTGAGTAACAATTCTGCGGCCCTAAGTAACGGTTCTGTGGCCCTCAGTACCAATTCTGTGTCCCTCAGTAACAATTCTGTGTCTGTCCCTCAGTAACAATTCTGTGGCCCTAAGTAACAGTTCTGTGGCCCTCAGTAACAATTCTGTGTCCCTGATTAACGTTTATGTGGCCCTAAGTAACGGTTCTGTGGCCCTCAGTAACAATTCTGTGTCCCTGAGTAACAATTCTGTGTCTGTCCGAGTAACAATTCTGTGGCCCTAAGTAACAGTTCTGTGGCCCTCAGTAACAATTCTGTGTCCCTGAGTAACAATTCTGTGGCCCTAAGTAACAGTTCTGTGGCCCTCAGTAACAATTCTGTGTCCCTGAGTAACAATTCTGTGGCCCTAAGTAACGGTTCTGTGGCCCTCAGTAACAATTCTGTGTCCCTGAGTAACAATTCTGTGTCTGTCCGAGTAACAATTCTGTGGCCCTAAGTAACAGTTCTGTGGCCCTCAGTAACAATTCTGTGTCCCTGAGTAACAATTCTGTGGCCCTAAGTAACGGTTGTGGCCCTCAGTAACAATTCTGTGTCCCTCAGTAACAATTCTGTGTCTGTCCCTGAGTAACAATTATGTGGCCCTAAGTAACGGTTATGTGGCCCTCAGTAACAATTCTGTGTCCCTGAGTAACGTTTCTGTGGCCCTAAGTAACGGTTCTGTGGCCCTCAGTAACAATTCTGTGTCCCTGAGTAACAATTCTGTGTCTGTCCCTGAGTAACAATTCTGTGGCCCTAAGTAACGGTTCTGTGGCCCTCAGTAACAATTCTGTGTCCCTGAGTAACGTTTCTGTGGCCCTAAGTAACAATTCTGTGGCCCTCAGTAACAATTCTGTGTCTGTCCCTGAGTAACAATTCTGTGGCCCTAACCAACGTTTCTGTGGCCCTAAGTAACAGTTCTGTGGCCCTCAGTAACAATTCTGTGTCCCTGAGTAACGTTTCTGTGGCCCTAAGTAACAATTCTGTGGCCCTCAGTAACAATTCTGTGTCTGTCCCTGAGTAACAATTCTGTGGCCCTAACTAACGTTTCTGTGGCCCTAAGTAACAGTTCTGTGGCCCTCAGTAACAATTCTGTGTCTGTCCCTGAGTAACAATTCTGTGGCCCTAACTAACGTTTCTGTGGCCCTAAGTAACAGTTCTGTGGCCCTCAGTAACAATTCTGTGTCTGTCCCTGAGTAACAATTCTGTGGCCCTAACTAACGTTTCTGTGGCCCTAAGTAACAATTCTGTGGCACTCAGTAACAATTCTGTCTGTCCCTGAGTAACAATTCTGTGGCCCTAATAATGTTTCTGGGGCCCTAAGTAACAGTTCTGTGGCCCTCAGTAACAATTCTGTGTCTGTCCCTGAGTAACAATTCTGTGGCCCTAACTAACGTTTCTGTGGCCCTAAGTAACAATTCTCTGGCACTCAGTAACAATTCTGTCTGTCCCTGAGTAACAATTCTGTGGCCCTAACTAGCGTTTCTTTGGCCCTAAGTAACGATTCTGTGGCCCTCATTAACAATTCTGTGTCCCTGAGTAATGCTTCTCTGTCCCTAAGTAACGTTTCTCTGTCCCCAAGTAACGTTTCTGTGGCCCTAACTCTGTCCCTAATACAGAGCGGTCTGCCTCTCTTGAATGACTGGAGGCAAATGAAGAATTCTAAAATGGCCGCTATTTATAGCTCGACCATTACACAGTGTTGGCTGGCTGGCTGCTGATTGGCTAATGCGATCACATGTCATTAAGGAATGCATTATGGGTCAGCGCGCCTTGTCTGCGCGCCTTCCCAGACATCCCCGCTCCGTCGCCGCACATGTCCGCCGCCATTTTAGAAAAAATTTTGATTTTTTCGGATTCGGCGCGAATCGAAAATTTTCCAATATTCGACTCGAATTCCACTTCGCCTACTTCAATTCGCTCATCTCTACTCACCATGCATGTTACAATCTGACTGCACAATCTCCTTTAGATCTACCAAAAACTATACAATGCAAAGTTCTGCCTCACTGGATAAAAATAAATTGAATGATCTAGATAGGTCCTCCTTTTACAAAGTTGATTGTACACAGATTGTATGATCAGATGGTAACATGTATGGTTAGCTTAACACTGACCCTCCTATTAATCCTACCTCCTATTAATCATACCTTCTATTAATCCTACATTTAAACTGGCCATACACTAACAGATTTTCAAATGAATGTTCGTACAAACTTTCATACAAAAAATTGTATTATAATTCTCAGTACATTTGATGATTGACAATTGTTTAAAAATACTTCAAAATGTTGTTTGCTTTTAACATTTGATTTTGGAAGTAATGGATTTTCTCTACAGAAAATCACAGTCCAAAAAAAATTTGCTCCTTCGAGAAAAAATTTCCATCCTGCTCTTTTGAATTTTCTCGTCACTGGTAAAAATTGAATGCTGATTTAACAACATTAACAATGAGAACATCTAATGAATATTCCTAAAATGAAAAAAAAAATAAAAAAAATTCCTCATTCCTGTGACCCTAACACCCTCCTTAAAGTGATTGTAGAGGCTCACAGTTTTTTACCTAAGGTACAAAACTTTGTGTGCAGCAGCGTCCCCCCAGCCACCTTTAAACGTACCTGAGCCCCATCTCGATCCAGCGTTGTGCACGAGAGCCTCGGCACTCTCCCTCCTTATTGACTGAGGCAGCAGGAGCCATTGGTTTTGTCTACTGTCAATCACTGGCCACACAGAGCAGCGGCTGGAGTGAGCCTGCTCGGGTGCCCCCAAAGCAAGCTGATCTTCTTGAGTCTCCTACGGCGCTCCTGTCTCCTCCCCCTTCACCAAAGCCCCCAATAGCTGTATGCTATGGGGGCACTGGTGCGTGCTCACTCCCAAGTCCAGCTCTATGCATCCATGAGACATACAGAGCTGCCCCACCCCGCACTCTCTCTTCATTGGCTCACTGACTGGGATTGACAGCAGTTGGGGCCAATGGCTCCCATTATTGTCTCAGGCAAGGTGGAGAGGGAGTCCTAGGACAGCCAAGGCTCTCATGCACATCGCTGGATGGAGAGAGGGCTCAGGTGAGTATTGGGTGGGGTGAGGGGAGAGCAGCACACAGAAGTTTTCTTTTTTTTACCTTCATGCATAGAATGCATGAAGGTAAAAAATCTTCTGCCTTTACAACCACTTTAAAGGACATATTCTTTAACCTTACCTTTCTTCCATATTTGGAATATTATCCAATATTATCCATATTTCCATACGTGGTATAAGTTATAAAAAAAAAAGCTTGTACTAATGAAGAAAACTATGCAACTTGTCTATGTCTTGACAGTATTGTCTTCACCTACCTCCAGAAACTGTGCACTGACTTTGAAGCTGGGTTCAGGCTTTCCACTTTCATGGGCTCTAGATATTCTTTCCTGAATTGTGTTGAAGAGCTGTCGGACAGCACGGGGAATGATGCCAAGTTCGGTATCGCTTACCACAAGGTCAAAGCCACTGCCCATCGTGTAAGTCTTCCCCGCACCTGTCTGGAATAAAAAATAAGTTAAAAAAATCAATGAAAGAAACATTTGAGGCTTAATTCTCATAGTAACAGTGTTAAAACAGAAGATAATTAATATAATGCAAAAAATAGGGAAACAAGTTAAAAGCACACAAAACAACAATGTGGAGGGCAAAGCAGAAATAGCAGACACCTGGTAAACATAACAGATACTGTAGAAATTAAGAATATTTAAAAATCTGAATATTTTATATACACACATACCTGACCATATGCCAGCACGGTTGCATTGTAACCCTGGAAACATCCCTCTACCAAGCTGTGTACACAAGTGTCGTAGATTTTAAGTTGTTCGGTGTCCGTATCAAACACATAATCATACGTGAAGGCCTTGTCTTTACCCAGAAGTACCTGGGGTTCTCCAGGATAAACCCAGGTACATATATGGCATCCTTCTGCTTCTTCTTTACTGCTCTGAGGGCGGATCCTGGATGAATTGATAAATGAAAGAATTGCATAAGTAACATGTAAAATGTTTGAATTGTAAAATGGTTCATTAAGCTAACAACCTTTTTTTTTATTAAACAGCAAACCTGTTTTAAGATTAAAAGATTATTTTGGCTGTAACCAGCATGAAAGAGGATTAAAACGGTTATTTCTGTTATTTTGACCTCTTGCCAAGTGTCATTTAAGAACCCTGCAACCTCCAGCGCGTGATGATTGTGCTCTGCCCCTCTATCAACATGTCCCTGCCAGCATCGTAGTAAAAAAACACAGACAACACAGAAAGTAGCCCCAGACCAAAAACAGATGAAAGGGCCCAAGATAATTTTAATTGTTGATAAATAAGTTGTACAAAAAGCATATGCTCCAGGTCTTTCGTGGAGTGGCCAGGATCTCAGACTTACAAAATATAGTAGTCAACTGTCCCAAATTGTCCAGGACACTCATGGATCGTCAAATGCTATCCCGACTCAACGTTGTTCTGAGCTGCGTCCAGGAAATCAAGGTCGGTCACGGACAGTTGAAGTGAATTTACACCGAGGCTGTGTGCTACCAGGTGGGCTCGCAGCACTCAGAACACTGGGGACAGATAACTCTCCATCTGCCTCCTCCCCCAGCAGCTGATCAGGTGGCTCTATTTGTGACTCCAGACTGGCAGTAATTGGGCAGGATTTGGGAGGGGGTATGGTTGGACTTTGAAGAGGTAGTGCTGGCCTGCCCTATGGTGCACATGTGACAGGGTCAGTCAGGCTGCAGATACTGTGAGCAGAGCCAACCCTCTTCAGTAGTTACTGAAGGAGGGAAGTGAGCGGAGGAGTTTGGGTCGGGGAGAGCCAGACTCTCTCTAGGTGGAGCGGAGAGGGCACAGGCAGTGAGTCCCTGTCAGAGATCAGAGTGGAGGAGTCTCTGCACAACTGTCCTGCACACAGAGGATAGAGAAGGGGAGGGTGGATCACACAGAATAGGTCACTGTGTACATACTGCAACATCACCCCCTCAACAGAGATGTGAGGGGAGGCTCTGGTTACCAGCGTTCACCCTTAAATCAGAAATCCCCTTTACATCAGAGTCTGTAGGATTTCTCCTTACAATGCAAGGGGAACCTCTGCAGACCCTAATGTAAAGGTGAATGCTAGAGACTGTGATGCAAGGGGGGTTCTGGTGAACAGAGGCCACCTTACATCAGAGTTCCCCTTTACATCATGGTCTGCAGTGTCCCCCCTTACATCAGAGTTCCCATTTACATCAAAGTCTGCAGCGTTCCTCTTTACATCAAAATCTGCATCATTCCCCCTGACATCAAAGTCCTTCTTTACATCGTGGTCGGCAGAGATCCACCTTGCACTGTAAGGGGGAACTCTGCAAATTCTGATGCAAAGTAGAACTCTGATGTAAGGGGTTACTATGTGGATTATGATGTAAGGGGAACTCTGGGAACTATTGTGTAAGGGGGGGCTCTGGTGACCAGTGATCCCCTTATATCAGTCTGCAGCATTCCTCTCTACACCAAAATCCGCAGCATTCTCCATGACATCAAAGTTCCCCTGTTTATCATGGTCCACAGAGGTCCCACTTGTATTGTAAGGGGGAACTCTGCAGACTCTGATGTAAGGGGAACCTCTCTGGACTCTGATGTAAAGGGGAACACTGATGTAAGGGGGAACTTTGTGGAGTCTAATGTAAAGGAGAACTCTATTGTAAAGGGGAACTATGCATACTCTGATGTAAGGGGGAGCCCTGTAGATTCTGATGTAAGAGGAAATCCTGTAGACTGTAATGAAAGAAGGAACTCTGAGGACTCTTGTGTAAGGAGAAAGTCCATGGTGTAAAGGGGAACTCTGATGTTAGGGGGGCACCTGGTGTAAGGTGGAACACTGGGGACTCTGATGTAAGGAGGGACTCTTGGAACATTGATGTAAAGGGGAAAGCTGGAGTCTTTGATATAAGGTGGGACTCTGATGTGAATGCAGGGTTCATCCTGACTGCAGTACTCTATATGCTGTTTTATATGTTACTCACTCCTCCTGACCCCTGCACTCTATACATAATTTTGTATATTATATAGTCCTGAGCAAGGTGTTCACTGACCTCAGGGCCACCAATGGGCTGGGACCACCTAATACGCATAGTACAATTATTGACTTTTGATCTTTGCACAGGATGCTTGTTGCTGTTACAGCAGGAATTAAACCCCTGACAGGTTTTCTTTAAATAAATAATAATAAAATTAAACAATTGTAGGGCTAACACAAAGGCAATTGTTTGCAGTTAATAAAAAAAACAAATTTTCCTTACCATAATTTCCCCCTTCAAACTTCCTCGGTTGCATACTTCTGTAACCATCCCCTAAAAGCACACCCCTAGTTCAGTACCGACATTTTTTCCCTTACGTAAGGTATAAGTTATACCAAGTTTTTGGCAATTCTATCAACACCCCAGGTACCAATCCCTCTCTTCCATTCTACTGTATCTGTAATACATACTGTACATCATTGTTTTAACTGGCATTTAAAGTACATTGTAGGCCTCATGCACACTTTATGTTTAGGCATCTCTCCTACATGCCTTTCCTCCTGGCAGCAGCATTTTGTCAGAAAAAAATGCTTTTGTAAGCATGTGTAACGCATACAGGCGTGCCAATCGCTTGGGCTTTAATTAATTGGCCAGAATAATACCTTATTCTGGCTATTGAAATTAATGCTCAAGTGCTAAACGTGCTTAGTTTTAACACACATTTAGATACATGAAGCGTTTTTTTCTACCAAAAAGCAGTGTTAATTTTTATGTCAAATTTCTACTTAGTGTTTTGACTAAAATGCCATTTTAGTCATGTGAATTGTTTTAGTTTTAGTCGTATTTTAGTCGACTATATTCTCCAGTACATTTTAGTCAACTAAAATATAATGGGTTTACTTAAATTGCAATGCATTATTTAAGCATTTCTCTAGAATTTCCAATTATATACTCCTGGAGTAAAAATCTAACAACATGTTATTATTTACGGTATTAAGGTTTTTGTACATGCACTACAGACACAGAATTAGCCGTTGTGATGTATAACATCTTTATAAATAAAACTAAGTTTTGTCAGAAGTGTAACTTTAAAATATATATATATATATATATATATATATATATATATATATATATAAAAAATGTGAACTCTATTGCCTGTAATGCCATTGCACATTTCACATGAACTTTAACAGTTCAACTATCAGAACACAACAAAACATTTCTACAGCTACAAGCACAGCATAACTAAACCAGTACTCGAGGGTAATGCTTATTTCCACAATAAAAATCAGTTTACTGTTCACAGTTAAAGCAGTTCAAAGTGGAAGTTCATGTAGGTAAATGTCCCTCTCTCACATTTTTGTTCTTTTTTCAAAAATTGGAATTGATTTTCGTCAATTGACGAAAATTATAATTGATTTTCTTTTAGTTTTTGTCACTGAAAATGCTGGTGAAAACTATGACATAACACTGCCAAAAAGCTACTGATCTTGGAAGTGCTGACAGCAGTTTTTTTTTCTGCCTCTAGACTCCCCTGCCTCTAAACCAGCCTTTCTGAACCTTTTCAACGCAGAGGAAACCTTGACATAACTTTCTGGTCTCAGGGAACCCCTGCTAAAAATGACTTTATCTACAATTCATGATACATTAGTGAGGTAACAATGCTCCTTACACTTATGGTCACTGGGAAGAATTACCCCCTTACAGAACGCTAAAATGATCAATGGTGTCAGGAGGAACTTACCTGAGAGGCAAAAACGGCTCATTGCTCAAGGAACCCCTGGCAACCTCAGGGTTTCTCCACCCTGGTTGAGAAACCCTGCTCTAAACACTTACAGTATCTGTGTATGGGCACATAGGCTAACATAGGGGTGTTTACAGGCAAGGAAAAAAAAACACCAGGCACCCCTAAACAGCAGTGTTAAAATTGTCCAGTGTACATGATGCCTTATATTTGACTTGATTAGAGCTTTACCAAAGGATATAATTTAGTCAAACACAGTAACTAGAGCGAATGTGATAAAATTGCAGCCAAGACAAATGGAACAAAAGTGATACTATTTGCCTGTAACATAATTTTATAATAGACACACGCAACTCACAAGCACACACATTGTCTCTCTCTTTCTGGTATGTTTAGTATTCAATCGCAGTATATATACCGTTTACTAGCCCCATAAATAAGGTCACACAACAGTGTCCTGTGGCAAGAGGGTGAGAGTAACAGAAAGCTCATGACACATATCAATTTAAGTAGATTAGGGCTCCCTTGTGAACACTGTACTGCTCACATTGTTTGACTTTTACCACTTGGATGAGTCTGTGCTACGTATTGAAGCATATCTCATTCTACTGTGTGGAGAGATTCGCGCTTGTGAGAGCCACTGTGACACAGCGTTACCTTTTGCACTTTGTATTATGCTATTTAATGGAAAAATGGACAATTGTTCCTAATATACTTGGAAGAAAAGTTCTGAACTGAGTACTAGAAGCGTCCCTAGGGTAGGTGTCACCCGGTGCGGTAACACTTGGTGACACCCTCTCCGACGATCCCCGCAGAATGGATCGGATCTGCGGATTGAGCATAATGGATCGGACTCCGATCCTGTATGCTCAATCCGCAGATCCTATGCATCCTGCAGGGATCGTCAGCTTTCAACCTATACGGAGTGACAACCTATACGGAGTGACACCGGACCCGCTCCAAGAAAAGGTAAGCAGGGATTGTCGGCTTTCAACCTATACGGCTTGCAACCTATACGGAGTCACACCAGACCCGCTCCAAGAAAAGGTAAGTTGTAAAGAAAGCCGATGATCCCCGCAGGATGGATCAGATCCATCCTGCGGGGATCGTCGGCTTGCTATACAACTTACCTTTTTGTGGAACGGGTCCAGTGTCACCCCATGCGGTCGGTGTCACCTGGTGCGGACCGCACCCCCCGAATCTGCCTCAGGACGCCACTGCTGAGTACTAAAGTAATTTCCTTCACAACCATTGAATAAACTATATGGTTTTGAATTTTATATTGTGAAGACTATGCAACGTACAAATTATTACTATAATTATTATACAGGATTTATATAGCACAAACAGATTACGCAATGCTTTACAACATAAGGGCAGAAAGTACAATTGCAATACAAAAATAATACAGGAGGATTCAGAGGGCCCTGCTAGTTAAATAGTAACAAAGCCAACAATTATATTAAAGACCTTCCTCTCCATCCCTACTTTATAAACATATGTACCGGAATAAAGAGGAGATAAACTATCATATTTGCCTATATCCTTGTGACTTTTTCTTCATACTTGCCAATTTTTGTCTTGCTAGGTACTGCCTGGGTACCCATAACAATTTTAAAAATGTCTGTGATCCTGTGCATTCAAGAGATGAAGAGCATGACATTATTATTATTATACAGTATTTATATAGCGCCAACAGTTCGCTTAGCGCTGTACATTACAATGGGAGACAATACATGAGACAGTACAATAACAATACAAAGCGATACACGAGTGGTTCGAGGGCCCTGCTCCTTGGAGCTTACAATCTAGGAGGGAGGGGATACTGGTACGGGAGGAAAAGCTGTGGGGGATGGAGTGGTAGGAAGAATGGAGGAGATCGGCAATTAGCAGAGGGCGGGGTAGGCTTCCCTGAAGAGGTGGGTTTTCAGGGTGCGCCTGAAGGAGAGGAGAGTAGGTGATAACATCATGACATCATGCACTTCATCTTGCAAATACACCATATGACACTTCAGGCATCTGTTGGGGGGAAAATCCTTTTTTTACTAGAAAATGACTATAATTTTGTTTGGCACATGGATGAAATGAAAGCACAAATATCATGTGCTTCATCTTGTGCATATGCATAATGACAATTGTCAGGTGATATGCCGGAGAAGATTGGCTCAGAGACCTGACACACTTACCAATATCCTGCATAGTCATGTCCATTCACGGCACACAAACATTCGTTCACAGAGCACATTCATTCACAGTGCACGTCACGTGCGATAGATCTTAGCGCCCTCTGGCCTTTATAAGGAGGACAGATGCTCACAGACTTTGCTGACTGGTCTTCAGCTCCCTGATACTCATGTTCCTTGTTACCTCTGGATTTCCTGTTACTGACCCGATTTGCTTCTGGACATCCCCCTGCTTCTCTCCTGGCTTGTTCTATGGACCTGTTCCCAATTGCCTCCTGTGTATGTTCCTGGCCTGCCTCCGAACACGCTTCTGCTTGACCGCTGTGCTCTGACCTTGGCTTCCATTCCTGACCATGTCTCCTGCCTCATCCTGCCTGCTTTTAACTGTCTGTACTTTCCAGTGCGTCATCCTGGATCAGCTGCTTTCATTGCCTGGCTTCCACCTGAAAAGCCATCACCTGGCGACCCCCCTCTGAGGACGTGTTTCAGCACGATACGCGTCAGGAGGAGCCACATCACGCCATGACGTCACGCCGCCGGAGCAACGTGGAGCTCCGGTGGCCACCTTTTAAAAATCAGATGACCCACTACTCCAGGACGAATCATTACACCTTGAGTGGATATCTGCATACCCAGAGAGTAACATCAGGTTTTGGAAAGGGGGAACCCTAGAGGACGAGGACCACCTGTACCAACCCCATATTATCCTGTCTGATGACCCACCATACCTTAGAGGGAAGACCATCCAGCTCCTGACCCTCTCCTATCTGATGACATCTGGATTAATAACATAAGGCGAAATTAATATGTGCGTCCGGTGAGTGCGCATTACCTTTACCACTATTGCACTGATACCGGGTCCAGAGTCACCAGAGCACAAGAGTCACCTTATCTTATATATTGTTTATACATTGGAACTTTTGATTATATTTATTAATTTTTTTATCATCTGATTTTAGATGGGATATTTATTGATCTTATTAAGTTATTGATTTTATAGATTTACTTTGATATCATATTTATTTCAGCGCTGCACTTTTTTGTATATTATTTATGTTCCAGGGTGATATTGGTTACCTTTTTGTGCATAGCAGCTTTTCTGGTCTATGTTCAAGGTGCTCGCACTTCTGTTTATATGATCCTGGCCTGCCTCCGAACACGCTTCTGCTTGACCGCTGTGCTCTGACTTTGGCTTCCATTCCTGACCGTATCCCCTGCCTCATCCTGCCTGCTTTTAACTGTCTGTACTTTCCAGTGCGTCATCCTGGATCAGCTGCTTTCATTGCCTGGCTTCCACCTGAAGAGCCATCACCATTGCAGATTCATCTGACTACAATACAGCTGGTAACCCCTTCTTTGGGCTCAGTATCTCCTGTCACCATCTCTAGGGGTGTTGTACACTCAGCCGCGAGGGAAGCCCTCTCATAGTTATATAGTTAGTGAGGGAGTCTATTCCACATTTTCACAGCTCTCACTGTGCAGAAACCTTTCCGTGTTTGGAGAATAAATTCCTTTTCCTCCAGACATAAAGAGTGCCCCCTTGTCCTCTGTGATGACCTCAGGATGAATAACTTTACACCGAGTTCACTATATGAACCACTGATGTATTTATACATGTTGATCATATCCCCCCTTAATCTCCTCTTCTCAAGACAGAATAAATTCAGTTCCTCTAATCTTTCCTCATAGCTGATCTCCTCCATGCCTCGTATCAGTTTGGTTGCCTTTCTCTGTACTTTCTCAAGTTCCCCAATGTTCTTTTTGTGAATTGGTACCCAAAACTGAACTGCATATTTCGGATGAGGTGTTAATAATGATTTTATCCATCACCTCAACACTTAAGGTTGTATTCATAAGACAACCTTAAAATAAAAAAGGTAAAAAATAAAAAAGAGAAAAGTAATAGGTATTGCCTGAAGTACACAGTTTGCCCGGAAACCAAAAAACCTGCAGCAAGAAAACATGAAAAGAGATTCATAAAGCAAAGCAGTTACATGAAGGACAAATGCGATACTCAAATAATAATCAGATATATGCAACAATGGATGTTGATTTATATTTCTTCAAGGATTACCATGTCATACTTATGGCCTATTGTAGCCATCTACATTGGCTCTCTATGAGGACTGTGTTTTCCAGCAATGATATTTGATTTATGGTTTACAAGTACCAGATGTATATGCATGTCCTTATGGTCATCTTTTGATATTACTCTGCATGTATGATGTATATCATAGTTGGTCTATCCCAGCTCCTTAGCATTGTCTAATTGGCTCCTATTTCCAGCAATCTTGGAGTTTCACATGTCTATATCATTGATGTACAGCCTGCTGCAAATGTTTTCATCTCCTATATATTTCCCCACTGTGGTGGTGTATTGCGATGTGCCTTTGCTATTGATGCAAAAGACCTGTGAGTCGTTGCCCCTATAGCATAGCACTACTTATGGCCTGCCATGATGTCTCTTTTTTTATGTTTTATTTTAAGGTTGTCTTATGTATTGTCCATTATTGAGGTGATGGCTATTTGCAGTCTTGACTCAATTGTCTTCTATGTGCAACTTTGCCAATAAGGCATATCTCTGAATATTATTTGAGTATCGCATTTGTCCTTCATGTAACCGCTTTTCTTTGTGAATCTCTTTTCACGTTTTTTTGCTGCAGGTTTTTTGGTTTCTGAGCAAACTGTGTACTTCAGGCAATACCTATTACTTTTCAGGCCTTTATTTTTCTATGGTTTTATAGTAATATGATCTCTCTCTCTCTGGAGTCTATACCTCTTTTAAAACAAGAGAGGATTTTGCTCGCTTTAGAAACTGCAGCTTGGCATTGCATGCCATTATTAAGCTTGTGATCTACCTGAACCCCCAGATCCTTCTCCACCATTGATTCCCCCAGTTGTATCCCCCTAGTATGTATGATGCATGCATAGTCTTAACCCCCAAGTGCATCATCTCGACCTCAAGACCAGGTATGTGGCAATACCAGTAAAAGGCCAAAAGAGGTGCTTCTCCGCTAGAGGTGTTATGCCAGCAAATCCCGGCTCTCACCCAAGCTGTCAAGAATCTTTAAGAAGGCTACTTCCAGTTAGAAGGTCACCTGCAGAACCTGTCAGCTGCCACTTCTTCTACTGACCAGAACCCGTCTGGCAGAGCCACTGTACCAGTTTCTCCTATACCGGACCATGCAGCTGCCACTCTTATGGTGGTGGTCCCTGTACCAGAATGCTTCTCTGAGGACTGATGCCTACAAGAACGCATGCCAGCTGTATCTTGCACTTCAACCAAGAACGTTCTCCTTCGAGACTTTAAAATTGCGGTTCATCATTTCTTTGCTCACCGATGAACCACAGTCCTGGGCACCTCACCTCTTGGAGCAAAAGAGTCCGGTCCTCAATTCCTTCTCAGCATTCGAGGCCATGTCACAACTTTATGATGATCCCCAGTGAATGGCCACTGCTGAGGCCACTCTTCATATGTTACAACAGGGGTGCTGTCCTGTAGAGGACTATACCATTGAGTTCTGTAAATGGTCAGCAGATTGGAATGAAGCCACGCTCAAATATCAGTTATGACTAGGTCTGTCTGAGGCACTCAAGGATGAATTAGCCCGAGCCACCACTTTTGAAAATCTCATACAACTGGCCATTCTACTCAATTTGCGTGAGCGGCAATCTGAACAGACTCAGTATTACAGACCTACCTGCTTCCACTGCTGTTTCCACTGCCGTCATGACTTCCTGAATGTGTTCGATAAGAAGAAAGCTGACAATGCCTTCCCATCGGTCTTATGACTCTCTGATTGAGTTGCTTCCAGGTGCAGAGATCCCTTTTGGCCAAATCTTTCTCTAGTCTGATATTGAATTGGAGGCCTTACAACAATATTTTGATGAGAATCTAGAAAAAGGATTCATTCCTCCATCTTCGTCCCCCGCAGGAGCAGGGATTTTCTTTGTGGAAAAAAAAGACCACACGCTCAGGCCCTGTATTGACTACAGAGAACTAAACAAAATCATCATTAAGAATCACTACCCGCTTCCCCTCATCCCTGAACTCTTCCAAGGGTTTTGATTTGCCCAAATGTTCACAAAACTAGATCTTTGGAGCACCTACAACCTAGTCCGGATTAGAGAGAGGGACAAATGCTAAACAGACTTCTAAACCCGTGTTAGATATTTCAAACATCATGTTATGCCTTTTGGGCTGTGCAATGCCTGGGCCACCTTCCAGCATTTTGTGAACATTATCTAGAGAATTTCTGGATCACTTTTTTATCATTTATCTGGACGATATTTTAATCTTCTCTGCTTCACTGGAGCTACATCGAGTACATGTTAAAAAGGTCTTGTCTACGCTCAGGAAGCATGGATTTTACGCAGAGAAGTGGGAATTAGAAAAGCATACCATTCAATTTCTGGGGTTAATAATATAATGGAATTGCCATAGACCCCCAAAAGGTGTCTGCTATTATTGAGCCAGAGGCAGCACAGCCAGGGGTAGCATTGGCAACTATCATCTTGGCTAAAGTATTCATCTTGGATTAAGTATTGAGCATTGCACTTTGACTCTGCATCATCTGAATAACTCTTCTCTATCCCATCACAGGTAAATGTCTGCATGCAATATCCATCTGTACTATCACCCATGCCATGTATGAATGCTAAGTCACCCTGCACTGCTATATGGTAATCTATACTGCTTTTAAAATTCACCTCTAACTGAAGCTGATTCATTGGTCAGTCTTACTGCTTCAAAAATCTTTAACTCTGGCCCATATTTTGCTCTTATTGTCTAACCCAAATTTATGAGCTGATCCTAATCTTTACAACTCTGCCCTCCAGCTCTCTTGTTGTCTCTTGTAGTCCTCCTTTGGTGTGAGAAGTTTGCCTTGCTAGCCATGTTTGCCCTGCTATGCATTCCTAATTGATTAATTGGCAATATCCCCACCCAACTCAGTATACATTTAGGCCTTTCTTAGGAGAGGCACAGCCAGGGGTAGCATTCACAACTATCATCTTGGGTAAAGTATTAATTTTGGATTAAGTAATAAGCATTCCACTTCGGCTCTGCATTTCAGCAAATGCACAAAGCGAGAAGTAGACAACTTCAAATACTAAACAGACAACAGGTGACCTGTTCCCCATCCGGCTTTTTTAGCTGTTATCCAGTCTGCTTCTTCATCTCACCACTCTAACATGCACTCCCTACTCTTCCTTCTCACAGTTGTATCCTCTCTCTTCAAACTCTCTCTCCTTCACCCCTCTTCTCCCCTCTTCTCCACCCCACAACTTATATATATCACCCCCACTCCTGTCTTCACCTTACAAGTGTCCTCATCAACTCCTGCTAATTCTGAACCCACATACTAATAAAACCTCCAGGACACTTTTCCTTTGATCAACACACCCGGCACCCCCTATGCTCTAACAGCAGCTGCAATCCACATACTCTAGTTACTATTCCTCTTCTTCCTAGAATCAGCCTCCCCTTTTCATGTGCCCTCTGGAACGCCCGCTTTGTCTTTAACAAACTTACCTCTGTCCATGACCTTTTTATCACAAACTACTTTAACTCGCTTGCAATTACGAAAACCTGGCTTCATGAATCTGACTTTCCTTCTCCTGCTGCCCTCTCCCATGGTGATCTCCTCTGGACTCACTCTCCCAGGCCTAGTGGATGGAAAGGAGGTGGAGTTGGAATCCTCCTATCCCCTCAAAGCACTTTTCAGGTCCTTTATTCACCTCCCTCTCTGTCCCTCTCTTCATTTGAAGTTCACTCTATTCGTCTATTTTCTTCAGTTTCTTTAAGAATTACTACAGAAACAATTGAGTACTGTACGTGATACTTTTTTTTTATTTGCACTAACATACAATTTTGAGACAAGCTTTTGGGGAGTGTCCCCTTTTTCAAGGTTCAAGAAGTACTGTTACAAAGTTTTAGATTTAATTTTTTTAAGTTTTAATTTTTTGTCCTCAAAATTGTATGTTAGTGCAAATAAAAAAAAAGTATCACAGACAGTACTCAATTGTTTCTGTCGCAAGTGCACTAATACGACTACAATCACCTCAAGCAAAATTTAAGAATTGCTGTGATCTATAGGCCTCCTGGAACGGTATCAAGCTTCCTTGATGACTTCAATGCCTTGTTGTCTTACTTTCTCTCTTCTGAAATTCCCACAACCATTCTTGGTGACTTCAACATCCCTGTTAATCTTAACACCCCTGACACCTCTAAACTTCTGACCCTAACCACTTCTTTTGACCTAAAACAATGGACACATGCTTCTACTCACTCTAATGGTAACTGTCTCAACCTTGTATTCTCCTACCTATGCACTCCTTGCATCATCACCAACTTTCCTTTTCCTCTCTCTGATCACTCCCTTATTAGCTTCACTCTCTCCTTGGCTTCCTCCTCCTTGTCTTCTACACTACCAAACAGTTACCCATTGAAACCTTTGTTTTTGGGTTAAGATTCTCTTCTTTTTTGGCAACAGATTGTCTCTATGACAAAATCTCAGCCCTGTCCTGCCCCAATCTGGCCACTTCTGTATACAACAGTTCACTGTCATCCACCCTGGATACATTGGCCCCCTTCACTACACAACAGAATTAGGCCCCGACCGCTACAACCCTGGCAAACAGACAATACCAGATGCCTCAAAAAATGTATCTGTGCTCTTGAGCGTTTATGGCGTAAGACTAAGACCCAGTAAGACTTTGAGCAATATAAAGAACCAGCAAACACAAATGCTCCTGCGCTTGGGGATGGACTCGATGCAGGCTATAACCACATTAAGAATGTCCTGAAACATGCACACCTTGCTGCCCTCAAATAGACCGGGGCAATCCAAATATACTGAATGAGGAAAGAAAAAACAGAAGGCGCACAGGCCTAGTGCTTTACCATAAAAAATGTTTAATAAAAAATAAAGTAGGTGTTGTACTCACAAATGACAATATAGTCAAGGCACATCATAAAGAACAGCTGGGTCAACACCGCGCTGAGTAACCGTCCACAACAGGGAGTGTAGACATCCAATAGGCTGACGCATTTCGAGGACTTGCCTCTTCCTCAGAGCCACCAGAGTGGCTCTCTTCGATCCTCCCAAGACCTTCTGCTCTCTAGTTCCCATGTCAGCTCCTCCCATGCTCGCTTCCAGGACTTCTCCAGAGCTTCTCTGATCCTATGGAACTCCCTACCCCAATCTGTCCGGCTATCCCCTAATTTATCCACCTTTAGATGATCCCTGAAAATCTTTCTTTTTAAAGAAGCCTATCCTGCTTCTACCTAGTAAACTGCCATTTATTTCCTCCATCAGCACATTCCGCCACAGGTATTACCTTTTATATCACTCAACCCTTCCTCCTAGATTGTAAGCTCTGACGAGCAGGGCCCTCTGTTTCCTCTTGTACCAAATTGTATTGTAACTGTAATGTCTACCTTCATTTTGTAAAGCGCTGCGCAAACTGTTGGCGCTATATAAATCCTGTATAATAATAATAATTTAGTGGCCTGCACCAACACATAAAAAAGGCATCCAAATATTTGTGGGGTTTCTCAACTTCTATCGGCGATTAATTAAAGGTTTTTCAATTATTATCGCTCCAGTCACTCAGCTGATGTGTCAGCACACCCAGTTTCAATGGTCTCAAGAGGCCTTTGAGAAATTAAAAGCTCTTTTCACCTCCACTCCAGTACTGCAGCACCTGGACTCCATTTTGCCATATGTCCTGTAGGTGGAAGCCTCAGAAGTTGCAACAAGAGCAATTTTGTCACAGCGCCAGGGGCCCAAGGTGTTGCTACACCCAGTGGCCTTTTTCTCATGGAAATTAAGCCAGGCCAAAAGAAATCATGATGTAAGTGACCAAGAACTACTAGCCATTATAACAGCATTGAAGGAATGGAGGTATCTGTTGGCTCATCCGGCCATGATTTTTAATGATCATAAAAATCTGGAGTATCTCAGGACTGCCGACCTCAGCAAGCTCGATGGGTCCTGTTCTTCTCTAGGTTTAACTTTCATATAACCTACCACCAAGGGTTCAAAAATGGCAAGGCTGTTGCACTTTCACGTATGTTCCAAGAAGCCCCCGAAGCAGCATCTTCCACTACCACCTTATCTCCTCAAAATTTACTGCTGCTACAGCCCAATCTAAGGTCATTTATCGAGCAAGCTTCTGCCCAGTCTTTAGAATCGAAAATCCATTCTTTGAGGAAGCAAGAAGGACTTTTTTGTATGCTTCTCCTTCTGAATAAGACTTGGGGTGATAAAGTCTCAGACCATTTTTAGATTTTAGCCTTGAAGGGTTTGATTTAAGTAAAGCAGAGAAGAGGACAGTGCCCAGAGTGGGTTGGTACTTTCTTCATTCTCTCTATACTGAATCACAAAGGAGGAAAAGGTCAGAGGCAGAAATTAAGGTATTAATAGCTAGTGCATATGTGGTGGACATGGCCTAAATTAGTTGGGTTCTGGTCCCATGTATTTGGCCTTCTCTTTACGTTATTCCACTTACCTATATGCAGAGAGGCCAAGTTTGCTTTTTTACATTGCCCCATACCGGGTTTGTATGCTCATCAGCACAGGCTTGCCTCCTACCTTTTCTTGTTAGCCACCAGAACAATAGCCCAAGTCTGGAAAAAACATCTGTCCCCTTTCAAGGGGAGATTGTATGACTACCCTGATGCTTAATGAGCAGATGTCTAGTATCTGCAACAAATCTCAAGTCAGGTTCTTCAAAGTCTGGGAACCATTGCTTTTCCCACTCTTCCTCAAGCCAGTTTAGGCTTACTCTGAGGGGCAGTCCCAGTGTTCCTGAGACCTTGTCCCTCTCCTTCCTCCTGACCTCTGGCCCTTGGGCCAACACTTTATTTCCTCTGCTCTTTCTTTCACACCAGGTGTGAGCTCTTTCACCTTTGTTGCCTTATCTGCTAGTCTAGTTTCTTTTATGTTTAGGTTCAATGCTCTTATGCAGGCCATAGACGGGTCAATTATCGGCCGAATTTTCGTCCACATGAAAAATCGGCCAATAATCACGCCGTTAGTGGGGCCAGACCGTCGGCCATTTTTCGCGGATCTCCTAATTAATTTTTATCGGTCATGCTGGAAAATCCGCAAAAAACAGCCGTTTTTCGTGGACATGGGTGGCAGCATCGGCAACGGGGCCGACCAATTTTTCATTTATCGGCCGATAAACGGCCCGTCTATGGCCTGCCTTACCCTTCTGTATCTACAGGAGTTGCAGACGGTGACTTTGCATGGGTGTTGACAGCCCCAGGGGACTCACTTCTGTTATGTCAGTCTATGACTAACATACAATGCCCTTGTTCTGCCGTCTTTGCCTTTATGTAAGCCTATTCCTATTACAAATACCATTGCTAGCCCCTGTGTGGGCAGACTGACTGCCTGTTTATTACCTGTTAAAACCAATTAACATTACTGAAATAGAAAAGACCAGCTAGCAGTTGCTTCAGAGCATATATGTTCAACTGCTAGTTGGGCTGGTGATTTGCAAGAGCGGTGTTCAGCCATCATGACCAAATCAATGAATGTCTTGAAAAAGAAGTCTCGTAAACCTATTAGTAAAGCCATGTTATGTGCTATTCTCACATCGCAAAGCTGGGAATGTGCTCTCCTCAAATGATAGTGAGGATGAGGAGATAGTTTGATATATTTTTTACCGGATTTGATTCCGGAAGTCACGGTCCCGCCCACGCAGGACATGCTGGGCTTTTTATCCTCCAATAGCAAATTGCTCCAAGAGGCGATGGCAAAAGCCCAGGAGAGCAATAAGAGGGCTTTTGTTAAGAAAAGAAGAGGGGAGTTGAGTTTGCGGCCGGAGGACCAGGTTTGGTTGTCCACCACAAATTTAAAGATGTCCTGCCCATCGAAGAAATTGGCTCCCAAATTCCTGGGCCCATTCCGGGTCAAACGCAGGATAAATGAGGTAGCATACGAGCTCGCACTGCCTGAATCTATGAAGATTCATCCGGTCTTCCATGTATCTCTACTGAAACCAGCAACTCCAGACCCTTTCCCGGATCGAAGGTCTAAACCACCGGAGGCAGTAAACGTGGATGGGGAGGAGGAATTTGAAGTTGAAGCTATCCTGGATTGTAGGAAAAGGGGAGGCCAGACTCAGTTTCTGGTTAAATGGAAGAGATATGGGGCGGAGGAAAATTCGTGGGAGCCGGCCCAAAATGTGCACCCCCAAGACTTGAGCAGAAATTTTTTCGGAAGCAGGCATTAGGAAGGGGTCGGTTGGGCATCCGGAGGCTGCCCGTAGGAGGGGGGCAATGTCAGGGATCCCGGCCGCTCAGCGGCGCGCGCATGCGCAGATCGACCATTCTTCCTGGCCGGCGAACACAGAGATCGCGGCGGCGGCCGCGCATGCGCACTAGCAATCGCGGCCGCACCAATGGAAACACAGGGCGCCCTATTTAAATCTGCCCTGTGCATTTCCAAATTGCCGCAAGGTCTTGTTCCTGTTCCTGTGTTCCTGCTAGTACGTTTCCTTGTTGCCAAACTCTGCCTGTTCTGATTTATGCTGACCCTCTCCTGCTCTGCTCCCGGCTCGTCCCTGACTATTCCTTGCCTGTCGTTGCTACTATTGGACCCTCTGTTACTGAACCCGGCGTGTGACCTGACCACTCTTTTGTCTGCTGCTTAGTACCGCATCTGCCCCCACTGTTACCAACCCGGCTAGTCTGACCACGCTCACTCCGGCAGTCATCCATCCATAACGCTCGGACCTGTCATCCCCTTTACAGCAGGCTCATCCTGGGCACGTACCCTCAGCGGGACCCTCTACCATAGTTGCTCTCGTTACTCTGGTGGCCTGATGTCACCTTTTTTGCCTTTGCTCCCAATTATTAACAACCCTCTTTTCCCACCGGGTTTGGATCATCCGGGGGCGTTTTCTTGGTGGGTAAATAATGGTTTTTCGCAGGTGCGACACTTTTTGATTTCTGGGTCCTTTCCCACCTGGAACTCTCTTCAGGAATCGCGGAATCGCCCCGGCGGAATTCTTTCGATAGCTTCAATTGAGACACTGGCTGCTTTCGTTGCGGAGCACTTCTGCTACCAGAAATCTGCCTTTGAACAGCTTTGCCAACAGCGTCCGGGCGCTCCGGGCCTTATATCCCTTCTTTATGCAGCTCTGAACAGACGCTCGACGCATACTTCTCTTTCATATATTGTTCAGTGGGAGCGCGATCTGGGAGTGGCTGTGGATCCGGAGGACTGGAATAAGGTTTAGTCATTCATAGCTAAATGCTCATTTAATATGACCACACTGGAGGCAGCCTATAAGGTATTGTTTCGGTGGTATTGGGTTCCGGCTCGGTTGGCCCGGGCTAACCCTGCCTGTAGTGATCAATGTTTTCGGGGTTGTGGCCATCGTGGAGATGTCTTGCACATCTGGAGGTCATGCCTGAGACTGTTTAGTTTTTGGTCTCGTGTGTTTGGACTCCTTTTCACCTTGTTCCATCTCTCCATACGCCGGGATGCCCGGTATGTCTTGCTTCATTGCCCCATACTGGGCCTCTTGGCTCACCAGCAGAAGTTGGCTTCTTATTTGTTTTTATCGGCCACTAGAACAATTGCCCAGGCCTGGAAGAGTCCGTTTGTCCCTCTTCAGGGGGTGCGGGATCGTATGACTACTATGATGCTCACCGAGCAGATGTCGAGTATCCGCAATGACTCCCACCGTAAATTTTTGAAAATATGGGAGCCGTGGTTGCAATATGCCTTTCCCACACTCCCCCCGGCTAGCCTGGGGATGAAATGGCGTTCGATATTGGCGCTCTTCGACCTCTGCTTTCCCCCCCCCCTTTTTTTTTCCCCTTTCTCTCTCTCTCTGTTTTTGGTGTGACTGGACAGCTGCCTTTAGTTAGTAGAGTCAGTTGCATTAATGTTTTGTTACTTATGTGCCATTGATAGCCCCTGCGTGGGCGTACCTTTTGCCCTGTTGGCGTTAGAGCACTGTTTTTCTTTTATTTTGCATTTTTTTTTCTGTGCAATTGATAGCCCCTGTGTGGGCGAGTTTTATTGCCTCTGTTTTATAATGTTTAAAAAATTAACCACTTGAGCTCCTGAGGATTTACCCCCCTTAATGACCAGGCCTCTTTTTGCTACTCGGCGCTGCACTAATTCAACTGATAATTGCGCAGTCATGCAATGCTGCACCCAGCTTTCTTTCGGTGTAATTTGATCACCTGTGCGCTTTTTATTTTTCACGCTATAAACAAAAAAAATATTTTGAAGAAAAACAATATTTTTTACTTTCAGCTATAAAAAATATATAGTAAACTCAAAGTTGGTTATAAATTTAGGCCAAAATGTATTCTGCTACATGTTTTTGTTAAAAAAAATCCCAATAAGTGTATATTGATTGCTTTGTGTGGAAGTTATAGCGTCTACAATCTATGGTATAAATACTGCAATTTACGCCATTTTTCTGCTATACAGTCCTGGCTAGTTTAACGGACAATTGCGCGGTCATGCAATACGGTACATAAATGAAATTTACATCCTTTTTTTCCCCACAAATTGAGCTTTCTTTCGGTGGTATTTGATCGCCTGTGCGGTTTTTATTTTTTGCGCTATAAAAAAAAAGGCTGACAATTTTGAGGAAAAAAAAACAATATTTTGGACTGTTTGCTATAAAACACGTCCAGTAAAAAAAAATGCAAAAATCAAATTTAGTCATAAATTTCTGCCAAAATGCATTCTGCGACATGTCTTTGCTAAAAAAAAAACCCAATACGTGTAAATTAATTGGTTTACGTGAAAGTTATAGCGTTTACAAATGGTGGGAAAGATACTGGGATTTTAAATTTTTATTTATACTAATAATGGCGCCGATCAGCGACATATGACGGCGACCAGCGACTTATGGCGGGACTGCGGCGGACATTTTGACACTGGGGGGGGAACTGACTTGGGGTCACTGACATCCCCAGTGACACCAATACAGTGATCAGTGAAAAAAAAACACTGAAACTGTACTAATGTCACTGGGGAGGAAGGGGTTAACATTTTTAGAATTTGCTGTGTAAGGGGAGTGTTTTACTAGGGGGCGGGGGTGTGTACTGGACGGGGGGAGGGAGGGGGGAGCTGATCGAGGGAGAGAAACTCTTCTCTCCCTCTTCAGCTTGTCAGCGAACTGTCACAGAGCAGGGCTGTGTGTAAACAAAGCAGCCCTGCTCTGTGTTAGTGATGACCGCTCATCGCGGGAAAACGACCGGTAAAAACCGGCCGTGACCCGGCGGCGGAGACCCACTGCTGACACCCGCGGGACAGGTAGGGCGGGCGCGCACCTCGCGCATGCCCCCTACCTGTTTTGAAGGCAGCCGTTTTAAAACGTGCTTTTGCCTACGAGCGCCGCCCTGCCACCGTTTATATGCGGTGGCTGGGCGGCAAGTGGTTAATAAAAACCATTGGAATATAAAGTATAAGGAAGAACATAGAGTTGCCTTTCCTCCTTTTTCCTACTTCTACAAGTTCATCAAAAGAAGTGCAAACACTAAGAATGACCCAAGTTTCTCATATAGGGACTGTAACCTTTTCAGTACACTCTCTCCAAGACCTACAAACACATGTATGTCGTACAGATAGGTCCAGCGTTAGTGAAAAGGACTAATGTTCTACCTGCACCTGCTACAGTTATTGAAAAGACTGATCAAAACAAGAGTATTGAGGACCCAAATCGCCAGTGTCCAATACATAACAAACCACATCCACTTAAGAAATGTATCCGCTTCAGAAAGAAAACTCTCCAAGAATGTAAGGAACTTTTGAAGAAATTTGGGGTTTGCTACAAATGCTGTGCCTCCACAGAACACTTTGCAAAGGACTGTAAAGCGATTATCAAATGTATAGAATGTGACAGTGATGACCATGTGCAAGCTCTTCATCAATATTCGCACAACTCTACTACGCTCACAAACAATCTTCCTGAGGCAAAGCAAGGCGGGGAGCGCCCAGATCAAGCAGCACCTACCACCCCAGTGTTCTCTACATGTACAGAGGTCTGTGGAGAAGGATTCTGCGACAAGTCCTGTGCAAAGATATGCTTGGTCCATGTATACCCCAAAAGTCAACCTGAAAAGGCCATATAAGACTGTATACTATTCTGGATGATCATAGTAACAGATCTCTTGCAAGAACACAGTTTTTTGAACTGTTGAACATAACTGGAGATGCTCTGCCGTATTGTCACAAGTTAGCTTGCAGCCTTTTGTGTGTTTACTCTTACCTCCATGCTGTTCTTGATTCCTTCACATGTGTGTTGTTCTGTGCTCACCTCTATGGGCGTCGTCTGCTATTCCCTGGGTTTTATGTCCTTCCCTTCCATCACTTCCTGTCCCACCTCCTTGTCTGCCTGTCTATTTAAGATGTGCTCAGACTGGGCCACATTGTCTGAGCAACGGGTGTTGTTGGAGCTCCCCAGTGGTCTTCTGAATCCGTTTAGTATATCTGTGTACCAACACTGGCTTCGTCCCTGACATTCCTCCTGTATTGTCCCCTGCAAGCCTTCCGGAAAACATTCGATGTGCCTGGCAGGACTTCATCTGCTGCGGGAGCCCTTCTTTGGCTACACCAAGGTAGCATGATGGTTGGTCAGTATGCAGTACGGTTTCTCACCTTGGCTTCGGAACTTGCATGGAACAATGAGGCCCTTTCTGCAACCTTTTGGCAGGGTCTAGCAGACCGAATTAAGGATGAACTAGCTGGGAGAACCATACCCTCCGCCCTGGATGAGTTGATTGCTCTTAGCATCCAGATCAATATCCGTTTCCAGGAGCAAGATCTGGAAAGGACTCATCCACGTCACCCTCTAGTGGGTTCTCTTGCTCCTGTTTTCCAGAAATTCCCTGATCAATTTACCTCTGCAACTGTACCAATGTCTGAAGAGCCCATGCAGTTAGGCCGAACGCCGCGCTGAGTAACAGTCCGCAATAGGGAGTTTAGACATCCAAAAGGCTGATGCGTTTCGAGGACTTGCCTCTTCCTCAGAGCCAACTCTTGGCAAGTCCTCGAAACGCGTCAGCCTTTTGGATGTCTAAACTCCCTATTGCGGACTGTTACTCAGCGCGGTGTTGATCCAGCTGTTCTTTTATGATGTGCCTTGACTATATTGTCGTTTGTGAGTACAACACCTACTTTATTATTTTTTATTAAACATTTTTTATGGTAATGCACTAGGCCTGTGCGCCCTCTTTTTGTTCTTTCCCCATTCAGTATATTTGGATTCCCCCGGTCCATTTGAGGGCAGCAAGGTGTGCATGTTCCAGGACATTCTTAATGTGGTTGTAGCATCGAGTCCATCCCCAAGCGCAGGAGCATTTGTGTTAGTTAGGCCGAACGCACCTTACTCCACAAGAGCGATCGCGCCTAAGATTTGGTCTATGCCTTTACTGTGGGGCTGAAGGTCATCTAATTAGATCTTGTTCTGTCCGCACACCTCGCACTGTACCCGTGGCTGTGGCCACCACCTCTCCGATGCTTCCTCAACATTGCCAGACCTTACATGATGTTTCTTGTAGTAAGGCTGCTCCCCTGCCTACTCCTATTACGGCCCCCCTTCCGATGCTGTCCGCCTCTAGTTCCTTACCCTCTTTGCTGCCCAAATCTTCGGTCCCTTTACATATGTTGCAGCTCAGAGCTCCTATAATCGCGACCTTTTGGATGGGTGGAGGTCCCAACATCTGTGACCTCTGTACCATCTGAGTTCCCAGATTCATGTGCCCTGCATGCTGAGACCCCAAAACTCCCTTCAGCTGCTTTGGAGCCAGCCGTGGGTTCCACATTAGTAGCTACTGAACCCTCTGTCTCCTGTCCTGTCCTCCTACACCCTACCGTGCCTTCTGTCTCCTGTACTGCCCCCATACATCCTACAGTGCCCTCTGTTCCTTTTATTACCCCAGGTTCCTGTTCCACACAGCCTGTCTTGCCCACTATACAAATCAAAGCCTTCACGCCCACCCCTGTGCCCTCCCTGGCAGCCTTCTCACCAGATCTTTCATCCCGGTTATTGGGGTCTGCTCCAGTCCAGCTTCTTGTCATATGTTCTCCTATTCTTACCCCTTCCGAGGCAAATGTTTCCAAGAGCTTACATCTGTCTGCTTCTAAATACAAAGTAGCTGCAGATTGTCATTACCGGGTGAGTCCCAAATATTTCCCGGGTGACAAGGTTTTGCTCTCTACCAAGAGTATCCATTTACGGGTACCCTTTATGAAATTTGCTCCTCGGTTCATTGGTCCCCTTACCATCCTTCGCCAGGTCAATCCTGTTGCTTTCAAACTCTGCCTCCCTTCACATCTGAGAATCCCTAATGTTTTCCATGTTTCTCTTCTGAGACCGTATATCATCAAAAGATTTTCCTGTCCTCATCATCATTCTTCCCCAATAGCGAGTACTTCGGATCAGTATAAGGTCAAACAAATCTTGGATTCTAAATTCATCAGACGGAAGCTCTTGTATCTGACTGTAAGGGATATGGTCCTGAGGAGAGGTGTTGGATTCCTTCTACTGATGTTTCTGCTCCCCGTCTGGTGGAATTGTTTCATCAGAGGTTCCCCCTTAAGCCTGGCCCTAAAAAAGTGGGGAGAACTCATAAGAGGGGGGGGGGTACTGTCACAAGTTAGCTTGCAGCCTTTTGTGTGTTTACTCTTACCTCCATGCTGCTCTTGAATCCTTCACATGTGTGTTGTTCTGTGCTCACCATGGGCGTCGTCTGCTATTCCCTGGGTTTTATGTCCTTCCCTTCCATCACTTCCTGTCCCACCTCCTTGTCTGCCTGTCTATTTAAGATGTGCTCAGACTGGGCCACATTGCCTGAGCAACGTTTGTTGTTGGAGCTCCCCAGTGGTCTTCTGAATCCGTTTAGTATATCTGTGTACCGACCCCGGCTTCGTCCCTGACATTCCTCCTGTATTGTCTATCCATGCACCGACCCCGGCTTGTTCCTGACATTGCTAGTGTTCCGCCTATCCTGACCTCGGCTTGCCTACTGGATATCCTGTCTCTACTCCCATTGCACCCTGCTCCCGATAGCGGTCTCTTCTACCTCAGCTGGGTGTACCTGGGGGTCACGACCTGGTTCCAGCCTGCTCCAAGTCCATCCCCACCATCAGGGGCCCTGGTGAACAAGCAGGCTGGGGCTTAGACTCCGCGCCCTGGGGAACCCCAAGCTGTGGTTTTATAGAGCTCACTACCATAGACGTGACACGTATACTCTAAGCACTTGTTTCGGCACTACAGAAGTCTTAGGTAGGAGAGCCAGTGGTCTTGTAGTTGCTCCTCTGAATGACAAGGTGGAAATATCTTTGCCCACTATCAACCAGATTCCAAGCATCAAAGAGGAGATCCCTACTTCTGAAGCTGCTTTTCACCATTCTCACTTAAAGCACATAAGCAACCAAATACCAGCCCTCGATGAAAATGCCGATATGCTGCTGTTACTTGGTCGAGACATCCTAAGGGTGCACAAAGTTCATCATCAATTCAACGGTTCACACAATGCACCATATGCTCAGCGTCTGGATCTAGGATGGGTCATCACAGGTAATGTCTGCCTAGACAAGGACAGGAGGTCCTACTCAGTCACTTCCTTTAAAAAACATTTCCTGTCAAACGGACAAACAACTTGTTCTACACAACGACCACATAAATATATTGTGAAAGAAAGACTGTTTGAAAAAGGTGCACAACAGCACATCATACAAGACAGTAAGAAAGCTCTTAATCTCTGGGATGACAACATTGGCAACACAGTGTTCGAGGTAACCACTAAAGACAATGAGTTGGCAGCTACCATAGAAGACAAAGAATTCTTGAAAAGCATAAGTAAAGAGTTCTACCAAGATGATTCCAACAGTTGGGTAGCACCTCTACCATTTTGTACCCCAAGAAAGAGACTACCAAACAAGGTACATGAAGAATCACGGTTTGTTTCTTTAACCTCCCTAACGGTATTCCCGAGTGTAGCTCGGGGTAAAATGTCTGTACCAAAAGCGGTAACCCCGAGCTACACTCGGGCTTACCATGCAGCGCTGCATAGGGAGTCCCTGCAGCACTTACCTTGTCCTTCGCTCCCGCGATGTGTCCCCTGCAGCGTCCCAGGCCATCTCCTCCGGCTGATGCCGGCATCCGGCTCCTGTGTTTTGGTCCCTGTGACGTACGGGCGCCAGCGGCGGGAAATTTGAAAATTTAAAAAAAAAAGTCATTTTTTTCAAAACGATTTTACATAGTAAAACATTGCTGTTTCAACCCATTTCACATACATTTTGTCCCTAGTGCTCTGTCCTGTCCCCTGCCTGCATTTTGAATGTTCTTTCTGCCTGGAAACTTAGAAAAGTCCATGGCGTCCAAAAAGTGTCCCTTTAGGTCAAAAGCGGGTTTAGATCAGCTAGAGAACAGCGATAGTAAATCAGAACCACTTGCAGAATTGAGTGATAATGATTCATGGAGAAATTCGTCATCAGACACTGAAAAAATTTTTGCAACTTTGCTCAGCGATGTGCGAACTTGGCGCTATATTTCAAATTTCAGTGTTTTTGGTTTGATTATATTATTGAATTAAATGTAATATTATTATATTCTTATTTTTTATGATTATTTATTAAATTATAAGTTATGATTTTGTGTTTCAAATTTTATCATACCCGGGATGTTTAATAGACTCTTGTTCGGACAGATTTCAGTGAGTTATTCCTAAATATTACTGCCTACAATAAAAAAAACTACATATTTCCATGCAAAATAATGGTCCCGCTTTCAGTACCAAAAATCTGAAATAATCATACCGCTAGGGAGGTTAAATCGCAGTTTGAACCAGAAGCCTGAGATGAAAAAGCACTTTATGGACTTTGTGCAGAAGTTGTTTGAGAGAGATCATGCTGAGCCTGCACCTTCTCTTATGGAAGGAGAAGAATGTTGGTATCTACCATGTTTTGATGTCTAACATCCTCGGAAGCCTGACCAGATTAGGGTGGTCTTTGACTCAAGTGCTCGTCATGAAGGTGTCTCCCTCAACGACAATCTTCTCACTGCGCCTAATCTGAACAACAATCTCATAGGAATTTTACTTCGCTTCAGACAAGAGCCAATTGCTGTTATGGCTGACATTCAGCAGATGTTCCACTGTTTCATTGTCTGTGAAGATTACAGAAACTTCCTCAGGTTCCGATGGTACCGCAATAATGATGTTAACGATGAAGTTAGACTACCGAATTAAGGTACATGTTTTTAGTAACAGTCCTTCTCCTGCATTAGCAATTTATGAACTGAGGAAAACAGCTCAAGAGGGTGAGAAAGAATTTGGATCTGATGCAAGACAGTTCGTCAAAAGGAATTTCTATGTAGACGACGGACTCAAATCTCTGCCTAATAAAGAAGAAGCTATTGACCTTCTTACTAGAACCCAGAACACACTTGCCACTGCAAACCTCAGACTTCACAAAATCATCTCTAACAGCGACAAGGTCATGATAGCCTTTCCTTTTGATGACCATGCTCTCAGTGTGAAGAAATTTCAACTTGGATCTGACCTTTCTGTCATACAACGCAGTCTTGTATTGCTTTTGAATGTTAAATAAGACACATTTACATTTCAAGCAGCAGCTTGTGACAAGCCCTTCACAAAACGAGGAATATTGTCTACAGTGAACAGCATTTATGATCCATTAGGTTTCATTACACCTCTCACCATTCAGGGTAAGATACTGCTGAGACAACTTACTTCTGAAAGCTCAGACTGGGATACCCCATTACCCAAGGAGAAACAACAAAGGTGGGAATCCTGGAAACAGTCTCTAAAAGCATTAGAACAACTCCAAACACCACGCTCTTACACCCAAGCATCCTTAAAAAATGCCACCAGAAGAGAGATTCATGTCTTCTCCGATGCTTCCAACGAAGCCATTGCTACGGAGGCTTATCTTCGAGCTACGGATCCCAGCGGTAAAGTGGGTGTAGGATTTATCATGGGCAAGACCAAGCTCACACCAAAACCTGCACATACTATTCCAAGGCTTGAATTTTCTGGAGCTGTGTTAGCTGTGGAAATTGCTGAGCTTATAGAACTTATTGAAATAGACTCCTTTGACTTTTATACAGACGCAAAATAGTGCTAGGATATATACACAATCGCACAAGACAGTTCTATGTGTATGTCGGCAACAGAGTAGAATGCATAAGGAAGTTCTCTACACCTGAACAATGGCACTATGTTCCCACTAGCCTCAACCCTGCTGACCGCGGCAGTCGTGCAGTACCTACTACTGCATTCTTGGATACATCTTGGCTATATCCACCAGTACTCTTGAATGATAAACGTATCTCAAGTTCAACAAATTCTACCTTTAAACTGGTTCATCCGGAATCTGATAAGGAAATCAGAGCTGTTACCATCACACTCAACACCTCTATGAAAGCAAGGGTAGAACTGAGTCCTCACCATTTTGAATGCTTTTCTAAGTGGTCCTCTGTTGTACGAGCCATTGCACATCTTGTTCACATTGCTCATCAGATTGCAAACCGCTCTAGCACTGAAAAAGTGTGTCACAACTGGCACATCTGTAAAGCCCCTCCCACAATTGAGGAGGTCTTCCAAGCAGAAAGGGTCATTATTCAATGTATCCAACATAAAGTGTACTCACAAGAGATTGCTAACATATCAAAGGGACTCAACCTAAGGAGAGCTCTCTGTACAAATTAATTCCAATAATTGATCACAACAAGCTATTGCGAGTTGGTGGTGGCTTTGGAAGATCCCATTTGTCCAGTGAAGAGAGAAATCCCCACATTATTCCAGGACGTCATCACATTACTGCTCTGTTAGTTAGACATTTCCATGAGCAAGTTCAGCACCAAGGTCGTCACTTTACTGAGGGAGCAGTAAGGTCTGCAGGTTTCTGGATCGTCGGGATGAAAAGGTGTATATCGTCCATACTCCACAAATGTGTTAAGTGTCAATAACTAAGAAGGAAACACCTACAACAACAAATGGCAGAGTCGCCAGCTGACCAATTAAGGACTGAACCACCATTTACCAATGTTGGCATGGACATATTTGGCCCCTGAACTGTTGTTACATGCAGAACTCGTGTAACAACAGTTCCCAAAAAGTACCCAAAAAACTGGGATGGCCACTATTCCCACAGAGGAAGTTGATTACCCTAACATTTACAAGCATTAATGCCGATGGGTTCAACATCTTGCTAATGTGTTTTGGAATAGCTGGAAGATGGAGTACCTTTCTAACCTTCAAAGTCATAATAAATGGCAAACTAGCAAACCCAATCTACAAGTGGGAGATGTAGTTCTTTTGAAGAAGACAGATTCCCATCGTAACCATTGGCCCGTGGGTCTTTATTACAAAGACTATGCCAAGTAACGATGGAAAAGTACGAAAGGTAGAAGTTAAAGTCATGAAAGAAGGTTCTGCACACCTTTACTTCAGGCCTATAAAGGAACTAGTACTTCATTTGCCCAAAGAGGAAGACAAGTCATCAACCTGAATTAAAGGAAGGTAAGAAGGAATGTGCATGTTGCTGCCTTTCCCTCTGAATATGGATTTCCATGTCTCAGCCTGGAATTTTGAGACCAACATTTGCAAGTATTATGCTAAATGTTTGCATTGTTTTCCTTTGTTCTTCCCTTCCCTCTTGTTTTGCAGATGTTCCTGGAAAGAATCTTCATTATTTATATTGGACTTGAACTAAAGTTTATTATAACAGAAATCATAGATTTCGACGGGGAGTGTCATGTTTCACATGTCTGTCATATTGACTGTCATATGCCTTTAAGAGTTTTCTATATCGTCTCTGCCCCTCCCTTTCCTTTGGTTTAGCTAATTCTGTATAGACATCCCACCCCCCTTTCCCAGTAAGGCATTGCAGCAAGCCTCGTGGCATGGAGCAGAAACATTATGATCTTTTGACCTATGGAATGTTCATTGTTGTAAGATTCTCTAAGTTTATGGAATAAACTTCACAAGATCTACAAGATGTCATTCTCATTAAGTCACTGACTGTGGTATCCAACTGAGGTTGAAGTTATCGCTATCTCATCACAACTGTAAATTACAGAGATCACACTATCAATGCTTAGATTGGTGTGATAGAACAATGGCTACTCTTAAGAGCTGTAATTCCTAAACCCTTCCTCCAATTTGGATGTACATATCCCCAAATTAAACCTGAGTGTGCACTTTCATCCCATATATAACTATAGCTTGAATATGTTTTGGTAAATACCTGAAAAAAACAAAAATTGTGCATGTGTCCAAATATACAGTGGGGATCGAAAGTTTGGGCACCCCAGCTAAAAATTTGTATTAATGTGCATAAAGAAGCCAAGGAAAGATAGAAAAATCTCCAAAAGGCATCAAATTACAGATTAGACATTCTTATAATATGTCAACAAAAGTTAGTTTTTATTTCCATCATTTACACTTTCAAAATAACAGAAAACAAAAAAATGGTGTCTGCAAAAGTTTGGGCACCCTGCAGAGTTAATATCTTGTACTGCCCCCTTTGGCAAGTATCACAGCTTGTAAACACTTTTTGTAGCCAGCCAAGAGTCTTTCAATTCTTGTTTGAGGTATCTTTGCCCATTCTTCCTTACAAAAGTCTTCCAGTTCTTTGAGATTTCTGGGCTGTCTGTCACGCACTGCTCTTTTAAGGTCTATCCATAGATTTTCAATTATGTTGAGGTCAGAAGATTGTGAAGGCCATGGCAAAACCTTCAGTTTACGCCTCTTGATGTAATCCCCCGTGGATTTCGAGGTGTGTTTAGGATCATTATCAATTTGTAGAAGCCATCCTTTTTAACTTCAGCTTTTTCACAGATGGCATCAAGTTACCATCCAAAATTTGCTGAAATTTTATTGAATCCATTTTTCCTTCTACTCGTGAGATGTTCCCCGTGCCACTGGCTGCAACACTAGAAATTCTGAAGGACCCTCTGCACACTGGTATATACCCTTTCAAGCAAACTATGCAACAAATAGGGATATTTGGTTCACACATATTGCAATACATGTTTAAGCTGGCCAACTGCGTCAAAGTAATCCCTCTATGGCCAGTCCTACTCTGCCCTGCCTACGCAAGTGCTACTGTGGACACAATGCTAGCATAGGGGAAAAGACACAATGGGGAGAGCTACAAGGTTCAGGTCTGGCTACTGACCCAACAATACAACAAACAAGAGATCCCTGTGCTCAAATCCATACAGCTAGTGCATGCATTTATCCATCAGGTGCTAAAGGGGTGTAACCACATTAACTCTAGAAATTCTGAAGGACCCTCTGCACACTGGTATATACCCTTTCAAGCAAACTATGCAACAAATAGGGATATTTGGTTCACACATATTGCAATACATGTTTAAGCTGGCCAACTGCGTCAAAGTAATCCCTCTATGGCCAGTCCTACTCTGCCCTGCCTACGCAAGTGCTACTGTGGACACAATGCTAGCATAGGGGAAAAGACACAATGGGGAGAGCTACAAGGTTCAGGTCTGGCTACTGACCCAACAATACAACAAACAAGAGATCCCTGTGCTCAAATCCATACAGCTAGTGCATGCATTTATCCATCAGGTGCTAAAGGGGTGTAACCACATTAACTCTAGAAATTCTGAAGGACCCTCTGCACACTGGTATATACCCTTTCAAGCAAACTATGCAACAAATAGGGATATTTGGTTCACACATATTGCAATACATGTTTAAGCTGGCCAACTGCATCAAAGTAATCCCTCTATGGCCAGTCCTACTCTGCCCTGCCTACGCAAGTGCTACTGTGGACACAATGCTAGCATAGGGGAAAAGACACAATGGGGAGAGCTACAAGGTTCAGGTCTGGCTACTGACCCAACAATACAACAAACAAGAGATCCCTGTGCTCAAATCCATACAGCTAGTGCATGCATTTATCCATCAGGTGCTAAAGGGGTGTAACCACATTAACTCTAGAAATTCTGAAGGACCCTCTGCACACTGGTATATACCCTTTCAAGCAAACTATGCAACAAATAGGGATATTTGGTTCACACATATTGCAATACATGTTTAAGCTGGCCAACTGCATCAAAGTAATCCCTCTATGGCCAGTCCTACTCTGCCCTGCCTACGCAAGTGCTACTGTGGACACAATGCTAGCATAGGGGAAAAGACACAATGGGGAGAGCTACAAGGTTCAGGTCTGGCTACTGACCCAACAATACAACAAACAAGAGATCCCTGTGCTCAAATCCATACAGCTAGTGCATGCATTTATCCATCAGGTGCTAAAGGGGTGTAACCACATTAACTCTAGAAATTCTGAAGGACCCTCTGCACACTGGTATATACCCTTTCAAGCAAACTATGCAACAAATAGGGATATTTGGTTCACACATATTGCAATACATGTTTAAGCTGGCCAACTGTGTCAAAGTAATCCCTCTATGGCCAGTCCTACTCTGCCCTGCCTACGCAAGTGCTACTGTGGACACAATGCTAGCATAGGGGAAAAGACACAATGGGGAGAGCTACAAGGTTCAGGTCTGGCTACTGACCCAACAATACAACAAACAAGAGATCCCTGTGCTCAAATCCATACAGCTAGTGCATGCATTTATCCATCAGGATCTCTTGTTTGTTGTATTGTTGGGTCAGTAGCCAGACCTGAACCTTGTAGCTCTCCCCATTGTGTCTTTTCCCCTATGCTAGCATTGTGTCCACAGTAGCACTTGCGTAGGCAGGGCAGAGTAGGACTGGCCATAGAGGGATTACTTTGACGCAGTTGGCCAGCTTAAACATGTATTGCAATATGTGTGAACCAAATATCCCTATTTGTTGCATAGTTTGCTTGAAAGGGTATATACCAGTGTGCAGAGGGTCCTTCAGAATTTCTAGAGTTAATGTGGTTACACCCCTTTAGCACCTGATGGATAAATGCATGCACTAGCTGTATGGATTTGAGCACAGGGATCTCTTGTTTGTTGTATTGTTGGGTCAGTAGCCAGACCTGAACCTTGTAGCTCTCCCCATTGTGTCCACAGTAGCACTTGCGTAGGCAGGGCAGAGTAGGACTGGCCATAGAGGGATTACTTTGACGCAGTTGGCCAGCTTAAACATGTATTGCAATATGTGTGAACCAAATATCCCTATTTGTTGCATAGTTTGCTTGAAAGGGTATATACCAGTGTGCAGAGGGTCCTTCAGAATTTCTAGAGTTAATGTGGTTACACCCCTTTAGCACCTGATGGATAAATGCATGCACTAGCTGTATGGATTTGAGCACAGGGATCTCTTGTTTGTTGTATTGTTGGGTCAGTAGCCAGACCTGAACCTTGTAGCTCTCCCCATTGTGTCTTTTCCCCTATGCTAGCATTGTGTCCACAGTAGCACTTGCGTAGGCAGGGCAGAGTAGGACTGGCCATAGAGGGATTACTTTGACGCAGTTGGCCAGCTTAAACATGTATTGCAATATGTGTGAACCAAATATCCCTATTTGTTGCATAGTTTGCTTGAAAGGGTATATACCAGTGTGCAGAGGGTCCTTCAGAATTTCTAGAGTTAATGTGGTTACACTCCTTTAGCACCTGATGGATAAATGCATGCACTAGCTGTATGGATTTGAGCACAGGGATCTCTTGTTTGTTGTATTGTTGGGTCAGTAGCCAGACCTGAACCTTGTAGCTCTCCCCATTGTGTCTTTTCCCCTATGCTAGCATTGTGTCCACAGTAGCACTTGCGTAGGCAGGGCAGAGTAGGACTGGCCATAGAGGGATTACTTTGACGCAGTTGGCCAGCTTAAACATGTATTGCAATATGTGTGAACCAAATATCCCTATTTGTTGCATAGTTTGCTTGAAAGGGTATATACCAGTGTGCAGAGGGTCCTTCAGAATTTCTAGAGTTAATGTGGTTACACCCCTTTAGCACCTGATGGATAAATGCATGCACTAGCTGTATGGATTTGAGCACAGGGATCTCTTGTTTGTTTTACTGGCTGCAACACAACCCCAAAGCATGATTGATCCAACCCCATGCTTAACAGTTGGACAGAGGTTCTTTTCATTAAATTCTGTGCCCCTTCTTCTCCAAACGTACCTTTTGCTCATTACGGCCAAAAAGTTCAATTTTAACCTCATCGGTCCACAGAACTTGTTTCCAAAATGCATCAGGCTTGTCTATATGTTCATTTGCAAAGTTCAAACGATGATTTTTGTGCTGACGATGTAGAAGAGGTTTTCTTCTGATGACTCCTCCATGAAGACCGTATTTGTACAAGTATCTCTTTATAGTGGAATAGTGTACCACAACTCCAGTGTCTGCCAGATCTTTCTGGAGGGATCGTGCAGTCAAACGTGGGTTTTGAATTGTTTTTCTCACAATCGTGCGAGCTGTTCTGTCTGATATTTTTCTTGGTCTTCCAGATCTTGCTTTAACTTTCACTGTTCCTGATGACTGCCATTTCTTAATTACATTCCTTGGCTTCTTTATGCACATTAATACAAATTTTTAGCTGGGGTGCCCAAACTTTTGATCCCCACTGTATATTAACCTAACTGTATACACACTCTTTTTATATACAATTATGACATCCACTAAACAGCATCATGTTTTGGTACTGGTGTCCTTTATTCATTTATTTAACTATGTACTCATTATCCCCTAAATCCTTCTTTATTCATTTACTGCAATTCCGTATGTGTTTAGAGCCTTTTTGCGTGTAATTACATTGCAATATCCCTAATTGGTATTCTCTCCACCCTCCTCTGTCAATTTTAGTGAGACTGACGCCGTGTTCTTTTTTCTTCATCTCTGAGATGAGATGGAGGCTTGGATCACTACCTAGTTTTAACCGTGTACCAGAAGTGACGTTTCTGGGAACTGGAAGTCGTGGCTGGAGCACATCATGCAGCTGCTCTTCTGGTTTTACACAGGCGTGCGTCCCATGGGCGGCTGAGCGCTCTTGGGAGCCATTTCTTGCAGCTGGAATGCACTGCGCACCACATTCCGACAGCTCCCACTGACGTGCGTTCCACCAGCACCTGGAGCCGCCACTGAGGTCTCCCCAATTGTTGATCTCCACCACTAACATCTTTACCTAACTCTGCAAATCCTTACCTACACCAGCCATTGGAGGACATGTAAAAACTTTCACTTTGTGACACTCTCTGGTTCATCGATCTTCTGTGAGTACTTCTTTTATGTTTTTTAAGGTCTTTTAAAGTTTTCTAATGCTTTTTAAGCGCTGTATTGGTCAATCTTGTCATATAAGAAAATGGCAAACTAGCAAACTGTCATGGAAATTTTCTATTACAGGTTGTCCTTTAAATGTGTCATATATTAGTGTTATTCATATGTCTCTCGTGGGGCTTAATTAAAGCTCTGAAGGCTGCAATTAGGCCATGCGCATTTACAATGTATATATTACAGTACTCAGCTCGGTAATGGATGAGATGGCAGATCTGCGCTTATAGACTGGCATGTATGCCACCACGGCATTCGATGCGAATGCCGCCGGTGGTAGGCCGCAGGCCTGTATTCAAATATCAGCAGCATAGTACCACAGGGACTTCGTATGGCCAGGTGCCGGGCAGTGCGAACTCCGCGTGTAGGCTCATGTATATCTCTACAAGCCGCTACCGACCTGAATTGTATGTGGATGTAAATGATGGGAAACTTGCTCTCCAAAGAGAGCTTACGGGGGGGGGGAGGACTGGTTTAACTGGTTTTCAGTATAGGTAAGAGGGAACATTACATTCCAAGCAGGATGTCCATTCTCGTGTATGGACACTCCCTATACATTGTTCTGTGGGAGGGGATTGACCTGACCCCCTTGTGGTTTTGTAACATAATAAAACAGGAGTCTGGGGTTAGAGCCAGACAGAGTGGATTCGAACTCCAACCTGAGAGTGTCGTCTGATCATTCCTGGGTCACGGGAGCTCCATTTTTCCCACATCTCAAGGGAGCTAAACCTTTGCACACCAGTTGGAGGCGCAGGAATCGTGGAGTTCAGCTGCAGTCGCGGTAAGCGAAGTTCGCACAGCTTTATGGGGGATTGCTGCGCATCCAACTGCGGGTACTCACGGTAAGGAGAAATTTGTTGAAAGCGAATTTCCAAGACATTTGGCGAGCCAGCGGATTCTAAAGCGAATTCTGCGATAGCTAACCGAGTACGAGGGGGGAATGAGCTATCATGAACTAGCAAAAAGTATGCCGGCACATTTCAGGTCTCTCTACCGTTAAGAGGATCACTTTTTGCACGTTCGTGTGGCTAATTTCGCTCTCTGTTAGCTAACGCAAATTCCGCTTAGCAAGGACCTAGTCATCCTAAAATTTTGATTTGTGGGTGAAAAACAAGGGTTTTTCTCTGCTAAAAGCAGCAGAGGGGTGGGTTTGGTTGGCTGGATTTGGTCAAGTTTAAAAATCTTTCAACCAAAAAAATTAAACGGGTATATGTTTTAGCGGGTTAAAAGTTCTGGCATAGTTTAGATAAGTATTTGTGGGTTGTAGGTACTGTGGTAATTGCTTTACCTCCCTCCAGGTGAGGTAATTATTACAGTGCTGAAAGGTTTAGATTAATCGTTAACTGTTGTAAGACCTTTGTGTGCATATAGTCTGTGCAGTGTTTTGTTGGTACTACTGCTCCCAGCAAGCATGCAGCAGTGGGTCTTTTGTTACATGCGCATGTTAGTGTGATATGTCGGTTTTTCTATGTCTGTTCTGTGATTGTGCCAAATTGTGTTGTATGTGTACTGTATATTGTTGTGTAATTGTCCAGTGTATGCTTTGTCCAAAAGTCTGTTTTATGTAAGAGGTTAGAGGCAATTTTGAGGCTAGTCGCAAGGGTTTTCTTTGTTGGTGGCCATCTTGTGGTTAGCACATGTGTCTTCGTTGGCAGCCATTTTGTGACTGCCATGTGTTTCTTTGTTGGTGGCCATCTTGTGGTTAGCACATGTGTCTTCGTTAGTGGCCATTTTGTGACTGCCATGTGTTTCTCCGCCATTTTGTTTTTTAATCACTTGTGAACGCCGTTTTGCGAGTTTCGCTTTGAGTTTCAGTAATCTCTATGCAATGTATATGCAGTTTTCTATATGCATTTAACCCACATTGTGTTTTAATCCAAATTTTTACAGTTTTGCATTACACAGTTTTGCAAAGCGCTACGAGCCACTGAACAGACCCCTGCCCCCCAGCTATACCCTGATCTGAGGGACCTCAAACCTGAAGGTGCAGTAAGCGAGGTGGTTAATCTAAGCCAACCGATGAAGCCGGGCCAGCCCTTGCACTCTTCCCGGACCGAGGCCTATCCAGTCAGGGTGCAGCAATTTGAAGGTCTTCCCAATGCACAGGGGGAGCGGACTCTAGGGGAACGGGTAGTTTGGCATGTCCCCTTCACCCCGGCAGAGATCCGCACTATTCTGGCTGAGCTCCTGGTCTATCGGGTCAATCCGAGAGGATTTGCTCCAATGTTTGGACAAAACCAGTTCAGCTATGGTATGAGCGGGTCGGATTGTGCGCAGATCCTGCGGGCAAAGGTGGGCATGGAAGTGGACAGTGCAGTGATTGCAGGGTGCTCTATAACCACTCATGAGGAGATGGCTTCAGGGGGCAAAGAGTTTTGTGCACAGCTAAAGGCAAAGCTTCCAGAAATGTATGGTGCTACCTCTACTACGGACATGATGAAGCTCACTCAGGGTCATAATGAGGAAAGCGCCTGCTTCTGGAGCCGTCTCAAGCAGACGGCACTGGATGCGGATCTGGAAGTTGGACCTGATGCTCCAACTGAAGGGGTAAAGGTGACCGCGACGCACATTCTGTTGCGGGCCAAATTTTTGGAAGGCATCATAACTAAAATTCGGGAAAGGCTGGTTCTGGCCCGACCCAAATATAATGAGATGTCTATCCCTGCTATCCTTTCCACTCTTGCGGCAATAGAGAAATGGATAGGAGAAAACAGGACAAGGCCAAAAGTTCTTGTGTCCCAGACCCCACACGAAAAACCAAGGGATCTGGGTCACAGGAAGGATAGGCCCCCTCCCAGGTGTTTCCAGTGCCACCAAACGGGGCACATGAGGAGGAGCTGTCCCCAATTACCTAAAGGTCGGTGGCAGTTCATTCCTGATGAGTCCTCCACCCCTGTCACCACCATGGTAAGTAACTCCTATGGATCCTCATAGGAAGTTGGCAAATCGGTGTCGGCCCAGGTCCATCTTTTTCCCGAGGAATTAAAATATCCCCTCCCTTGCCTCATCGACACCAGTGCAGCCAGAACGGTCTTGCGAAAACAGGACATCCAAGGCAAGGTACCCCTCTCAGGGGAAAGCACACCGACGGTAGGTCTCACAGGTCAAACGGTGTCTCTACATTCCACCAAACCACTACCCAAAGAGTGCAGACACTGCAAGACCTAAAGAGACCCAAAAACCACCGTCAGCTGAGAGCCATCCTCGGCCTTATCAACTACTGCAGAGATTGGGTCCCCAACATCTCAGCCAAACTTGGACCTCTGTACGAGCTGACATCCAAAACACCGTTCAAGATTTGACCCAGGAAATCTCTAGAGCACCAGGTCCAAACAAAACATCTCTCTGCAGCAAGATTGACCAAATACGAGGTAGCCCTCCTAACCCCTACTAACCTCACTATCAAACGATGCACTACTCTTAACCCAGCTTCTCTTCTTCCTGTGTTGGAAGATGAGAAGGGGGGAGGACAGCAACGACAGTGCTAAATCTTGCAACCCGACTAACAATACTACCACCTCTTCTGCTAACATGTCTTCTTTTTCCACTACTAACCTCTCTTCCAAAGGACACAACTGCATTTCATTGATGGAACTGGAGTCAGCGGCGATCAGCCCAGTGAAGGAAGCGCCACTACCGGAAGCGAAAAATCTTTTTGTCGATGGGTCCAGGTACTACACCCAAGGCGGTAAGCCACACACTGGTTACGCGGTCACGACGGAAAGTGACGTTGTGGAAAAGGGCTCTTTGAACACACATATGTCAGCTCAGGAAGCTGAGCTGTGGGCACTGGCCAGGGCATGTGAGTTGCATGAAGGTCAGAGGATTAATGTTTATATGGATTCGAGGTATGCGTTTGGTATTGCACATGACTCTGGTCCCATCTGGAAAGCGATGGGATTTCTCACAAGTTTAGGTAAACCAGTGAAGCATGCAGAACTGATTGACAGGTTGTTCATTGCTTTCGGCCTGCCACGGGAGATAGCTGTTCTTACTGAGACTAGTGTGGAGGCATGTGGAAATGCTTTGGCTGATCGGTCCGCAAAGGCCGGTGCACTGGTTCAGGAAAGGGGGGTTCTGATGCTGGCCATTCCTTCAGAGGTTTCGTTAGACGAGTTTAAAAAGCTGCAATCGCAGGCGGGTTTGCAGGAGAAGGCTAGATGGACAGCAGCGGGAGCCTCCCAAGGGTCGAATGACATTTGGTGCCTGAACAAAAGATGGTGTTTGCCAAAGTCCCTTTTCCCCATGATGGCCCACTTGGCTCATTACCCTGGGCACCAATCTAAGACGGCTATGTGTGCGTTGGTAGACGAGCATTGGATAGCACCTGGGTTCAGTACTGCTGCAGCTACATTTGCAGCTTCTTGCCTAGTTTGTGCCCTAAACAACCCTGGCAGAACGGTAGTAACGCCCCAAAGGCACTCACCAAAACCTGAGTGCCCCTTCCAACGCATCCAGATCGATTACATCTTGTTACCAAAGAGTGGGCCGTACGAATACGCCTTGGTCTGTGTAGATATGTTTTCAGGCTGGCCTGAGGCATGGCCTGTTACGTGTGCCAACGTTAGTACCACGGCGAAGAGAATCCTGTTTGAGGTTGTGTGCCGCTGGGGTCTACCTGAAACCATCGAGTCCAATAGGGGGGTCACACTTCACTGGACAGATCTTTGCAGAGGTATGTAAAGCCCTTCACATCAACCAAGGGCTACACACCCCGTATCACCCCGAGAGTAGCGGTAAGGTTGAACGTCTCAACGGAATCCTTAAAAACAGGATCTCCAAAATCATGGCCGATACCCAAAAACCTTGGCCTGAGTGTCTCCCCATTGCCCTCTATTCCATCCGGAATGCCCCTCGGCAACCACATGGGCTGTCACCCTACGAGGTGTTGTTTGGGGGACCTCCCAAAACAGGGTTGTACTTTCCTCAACAGTTGTCGTCTTTGCATTCACAGCTTACAGGTTACGTGCAATCTCTGCAACGGGAGCTGCAGAAGATACACCATCGGGTTCGCGAATCGCTCCCGGATCCAAGTGCAATAACGGGTGTTCTTTCTATTGAGCTAGGTGATTGGGTCATCCTAAAGAAACATCAAAGAACCGGACTCGAGCCACGATTCACCGGACCATACCAAGTCCAGTTGACGACACCTACCTCACTCAAGCTCGAGGGACGAGACAACTGGGTGCACGCAAGCCACTGCAAGAAGCTTTTCAGCTACACCAGAGAATGAGGGGTGTCATTTTCCTTTTTCTTTTTGTTTGTATGTCTTACATGTGTGTGAATGGAGGAAAAGATTAGCCAGAGCCGCCAACAAAACCAACTGTTGGGTATGCTCTAAGCCCCCACCCAGTCATCACATGTCCGCTGTTCATGCCCTATATGACATCCGTGTCGGCATGAAAAAGGAAGGTACCCCTGGTCAGCCCCCACATAGACATTTGTCTATAGAACTTAATGACACATTTTTAGCAGGTAACATCAGTTTCAGTAATTGTTGTACCTGGATAGAAGACACCGATGACAAGGTCCAGGCCCATATGGGCAAGAGGTAGTGAACTACAGGGAAAAGCTAGAGCTATAGCTAGTGAGGGTTGGAATCCGTTCAAGGGTTTGGGAGGATTGGGAGATTTCCTTTTCTCCATCGGATCTTGGTTGAAGGAAGTGGGAGTGTATGTCCTGATACTTCTCTTTTCCCTTTGCCTCTTGTATGCTGCGGTGAGATGTTCCTGTTGCCTCATCAACCGTGTAAGCCAAGCTCGGGCAGACGACCACATCTCCATGCCCGCTCCTGGGATCCCACTCCAACCACTGATCGGAGGAAGACCTCACCAACCAGCCAACCTTCTCTGCAGGTTACGTCCTGGCTTCCCTCTAATTCATCTCCCTGAAGACCATGTTCTCCAAGACCTCCAAGCAAGCTTCAAGCCTCATCGTTGTTTGTGTATAAAGCTGCAAGATTTGTTTGTTCCACTTTTTGGAAAACCGTCTGGGTCGAGACCAGCCTTGTGTGGCCCCGTTTGCAGGGGCAATTTGAGAATCGGCTGCTTGATCTCCCCGGACCACTGTGGGATCACAAGCCTTGTTTATACCACAAGTCTGGTTCCATTTGCCGGACCAGTTTGAAAAAGTTCTGTTTGTGGTTTTTGCAAGAGCCTTCCTGTAGTGAAGGCTCCAACGCTCCTTGAGTATCATTGCTTCAATCAAGCCTGTTTGCGTCGAGTCTGCGTCGGATCTTGTTGTTTCAGGTACCCCGTGGAGCTTTATTCTCAGGGACAACTACAGGAACTCTGGTCTAAGACCAACTCTTTAAGGTTTTGAGACTACACCCATCAAGCTGAAGAAGATCAAGAAGGGACACGATGAGAATATGATAAAACAGGAGGTAATGTCATGGAAATTTTCTATTACAGGTTGTCCTTTAAATGTGTCATATATTAGTGTTATTCATATGTCTCTCGTGTGGCTTAATTAAAGCTCTGAAGGCTGCAATTAGGCCATGCGCATTTACAATGTATATATTACAGTACTCAGCTCGGTAATGGATGAGATGGCAGATCTGCGCTTATAGACTGGCATGTATGCCACCACGGCATTCGATGCGAATGCTGCCGGCCTGTATCCACATATCAGCAGCATAGTACCACATGGACTTCGTATGGCCAGGTGCCGGGCAGTGCGAACTCCGCGTGTAGGCTCATTTATATCTCTACAAGCCGCTACCGACCTGAACTGTATCTGGATGGATGTGTTTTAATAAAGATCGTATCGGGCCCATTCAGATACAGACTGGCACTGTGCAATTTAGGGGATGCTTGTACAGACAATGAACATACTGTTAGGAGCTGATAGCATGTAAATGATGGGAAACTTGCTCTCCAAAGAGAGCTTATGCGGGGGGGGGACTGGTTTAACTGGTTTTCAGTATAGGTAAGAGGGAACGTTACACTCCAAGCAGGATGGACATTCTCGTGTATGGACACTCCCTATACATTGTTCTGTGGGAGGGGATTGACCTGACCCCTGTGCTGGGGGGCGTGTGTTTTTGTAAGATAATAAAACAGGAGTCTGGGGTTAGAGCCAGACAGAGTGGATTCGAACTCCAACCTGAGAGTGTCGTCTGATCATTCCTGGGTCACGGGAGCTCCATTTTCCCACATCTCAAGAAAGCTAAACCTTTGCACACCAGTTGGAGGCGCAGGAATCGTGGAGTTAAACTGCAGTCGCGGTAAGCGAAGTTCGCACAGCTTTATGGGGGATTGCTGCGCATCCAACTGCGGGTACTCACGTTAAGGAGAAATTTGTTGAAAGCGAATTTCCAAGATAAAACCCAATCTACAAGTGGGAGATGTAGTTCTTTTGAAGAATACAGATTCCCATTGTAACCATTGGCCCATGGGTCTTATTAAAAAGACTATGCCAAGTAACGATGGAAAGGTACGAAAGGTAGAAGTTAAAGTCATGAAAGAAGGTTCTGCACACCTTTACTTCAGGCCTATAAAGGAACTAGTACTTCTTTTGCCTAAAGAGGAAGACAAGTCATCAACCTGAATTAAAGGAAGGTAAGAAGGAATGTGCATGTTGCTGCCTTCCCCTCTGAATACGGATTTCCATGTCTCAGCCTGCGCAGCCGGCGCTCTTGCTTGCAGCTGGAATGCACTGCGCAGCCGCATTCCGATGGCTCCCACTGACGTGCGTTCCACCAACACCTGAAGCCGCCACTGAGGTCTCCCCAATTGTTGATCTCCACCACTAACTTCTTTACCTAACTCTGCAAATCCTTACCTACCCCAACCATTAGAGGACATGTAAAAACGTTCACTTTGTGACACTCTCTGGTTCATCGATCTTCTGTGAGTACTTCTTAGATGTTTTTTAAGGTCTTTTAAAGTTTTCTAATGCTTTTTAAGCGCTGTATTGGTCAATCTTGTCATATAAGAATTTTTACTTGTAATACTGCATGTGCAGTTTGTATGCTGTACCTGATGACAATTTCACTTTGTTTCATTTAAGCATGTTTACCCTGACACCTACACCCCTCCCCCTTGTTCTTACATATCCAGCCCATATGGGAGTGTTTATACGAATGTCATATATATATATATATATATATATATATATATATATATATATATATATGGAAGAGGGCAATCTCTAGCATGTTGGCTCTGAGGAAGAAGGGATCTCCCTTCGAAACACGACAGTCATATAGAGACTCTCCCTCCCAATGGAATTCTCACGCCACTTGAGCTTAGTGAACCACTCTTGGACACGATATGCTTTTTATATTGCTACATTTGTGAGTATACATCTTATTTTAATAAAATCGCTTTTATCGCTGAAGTAATGCACAAGGTTGGTGCACTTTCTTTTGTTCTTATTTGCAGTACTGGTCAGGCTTCCCCATCCTTGCTTAATGGCTGCACAACCTTTGATCCTTCGGTGGATGAGTTTATATGGAGGTCGGTCAATCCACCTATTCCTGATCTGGGTCTCTGAGCGCAGGAGATGTCGTTTTGGTTTTACTGTCTTGTTAGCTGACTGAGGGAGAAGAAAGACATTGAAATTCTAATACCAGTGTGCAAATGTGTATTTGCTTTGTATGAATAAATCACCTCTAATATTGGGAGTCCTATATGTGTGGATGTTGATATGATATGTACAACTATTAGTTTAGCTTTACATTTTAGAATGAAGTGCATAATTTTAACCACATGCCTACTGGGCACTTTCACTCCCTTCCTGTCCAGGCCAATTTTCAACTTTCAGCGCTGTCACAATTTGAATGACTATTGCACGGTCATGCAACACTGTACCCAAACAAAATTTTTTATAATTTTGTTGAGACATATTGAACTTTCTTTTGGTGGTATTTAATCACCACCAGATTTCTTATTTTTTGCTAAACAACTGCAAAAAGACAACATTTTTGGAAAAAAAGTTTTTCTTAGTTCCTGTTATAACATTTTGTACATAAGTAATTTTTCTCCTTCACTGATGTGCACTGATGAGGCTGCACTGATAGGTGGCACTGATGGGCACTGACAGGAATCATTGATGGGAACTGATAGGCGGCACTGATGGGTACTAATAGACTGCATTGGTGAGGAAGCACTGATAGGCGGCACTGATGGGCATTGACAGGCATCACTAATGGGCACTGAAAGACAGCATTGATGAACACTGAGTGGCATCATTGATAGGGACTGAAAGGCAGCACTGATAGGCACTGATGGGGTTGCACAGATAACCAGGGCACTAGTGATCACTGCCCTGATTATCAGTGGATATGTCCTCTCTGGGGATTGCCACTTTTCGTCTCTCCTCTCCTCACACGCTGTCAGCATGAGGAGAGGACTGCTGATAACCTGCATTTCTTGTTTACATTTGATGAGATGTAATTGGACACAGGTGATCACATGGTAAAGATCCTATGTCATCGGCTCTTTACCACGATTGCGCACCACCGATCGCCACACCCCCCCAGGGGTTCGCATGCACAGCTAGACTGGGAGGATGTCATATGACAACAAGACAGCTCCTGCCTGTCTGTCATTTCCCAATACCGCAGGTGGGAGGCAGTTAAAGAGTGCTTTGACTGACAAAAGGGTTGGGAAACACTGGTCTAGATTTCTGAAATGTCATCTATACAGCGCAACCAAGTCTTCCCATTCAAGAAATATTGCGAAGGGAAGATGTATCTTCCTTCAAATATCCAAGAGAGGACAACAGAGCTGACCAATGTGGTACCCCTTAGTCCCCATGCTCAGGTACTTATAGTAAAATGAGGACTAGGCACGTGGCATGCAAAAAGTCATCTGTTTATGCAAGAGATGAATTATTAATCATTTTCAATTATTACTATAGGCGCAATTCACAAGCTTTAACAAAAGGATAAGGCTCCATGCACACAAGCCTACCCTGACCGCCGGCCGCAGGAAAACGCGAATCGTGGCAAAACCGCGGAAAAATCTTGGTACTGTGGTTGCCGCATTTTGCAGCAATTTGCAGTTTCCTGCAGTCAGTGGTCAAAACGTTCCTATCCTGAACGTGATTCTTCCGCATTCAGGAGAGGAAGGTCTAACCTCACCTACACTCTGCTAAAAGCCTATGTGTACATGGACACGAAGGCTTTTATGGAGTTGAGTTTCGGAGCTTTGGCAAAAAAATGCCAAAAGCTCTTAAACTCGAGTTTAGGAGCTGCTCGTGTACAGGAAGTCTAAGGCTCTATATTTTAGACATCTGACTGTATTCTTCAAATCTCTTTGGACTCAACTGAAAATAACTGTCACTTTATAAAAATACATACCAAAATCCAGGTTTGTTAGCTGTGTGAGCAAAGCCTTTTGTGTATGTTTAACCTACAAATAATTGCGTTTTGCCAATTGTATAACCACAGCGACCACATCTCTATCTTGATTTTGAATGACATGAGATTTTCTCCTATAGGTCCATTTAAACACTTTTCCTCCAGCACATTAAAAATTATTGAATTGTTTGCACTGCACACTAAAGTGGTTTATATTGCCTTCTCATTTTAGAACCTGGTATGCTGGAGATTTTAAGAAGTTAATATAAAGATGACCTTGGGTAAAAGAATGAAAGCATTTATTTTCATATTGACAGGGATTTTACTTTAACTTTTGCATTCTTTGTTTTAGATCTCAAAATGCAAACATCTGTTTCACGGGCAGGTTTTCTTTGTGTACACAGGATTCTTTCATGCCTTTGCGACCATGCTTGCATCTGCCCATTCCACCCTTATTCATGCTCAGTCATTTTCTACCCATTTGGTCCTTCTCTTTTCTCAATGTCTCAGTGCAGTAAATTCCTTATTCATATTCTCTCTCCTGCTCAATCTAGATAGTTCATTCTTTGTCTGTATTATTCCTGCTCTCCCCTCCTGTGTTCGTTTCTATGGAAACTAAGCATGCACTGCTCGCCTCAGATAGGACAGCTGATGGGATACAGTGAAATGAAGGTAGATCACGCTAAGAAAAAGAAACACACACATGATTTCTGGAGCAAATGCTGTAAAAAAAAGTAGTAAAACTTGTCATTGGATATAACAGATATACTGCTTGAATTGTCTAAAATATTACTTTGATGTGTCACCTTATACAGTATCTCACAGAAGTGAGTCCACCTCTCACATTTTTGTAAATATTTTATTATATCTTTTCATGTGACACTTTGCTACAATGTAAAGTAGTGAGTGTACAGCTTGTATAACATGTAATCTTGCTGTCCCCTCAAAATAACTCAACACACAGCCATTAATGTCTAAACCACTGGCAACAAAAGTGAGTATACCCCTAAGTGAAAATGTCCAAATTGGGCCTAATTAGCCATTTTCCCTCCCCGGTGTCATGTGACTTGTTAGTGTTACAAAGTCTCAGGTGTGAATGGGGAGCAGGTGTGTTAAATTTGGTGATATCACTCTCTCATACTGGTCACTGGAAGTTCAACATGGCACCTCATGGCAAAGAACTCTCTGAGGATCTGAAAAAAAGAATTGTTGCTCCACATCAAGATGGCCTAGGCTATAAGATTTCCAAGACCCTGAAACTGAGCTGCAGCATGGTGGCCAAGACCATACAGCGGTTTAACAGGACAGGTTCCACTAAGAACAGACCTCGCCATGGTCGACCAAAGAAGTTGAGTGCACGTGCTCAGCGTCATATCCAGAGGTTGTCTTTGGGAAACAGACATATAAGTGTTGCCAGCATTGCTGCAGAGGTTAAAGGGGTTGGGGGGGTCAGCCCGTCAGTCCTTAGACCATATGCCGCACACTGCATCAAATTGGTCTGCATGGCTGTCATCCCAGAAGGAAGCCTCTTCTAAAGATGATGCACAAGAAAGCCCGCAGTTTACTGAAGACAAGCAGACTAAGGACATGGATTACTGGAGTGCCGCTTCATTAGTGGATCTCATCAGTGCCCATAAGTGCCACCTCATCAGTGTACATCAATGCCGTGCATCAGTGCCTCATCACTGCAGCTTTTCAGTGCACATAAGTGCCATCCCAACAGTGGGCCCTCATCAGCACCCATAATTGTCACCTCATCAGTGTACATCAGTGTAGCTTATCAGTGCAGCCTCATCAGTGCAGTGCTTTAGTGTTCATCAGTGCCCATCAGTGTCTCATCACTGCAGCTGATCAGTGCCCATTAGTGCCACCCCATAAGTGCCACCTATTAACGGATCATCATCTCTAATAAGTGCCGCCTCATTAATGGATCCTCATCAGCACCCATAAGTTTCGCTTCATCACTGTAGATCAGTGAAGTGCATTAGTGCACATCAGTGCCCATCTGTGCCTCATCTCACCACAGCTTATCAGTGCTCATCATTGCTAGCCCACCAGGGGATACTCATCAGCACCCATATTTGCCACCTCATTAGTGTAGCTTATTAGTGCAGCCTCATCAGTGCAGTGCATTAGTGCACATCAGTGCCTCATCACTGCAGCTTATCAGTGCACATCAGTACCCATCAGTGCCACCCTATAAGTGCCACCTTATCAGTGGATCCCCATTAGCTCCCATAAGTGCTGCCTTATTAGTGGATCCTCATCAGCACCCATAAGTGCCTTCTCATCAGTGTACATCAATGTAGTGCATTAGTGCACATCAGTTCCTCATCATTGCAGCTTATTAGTGCACATCAGTACCCATCAGTTAAACCCCACAAGTGCCACCTCATCAGTGGATCCTCATCAGCTCTCATGAGTGCCGCCTCATAAGTGGATCCTCATCAGCACCCATAAGTGCCACCTCATCAATGTACATCAGTGCAGTGCATTGGTGCACATCAGTGCCCATCAGCGCCTTATCACTGCAGGTTATCAGTGCCCATCAGTGCCTTATCACTGCAGCTTATCAGTGCCTCCTCATCAGTGGATCCTCATTAGCTCCCATAAGTGCTGCCTCATTAGTGCGTCTTCATCAGCACCCATAAGTGCCTTCTCATCAGTGTACATCAATGCAGTGCATTAGCGCACATCAGTGCCCATGAGTTCCTCATCAGTGCAGCTTATTAGTGCCCATCAGTGCCTCATCACTGCAGAATATCAGTGCCCATCAGTGCCACCCAATCAGTGGATCCTCCTCAGCACCCATAATTGCCGCCTCATCAGTGTACATCAGTGTAGCTTATAAGTGCAAGCTCATCAGTGCAGCGCATTAGCACACGTCAGTGCCCATAAGTGTATCATCACTGCAGCTCATCAGTGCCCCATCACTGCAGATTATCAGTGCCCTTTAGTGCCCCATCACTGCAGCTTTTTGGTGCCACCCCATCAGTGGATCTTTTATCAGCACCCATAAGTGCTGCCTCATTAGTGCAGCTTATCAGTGCCCATCAGTACAGCCTCAGTGCAGTGCAATAGTGCACATCAGTGCAATCTCTTTAGTGCACATCAGTGCCCTTTAGTGCAGCCTTATCAGTGCCTATCAGTGAATCTTCTCCAGTTTACATCAAAGCAGTCTGATCAACACCCGTCAGAGCAGCCTCATTAGCACCCATCAGTGCAGCCTCACCAACACCCATCAGTGCAGCCTCACCAACACCCATCAGTGCAGCCTCATCAGTACCCAGCAGTACAGCCTCATTAATACCCATCAGTGTAGCCTCATCACTGTCAACCAGTGCATCCTCAATAGCGCACCTCAGTGCTTCCTTATCAGTGTAGCCACATCCCAGTGTCCCCATCACAGCTGAGTGTCACCACAGCCCACAGTCACCACTATGTCTAAAAATTGTTGACCACTGAGGAGGCACACTAAATCCTAAGTTTGACTGACAAGAGCAGCAGGGAGCTCTCTGTGTCTGAGTCTGAATACGAACTGGTCTTAAGTAGTGGGACTGTTACAGAATCAGAGGAAAGTGTGCCCAACAAATTAAGGCATTCTGGCAAAGAGCAGGCTACCACAGTAGCGCAGTGGCATCCACCAGAAACGGAGTACCTCTCATGAAAGGCCAGGAACTAGTGGGGTGTCACATCAGTCCCAAAGGGTTAGGGCCCATGCCAGTCTACCATATGCACTTCAAAACCCTCTATGGCTTTTTTTGCTTGGGACCTTATATTCCCACTCCTGGAAAAGGGTTATCATCTATACGCTGATAACTATTATACCACCATGCCCCTTTTCCGCAATCTTCACTGGAATAAAACACAAAACACTAGCATGTGGCACAGTAAGAGCTAACAGGAAGGCCTTCCCTCAAAGGCTAGTGAATACAAGACTAAAAAGAGGGGAGTTGGTGAGCTTGCGGAATAAAGAAATATTGGCTATGAAGTGGTGGGACAAAAGAGACATCTAGATGCTTTCCTCAATCCACAATGACACCTCCATGCAAATCCCCGGAAGGAATGACCCAATCCAGAATGTGTGCATGAATGGGGTTGATTTACTAAAGGTAAATACACTGTGCACTGCAAGCACAGTTGCTTTAGATCTGAGGGGAAGCTCTGAAATGAAGCAAAGCTCTGCTGGTTTCTTTCATCCAATCAAGTGCAAGCAAAAATGCATTTTTTTTATTTTCCTTGCATGTTCCCCTCAGATCTAGAGCAGGGCACAGCCTTTTTGCCTTTTGTAAATCAACCTCGTTATGTTCATGGGGGATGTCGACTACAACAATCAGATGATCCACCCCTACCTTGCAACAAGAAGAATCCACCATTAGCACAAGAAAGTTTCCATTTATCTTTTCAATTTGGCAATTCAGCAAATCCACAGGGACCCAAATCTTTTTTTAGATACCAGGAGGATATTGTCACTGCCCTTTTGTACCTGAAAGGCCCACCAGAAACCATTCACTAAGATGCATTGAACAGACTCCATGAGCACCATTTTTCTGATAAACAGGTCAAAGACGTAGAAAAAACAATGTTCCGTGTGCTCCAGAGGTTAGACGAGACACCAGTTATTATTGTCCCCAGTCTGCCTTCCACCTGAACTGACCTCGGCCTGTTAATTGACCACGTTTTTTGCCTGCCTCTTGGACTGATCTTTTGAAATTAAATGTGTAATTTAGGCCACTAGAACGCCTGAAGGTGCTACTTGGATAGTGGGCCCTTTTATGTAGTCAAGCTGTGGAAAAGTCTCACACTTGTGGTATTGCCATATTCAGGAGGATCAGAATGTATTTTAGGATGAAAATCTTGGTATGTACATATCAATTACATATAATTATCTTATAAATTGACAACTTTGTGTGAAACAAATTGTTTTCATTTTCTTTCCAAGAACTTGTGGAAAAAAATGACATGGGGTTTTGGGGGTAGTAGCAAGTATGCACATGCTGTGTGTGAGAACGTGTCAATATAACATTTTTGTGAAAAAAAAACATTTAATTTTTTTTAATTTCCAAAGAATTGTGGGAAAAAATTACAACTTCAACAATTCAACAATTCTTCAACTTCAACAATTCTTGATCGTGGGTCTTCTGAGAGCTTTTGATGATGCCTCATGCTGCGAGGCATGGTTCACATCAGACAGTGCTTCTTGAAACCAGTAAACCCAAAACAGGTGTGTGTTTTTTAAGGGCAGGACAGCTGTCAGCAACACATCCAATATCATCACACTGATTGGAGTCAAGGTTGGCTCACTCCTGGCTCCAATTATCTCTGGGAGAAGTCATTAAGCTAGGGCCTCACATACTTTTTCCTCCCTGCACTGTGAATGTTTACATGTTATGTGCAATTAAACCATGGCAACATGTAATGTTTATGTAGTATTATGTTCAGCAGACTGTGTTCTTCTATTGTTGTGACTTAGATGACGTTCAGAGCACATTTTATGCCCAATTCATGCAAAACTCCACATAATCCCAAGGGGTTCACATACTTTTTCTTGCAACTGTATGTGTGGATATTGTTACATTATGTAAAACTATTAGTTAAGTTTTACATTTTAGAGTGGGGTGCCTTAAGATTGTGCATAATTTAAAAGGGTGCCTTAACTGAAAAAAGGTTGAGAAACACTCCTATATTTTCCATAGACGATGCTTTAAAGAATATGTAAACCATACATTTCATATTCCTGATATGTGACTCTTGAAGCACAGTATTCATATATTCTGTATATATGTGTGTGTATAGATTGATATTGAATGAACATACATAGTCCAGTGACATCCATTTACACATTAAAAGGGGGGTCATCAATCTTGATAGAGCTGTCAGACTATTTCTAGGCTAATTCTACTCAACAGGCTATACAGTACCTGTATAGCTGTAACGAAAAAAATGTTAGTTGGTTAGATGTTTACTGTCCTGGGTAATGGGGGTTGTAGCTTAATTGTAGATCTTTTCATGTTAAGATGAAAAGTGCTTGACCAACCAATCAGCTGTTTTTAGATGGCGGTAGAAACTGTATATCAAGAAAAGATTTTTTGATTGCTGACACAACATCATTATGGAAGCACAGGCCTAGAAGTTAACATACATTATTGCATGCATGGAAACTACAGTATCTAGGTGCATATTATTGGTTGGATATAAATACTGGAGCGTAGTGCCTCTATGCTTGCTATGACAGGAGAAAGTGGGTTCTCTGAAGGTGTCTGATAGTTGCATGAATATTCTAAGTACCCTGTCATCTGTCTTGTCTGTACCTCTGTATTGTGGATTATTCAGGAAGCAAATAAAATGTCTTTCTCTGGAAAACAACCGTTGAACTTGTTGCTGTGGGAAAATAATTCTCCACCCCCAGCTCCTTATGCATTGGAGAGCAGAAGGTATGTCTTCACTTATAAAAAAGAGAAAAAAGGTATTTAGAATATTTTTTAATGTATGTATAAAAGTTTTCCTTTCTTTTCTATTTTAAACTGAATGGTTTCTTTTATAGGGTTTACATACAGCAAAAAAAAGAGATTCACAGGCAAGGATATTGCTGCTAAGATTGCACCTAAATCAACCATTTTTTCGAATCATCAAGAACTTCAAGGAGAGAGGTTCAATTGTTCAAAAGGCTTCATGGCACCCAAAAAAGTCCAGCAAGCGCCAGGACCGCCTCCTAAAGTTGATTCAGCTGCGGGACCGGGGCACCACCAGTGCAAAGGTTTCTCAGGAATGGCAGCAGGCAGGTGTGAATGCATCTCCATGCACAGTGAGATAAAGATTTTTGGAGGATGGCCTGGTGTCAAGGGCAGCAAAGAAGTCACTTCTCTCCAGGAAAAACATCAGGGTCAGACTGATATTCTGCAAAAGGTACAGGGATTAGACTGCTGAGGACGGGGTAAAGTAATTTTCTCTGATGAATCCCCTTTCCAATTGTTTGGGGCATCCGTAAAAAAAAGAAAGAAGGTGAGCGCTACCATCAGTCCTGTGTCATGTCAACAGTAAAGCATCCTGAGACCATTCATGTCACAGAACACAGCCAAGAATAAAGAATGGTACAAAAACATGGGGAGCAACTTCTCCCAACCATCCAAGAACAGTTTGGTGACGAACAATGCCTTTTTCCGCATGATGGAGCACCTTGCCACAAGGCAAAAGTGATAACTAAGTGGCTTGGGGAACAAAACATCAAAATGTTGGGTCCATGGACAGGAAACTCCCCAAACTTTAATCCCATTGAGAACTTGTGGTCAATCCTCAAGAGGTGGGTGAACAAAAAAAAACTCACAAATGCTGACAAACTCCAAGCATTGATTATGCAAGAATGGGCTGCCATCAGTCAGGATGTGGCCCAGAAGTTGATTGACAACATGGCAGGGTGAATTGCAGAGGTATTGAAAAAGAAGGGTCAACACTGCAATCATTGACTCTGCATAAACTTAATGTAGTTGAAAAAAAAAAGCCTTTGACATTCACGAAATGCTTGTAATTATACTTCAATATACCATAGTAACATCTGACAAAAAGATCTAAAAACACTGAAGCAGCAGACTTTGTAAAAATTAATATTTGTGGTGCAAATTAATATTTGTGTCATTCTCAAAACTTTTGGCCAGGGCTGTATACTTTAAAAGCCCCTACGGGTCATCAGGTTAGAGTTAGCCATGAATAACAGCTCTAGAATTATTGATCTCACTCTGGCTTGTGCGCCAATATGTAACAAGTTTATCACAAGGAACATTTTCTTATGTAAGTACCCCTGACAGGTGTGTTTATGTTTGTGTGTGCATGCACATAGGGGAAGGGAAGGCTCAGATTTCTTGCAGGGGGTACAGGTGCTTGAGTGGAACTTTATTTGCTGACTTTTTTTTTACTTTAACTAAAATGTATTTATATCACATAGGGGATGAATGTCCACTATGTGATATATATTTAAGATAGTTTCTCTTCAATGAGACGTCAGGGACTTTTAGAGTCCCAATGTCTCACCTGCCTTCTATTGAAGCTAATGAAGGACAGCTCCCCCTCCATTAGTGTCTTCCGTAGCAGCAAGGGCCAGGGAAAGTGACAACAGAAGCTGGAAATTACATTTTACACATTGATTCTGGGTTCATTCTAGCTAGGGGAGATCAGCGAACAGATGTTTGCTCTCTTCCTCCTGGCAACGCCAACCATACAGGGTCTGGGGCCTGCAGGCGGGAAAGCTCACTCGGGGGGATCACGGAAAGCAATCAGGCATATTTCATTTTCATTAGTCAACAGTCGACTTGTGGGGTGCACACACACTCCTGGAAGCTGGAAGCCTTATGGTGGTGGTGGTAAATGGGTTCAAAATTAACAATAACCATAAGGATAATCCACCTGTCTTTACAGTTAAAAGGGCAGAACAGTGTGAGAACATGTGAGTGTGGTTATGAAAGATCTGGGACACCCTGGAAGAGAATGCAAATACAAGCCACAAGTGGCACAGCAAATGATGGGTATGGCAAGATTTCACCTAACAGTGGGGCTGGTTAAACAGAAACTATGCTATTTCGTTATATACATTGCACACATATGCCACAGTCCTTATACCCACAAAATACCATTAAATACTTTACCGCAAACGATAGCCTTACAGACTGTTTTCTATGGACTTATGTATTTTTAGCAGAAATCGGAAGTGCTGTAACAGGAGGGCAACATGAATTGATGCTCCTTCCTGTTGAGCACTCCATCTCTACCCGCTCTGTCAACCAGTCTTCAGTCTTAGTTGAGATTGGAAAGCTGGGAGAGGATCATGGCTGAGGAGGATGTATGTACTGGAGTTTGACAGGAGACAGAGGGATTCATTTAAATAATTATTTTTATCTTGGATAACCACACTACCACCCTTATCAGCTTGTTTAATTATAATGGCATGATTACATTCTAAATTCTTAAAAGCTTTATGTTTACTAGAGGATAAATTAGAGGTAACCTTATGGGACTTTTTGTTATAATATTTTGATTAGGTGACCTGATAGGTCTTGATAAATGCACCCTTGAATTGTAAGGAGAAGAAAATGGACTTAATTTTAAAATTGGTGTGTTCTAATGGGGGGGTTTGAACCAGTCCTTAGTGGGTTGCCTGTCTGTGTGTCCCTCCTCCAAAAGAGCCACCATTAAGGTGTGTAATGTGAACATTTCATCCATGGGCGGAGAGTGCAGTTGTTTCTCTCCACTCTTGGGCTCATCATGATTACATTCTTTGATAAAATGACGCTTGACTGTTAGGTTGCTTATAAAGTGAGATAGATTTTTGAAAAGGTTACATTTATTAGCTGTAACATAGGGGGCAAAGCTAAGGCCCTTTCTAAGAAGAGAGTATTCCACTTCATTTTGTTGAAAAGATAAATTGAAAATTTTCATGGTAAAACAGACACTAGTATATCTATTTCAACCAACAGAAAATAGGAGCCTCATTCACATCAGAGTTCTTCTTTCACATCAGAATCCCCTATTACATCAGAGCCCCTTTTCATAATAGAAGACTCCTTTTCACATCAGAGTCCCCCTGTCCTACTTTACAATCCTCACCACAGTGTGCATCTCATAGTACTTTGTTACAACAAAACCTCCTTTCACATTCGAGCCTCCCACTTTTACACCAGAGCCTCCCTTGCACATCAAAGCCCCCTCACATTAGAGCCCCCCTTCCCATCAGAGCCTCTCTTTCATATTAGAGTCCCTGACTTACATCAGAGCCCCCTTATTCACATCAAAAGCCTCCATCAGATCAGAGCTCCTCCTCATACAGTGTATATTGTGACGGTATGAACGTCGAGGTGATCGATGGACGCTATGTGTCATCTCGCATGCGATCATACTTTGAAATTTAAGGTGGGGTCCACTCCGGGTTTTCGGGGCCACAGTGGCAGAGGTGGTTCCGGACCGGATTTTGTGCTCCACTGATGACCACTAACAGGTGGTATAAATAAGGCAAGGCTGGAGCAAGGAGCTGCTCGTGGCCTGGGACTCAGAGAGCCAGTTTTGAGAGAGCTGTGCATGAAAGTGATTGTTATACAAACAAGAGAAAAGGTTTGCTTATTGTTTTGTTTTGGTTGGTGACAGGGAGAAGCCCTTCACCAGTGAGAGAGGAAAAAGTTCTATGTTTAGTTAGTGCCTGGATGGCAAGGGTTTATTTTGCTGTTTTGTTTGTTTTGATATTTTGCAAACCTTTTAAATAAAACTGACAACCAGTCAGATTTTGAAGAAAGCCTGCTGTGAGGTCTACCATTTTCCCAGGGAAGGAGATCCCCCACCTGAGCTACCCCCACAATATATATATATATATTGTGAGGGTGCATCCCATGCATCCCATGTATTGTATATATACAATATATATATTGTGGGGGTGCAACACATGTGCATCCCATGCGAGCAAAACACAGCCCTCACATGAACTATCAGTGCATTAACATTTTCAAATATATATATATATATATATATAGTCAGGTCCATAAATATTGGGACATCGACACAATTCTAACATTTTTGGCTCTATACACCATCACAATAGATTTGAAATGAAACAAACAAGATGTGCTTTAACTGCAGACTGTCAGCTTTAATTTGAGGGTAATTACATCCAAATCAGGTGAACGGTGTAGGAATTACAACAGTTTGCATATGTACCTCCCACCTGTTAAGGGACCAAAAGTAATGGGACAATTGGCTTCTCAGCTGTTCCATGGCCAGGTGTGTGTTATTCTCTCATTATCCCAATTACAATGAGCAGATAAAAGGTCCAGAGTTAATTTCAAGTGTGCTATTTGCATTTGGAATCTGTTGCTGTCAACTCTCAATCAGTGAAGCAAGCCATCTTTAGGCTAAAAAAACAAAACAAACCCATCAGAGAGATAGCAAAAATATTAGGCGTGGCCAAAACAACTGTTTGGAACATTCTTAAAAAGAAGGAACGCACCGGTGAGCTCAGCAACACCGAAAGACCCGGAAGACCACGGAAAACAACTGTGGTGGATGACCGAAGAATTCTTTCCCTGGTGAAGAAAAACACCCTTCACAACAGTTGGCCAGATGAAGAACACTCTCCAGGAGGCAGGTGTATGTGTGTCAAAGTCAACAATCAAGAGAAGACTTCACCAGAGTGAATGCAGAGGGTTCACCACAAGATGTAAACCACTGGTGAGCCTCAAAACAGGAAGGCCAGATTAGAGTTTGCCAAACGACATCTATAAAAGCCTTCACAGTTCTGAAACAACATCCTATGGACAGATGAGACCAAGATCAACTTGTACCAGAGTGATGGGAAGAGAAGATTATGGAGAAGAAAAGGAACTGCTCATGATCCTAAGCATACCACCTCATCAGTGAAGCGTGGTGGTAGTGTCATGGCGTGGGCATGTATGGCTGCCAATGGAACTGGTTCTCTTGTATTTATTGATGATGTGACTGCTGACAAAAGCAGCAGGATGAATTCTGAAGTGTTTTGGGCAATATTATCTGCTCATATTCAGCCAAATGCTTCAGAACTTATTGGACACCGCTTCACAGTGCAGATGGACAATGATCTAAAGCATACTGCAAAAGCAACCAAAGAGTTTTTTAAGGGAAAGAAGTGGAATGTTATGCAATGGCCAAGTCCATCACCTGACCTGAATCTGATTGAGCATGCATTTCACATGCTGAAGACAAAACTGAAGGGAAAATGCCCCAAGAACAAGCAGGAACTGAAGACAGTTGCAGTAGAGGCCTGGCAAAGCATCTCCAGGGAGGAAACCCAGCGTCTGGTGATGTCTATGCGTTCCAGACTTCAGGCTGTAATTGACTGAAAAGGATTTGCAACCAAGTATTAAAAAGTGAAAGTTTGATTTATGATTATTACTCTGTCCCATTACTTTTCGTCCCTTAACAAGTGGGAGGCACATGTGCAAACTGTTGTAATTCCTACACTGTTGGACAGTCTGCAGTTAAAGCACATCTTGTTTGTTTCATTTCAAATCCATTGTGGTGGTTTATAGAGCCAAAATTGTTAGAATTGTGTCGATGTCCCAATATTTATGGACCTGACTATATATATATATATATATATTTGAAAATGTTAATGCACTGATAGTTCATGTGAGGGCTGTGTTTTGCTCGCTTGGGATGCACATGCATTGTGTGCATTTGCTTGCAGGAAATCTCATTCATGTCAGTTGGGTTGCAGAGAGAGCTGCTGCTCCCAATTTGATATCCGTGTGGGTGCATATCCCAGAACTCACAGAAGTCTGCGTTCAGGGATACGCATCCGAACATACCCACACAGGTGGCAAATAGGGAGCGGTGGCTGTGTCCCAAATGATATGAATGGGACTGCCTGCATAGGAATACATGGAACACTTGTGTATCCTATGCCAGCAAAACAAGGCCCTCACAGGGTGTACGCTTAAGGTCTCCTGTGTGAATGAGGCCTTACATTTATTTCACAAACTTTTAAAAACATTAGAACAAATTAAAGCGGAGCTCCACCCAAAAGGGGAAGTTCCGCTTTAAGGACTGCACCCCCGCTCCCCATTAAGGATTGGTACCTTTGCAGAGCGGGTACCCTAATTTGAGAGGTACCCGCTCCCACTTCCGGTCCGATCGCCTAGGCCATCGGAAATGGAAGGTGTCCTCCCTCCCGCATGCGCAGTGGGTACCTGGCTGTGAAGCCGCAAGCTATCAGAGCCGGGTGCCCACACTGAAGATGCCGGCCTCCTGGAATACAGGACGGCCCGGTGAAATGAGTTGCGGGGGACACCACGGGACCAAGGGACAGGTAAGTGGAGTTTCTTAAAAAACAGCCGCTACAGTTTTTGTAGCTGCTGACTTTTATTTTTTGATAGGTTGAGTGGAACTCCGCTTTAACTAAGAAAATAGTAAAAATTTATATAAATATAAATCATTTAATGTGATTTGTGTGTATTATTTATTTACTATGCAGACTATCAGTGGAGGAAAACTTGTGCAAAAAGCTGTACTATAATCTTTTTTTTTTGTGAAATAAAAAAATTAGTTGGGTCTATTGATTTGAGAGTCTTTGAATGGTAAATTCACAACAGGCAATTATAGTACACTGGACAAGTAGCTAACCTGCCCTAAATTTTCTAACATGTGTCCCTATAGCAAGTAGTTTCAAACCCCTGCCTATGACCTACTGCATTTCTGTGCACATGACAAGCACCGTCAACAGGCAACAGCCCTATATCTCCAAATACACAGAGATCATTAAAAAGAAAATTAGATTACTAGAGACAAAGGTGTCCCAATTCCTCCTCTTCCCATCAAAACACTTCGAGATATAAAAATGAATACTTTCATTGCCCAATCGAAAAGTGAACTTTATGTAGATGTAATGAGATTACTTCAAGGTAAAAAGAAAAATATGTACCAGAAGCATTTAGGCCAACCTAAACAAATATGTCTTGCATATTTTATTACAGTTAGTAGATCTAGTAGATCTTTACCCTCTGCTCATATGTGTACAGCATGAGATTCTGTGATTTGAGTATGTTTTTTACATATGTAAGAAAACTATTAGATTCTGCATCCTAAAGTTGAAGGTATGGATTCTTTTGCCTGTAGGCAGCTAAAAAGTGCCATGAATCCACTGTTAATAACCACAAAACAGAAATTCTTGTAATTGTATACACATACTTTGACTTGTGGGATGACAAGGAACTTCAGATCACAAAATAGCAAGATAAAATACCTGCATAGAGTAATGCAGAACTGCATTACACCTTACAGAATGCAGCCTCTTTAGATACAGCAAATTAATATTCATAGAACTCAAGTGATGACCAAGCTTTCCAGGCACATCCCAGAGACATGTGCTTTTGTTCTCTTTATATACAGTGAATGCCTTCGATTCTATAGAGTGGCTATTGTGTTCAAATTTTAGGAAAACACTTAGTATTTTCCCATGGATTAACCTGTGTTTCCTCTTCAACAAGGCACAAGACAGGGTTTCCACCTGTCTCAACTTCTATTTGCCATGAGGCAATCCCAGTTAAAGTCCAGAGAATATTGGTGGAATAACCCTTGGAGGGAAAATTTAATTAATTGGGCTATATGCCAAGGAATTAATATTATTTATTCAGAATATGAGGCCTGCCTTATCCCCAGCTATTGTAGAACCTGGCCTTGAAGTTAATTGGCAAAATCAGTCCTTATGCTTCTCTTGCTGACATTAATAACTTCTACCCAGCCTTGCTCACATCTTAAATTGGAGCTTCTTTCAAATATTCAGGGATTATGATTACCAGAGACCCTTTGGCTCTCTCAGAAAATATTACCCCTTGGATGAAAATTGGAAAAACAGTTTGAAAATATGGTCTAAACTATGCCTGTGTGCAAACTAATCCTAATAAAATGATTCTTCTCTGTAAGTGCCTTTACAGACTGCTTATGCTTGTGATAGTTCCAAAATACTTTCTTTAAGAACTTTTTATAGAGACAATTCTTTAGGTCTTCTACATTTGTGTGGCTCACTACTAGACCAAACATAAGGTTCACTACAATACAGAGGCTTAAGGAGGGAGAAAGAATGGCCCTCCCAAACCCCCAGATTGAAACATTTAGTTACATAGGTCTTTCCTGATATCCCCTCCAGTGGCTAAATGGTTAGCACTTTTGCCTGGCAGCACTAGGATCGCTGGTTCAAATCTCAACCACGGCACCAACTGCCTGGAATTTGCATGTTCTCCCTGTGCCTGCGTGGGTTTCCTCCCACACTCCAAAGACATGCTGGTAGGTTAATTGGCTCCTGTCTAAATTGGCCCTAATATGTGTATGTATGGATGTGAGTTAGGGACCATAGATTGTACACCCCTTGAGGGTTAGGGACTGATGTGAATGTACAATATATATGTAAAGCACTGCATAAATTGACAGCGCTATATAAGTACCTGAAATAAATAAATATTTGTTGGCACATGTTCTTATATTAAGATACATTTACCTATTTTAACATTAGCTATATCTTTGTGGAATGGGGTTAAATGATTGTGTCCTTTCAGGGTCTACCGGGCGATTGACCTTTTTGGAATAACCCAATACTTGAGCAATTATATCCTATTCCTGACTCAAGCTTATGAAAAAGCTTATGAGATTGTCACTTGAGATGTGTACCATGAGGGTACCATGTACTATTTCCAACAACTTCAAGACAAATATGGCCTAGCCTAAAATTTATTTTCCAGGTTTTTAGAAACACATAGTTACAGATACAGTGTAAAAAAAAAATATGTGAACACTTTCTGCAGTAATTTGCCTTATAATATGATCTAATCCTCATCTAAGTCACAACAAAAGACAAGCACAGTATGCCTAAATTAATATCACACAAACATTTCAAATTTATCCTGTATGTATTTAACACACCCATTAAACATTCACAGTGCTGGAGTTAAAAGTGACCCCATAGACTAATTACTTTAATGAAAGCTAACTGGAGTCACTCGTTTGCACACCTGGAGTCCAATTAATTAAATTAGTTTGAAGGTGTTGTTGAGATCTACTTTCATTGATAAAAGACACTCAAACATTTTTAGATTGCTGTTCTTAAGTAGTGATGGGGCCGAACTTCCCCCTGTTCGGTTCGCGGTCGAGCATTCGAATCGTGAACTTTGAACATAATGCAAGTCTAAGGACTCTAACTTGTAAATTCAAAAGTGCCCATTTTGAAGGCTTATATACAAGTTATTGTTCATAAAAGGGGTATGGGGACTTGGGTGCTGTCTTGAGGAACATCAAGCAGTGAAAAAAAAAATTCAAAAAGTACCCTTTTAAATGCGTAGTAATTTTTCATTGCTTAAAGTAAAAAAAAAAATGAACAATTCCTTTAAATATCATGTGTGGGGGGGGTCCCAGAAAAGGAAAAGTTCACCTTTGGAATACTTTACATGTTCCACCGTTTTTTAGGGTGGAACATGTAACATGTTCCCATTGCTGCAGCCGCACCCGTTGCCCCTCCCTCCCTCTGACAGATAGTATGGGAAGAAGTTTCCTCGTACTATTCGTCAAATTTCAAAACAGCGCTGCTCCGCCCACATCGCCATGTTGTTCATTCACGGACTTACGTGAATGAATGAATGAACTGCAAGTCCCTACAGCCTTAGCGGCTCTGGGCTTGTAGTTTTCAATGAACTCCCACGGTGCTGTGGAGCTTCCCGTATGGCAAGCAGATATTCTGACAGGTCCTCAGGAGACCTGCATGGTATCAGCCATGTTAGAATATCTACTGATCGCTGGTGCAATGCTTTCCAGGCACCTGTGTCCAAAAATAATAAATGCTCATTTTTTTACCTGCAAAATTTATTTTTGTCCAAAAGGTGAACTTATCCTTTAAACTACCTGCAAAGTTGCACATCTGTACAATGTATAGAACCTGTGCAGCAGGACTGACATTTAAAAGAAAAAATGAAATTTTTATGAAAAAAAAAACAGCGTGAGGTCCCCCCTAATCTATACCAGACCCTTTGGGCCTCGTAGGACTTTTAGGGGGAACCCCACCCCAAAAAATGGGGTCCCTCCTAAATTCCTGCCAGACCCTTGATCTGAGCACAGGCCTGGCAGGCCAGAAAAGGGGGGGATGAATGAGTGCCCGCCCCCCCCATGCCTTACCAAGCCACGTGCCCTCAGCATGCAGACAGTGTCCCCAAGCTGATGGGGACAAGGGCCTCTTCCCCACAACCCTTTCCCAACGGTTGTGGGGGTCTGCAGGCAGGGGGGCTCATTAGCATTAGGGTACCCCTTTAAATAAGGGGGCACCCTGGGGCTTCTCCCCTTGTGCTTGATAAAAGGGTACTTGTACCCTTACCCATTCACTAAAGGGTTAAAATTGTGAAAAAATAAAGAGACCAGACTTAGAAAAATTCCTCTATTGGATTACTATGCAGGAACGCTTTTTCTTTTAGCTTCTTTTTTTTTTTTTTTTTAAATAAAGGACTTGTCAAAAACTGTTTTTTTTTTCAATAGAGGATTTTTTTCAAGAGCCTGGTCTCTTTATTTTTTCAAAATTTTAACCCTTTTGTGAATGGGTTAGGGTACAAGTATCCTTTTATCAAGCACAAGGGGGGGCAGCATGAGGGTGCCCCCTTATTTAACCAATTCAATACCGGGCGATTTTACACCTTCCTGCCAAGGCCATTTTTCAGGCTTCAGCGCTCACACTTTGAATGACAATTGCGCGGTCATGCAACACTGTACCTAAACTAAAATTTTATAATTTTCTTCACACAACTAGAGCTTTCTTTTGGTGGTATTTAATCACCGCCGGGGTTTTTATTTATTAATAAATTAACAAAAAAATACCAAAAATTGTAAAAAAAAACACGTTTTTCTTTGTTTCTGTTATAAAAGATTACAAATAAATAATTGTTCTTCATAAATTTAGGCCGAGATGTATTCTGCTACATGTCTTTGGTGAAAATAACCCAAATTAGGATGTATTTTTTAGTTTGTAGGAAAGTTATAGAGTTCACAAACTATGGTATAGATCTGAATATTGATCAATCCTGAAGTACTGACTACCAATCTAATTTCTTGAGGTCCAAGAATGTCAGAATAGTACAGATATCCCCCAAATGACCCCTTTTTGCAGAGTAGACAGTCCAACTTACTTCATAAGAGGAATGGCGAGTTTTTTGAAGTTGTAATTTTTCGGAAAATGAAAACATTTTAAAAATTATTTATACTATTTTTTTTTTTAGATACTGCCACCAGTGCAGTACAGCATCATCATATAACTGGCATGGCGGTGATTAGGGACACTGGTGACAGTATGAAAAAAAAAAATATATATATTTTTTGTTTAATTACTTTTTTTTTTTTTTTAAGATTTTTTTTCATATTTTACTATGACCAAAGTAGTACAATGTTACCATAGTAACATTGTACTACTTTGGGGAAGTGATCAGTATTTTTTTTTTTTACACAATTTGCTTATAGCAAAGAATTACTTTGCTACAAGCAAGCATTTACCTGAATGACATCGATTCATTTGGGGCTTTTTTTTTTTTTTGTGCTTAGCTGTGATTTGGCCACGGCTAATCACATGACACAGCTGGGCTGTGATTGGCCCAGCTTGTGCATGTGATCGCTGTGACCATTCACAGCTAGACACTAGTATACAATGGATGGCATGAATGAAGCCATCCATTGTATACAACTGTCATGTGACCTGCTGTGATTGGTCACAGCAGGTCACATGGTACGGGCCACGGGGCCGATACTCAGATCTGTCATCGGCCGTGTCCGAGGTACACGGCCGGTGACAGATCGCGCCGCTGCGCAGCTCTGCAAGTGCGAAAACTGCGCATGTGCGGAAGGACGCCAAATGGCGTCCACTCGGAAAGCTAGTGCATTTTTGCGGCCGCCAAACGGCGATTGGCCGGGTGGCAAATGGTTAAAGAGGTACACTGATAATGAGCCCCCCTGCCCACAGACCCCCACAAAAGAGGCCAAGGGCATGTGGCCTGGTGAGGGTCGATCGTTCGTCCCCTCCCCTTTCCTTGCCTGCCAGGCCTATGCTCAGATCAAGAGTCTGGTACAAATTAAAGGGGACCCCACGCTTCCCCCCCCACACATTTTTTGGGGGTAGGGTTCCCCTTAAAATTCCTACCAGGTCTAAAGGGCCTGGTATAGCTTTTAGGGGGAACTTCAGGCACTTTTTCCCCTAATAATGGGAGGTGAGGTTCCCTTTAAAAGTCCTACCAGGCTTAAAGAGCCTGGTACAGCTTTTAGGAGGAACCCCACGCACTTTATTTAAAAACATTTTTTACTGTGGGGTCCCTCCTAACCTTCCTACCAGACCTAAAGGGTCTGGTAAGTATTGGGGGGGGGAGGGGGGCACACTGTTATTTATTTTTTATGCATTTTTTTTTTTTTTTTTAAATGTTATACATTTTTTTTAATTATTATTTCTTATTTTGTTCGGGAGAGTATTCTCCCCTCTGTCCTACATAGTGTGGGGTAGGGACTGTGCAGTGCATTGTGGGGTGTTTGGTGGGCAAACAGTTGGTGGTGCCTTCACACCATAACCCTTCAGAGTTATTCTTGATGAGTGCAGGTTTGGCCCTTGTTCTAAAACTCCTAACTATATGCACCTGCCAGGTGCAGAAAAATTGGACCTTGTGTTGTAGGTGGTGCTTGAACACTGTAACTTCTCACAGTTACTATTGCTGGGAGCAGGAATGCGCCCTGCTGTTAAAAATTAAGAACAAAATTGTAAAAAAATTTAAATTACATACACCTGTCAGACATAAAAAATATAAAATAAATGTAAAAAAATTAAGAAAGACAAAAAAAAAAGCTGATGCAGAAGGAGGAACACCTACGAGGCAGAAGGGGGAACAGCAATTATGCCGTAAATAGTTTTAGTGCTGCTTCTGCAATAATAAATTTAAAAACAAAAAGGAAACCACTGCTGATGCAGAAGAGGGAACACCTGTGACACAGAAGAGGGAACACTAAAGATGCAGCAACAGAACCTGATGAAAAAAAAAAATGGGAACAGCAGTGATGCAGAAGTGCTGTAAAAACAACACTGCTCCACACACACCACTAATTATCTTCGCCTATCTGACTCCAACAACACACTACGCAAGGCTGCTGTGTAAGCAGCTTTATATAGTGTGGGGCGTGGTCACAGAGACTTTGGGCAATCATGGCTCTCATAGTGAATTCAGCTGTGATTGGCCAAAGCATTGCACCTGACCGCTTTGGCCAATCACAATGCACTGCCAGAGAGCAGTTCATTGTGGGGCACGACAGCCAAACAGCCCGCCGAACACCCGTGATGTTTGTGTGTTCTCAAAACACATGAACTCCCAATGTTCGAGTCAAACTTATGTTCGACTTAACCATAAAGCCCATCCCTATTCATAAGCAGCATCAGTTAATGTGAAGCATGCCTCACAAAAAGCAGCTCTCTGAAGACATACCACCATAAGTAGTTGATCTGGATAAGGCTGAAAAGGATACAAAGCAATCTCAAAGTATTTATTTATAAACAGTCTGTGAACTGCTGGATACCTAGAGACAGTTTAGTACTGTGGCTACTCTTCCTAGAAGTGGGCGTCCAGCCAAGACGACTTCCAAGGCATAATGCAGAATCCCCAATGAGGTAAAGAAGAACCCACAAGTAACAGCTAAAGGCTTGAAGACATCACTTGAACTAGCAAACATCCCTGTTCATGAGTCTACAATATGTAAGCCTTTCAACAGGTAGGGAGTCCATAGCAGAACACCATGCAGGAAACCGCTGTTCTCCAAAAACTTTGCTGTGCACCTGAACTTTGCCAAAGAGTACCTTGGCAAACCACAACGCTACTGGGAAAATGTTTTGTGGACTAAAGAAACAAAAGTTGAATTGTTTGAAAAGAATACATGAAGGAACCTCATGATTTGGGCTTTCTTCGCTGCAAGACCAACTTCCCATTATCGAGGGGAAAATTAATTCCAAAGTTTACCAAAATATCCTACAGAATATTCTCAGGATGGCTTCAGCTGAAGCTTAGTAGAAGTTGGGTGATGCAGCAGGACAGTGACCCTAAAGTTTGGTACACACTGTCAGTCACTAATAGGATGCTTGTTTTCCAACATGCCCATTCACCAGAAGCCGGCCGCTTGCTTGAAGTCATTGCTGCCATAGGAGGTTCACCCAGCTATTAACTCCATGGGTTCATTTACTTTTTCCTCCAGCACTGTGAATGTTTAATGAGTGTGTTCAATAAAGACGTGAGAAATTTGCATTGTTTGTGTTATAAGTTTAAGCACATTGTATTTGTCTAATGTGACCTAGATGAGGATCAGATCACAACGACTTCAATGACACAGCATAAGAGACAAACCATAATTTAATAAAACACAGACTTTATTCACAACAATAAAAAACAGAATAGAGCCACCCAATAATTATGTGGGCAATAGCTATTTATGTATCCTAAATAGCCTTGCAAGCAAAGCACTAAATCAACTACATTAAATACTTGTATAAGTGGGTAAAAGTGAGCGCTTTTCAAGTAAGCAGCTTTACACTCAAGGCAACCAACAGAGATCCTTAATCCTTTATACTTACTCACTTAGATTGTGTGTTTAAGTTCTATTTTTAATGTTATCCTATAGAGGTTGATTTCCCTCTTGTTTATTTATTTAGACTTCTGGCAGCTGTAATTTAGCTGTTATTTATGGTTTTACTATACACCTCCTGGGTGGTCTTGCATTCTCCTGAGGGTTGTTATAACTGTAAGTATTTGTATATCCTTATGGAGTTCATTTACAGTGGGGCAAAAAAGTATTTAGTCAGCCACCAATTGTGCAAGTTCTCCCACTTAAAAAGATGAGAGGCCTGTTATTGGCATCATAGGTAGACCTCAACTATGAGAGACAAAATGAGAAAAAAAATCCAGACAATCACATTGGCTGACTTGAAAAGAATTTATTTGCAAATTATGGTAGAAAATAAGTATTTGGTCACCTACAAACAAGCAAGATTTCTGGCTCTCACAGACCTGTACCTTCTTCTTTAAGAGGCTCCTCTGTCCTGCACTCATTACCTATATCAATGGCACCTGTTTGAACTTGTTATCAGTATAAAAGACACCTGTCCACAACCTCAAACAGTCACACTCCAAACTCCACTATGGTGAAGACCAAAGAGCTGTCGAAGGACACCAGAAACAAAATAGTAGACCTGCACAAGGCTGGGAAGACTGAATCTGCAATAGGCAAGCAGCTTGGTGTAAACAAATCAACTGTGGGAGCAATAATTAAAAAATGGAAGACATACAAGACCACTGATAATCTCCCTCGATCTGGGGCTCCACGCTCCATCTCACCCCGTGGGGTCAAAATGATCACAAGAACGGTGAGCAAAAATCCCAGGACCACACGGGGGGACCTAGTGAATGACCTGCAGAGAGCTGGGACCAACGTAACAAAGGCTACCATCAGAAACACACTACGCCGCCAGGGATTCAGATCCTGCAGTGCCAGACGTGTCCCCCTGCTTAAGCCAGTACATGTCCAGGCCCGTCTGAGAGCATTTGGAAGATTCAGAAGAGGATTGGGAGAATGTCATACGGTCAGATGAAACCAAAATAGAACTGTTTGGTAGAAACACAACTCGTCGTGTTTGGAGGAGAGAGAATGCTATGTTGCATCCAAAGAACACCATACCTACTGTGAAGCATCGGGGTGGCAACATCATGCTTTGGGGCTGTTTCTCTGCAAAGGGACCAGGACGACTGATCCATGTACAGGACAGAATGAATGGGGCCATGTATCGTGAGATTTTGAGTGCAAACCTCTTTTCATCAGCAAGGGCATTGAAGATGAAATGTGGCTGGGTCTTCCAACATGACAATGATCCCAAACATACCACCCGGGAAACGAAGGAGTGGCTTTGTAAGAAGCATTTCAAGGTCCTGGAGTGGCCTAGTCTCCAGATCTCAATGCCATAGAAAACCTTTGGAGGGAGTTGAAAATCCGTGTTGCCCAGCGACAGCCGCAAAACATCACTGCTCTAGAGGAGATCTGCATGGAGGAATGGGCCAACATACCAGCAACAGTGTGTGCCAACCTTGTGAAGACTTACAGGAAACGTTTGACCTCTGTCATTGCCAACAAAGGATATATAACAAAGTATTGAGATGAACTTTTGATATTGACCAAATACTTATTTTCCACCATAATTTGCAAATAAATTATTTTCAAATCAGCCAATGTGATTGTCTGCATTTTTTTTCTCATTTTGTCTCTCATAGTTGAGGTCTACCTATGATGCCAATTACAGGCCTCTCTCATCTTTTTAAGTGGGAGAACTTGCACAATTGGTGGCTGACTAAATACTTTTTTGCCCCACTGTATCTGTACATTTGGTTAACTTAATTGGTGGTTTCCCTTAAACCAGTTTCTTATATTTCCAGTTTTTCTAGTATCATCTTGAATATATTACTTCCACCTTTTCCCTTGACTTGACTTGGGACACGGCCGATGACAGATCTGAGTACCGGCCCCCGTTGCCGGTACCATGTGACCTGCTGTGACCAATCACAGCAGGTCACATGACAGTTGTATACAATGGATGGCTTCATTCATGCCATCCATTGTATACTAGTGTCTAGCTGTGAATGGTCACAGCTAATCACATGCACATGTCATGTGATTAGCTGTGGCCAAATCACAGCTAAGCACAAAAAAAAAAAAAAAAACCCCTGAATGAATCAATGTCATTCAGGTAAATGCTTGCTTATAGCAAAGTAATTCTTTGCTATAAGCAAATCGTGTAAAAAAAAAAAAAATACTGATCACTTCCCCAAAGTAGTACAATGTTACTATGGTAACATTGTACTACTTTGGACATAGTGAAATATGAAAAACAAATTTTAAAAAAAGAAAAAAAATGTAATAAACAATTTAAAATAAAAAAATATATATATTTTTTTATTTTTCACACTGTCACCAGTCAGTGTCCCTGATCACTGCCATGCCAGTTATATGATGACGCTGTACTGCACTGGTGACAGTATGTAAAAAAAAAATAGTGAAATTAATTTTTTTTACTTTTTCATTTTCCGAAAAATTATGACAAAAAAAATACAACTTCAAAAAACTCGCCATGCCTCTTATGAAGTACGTTGGACTGTCTACTTTGCAAAAAGGGGTCATTTGGGGGATATCTGTACTGTTCTGACATTCTTGGACCTCAAGAAATTAGATTGGCTGTCAGTACTTCAGGATTGATCAATATTCAGATCTATACCATAGTTTGTGAACTCTATAACTTTCCTACAAACTAAAAAATACATCCTAATTTGGGTTATTTTCACCAAAGACATGTAGCAGAATACATCTCGGCCTAAATTTATGAAGAACAATTATTTATTTGCAAACTTTTATAACAGAAACAAAGAAAAATGTGTTTTTCTTTCAAAATTTTCAGTCTTTTTTGTTAATTTAGCAAAAAATAAAAACCCCAGCGATGATTAAATACCACCAAAAGAAAGCTCTAGTTGTGTGAAGAAAATGAAAAAATTTTAGTTTGGGTACAATGTTGTATGACGGCGCAATTGTCATTCAAAGTGTGAGAGCGCTGAAACGTGAAAAATGGCCTTGGCAGGAAGGTGTAAAATTGCACGGTATTGAATTGGTTAATCACCACTGGGTTTTTTATGTTTTGCTAAACTAAAAAAGACTGAAAATTTTGAAAAAAAAAGTTTTTTCTTAGTTTCTGTTATAAAATTTTGTAAATAAGTCATTTTTCTCCACTGATGTGCGCTAATGAGGCTGCAGTGATGGGCACTGATGAGGAGGCACTGGTAGGTGGCACTGAGGGGCATTGACAGGCATCACTGATGGGCACTGAAAGGTAGCACTCATATATGGCACTTATAGGTCGCACTGATGGGCACTGATAAGCAGCACTGACTGGCACTGGTAGGCAGCACTGATTGGAACTGTTAGGCAACACTGATGGGCACTGACCGGTGGCACTGATAGGCAACACTGACTGGCACTGATAGGCGACGCTGACTGGCACCGATAGTTGGCACTGAAAGCTTGGTTGGGCATTGATATGTGGCATTGATGTGCACTGGTAGGCACTGATATGTGGCATTGATGTGCACTGTTGGGCACTGGTATGTGACACTGATGGGCACTGACAGGTGGCACTGATGGGGCTACACTGATCATCAGGGCACTGATCATCAGCATAGATGTCCCCTCTGAGGAATGGCGCTTACCAGCTCTCCTCTCCTCATGTGCTGTCAGCATGAGGAGATAACTGGCGATAACCGGCATTTCCTTGTTTACATGCGATCAGCTGTGATTGGACACAGCTGATCACATGATAGAGCAGGCGTCATCGGCTCTTTACTCTGATCGGTGATCCACTGTGGCCCAGGGCACAGCGCAGCACCGATAGCCGGGGCTAGCATGCGCAATTAGAGTGGGAGTCCTCCCAGAATGAGAGAACCGCCACTGTCATTTCCTTATATGGTGTGTGGGAGGCAGTTTGGTAATATATGTATAATTATCTTTATGATTAATACATTGTCATTTTATACAGTTATGCCCTTATCATCTGTCTGGGTCCTGAAGCCAAATATTGGCAAAATGCGTTAACTTTGATGCACTGGAAGAACACATTTGACCATATAGGACTTTCATGTGACTGATTAAGTGCTTTGCTTCCAGGGCTATTTAACATACATAGAGGACCATTGCCCCCATAATTATTGGGTGGCTCTGATATCTTTTTTATTATTGTGAATAAAATCTGCATTTTATTAAATTATGGTTTGTCTCTTATGTTGTGCCATTAAAGTCCAGTGTGTTGGGTAAGCTGGTTGTTGCATCCAGTTTATACCTTTTTTCTATACATATATTTTCAGATGAGGCATTGAAAGTCTTCTTTTTTGGAGGATCAGATCACATTTTATGTCAAATTACTGCAGAAAACCAGTTAATCCCAAGGGGGCCACTGTAATTTAGAAACAACTCAAAAACCAAAACATGCCTTTATCTAAATATTCACTCACATGCATCTTGAAATCACACTTGCTATACACTAAACTGGGCAAATATGAGATAAATTGCAACTTCTTATGCCTGCTATGGCAGCAGAAGACTGGGATGACAGATGTTCTTTTCATATATTCATATTACAAGCTATTAATAATCTACTGATCCAAATGTACATTTTACAATAGACTCATTTATCTCCTGTTCAACTACACAAAATGGGACACATGTCCACCTTTAACTATTCAATGTACCCAACCTCAGGCATATTTCATACATTTTATTTGGTATTACCCAGTTACAACTAACTTTTGGAAAAATAAAAGTGATTGATCTCTTGCTAACTTGCTACAGTACATCTCCCTATCTCTAGCACAGCAAAAACATGCCTATTTGGTTTACTTGATGAGGAACGTTGGCTACATTTTGCCAGAATAGTCCTAAGGGAAACATTTTTTATGCCCTGTAAGGCCAATGCAATCTAATGGATGAACCCATCCTCTCCTAGCATATCCCAATGTAAACTTAATTAATCAAATCATTCTGTATGAGAAAATTATGTATGGAAGGAGAAATTGTTTTCCTAGATTTTATAAAGTTTGGGACCTATGGTGTGAATCTGCAATAATAAAGAACACCCTCTCCTAATCTGCATACACTGGACTATACGGGTAACATTTCATCTTCACTATCATCTTAAATGATGGTGATTGAAAATATTTTCACTGCCAAACGTGTACTGCCTGCTAAAAATTTCAGAACACATCTTCCTAAAGAAGAAATGGGTCAAATATCTGTGTCACAGAATTTGTGTGACAGTTCCTCACTAGATAAATTTACAGTTTATATCATTTATGGAATCAATCCATATTCTTTTAAATTACAAAAGATATGGACATACATTTTGTAAAGTGCTGTGCACATTGTTGGCGCTAAATAAATCCTGTATAATAACAAGAATAATAATATGTTAAGATTTTCTGCCTAAGGTATGGCCTCCCATTAAAAAAAAAACAGGTTCTTCCAATTTTCTCAATCCTCGCTCCCCCAAGCATACTCCATAACCTAAATTTTTTGATTGTAAAATACCTAGTAAGACATAAAAATTAACTTTTACTTATCTTACTAGTAAAAGCCAAAATTCTTGCTACAGCGGGTGCAGGAAGCAGAGTCCTGTGTGCTATGCCTGATGTAACAATGGAGCTCTGTCTGCCACTCTGTGTGTGGTGACAGGGGAGTTCTATTCTGTCTATCATCACCCCCCAGAAGCCACTGCCACTGCTAGGGTATTCGTTAACTGCCTGTTTGTTAGGTTTGCCCACTTGCCTACACCTCATATAAGTCATAATCTTTGTCTGTGAGGTGCTACAGAGCAGGAATGGTCATAAGAAATAGAATTAAAGGGCCAGAGATGTGTTTTCAGTGATGATAATAGCTTAACTTCTGTTCCCAGGAGGCATGGTTGTTGGAAATAGACAAGATGGTCATTACAGACAAACGTTTACTATTTTGCCTTGAGTTCAGCTTTAATTGTAAGTCCATCTGCACTTACAGCTTTTACTTAGTCCATCTGCAAAGTTCCACAAATACCTGTTTATGATGCTGGTAACATCCCCCTAATGTAGCTTCATGCAATGGTTTGCAACAATGCTGCACTGCTCCTGAATTCAGAGCACAGTTGCCACTCCCATGTAGGCTATGCCTGTTTGCACTACAGTAGGATGAAAAAATGTTGCAGGAGTTGTGGCTTTGTTAATCAGCACCTGGCTACATCTACAATAGCCCTGCCCACTGCTTGCTGGATTTAGGCCTGGTTCACACTAGATGCAGTTCAGTGCGCTTTTTTTCTGCATCAAAAATGCATGCACAGTGTTTTCTATGTATTTCAAAAGTTCCAGTCAGTTTCCGGTGCAGAAAAAAAGCAGAACATGCTGTATTTTTTCTGCACAGAACCATATTGGAACATAGTAAACTGCATCAAAACTGTACCAGAACTCTGTGTGGTGTGAACTGTAAGCAAAAACATATCTGGAATGTATCCGAAGTGCGTTTGTGTAGTGTGAACTGACCCTTACAGCACTGCCTCTGTTGCAAAATCCTCCCACTGTGAGCTGCAGTGTCTAGGTGGGGGAGATTTTTTTAGGCTTTTTTCCTTTATTTTCACCTGGTGATCCAGCCTGTAAGCCTATTATTGTTCAACTTGTACAGACAAAGTAACAGTTACAGGTGTGAGACAAACCATGCAACACTGACAGGGGAGCTTACAATATTCAAGTTTTAGTTATGTAAAACCTAAAGGTTCCCGAAAGGAAAAAAACAGGTGTAACTGCTTAAAAACAGGTGTAACTGATATTCAGGACGTTTAGCTGAAGCCTGCTCGGTGTACGTTACATACTTACTAATCGTATGCTCAAGTGTGACGTTTTCAGAAGAAACAAGCCATCTCTTCTTATATTCAGAATAAAGAATTCCAGATGTCCAGTTTAGGCCTGAGAAGCAAGCCTTAGACCAGACCGGCTTACCCATTACCCACCACCATACAGAGGGACCTCCCGAGGATCACCCCATTACCAGGCTGTACCTATATAGGACCTCTGGCTACCTGAGACTTCTATATGCGGATTAAGATTGCGCTTCTGGTGAGTGGGCAATCTTTCCATACTCTCACATCTGGATGCAGGATTAGTACCCACACTGGGCATATCAAGTCACAATATTATACCTTGGACTCTTTATTTACTTATTTATAGTACATACTATACGGGACATTCACATTCATGTATCATTTTTGCATAAATTTACTGGTTATCATTCATTTTTTAGCGCTGCACTTTATTTTACTTTTGCTTGTTTAAGAAAGGTTTATTGTGGTTCCTTTTGGTGCATTTAGCTGCTTTTATGTGCGCTCGCTAGTCCTTACACTTTTGTGTTAATTATTCAAACATGAAAGCTGAGATCTTCATGTAAGGTTACTGTGAGCAACACTGGACATACACTGTTCGAATTTTGACTGCCTTCTACTGAACCAGAAGAAATTCAATCAACAGGTAGCCCTGATCGCCACTTCCCACCCACTGTCCCTTGTTAAAAACTTGAAGAAGCTGGGCATAAAACTGTTGGACAAACAGTGGCTGCATCCAATCAGACATACAGTTGCAAGAAAAAGTATGTGAACCCCTTGGGATTACGTGGAGTTTTGCATGAATTGGGCATAAAATGTGCTCTGAACGTCATCTAAGTCACAACAATAGAAGAACACAGTCTGCTGAACATAATACTACACAAACATTAGATGTTGCCATGGTTTAATTGCACATAACATGTAAACATTCACAGTGCAGGGTGGAAAAAGTATGTGAGGCCCTAGCTTAATGACTTCTCCCAGAGCTAATTGGAGCCAGGAGTGAACCAACCTTGACTCCAATCAGTGTGATGATATTGGATGTGTTGCTGACAGCTGTCCTGCCCTTAAAAAACACACACCTGTTTTGGGTTTACTGGTTTCAAGAAGCACTGTCTGATGTGAACCATGCCTCGCAGCAAAGAGCTCTCAGAAGACCTACGATCAAGAATTGTTGACTTGCATGAAGCTGGAAAGGGTTACAAAAGTATCTCCAAAAGCCTTGATGTTCATGTGTACATGGTAAGACAGACTGTCTACAAATGGAGAAAGTTTAGCACTGTTGCTACTCTCCCTAGGCATGGTCGTCCTGTAAAAATGACTGCAAGAGCACAGCGCCGAATGCTGCATGAGGTAAAGAAGAATCCCAGAGTGTCAGCTAAAGACCTACAGAAATCTCTGGCACATGCTAACATTTTTGTTGACACATCTACAATAAGGAAAACATTAAACAAGAATGGAGTACATGGGAGGACACCACGGAGGAAGCCATTGCTGTCCAAAAAGAATATTGCAGCACGTTTGAAGTTTGCAAAAGAGCACCTGGATGTTCCACAGCACTACTGGCAAAATATACTGTGGACAGATTAAACCAAGATTGAGTTGTTTGGGAAGAACACACAACACTATGTGTGGAGAAAAAAAGGCACAGCACACCAACATCAAAACCTCATCCCCACTGTAAAACATGGCAGAGGGAGCATCATGGTTTGGGGCTGCTTTGCTGCCTCGGGATCTGGACGGATTGTTGTCATTGATGGGAAAATGAATTCCAGAGTTTATCAAGACATTTTGCAGAAAAAGGTACGACCATCTGTCCGCCAACTGAAGCTCCACAGAGGATGGGTGATGCAACAGGACAATGACCCATAGCATACAAGTAATTCAACAAAACAATGGCTGCAACAGCACAGAATACGCCTTCTGGAGTGGCCCAGTCAGAGTCCTGACCTCAACCCGATTGAAATGCTGTGGCATGACCTTAAGAGAGCGATTCACACCAGACATCCCAAGAATATTGCTACACTGAAACAGTTTTGTGAAGAGGAGTGGTCCAAAATTACTCCAGATCATTGTGCAGGTCTGATCTGCAACTACAGGAAACGTTTGGTTGAGGTTATTGCTGCCAAAGGAGGGTCAACCAGTTATTAAGTCCAAAGGTTCACATACTTTTTCCTCCCTGCACTGTGAATGTTTACATGTTATGTGCAATTAAACCGTGGCAACATCTAATGTTTGTGTAGTATTATGTTCAGCAGACTGTGTTCTTCTATTGTTGTGACTTAGATGACGTTCAGAGCACATTTTATGCCCAATTCATGCAAAACTCCACGTAATCCAAAGGGGTTCACATACTTTTTCTTGAAACTGTAGTTGCCATTGGGTATTTTGACAGCCAGCGGGGCCAGCTGTCAAAATGTACTATCCGTAGTGGGAGATGATGAAGGAATCTGATGGATTGTTTTCATGGAAAAAATATACATGCGTGTGGCCACCATACTACAATGGTTTCAACCAACTGCCCTTGGATCACTGACACTCCAAAGACCAACACATGGCACAGTGTCAATATCATGAATATATCTAGAAAAGGGGTCTCCAAACTTTCTAAACACATGTTCAGAATACTGTCCTGTAGACTTTGGGGGGGGGGAGGTGCAGACTGTGGCCAGTGGGATTAAAAAAAGCCATAGCATCAGAGGTAGTTGACAATGTCTCAGGCATGGTAGTCAGTTGGAGTAAAAAGATTACATAGCACCGGTGGTTAGTAGGAGGAGGAAACGTGCACAACTGTTTATATCAAATAATGCCCCATTATTGGGATCAGTGGAAGGATTAGTGCTCCATTGTTGGCATCAGTGGAAGGAAAAATGCCCCATGGTTGGTGTCAGTGGAAGGAATAGTGCCCCATTGTTGTTGTCAATAGAAGGAATAGTGCCCCATTGTTGGTGTCAGTGGAAGAAGTAGTGCCCCATTCCTGGTGGCAGTGGAAGGATTAATACTTCATGGTTGGTGTGAATAGGACTAGTACCCCATCATTGGTGTGAGTGGAAGTTATCATACCGCATTGTTGGTGTTAGTGGAAGGAATAGTGCTTCATCGTTGGTGTCAGTGGAAGGAATAGTGCCCCATTGTTGGTGTCAGTAGAAGGAATAATACCCCATAGTTTGTGTCAGTCGTGGAAATAGTACTCCATAGTTTGTGTCAGTGGAAGAAATAGTTCCACATTATTGATGTGAGTGGCAGGAATAGTGCCCCATCATTGGTGTCAGTGAGAGGAATAGTGCCCCATTGTTGGTGTTAGTGGAAGGAATGGTGCCCCATAGTTGGTATCAGAGGAAGGAATAGTGCCCCATCATTGGAGTTAGTGTGAGGAATAGTGCCCCACTGTTAGTGTCAGTGGAAGGAAATGTGCCCCATAGTTGGTGTCAGTGGAAGGAATAGTGCCCCATAGCTGGTGACAGTAGGAGGAATAGTGCCCCATAGTTGGTGACAGTGGGAGGAACAGTGCCCCGTTGTTGGTATCAGTGGAATGGTGCTTCATCATTAATCTCAGTGGGAGGAATAGTTCCCCAAAACGGTTGTATAAAGGCAAGCAAGGGGCCGCAATTTCGAAACACTGATCTAAATGATCATTTTTTAAAGATTTTTTTCTAAATATGTATTTATTTGTTATCCCTTTTTTTTTTTGCTCAAACATTTTTTCTTACATTTAATAGACACACTGCATTAAAAATAGATCTTTACAAACGTGGTTCTCAGTTGCAATAAAACGGTATCAGGCACTCTCTTAGCTATGACAGAAAAGAAATGAGATTTATGCAATAAATATATGTGTTAGTTTCCAAGGGTTATATATCTGTCTACACACAATAGTCTTTTAGGAACATACTGTATGATCATCGTCCATTCTTGCAACACATAGCCTGTGAATACTGTGTTTCCATTTGAAACATTTTATTAGCAGTTTGAAAAGTAGGGCAGTTAGCAAAACAATTTCCCTTTTTACACATTTTATTTTTATTCTGTTACAAAATCTCTTTTTTGCTCACCAACCTAATCCGCACAGGAAGTTGCACTTCCCATATAAAAAAAAAACACACAGGAAATGTTCACAGAAGAGACAAAGCCAGAGAGAGATAGCTCAGCTGGAGACGGACAACTGCATTCTAAGAGCCTATGTTTTATGTACCTTTTGTTTGGTATAGAGTTGGCACAGCCATAATAATTCTTACAGCTAGATTCCTACTAAAACCTAACATGAGCAGATTTACTTTGCTGCAGCAGTCTACACGCATGCAACAAATGATTCTATTTCATTGGCGTCCACAAGCACAAACAGTTAAAATATTTGTAATATACATTAATGCGGTAGTAAACTTTACTAAAAAAAGTTTTCCCTGAAAAACAAATGAATACTAGCACATTATGTGAAACTTACCTTAAAACAAAGCCCTCCAGTGGAGCGCTGTCACCGCTGACAGGGCTTCCATCTTCACTCAGTCCTTCCTCCGGGTTTGCAGACTTTGGCGGCTTCAATGATCGAGCCAAAATGACGTCACTCCCGTGCATGTGCATGGAAGTCACTGATAAGGCACACAGCTCTGAAGGAACAGCACGGGCATTCCGTTCCTTCAGAGCGCATGTGCTAGTGCTCTACACAGGTAAATATTTCCTAAACGATGCACGTTTAGGAGATATTTACAGTACCTACAGGTAAGTCTTATTATAGGCTTACCTGTAGGTACAAGTTAAAAAACAGGCTTTACTACCACTTTAAATTACATAACATAAATGGTATACCTTACAGCCTGGTTCACACCAATACATTTTTTTGGTTCAATAGACTTCAATGGAGACGGTGCAGAAAATGCATGTAGTGTGTTTTTGATGTGTTATGCGTTTTCAATCTGCCCAGCAACAAGTTGGCCAAAAAAAAATAAATTACATTAATACATGTTTATTTCTGTTTGGCTGTTACATAGTCTGGCTGTAAAAAGACAAAAGAAAAAAGTTATAATCCTATACCCACAGTTGATCCAGAGGAAGGCAAAAACCCCAGCAAAGCATGATCCAATTTGCTCCTGCAGGGGAATAAATTCCTTCCTTTCCAAGAAGCAATCGGATATTCCCTGTATCAACTTTACCTATAAATGTTAGTATCCAGTAATATTCTGTGTATCCAAGAAAGAATCCATGCCTTTTTTAAAGCAATCCACGGAGCTGGCCAGAACCAACTCTTGAGGGAGTCTGTTCCACATGTTCACAGCTTTTACTGTGAAGAAACCTTTCCATATTTGGAATTAAATTTCTTTTCCTGAAGACCTAAAGAGTGCCCCCATGTCCTCTGCGGTGACCTCAAGGTGAATAACTCTACACCAAGTTCACTATATGAACCACTGATGTATTTATACATGTTGATCATATCCCCCCCTTAATCTCCTCTTCTCAAGAGAGAATAATTCAGTTCCTCTAATCTTTCCTCATAGCTGAGCTCCTCCATGCCTCTTATCAGTTTGGTTGCTCTTCTCTGTTACTGTACTAATTGCACAATGCTGTACTTTCTACTCTGTTTTTAAAAAGCTTTTAAACCAATCTATAGTTCACCATATTACAATTTGACTGTACAATTTTCTTTAGATCTACCAAAAAGTATACTGTATAGTACACCAGTTTTTCCACACTGGATAGGCACAGATCACTGATAGGGCACATAGAAAATAATTGTTTGTACCCTGTTCTCATGCAGTGCTTGTGTGATTTGCGATGCACTGCTGTGTGGAACACTGCAGCATATCTACATTTTCCTGCAATGCATTGGATGGCACCACATGTCATTACACAGCAGCGCAATGCATCGTGCTGCTGTTTAGAGACATGAATGAAGTGTTACTATGTGCAGTGGTGTATTTTGGTTTTGTGCTGCCCTAGGCAAGACTAAAATCACACACCCCCATCTAAATTTGTCCCACCCCTTCCTGTTTAGGATCCACCTCTTCATCTGTAAACTCCACCCCTTCTGCTTTTGGCTCCGCCTTTTCCTATTAGAGCTTCACCTCCAGGAGTTTGTCAGAGACTGCAGACAAGATACAGGAGACGGTCAGTGACTGGACAGGATACAGGAGACGGTCAGAGACTGTGGACAGGATACAGGAGACGGTCAGAGATTGTGGACAGCATACAGGAGACGGTCAGAGACTGAAGACAGGATACAGGAGATGATCAGAGTCTGCTGACATACTATAGGAGATGGTCAGAGACTGTGGACAGGATACAGGAGACGGTCAGAGACGGTGGACAGGGTACAGGAGACGGTCAGAGACAGCGGACAGGATACAGGAGATGGTCAGAGACGGCGGACAGGATACAGGAGATGGTCAGAGACTGTGGACAGGATACAGGGGATGGTCAGAGACTGCAGACATGATACAGGAGATGATCAGAGTCTGCTGATATACTAGAGGAGATGGTCAGAGACTGTGGACAGGATATAGGAGAGATCAGAGACTGCGGACATAGTACAGGAAATGACCGGAGACTGCGGACAGGATACAGGAGACAGTCAGAGACTGTGGACAGGATATAGGAGAGATCAGAGACTGCAGACATAGTACAGGAGATGACCGGAGACTGCGGACAGCATACAGGAGATGGTCAGAGACTGTGAACCAGCTGGATAGGCCTGGTTTATACCAAGCACTATAGATATCTGGTTTGCCTACACGCATTAGATGGGTGCTGCACAACCTGTTAGACCCTGAAGCCACTCAAAGAATCTAGTCTACATCAAGCTTTCACCAATATAGTTAAACATCCAGCACCTCAGAGAAGACTCACATACTGTACCTCCTAGTAAAACGAGTAGAACCTCAAGATCTTCATAGACATTGTGCCCTTTATTGGTCATGGCCAGGCCTGGACTGGGACAAAAAATAGGCCCGGGCACTTTGAACTGAGCAGCCCAAAGCCCAGGGACCCTTTCCTCAGCTCCTGGTGGTGGAACGCAAGGGTCTGGTCGCAAGAGCGGCCTTTGCGACCCTGTTAGTTTCGCCACTAGTGCCAGTAGATTTTTATTTTTATTTACATTTTTACAATTTTATTTTTTACATTTTTTTGTAGGAGGGAAGGAAGAGAGAGAGAGGAGAGAGAAGGGGGGGGGAGAGAGGAGGGAGAGAGAGAGAGGAGAGAAAGGGGGGGGGGAAAGAGAGGAGAGAGAGGGGGGAAAGAGAGGAGAGAGAGAGAAGAGAGAGGAGAGAGGGGGGAGGGGAGAGGAGAGAGAGAGAGGGGGGAGAGAGGGGGGAGAGGGAGAGGGGGAGAGAGAGAGAGAGAGAGAGAAGAGAAGAGAGAAGGGGGAAAGAAGACACAAGGCTGGCTGGAAGTGTGGGCAGGGCAGACACAGGAGGAGAGGACGGGAGGAGGAGGGGCATCTTTCTCTCTGCTCTCCCATCTGTGTGAGGGGGGGGACTGTCAGCACTGGGGACTGCATATGCTGACAGATCCCCTGCAGTGCTGGAGGGGGGGCCGTGGGGGAGCATACAGGAGCTGACCTCATGCAGGAGATGGATAGGAGAGGCGACCGGGCGGCACATAGAGCAACCAAGAAATGCACGGTCCTCTATGTGCCACCCGGCCCACTCTCCAGGCGGCCCCATGGCTGACAGGTTCTCTGTCACCTCACCCATCCTCGCCGCCGAGCACACACGAACCTGCCCGAAAACGCCCAGCTCTAGCACACACGAACACGCCCCCCTGGCCAAGCTCAGCCCTTTGCAGCGACGACACTGGTCCTTTCTGCCTGTGGGCAATGCCGCCCCCCTGAAAAATGCTGCCCAAGACAGATGCCTTGTTTGCCTCGTGGCAGATATGCCCCTGGCTATATGACACTTCAAATAAAGTTAAAATTTTTTTTAAAGTAAGCAGTGCGATGCACTGAAACGCACATTACACTGCTTCTTGCCAGAGTCACTACACTATAAAATGCTGCATTTTATCACCTGGGCTAGTATGACCCTTAAAGTGGTTGTAAACCTCAGACATGATTATGAACAAAGCATATCCCTCTGTAGTGTGTGCTTGCCTCAAAACAAAGTACTAAGTGTCATTTTTGTCTACTTACTGCCTCGTTCCTCTGCTATAAGCATGAGTGACGTCTGATGAGTTTTCCTGACACCAAGAGAAAAATGGTGACAGTTAGGGACATCCAGCTAATTGACAGCTTTAGCTCTGTTCCTGTGTGCTCTGTGAAGGGGGGGGGTGTCCCTTCCCTCCAATCAGCTCTCAAAGCTCTCCTCACTGATGTAACTTCAGCTCCCCACCCCCTACTTCTCAGAGCTGAGAGATGCTATGTAAATTCTGCATTTTGAATGGATGTAGAGGACAGATGGTTTTAGATAAACAGGTAAAACTTATGCAGGAGGATTTGTTTCATCTCTGTGTATAACCTGAGGTTAGTCAATTCACTGGGTGTATGTAGGGTTTACAACCACTTTAGGGTGGTTGTGGAAAGATCAGATTGTAAACATGAATGGTGATCCTTGGACACTTTGTTTTCAGGCATGCGACTCTCATTTTCAGATTTCATTGAACTCAACTGAAAATAACTGTCAATATTTTTAAAATAAGGCTACCTATACTGGTGAGCTGGCTTTTTGAACTGAGCCTAAAATGTTTTATGGCTTAGTTCTATAAAGAAAATAGTTTTACTGGTAAGAGTCCACAATCTCATAGAGGAACTTTACCCTACCTATCCTAAATGAAATGTAAAAATACTGGTCATACATTATACAGTTTTCTTATTCAATTTAGTTTAGATCAGGGGTAGGCAACCTTAAAAAGGTAGAGATCTACCTGAACAACATGGAAAAGTCAAAGATCACCGGCAGAGGGTTGCCATACTACTGTGTTGAAATTGTGTGCAGTTCAGGGCAATCATGGGTTTAATTTATGTGGTGAGGAGGCAACAGATCGCCTCCTCACCTGTCAAACACACTTGAATCACTTTTCAGAGGAGCAGCACTGCCTGCTGCAACTTGTTAATGAGCCCTTAGTTGCATTCAGCAGCGGTACCCTTAGGGCTCGTTCACTCTTATAGTTGGGTGGTGGTAAAACCCTAAAGTTGAGTTGCAATTTTACCATCCCCATTCCCTACCCCCTTTAGCTGCTGAGGCAGCCTCCTGTTTTCAAGAGTTTTGGTGCACTTTGAGAGAGTGCACCAAAACCGCAGAATATAATACACTGCTCAAAAAAATTAAGGAACACTTTGAAAACACATCAGATTTCAATGAAGAAAAATATCATGCTGGATACCTATACTGATATGAACTGGGTAATGTGTTAGGAATGTAAGGATGCCCCATCATTTGATGGAAATGAAAATTGTCAACTTACAGAGGACTGAATTTAAAGACACCCTGAAAATGAAAGTGAAAAAATGATGCAGCAGGCTAGTCCATTTTGCTGAAATTTCATTGCAGCAACTCAAAATGGTACTCAGTAGTTTGTATGGCCCCCACATGCTTCTATGCATTCCTGACAACGTCGGGGCATGCTCCTAATGCAATGGCAGATGTTGTCCTGAGGTATTTCCTCCCAGATCTGGACCAGGGCATCACTGAGCTCCTGGACAGTCTGAGGTGGCATTGGATGGACTGAAACATGATTGGATTTAGGTCAGGCGAGAGTGGGGGCCATTCATTGGTATCAATTCCTTCATCCTCCAGGAACTGCCTACATACTCTCGTCGCATTGTCATGCACCAGGAGAAACCCAGGACCCACTGCACCAGCATAGGGTCTGAGAATGGGTATAAGGATTTCATCCCGATACCTAATGGCAGTCAGGGTGTCATTGTCTAGCCTGTAGAGGTCTGTGTGTCCCTCCATGGATATGCCTCCCCAGACCATCGCTGACCCGCCACCAAAACTATCATGCTGAACGATGTTACAGGCAGCATAGCGTTCTCCATGGCTTCTCCAGACCCTTTCATGTCTGTCACATGTGCTCAGGGTGAACCTGCTCTCATCTCTGGAAAGCACAGGGCGCCAGTGGCGGACCTGTCAATTCTGGTTTTCAATGGCAAATGCCAATCGAGATCTATGGTGCCAGGCAGTGAGCACAGGACGTTGGGCCCTCAGGCCACCCTCATGAAGTCTGCTTCTGATTGTTTGGTCAAAGACATTGACACCAGTGGCCTGCTGGAGGTCATTTAGTAGGGCTCTGGCAGTGCTCATCCTTGCACAAAAGAGCAGATGTTAAATGGCAAATGCCAATCGAGCTCTATGGTGCCGGGCAGTGAACACAGGGCCCACTAGAGGACGTTGGGCCCTCAGGACACCCTCATGAAGTCTGTTTCTGATTGTTTAGTCAGAGACATTCATACCAGTGGCCTGCTAGAGGTCATTTTGTAGGGCTCTGGCAGTGCTCTTTCTGTTCCTCCTTGCACAAAGGAGCAGATACCGAACCTGCTCATGGGTTAAGGACCTTCTACGGCCCTGTCCAGCTCTCCTAGGGTAATTGTCTGTCTCCTGGAATCTCCTCCATGCTCTTGAGACTGTGCTGGGAGACACAGCAAACCTTCTGGCAATGGCACATATTGATGTGCCATCCTGGAGGAGTTGGACTGCCTGTGCAACCTCTGTAGGGTCCAGGTATTGCCTTGTGCGATCAGTAGTGACATTGACTGTAGCCAAATGCAAAACAAGTGAAAAACAGTCAGAAAAGATGAGTATGGAAAAAAATGTCAGTGGCCTCCACCATACCTATTTTGGGGGTCATCTCATTGTTGCTCATCTAGTGCATCTGTTGTTAGTTGCATTGACACCAAAGCAGCTGAAACTGATTTATATATACTTATAATGCCGCGCTCCTACTATAAGTACTTAATCACATATTATGTGTCACTCATCTAAATAAATATATAAATAAACTGAATAATGATAATTAATAGTATGTGATAAATGTGACATATAGATCAATATGTTTAAATTAAACCAATATAGTGCTTAATTATACCATTTGTGCTCAATCAATAATATCAATACAATAAATTGTGCAAATATATTACATATAGTGCATGAATAAATTAAAAAGTCTTTTTTATAAATTAGTGCAATGTGCAGGTGAACTCCTTAATCCCTCTTTCCAGGTGCCGTGTGGTCTCAATATGCGCTCACCTTGATATTTGCCCAAATAAATTTAGGCAAATAAACTTTTTCTCCTTCCAGGACTGGTGGGATGATGCTCCTATATATGGTATTCCAAATGGAAGTAAAGGTCTGCTCAGATCCTCTTTTTATCTCCTCTCACTCCATACACATAGCCACTCATGGATGGACCTTTGGAACATATGTGAAAATCTCCTATTTCCCCTCCTGGGGACACCTCCTCCTCTTATCCACCTTTCCTCAGTGTTGAATATATAAATCAAGTGGAGAAAAGAAAGACCATGGTGCCTTATCCTTTTATATGAGAGTAGTTTATTGTTGCCAGAAGCGGTGATATAGCAGTATATGGCACTTATCTGGTACAGATATGCAAAAGCTGGTAATGCTCTCTGCCTCTCTGTCTGCCTCTGCTGGAATCGCCGAGCCTCTCCGATGCAACGTCGTGACGTCAGAGCTCCTCCCCTACGCGTTGCGTCACAGGGTCACGTGACTTCATCAGGGGGAATATGATTGGACATCACAACTCGCCTGTATTAGTATATATACACAGCGGCCGCCATTTTGTTGAAGACCGCATGTGCGCGGCCATTTTCTAAGTGATTTTCCCTATGTGTAATTTAGCCCAGTATTTACCCAGCTGTATGTAAATTTTCTGTCTGTCAGACGTTGCTGGTCAGATCAGCTGCATTCCATCTCCTATACGTCAGATTGAATATCCATATAAAGTACAACAGCACATTGCACATTGCACTAATTTATAAAAAAGACTTTTTAATTTATTCATGCACTATATGTATTATATTTCCACAATTTATTGTATTGATATTATTGATTGAGCACAAATGGTATAATTAAGCACTATATTGGTTTAATTTAAACATATTGATCTATATGTCACATTTATCACATACTATTAATTATCATTATTCAGTTTATTTATATATTTATTTAGATGAGTGACACATAATATGTGATTAAGTACTTATAGTAGGAGCGCGGCATTATAAGTATATATAAATTGATTATTAGACACACAACCAAGTGAGTTTGTGAAAGTGTCAGCGCACCCAGTATAATATCTAGGTTGTTTATAATTACGAATAATATACTGAACACCTCAGTCATAGTAGCTCACAAGTATTCACTTTTATTTGTAGCTGAAACTGATTAACCCCCTCTGCAACTTAACTGATCAGATCAATATGCCAGGAGTTTAATTGACTTGATGGTATACTCTGACTAAAATGTGTTCCTTTAACTTTTTTGAGCAGTGTAGAAGTCTATGGCTAAGTGCAGGAAACCCACAGGAAAGCTGCAGGTACACTGCACTGCACCCGTGGTGTGGGTACACCGCAGTGCATCAGTGTGAAAGCAGCTCTATAATATTATGCCCAGTGTATTGCTTCAAACTGATCTGAAGATCTTTTCTTTCCTGCTGCTGACACCACTCTGGACACCACTAGGACAGGATACGAGATGCAATGCAGTTGGTATCACTCTGCAGGGGATTGAGTCAGCACTACAGAGGAGACATTGTCTTGTGCGGCTCTTACTTCCTACTACAGCTCAGGGATGTCCAATTCCTATCGCCTGACGCCTGGGACATGTAGTTCCGGACGCATGGCAGGTAGTTTTTCTTTGCCCTTAGCCCTGCTGTGGGCAAGAACCAGGGCTCACCTGTCAGGTGGAAGCAATCGGGGAGCAGCGCTGCTGGCGATTACTTCCACACAGCACACAGTGTCAGCCTCCCCCCCGCTATGTGTCCAGGGCTCCGCTTGCCCATCTGTGGGCCCGAGACTGGTTCGGCAGGTGCCGAACCAGTGTGGTATAGGGGAGAGAGGAGGAGAGCTGACACATCCGCTCCCCTCCCCAACCCTTCTTCTCCTGATCCGGATGTGATGTGACGTGACTCCCGGGTCCCTGTTTGCCAGATTCCAGGTCATTGAGGCCGGGAAAGAATGTAATGTGGTGTGATGAGCCTGCATTACATTCAGTGTAGTACTAGGGAGACATGCAGGGTTTTTTAGACCCTGCATGTTTCAAAAAAGAGAACCGTCACCAGAAATCATCACATAGGGAACTTTTTCTCCCATATGTGATTTAAAAAAAAAAAAAAAAGTAATTTTTTTTTTAAATGGAAGTTACACCTAAGCATATAACACCCCCAAATTTTTCAAGGCTCCCCACCCCGACATATGTATGCACGCACAAACGTAAAAGCGCATACTCGGGCGCCTACACATGAAAACGACAATTGCGATACACATGTTACATATCGCCGCGCATGCCAGGAGAGCAATAATTCTAGCACTAAACCTCCTCTGTACACTATACTGATGACCTATAAGGGGCTTTGCCTATAGAAAATATAAGGTACTAAAGTTTGTTGCCATTTCACGAGCGCACACAAATTTAAGGTTTGACAAGTTGGATATCTATTTACTCGCTGCAACCTCGTCTTTTATATCTTACAAAAAATTGGATAATTTATTGCTTTTTGCTATCCTAAAATTAACGTGTGTATTTTTTACTGAAATTGTGTGTTTCCTAGACCTTTGTGACAATATCATGTGACATAAAAAATTGGAACTACCGCTATTTTATTCTCTAGGATCTCTGATTTCAGAAAATATATCATGTTTGGGGGGTTTGTGTAATCTTCAGGCCTAAAACGATTTTTTACACGTGTGCAAATAACGCAAAACAGCTCTGGCAGCAAAAGGGATAAAGGATAAGCCCGACATTCCCCTTTCCTGACGAGTAGCCAATCGGTGCTCATTACACTGCAAGGTCTTTCTCCTCCCCGCTAGTCCCCAGGTGCTGTGCTGGAGACAGGCAGGGAAGGGAGGAGGAGATAAACAGCGCAATGTTAAAAATATTAAACGTTTAAGTCATGAAGCCATAAAGCCACTTTTGTTTTTAAAAGCCCCAGACATTACTTAAAGCAGATTTAAATACAGTTTTGGTTAAAATGTATTTTTATCAGGACAAGTAGATTGTCATGAGGGACAAGTAGATTGGGACACTGATTTAGTCCCTGGACAAGTAGTTTTTTCAAAAATCTCTACACCCCTGCAGCTCCAACTTTACAAGCCCCTCTGCAATAATGAGCATGTATGCCTAGGTTCATTCCCCCTGGAGGTATACTAACAGTGTTCCAAAGCTCACAGTGTTTTCCTAGCACTTTAAACAGCACGAGAGTATAAAGCGAAGAGCTCTTTCTCCCGATAAAAGTACTTTATTTAAAAAGGGCACAGTATGCAAGTTACAACACCTTATGTGTTTCAGTAAAATCATTTTTTTTTATGAAACGTGTAAGCTGCTGTAACTTGCACACTGTACCCTAAATCCATAAAGTACTTTTATCAAGAGAATGAGTTGCTGGCTCTTCACCTTATACTCTCAGTCTCTCTACATTGCACTCTGTTTGATGCTCTGGGATGGTGGGTCAGCAGGTCCAGAATGCGACCTACCAGTCAACTGGCCGTGATCTGCTGATAGATTACGATCTATGTGTTGCTGACTCCCTGCTTTAGACTTACCATTAATTATGTAGTGCAAAAGCCTGCCTGCCTGGATACAAATTGAAAGAGTTTAGATTTGACCTCACATTCACAAAAATATTTAACTGCAATTGTTTAAGATATAGAAGGGAGGAGGCAGGTGAGTGGATGCTATCTGAATAGGTCCAGCTTAATTTGGGGGGCCTCAAATTTTTGGCCCAGTAATTATTTAAGCATATTCAAAACATATTTGAGTTGTTTATAAATATGGCAGAAACGTCAGAAAAAAATTGGCAGGACATGTTAACAAAAGATTTCCAATTTTAGGATTTCTTCTAAAGTGTAAACTGTAGGATTACATTCCTCTTATTTGCCCTACTTTGATCTGTTAGATATACCCTTAATAGTGTTTTATATCTGTTCAACAAGTACAAAAAATAGTTGTTCATCCAGCCAGAAATCTGATAATCTCCTGTACTCTCTGCCTCTGGATTGTTATGATTTACCATTGTTCCCTGCAATGCTATTATCTCTGTTACTCTGTTATTTTTGTAATCTACAAAACACCTCCTCTAGAATGAGAGGGAGGTGTTTTGTATTCCTAACACAGTGTTATGTAATCCCTCTCCTAGAGTGGCAATGTGGCTCAGTATGGTTGTCATCCTAGGACACAAAATAACTTAAAACAAAAATACAGTCAAAGTTTTCTTTGGCCATACATCTCTTGTGGATCACAGAACTGTACTTACTTTTGCTATCTTGTGACTCAGATTCACATGGCAAAGCGAATCCAGACTCTGGAAGGATCTCGACAATATTGTCAGAATACACCCATCTGCCTGATGGACAGCTGGCTCCACCTCTGTGCGCAGCTCAGCGCCTGAGCCTACCCCCACTCCCTCTCCAGTGAGAGCTGAAGGAGCAGAGAGAAGAGTGGTGACTGACAGCCACGGCTCTCTACTCTGAGAAGACCATGAACTGAGCGATCAGCAATCATGCGATTGTTCAGTTCTCAGGTTGAGGCAATTTGGGACAGCTACAGCACAAAAGTGAGTAATTTCAGAATAGGTAAGTATAGACTTCTTTCATTTTACAGGGTAGATAGAATAGGTTTCGAATAGGGGTAGGAGTAGATTTAGCCATAGTTAGAATTTCAATTCCACTTTAAAGTGGTCGTAAACTCTCTTTTTGAAAAACCTGCTGACATGCAGGATTTTTATAACAGAGGAGACCCTAGAGGTCTCCTCTGTCATAGATGCCCCCTCTGCCTATCAGCAGGTAATACGGTCTGAGCCACGCATGCGCAGTTCAGACTGCATTTATGGCCCGCTCTGTGTGCTGCGGCAAAGTGACTCCTGTGCACATGCCTGGGAGTGATGTCACCGCAGTTCGGCCATTCTAATACTAATGCATTATCACTGAATCCTGCAGGGGGGGACCTTTTTTTCCTCCTAAGAAGACTTTACAACTACTTTAAGCTGTAATACAATCAGTTTTTATTCTTGGATCCAGATATGTTGTAGGGCCGGTTCACATTACTTGCATGATAAAATTCCATGTTTTACCGCTCAGATAATGTTGGTTCTGTCTGGCAGTGCCTTGCTCTTTTAAAGCACAGAGCAATGTTTACTTTGTTTTTTAAACTCTATTGAAACGTTACATTGTGACATTTCATTCAGAAACGGAACTGTGGGTAAGCGACTGGAAAATGCAGCCCCGTTGCAGATTTCCGAAGGCTGCGTCTAATTGTGCACAGGGCACCTATGAGACGACTCATCTGTGTGTGCCATTGCAGAGGTTAGCATTTTTCCAGTGCAGAAAGCCGCCAATCTCTGCACAAGTGCTAAAGAAACCTTTAGATGTCCTAACAGGGAGTGACAAGAAATACAGCTGGAATCATTGATCCAAACAGCTGCATCTCCTTCCATCCGTCCACATACACATGGTACATTGTCTGATTACAAGGCACCATGTGACAGGCACATGTCATGTGATATCATGGATTGCAGTGCACAGAATTAAAGGGACGGATGGAGATACTCTCCTGTGTGCGATACTTCCCAGCCCCACCCATCTGTCACCCCGTGCTGACACTGTCATTGCCGCAGACAAAGGGTATGTGTGCATAAGCCGATGTCAGCGATCGGCCAGACCCTCCCCTGCACGGACTGTCATTGCCACCTACCTCAGTGCCACCCTGACACTGCAGTCTCCTTGACTGCCCATGGTGCCCGTGTGAAGGTGCTGCCTGCGCTCCCCAGGATGTCCCCGGGCACGGATGGGGGGTGTCCGCTCATCCTGATCCTCCCTGGGGGTAGCCCTGTAACCCCCGGACCTCATCCATGTCCCCTCACATCAAGGCAGCATCAGCTGTACATCTCCGCCACCGAACAATAGGTACGACTGGAAGCAGAGCGGTGACCAATCGGGGGCCAGGGGATGCAGGGCACGCCCATAGGTAGACCGTTCGCCAATCACGTGCGGGAGGGTAGTGCCTAAATTTTTAAACAGGCTTTTATGGTCCTCAGATGAGAGGATGTAGAGGGGAGGATAGAGATGGGAGCAGGGAAGAGATCCAGCTGGCAGGGCAAAGTAAGGAGAAAACAAAAGGGGCAGATGTGATGTCAGGACAACATCACACAGAGGGGACAGTCACTGATATTCTTAGTTCCATGAAAGATCCAGTCGTAGATGAGATTCTGGTATACATTGCCTTGTTTCCCATCTACATAGATTCTTAGGGCAGGATTGCATTAAAGCAGAACTAAAGGCAAAAGTTTTTTCTTCTAGTTTTGGATGTGAGGAGAGGGATATTAGAATCCCTGTCAGGTTTCTATTGCTGTGTCCCTGTTACTGAGGATTACCCTCTCTGTGGGGTCAGTTCACTAATGATTATCAAAAGTAATATTTGTGAAAATGTAAGATTTTAATCAATATCTCAACACAAGAACAACTTCCAAAATTTTGATAAAACTGAGTTTTATAGAACATTTGTTTAGCTGATTACATGAACGTAAGCTTAATAATATAACTTACATTGCAAAAGCTTCATTTTTACTCAAATTAGTTGATGCAAAAATGAATACACCCCACAACAAAAACTAATCCATCTAGTATTTTGTATAACCTCCATGATTTGTAAAGGAAAGCACCAAGTCTTCTTGGCATGGAATGAACAAGTTGGTGACATATTGCAACATCTATCTTTTTCCATTCTTCAAGAACGACTTCTTTTAGAGACTGAATGCTGGATGGAGAGTGATGCTCAACCTGTCCCTCCAGAATTCCCTATAGGTGTTTGATTGGGTTCAGATCAGGAGACATACTTGGCCAATGAATCACTTTCACCCTGTTCTTCAGAAATGCAACAGTGGCCTTAGACGTGTATTGTGGATCATTGCTATGTTGGAAAAGTGCACGACGACCAAGGGCACAGAGTGATGGTAGCATCTTCTCTTTCAATATAGAGCAGTATATCTGTGAATTCATGATACCATCAATGAAATGCAGCTCCCTGACACCAGTAGCACTCATGCAGCCCCACAGAAGGACACTGCCACCACCATGTTTCACTGTTGGCACCATGCATTTTTCTGTGTACTCCTCACCTTTGCGATGCCATACAGTTTTGAAGCCACCTGTTCCAAAAACATTTATCTTGGTCTCATCACTCCAGAGTACAGAGTCTTCTTTTTTTCAGCATGGGCCCTGGCAAATTCAAGGCAGGCTTTTGTGTGCAAGGGCTTTAGGATAGGCTTCCATTGTGGAAAACACCCATGCATGCCATTTCTCTGCAGTGTACACCCTATTGTGTCATGGGAAACAATCACCCCAGTTTGGATTTCTACTTCTTTAGCTAAATGCAGTGAACTTGCATGGCAATATTCTTGAACACTTCTCATCAGAAGACGCTTTTGTCAAGGTGTTAACTTCCGTGGACATCCTGGACGTCTCTGTGAGATGGTTGCAGTTCCATCCTTGTTAAATTTTTGTATCACTTTTGCTACAGTATTCTGACTGAAAAGTAAAGATTTGCTGATCTTCTTGTAGCTTTCACCTTTCTTGTGTAAGAAGATTATTTGCTTTCTCGGGCCTTGTGACATTTCTCTTCCATGTGGTGCCATTGCTGACAGCATGAAATGAGAAGGGGTTTTCTTTGTTAAGTAAAACCAACTGTCTGCTGGACACCTGTTTAATGAATAATTAGACTCACCTGTAGTTGAATTCTTGTTAATTAGGGTTTTGTTGTCCAAGGCTGGGTTCACATGTGTGCGGGTGATTCCACTGCAGATCCGCACAAAAATCCGTGCAGCCGCACCACCCGCACAGATGAATGCGGACCCGAGGGCTGCATTTTCAGAAGAAGTGCAGGGACTTCTTCCTTACGTGTCACGGGGCACGGGAGACCATTCAAGTGAATGGGCTCTCGTGCCCACGCAAAAAACACGGCCGCATATATGTGAACCAGGGGTAAAAGTTGGTTTTCATTGGGGTGTATTCATTTTTGCAACATGGTCTTGAATGAATTTATTAGGAAAAATACTTTTTTTGTGTGTGCAAATTAACAAATCTTGCTAACAATGGCCTGCATTTGTGGGACTATTTTGTAGTATAGTGCCCCATAGAAAATGTTGATTCTGAAAGAAAAGTAATGGTTTTTCTGACAAATCTTAGCCAACGAGCATGTCTTTGGAGTGTGGGAGGGAACCCAAGCAGGCACAGGGATAACATGCAAACTCCAGGCAGGAAGTGCCATGGTTGGGATTGAAACTGACAACCCCAGTGCTGCTAGGCTGCTAGGCTGCTAATCACTTGGCCACTGTGCTGCCCCATTATGAGGTAAATACCACAAATTTGTTGAACATGTGAGATAAATACCTCAAACATTTTAAAAATATGAGGAAATACCACAAATTCATTAAAAAGTTAGGTATATACCTCAAATGCATTACAAGTATGTGGTAAATACCTCAAATGCATTAAAAATGTGAGGTAAAAATAGCAAAAAACAGAAAAAATGATAAATCATTAAAACTGGAAATCATATAAAGTACTTACCCTAATTTTCCCTTCTGGGCATCAATCCATGGCAGCATTCACAGTATACTACCACATGCAGGCTGCGATGTTGACTCCAGGAAAACAGAAATTTTGTCAAATACTTTCTGCAAGTTTCCTTTTCTGGTACCAATCCATGGCAGCATAAATGTGGTAGTATGATGCCATGTAGGCACCAGGAAAGTAATTTCACTCAAAAACACACACATTTAGTTCTTATCTTATGGTACAGGCAGTCAATATTTTAGGAATGTACAAAACAAAAATGAGGGGAGCTCTGCACTGGACAGTACAAAAAGTATACAGTGTATCAGTGTGGAAGTGTTCTGTCCTGAGCTCAGAAATGTAAATAAATTGTATAATTTCACTTGTTCACACCAGAACACAGACAGGAATCGGCACTAAAAGGGAGAACTCACTGTAAATAAGGGCCAATTCACACTATGTGAGGTGACAGATGTTTTAGCACATAGTAAAACATCTGTCACCGCAGGGACACACAAGAAACAATTGTATCCCATTTACACTGCAAGCAGTCTAGTGCTGCGCTAAAGTGCAGATATGACAGAGCACCTGCCTGAATCGCACTGCAATGTGTATATCACTGCTTGACATTGCAGTGAATGAAATGTACGTTTTGTACACATCACATAAAGTTTGTTAAAAAAAAAAAAGAAAAAAAGAAAGGGAGTCATGTGATGCACTAAATCGTACATCACTGTAATGCTGACAGGTATGTTGATGGGCTGCATGAAAGGTACATTGATGGGCTGCGTTGAAAGGTACATTGATGGGCTGTGCTGACAGGCTGTATGACAGGTACACTGATGGGCTGTGCTGACAGGTACGCTGATGGGCTGTGCTGACAGGTAGTGTCAGGAATGGACTCGCCAATGGTGGTGGGACTCACCTGCCTTGTGGGTTGCAGTACCAGGGCTGGCCAGCGGGTGCTCTCAGCAACCAGAAGCTCACTCCTGCAATCAGCCATCACCTGAGGCTGATTGCAGGAGGTGTATTTATGGAATGGCCAGACCTGCAGTCAGTGCCTTGGTGTATGTTTCCCATGAGCCCCTGTACCTGCATCCTGTCTGCTTCCTGCCTGATTCCTGATTCCGCTTTGATCCTGACTCTGAATGAACTCCGCCTGTCCTGACCTCGGCTATTCCTGACCACTCTCCAGCCTGCTCCTTTGGTACCTTGTCTGCCTGATTGTTCCTGACCCGGCCCGTCTGACTACGCTCTGCCTACTCCTTTGTGTCTTGTCTGCCCAATGGTTCCTGACCCGGCCCGCCTGACCACTCCACCTCACCAGCCCTGACTGCTCTTGTCTGTGTACATTCCGTTATCAGTTGGAGGTTTGGTTTTGTTATATTGTGCGTTTATATTTGTGTATAATAAATTATATTTTTACACCATACTTGAGCCTGCATTTCCCTGTGTCAGTTCACGCATCTTTGGTCTTACTGGGAGCCCTGACATTACACCAAGGCCATTCCTGACCAGAAGTGGCTGCACAGGGAAGCCATCTTGGCTTGTTGTTGGGAAGGATGCATCCTGAGGAGGTGGTATACTTGTATTTGCTTGTCTTAGATGACAGAGAATATGCCTATCAGACTCTGCAGGAGTATACCAGGGATCAGCTGCTAGAATGCATACGGGTCGCTCATTCCCTAGTAGATCAGGGCACAGAGTTCTCTGAGGTGCAACCATTGATTCAGGCTTGTGTTGAGTTGGCTTCATCTTGTACCCCTGAAAGCAGGGATGACTTTCTTCCACCATTCAGTGTGGATCAAATAGAATCACTGGTATGGTTGTTGGAGGATGATCCGGATTGCTTCTGGGAACATTATTCAGCATGTTCACCACATGTGCTAGTGGAGTGTATAAACGCAGTGCAGTCTTTGGTCAGACAGGCTATGTGTAAGCGGAGTTTTGTTCAACCAATACTACAGTCCTGGTCAGACTTGTTACACCCTGCCTCAGGCAGCTTGCAACAAACCCATCTTGCTTCTAATTATTCCTCTGCTCAAAGCTCTATTCCTGCATTCCCGACAGCACCCCCAGTGACAGCCCAATATACCCTGCTATCTACCACATGTCAGTACCCTGTTCCCACTCGCTGCAGCTATCCTGCCTTTAACCCTGTAAAAAAGGCCGCTGTAACAACTATTCCCTCCTCTGTTCCACCCTCCAGCTCTTCTCTGTCCCCAGCTACTCCATCCAATTACAGACCTGCATTTACTTGCAGTGCCCCAGTAACTAAACCCAAGAAGAAGCGAAAATTCTTTCCAACCAGTACCATCCTACCAGTATCCAAACCGGTCAGCCTGCTGTCTGAGAACCCGCCTTCCGTTTTCCAGCCTGATGGCCCGATCCAGCCTGATGACCCGATCCAGCCTGATGACCCGGTGTTCGTGATCCAGCCTGATGACCCGATCCGGCCTGATGACCCGGTGTTCGTGATCCAGCCTGATGACCCGGTGTTCGTGATCCAGCCTGATGGCCCGATCCAGCCTGATGGCCCGGTGTTCGTGATCCGGCATGATGACCCGATCCGGCCTGATAAACCCGATCCAGCCTGATGACCCGATCCAGCCTGATGACCCGGTGTTCGTGATCCAGCCTGATGACCCGATCCGGCCTGATGACCCAGTGTTCGTGATCCAGCCTGATGACCCGATCCGGCCTGATGACCCGGTGTTCGTGATCCAGCCTGATGACCCGATCCAGCCTGATGACCCGGTGTTCGTGATCCAGCCTGATGGCCCGATCCAGCCTGATGGCCCGGTGTTCGTGATCCGGCCTGATGACCCGATCCGGCCTGATGAACCCGATCCGGCCTGATGACCCGGTGTTCGTGATCCAGCCTGATGACCCGATCCAGCCTGATGACCCGATCCAGCCTGATGACCCGTTCCGGCCTGGTGCCTCGGTGCCCGTGGTCCGGCCTGGTGCCTCGGTGCCCGTGGTCCGGCCTGGTGCCTCGGTGCCCGTGGTCCGGCTTGGTGACTCGGTGCCCGCTGTTGAGCTTGGTGACTCGGTGCCCGCTGTCATGCCAGGTGACTCGGTGCCCACTGTTGTGCCAGATGACTCGATGCCCACTGTCGTGCCAGATGACTCGGTGCCCGCTGTCGTGCCAGATGACTCGGTGCCCGCTGCCGAGCTTGGTGACTCTGTGCTCGCTGTTCTGCCAGATGACTTGTGCCCGCTGTCATGCCAGATGACTCGATGCCCGCTGTCGTGCCAGATGACTCGTGCCCGCTGTCATGCCAGGTGACTCGGTGCCTGCTGTCGTGCCAGATGACTCGGTGCCTGCTGTCGTGCCAATGACTCGATGCCCGCTGTCGTGCCAGATGACTCGGTGCCCGCTGTCGAGCTTCGTGACTCGGTGCTCGCTGTTCTGCCAGATGACTCGGTGCCCGCTGTCGTGCCAGATGACTCAGTGCCCGCTGTCGTGCCAGATGTCTCGGTGCCCGCTGTCGTGCCAGATGAATCGGTGCCCGCTGTCGAGCTTGGTGACTCGGTGCTCGCTGTTCTGCCAGATGACTCGGTGCCCACTGTCGTGCCAGGTGACTCGGTGCCCGCTGTCGTGCCAGGTGACTCGGTGCCCGCTGTCGTGCCAGGTGACTCGGTGCCCGCCGTTGTGCCAGGTGACTCGGTGCCCGCTGTCGAGCTTGGTGACTCGGTGCCCGCTGTCGTGCCAGATGACTCGGTGCCCGCTGTCGTGCCAGGTGACTCGGTGCCCGCTGTCGTGCCAGATGACTCGGTGCCCGCTGTCGAGCTTGGTGACTCGGTGCCCGCTGTTCTGCCAGATGACTCGGTGCCTGCTGTCGTGCCAGGCGGTGGAACATTTTGCCCACTAAGGAATGTTTGGAGCATCCTGAAGCCGTTCCTTGAGGGGGGGGGTACTGTCAGGAATGGACTCGCCAATGGTGGTGGGACTCACCTGCCTTGTGGGCTGCAGTACCAGGGCTGGCCAGCGGGTGCTCTCAGCAACCAGAAGCTCACTCCTGCAATCAGCCATCACCTGAGGCTGATTGCAGGAGGTGTATTTAAGGAATGGCCAGACCTGCAGTCAGTGCCTTGGTGTATGTTTCCCATGAGCCCCTGTACCTGCATCCTGTCTGCTTCCTGCCTGATTCCTGATTCTGCTTTGATCCTGACTCTGAATGAACTCTGCCTGTCCTGACCTCGGCTATTCCTGACTACTCTCCAGCCTGCTCCTTTGGTACCTTGTCTGCCTGATTGTTCCTGACCCGGCCCGTCTGACTACGCTCTGCCTACTCCTTTGGTGTCTTGTCTGCCCGATGGTTCCTGACATGGCCCGCCTGACCACTCCACCTCACCAGCCCTGACTGCTCTTGTCTGTGCACATTCCGTTATCAGTTGGAGGTTTGGTTTTGTTATATTGTGCGTTTATACTTGTGTATAACCTTTAATAAATTATATTGTTACACCATACTTGAGCCTGCGTTTCCCTGTGTCAGTTCACGCATCTCTGGTCTTACCGTGAGCCCTGACAGGTAGACTAATGGGATGTACAACAGGTACACTGATGGGCTAGCGACAGGTACACTAATGGGCTGTGCTGATAGGTACGTTGATGAGCTGTGCTGACAGGTAGACTGATGGGCTGGCGACAGGTGCGCTGTTGGGCTGATAGGTACGCTGATGGGCCGCTGTAACAGGTAGACCGATCTGATGGGCTGGCTACAGGTACACTGATGGGCTAGTGACAGGTACACTGATCTGATGGGCTGCTGTGTACACAGAGCATTTAGGGCAGTGTGGTGTACAGTACACTATTTGGTAACTCACTGTCCCCCTTCTCTTTCTCACACACGATCGTGTGTGAGGAGGCTAAGCCGGTAACAACAAGTTACCGCTGTTTGTTTACATTTGTGATGAGCTGTGATAGGACACACTGATCACATGGTAAACAGCCAGTTTTCATTGGCGGTTTACCTTCATCGGAGAAGCGTTGTGTCCATGGGACACAGCAGACCTGGGATCATCTTGCTGTGCATGAGGGGAGTGACCGGGAGGACATTGTATGACATTCTCCCAGAGGGATGAGAGGCCCGCCTGGCCGTCATTCTACCATAGGCCAGTAGGGAACAGGTTAATAGCGCATTCATATTTGCCTTAAGGTGGAATTCCAAGCAAAACCTAAGTTTAAATCTACTCTCACCCCCATTCTAAGTCCATTGTATCTACCCTGTAAAAGGAAACATTGCGCGGTCATGCGGTATGGTACCCATATGAAATTTTTATCATTTTTTTGACAGAGATAGAGCTTTATTTTGGTGGTATTTAACTTCTTGCCGACCGCGCATAGCCGAATGACGGCTTCACCGCGGCCGGCCAGTTCTGAGTGGACGTCATATGACGTCCTCCCAGAACGCGCTCTCCTGCGCGCCCCAGGGGGCGCGCACCCGGCGATCTCCGTGATCGCTGTGTCCTACGGACACAGCTGATCACGTGATGTGGTGAAAGGCCGATCCCACCGGCCTTTTACCACGTGATAAGCGGTGTCCAATGACACGCTGATCACAGGGAAATGCAAGTGCCGGTTCTCGGCTGCACTTTCCTCACGCTGTCAGATCGTGAGGAAAGTACTGCCGAGAACCGGCAGTTGTCAGAGCGGGGATCGGCACCGATCATCAGGGCACTGATGATCAGTGCCCTGATGATCGGTGCCCAGCAGTGACACCCGCAAGTTCCGCCCAGCAGTGCGCCCACTAGCCCCGCCCACCCGTTCCCAGCAGTGCCCCCACCTGTGCCCAGCAGTGCCCCCACCTGTGCCCAGCAGTGCCCCCACCTGTGCCACTCTGCAGTGCCACCTACCTGTGCCCAGAAGTGCCACCTACATGTGCCCAGCAGTGCCACCCACCTGTGCCCACCCACCAGTGCCACCCACCTGTGCCCACCAGTGCCACCCACCTGTGCCCACCCACCAGTGCTGCCCACCAGTGCCACCCACCAGTGCAGCCCAGCAGTGCTGCCAGTCAGTGCCACCAGTCAGTGCCCAGGGGTTGTGCCCAGAAGTGATGCCAGTCAGTGCCGGCTATCAGTACCCATCATCAGTGTCACCTATCAGTGCCGCCTATCAGTGCTGCATATCAGTCCCGCCTATCCGTGACCCCCAATTAGTGCTGTCTATCAGTGCCGCCTATCCGTGCCACCTCATTAGTACTGCCTATCAGTGCCCTTTCGTGCTGCCTATCAGTGCCCATCAGTGCCGCCTATCAGTGCCCATCAGTGCCGCCTCATCAACGCAAATCAGTGAAGGAGAAAAAATACCTGTTTGAAAAATTTTATAAAAGAAACAAATAAACTTTTTTTTTTTTTTCAAATTTTTTGCACTTTTTTAAATTTATAGCGCAAAAAGTAAAGCGCCCAGTGGCGATTACATACCACCAAAAGAAAGCTCTATTTGTGAGAAAAAAATGATCAAAATTTCATATGGGTACAATGTTGCATGACCGCGCAATTGTCAAAGTGCGGCAGCGCTGAAAGCTGAAAATTGGCCTGGTAAGGAAGGGGGTATAAGTGCCTGGTAGGCAAGTGGTTAATCAACTCTGGGTTTTTTATTTTTTCTTAAACAAACCAAAAACCACTGAAAAGTTTGAAAAAAAAAAAGTTTTTTCTTAGTTTTTGATATTAAATTCTTTAAATAAGTGATTTTTCTCCTTCACTGATGTGCGCTAATGAGGCTGCAGTGATGGGCACTGATAGGCTGCACTGATGGACACTGATAGGTGGCACTGATGGGCACTGATGAGGAGGCACTGGTAGGTGGCACTGATGGGCATTGAAAGGCATCACTGATGGGCACTAAAAGGCACTGATATATGGCACTGATAGGCAGCACTGATAGGCGGCTCTGACTGGCACTGTTAGGTGGCACTGTCTGGCACTGTTTGGCGGCATTGACTGGCACTGATAGGCGGCACTGATAGGTGATACTGATGCGCACTGATAGGCGGCACTGACTGGCACTGATAGGTGGCACTGATTGGCAGCACTGATAGGTGGCACTGAAAGGCAGCTCAGATGGGTACTGATATGTGGCATTGATGTGCACTGGTAGGCACTGATATGTAGCATTGATGTGGCACTGATGTGGCACTGATGGGCACTGACAGCTGGCACTGATGGACACTGACAGGTGGCACTGCTGGGGCTACACTGATCAACAGCGCACACTGATCATCAGTTCTCTGATAGTCAGTGTAGATGTCCCCTCTGAGGGATTACCGGCTCTCCTCTCGAGCTGTCAGTGTGACAAACAGCACTATTTGTAGCTCGGCATATCTTTATGTATTCTAAGTTGATTTCCTTAGTTCTATTGATTCTGTTTTTGTTTCTTATCCTTTATAATTATTTATGTAATGGTTTTACATATTTTGAAGGTCTAGATAATATATATTTTGACAGCTAAATCTAAAAATAAAGGTCGGCAATTAAAAAAAAAAATAAACAGAGTGGGCTCCCCCCTCCCATCCATACCAAGCCCTTTGGGTTTGGTATGGATCTTAATGCGTAACCCCCACACCAAAATTTTTTAAAAAATGGTGTGGGGTCCCGCCCAAAATCCATAGCAGACCCTTATCCGAGCATGCAGCCCGGCAGGTCAAGAAAGGGGGGGGGGGACGAGCGAGCGCTCCCCCTCCTGAATCATACCAAGCCACATGCCCTCAACATGGGGGGGTGCTTTGGGGCAGGGGGGAACCCCCCCAAAGCACCTTGTCCCCATGTTGATGGAGACAAGGGCCTCTTCCCCACAACCCTAGCCGATGGTTGTGGGGGTCTGCGTGTGTGGGGCTAATCAGAATCTGGAAGCTCCCTTTAACAAGGGGGCCCTCAGATCCCGCCCCTCCTATGTGAATGAGTATGGGGTACATGGTACCGCTACTAATTCACAAAAAAACAAAAAGTGTAGTGTAAAAAAAGACAGGACGCGGTCTTTGACAAGTCCTTTACGTCAATCAAGAAGCCCGCCGCCGGCAACCCGAAAAAGGAAAAAAAATAGGTTCCGTTCCCGACGATGGCTGATGGCTGCCCAGCCCTCTGCTGTGAGCTTGGTTGACAGTTCTTAAATATATAAGGGGTGGGGCCACCCGGGGACATCATCCAAGTGACCCCACCCCATGTGACATCAATGATGTCACATGGGGTGGGGTCACATGCATGATGTCCCCGGGTGGCGCCGCCCCTTACATATTTAAGAGATGTTACCAAATCCATACCAGGCCCGAAGGGTTTGATGGGGACAAGGGCCTCTTCCTCACAACACTAGCTGGTGGTTGGCGGGGGGCTTATCAGAATCTGAAAGCCCCCTTTAACAAGGGGACCCCCAGATCCCGCACCCCCTACGTGAATGAGTATGGGGTACATGGTACTGCTACTGATTCACAAAAAAAAAAAAAAAAGTGTAGTGTAAAAAAAGACAGGACACTGTCTTTGACAAGTCCTTTAATAAAATAAAAATCTAAAAGAATGTCCCCTGAAGCAGATCCAACGTCAATCACGAAGCCCGCCGCCGACCCGAAAAAAAGGAAAAAAAAGGTTCTGTTCCTGGTTGACAGTTCTTAAATATGTAAGGGGTGGGGCCACCTGGGGACATCACGCATGTGACCCCACCCCATGTGAGATCATTGATGTCACATGGGGTGGGGTCACTCGGATGATGTGCCCGGGTGGCCCCGCCCCTTATATATTTAAGAACTGTCTTATTAAAGAACTTACATATTTAAGAAGTCCCCCGCCCGCAGAACACCACAACCACCGGCCAGTCTTGTGGGTAAGAGACCCTTGATCCAATCAACATGGGGCCAAGGTGCTTTGGGGGGGGAACTTGCTTGTCCCCCCCCCCTTTCCTGACCTGCTGGGCTGCATGCTCGGATAAGGGTCTGGCATGGATTTTGGGGGGGACCCCATTTTCTTAATTTTGGCGTGGAAGTTCCCCTCTAAATCTATACCAGACCCGAAGGGCTTGGTGTGGATGGGAGGGGGGACTCCACGCCTTTTTTTATTTATTATGGTGCCAGTTTTTAAATGTAATTCTCGCTTTTTTTTTCTTCACTATAGCTCAGAAATTCAGCTGTCACTTTCCCCAGCTAAAAGAGAAAGTTTTCTTTAAGTTTATATCCCAAAAGAAAACAATGTTTACTTTTAGTTTATTAAAAGATACAAAGTTTTCTGTAACTTCGGGGAAAGTGATAGATAAGCTTGTGAACTATAGTGAAGAAAAAAAAAGGCGGCATTTGCATTTAAAAATCAGCTCCGACATTTAATTTATTGCGAAAACAATTTTATATATTAACAATTGTGTAAACCATGGCATTATTTTCAATGGATTTTCATTCGTAAACCGAAAATTATGTTAACCGATGCGTTGGTAAACCGAGGTACGCCTGTATTAGTATTGTAATTCTTTTTATTGGGATACATAGAACCAACACACATCTGAATTGGCAACATAGTACAACATTTGTGTCACATTTGAGATATCTGGCTTGTTACACTGACCTTGCCCAGGGACTTAGGGTTGATTCACACCACAGAAATAGAGGCTGAATTAGTGTGACAGCGAAGTGGATAAGTGGTTAGCACTGCTGCCTCACAGCGCTAGGGTTGTTGGTTTGAATCCCAGCCACGGCAATGAAGTTGTATGATCTTCCTGGGTGGCTGCCCTAACATAGATGTGCTGGTGGCAGCATCTTTGCCTACTGTCTAAATGATCCCTAGAATGTGAATTAGAATGAGGCCTTGTCTGTTCAAACACCTTTAAAGCTGTACCTTATGTGAATGTCAAATGATGGGATGAGATAAGGGCCTGGACTAATAATTGATTTGATAATGCTGGTATGCACTCCGCCCGCTTTTGGGAAGGATTTGTCAAGCCGAGAGAGAGAGAAGGATTTAAAAAAAAAAAATTTATAAAATAATGGCATGAAGTCCCCCTCCAAATCCATAACATACCCTTTTCCGAGCATGCAGATACTGCATGCCTTCAAAGATTTATATCCTTTGTTGAATTGCCTGCTTTGTTCACACTAGATGCGATTTAAAATTGTGCTTTTTGTTGGCAATTTCACCATGTTTTCTGTAGATTTACCAACGAGTTATTGCGTTTTCAATTGTGTTTTGCATTGCAATTTCTATTGTAGTCTATATGTGAAATCACTACAAAATGCAGAAAAAGTTAGACAAGAACTACTTTTGAAATTGTGCTGCAGCAAATCGCTTATGTTAAGACACTCACATCCACATTTATTAGATCCGATATCAGATACAATTCCCAAATCGCACCTGAAATTGTGCACCCTGGATGTGACTTGGTGTGCGATTTGCATGCCAAATTGCACCTGACATTGATCTCTCTGCAAATTGCATGTAAAGTAGTGTATTCATTACTTTAGAAATTGTTGCGGCTCCAACTAAGTTTGAACAACACCAATATGAACGCTTTAATAGCGGTCACATTGAGTGCGACTTGGCATGTGATTTGCATGACAAATGTAGACAAAGCATGCAGCAAAACCGTTCATAAACCATTTAGAAAAACTGACCAGCTGGATAGTTATGGGGGCCACCGGACCTCCTTGATCCGGTGGTGTGACGTCTCAGGCGTGTATGGCTCCTCCTTAACACGTTTCGCACACAAAGTGCATCCTCAGAAGGGGTGCTGCATGCTTTGTCTACATTTAATTGGCGATAGCCTCCATTTGCTTTTATGTATGTTCATCACTTTTAACCATTAATAAAAGAATTTATATTTTGACCTACTACACTATGGCCACTATTCTCTGCTCCACATCGAGCATTTAACCCCCCAGGACCATATGGTGACCACCCTGAGGCCCAGAGGAGAGTGACTCATATAAGCTGACCCCCATCACAGCTTCCACCAGTAGAGAAGATCTCTCGAGGCGCCAGTATTGTGGGACAGCCTGTCCAGTGTGAACTGCACCTTCCACATGATAAGAGGGGACCTCTGGCTATTAATATTGCGCTTACCTAATGCACATCTGGTGAGTGCGCATTTCTTATATTTCCTACACGGTTGACGAGTGCCTCTCTGGGAGTAACAAAGTCACCATTTCATCCATTTGTCATTTACCGGACATTGTTCCTATGGACTTCATACTGTCTATTTGAGGGTGTGGCCAGTCTCTGATATAGCACATTTAATTTGTTTATTAGTGCTGCACTTTTTCATATTGACATTTTCAGTATTGCATGCGAGATGTGCTCATGTGACTGCCTTAATTCATGCGATAATCTGGAGTGAATTGTGCCCATAGTGCCAATAAATATTGCCATGGGGTTCCCCTTCACATCCCTGTTCAATGTTCTGTTGTATGCTGCACAGGTACACTTCACTGTGGCTTTCTTTCTGACTCTGATTTGTGGGGCCTGTATACCATGGGTTAACGCAGGTGGGAAGGGAATTCATCAGGTGAAAACACTTTCTCTGACCAAATGAATGACAGTGGTGGGTGTGGTCTATATTATATAAAGAGTTGTAGTAGTGGGTGATTTTTTCTTATAATAGGCCAGATTATTTTCAGCAAGTCCTTGCCTGTGGTGGTTTGGGGAGGAAGAGATATTGTGGTGAATTGCCCCAGACCACACTCACGCTGTGTTTTGATGTGGGATGTAAATGTTTTGCATTTTTTTCCTTCTAAGGTGTGATTGTGTGTTATTGTACAATGGTTGTGTGTTTATTATCTTTACATTGTAATCCTAACACATGTTAATTGCTCTGCTCTTCCAAATCTGCACTTGGCTATAGTTTGCTTGCTTATTTAGACTGAAATGCAGTTTTCGGACAAACCTGATGAGAAATGTATGTGTGGGGAATTTGGGGAGGTGGGAGGTGTCTTATTTTGGCACGTATGTATTTTTATATTGATATTTTGATCTGCAGCCTGTTTTTTGGATAAGCCTACTAAGTGATTCATATTAACCGTTTGTTTCCTGCTGTAACCTGTGAAAGCATAGTTCATTAGAAGTATAATCTTTTAGATTGTAAGCTCTTATGAGCAGGACCATTCTATTTTAGCAACATCAATCCTGCTTTTTTCCCCACCAAGAAATTGACTACCTACTTGTTACTGCTGTCCAAATAAATGTGGAATATGTATTTGATCAATAAACATTTGGACTATGTATATTTTTGGGGGGATTATTTCATGTTCAAGTTCAATATACTAGCACCCCTAACACTTATTTTGCGAGCTATATAATATGCCCAAATCTAGCTTGTTAGAGTGCACATATGCAAGTATGTCCAAACTAACAAACCAAAAGCCCCCTATTGCTCCACAAGATGATGTTATGTACCAATGAATAGGCCGTGTTCAATGTGCAGCTAGCTATTCTTTTTCTACAATCCTCTTAACAGTAATAAATTAGGCCCCCAATTTATGTTGACTTTGGGCCTTTACCGGTAAACATATATTCACCAATGCCAAATACACAAGAAAGGAAGAAAAAGGATGAAATAGATGAAGGAAGGAAAGAAGGGGAGGGATGGAGAGTGAAAGGAAGGAAGAGAGAGAGGGAGGGAAGGAAGGAAAGAATGAAGGGAGTGGATGGAGGAAGGAAGAAAAGGGAGGGAGGGAGGGAATGGATGGAGGAAGGAATGAAGGAAGGGGGGGAACAGGGGCAGACTGACAACTCATGGGGCCCCCCGCAATAGGGGACCATGGGGCTAATGTGTCCTTGCCCACACTCAAACCACACCCAAAAAAGCCTATGAAAAAGGTACCAGGGGCATCTCATGGGGCCCCCTTCTGACCCCGGGCCCTTGGGCAGTGCCCGAGTTCCCAAATGGTCAGTCCACCCCTGAGGGGGTGGAAGGAAGAAAATGGAGGGAGGGAATGGATGAAGGAAGGAAAGAAGGGAGGGAAGGAAGAAAAGGGAAGGAAGGATTGGAAGGAGGAAGGAAGGAGTGGAAGGAGGAAGGAAGGAGTGGAGGAAGGAATAAATTAAAGGAGGGGAGGGAGGGAGGGAGAAAAGAATGAAAGGAGGAGATGGAGAAAAGGAAGGGGAGAGAGGGAGAGGGAGAGAGGGAGAGGGAGAAAATAAATCACAGAGCTTCCGGCTGATATGGACAGGTGAGGCAGAGCAGATCCTCTCTCCTCTGCTCTGCCCTGCCGTGCAGGATGGGGGGAGGGGCTGGACACTGTCAGAGTAGATGAAGCATCAGAGACCAGCGAGGGGGGGGCTGAGGAGCACAGAGGGGGGCCCAGGAGCGAAATCCAATGCACAGTCAGGGATGATCAGTGCAGTGGAGGGACAGTGACAGCACCGATCTCCCTACATGGATTTCCACGAGGCAGCTGGAAGCCTAACCCTCCCGTGGCTTTCAGTTGCTGCACTGAAATCCATGCAGGGAGATCAGTGCTGTCACTGTCCCTCCCCTGCGCCGATCACCTCCGTCTTTGTTTCTGATACATATCATCCATGGGGGTGTGTGTGCACCCTGCACCCATAGATGATATGCCTCTCACCTTCCCACTACTCACCGGCTCCATCACCAGCACAGTGTCCGGACCCATCACCCAACTCACTCTGCCACCATGTGAAGTGACAGGTGAGCTACTTCTGGGTCGGGATCTGAGACTACCTCCTCTGCTCCCCACACTGTCACTGGACAGTGATCCTCTCACGGACCCCTTACTGACCCAGGGCCCTCGGGCAATGCCCGAATGCCCAAATGGTCAGTCCTCCCCTGCTTGAAGCTCATTCACATGGGTGCTGTGGCCTGTAGAGTGTGAATCAGTGGTTTGTTTTTGTGGCTGTCGCCGTTTGCAGACTCCTCCTGACTTGACATGAGGCGCCAGTTTTGCTGTGACGCAACGTTATCGCTTAAGTGTGAACAGCACTGTGTGCTGCCATGTGCAGAATTTTCATAGGCATTTGAGAAGCATTAAAAACGCTTCCCAAACGCCTGTGTGACGCCTGCTGACAAAGCTAGTGTGAACGTAGCCTAAGAGAAGATAAACAAAGATATAATGAAATATAAACAGAAGGAAAATTGAAAGCTTCAAACTTGTCAGAAGAACAGGACGCAGGTAAGATTTACTCCCATACCAGTTTTTGTTTTTCTCTGGGTTTTGTAATTCCCGGATCAGGGTCTGTTAGTCCGGAGGCTTCAAAGATATTGGGTGGGATGAAGCCTCTACCCCTGTGCCCCGATCTCACCTGACCGAGACCCTAAGCCTGGTGTTCCTGCCTGCTGCCTGGACCAAAACTTTGGCTGTGCTGACCATATCTCTCTACCTGCTGCCTGTACTGACCCAGGACTTATGGACCATGTCCCTGCCTGTTGCCTGGACCAAAACTTTGGCTGTGCTGACCATATCTCCTTTTGCTGTCTGTACTGACCCAAGATTTTTTTGGACCATGTTCCTGCCTGCTGCCTGGATGTCAGCCTTCTGCCTGTTCTGACCCTGGCCTGTTTATCCATCATATTCCTGCCTGCTGCCTGGTCAATTCCTGTGGCTGTTGCCTGCATCCTGGTCTATTGCTCTCCTCTGCAGACAACTGCTCTACTAAAACCACAGGCAATCTTTTGTTTATACTGTGAAAAAAGTCTCACATGTGGTATTGTCATGTTCAGGAGAAGCAGCAAAATGTGTTTTTGAGTATATAAGAAATATCCTATAAATTGACAACTTGTGTAAAAAAATACTTTTTCATATTCTTTCCACATTTTCCAAAAACTTATGGAAAAAAACGACATGTTCAAAAGAATCATTATACCTCACAGAATATACATTGGAGTGTTTGCTTTCCAAAATGTGGTCATTTTGTGGGTGTTTCCATTGTCCTCGTCCTTCAAAGGTGTGATAGGTAGTCAGGAAATTAGATGTGCAATTTATGCCCCTTTTATGCCCCTAGAATGCCTGAAGTTTCTACTTGGATGGTGGGCCCCACTATATGGCCAAGCTGTGGAAAAGTCTTACACATGTATTATCACCATACTCAGGAGGAGTAGCAGAATGCATTTTGGGGCATAATTCTTGGTATGTAAATGCTGAGTGTTAGAAATACCTTATAAATTGACAACTTTGTGTGAAAAAAAAAGTTTTCATTTTTATTTCCACATTTTCTAAAAACATTTGGAAAACAATGACATATTCAAAAGACACATTATGCCTCATAGAATATACATCTGAGTGTTTGCTTTCCAAAATGGGGTAATTTTGTGGGTGTCTCCACTGTCCTGGTGCTCCAGGGACTTCAAAACAGTGATAGGTAGTCAGGAAATTAGATATGTAATTTATGCCCCTTGGAAAAAAAATGGATTTAGCTCAATAACTCTACTCAAATCACTTTTTTAACCATTGTATAAAAGTAAGAAAAACATCGATAGATATCATTAACATACAAAATACTTAATTTACTAATTAAAATTACATAGAAACACACCCAGAACAAAACAAACCCCACTAAAAACCCTTAAACAATCATGTTCAGGGACCTATAGGATTCATATATCATTTTAAATTCAAAAAAGTTTATTGGAACTTCCTACTGAAAGCTCTCAGGAAAACAGGGACAATGATAGATAGAAATGGATAGAACTTAGAAAAGTGGGCACAATTTACAAAGTGGCCATTATTTACAAATAGATTGGTGTTCCTCAGATTGCAACTGGTGACCAGGGGCAGACTGACAACTCATGGGGCCCCCAGGCAATAAGGGATCATGGGGCCCCTGTGTCTTTGCCCAAACTCAAAAAAGCCTATGAAAAAGGTACCATGGGCATCTCATGGGGTCCCCTACTGACCCCGGGCCCTTGGGCAGTGCCCGAGTTTCCAAATGGTCAGTCCGCCCATGCTGGTGACTAAAAAAAAGTCCCAGGGGGGTATTTTTATTAAATAGATTGCCTATGGGCAGAATAAAATGTTTATTTTGTGGACTTAGTTGTATGGATGTTAATAATACATTTCACTTGAGAAAAAAACAAAAAAACAAAAGGGGTTCACTCTAGACCTAAACCCTATTGAGCATCTGTGGGGCATCCTCAAATGGAGGATGGAGGAACGCAAGGTCTCTAACATCCACCAGCTCCATGATGTCGTCATGGAGGAGCGGAAGAGGACTCCAGTGTCAAACTGTAAATCTGTGGTGAACTCAATGCCCAAGAGGGTTAAGGCAGTGCTGGAAAATAATGGTGGCCACACAAAATATTGACACTTTGGGCCCAACTTGGACATTTTCACTTAGGGGTGTACTCACTTTTGTTGCCAGCAGTTTAGACATGAATGCCTGTGTGTTGAGTTATTTTTGAGGGGACAGCAAATTTACACTGTTATACAAACTATACACTCACTGCTTTACATTGTAGCAAAGTGTCATTTCTTCAATGTTGTCACATGAAAAGATATAATAAAATATTTATAAAAATGTGAGGAGTGTACTCACTTCTGTAGGATACTGCATATGCTGTTATTTGGTTTTTTGTTTTTATGCAGCCTGTGGGCCGAATGAAAAAAAAGAGAAGAAATCTATGCCAGAAAAAGTGTGTGGTATGCCCACCATTAGAATATACTGCCCTGCACCCACCCACTTCTAATGGTGGGCACACATTAGGTCGAACGGTACCACATGCGCCAATTCCAAGATTGAACAAATGTCTAAATAGTGGCACACTTGAATAAAAAATTGTCCACATATAAGTGGTGCCCAATGTGGAAAAAGGATGACACCAAGTCCCAAACTATCTTGCCACCGCTCCCCATGTAGTCTGTGCATCCAGGGGGCCTTTTCCCTTGTAAATCCAAAAATTATATGTATAGCCTGTTGCCCTCTCACAGGTCTTATACATCTTGACCGCATATCTGGCACACTTGCTGGGAAGAAATTGTTTGAATGCAAGGAGGCCAGAAAAATGAATGAGGGACACATCAACACAGATGTATTGCTGGGGAGAATAGACATCTGCAAATATTTGGTTAAGGTGATATACGAGGAGCCAAATTTTGTGGAGCTGGTCAAATTTAGGGTCAAACCAAGGACAACAGAGTGTGTTGTCATTGAAATGCATAACACACATTATACTGTCATATCTATGCCTGGCCATGGCAGCAGAGAACACGGGCATATGATGAATCGGGTCTGTGGACCAATACAACCGCAATTCATTTTTTTTTAGTAATGCCCATGTAGAGGGTTAGGCCCAAAAAAAAATTTTAATTCGGAAACCGCAATGGGTTTCCATGCGAATGGTCTCGCAAGGTTTGAATTTGGGTTGTCGGCGATAAATTTTTGTGCACATAAATTGTTTTGATCCACAATCAATGCATACAGATCTTCCATGAAAAACAGCTCCAAAAAATCAATCGGAGTAGTTAAATTTGCTATTTCCACCTGACTTCCGGGTTGCACAGTGAATGGGGGAAGTACGGGTGTTGCAGAATTTGTGGGCTGCCAATCGGAATTTGCAAGCACATCCGGAAGGATACTAAATCTTGGTGATTGCAGGACAATACTTGTGCTCACCACCGCACCAGCTTGTACTGCACTTATGGGACTCACCACGTCACCAAGTGATACTGTACTGCTGGTATGTGAAAGACCGGGATGTACTAGGCCGTTGGTGCTTGCCAGTTCACCAAACGGAAGAGCGGCACTAGTACTGGCACTCTGCTGCAGATGAGAGTCATCAAAATTTACCGGCCAGCGCTAACAGAGATCAGGCCTGATTCTGTGAACACTCCGGTTTTGTGTGCAATGTATGAAGTGACAGTGACCTACTGACACTGCACTTGCTGGGGGAGAAGGGGGGTAAGCGTAGGGGCTAAATGCAGTTGCTGGCAGATGCTGGGGCTGATCCCGCTAATGCTGTGTTTTTGGGGACACTATACTAATGTGTCAGTAGCTAGACCTGAACCTTGTAGCTCTCCCCATTGTGTCTTTTCCCCTATGCTAGCATTGTGTCCACAGTAGCATTTGCGTAGGCAGAGCAGAGTAGGACTGGCAATAGAGGGATTACTTTGACGCAGTTGGCCAGCTTAAGCATGTATTGCAATATGTGTGAACTAAATATCCCTATTTATTGCATAGTCTGCTTGAAAGGGTATATACCAGTGTGCAGAGGGTCCTTCAGAATTTCTACTATACTAATGTGAACACTGGTATAGTGCTGATCTGATCAAAAATATTGATCCGTTCAGACACTATACTAGCAATGGAGGTTTATTGTGTATGTGAGCATGTTCCTGGCAATCAAGGGGTTAAATATGATTACTGGTGTACTGAGGGGCAATCTGACACTATCTGGGAGGGGTGTGAAAACCACAGGAGCAAGAATCACATATATATATATATATATATACACGTGATTTTGTGCACCCTTGCCGCCCTGTAGCAGTATTTCTTTAAGGAAGCGGTTAAAGAAGCAGTTTACGTTACGGTGCTGCATTACTTTAACTGACAATTAGGCGGTCATGCAACGCTGCACCAAAATGAAATTTACGTCCTTTTTTTCCCACAAATTGAGCTTTCTTTTGGTGGCATTTGATCGCCTGTGCGGTTTTTATTTTTTTACTCTATGAAAAAAAAAGACTGACAATTTTGAGGAAAAAAAACTGTATTTTGGACTTTTTGCTATTAAATATGTCCAGTAAAAAAAATTTACAAATCAAATTTCATCATAAATTTAGGCCAAAATGTATTCTGCTACATGTCTTTGCTAAATAAAAATCCCAGTATGTGTAAATTAATTTTTCCGTGAAAGTTACAGCGTTTACAAATGGTGGTATAGATACTGGAATTTTTTTTTATACTAATAATGGCGGCGATCAGCGACTTATGGCGGCGATCAGCAACTTATAGCGGGACTGTGGGACTGCAGCGGGTATTCTGACAGTGAGGGGAACTGACATACCCAGTGGCACCAATACAGTGATCAGTGCTATAAAAAAAACCACTGACACTGTACTAATGGCACTGGGCAGGAATGGGTTAACATGAGACACAATCAAAGGATTAATTGTGTGATGGGTATGTTTTAGTAGGGGGCAGGTGTGCTTCACTGTAAGCACACTGCTCTGGGTGACTCTGCTCAGCCATCCAGAGCAATGTGCCCAAACCAACAGGGAGGAGGACTGTTGGCAAACAATGCAGCCCTCCTTCCTGTCGGTGATCGCCGGTAATCACCAGGCACCAGTGGGTAATCACCGGCCGGTACCCGGTGATTGACAGCCATGGCCGCGACTGCTGAGCTTGCCCTCTACCCGGAAATCAAAATCACGTATATATACATGATTTTGCGCACCCGTACACCCATGTAGCAGTATATCTGCTATATTGCGGCAGGTAAGTAGTTAAACAAAATGCTAGTCCCTTATTAACCACTAGGGGACTGCCCACAGTATATATACTGCGGCAAAGCGGCCCCTGTAGGCAGGATCACTTATATAAATGTGAAATTTGTTTACATGTTAGAAGGCGCGCCAAGGCGCGCGACCGCCCTGCCCGTGACACCGATCACGGCCGCGGGTGTCAATCACCGGGTCCTGGCCGGTGATTACTTGCCGGGTCCCGACGATTGCCAGCAAACACTGATACGTGTCAGTTCCCTGCTCATTGTTCCAGAGAGCAGAGCTTAGCTTTCCGGGACAGCTAGCAACAGCGAAGCACACACCCCTGCCCACTAGTAAAACACTCCCCTCACACAGTTAACCCTTTGATTTCCTAAAAATGTTAACCCCTTCCTCCCCAGTGCCATTAGTACAGTGTCAGTGGTTTTTTTTGCACTGATCATTGTATTGGTGTCAATGGGGATGTCGTTGACCCCAAGTAAGTTCCCCCCTAGTGTCAGAATGTCCACCACAGTCCCGCCATAAGTCGCTGATCACCGCTATAAGTCGCTGATCACTGCCATAAGTCGTTGATTCCCGCTATTATTAGTATACAAGAAAAGAATCCAGTATCTATACCGCCATTTGTAAACGCTATAACTTTCACGTAAACCAATTAATTTACACATATTGGGATTTTTTTTAGCAAAGACATTTTTAAATTTTTTTACTGGACAGGTTTTATAGCATAAAAGTCCAAAATATAGTTTTTTTTTCTCAAAATTGTCAGGGTTTTTTTTATAGCGCTAAAAATAAAAAATGCACAGGCGATCAAATACCACCCAAAGAAAGCCCAATTCATGGGGAAAAAAGGATGTAAATTTCATGTTTGTGCAGCATTGCATGACCGTGCAATTGTCAGTTAAAATGACACAGTGCCAGAACACAAACCACTTATGTAACCGCTTCGTGACCACCATATAACACAAATACTGCTACAGGGCAGCACAGGTGTGCAAAATCACACATATATATGTGATTTGCACTAGCATGGTTTTCACGCCCCTCCCAGATAGCTTCAGATTGCCCATTAGTACACCAGTCATCACATTTAACCCCTCGATTGCCAGGAAGACGCTCATACAAAATAAACCTCCATTGCTAGTATAGTGTCGGAACAGATCAATATGTTTGATCAGATCAGCACTATACCAGCGTTCACATTAGTATAGCGTCCCCCAAAATGCAGCATTAGCGGGATCAGCCCTGGCACCTGCCAGTACCTGTGTTTAGCCCCTATGCTTACCCCCCCCTTCTCCCCCAGCAAGTGCATTGTCAGTAGGTCACTGTCACTTGATACATTGCACACAAAACCGCAGTGTTGGCAGAATCAGACCTGACCTCTGGTAGCACTTGCCAGTAAATTTTGGTGGCTCTCATATGCAGCAGAGTGCCAGTACTAGTGCCACGCTACCGTTTGGTGAACTGTCAAGTACTAGTGGCCTAGTACTTCCTGGTCTTTCACATGCCTCTTAGATTGTAAGTTCCAAGGGGCAGGACCCTCCTAACCCTCTTTTATTAAACTGTATTGTTGCTGTATTGTCTCCCGTTATATTGTACAGCGCTGAGCAAACTGTTGACGCTATATAAATCCTGTATAATAATAATAATACCAGCACTGCAGTATCACTTAGTGACGTGGCGAGTCCCATAAGAGCAGTACAAGCTGGTGCAGTGGCGAGCACAAGTATTGTCCTACAACCACCAAGAATTCGCACACAGGCCCGTAGAGCCCCTAGATGTGCTTGCAAATCCCGATTGGCAGCCCAAAAATTCTGCAACACCCGTACTTCCACCATTCACTGACCAACTCAGAATTCAGGTGGAAATAGCAAATTTAACTATTCCCCTCGATTTTTTGGAGCTGTTTTTCATGGAAGATCTGAATGCATTGATTGTGGATCAAAGCAATTTATATGCACAACAGTTTATCGCTGCCAACCCAGATTCAAACCTTGCCAGACCATTTGCATGGAAACCCATTACGGTTTCTGAATTTAAATTTTTTTTGGCCCTAACCCTCTACATGGGCATTACTAAAAAAAACTAATTGTGGTTGTATTGGTCCGCAGACCAGATTCATCATATGCCCGTGTTCTCCGCTGCCATGGCCAGGCATAGATATGAGAGTATAATGTGTTTTACAACAACAATACACTCTGTCACCCTTGGGGTGACCCTGAATTTGACCGGCTCCACAAAATTCGGCCCCTCACAAATCACCTTAACCAAAAATTTACAGATGTCTATACTCCCCAGCAAAACATCTGCGCTGATGAGTCCCTCACTAATTTTTCTGGCCATCTTGCATTCAAACAATTTCTCCCCAGCAAGTGTGCCAGATATGGGGTCAAGATGTAGAAGACCTGTGAGAGAGCAACAGGCTATACCAGGGGTGGGCAAACTTTTTGACTTGAGGGCCGCAATGGGTTCATATATTGGACCCGGGGGCCGGACCAAGAGTAGATGAATGATGTGTATGTGTCATCCATAGTAAGTATAGTAATATTCCCCCATAGTAAGCATAGTAATTAATCCCCCATAGTAATTAATCCCCCATATAGTAATTAATCCCCCATATAGTAATTCATCCCCCATAGTAATTCATCCCCCATATAGTAATTCATCCCCCATAGTAATTCGTCCCCCATATAGTAATTCGTCCCCCATATAGTAATTCGTCCCCCATATAGTAATTCGTCCCCCATAGTAATTCATCCCCCATAGTAATTCATCCCCCATAGTAATTCATCCCCCATATAGTAATTCATCCCCCACATAGTAATTCATCCCCCATATAGTAATTCATCCCCCATATAGTAAGTCCCCCATATAGTAATTCATTCCCCATATAGTAAGTCCTCCATATAGTAATTCATTCCCCATATAGTAAGTCCCCCATATAGTAATTCATTCCCCATATAGTAAGTCCTCCATATAGTAATTCATTCCCCATATAGTAAGTCCTCCATATAGTAATTCATTCCCCATATAGTAAGTCCTCCATATAGTAATTCATTCCCCATATAGTAAGTCCCCCATATAGTAATTCATTCCCCATATAGTAAGTCCTCCATATAGTAATTCATTCCCCATATAGTAAGTCCCCCATATAGTAATTCATTCCCCATATAGTAAGTCCTCCATATAGTAATTCATTCCCCATATAGTAAGTCCCCCATATAGTAATTCATCCCCCATATAGTAAGTCCCCCCCCTGTGTCAATTCACTTACCTTTGGTCCGCGCGTTCCTCTCGTATTCCCGCGCCGTTCTGGTCTTCAGGGAGGACTGTGAGAGGAGTTCGTCACGCTGCCCCGCCTACATCCTGACAGCTGCAGAGTCCTGACGTCCGAGAGGAGGGAGGGGGGCGGCCATAAGAGAGGGGGGGCGGCCATCCGAGAGGAGAGGAGGGGAGGGGAGAGGAGGAGAGGAGGGAGGGGAGAGGAGGAGAGGAGGGAGGGGAGCGGGCGCCCGGCACACAGGAGAGCCACATCTAAATTTGTAAAGAGCCGCGGCTTGCCGACCACTGGCCTTGCGGGAGCCTAGCTCCGCGGGCCGGATTAAAAGGTCCGCCGGGCCGTATACGGCCCGCGGGCCGTAGTTTGCCCATTGCTGGGCTATACTTATCCCACTGGACAGTTGTCACTAACCCCTCTGGTTACTGAACATACCAAAGGGGCAATTGATAAGACTTAGGAGAAACTGTACGACTGTAGAAGAATTTTATGAACAGGCCCAGACTATAGAAGAACGATTTATCAAAAAAGGGTATTCAAGAGAAATTATTCAAAATAAAATTAAGGAGGTGGGCAATACAGATAGAAATAATTTCCTCATGGATAGACCTAAAAAAGAAACTTTTGATAACCAAATGGCTATTTGTTTGGATTTTACCAGTAATTATAAGCAAATAGAAAAATTATTTAGAAAACATTGGCCTATCCTTGTGACGGATCCCATCCTCTCTAAATTATTACCTTTGGCCCCAAGATTTATCTATAGGAAGGCCCCTACTTTAAGATTTAAACTTGTTCATAATGTGTTGGATCCTCCCACGAATAATCACAAATTTACGTTCCTTGATCAGAAAGGGTTTTTCCCTTGTAGGACCTGTTACGCCTGCAAGGCTACTAAAGGACAAAATCCAAAGAGATGTTTGTTTACTGCTACTAGTAATGATAGAGTTTTTAAGATCAAAGACTTTATATCATGCAGCAAGGAGGGGGTCGTGTATGTACTTGAGTGTAGTTGTGGCCTACAATATGTGGGTAGGACTAAACGACCCTTGTGGGTCAGGCTGAGGGAACACGTCCAAAACATAAGAAAAGGTTTTTCTAAGCATAGTGTTTCCAAGCACTTCTTGTATCATCATAATAAAGATCCCTCTAGTTTGAAATTTTGGGGAGTGGAAAAATTTCGGAAACACTGGAGAGACAGCCATAAAGTGAGATCCCTAAGTCAAGCAGAATCCAAATGGATTTTCATAATGGATACACATACACCAATGGGGTTAAACACTGAGTTCGACTTAAATTGTTTTATTAGTGATCGTTGAAATATTTTTATCTGTTTATATTATCATTGTACATGTGGTTAGTGTCTACGCATGAATAAAAGATGTTTTTATACTATATATATATATATTATTTTTTTTTTTTTTACATCATTTTATATTTTTAACTGATATTTTATTATATTTATTATTATATATTTTTTTCTCTTCCTGTTACAATTTTTTGGTAATTTGCCTCCCAGCTGTGTTGGAATGGTTTTTTAACATGATTTTTATGGTCCTTTTTTTTGTACTATCATTTTAGATTATGGGTACATTTTATTTTTTGAAACACCAGCGTTTATTCATTTTTTGGCTTTGTGCTGATTTATTAGGTTTGATTTTATTTTACTCCATGTTTTAATAAAGGTGTGTTATTATTTTGTCTGTTTTTAGTAATATGTTTTTCTACACATTTTTATGACTTATGGCTTACATATGGGCCATTCGTCTATTAGTTATTGTTTATGTATATTTTCCCCCCTTTTTTCTTGATTTTTTTATCCATCTGTTGTGGCATGGATATGCCCTAGATGCATCATGCCATTGTCTTCAGTTTAAGCGCTACAGTAAAATGGCCGTAGGAGCGCCGCCCAATATTTCTGATTGGTGCAGCTCCCGGCCTTTATAAGGAAGTGCGGTTAACCAAACACGATGTCCTGATGAAGTCACGAGGTCACGTGACACAACGCGTCAATGGCATTTACGCATGAAGTACTTCCGACATGGCGCCATTTTTGACTACTTATCAGTGCTTTTTCTTCATGCTGTACACTTTGCACATTGGATTCTACCTTGATACAAGCTGTATACCTTGCCTATTGGATTCTACCTTGATACATTCAAGCAACATTTATGTGAGTGCATTTCTGGCTTCTTATCTATATGCCATTAAACAGTAATACACTATGGAGATTGTGTTCTCTTCTTGTTCTGTGGGCATATGATTTGGGGTTATGAGAGTGCCAATCTGCCTGTGGACCGATCCAGTGGAGTAGTGATTATTTATGGCCTGCTTGCACCATCTGATATATGAGCGATTTCTCTGAGGATCCAGAGGGGAGATATTTGCTTTATAACCCTGCAGGGTCATGATGTAGAGGTGAGAGGCCACTGCAGCCATTCTTTCTGGGCAATATTGAGGGTGTGATGACATCCACATCATGCAAGTACAGGAAGATCACTACACCATTATATGGACTGTTGCACTATATGATCATTTATATGTGATGTGTGTTGCACATGGTGTTACATATTTTTGATCCCCAGGCAGGGATTCACTTCTGTGTTGTGTTACTGTTATATGGTGTCCCTTAGGGCACTTGGGGTCATGATTTCATTTAGCCCCATATGGATTGGGGTCACTATTGTCTATGTGATCACTTGTAGGTCTGCTTGCTAGACCTTTTTATACATTATTACACACTATATGTCACCCATGATTGTTTACTCTAATTAGCGCTGCATCATTTATATGTTTTATTGTTTTAGACCTATGTAGTACAGGTTAGGATGCTAGCAGCTTTTTAGTTTTTATATTGTTTTTTTTTATATTGGTATTTCCTTTCCAACATAAGAGCGCAGGAGGATTTTGTATTTGTATTAGGCTATACTTATAGGTTTCGGAAATACGAGGGAAAGATAGTCACGTGGAGACCCCCAGATGCCCAGACTACATGGGGAGTAGTGGCAAGATAGTTTGGGACTTGGTGTCATCCTTTTTCCATATGGGATACCACTTATACAATTTTTATTCAAGTGTGCCATTATTTAGACATTTGTACAATCTTGGACCTGGCTCATGTGGCACCGTGTGAATGCAGGGCATTATATTCTAATAGTGGGTATCCCACACACTTTTTCTGGCAGAGATTTCTTCTATTTTTTTCATTCAGTCCACAGGCTGCATACAAAAAAAAAAAAACAACATAGCATATACAGTAATTCCCCAGTTTACGAACGCCTCTGTTAACGTAATTTTCGGTTTACGAATGAAAATCCATTGAAAATAATGCCTCGGTTTACAAATTTTTTACAAATTTTTTTCACAATACGAAGTGTCTGTCAGTCTTTTTTTTTTCTTAACTATAGCTCACAACATTAGCGGTCAGTTTCCTGGAAGCTAAAGGATACTTTGTATCTTTTAAGAAACTGAAAGGAAACATTGTTTCTTTTGGCGAAATAAACTTAAAGAAACTTTCTCTCTTTTAGCTGGAGGGGAAAAGTGACAGATGAATTTCTGAACTCCTGTATAGTGAAGAAAAAAAGCAAAAAAACGGTAATTACATTTAAAAAGTGACACCTGACAGCTGAGTGTAAAAGAATTTTGCCAGCAATTCTTTTACATTCTGCTGTCAGTGGAGTGGAGTGGTGACAGCTAAAACATTAACACATGGTTGTCACTAGAGATGAGCGAAGTATTCAAAAATTCGATTCGGCTGATTCGGCGAATTCGAGGAATAAATTTGATTCGATTCGAATATATTCGCTGCGCATTTAACTTATAAAAGGGTGTTTCTAGGCTTCAGAGAGCCTTCATATTAGTGCAGAACACTGTACCTTTAATTTAAATGCCCTTGGAGTCTGCTGGGGAAGAGAAATAATACTGTCAGTCAGTATGACATGCAGATGAGTGCCGTCGATCTTAGAATCACCGCACACTTCACTCATTTGGGCAGTCACGGGGCCAAAACCAGAGTGTGGAGCCACAGTGTGGCGGTGGAGGCAGCAGCAATGGGAGGCCATACAGCACCCTATGACAAAAATGGAACCCACCAGCAGTGTGAGGAGACCTGAAAGTGGCACATGGCAGAGTGTGGCGATGGAGACAGCAGCAATGGGAGGCCGTACAGGGACCCATGACACACTCTGGACCTGGCAGCAGCATGAGGAGGCGGTACGGGGGCCCATGGCAGATTACGGGCCTGGCAGCAGCAATGGGAGGCCCATAATCTGCCAGCACCCTATGACAAAAAATGGAACACACCAGCAGTGTGAGGAGACCTGAAAGTGGCACATGTTTGGGGCATGATTCATGGCGGATTTAGTCAGTTGTGTCAGGAACTGGTGGTTTGAAATCCAGACTAATCCACGCCTGATTCATTTTCACAAACGTGAGTCTCTCCACACTTTGGGTGGACAGTCGTGTCCTCCGCGGAGTTACAATACCTCCTGCCGCACTAAACACGCGCTCCGATGCCACGCTACTGGCCGGGCATGACAGCCTTTCAAGGGCAAATTCAGCTAGTTGGGGCCAAAGGTCAAGTTTTGTTGCCCAGTAGTCAAGGGAATTGTCTACCTCGGTTGGCAGGGTGCTGTCCAAGTAGGCCCAAGCCTGTTGTTTGAGGTCCTGCTCCAGGTCCACATGATGCTGCTGCTGCTGCGGCTGGTTAGTAGTTTCCTCACTGCGCTGGTGAAGAAAGCTACTCATCATCGACTTCAGACTGAGGCAGCCGCTGCTGGTGGAGCTGCCACTGCTCCTACCACCCCACCCCTCCCCTGCTGCCATGGCAGAGGAACACGAGCGCACAGGGCCCACAGTGTCTGAGGATGGACGTTGGCGCAGAAAGGCAGAGACCAACTGACTACATAGGTGGTTTTTACAGTACGTTATTTTGGCCTCCCTCTCAGCAGGTGTGAAAAAGGCCACCATTTTTGAACGGTAGCGAGGGTCCAACAAGGTGGACAGCCAAAAGTCATCCCTCTGTCTGATGGTTATTATTCGGCTGTCGCTACGCAAGCAACCGAGCATGCTATGGGCCATTTGTGCCAAGGAATGCGAGGGACTCCCTGCCTCCATCTCCACAGCATACTGCCACGGTGCGTCTGGGTCCTCTGTCTCCTCCTCCTCTACCAGATGCTCCTGCTCCTCCACTCCTGTCCGCTGAGTGGAAAAACCACCCATTTCACTCAATAATTCCTGAGCACCAATGTCCTCCTCTACCTCCTCCTCTTCTTCCTGTCCTGCCCCCACAGGGGTCATGTGGCGTTGAGATCTGTGCGCCACGTCTACCGCACCCTGACCAGCCATTGTTAACAGCATTTGTTCCAGGACGTGCAACAGAGGAATGACGTCGTTCATCCCATAGTCCTGCCGACTCACGAATAGCGTGGCCTCCTCAAAGGGCCTGAGCAAGCGGCAGGTGTCACGCATGAGCTGCCAATGGCTGACATCTAAGTTACACAGGGGAGTACCTTTATCCGCTTGTAACATCAGGAATCTGTGATGGCCTTTTGCTGTTCGTAAAGGCGGTCTAACATATGAAGGGTTGAATTCCACCTTGTTGCAACGTCACAGCATGAGGAGTCGGTACGGGGGCCCATGGCAGATTACGGGCCTGGCAGAAGCAATGGGAGGCCCGTAATCTGCCAGCACCCTATGACAAAAAATGGAACACACCAGCAGTGTGAGGAGACCTGAAAGTGGCACATGGCAGAGTGTGGCGATGGAGACAGCAGCAATGGGAGGCCGTACAGGGACCCATGAGACACTCTGGACCTGGCAGCAGCATGAAGAGGCGGTACTGGGGCCCATGGCAGATTACGGGCCTGGCAGCAGCAATGCGAGGCCCGTAATCTGCCAGCACCCTATGACAAAATGGAACACACCAGCAGTGTGAGGAGACCTGAAAGTGGCACATGGCAGAGTGTGGCGATGGAGACAGCAGCAATGGGAGGCCGTTCAGGGACCCATGAGACACTCTGGACCTGGCAGCAGCATGAAGAGGCGGTACAGGGGCCCATGGCAGATTACAGGCCTGGCAGCAGCAATGGGAGGCCCGTAATCTGCCAGCACCCTATGACAAAATGGAACACACCAGCAGTGTGAGGAGACCTGAAAGTGGCACATGGCAGAGTGTGGCGATAGAGACAGCAGCAATGGGAGGCTGTACAGGGACCCATGAGACACTCTGGACCTGGCAGCAGCATGAAGAGGCGGTACAGGGGCCCATGGCAGGTTACAGGCCTGGCAGCAGCAATGGGAGGCCCGTAATCTGCCAGCACCCTATGACAAAAAATGGAACACACCAGCAGTGTGAGGAGACCTGAAAGTGGCACATGGCAGAGTGTGGCGATGGAGACAGCAGCAATGGGAGGCCGTACAGGGACCCATGAGACACTCTGGACCTGGCAGCAGCATGAGGAGGCGGTACTGGGGCCCATGGCAGATTACGGGCCTGGCAGCAGCAATGGGAGGCCCGTAATCTGCCAGCACCCTATGACAAAAAATGGAACACACCAGCAGTGTGAGGAGACCTGAAAGTGGCACATGGCAGAGTGTGGCGATGGAGACAGCAGCAATGGGAGGCCATACAGGGACCCATGAGACACTGTGGACCTGGCAGCAGCATGAGGAGGCGGTACAGGGGCCCATGGCAGATTACGGGCCTGGCAGCAGCAATGGGAGGCCTGTAATCTGCCAGCACCCTATGACAAAAAATGGAACACACCAGCAGTGTGAGGAGACCTGAAAGTGGCACATGGCAGAGTGTGGCGATGGAGACAGCAGCAATGGGAGGCCGTACAGGGACCCATGAGAGACTCTGGACCTGGCAGCAGCATGAGGAGGCGGTACAGGGGCCCATGGCAGATTACGGGCCTGGCAGCAGCAATAGGAGGCCCGTAATCTGCTAGCACCCTATGACAAAAAATGGAACACACCAGCAGTGTGAGGAGACCTGAAAGTGGCACATGGCAGAGTGTGGCGATGGAGACAGCAGCAATGGGAGGCTGTACAGGGACCCATGAGAGACTCTGGACCTGGCAGCAGCATGAAGAGGCGGTACAGGGGCCCATGGCAGATTACGGGCCTGGCAGCAGCAATGGGAGGCCCGTAATCTGCCAGCACCCTATGACAAAAAATGGAACACACCAGCAGTGTGAGGAGACCTGAAAGTGGCACATGGCAGAGTGTGGCGATGGAGACAGCAGCAATGGGAGGCCGTACAGGGACCCATGAGACACTGTGGACCTGGCAGCAGCATGAGGAGGCGGTACAGGGGCCCATGGCAGATTACAGGCCTGGCAGCAGCAATGGGAGGCCCGTAATCTGCCAGCACCCTATGACAAAAAATGGAACACACCAGCAGTGTGAGGAGACCTGAAAGTGGCACATGGCAGAGTGTGGCGATGGAGACAGCAGCAATGGGAGGCCGTACAGGGACCCATGAGACACTGTGGACCTGGCAGCAGCATGAGGAGGCGGTACTGGGGCCCATGGCAGATTACGCGCCTGGCAGCAGCAATGGGAGGCCCGTAATCTGCCAGCACCCTATGACAAAATGGAAAACACCAGCAGTGTGAGGAGACCTGAAAGTGGCACATGGCAGAGTGTGGCGATGGAGACAGCAGCAATGGGAGGCCGTACAGGGACCCATGAGACACTCTGGACCTGGCAGCAGCATGAAGAGGCGGTACAGGGGCCCATGGCAGATTACAGGCCTGGCAGCAGCAATGGGAGGCCCGTAATCTGCCAGCACCCTATGACAAAAAATGGAACACACCAGCAGTGTGAGGAGACCTGAAAGTGGCACATGGCAGAGTGTGGCGATGGAGACAGCAGCAATGGGAGGCCGTACAGGGACCCATGAGACACTGTGGACCTGGCAGCAGCATGAGGAGGCGGTACTGGGGCCCATGGCAGATTACGGGCCTGGCAGCAGCAATGGGAGGCCCGTAATCTGCCAGCACCCTATGACAAAAAATGGAACACACCAGCAGTGTGAGGAGACCTGAAAGTGGCACATGGCAGAGTGTGGCGATGGAGACAGCAGCAATGGGAGGCCGTACAGGGACCCATGAGAGACTCTGGACCTGGCAGCAGCATGAGGAGGCGGTACAGGGGCCCATGGCAGATTACGGGCCTGGCAGCAGCAATGGGAGGCCCGTAATCTGCCAGCACCCTATGACAAAAAATGGAACACACCAGCAGTGTGAGGAGACCTGAAAGTGGCACATGGCAGAATGTGGCGATGGAGACAGCAGCAATGGGAGGCCGTACAGGGACCCATGAGACACTCTGGACCTGGCAGCAGCATGAAGAGGCGGTACAGGGGCCCATGGCAGATTACAGGCCTGGCAGCAGCAATGGGAGGCCCGTAATCTGCCAGCACCCTATGACAAAATGGAACACACCAGCAGTGTGAGGAGACCTGAAAGTGGCACATGGCAGAGTGTGGCGATGGAGACAGCAGCAATGGGAGGCTGTACAGGGACCCATGACACACTCTGGACCTGGCAGCAGCATGAAGAGGCGGTACGGGGGCCCATGGCAGATTACAGGCCTGGCAGCAGCAATGGGAGGCCCGTAATCTGCCAGCACCCTATGACAAAAAATGGAACACACCAGCAGTGTGAGGAGACCTGAAAGTGGCACATGGCAGAGTGTGGTGATGGAGACAGCAGCAATGGGAGGCCGTATAGGGACCCATGAGAGACTCTGGACCTGGCAGCAGCATGAGGAGGCGGTACAGGGGCCCATGGCAGATTACGGGCCTGGCAGCAGCAATGGGAGGTCCGTAATCTGCCAGAACCCTATGACAAAAAATGGAACACACCAGCAGTGTGAGGAGACCTGAAAGTGGCACATGGCAGAGTGTGGCGATGGAGACAGCAGCAATGGGAGGCCGTACAGGGACCCATGAGACACTGTGGACCTGGCAGCAGCATGAAGAGGCGGTACAGGGGCCCATGGCAGATTACGGGCCTGGAAGCAGCAATGGGAGGCTCGTAATCTGCCAGCACCCTATGACAAAATGGAACACACCAGCAGTGTGAGGAGACCTGAAAGTGGCACATGGCAGAGTGTGGCGATGGAGACAGCAGCAATGGGAGGCCGTACAGGGACCCATGAGACACTCTGGACCTGGCAGCAGCATGAAGAGGCGGTACAGGGGCCCATGGCAGATTACAGGCCTGGCAGCAGCAATGGGAGGCCCGTAATCTGCCAGCACCCTATGACAAAAAAATGGAACACACCAGCAGTGTGAGGAGACCTGAAAGTGGCACATGGCAGAGTGTGGCGATGGAGACAGCAGCAATGGGAGGCCGTACAGGGACCCATGACACACTGTGGACCTGGCAGCAGCATGAGGAGGCGGTACGGGGGCCCATGGCAGATTACGGGCCTGGCAGCAGCAATGGGAGGCCCGTAATCTGCCAGCACCCTATGACAAAATGGAACACACCAGCAGTGTGAGGAGACCTGAAAGTGGCACATGGCAGAGTGTGGCGATGGAGACAGCAGCAATGGGAGGCCGTACAGGGACCCATGAGACACTGTGGACCTGGCAGCAGCATGAGGAGGCGGTACAGGGGCCCATGGCAGATTACGGGCCTGGCAGCAGCAATGGGAGGCCCGTAATCTGCCAGCACCCTATGACAAAATGGAACACACCAGCAGTGTGAGGAGACCTGAAAGTGGCACATGTTTGGGGCATGATTCATGGCGGATTTAGTCAGTTGTGTCAGGAACTGGTGGTTTGAAATCCAGACTAATCCACGCCTGATTCATTTTCACAAACGTGAGTCTCTCCACACTTTGGGTGGACAGTCGTGTCCTCCGCGGAGTTACAATACCTCCTGCCGCACTAAACACGCGCTCCGATGCCACGCTACTGGCCGGGCATGACAGCCTTTCAAGGGCAAATTCAGCTAGTTGGGGCCAAAGGTCAAGTTTCGTTGCCCAGTAGTCAAGGGGATTGTCTACCTCGGTTGGCAGGGTGCTGTCCAAGTAGGCCCATGCCTGTTGTTTGAGGTCCTGCTCCAGGTCCACATGATGCTGCTGCTGCTGCGGCTGGTTAGTAGTTTCCTCACTGCGCTGGTGAAGAAAGCTACTCATCATCGACTGCAGACTGAGGCAGCCGCTGCTGGTGGAGCTGCCACTGCTCCTACCACCCCACCCCTCCCCTGCTGCCATGGCAGCGGAACGCGAGCGCACAGGGCCCACAGTGTCTGAGGATGGACGTTGGCGCAGAAAGGCAGAGACCAACTGACTACATAGGTGGTTTTTATAGTACGTTATTTTGGCCTCCCCCTCAGCAGGTGTGAAAAAGGCCACCATTTTTGAACGGTAGCGAGGGTCCAACAAGGTGGACAGCCAAAAGTCATCCCTCTGTCTGATGGTTATTATTCGGCTGTCGCTACGCAAGCAACCGAGCATGCTATGGGCCATTTGTGCCAAGGAATGCGAGGGACTCCCTGCCTCCATCTCCACAGCATACTGCCACGGTGCGTCTGGGTCCTCTGTCTCCTCCTCCTCTACCAGATGCTCCTGCTCCTCCACTCCTGTCCGCTGAGTGGAAAAGCCACCCATTTCACTCAATAATTCCTGAGCACAAATGTCCTCCTCTACCTCCTCCTCTTCTTCCTGTCCTGCCCCCACAGGGGTCATGTGGCGTTGAGATCTGTGCGCCACGTCTACCGCACCCTGACCAGCCATTGTTAACAGCATTTGTTCCAGGACGTGCAACAGAGGAATGACGTCGTTCATCCCATAGTCCTGCCGACTCACGAATAGCGTGGCCTCCTCAAAGGGCCTGAGCAAGCGGCAGGTGTCACGCATGAGCTGCCAATGGCTGACATCTAAGTTACACAGGGGAGTACCTTTATCCGCTTGTAACATCAGGAAATCGGTGATGGCCTTTTGCTGTTCGTAAAGGCGGTCTAACATGTGTAGGGTTGAATTCCACCTTGTTGCAACGTCGCAGATCAGGCGATGCTGTGGAATTCCGTTCTGCCGCTGCAGCTCAAGGAGGGTGTGCTTTGCGGTGTAGGAATGGCTGAAATGCATGCAAAGTTTACGTGACATTTTAAGGATGTCTTGCAGTGGGATGGTGGATTTTAGGAACCGCTTGACAACCAGATTGAACACGTGAGCCATGCATGGCGCATGGCACAACCTTCCTTGACGCAGAGCAGACACCATATTCTTTCCGTTGTCGGTCAACATGGTTCCAATTTTCAGTTTGCACGGAGACAGCCATCTGTCGATTTCTCTGTTCATTACACTCAGAAGTTCCTCCCCTGTGTGACTACGTTCGCCAAGGCATACCAGGTGCAGCACAGCGTGACACCGTTGCGCCCTGCACATGTGATATGCCGGTCGGGTAATGGGACTTGGCACGGGGGTGGCGGCTGAGGACACGGCGGAAGAAGAGGTGGTAGAGGCGGACATCTTTTGTGGACCAAGGACGTGCAAACGTGGAGGCAAAAGCGGCGTGACCTGTCCAAGTTGCTGGTGCGGCTGTGCCGGCACCACGTTCACCCAGTGGGCCGTAAATGACATGTACTGTCTCTGACCGTAGTTACAGCTCCACACGTCGGCGCTGCCGTGCACTTTGGCAGAGACCGACATGCTCAAAGACTGGCCCACCATCTCTTCTACATGTGAATGCAGGGCTGGCACTGCCTTTTTGGCGAAGAAATGACGGCTTGGCACTCTCCACCACGGCGCGGCACAAGCCATCATTTCTCGGAAAGGTGCTGAGTCCACCACTTGGAAAGGGAGGGACTGCAGCACCAGCAACTTGGACAGGAGGACGTTCAGCTTTTGCACCGTCGGGTGCGTGCTCGCAAACTGTTGTCTCTTGCAAACGGATTCCAAGAAAGACTGCTGACGGAATCCGTGAAGAGGAGTAGCAGGAGAAGGAGCATCTGAACGAGTGGAAGATGCCAACGAGCGACAACTCCCCTCAGCAGAGGTGTTGGAGCCTTGACTGGCTGATAGAGGGCGATTGACGTCGGGTGATGGAGCAAGTAACGGAGCGGGTGATGGAGCGGGGGCTGGGGCAGGCAGAACCGCCGTATCTTTATCACGGTTTTCCCAGGCCACCAAATGGCGACGCTGCATATGCTGCCGCAACGCTGTAGTCCCAACATGGGCCCCCTGGCCACGCTTGACTTTCTGGCCACATAGTCGACATACGGCTATGTTTACTTCCTCGGGCGGCTTGACGAAAAATTGCCACACCGCCGAGTAGGAAACTTTGCCCCCGATACTCCTCATTGGCTGACTGCTACTTCCTCCGTGCACACCGGCACCACTACTGGCCGTGGTGGTAGGCTGCAGTGGAGCTGGTGCTCTACTCTGTGGCCGTTTGCCTCCACTGACACTGCTGCGACCCTGCTGCCTCCTGGGCAACCCACCGACTGTTTTGCTCGCTGCCAAGCTGCCACCCTCTTCTCCTGATGATGCGGAAGCAATAGCCTGATGACGACGAGGCTGCCAAGTGCAATCAGCCTCATCATCATCAATTAGGGTCTCCGCCTCACTACTAGCCCCCTCGGCTGCGTCTGGGTCAGGAGACAGACCTGTCTCTAGACCGGCTACCGAGCCACTCTCCTCGCCACTACTTCTTCGCCTGGCTGCTGAAGAGGCGGATGTCTCCCCCCGTTCCTGACCGCCCTCTGTTAGCTCTTCCTCACTGTACAGTGGGGCTGAGCCCACAGCATGCGATACTTCGCTTGGTGAGGGAACACCAAAGGACAGGGGCAGGTAGAGGACACGTGATTTCAGTGGGCTTGCTCCCGGGCCATGCCAACTAACGGTTGTGTCTGACGTACCCACTGACCGTTGGCTGTAGGTGTCAGAGGTGACCTGGGAAGAGGAAGACGACCGAGCCAACCAATCGATGACAGCAGGGTTGTCGGTGGAGACACGACCGCTGGATGACACCGGGAGCACTGGCCTCTGGCTGCGACTAGTGCTGCCTCGACCCCTTCCTCTGCTGCCATGTCTGCTCGCTCCTAAAACATTGCCTCCTCTGCCACTCCTCTGCATGTTGTCTGACATACTCTTTAATTCAACGATTCTGTGTCCCTGAGTAACAATTCTGTGTCCCTGAGTAACAATTCTGTGTCTGTCCCTGAGTAACAATTCTGTGTTCCTGAGTAACAATTCTGTGTCCCTCAGTAACAATTCTGTGTCCCTCAGTAACAATTCTGTGTCCCTCAGTAACAATTCTGTGTCTGTCCCTCAGTAACAATTCTGTGTCCCTCAGTAACAATTCTGTGTCCCTCAGTAACAATTCTGTGTCCCTCAGTAACAATTCTGTGTCTGTCCCTGAGTAACAATTCTGTGTCCCTCAGTAACAATTCTGTGTCCCTCAGTAACAATTCTGTGTCTGTCCCTGAGTAACAATTCTGTGTCTGTCCCTGAGTAACAATTCTGTGTCCCTCAGTAACAATTCTGTGTCCCTCAGTAACAATTCTGTGTCCCTCAGTAACAATTCTGTGTCTGTCCCTCAGTAACAATTCTGTGTCCCTCAGTAACAATTCTGAGTCTGTCCCTGAGTAACAATTCTGTGTCTGTCCCTGAGTAACAATTCTGTGTCTGTCCCTGAGTAACAATTCTGTGTCCCTCAGTAACAATTCTGTGTCCCTCAGTAACAATTCTGTGTCTGTCCCTGAGTAACAATTCTGTGTCCCTCAGTAACAATTCTGTGTCTGTCCCTCAGTAACAATTCTGTGTCTGTCCCTGAGTAACAATTCTGTGTCTGTCCCTGAGTAACAATTCTGTGTCTGTCCCTGAGTAACAATTCTGTGTCCCTCAGTAACAATTCTGTGTCCCTCAGTAACAATTCTGTGTCCCTCAGTAACAATTCTGTGTCCTTCAGTAACAATTCTGTGTCTGTCCCTGAGTAACAATTCCGTGTCTGTCCCTGAGTAACAATTCTGTGTCCCTCAGTAACAATTCTGTGTCCCTCAGTAACAATTCTGTGTCTGTCCCTGAGTAACAATTCTGTGTCTGTCCCTCAGTAACAATTCTGTGTCCCTCAGTAACAATTCTGTGTCCCTCAGTAACAATTCTGTGTCCCTCAGTAACAATTCTGTGTCTGTCCCTGAGTAACAATTCTGTGTCTGTCCCTCAGTAACAATTCTGTGTCCCTCAGTAACAATTCTGTGTCTGTCCCTGAGTAACAATTCTGTGTCTGTCCCTGAGTAACAATTCTGTGTCTGTCCCTGAGTAACAATTCTGTGTCTGTCCCTGAGTAACAGTTCTGTGTCCCTCAGTAACAATTCTGTGTCCCTCAGTAACAATTCTGTGTCTGTCCCTGAGTAACAATTCTGTGTCTGTCCCTGAGTAACAATTCTGTGTCCCTCAGTAACAATTCTGTGTCCCTCAGTAACAATTCTGTGTCCCTCAGTAACAATTCTGTGTCTGTCCCTGAGTAACAATTCTGTGTCCCTCAGTAACAATTCTGTGTCCCTCAGTAACAATTCTGTGTCCCTCAGTAACAATTCTGTGTCCCTCAGTAACAATTCTGTGTCTGTCCCTGAGTAACAATTCTGTGTCCCTCAGTAACAATTCTGTGTCCCTCAGTGTCAGGAATCAAGGAATGACCAGAAAAGGTGTGGACTGACACAGGGAAACGCAGGTTTCAGGTATAGTATAATACAGGTTATTATTAGCCACCCAGATATATATATAAATGCACAGTGAGCAAACTAACCTTCCACTAATCTTAGGAGGTGCAGGAACACAGGCGTAGTCAGGGCTGGAGAGGTGGAATGGTCAGGCCGGCCGTAGGGTTCTGTAACGACTGCCTGGTGGTACCTCTAGTGGTCCCCAGGGCAGGATTCCCCAGGGCGCGGAGTCTAAGTCCCAGTCTGCTATTCACCAGGGCCCCTGATGGTGGGGATGGACTTGGAGCAGACAGGAACCAGGTCGCGGCCCCTGAGTACACCTGCTAGTGATAGAGGGATCCGCCAGAGGTATGTGCAGGTACGGCTGGATCCGTGCAGGATGGATGGATGGCAGAGTAGTGAGCGTGGTCAGACGGGCCAAGTCAGCAACGTGCGGGCAGCAAGGTATCAAAGGAGCAGGCAGAGAATGGTCAAGGTCACAAGCCGGGTTCAGTAACTCACGGACAGCGCAGTACAGAGGATCAGGCAGAAGGATGGTCAGGGATGAGCCAGTAGTCAGAACAGGAGACGGTCAACAGGAATCAGGATCAGGCAGGGTCGGCAACAAGGTATCTTCTCACAGGAACTAGGAACAGGATACAGGGGCTCATGGGAAAACATACACCAAGGCCCAGAGCACAGGCCTGGTCATGCCTTATATACACCTTTCTGTAATCAGCCCCAGGTTTGGCTGATTGTGAGCTTCTGGCTGCTAAGAGCACCCGCTGGTCAGCTCTGGTACTGCAGCCCACACGGCAGGAGAGTCCCACCACCAGTGCTGAGAGCACCCGCTGGTCAGCTCTGGTACTGCAGCCCACACGGCAGGAGAGTCCCACCACCAGTGCTGAATCCATTCCTGACAGAACCCCCCCTCAAGGAGCGGCCTCAGGACGCTCCAAACAGTCCTTAGTGGGCAAAATGTTCCACCGCCCGGGTCCGGTAACTGGCTGAATATCCTACTGCCGGAGTAAACCGGCTGGCTGGGTTTCCTGCTGGTAGACTTCTCTTTGTGTAGGAGAATCAAGGAAGGCAGGTCACTGGGCACAGGACTTCCAGGAGCAGGCTGGGTATCAGTTATCGGCCAGTTTAACTGGACATCAGGGGCTGGCATGTCGGGCTGTGTAGCGGGCAGAGGCACATCAGCGGGCACCGAGTCATCTGGCACGACAGCGGGCACAGAGTCACCGGGCACATCAGCGGGCACCAAGCCTTCTAGCAGAACCGCGGGTACCGGGTCACCAAGCTCGACAGCAGGCACCAAATTAACTGGCACGACAGCGGGCACCGAGTCAACTGGCACGACAGCGGGCACCGAATCAACTGGCATCGAGTCATCTGGCTCGACAGCGGGCACCGAGTCAACTGGCACCGAGTCAACTGGTACGACAGCGGGCACCGAGTCAACTGGCACCGAGTCAACTGGTACGACAGCGGGCACCGAGTCAACTGGCACCGAGTCAACTGGTACGACAGCGGGCACCGAGTCATCAAGCATCAAGTCATCCGGCTCAACAGCGGGCACCGAGTCATCAAGCATCAAGTCATCGGGCTCAACAGCGGGCACTGAGTCAACTGGCACCGAGTCAACTGGTACGACAGCGGGCACCAAGTCAACTGGCACCGAATCATCAGGCATCAAGTCATCTGGCTCGACAGCGGGCACCGAGTCAACTGGCACCGAGTCAACTGGTACGACAGCGGGCACCGAGTCAACTGGCTCCGAGTCAACTGGCACGACAGCGGGCACCGAGTCAACCGGCACGACAGCGGGCACCGAGTCAACCGGCACGACAGCGGGCACCAAGTCAACCGGCACGACAGCGGGCACCGAGTCAACCGGCATCAAGTCATCCAGCTCAACAGCGGGCACTGAGTCAACTGGCACCAAGTCAACTGGTACGACAGCAGGCACCAAGTCAACTGGCACCGAATCATCAGGCACCAAGTCATCTGGCTCGACAGCGGGCACCGAGTCAACTGGCACCAAGTCAACTGGTACGACAACGGGCACCGAGTCATCAGGCATCAAGTCATCCGGCTCAACAGCGGGCACTGAGTCAACTGGCACCGAGTCAACTGGTACGACAGCGGGCACCAAGTCAACTGGCACCGAATCATCAGGCATCAAGTCATCTGGCTCGACAGCGGGCACCGAGTCAACTGGCACCAAGTCAACTGGTACGACAGCGGGCACCGAGTCAACTGGCACCGAGTCAACTGGTACCAAGTCAACTGGTACGACAGCGGGCACCGAGTCATCAGGCATCAAGTCATCCGGCTCAACAGCGGGCACCGAGTCAACTGGCACCAAGTCAACTGGTACGACAGCGGGCACCGAGTCAACTGGCACCAAGTCAACTGGCAGGATGGTACAGTGAGTGGGAGTAGGGTACCGACATGTGGCAGATTGCTGGGTATACTGGGCTGTCACTGGGGGGGCTGTCACTGGGGGTGCTGTCGGGAATGCAGGAAAAGAGCTTTGAGCAGAGGAATGATGAGAAACAGGACTGGTTCGTTGCAAGCTGATTGAGGCTGGGTGTAACAAGTCTGACCATGTCTGCAGTAAGGGTTGGACAACGCTCAGCTTACACAAGGCCTGTCTGATCAAAGTTTGCACTGCGTTTATACACTTCTTTAGCACCTGTGGTGAATATGCTGAATAATGCTCCAAGAAGCAATCCGGATCATCCTCCAACAACCATACCAGTGATATTATTTGACTCGCCCTGAATGGAGGAAGAAATTCATCCCTGCTTTCAGGGGTACTAGATGAAGCCAACTCAATACAAGCCTGAATCAATGGTTGCACCTCAGAGAGCTCTAGGTCCTGACCTACTAGGGAATGAGCGACCCGTATGCACTCTAGCAGCTGATCCCGGGTATACTCGCGCAGAGTCTGATAGGCATATTCCCTGTCATCAAAGACTAGCATAGACAAATATATAACCTCATCAGGATGCATCCTTCACAACAAGTCAAGATGGCTTCCCTGTGCAGCCACTTCTGGTCAGGAAAGGCCTTGGTGTGATGTCAGGAATCAAGGAATGACCAGAAAAGGTGTGGACTGACACAGGGAAACGCAGGTTTCAGGTATAGTATAATACAGGTTATTATTAGCCACCCAGATATATATATAAACGCACAGTGAGCAAACTAACCTTCCACTAATCTTAGGAGGTGCAGGAACACAGGCGTAGTCAGGGCTGGAGAGGTGGAATGGTCAGGCCGGCCGTAGGGTTCTGTAACGACTGCCTGGTGGTACCTCTAGTGGTCCCCAGGGCAGGATTCCCCAGGGCGCGGAGTCTAAGTCCCAGTCTGCTATTCACCAGGGCCCCTGATGGTGGGGATGGACTTGGAGCAGACAGGAACCAGGTCGCGGCCCCTGAGTACACCTGCTAGTGATAGAGGGATCCGCCAGAGGTATGTGCAGGTACGGCTGGATCCGTGCAGGATGGATGGATGGCAGAGTAGTGAGCGTGGTCAGATGGGCCAAGTCAGCAACGTGCGGGCAGCAAGGTATCAAAGGAGCAGGCAGAGAATGGTCAAGGTCACAAGCCGGGTTCAGTAACTCACGGACAGCGCAGTACAGAGGATCAGGCAGAAGGATGGTCAGGGATGAGCCAGTAGTCAGAACAGGAGACGGTCAACAGGAATCAGGATCAGGCAGGGTCGGCAACAAGGTATCTTCTCACAGGAACTAGGAACAGGATACAGGGGCTCATGGGAAAACATACACCAAGGCCCAGAGCACAGGCCTGGTCATGCCTTATATACACCTTTCTGTAATCAGCCCCAGGTTTGGCTGATTGTGAGCTTCTGGCTGCTAAGAGCACCCGCTGGTCAGCTCTGGTACTGCAGCCCACACGGCAGGAGAGTCCCACCACCAGTGCTGAGAGCACCCGCTGGTCAGCTCTGGTACTGCAGCCCACACGGCAGGAGAGTCCCACCACCAGTGCTGAATCCATTCCTGACACTCAGTAACAATTCTGTGTCTGTCCCTCAGTAACAATTCTGTGTCTGTCCCTGAGTAACAATTCTGTGTCCCTCAGTAACAATTCTGTGTCCCTCAGTAACAATTCTGTGTCTGTCCCTGAGTAACAATTCTGTTTCTGTCCCTGAGTAACAATTCTGTGTCCCTCAGTAACAATTCTGTGTCCCTCAGTAACAATTCTGTGTCTGTCCCTGAGTAACAATTCTGTGTCTGTCCCTGAGTAACAATTCTGTGTCTGTCCCTGAGTAACAATTCTGTGTCCCTCAGTAACAATTCTGTGTCCCTCAGTAACAATTCTGTGTCTGTCCCTGAGTAACAATTCTGTGTCTGTCCCTGAGTAACAATTCTGTGTCCCTCAGTAACAATTCTGTGTCCCTCAGTAACAATTCTGTGTCTGTCCCTCAGTAACAATTCTGTGTCTGTCCCTCAGTAACAATTCTGTGTCCCTCAGTAACAATTCTGTGTCCCTCAGTAACAATTCTGTGTCTGTCCCTGAGTAACAATTCTGTGTCTGTCCCTGAGTAACAATTCTGTGTCTGTCCCTGAGTAACAATTCTGTGTCCCTCAGTAACAATTCTGTGTCCCTCAGTATCAATTCTGTGTCTGTCCCTGAGTAACAATTCTGTGTCCCTGAGTAACAATTCTGTGTCCCTCAGTAACAATTCTGTGTCTGTCCCTGAGTAACAATTCTGTGTCTGTCCCTGAGTAACAATTCTGCGTCCCTCAGTAACAATTCTGTGTCCCTCAGTAACAATTCTGTGTCCCTCAGTAACAATTCTGTGTCTGTCCCTGAGTAACAATTCTGTGTCTGTCCCTGAGTAACAATTCTGTTTCCCTCAGTAACAATTCTGTGTCCCTCAGTAACAATTCTGTGTCCCTCAGTAACAATTCTGTGTCTGTCCCTCAGTAACAATTCTGTGTCTGTCCCTGAGTAACAATTCTGTGTCCCTCAGTAACAATTCTGTGTCCCTCAGTAACAATTCTGTGTCCCTCAGTAACAATTCTGTGTCTGTCCCTGAGTAACAATTCTGTGTCTGTCCCGGAGTAACAATTCTGTGTCCCTCAGTAACAATTCTGTGTCCGTCCCTGAGTAACAATTCTGTGTCTGTCCCTGAGTAACAATTCTGTGTCCCTCAGTAACAATTCTGTGTCCCTCAGTAACAATTCTGTGTCCCTCAGTAACAATTCTGTGTCTGTCCCTGAGTAACAATTCTGTGTCTGTCCCTGAGTAACAATTCTGTGTCCCTCAGTAACAATTCTGTGTCCCTCAGTAACAATTCTGTGTCCCTCAGTAACAATTCTGTGTCTGTCCCTGAGTAACAATTCTGTGTCTGTCCCTGAGTAACAATTCTGTGTCTGTCCCTCAGTAACAATTCTGTGTCTGTCCCTGAGTAACAATTCTGTGTCCCTCAGTAACAATTCTGTGTCCCTCAGTAACAATTCTGTGTCCCTCAGTAACAATTCTGTGTCTGTCCCTGAGTAACAATTCTGTGTCTGTCCCTGAGTAACAATTCTGTGTCCCTCAGTAACAATTCTGTGTCCCTCAGTAACAATTCTGTGTCTGTCCCTCAGTAACAATTCTGTGTCTGTCCCTCAGTAACAATTCTGTGTCCCTCAGTAACAATTCTGTGTCCCTCAGTAACAATTCTGTGTCTGTCCCTGAGTAACAATTCTGTGTCTGTCCCTGAGTAACAATTCTGTGTCTGTCCCTGAGTAACAATTCTGTGTCCCTCAGTAACAATTCTGTGTCCCTCAGTAACAATTCTGTGTCTGTCCCTGAGTAACAATTCTGTGTCCCTGAGTAACAATTCTGTGTCCCTCAGTAACAATTCTGTGTCTGTCCCTGAGTAACAATTCTGTGTCTGTCCCTGAGTAACAATTCTGTGTCCCTCAGCAACAATTCTGTGTCCCTCAGTAACAATTCTGTGTCCCTCAGTAACAATTCTGTGTCTGTCCCTGAGTAACAATTCTGTGTCTGTCCCTGAGTAACAATTCTGTTTCCCTCAGTAACAATTCTGTGTCCCTCAGTAACAATTCTGTGTCCCTCAGTAACAATTCTGTGTCTGTCCCTCAGTAACAATTCTGTGTCTGTCCCTGAGTAACAATTCTGTGTCCCTCAGTAACAATTCTGTGTCCCTCAGTAACAATTCTGTGTCCCTCAGTAACAATTCTGTGTCTGTCCCTGAGTAACAATTCTGTGTCTGTCCCTGAGTAACAATTCTGTGTCCCTCAGTAACAATTCTGTGTCCCTCAGTAACAATTCTGTGTCTGTCCCTGAGTAACAATTCTGTGTCTGTCCCTGAGTAACAATTCTGTGTCCCTCAGTAACAATTCTGTGTCCCTCAGTAACAATTCTGTGTCCCTCAGTAACAATTCTGTGTCTGTCCCTGAGTAACAATTCTGTGTCTGTCCCTGAGTAACAATTCTGTGTCCCTCAGTAACAATTCTGTGTCCCTCAGTAACAATTCTGTGTCCCTCAGTAACAATTCTGTGTCTGTCCCTGAGTAACAATTCTGTGTCTGTCCCTGAGTAACAATTCTGTGTCTGTCCCTCAGTAACAATTCTGTGTCTGTCCCTGAGTAACAATTCTGTGTCCCTCAGTAACAATTCTGTGTCCCTCAGTAACAATTCTGTGTCCCTCAGTAACAATTCTGTGTCTGTCCCTGAGTAACAATTCTGTGTCTGTCCCTGAGTAACAATTCTGTGTCCCTCAGTAACAATTCTGTGTCCCTCAGTAACAATTCTGTGTCCCTCAGTAACAATTCGGTGTCCCTCAGTAACAATTCTGTGTCTGTCCCTGAGTAACAATTCTGTGTCTGTCCCTGAGTAACAATTCTGTGTCCCTCAGTAACAATTCTGTGTCTGTCCCTGAGTAACAATTCTGTGTCTGTCCCTGAGTAACAATTCTGTGTCCCTCAGTAACAATTCTGTGTCCCTCAGTAACAATTCTGTGTCTGTCCCTGAGTAACAATTCTGTGTCTGTCCCTGAGTAACAATTCTGTGTCCCTCAGTAACAATTCTGTGTCCCTCAGTAACAATTCTGTGTCTGTCCCTGAGTAACAATTCTGTGTCTGTCCCTGAGTAACAATTCTGTGTCCCTCAGTAACAATTCTGTGTCCCTCAGTAACAATTCTGTGTCTGTCCCTCAGTAACAATTCTGTGTCTGTCCCTGAGTAACAATTCTGTGTCCCTCAGTAACAATTCTGTGTCCCTCAGTAACAATTCTGTGTCCCTCAGTAACAATTCTGTGTCTGTCCCTGAGTAACAATTCTGTGTCTGTCCCTGAGTAACAATTCTGTGTCCCTCAGTAACAATTCTGTGTCCCTCAGTAACAATTCTGTGTCCCTCAGTAACAATTGTGTGTCTGTCCCTGAGTAACAATTGTGTGTCTGTCCCTGAGTAACAATTCTGTGTCTGTCCCTGAGTAACAATTCTGTGTCTGTCCCTGAGTAACAATTCTGTGTCCCTCAGTAACAATTCTGTGTCCCTCAGTAACAATTCTGTGTCCCTCAGTAACAATTATGTGTCTGTCCCTGAGTAACAATTCTGTGTCTGTCCCTGAGTAACAATTCTGTGTCCCTCAGTAACAATTCTGTGTCCCTCAGTAACAATTCTGTGTCTGTCCCTCAGTAACAATTCTGTGTCTGTCCCTGAGTAACAATTCTGTGTCCCTCAGTAACAATTCTGTGTCTGTCCCTGAGTAACAATTCTGTGTCTGTCCCTGAGTAACAATTCTATGTCTGTCCCTGAGTAACAATTCTGTGTCCCTCAGTAACAATTCTGTGTCTGTCCCTGAGTAACAATTCTGTGTCTGTCCCTGAGTAACAATTCTGTGTCCCTCAGTAACAATTCTGTGTCTGTCCCTGAGTAACAATTCTGTGTCCCTAAGTAACGTTTCTGTGGCCCTAAGTAACGGTTCTGTGTCCCTAAGTAACTATTCTGTGGCCCTAAGTATCGTTTCTGTGGCCCTAAGTAACGTTTTTGTGGCCCTAAGTAACGATTCTGTGGCCCTAAGTAACGTTTCTGTGGCCTTAAGTAACGTTTCTGTGGCCCTAAGTAACGATTCTGTGGCCCTAAGTAACGTTTCTGTGGCCCTAAGTAACGATTCTGTGGCCCTAAGTAACGTTTCTGTGGCCCTAAGTAACGTTTCTGTGTCCCTAAGTAACGATTCTGTGGCCCTAAGTAACGTTTCTGTGGCCCTAAGTAACGTTTCTGTGTCCCTAAGTAACGTTTCTCTGGCCCTAAGTAACATTTCTGTGTCCCTAACTCTCTCCCTCAATACAGCCAGGTCTGCCTCTCTTGAATGACTTGAGGCAAATGGAGAATTCTAAAATGGCCGCAATTTATAGCTCGACCATTACACAGTGCTGGCTGGCTGGCTGCTGATTGGCTAATGCGATCACATGTCATGAATGAATGCATTATGGGTCAGCGCGCCTTGTCTGCGCGCCTTCCCAGAGATCCCCTCTCCGTCGCCACACATGTCGCCGCCATTTTTGGAAAAATTTCGATTCGCGCATCCGAAGTCTGCTAATTTTCGGATTCGTCGCGAATCGAAATTTTCCTAATATTCGAAATGAATTCCACTTCGCCAAGTTCGATTCGCTCATCTCTAGTTGTCACTACTAAAATACTGCATGAGTGAATAAAATAACTCATGCAGTATTTTAGTAGCGTTTACTGTTTTTCTGACCTTCGGAATGAATTCATTGGTTTTCAATGCATTCCTATGGGAAACAGTGTTTTGGTTTACGAATTCTTATACGAAATGTCCTGCAGAACGAATTAAATTCGTAATCCAAGGTATTACTGTATACCTAACAAGGACAAGCGACGTAATAGTACATCACTGGACTTTGGTTATACCAGGATGAGGCCTACAGCTGCAGGCATCATCCTAGTATCATTTTTTTCAGCTGGAGATTGTCTTTCATGTAAAAGCAATCCTAGTGGCTAATTAGCTGCAGTGTTGCTTTTACAAGTAGCAGAAGACAATGCACCCCTCCCCCACTGCCTTCCACGGCCTTCGTGAGTCCCGTGCCATCGGGGTAACCTGAGAATGCAGCCGGTGTTTCTGCCAGCTGACCATAGAGCTGATTAGAGACCAGAATGGTGCCAATCATCTCTATAGTCTAAGAAATCGGAAGCTACGAGCATTTCATCACTTCAGTTTCACAGGATATAAACAGCGCCATTTGTAAATTGGGAAAGCATCTGATCACACCGATCTTGGTTTGATTAGATAATGTAAGGGCAGAGGAGATATCTAGAGTCTGATAGAACCCAGAATTCTCAAAAAAACAATATATGACAATGCCCCTTGAAGTTAAAGGGGTTATTTGCATTCCCTGTGATAGCATTAAAAGTGATCAAAAAAAAAAATGAAGGAGACAGTGTTAAAATAATAAAAAAAATCAAAATACCAAAAAAAAAGTACCCTTGCACCCCCCCCCCCGCACTCAACTGCGTTTGTGAGCGTTGACCCTGTGCCAGTATGGAAACAACGGTTGCACCATGCATGTGAGGTATCGCCACGAATGTCAGATCATGCACAGTAATTCTAACACTAGACCCCTTCTGTAAATCTAAAATGGTAGCTTGTAAAGGCTTTTAAAACGTTGCCTATGGATATTAAAAACGTATGCACTTTGTCGCCATTGCACGAAGCATGCGCAGTTTTAAAGCATGTCATGTTTGGTATCTATTTACTCGGCATACCATCATCTTTTATACTTTACCAAATAATTGGCCAATATTTTGTGTTTTTGTGCATTAAAAGTAAAAAAAGTGTATTTTTTATTTTTTACATTGCGTTTGAAAAATCGCTACACGAGTACTAGGTGACATAAAAATTGCACCCAGGTGGTTAGAAGAGTGAGTGATGTGTGGCATAAACTTCTAATGCTGGGCATAAAATGCCCCCACCCCCCAAAACGACCCCTTTTTGGAAAGTAGACACCCCAAACTATTTGCTGAGAGGCATGTTGAATCAATAGAAGAATTTATTTTTTTTAAGTTTTTGGAAAATGACAAACAAAAATTTTTTTTTTTTACACATAAATTGTAACTTAAATGATTTATTGCTCACACATGCCATGGGTATATGTGGAATTACTCCCCAAAATACATTCTGCTACTTTTCCCGAGTATGGAGGTATCACAGAGACGTTTTGGCAGTCTAGCCAAGTACAGGAACCCAAAATCCAATAAGCACCACATGTGAGACTTTTTGGGAGCCTAGCCACATATAGGAGCCTGAAATCCAATGACTACTTTGAAAGCCTGAAGGTGCGTAACTTCCTCATTTCATTTCCTGATTACCTATCACAGTTTCGGAGGCCCTGAAATGCCAGGATAGCACCAAACCCACCCAAATGAGCACTTTTTGGAAAGTAGGCATCCCAAGGAATTTTTTTAAAAAGCATGGTAAGTATTTTGCAGATCTCATTTGTTGCCACGCGTTTTTGAAAATTGAAGAAAAAAAACAAAAACGTTTTTTCTTTTCTTTTTTTATATTTCAAAACCTTGTGAGAAAAAATGAGATCTGTAAAATACTCACCATGGGGAGTATTAAATTCCTTCGGGTGTCTACTTTCCAAAAGGGGTAATTTGGGGGGGGGGGGGGTTGGTGCTATCCTGGCATTTCAGGGCCTTCAAAACTGTGATAGGTAGTGAGGAAGTGAAATGAGGAAGTTACGCACCTTCAGGCTTTAAAAGTGGTCATTGGATTTCAGGCTCCTGTATATGGCTAGGCTCCCAAAAAGTCTCACACATGTGGTACCCCCAAAAAATTTTTTCTCAAAACTTTTTTGTTTATAGCGCCACAAATAAATAGTGCACAGGTGATCAAATACCACCAAACAAAAGCTCTATTTGTGTGAAAAAAAGGACGTAAATTTTGTTTAGGTACAGCATTGTATGACCACGCAATTATCAGTTGAATTAGTGCAGCGCCGAGTAGCAAAAAGAGACCTGGTCATTAAGAGGGGTAAATCCTCTAGAGGGCAAGTGGTTAAGGGTCCATGCACACTAGGCGGCTGAAAAAAATACCAGAACCCTTGTCAGAAAAAGTAGCGTAAAATGCTCATAGTAGCTCGCATTGCACAAGGGTTTATGAGAGTTTATAGGCATCTGCTTTTGCTTTTAAAGGTCTTTTTCCCAAAACATTGCTCTCTGCTCATTTTCCACTATAATATGAAAAAAAACTGTGTTTATGCATGTTTATGTGTGTCAAGTAATTTTGCAGCCTTAAAGCTCCTCTCAAAAATGCTATTCTGAAGATTTTTTTTCTGCCTGAAAACACTTCTCTGCAAATATGCCTTTGAACACCCTAAAGTGCATAGAAAAATAGGATAACCTAGAGCTGGTATTACAGGCTTAAGGAAAAAAAAAACATCAAAAGCCTGTATAAGCAGTATTTTTTATGTCCAGTGTGCATGGACCCTAAGCAATTGTTTTTTTTATATTTCTGTCTCTTTCTTCCATTAGCTATTTTCCTTTACTAATTTTTATACCATGTATTTAAAATCTGTGTTTCTTTGCTTTTGTAGCGCTCTGCTAAAAATGGTTTGTACCAGAAATGTAACAGTGCTTTTATAAAATGGACAAATCAAAAAACAACATTTGCTGGTAATCCAGCTTTGCATATGTGCAAACAGTCAGGCAACATGCATTTTCAGCTTCCATCCACAGTCAGTCAATAACCAGTTCTTGGGTTTGTTTTAGGGGGCACTGCTGCCTAGGATGCAGCCACAGCCACTGGTTTCCCTACTCTCTGCCCAGGGCTGGTGCCAGCATAATCCTATAATCCCACCACAAGTCCCAGATCAGGGTGCAAGAATGCAGGCTCCAGCACCTGATGCCGAAAACAGAATTCTTGGCTACCACTCCCCTAGGCCACTCCCCTGTTATCACGGATCTCTAATCACTGTTAAGTTATTACAAAATGATCATCCACCCCGTATGTCCCTTTCTAAGCCACGCCTCTTCAATCGCCACTGTTCACCTGCTTCATGAACTTGCTGTTGCCATTCACCAGGTCTGCATCCCACAGCTCTTTGTCCACTTCACACCACGACACACAGTAAGTAATCTTCAGCAATTCACTCCACGAGTGTGTACGGGGGGGGGGGGTGAAAGGTTAAAGGGGGAAGTTTGTGCAGGAAGGGGAGGGTGTAGGGTTAAAGGGGGGCAGTGTGTGCAGGAAGGGGGTGTAGGGCTACAGAGGGGCAGTATGTGCAGGGGAAATAGGGGGGCAGTGTATACAGGAATAGGGGCAGTGTATACAGGAAGGGGGTGTAGTGTTAAAGGGGGGCATTATGTGCAGGAAGGGGGGCAGTGTGTACAGTTTTATTTTTTTTGGGGGGGTGCAAGTAGCTGGTCTTGCCTAGGGTGCAAAATAGTCTAGCACCGACCCTGCTTGGATGGGAATAAGGGGTTATGGAATGCCCAAACTCAATTCAACAATGACTTGCCTTCTCCTTTTATTGGCTCTGGGGGTGGTAAGTAAAGGTACTCACACTGTCCCCTAAAATCATCCTGCTGCTCAGCAAAGACTGGTGTTTAGGTGTCCTGCTGTCCAAGTTCTCCTTTGCAATACAGGGTGTCTCCTGCATGAAACTGAAGGGTGGTAAAGACTCCTCTGGTCAAACTAATCCTTTACTTCCTTCTTCAGCTCCTGCCTGGAGGCAGAGCCCCCAGCCTTCACAATCCTCGACTAGGCACTCCATACTCGAACCAGCAACAAAACCCTACTGGCCAGGCTTTTTAATATTTATGGGTACATCCTACCACCCTGCCAGGCCTCCTGCTTGGGGACTGGCCAAACTCCCATGACTTTTTAGATCTCTGCCCCCCCCCCCCCCCGTCCACTAGCTTCTAGAATATTCTGGAAACTTCAAGAATCAGGGGGAGGTGACAGGGGCCTGACCTGCAGAGCCCTCCAGTCTGATCTTTGCTTGAAGCCCACAGACATGCTCACTTTAGCTACTTGTGAGCCAAAATACATTTATTTAACTATGTATACTAGAGTGTGCTACAGGGGAATGGGAGGAGGAGTGTTGTTGCAGGGGTAGGCAGGTGGGTAGCTTTAATAAAATACTTGATTCTACCTATTTAAAATAGTTTTTGCATCATACTGATCTATAGCTTCTTTGCAGCCACCTCCTGTCTACATACTTTAACTACGGTGGTGTCTGCATTGCATTTCTCAGGGAGAGGCAGGAACTTTTGGAAGAGACTGTGTCTTAAATATACGCAGTGCTCTAGCAGTTTTTTTCAGTTTTTTTTTCTTTAATTATTTGTTTGGGCACCACCCTAGGAGGATCCTAGTTTCAGGCAGTGATAGCTAGGGACAGGCCCTGAATCTGCAGGGACAGATTGGTTCTGTCTATGAGGAACGGAGGTTGTTTAGGTAGGAGATAATCAGAAGCTCCCTGTATCCTAAAGGAAAGGTGAAAGCCCCCCAGGCCAGGCTGTGAACCAACCACCCCTCTTCCTGCCTAAGCTTCTATTTTGCCTAGCCTATTTGGAATTGAGTCTGAATGATCACAGTTGGGAAACAAAAACATATGATGACTATCTAAGCTAATCACAACTGTCAAACTTATAGCGTAACTTATGTTGTGATTTATAACTCTGATAGCAAAGAGCTGTTTTGTCAAAATTCCTAAATCCTAACTGCAGGTACTAGTTAGCTTTAAATAGTTTGTTTGGGCCAAGCTGATCTAAACAAACTACTTCCTTTACTAACACACTGTAGCATAGCAGTGTGGCTGGAATGCAAGTGTGATCAGACATGCCTAGCAGCTGCACCCACTGTCCTGCTCTTTCCACCCTGCCTTTTTTCCACTAATACCACCATCTAGCCCAGAAACCTCTTCTTAGAGGTCAGGGATCTGACCTAACCCCTTCTATGCCACTAAACGCCACCAGATCAAGAAGCAGCTGAAGCCTGACTACAGCTCCTGTGCTATCTGTGATAATTCAGACTGACTGGTGAAGTGGATCAGCTATGGAGGCTGAACCTGCGGAAGACAATTCACTCCCATGCAGTTGAACACAGCTGTCAGGAATGGACTCACCATTAGTGGTGGGACTCATCTGCCGTGTGGGCTGCAGTACCAGGGCTGGCCACCAGGTGCTCTCAGCAACCAGAAGCTCACTCCTGCAATCAGCCATCACCTGAGGCTGATTGCAGGAGGTGTATTTAAGGAATGGCCAGACCTGCAGTCAGTGCCTTGGTGTATGTTTCCCATGAGCCCCTGTACCTTGTATCCTGTGTTCCTGTTCTTCTGCCTATCTGATTTGTTGCCGACCCTGCCTTATCCTGACTCTGCTGACTTCTCCTGCTTGATGCCTGGCTCGTTTGACTACTCTCTTGGACATCCCTAATCTGATCTGAACTCCTGTTACCAACCCTGGCGAGTGACCCGACTACTCTTCTGCCTGCTGCCTAGTACCACGCTGACCCGCTGTTACAGACCCAGCCCATCTGACCACGCTAATTACTCTGCCATCCATCCATCCTGCACGGATCCAGCCATCCCGGCTCACACCTTCTGCCTCTTTACATCAGGCTCTCTACCTGCATATACCTCTGGCGGTACCCTCTACTGTGAGCAGGTGTACTCAGGGGCCGCAACCTGGTTCCTGTCTGCTCCAAGTCCATCCCCACTATCAGGGGCCCTGGTGAATAAGCAGACTGGGACTTAGACTCCGCGCTCTGGGGAATCCTGTCCTGAGGACTGCTAGAGGTACCACCAGACGGTTGTTAACAGAACCATACGGCCGGCCTGACCATTCCACCTCTCCAGCCCTGACTGCGACTGTGTTCCTGCACATACTAGTATTAGTGGAAGGTTGGTGTGTTTACTGTGCGTTTTTATATATTTGGGTGGCTAATAATAAATTATATTGTTGTTATATCATTCCTGAAGCCTGTTACTTCCTTGTGTCAGTCCACACATTTCTGGTCACACCCGGATCCCTGACAACAGCAGTTTAACTAAAGCAGGATAACCCAAGCAGCAGGAAAGTACAACAACTACTCTACTGCACGCTGGATGGACTGCAAGCAAACACCCAGGGAAACATTTCCTACAAGTCTTGGTCCCACTCCATGTACCTTTTAATATGCTCCCTCTACTCCTCATATTACTATCCTGTGTTCCCAAAATCTCATCTCTTTACCCCTCTGCTCCACCTCATAGCTTATACATCTCACCCTCACTGCTACCATCTCCCTACTACTGCTCTCATCACCTCCTGCTGATACTTTACTCACCTGCTGACCCAAACACCAGGACTGGAAGGCATGTACACTCGTATTCTTCCTGCTCCCATCTTACTTTCCTCACCCTCCTTCTCTTAACCTCTGGGGATATCTCCCCAAACCCTGGTCCTCCACTATTTCACCCCCACACCAGGCACCCTCTTTCCTCCAGGAATAGCCGCAATCCGCTCAATTTAATATAAGTCACCATGCTCCCAAAACACACCCTCCCTTTTTCATGTGCACTCTGGAATGCCTGCTCTGTCTGTAATAAGCTCACCTCTGTCCATGACCTTTTTGTCTCCCTCTCCCTTAACCTACTAGCAATTAATGGAGGCCTTCTCTGGACCCACTTACCCAGACCCATTGTTCGGAAAGGAGGTGGGGTTGGTTTGCTTCTATCCTCACTGAGCACCTTTCAAGTCCTCCCTAACCCTCCCTCTCTATCTTTCTCTTCATTTGAGACTCACTGCATTCGGCTGTTTTCTCCCATTTCTCTGAGGACTGCAGTGAGCTATCGGCCTCCTGGACTGGTGTCCCACTTTCTTGATGATTTCTTCTCCTGGCTACCCTACTTTCTCTCCTCTGAACTACCCACTATCATTCTTGGAGATTTTACCATCCCCATTAATGTGAACAACCCAGCTACATCCCAACTCTTTAACCTAACCTCATCTTTTGCCTTAATACAATGGACACAGTCCTCCACTCACTCTGATTGGGATACAGTAGACCTTGTTTTCTCCCATCGTTGCACTCCCTACAACCTCACAAACACCCCCTTTCCTCTCTCTGATCATAATCTCATCACCTTCACAGTATCTTCCTCTTCAAACACCTATCCCTCCAAGAAGCAAACAATTACCCGCAGAAACCTTCACAACCTGAACCCTGCTCTTTTCCATTCTGCAACTGACCGCCTCTATGACAGAATCTCTCCCCTATCCTGCCCTGACTTGGCCACTGCTGTCTACAACAGTTTGCTTTCATCCACACTAGACTCACTTGCTCCTCTAACAACACGAAGTATCAGGCCCCAACCATTACAACCTTGGCAGACTGACGAAACCAGAAATCTTAAACGACATAATCATGCTCTGGAGTGATTGTAGCATAAAACCAAATCTCACCAAGCTTTCACCCTATATAAATTTGCTTTCTTAACATACAATTCCTTCCTCCATGCTACCAAACAAGCCTACTTTGTCACTCTCATCAATAACTTGTCATCCAGTCCTCGTCGTCTCTTCTCCACTTTTAACTCTGTACTTTCTCCACCTCCACCCAGTACCTCACTCACTGCTTACAAGATTGCAAACCATTTCAAAAACAAGATTTATGCAATTCGTGGGGCATCTCCACTGCACAGACATCTACCCCACTCAGCATACCTTATACTAAACCTCCCTCAACATTTTCCTCTTTTGACCTTGCTACTACCGAAGAGGTCACTAAAGTTTTCTCAGAAGCCCGTCTCACTACCTGCCCCCTGGATCCTTCCCCTCACAACTACTACAGTCACCCTCTTCTTTTATCCTATGCTCCCTCACTCACATCTTCAATCTCTCCCTCTCTAACAGTGCCTTCCCCTCCCCTCTAAAGCATGCACACATCACTCCCATACTTAAAAAGCCCTCCCTGGACCCTACCAACCTGAACAACTTAAGACCCATCTCCCTGCTCCTTTTTACCTCTAAACTCTTAGAACGCTTAGTCTACAATCGCCTGAGCTCCTACCTCACTGACAACAACCTTCTTGACCCTTTACAGTCTGGCTTTCGCTCACTAAACTCCACTGAAACTGCCCTACTAAAACTCACAAATGATTTACTAAAACCAATGGCCACTACTTCGTACTCTTACTACATGATCTCTCTGCGGCTTTTGATACTGTTGACCATCCCCTCCTCCTCAGAAAACTCCACTCTCTTGGCCTCTGAGAATCTGCTCTCTCCTAGTTCTTCTCCTACCTTTTGAAGTGCTCCTTCAGTGTTACCTATAACTCTGGCTCCTCCTCTCCACTCCCTCTTACTGTAGGGGTCCCTCAAGGTTCTGTCCTTGGACCCCTACTCTTCTCCATCTACACCTCCTCCCTTGGTCACGTGATAAACTCCCATGGCTTTAAGTACCATCTCTATGCTGATGACACACAAATCTATCTTTCTACTCCTCACCTCCTCTCCTCTCGTATTACTAACCTACTAAGCCACATATCAGCATGGATGTCACTCCACTTCCTCAAACTCAATCTTTCCAAAACTGAGCTCTTGTATTCCCTCCAGCCCGTGACCCCTCCCCTGACTTCTCCATCAAGATCAATAACCCTCTTGTATTGAACTGTATTGTTGCTGTATGGCCTCCTGTTATATTGTAAAGCACTGAGCAAACTGTTGGTGCTATATAAATCATGTATAATAATAAATAATAATAATAATTAAAACTTCATTAATGAATGAAGTTCACACTATAGCCCTTGAGTGTGGAATTATTACTATTATTGTAGTCTGGAGGAACTTTAACACACTGTGAAAGCCTTGGTGGCATGGTTGGAGAATGTAGAGCATGGGTCTCTAAACTGCGGCCTATGGGCCGGATGTTGCCCTTTGCTTGCCTTTACCCCTTAGTGCACAATTCCTTTGACTGTTACGAAGCACTATTCCTTCTACTGACAACAAAGATGGAGCACTATTCCTCCCACTGACACCAACAATGAGGTGCTATTCCTCCCACCAAACACCAGAGATGTGGTACTAATTCTTCCACTGATACCAGTGATGGGTCACTATTACTCCCACTGACACCAGTGATGTAATTTTTTTTACTACCACTAACCACCAAGCTCATGCACTGTTTACTCCCACTGAGGCTAGGGCTTTTTGTATTCCCATTGGCCCAGTCCGGACAACCTAAAGTTTGAAGGGCAGTGAACTGGCCCTTTGTTTCATATATTTGGAGACCCTTGATGTAGAGAATAGATTCCACCAAAATAATATGGGGGTGGTTGGACTTTCAGAAGGGGTTGAGGGCTCTCAACCCATTGTCTTTGTTGAGTCCTTTTTCAAACAAATTTTAAACCTCCATAATGTTTTACTTGTCTACTTGGTGGAAAGGGCACATAGAGTGCCCCTTAGCGGCCATTTTTGGTTCGTCTCCTGAACTTCTGAGACAGGGATCTGATCCTGGTAGAGGCACAGATACACCAGCAATTTTAGTATGAAAATGCTACTCTGCTTCTCTTCTATGGTTTTTTTTTTTCCTGAGCTGCATAAATTACACCATCCTTTTATTATTTATTATTATTTTGAGGAGGTGGTTGAGAGAAAAAGGTTTGCAGTAGAGTATGCTTTACCCTAACAGGCTTCAGGTTCACATGCTGGCACTACTACGTTTTTTGATGCTGCTGCAATGGCTGCCGATTGGCTTGAATTGCTTACTTAATTCTTCTTGTCTTGTGTGTGTATCAACGATTCTTTTCTAACAGGGAACAGTTGTTTTTTCTGTGATGGGCCTATCCTTGCTTTTAATTATGGTACTACAGAATGTTCTTTGCCAGTTGCTGCTGCTATCTTGTTTTATCTTCCTTCTCTGTTTTGATGGTATAGATTGGGACTTTGACATTAGAATCTATTCTACTTTCAAGGATGGGTTTTTTGTTATCTATTGCGCTTTGGAGCATCCACTGTTCAGTTGGAATAGACAATGCCTACTCCACATTACCATCTCATCTGAGTGTATTTGGCACTCTCCTAGTTTCCAACTGTATAAAGCCACTCTAATTGTTTATGGTTTAATTTTCTGGTATGCTAGAATATTGATGTATAATTCTGAGCAGTTGACCCTGATTTCCTGCAAGGGATATGAGCTAACCAAGTGTCCCCATAGGATTTGTCACCCCCTACAACCTTCCCCTCCCCCTTTCCTTCCTGTATTGGTCCTCCATAATTCACAGCTTTAAATGAATTAGTACAATGGAAGGTACAGAATCTTTCCGCTGGCTTTCTCTGTTCTGCTCCAGTTCCTTCTGGAACAGTGCTGGCACTAATAATGGTAGTAAAATTCTTGAAATGATATTAGTGCCCAGCTATGCAGTGAAGAAGCCCTGGTCAGTGTGTGTGGGGGGGGGGGGGCGTAACATGTAGGCAGAAGGGATCTTTTATCCTCAGGCATCCCCCCTGGAGACGCTGGAGTGCACACCGGCTTCCACGCTCTGTCTGGAAATTATGTGCCATCTAAGTAAGATCTTTGGACACTATATACAGTTGTGTTCAAAATAATAGCAGTCAGACATCTAATCTGATCAATCACTGTTTTTGGTAGAAATTATATTTCTACATGGCAAATAATTTACTAGCAGGTGCAATAGAGTAATAGAAATCCAACAGACCCAACGGTCATGACATGCATGCTGCTGATTCTGTGTAATTGAATCACTAATTGAAAGGGGCATGTTCAAAATAATAGCAGTGTGGAGTTCTATTAGTGAGGTCATTCATTCTTTGAAAAACAGGTGGCAATTATTGCCCTTTTTAAGGAAGGAAGGCAGCAAATGTTGTACATGCTGGTTACAGTGCATTTCTCTCTGAAATTCTGAGGAAAATGGGTCGTTCTAGACATTGTTCAGAAGAACAGCGTACCTTGATTAAAAAGTTGATTGGAGAGGGGAAAACATATAAAGAAATGCAGAAAATGATAGGCTGCTCAGCTAAAATGATTGCAAATGCTTTAAAATGGTAACCAAAACCTGAAAGACGTGGAAGAAAGCGAAAAACTACCATTTGAATGGATAGAAGAATAGCCAAAATGGCAAGGACTCAGCCAACAATCAGCTCCAGGAAGATCAAAGAAGGTCTAAAGTTACCTGTGAGTACTGTTACAATTAGAAGACGCCTATGTGAAGCCAAGCTATCTGCAAGAAGCCCCCACAAAGTCCCACTGTTGAAAAAAAGACATGTGCTGAAGAGGTTACAATTTGCCAAAGAGCACATTGACTGGCCTAAAGAGAAATGGCGCAACATTTTGTGGTCTGATGAAAGTAAGATTGTTCTTTTTGGGTCTAGTGGCCGGAGACAGTTTGTCAGATGACCCCCAAACACTGAATTCAAGCCACAGTACACTGTGAAGACAGTGAAGCATGGTTGCGCAAGCATCATGATATGGGGATGTTTCTCATACTACGGTGTTGGGCCAATTTATCGCATACCAGGGATCATGGATCAGTTTGAATACATCAGAATACTTGAAGAGGTCATGCTGCCTTATGCTGAAGAGGAATTGCCCTTGAAATTGGTGTTCCAACAAGACAACGACCCCAAACACACCAGTAAACGTGCAACATATTGGTTCCAGACCAACGAGATTGACGTTATGGAGTGGCCAGCCCAATCCCCGGATCTTAATCCAATACAAAACTTGTGGGGTGACATCAAAAATGCAGTTTCTGAGGCAAAACCAAGAAATAGAGAAGAACTGTGGAATGTAGTCCAATCATCCTGGGCTGGAATACCTGTTCACAGGTGCCAGAAGTTGGTTGACTCCATGCAACACAGATGTACAGCAGTTCTCAGAAACAGTGCTTATACAACTAGATATTAATTAAGTGATTCAAAGGAAAGCAAAATCTTCAAACATTTTTCAGTTTATATAGTGAATGTTTGAGTTTGTAAAGAAGAATACAAACACTGCTATTTTTTTGAACAGTCTAATATTCACTTTTCTTATATTTGGACACAGGCACAATATTCATACTTTTGGCTCTGTATGCCACCAGAATAAATTAAAAGGAAACAATCCAAATGTATTTGAAGTGTAGACTTTCAGCTTTACTTCAAGGGGTTGAACATAAATATCAAGTAAAAATTTTAGGAACTTCAACCATTTTTATACACAGTCCCTCCATTTTCAGGGGCTCAAATGTAATTGAACAAATGAATATAATCATAAAAAAAAGTTCCTTTTTTAATATTTTGTTGAGAATCCTTTGCTGGCAATGATTGCCTGAAGTCTGGAACCCATGCACATTACCAAAGACTGGGTTTCCTTCTTTCTGATGCTTTGCCAAGCTCTAACTGCAGCTGTCTTTAGTTGTTCTTTGTGGGTCTTTCTGCCTTTAGTTTTGCCTTCAGCAAGTGAAATACATGCTCGATTGGGTTGAGATCAGGTGATTGACTTGGCCATTGCCAAATATTCCACTTCTTTTCCTTCAAAAGCTCCTGGGTTGCTTTTGCAGTGTGTTTTGGATCATTGTCCATCTGTATTGTGAAGTGCTGTCCAATCAACTTTGCTGCATTTGGCTGAATCTGAGCTGACAAAATATCTCTAAACACTGCAGAATTCATCCGGCTGCTACTGTGTTCTGTCACATCATCAATAAACACCAATGACCCAAAGCCACTGGAAGCCATGCATGCTCATGCCATCACACTGCCTGCACCATGTTCTACAGATGACGTTGTGTGCTTTGGATCATGAGCTGTTCCAAGCCTTCTCCTCAATTTTTTCTTTCCGTCATTCTGGTACAGATTATTCATTCCATCTGTCCAAAGATGAACATCCACCACTGTTGTCTTCCGTGGATGTCCATGCCTTTTTATGTTGCTGAGCTCAGCAGTGCGTTCTTCTTTCCTCAGAATATACCAAACTGTTGATTTTGCCACTCCTAATGTTGCTGCTATCTCTCTGATGGATTTGTTTCATTTTTGAAGCCTTACAGTGGCCTGTTTCACTTGTATGGACAGCTCTTTTGAACGCATGATGTAGGTTTACAGCAATAGATTCCAAATGCAAATACCACACTTAGAATCAACTCCAGACCTTTTACCTGCTTAATGGATGAAGAAATAACGGAGTAGCCCACACCTGGCCATGAAACAGCTTTTGATTCAATTGTCCAGTTACTTTTGCCCCCTGAAAAAGTGGGGATGGCTACTCTTAAGAGCTGTAATTCCTAAACCCTTCCTCCAATTTGGATGTACATACCCTCAAATTAAACCTGAGTGTGCACTTTCAGCCCATATCCATTATATGGCTATAGCTTGAATATGTTTTGGTAAAGACCTGAAAAAAACTAAAATTGTGCCTGTGTCCAAATATATATGGACCTAACTGTATTTTTCTTCATGTTTTGATTTGGAATAGAATGTGTAGTGTTCCCAATGCATTTGTGTGTATGGAAATAAAAGCTATTAGAAGGATTTTGAGCCTTGAGTGACCCCGACAGAGAGAGGGAGTGAAGGGGAGGTGGCAGGGTTATAGGTAACACTGAAGGAGCGCTATGATAGATAGGATATAAAGCATATATAGTTAGGTGTCAAGTCCTATGCAGGAACTGAAGGCAGCAGGTATCCACAGTAAAGTCCATAGGACAGATGCTCCCATCCACAGTGTAGTCTAGAGGAGGACTAAAATATGGAACTATGAATGTTCATATCAACCCCCCTCACACGCCAGGATTGGACTTTAGAATTAAAGGCAGTAGAATTTCACAGTAAAGTCCATTAGGACAGTTATCCATAGGGTGGTCTAGAGAAGGACTCAAGTTTGAAACTGTGAATGTTCATACCAACCTCCCTCACACTCCAGGATTGGCCATCAAAATCATGTGCCATGGCGACTGATGAAATAAAGGCTGATTAATGTCCCATCATTAGTGCCCACATGAGGAAAAAATAAATGCCCAAACAGGAAGAGATAAAAACATTTGAAGTGAAACTACCATCTTGCATGTTTGAGTAAAGGCCATATGTTATACTTATCACTTATGGATGTCCACCATGAAGGAATTCAAAATCAGAGCTGGTAGGGGAAATATATCCTCTTATGCCATCCTGGCCTGTTTCACTGGTGCTCCCAGCTGCATCACAGTTAAGGCATCATTGGGCATGCATCATACACAAGAGTATAATAGCCGCCAGGCTTCCAGCACACATGCGCGGTGCGCAGTGACGTCACACGTGCATGCACAATACGCACTAACATCATGTGCACCCACCCCAGAGCTCTGCCGGCCGACCCCAAGTGCACTTGTGTATTTTCATTGCGCTTATCCATTCCAGTTGGGGTCAACCAGCGGGGCTCTGGGGCACATGTGCTGGTACGCATGATATCATCACGTTTTGCTAGTGTCCAGCTGTGAAAGATAGACTGTGCTATTTCTGCAATTTTGCTAAAGAGAAGAGTGTTATCTATCTGCTGTGCTTAAAGTGATTCTAAAGGAAAGATTTTTTTTTAAATACCAAACGTGTTATGCTTACCTGCTCTGTGTAATGGTTTTGCACAGAGTAGCCCGATCCTCTTCTATTTGGGTCCATTGCTGGTGGTCCTGGTTCCTTCTGCATAATGCTCCCAATAGCAAGCCTCTTGTTGTGGGGGCACTCAACAGGCTTGCTCCCGAGGCACGCTCTGTGTGTCCATTCACACTATAACTAAGGTGTATTTTTTTGTGGACTGGTTCTTTGTTGCTTAGAAAATATCTGAGTGTAAAACTCTTTACACCTATTGTATACTGCAGTATTTTCCTCTTTTGTAAATAAAACCCTGAATCAGTAGATCTCACTGGCAGCCCTGGACTGTACTATATGTCAGACATGATACTACAATCCATGCCAGAAAACTCTCAATAGAACAGATTTTAATTAAAAAAATCAAAGCTAAAGCATAAACTATTTCTATAAATATTTTTTCCAATACAAGTGCTCAATACAAGTAATCAATCAGGAGTACTGTGGCAGGCGCAGCACCATGTAGTGCCTTGTGCGCTGTGGCATTAGAAAAATTATGCAATTGCTGTTTCTTTGTTTGATTAGACTGACTTTACTCTGTAATTCCTCCAATGCCGCTCTATGGATGCAGTAGGTTTAAAGAGCACACCGAATACTTTAGTTAACTTCTTTAATAACTTCAATCTTCTTCATATAACACTCCTTACAATGGCTTGTTTCGTTTATCTTACAGTGACTTATTTCTTTTGTATTACAATGGTTTAATTCGTATTACAATTACTTGATTCGGTGGATTATATCGATTACGATTACTCTACATTGAATTGTTTTGTTCTGTATATTTCGATTACTCTACAAGTAAACACATACAACAGATTTTACACACAGATCTACCTGCACTGTTAAACAACAGAGGAACACACAAGTGCATTAAATACCTATTTGGCCTTCTCTGCTTCCATAGAGCTTCTCTGACTGCAACTTTGTCTGTTTCCTCTTCTGTCTGATGAGCAAGTGACTCTAGAACAATCTAGCAGGGAGTTTTACACAGGCACAAATGTGAAACTGGGTGGGATTGGTTAAGGCTCTGTACAGTGTGAGGCTGGCTGTGATTGGCTCAGCTATGTACTGACTCTTAAAGGCATATTTTTCTTTTCTGCTTCTGCTAACACAATGAATATATAAATGTCATATAACATTCAAAGACATAAATTACAGCAATGATTCTGCTTTTGGCTTTAACATATGCACATATACACTGTACTGAGGTTATTGGCAGGTTTGGTATACACATATATGTGAACCATATTAGCAACCTAGGACCGGTCTTAGCTGGCCAGCTACACTCCCACCAAAATTACCTATAATTCTATGTTCCCAGTAATAGGATTCGAACATGAATTTGAGGAATTTTCCATCAGTTTCTCAACGCTCAAGTGTCTTTGTTACTCTCAAGCAGAACAACTAACTTTTGTATTGGACGTTCCAACTTGAGTGGAGTTGTGAGACAATTTCCCTTTTTGTCCAGTTTTGAGTCTCCCATTTGTAACAGTACTCTTCTTACTAGTCCTTCTTCGTCCTTTCGAGCTTCTAGGACTTTGGCCAATTTCCATTGACTTCTAGGTAAGTCGTCTTCCTTTACTAACACTGTCATCAACATGAACATTTCTTCTAGGCGTTTGTCATTTACTTCTTAGTATGCGATGAGCTAAGTACTCCTTGCTCCATCTATTACAAAACTGCTCTGATAGATATTGAACTCTTCGCCATCTTTTCCTTGCGTATAAATCCTCTTTGGTGAAGTTGCCAGGCGGTGGCTGTATGTAATCAGCCTTAAGGTGAAGTAAATGGTTGGGAGTTAAAGGTTCCAAGCTTGTTGGGTCGTTGATGCTGTTGACTGTAAGTGGACGACTGTTAACAATAGACATTACTTCATAGAACAGTGTCCTAAGTGAAGCATCATCTAATCTTCTGGCGTTCTTTTTCAACACTGAACTTAGTATGTTTCTTACAGTTCTGATTTGCCTCTCCCAGACTCCGCCTGTATGGCTTGCATTTGGAGCATTCTTGTGAAAATCACACTGTTTCTCTAACAAGTACTCAGTTACCTTTTCTTTATCAATCTCTTTTAGAGCCTTGTTCAATTCATTCTTTGCTCCAACAAAATTAGATCCTTGGTCAGATCTAAGTTCTCTGACAGTACCTCTAATGGCTATGAAACATCTTAAGGCGTTGATAAAGGCGTCGGTTGACATATCTTCCAACATTTCCAGGTGAATTGCTCTGGAGCTTAGACACGTAAATATCAGTCCATATCTCTTGTACTCCTTGTGGTTTTGTTTGGTGATAAATGGGCCGAAGCAATCCATTCCGCTATAAAGAAATGGTGGTGATGGGTTTACACGATCAGCTGGTAGATCAGCCATTCTTTGTTCTTCTGTAGGTCTACGTGTCTTTCTATAGATTACACATTTACTTATGCACTTCGCTATAACTTTGCTTCCTTTCACTATCCAGTAACCACCTTCTCTCAAACAGCTTTGAGTAAAGCTTCTTCCTTGATGCAAGGATTTGTTGTGGTAGTGATTGATAATCAATCTTGTGAAGGTAGAATTTTTGGGTAGAATTGCTGGATGCTTAACTCTGTTAGGTAGCGACGCATTTTCCAGCCTCCCTCCTACCTTCAGTATACCATCCTGCAGAATAAGATTAAGCTTGTACAATGGGTGGTTGTTTGGAAGTCTCTTAGGTTCTTGACTAAGTCTCTTCAATTCTTCACTGTAGAATCTTTGATGAATGAGTCTTATAACCATTTCTTCAGCTTTCACTCTTTCCTCTACATTCAACGATTCTTTCTTTCTGATTCCTTTTGCTAAGCGTTGAATTCGAGCTACTTTGTTTATGACTGTATTCCACTTTGAACATCTGGCTAGTCGTTCAGGTATGTCATCTTGACACTTGGTGGCAGTGCTCAATGTTTGAACTACCTTTACTTCTGGATCACCCATAGACAGTTCTGTATAACCTTCACTAGGTATGATTTCCTTTTCCCAAAGGAACTCTGGACCGGTGAACCAGTTTGAATTCTTCAATTATATTACATTTAGGCCTCTTGAAGCATGATCTGCCGGGTTGTGCTTTGTGTCAACATAGTGCCAATGTTCTGAATTCAACGTTTTTTGAATTTTTTTTAACTCTGTTAGCGACAAAGGTGTGGAATCTTCGAGCTTCATTGTTTATGTAACCTAGGACAACTTGTGAGTCTGTCCAAAAAAGCTCTTCATCTATTCCAATTCTTCTTTCAGAAACTGACTTACTGATGCTGAAACGACGGCTGCCGTTAGTCGAGTCTTGGTATTGTCTGAATATTGTTGGGTGCGACTCTGGCCTTTCCCATAACCAGGGCATAGTGTATCTTTCCTTCTCCTATTGCTCTGATGTAGGAGCACTGACCATAACCATGACTACTGGCATCTGAAAAATGATGAAGTTCTATTTTCTTGCACTTTCCGAAATCAGGAGGTACAAAACATCTGGGTATCCGAATTTCTTTCAAATTTTGCAAGTCTCTTATCGAACTCTCCCATCTTTGCCTCAAGCATGCAGGTATGGGTTCACCCCATCCCAACTTCTGTCTGCATAATTCTTGCAGTATTTCTTTTGCTCTGAGGATTACTGGTGCCAAGAATCCCAACAGATCATATATTGAGGCTACTGCGGATAGAATGGTACGTCTAGTTGGAACTTCCTCTTCCATGGATATTTCAAAGAAAAAATTTTCGTTTTCTACATTCCATCTCAATCCGAGTACATTGTGAACTGGAATAGGATAATAGTTAAGATCCACATTCTTTATTGTTGATGTACGTTTGGAGACACTGATGGATTCTAGTACCTCTCTGTTGTTTGAGATGAATTTGTGAAGACGCAGGTTTCCCTTTGCGCATAACTCTTGGCTCTCTCTCACCAATTGAATGGCAGATTCTGAGGATTCTAGGCTTATAAGACCATCATCAACATAAAAGTTTTTCTTCAAAAAATTTTCTGCTGATGGACAATCCTTTTCATTCTGATTGGCCAGATACTTCATACCATAATTGGCACAACCTGGGGATGATGCTGCTCCAAACAAGTGTACTTTCATCCTGTATTCCGCTGGCTCTGTATCTGTATCTCCGTCTTCCCACCATAGGAACCTCAGGAAGTCTCTATCTTCTTCCTTCACATGAAATTGGTGGAACATCTTTTCAACATCGCACATGACTACTATGGGATACTTTCTGAATCTACAGAGTACTCCAGGTAAAGTGTTTGTAAGATCTGGTCCCTTTAGTAGATGATCGTTCAATGCAACATCATTGTACCTTGCCGAGCAATCAAAAACTACTCTGATCTTATCTGGTTTCTTTGAGTGATAGACACCTTGATGTGGGATGTACCACACTTCTCCATTTTTAGGCTGACTATCAACTTTCTCTGCGTGCCCTTCTTTGAGGATTTCTTTCATGAATTTCAAATAATCGTCTTTGAGTTTGGGATCTCTTCCCATCCTTTTCTTTAAGCTTTTCAATCTTGCCAGGGCAAGATCTCTGTTATTTGGCAGATGAGGTCGTTCTCTTAAAAGGTAGGGGCATTTCAAGATAACCTTGTTGATTTTGCTGAATATTATCTTCTAGAGCTTGTACTAACTTTATGTCCTCTTGGGATACGCTCTATTCATTAGAACTTACGTTTGCAAAGTCAGATTCTAGGATTTTGAGTACTTTCGCTGGACTTACAGTTGGTAACTCTTGGACAGATATTCTATGACACAATCCTGTCACCTGTCCTGAATCTGCAATCTGTCATTTTCCTCCAACAACACCCCATCCTAGATCAGTCTGGACTGCGTAGGGTTCACCCTTTCCTCCTGCGATTATCTTTCGTGGCACCAAGGCCTCGGGACAGTCGTAGCCTATGAACAGTCCAACACCAAATTCCTTCAGCGGGGACATTTCATGAGATATGACAGATAGGTGTTCCCATTTGTTGGCTGTTTCACAGGTAGGTATGCGATCTCGATCCAGAGGTATGTCGTCTTTTGTATAAGCTGGAGGTAGGTCTAATATGCAGTTTGAGTGGAGTCCTCTAACTCTCAGTCCTTTGACTCTGTGACTGTTCACCAATGTGTCTCTTCCTGTCATTGTGGTGAGTTTGAGTTTCACTGGTTCTGTGGCCACTTGTAATTTCTTGCAGATTTCTTGATCAATGAAGGTGATGTCACTCTGGGCATCCAGTAGCGCATAGGCGTATACCTTCTTGTTCTTCCATTTAGGATTTGAAATACACACTGGTACACCCATTGACGTGCCATTGATTTCTCTTTCTCTCACTCTGCAAGAGAATACTGTTGCTTTATTTTCTTCCTCAGTGTCCTTGGGCATTAAGGATTTCTCTTTCTTTGGACGTTCTTCATGTAGTGGTGTAGGATGGCGTCCTTTACAAACGCTGCAAGTGGCCCTTTTCTTGCATTCTTTAGTAATATGGCCTTTCCTTAAACATCCAAAACACAGCTGAGTATCAAGCACAAACTTCTTCTTTTCGTCTGGAGACCTTTCCTTAAATTGTTGGCACTTATGTATGGAGTGATTCTCTTCACAGAACATACACTTGAAGGTAGTCTGAAGACTAGTCGGTTCTGACTCTTTACTGATCCCAGTAGTGACGTTGAACTTGCTCTCATGGGCATCTGGACCTTTAGTAGCTGTGTTGGTTGCAAAGCTAGTTGCTCTTGCTCGTCTTATCTCTCTTGTAGGCCTTTCTTCTAAGGGTTTTAAGACATAAGATGCTGTTACTGGATTACACGCTATTCGTGCTTCCTCATTGACAAATTCAGAGAACTCTTTGAAACTTGGGAAGTTTTTGCCTTGATCTAACTGTTTAGTCACATAGCGATTCCATCTAGAAGCCACTTGTTCTGGTAGCTTGGCTAGCATCCTGTGGTTTTCTAGATAGTCGTTCAATACTTCTAGTCCTTGAACATGTGGGATAGCATTGCTGCATGCCTGCAGGAAGTCGCCATTCTCTTGGAGCTTGAAGTGTTCTTTAGGACCTATTTTAGGCCAGTTTATCAACTTCTCTCTGAAAGCTCTTTCTAAGAAGGGATGACCATATCTTGCATTTAATTTTTCCCAAGCTTGCTTGTAGGCTTCTTCATCTTTCCTATAGAAGTTACCTTCAAGAACCTTTTTTGCTTCTCCGCCAGTATACTGCTGGAGGTAGAAAAACTTGTCCACTTGACGGGAGCAATGATGTTCAATGATCATTTCAAAACTTGCCTTCCACTCTATAAACTTCAGTGCGTCTCCGGAGAATACAGTAGGTTCCGGAACAGGAAGTCTAGTGAGAAATCTTCTCTGAGGTTTTGCCGGGTCAACAGTTGCAACATCCTCGTGACCACTGTCATGACATATGGGAGTTGAATTATCTGGTTCTCTTTTTCCACTTTGTTCTGAATCAGGTGAGTCTCTCTTCTTTTCTCTCTGAGCAGGGATGGAAGGACTATGACTTATTTCTTCACTACATGCTGGAGATTTCCTTCCATTTTCCTGGGCGTAAGGAAGAATGTAGGAGTCAGCTTCTCCACTTAGTACTGATTTGGATCTATGACTGCCCTGATTCATATCCTCTTTGTGCACTCTGAGTCTGGCTTCTATAATCTTAACTTCCTTCTGCTTTTCCAGACTTTTCATTTCAGCTTCCATTTTATGGCGCTGAGCCTCCATTTCGGCCATCCGTAGACACTGAGCCTCAATGGCAGATTCCATCTCAACTTCTGCTCTTTTGGCAGCGCGTTGTTCAGCTAATTCCTTTCTTTTGGCAAACGTACTTGAGAACTCTGTTATGTGGCTGGCACTTCTGCTAGTGATGGAAGTCACACTTGAGATAGTGGTTCCTCCTAAGGACCTAGCATAGTCTTTCATGAAGAGCTCATTCATTCCCTTTTGTGCCTTGACTTCTTCATAATTTGCTGCAGATGATAGTTCTCTCATAAGCTTCACTAAATCCCTAGTGACTGCAGTACATGTATCCATGTTCCTTACAATATCCTGGGAGGGAGTCAAGGACGACCGCAAGTTGACATATGCTGTCATAAGCTCTGACTCAGAATCTTCTACCGCCTCTATCATTTCACTCAAATTCTCCTTTATGCTTTCTTGTTTTAGCTTTCTGCCAATGTCTATGGTGTATGCTTTCCACCTCTCATACATTCGGGCAAACTTTTTTTCTTTCAGTGCTGCCTCTTGCTCCAAATTTTCTAGCACCTTTTGGGTCCGTTTTCTGTCCCGTGATGAACGTCTTAGTTCACCTGTTTGAGCTATATTTGTTTGGGGCGAGACTACCGTTACATTGCACCTTTCAGATTCAGACAGGTTCTCTTGCTCTTCACCTTCTACCATATCTGTCATTGCATCCGCTAACAATGGGGTGGCAATGCTAGGCTCAGCCATTTCTGAATGCTTTAACAATTAATATGAATAATAAGGACCTGTCACTTTAAATGCAATAATAGCAAATGCAAGAATAAATGACTTTCACTTTACATGTAATAGCACCAAAACGCAGGCAATAAATGACTTTCACTTTAAATACTTCAGAGTCATATACTATAACTGTCTCTCTCTCCTTTCTTTCTTCTCTTTTTTTTTATTTTTTTATTAAATGTCTGTATTCTCTTGAGCACAAAAATGTCTCTTGCAGAAACCTATTTGCATAAGTGAGTAATAAAGGAAAGCTCTGACCTTAATTGAAAAGCAGGATACTGTGATCTGAAGGTTGCAGAAACAAACATCAGGAGACTTTTCTTTTCTTGATGTGGTGACTTGTGATGCTCTGCGGTGACTTGCGATGCTCTGCGGTGATTTTGCGATGCTCTGCGGTGACTTGCGATGCTCTGCGGTGATTTTGCGATGCTCTGCGGTGACTTGTGATGCTCTGCGGTGACTTTGCGATGCTCTGCGGTGACTTGCAAATAGTATCGTGAACTCTCTGGATGCAAAACGTGGTCTCTTGATAGATAGCGGTGCGGGCACTCTAGCTCTGGACTCTGGCCCCCCCCATGCATCTCTTTCTCTCTCTAGGGGTGCAGGAGGTTTTGCGCTCTTTCTCTGACTGTCTTGCCTTTGCCAGTATGCCACTTTAAGAGTCAGCTGCAGTCTGACTAATGCACACGTGCTATGGCCTGTACTGTTGTATTGCTGAGGTGTCTCCGCATGGCAGTATATGCTGGCGCTCTGTTTCTCTAGTGTACTCTTTACTGTGCAAGTTGAGGAGCGCTGTTGCTTGACCTCTGAGGGTAATATTTCCACTGTGGCAGGCGCAGCACCATGTAGTGCCTTGTGTGCTGTGGCATTAGAAAATTATGCAATTGCTGTTTTTTTGTTTGATTAGACTGACTTTACTCTGTAATTCCTCCAATGCCGCTCTATGGATGCAGTAGGTTTAAAGAGCACTCCGAATACTTTAGTTAACTTCTTTAATACCTTCAATCTTCTTCATATAACACTGCTTACAATGGCTTGTTTCGTTTATCTTACAGTGACTTATTTCTTTCGTATTACAATGGTTTAATTCGTATTACAGTGACTTGATTCGGTGGATTATATCGATTACGATTACTCTACATTGAATTGTTTTGTTCTGTATATTTCGATTACTCTACAAGTAAACACATACAACAGATTTTACACACAGATCTACCTGCACTGTTAAACAACAGAGGAACACACAAGTGCATTAAATACCTATTTGGCCTTCTCTGCTTCCATAGAGCTTCTCTGACTGCAACTTTGTCTGTTTCCTCTTCTGTCTGATGAGCAAGTGACTCTAGAACAATCTAGCAGGGAGTTTTACACAGGCACAAATGTGAAACTGGGTGGGATTGGTTAAGGCTCTGTACAGTGTGAGGCTGGCTGTGATTGGCTCAGCTATGTACTGACTCTTAAAGACATATTTTCCTTTTCTGCTTCTGCTAACACAATGAATATATAAATGTCATATAACATTCAAAGACATAAATTACAGCAATGATTCTGCTTTTGGCTTTAACATATGCACATATACACTGTACTGAGGTTATTGGCAGGTTTGGTATACACATATATGTGAACCATATTAGCAACCTAGGATCGGTCTTAGCTGGCCAGCTGCAAGTACCACTTACTAGAAATTACTAATAACTTAATAAATCAGCCAAAAATAATTGTGCTATAAAATAATTAGCAGTGGTTGTAACATATACATATTAATTATAGATATACATTTCATCAACGCAAGGGTTTCTATGTCAAACGCTCTACCACTTCCTTGCATAATAACATGCCAGTGAGCATGCAAATCATATATTCTTCTACAAACTTCTAGCACCTTAGGAACTCCTAAAACACCTAGATCTCTTCAGCCATTTTTGACTAGGTACAGCTCTGGACTCAGCACCCTTTTCAAGTAACAGGGTTTTAAACAGTATTTCTACTTCCATAGCGTAACACCGTATTTATTAGGTAAAACAACATTTAAAATTGTACTTACATAAAAACCATGTGTATGGCACTTTAAATCCCAGCAAAAAGCAATTCCTTCTCAGAGGACAAGTGTAGCACTGTCAAGCCCCACTCTACATGTTTCGTCATATGATGTCATCAGGAGACATTGGCTCCTGATGACGTCATATGACGAAACATGTAGAGTGGGGATCTAAAGTGCCATACACATGGTTTTTATGTAAGTGCAATTTTAAATGTTTCTTACCTAATAAATACGGTGTTACGCTATGGTAGTTTCCCTTTGATGTTTTTACGGTGGTGGAGGAGTACTGTGGAGGTTCTGGTGGAGTTTTGTTGCAAACGATTGATCTAGAGGTGTTTCCACTATGGAGTCTGTCATCAGCTTATAGAGGTGTCAAGACCACACAGACGGCCAACTTTCCTGCAGGAGAGCGCTGCAACATCTCATGCGATATTCCAGGTGGTCAAGTATCTGTGATGAGTGGGGCTCTGTATCACTTAATATTCACACCGGATGCGGATGGGGGTTTCTTTGGGGGTTTTTTTTGGAACTTTCAATTTTTTTTAACTTTTATATGTTTGCACAATTATTGGGACTTTAATATATACAGTTGTGTTCAAAATAATAGCAGTCAGACATCACTAACCTGATCAATCACTGTTTTCGTAGAAATGATATTTCTATATGGCAAATAATTTACTAGCAGGTGTAGTAGAGTAATAGAAATCCAACAGACCCAACAGTCATGATATGCATGCTACTGATTCTGTGTAATTGAATCACTAATTGAAAGGGGCATGTTCAAAATAATAGCAGTGTGGAGTTCTATTAGTAAGGTCATTCATTCTTTGAAAAACAGGTGGCAATTATTGCCCTTATTTAAGGAAGGAAGGCAGCAAATGTTGTACATGCTGGTTACAGTGCATTTCTCTCTGAAAGTCTGAGGAAAATGGGTCGTTCCAGACATTATTCAGAAGAACAGCGTACCTTGATTAAAAAGTTGATTGGAGAGGGGAAAACATATAAAGAAGTGCAGAAAATGATAGGCTGCTCAGCTAAAATGATCTCAAATGCTTTAAAATGGTAACCAAAACCTGAAAGATGTGGAAGAAAGTGAAAAACTACCATTCGAATGGATAGCCAAAATGGCAAGGACTCAGCCAACAATCAGCTCCAGGAAGATCACAGAAGGTCTAAAGTTACCTGTGAGTACTGTTATAATTAGAAGACGCCTATGTGAAGCCAGGCTATCTGCAAGAAGTCCCACTGTTGAAAAAAAGACATGTGCTGAAGAGGTTACAATTTGCCAAAGAGCACATTGACTGGCCTAAAGAGAAATGGCGCAACATTTTGTGGACTGATGAAAGTAAAATTGTTGTTTTTGGGTCTAGTGGCCAGAGACAGTTTGTCAGACCACCCCCAAACACTGAATTCAAGCCACAGTACACTGTGAAGACAGTGAAACATGGTTGCACAAGCATCATGATATGGGGATGTTTCTCATACTACGGTGTTGGGCCTATTTATCGCATACCAGGGATCATGGATCAGTTTGAATACATCCTAATTCTTGAAGAGGTCATGCTGCCTTATGCTGCAGAGGAAATGCCCTTGAAATGGGTGTTCCAACAAGACAACGACCCCAAACACACCAGTAAACGTGCAACATCTTGGTTCCAGACCAACAAGATTGACGTTATGGAGTGGCCGGATCCTAATCCCCGAATCTTAATCCAATACAAAACTTGTGGGGTGACATCAAAAATGCAGTTTCTGAGGCAAAACCAAGAAATAGAGAAGAACTGTGGAATGTAGTCCAATCATCCTGAGGTGGACTACCTGAAGTTGGTTGACTCCATGCAACACAGATGTACAGCAGTTCTCAGAAACAGTGTTTATACAACTAAATATTAATTAAGTGATTCAAAGGAAAGCAAAATCTTCAAACATTTTTCATTTTTATATAGTGAATGTTTGAGTTTGTAAAGAAGAATACAAACACTGCTATTTTTTTGAATAGTCTAATATTCACTTTTCTTCAATTTTTTTTTAGAGGAACAACACAAATTTGATATATTTTTCTTCATGTTTTGATTTGGAATAGAATGTGTAGTGTTACCAATGCATTTGTGTGTATGGAAATAAAAGCTATTAGAAGGATTTTGAACTTTATTCACTTTTGTCAACACACTGCTATTATTTTGAACACAACTATATATATATATATATATATATATATGTATATATGCTATTTTTAGCACTATGGTCGTTTAAGCACCTTGTATTTACTTATTGGTTTATTTGGGATTTAGTCACGGGGGAGGAGGGATATAATTGCCAGCCCATGGGGCATTATAGCACATTCATATTTGTGGGGCCCCTTTGGTTAGTAGTAGGGAGTTCATTAATTTATTTAAGTAATTATTTATATTTAGTTTTTGGGAGAGGCAGCACAGCAATTTTTATGTTTGCACATAACACCTTAACCACATGTCCTCCAGAGGATTTACCCAACTTCCTGACCAGTCCATTTTTTGTGATACGGCACTGCGTTACTTTAACTGACAATTACATGGTCATGCACTGTGTTATTTGATAGCATGTGTGTTTATTTTTTGCGCCATAGACAAAAAAATACTGATAATTTTGAAAAAAAAACAGTATTTTTGACTTTTTGCTATTAAATATGTCCAGTAAAAAAATTTAAAAAATCAAATTTCATCATAAATTTATGCCAAAATGTATTCTGCTACATGTCTTTGCTCAAAAAAATCCCAATACGTGTAAATTAATTGGTTTACGTGAAAGTTATAGCGTTAGTTACAAATGGCTGTATATATACTGGAATATTTTTTTTTTGTTCTAGTAATGGTGGCGATCAGTGACTTATAGAGGGACTGCGGCAGGCATTCTGACACTGGGGGGAACTGACTTGGTGTCACTGACATCCCCATTGACACCAATACAGTGATCAGTGGAATAAAAAGCACTCACTGTACTAATGGCACTGGGCAGGAAGGAGTTAACCACTTCCTGCCCATAGACACCATATGGTGTCCTGGACTTTAAAGTCCATTTCTCCCCAAAACACAGACTCTGAGAACTGGAGGACCAACATACAGATTTGGGGTCTCTGTGCCCAAACTAGCATTGACTGCTTCAACCCTCCTTCCCAGACTAAAAGACTCTAAGAATATATTGATGTAATTAGCCAAACAACCTGATGTGAGGACTCTTGCTCTAATCTGCTTCTTAACCGCTTCTGCGAAACCCTATAGCAGAAATACTGTTACAGGGTAGCATGGGTGCGCAAAATCATGTATATATGTGATTTTACAGTTCCAGGTAGGGGACGCATGAGCCGCCATTAGCGACCTCAGCTACAATCACCAGTTCCTGGCCAGAGATTGCCGAGTACCTCCGACGGTGGAGAGACATGTGTATAAACAGCACAGATCTCTCCCGTGTCAGCTCCGGCACACTGCTTTGTATGGCTCTGCATAGCAGAGCCATACAAGGCAGTGTGCTTACAGTGGAAAGCACTCACACAGCACACTGTGAAACAGCACACAGGTAACCCTTTGATCACCCCACATTTAAAGGATTAACCAGTATGAAAACCAGAAGGTTTGTTCTACTACTCCATACCCAGACATTAGTGTACATCTGCCATTTAATAAAGTCCCACGGGACTTTGACATGTGTGTATATGACCATTGGAGCACATTCACATCACATCTCCTAAAAATAGTTGCAAAATTCAATGTTTTTGGATGTAAGGTGCAAGTATGGGTGAAAGGAATGTATATGTTTATAAATCAATATCTACAGTGGGGATCGAAAGTCTGGGCACCCCAGCTAACAATTTGTATTAATGTGCATAAAGAAGCCAAGGAAAGATGGAAAAATCTCCAAAAGGCATCAAATTACAGATTAGACATTCTTATAATATGTCAACAAAAGTTAGATTTTATTTCCATCATTTACACTTTCAAAATAACAGAAAACAAAAAAATGGTGTCTGCAAAAGTTTGGGCACCCTGCAGAGTTAATATCTTGTACTGCCCCCTTTGGCAAGTATCACAGCTTGTAAACGCTTTTTGTAGCCAGCCAAGAGTCTTTCAATTCTTGTTTGAGGTATCTTTGCCCATTCTTCCTTACAAAAGTCTTCCAGTTCTTTGAGATTTCTGGGCTGTCTGTCACGCACTGCTCTTTTAAGGTCTATCCATAGATTTTCAATTATGTTGAGGTCAGGAGATTGTGAAGGCCATGGCAAAACCTTCAGTTTACGCCTCTTGATGTAATCCCCCGTGGATTTCGAGGTGTGTTTAGGATCATTATCCATTTTTAGAAGCCATCCTCTCTTTAACTTCAGCTTTTTCACAGATGGCATCAAGTTACCATCCAAAATTTGCTGAAATTTTATTGAATCCATTTTTCCTTCTACTCCTGAGATGTTCCTTGTGCCACTGGCTGCAACACAGCCCCAAAGCATGATTGATCCAACCCCATGCTTAACAGTTGAACTGAGGTTCTTTTCATTAAGTTCTGTGCCCCTTCTTCTCCAAACGTACCTTTGCTCATTCCGGCCAAAAAGTTCAATTTTAACCTCATCGGTCCACAGAACTTGTTTCCAAAATGCATCAGGCTTGTCTATATGTTCATTTGCAAAGTTCAAATGATGATTTTTGTGGTGAGGACGTAGAAGAGGTTTTCTTCTGATGACTCTTCCATGAAGACCATATTTGTACAAGTATCTCTTTATAGTGGAATAGTGTACCACAACTCCAGTGTCTGCCAGATCTTTCTGGAGGGTTCGTGCAGTCAAACGTGGGTTTTGAATTGTTTTTCTCACAATCCTGCGAGCTGTTCTGTCTGATATTTTTCTTGGTCTTCCAGATGTTGCTTTAACTTCCACTGTTCCTGATGACTGCCATTTCTTAATTACATTCCGAACAGAGGATATTGACATCTGAAAACGCTTTGCTATCTTCTTATAGCCTTCTCCAGCTTTGTGAGCATCAACTATTTTCAGTTTTCTAGACAACTGCTTAGAAGATCCCATGGTGCTGATTGTTGGGGCAAGGTCAGATGAGTCTGGGCATTTAAAACCTTTGAGATTGACATCACCTGGTCTTCCCAGACGATGATTGAGAACAATCCATGACACTGGCAGGTCTCAGCTTGGCAAAGGGGGCAGTGCATGTTATAAATTCTGCAGGGTGCCCAAACTTTTGCAGACACCATTTTTTTGTTTTCTGTTATTTTGAAAGTGTAAATGATGGAAATAAAATCTAACTTTTGTTGACATATTATAAGAATGTCTAATCTGTAATTTGATGCCTTTTGGAGATTTTTCCATCTTTCCTTGGCTTCTTTATGCACATTAATACAATGTTTAGCTGGGTTGCCCAAACTTTCGATCCCCACTGTACGTATTAGTGTATGGAAACTACTGTACATTATCACTACTCTCAAGAGTACCATATTCAGGAAGGCATATGAAAACTCAGAGAGACTACACAAAAGAAATCAGTGAGCAAATGAGACTACTAAATGACAATAAGTAAGTGGTTGGATAATGAATTCCACTGTGCATATTTATAAGCATTTCACAGTACACTATGCAGCCTCAATGCTGCACAAAGTCATTGTGTGCTTAAAGATACAATCATTCTGTACATGGTATTAAAATCTTATTCCCCTCTCCTCTTTTTACTTCTGCACTCATCCCTAAATAAAGGGGGGCTGGCTTTTCTAGCCATACCAGAGAAATTTCATTTCAGATGCTATCTCAGATAAGTGAGCTAATATTTGCATCCTCTGTTCCACAACCGATTAGATTGTAAAGATTTCAGAAGCAATGCGCGGTATTCTAAAAGAATGTTAATTCACTTTAAATTTCAGGGGGCTTACATGAAATGTCCACAAGATAACATCTAGGATTAATAATTTTCCATAATCTGCAGGAATCTAGCTGTCCACTGGAGAGTGTTTATATACACAATATTAAACACAGATAAAACAGGCATATAAAAATCCAAAAAAACAAGTGGACTATAATTTATTAAGTTAATATTAAAATGAGGTCGAGTCACATTTCTGTTTTTCTGGAAAAAGTGCAATAGTTCCAGATTCACTGCAGAAATGGCTGAAAAGTCAGTTTGTCAATCTTGATTTTGTAATAATCAGGTCATGGCATAGTTGGTAATGCCCTTCTTCTTTCTGAAGGAATGGCAATTCGCTCCTGAAAAAAAAGTTTTATTGTCAGAAAGTTGTTTAATTTTCTGTTTAAAAAAAAACCAGACAATTATTTCTAAAAATATGTATCCTAGATCAAGTTTTACTTTTTTTATTGTGTTTAACCATTCATAATTGATCATTTTGAGTATAACAGTATACCTTCTTTCAGTTTGTTGTCTGGCTTATGGTACTGTTGGTATCCCACTGTTCTTCAATTTGTTGTACTCTTTCAAAATCTGGAGTTGTGCGCCTCTGGTCTAACCCCCTAGAAAAGAGAGTTGTGACTTAACAAAGCAAAAGTGAAATACTGTACCTTCAGTTGGCTAACTAAATATATTTTGTGGCTTAGCTGTCAAGCATGGTTTCATACAAATAACTGACAAAATCATAATATGTATAGACAAGTATACTTGCCAACAAAGAATACAAGTTAATTAAGCCAACAACAAACAAGTCTGTGAAAAACAAGTACACTGAATGGAAATTGTTCACTTTTTCAACATACACTATATTGCCAAAAGTATTGGGACGCCTGCCTTTACACGCACTTGAACTTTAATGGCATCCCAGTCTTAGTCCGTAGGGTTCAATATTGAGTTGGCCCACCTTTTGCAGCTATAACAACTTCAACTCTTCTGGGAAGGCTGTAGAACTGCTTTAAGCAAAAGTGTTTCTTGCTTTATGAGAATATGGGGCCATTTGTCCAGAAGTTGAAGTTGAACTGGAAATGGGTTTTTCAACACAATATTGATTTGAAGCACACTAGCAAATTTAATTCCCATTTCAATTTTGTAAAGGCATTTTGAGAAGGGGATTATTTTAAGGAAACACCAAAAAACCTTGAATGAGAGTAATTTTGCATTGAAGGTGTCCAAAATTTCACTGAGCTTGTATACAATATGCCAAGTCAACAGCTTTTGATGCCAAGGATGTAGGTGAGAAAAAGACAGAGATCAGTGGAACAAAGACATTTTTTAAAATTAGACCAAATAATGAAGTGGAGATGTGAAATATGCACCATTTAGTTATGGCATATTGGGGTTTATTTACTAAAGCTGGAGAGTGCAAAATCAGGCTCACTTCTGCATGGAAACCAATCAGATTCTAATGCCAGCCTTTTCAATTAAGCTTTGGCAAGAAAACCTGGAAGCTGATTGCTTTCTATGCAGAAGTGAGCTTGATTTTGCACTCTCCAGCTTTAGTAAATAAAGCCCATTGCATCTTTATCTGTCAGCAGGTTTGTGAACTATGCCAAGATGACAGCTTGGTTAACTTCAAAGTGGAAAGGGAGGTGCTTGTCTCTATTTAGGCCACTAAGTAATGTGTTTTACATTTCAATATGAATTTATACTCCCTGTTCCGTCCCTTTTGGGGCATATTTACTAAAACTGTAGCATGCAAAATCTGTTACAGCTCTACCTAGAAACCAATCAGCTCCCAAATGTTATTGTCAAAGCTTAATTGAACAAGCTGAAGTTAGAAGCTGATTGGCTACTATTCACAACTGCACCAAATTCCGAGTGCTCTAGCTTTAGTAAATCCCTATTTACACCCCGGTCACATCAAACCTCACTGTAAGTCGCACGATTTCAAAGTTGGATGACATACCAATTTCAGGTGCGATTTGCAAGACATCTGACATAGATGTCTATGCAAATAGCAGCAACAGTAGTGAATGTATTACTTTATAAATGGGCGCAGCTCTAACCAAGTCGGAACCGCACTGATATGACCGCTGTAACTGTGGACAATTGGGTGCAACTTGGCATATGATTTGCAAGTCACATGGCATGCAAATCGCATGCCAATTTGCATCCAGTGTGACCGGGGTGGTAGTGTACTCAAGTTTCCCATCAGAACAGTAACCCACAAATCCTCAATAATTGTGATTAGTTCTGCAATTTAACCTGTACAGGTTAAAAAACTAGAATATCGTGCAAAAGTTCATTTATTTCAGTAAAGCAACTTAAAAGGTGAAACTAATATATGAGATAGACTCATGTCATGCAACATGATTACATGCAAAGCAAGATAGTTCAAGCCGTGATTTGTCATAATTGTGATGATTATGGCTTACAGCTCATGAAAACCCCAAATCCACAATCTCAGAAAATTAGAATATTGTGAAAAGGTGCAATATTCTAGGCTCAAAGTGTCCCACTCTAATCAGCTAATTAAGCCATAACACCTGCAAAGGGTTCCTGAGCCTTTAAATGGTCTCTCAGTCTGGTTCAGTAGGAATCACAATCATGGGAAAGACTGTTGACCTGAGAGTTGTGCAGAAAACCATCACTGACACCCTCCATAAGGAGGGAAAGCCTCAAAAGGTAATTGCAAAAGACGTTGTATGTTCCCAAAGTGCTGTATAAAAGCACATTAATAGAAAGTTATGTGGAAGGGAAAAGTGTGGAAGAAAAAGGTGCACAAGCAGCAGGAATGACCGCAGACTGGAGAGGATTGTCAGGAAAAAGCCATTCAAAATTGTTGGGGACTTGCACAAGGAGTGGACTGAGGCTGGAGTCAGCGCATCAAGAGCCACCACACACAGATGGATCATGGACATGGGCTTCCTCTTGTCAAGCCACTCCTGAGCAACAAACAACGTCAGAAGCATCTTACCTGGGCTAAAGAAAAACAGACCTGGTCTGTTGCTCAGTGGTCCAAAGTCCTCTTTTCTGATGAGAGCAACTTTTGCATCTCATTTGGAAACCAAGGACCCAGTGTATGAAGAATGGAGAGGCACACACTGCAAGATGCTTGAAGTCCAGTGTGAAGTTTCCACAGTCTGTGTTCATTTGGGGAGCCATGTCATTTGCTGGTGTTGGTCCAGTGTGCTTCATTAAGTCCAGGGTCAACGCAGCCATCTACCAGGAAATTTTGGAGCACTTCATGCTTCCTTCCTCAGACAAGCTTTATGGGGATGCTAACTGCATTTTCCAGCAGTACTTGGCACCTGCCCACACTGCCAAAAGCACCAAAACCTGGTTCAATGACCGTGGGATTACTGTGCTTGATTGTTCAGCAAACTCGCCTGACCTGAACCTTATAGAGAATCTATGGGGCATTGCCAAGAGAAAAATGAGAGACATGAGACCGAACAATGCAGAAGAGCTGAAGGCCGCTATTGAAGCATCCTGGTCTTCCATAACACCTCAGCAGTGCCACAGGCTGATAGCTTCCATGCCATGCCGCATTGAGGCAGTAATTGCTGCAAAAGGGGCCCAAACCAAGTACTGAGTACATATGCATGCTTATACTTTTCAGAGGTCCAATATTGTTCTATGTACAATCCTTGTTTTATTGATTGCATGTAATATTCTATTTTTCTGAGATTGTAGATTTGGGGTTTTCATGAACTTTAAGCCATAATCATCACAATTATGACAAATCACGGCTTGAACTATCTTGCTTTGCATGTAATGAGTCTATCTCATATATTAGTTTCACCTTTTAAGTTGCATTACTGAAATAAATGAACTTTTGCACGATATTCTAATTTTTTGAGTTTCACCTGTGTATTCAGTGAAGGAGAACAACAGATCACAAAGCATAGCTGCAACCAAAGGCTAAAGATCTGGGCAGCTGGGGCATGTGCCAAGGGCCTTTTATTCGATTCACCAGGCATAGTGAAACCTGTAACAGAGAATAACACTCTGCAAGCTGTGCTGTAAAATACACTGTCTCTGCACCATGACAGCTGCACTCTACACAATATATTGTACATTAATAGTTCTGCCCACTGCACTCTAAAAATTGAGTTGTACATTACATACATATGACTCCAGCACTTTATGCACTGCATAGTCCTGACCAAAGTGCCTATTGTCTCAGCTGCTGGTTGGTAAGCAGTTGACAAGCCCTATTTTCCCCTAGCTCTCCTTTAACGTAGGCTCAGACAAAGCACTAGCTCTATGTCTATATTCTGTGTTGAGAAAAGCAAGCTATGTTTAAGCCGGTTTAATAATTTTTTTGGGGGGGGGGGGGGGCACAGTACCAAACTCTTAACTCTAATGGTGTTTATCCCATGTCCTGCTGTTTCATGTAAAAACACTTCCTTCAGGCCACTGGGTACAGTGCGCAGAGTGGCAGTCTTACCATGCTGCAGATTTTAACAGCAGTGACTGTGAAGGACTTGCACTGCTCGCCCTCCCCTTCCTGCCCCCTCAACCATTCACAGAACTCATGCTATTATTGTCCCTCAATGCAAGATGTTCTGTGAATGGGCAGGGGAGATCTTTCATCTGTTCATTCATCTGCTCCTCCTCCATTCTCAGAACAGTCGTTTTATGTAGGTAATATAGGCACAGTACTGGTTTTAAATATATATGCACTGGTTATGTCTGGCTATGTACAGTTATTTATCAGGTTTTACCAGAACTGGATCTCTATGATAATATGGGTCCATCATATCACTGGTCATGGTGCTCAATCAACAGCTGTATGTCATTCCATCCAGCTCATAAGATGGAAAAGGGGCATGTTGGCCTATCACTTACTGTACTGGGCTAGGTCTTAAATTTTTGGGGGAGGGTATGGAAGTAGTATACAATAATCCTACATTTACATATGACAGAGGTTCTTCTAACCCTTTACTACTCTGTGCAAAAAAGTTTTTGGTAAACTGTTTGTCTTGATATTGACATTTATACCTTGAAATCGTGCTGTTGTTTGTGTTACGGTTCCTTCTTGGTGGAGGGAAAAATACAGGTTCTGGTAGAAATACAGGAGAATCCAAGTCTTCACTCCCAGCTTCCGAAAATCTTAAGGGTCGTTGGCTGGTAATTGTTGTTTGCAGAGGGCTGACAGGTCCAGCATGAAAACTGTCTTCCTGCCCAAATAGTCCTCCAGTCCTCTGAAAGACAGAACAGTATGAAGATGGGGCCATAATATATAAAGTTAAAAATGCAGTAAAAGTACATACCAATATACAGTATATTTCAGTCTACCTGGGTCTTAATGTGCAGGATTTGACAAAAACATATTTGACATGTGACCCACCAAAATGCCACATCACATGCCTTATACTGAAATTCCTTGTACCAGAATTAAAGCATTAAAGGGATTGTTGATCCTGGGAATACACGCTTGTCTTCTGGGGCACCAGCAAGGAATATGTTTTTCCCCAACAGGAACAAATTGTGCGAAGTTGTTTAGGGGTTTTTGCCTTCCTCTGCATCAACAGTGGGTATAGGATTCTGTATATGATGGTTTTCTATTTATTTATGTATTTTTCTACTGGTTAAACTAGATCAGCGGTTCTCAACCTGGGGGTCGCGACCCCTTTGGGGGTCGAACGACGCTTCCACAGGGGTCGCCTAAGACCATCGGAAAACACATATTTCCGATGGTCTTAGGAACCGAGACACCGCTCCTCGCCGCCGCCGCCGCCGTCTCCAGGTGTGGGCGGGATGACATGCCGCCCCTGTCATCTGGACACACCTCGAGATCAATCCTCGCCTGTGATTGGCCGCCGGCACTGTAGCTCAGGAGAGGCACACAGGCGGCCAATCACCGGCAAGGAGGTGGAGCTTGGAGAGGAGGAGCCGAGCGGCACCGCGAAGATCGAGCGAGTGAAGAGGAGGAGAGCGGCCGGAGAAGGAAGACATCTGACAGGTAAGTGTCGGTACCATGGGAGAGGGAGGGAGCGAGCGAGCCCAGGCTGGAGCAGGGGTCTGCAAGGTAAGTATCATTGGTGTCAGTGGGAATAGTGCCCCATCATTGGTGTCACTAATACCAATGATGGGGCACTATTCCTCCCACTGACACCAACGATGGGACACTATTCCTCCCACTGACACCAACGATGGGGCACTATTCCTCCCACTGACACCAACGATGGGGCACTATTCCTCCCCCAAATGACACCAACGATGGGGCACTATTCCTCCCCCAAATGACACCAAGGATGGGGCACGATTCCTCCCCCCACTGACACCAACGATGGGGCACAATTCCTCCCCCCACTGACACCAAGGATGGGGCACTATTCCTCCCCCCACTGACACCAAGGATGGGGCACTATTCCTCCCCCCACTGACACCAAGGATGGGGCACTATTCCTCCCCCCACTGACACCAAGGATGGGGCACTATTCCTCCCCCCACTGACACCAAGGATGGGGCACTATTCCTCCCCCCACTGACACCAAGGATGGGGCACTATTCCTCCCCCCACTGACACCTATGATGGGGCACTATTCCCCCCACTGACACCAATGATGGGGCACTATTCCCCCCACTGACACCAATGATGGGGCACTATTCCCCCCACTGACACCTATGATGGGGCACTATTCCTCCCCCCACTGACACCAATGATGGGGCACTATTCCTCCTCCCACTGACACCAATGATGGGGCACTATTCCTCCCACTGACAGCAATGATGGGGCACTATTCCTCCCACTGACAGCAATGATGGGGCACTATTCCTCCCACTGATACCGATGATGAGGCACTATTCCTCCCACTGACACCGATGATGGGGCACTATTCCTCCCACTGATACCGATGATGGGGCACTATTCCTCCCACTGATACCAATGACGGGGCACTATTCCTCCCACTGACACCGATGACGGGGCACTATTCCTCACACTGATACCGATGACGAGGCACTATTCCTCCCACTGACACCGATGACGAGGCACTATTCCTCCCACTGACACCAATGACGGGGCACTATTCCTCCCACTGATACCAATGACGGGGCACTATTCCTCCCACTGATACCAATGACGGGGCACTATTCCTCCTCCCACTGATACCAATGACGGGGCACTATTCCTCCCACTGACACCAATGATGGGGCACTATTCCTCCCACTGATACCAATGATGGGGCACTATTCCTCCCACTGATACCAATGATGGGGCACTATTTCTCCCACTGATACCAATGATGAGGCACTATTCCTCCCACTGACACCTATGATGGGGCACTATTCCCCCCACTGACACCAATGATGGGGCACTATTCCTCCCCCCACTGACACCAATGATGGGGCACTATTCCTCCTCCCACTGACACCTATGATGGGGCACTATTCCTCCCACTGATACCGATGATGGGACACTATTCCTCCCACTGATACCGATGATGAGGCACTATTCCTCCCACTGACACCGATGATGAGGCACTATTCCTCCCACTGACACCGATGATGGGGCACTATTCCTCCCACTGACACCGATGACGGAGCACTATTCCTCCCACTGATACCGATGACGGGGCACTATTCCTCACACTGACACCGATGACGGGGCACTATTCCTCACACTGATACCAATGATGAGGCACTATTCCTTCCACTGACACCAATGATGGGTCACTATTCCTCCCACTGACACCAATGATGGGTCACTATTCCTCCCACTGACACCAATGATGGGACACTATTCCCCCCCACTGATACCAATGATGGGGCACTATTCCTCCCACTGACACCAATGATCGGGCACTATTCCTCCCACTGATACCAATGATGGGACACTATTCCTCCCACTGATACCAATGATGGGGCACTATTCCCCCCCACTGACACCAATGATGGGGCACTATTCCTCCCACTGATACCAATGATGAGGCACTATTCCTCCCACTGACACCAATGATGGGACACTATTCCTCACACTGACACCAATGACGGGGCACTATTCCTCCCACTGACACCAATGACGAGGCACTATTCCTCCCACTGACACCAATGACGGGGCACTATTCCTACCACTGATACCAATGACGGGGCACTATTCCTCCCACTGATACCAATGACGGGACACTATTCCTCCCACTGACACCAATGACGGGGCACTATTCCTCCCACTGATACCAATGATGGGGCACTATTCCTCCCACTGACACCAATGACAGGGCACTATTCCTCCCACTGACACCAATGACGGGGCACTATTCCTCCCACTGACACCAATGACGGGGCACTATTCCTCCCACTGACACCAATGAAGGGGGCACTATTCCTCCCACTGACACCGATGATGGAGCACTATTCCTCCCACTGATACCGATGACGGGGCACTATTCCTCCCCCCACTGACACCAAGGATGGGGCACTATTCCTCCCCCCACTGACACCAAGGATGGGGCACTATTCCTCCCCCCACTGACACCAAGGATGGGGCACTATTCCTCCCCCCACTGACACCTATGATGGGGCACTATTCCCCCCACTGACACCAATGATGGGGCACTATTCCCCCCACTGACACCAATGATGGGGCACTATTCCCCCCACTGACACCTATGATGGGGCACTATTCCTCCCCCCACTGACACCAATGATGGGGCACTATTCCTCCCCCCACTGACACCAATGATGGGGCACTATTCCTCCCACTGACAGCAATGATGGGGCACTATTCCTCCCACTGACAGCAATGATGGGGCACTATTCCTCCCACTGATACCGATGATGAGGCACTATTCCTCCCACTGACACCGATGATGGGGCACTATTCCTCCCACTGATACCGATGATGGGGCACTATTCCTCACACTGATACCGATGATGGGGCACTATTCCTCCCACTGATACCGATGATGGGGCACTATTCCTCCCACTGACACCGATGACGGGGCACTATTCCTCACACTGATACCGATGACGAGGCACTATTCCTCCCACTGACACCGATGACGAGGCACTATTCCTCCCACTGACACCAATGACGGGGCACTATTCCTCCCACTGATACCAATGACGGGGCACTATTCCTCCCACTGATACCAATGACGGGGCACTATTCCTCCTCCCACTGATACCAATGACGGGGCACTATTCCTCCCACTGACACCAATGATGGGGCACTATTCCTCCCACTGATACCAATGATGGGGCACTATTCCTCCCACTGATACCAATGATGGGGCACTATTCCTCCCACTGATACCAATGATGAGGCACTATTCCTCCCACTGACACCTATGATGGGGCACTATTCCCCCCACTGACACCAATGATGGGGCACTATTCCTCCCCCCACTGACACCAATGATGGGGCACTATTCCTCCTCCCACTGACACCTATGATGGGGCACTATTCCTCCCACTGATACCGATGATGGGACACTATTCCTCCCACTGATACCGATGATGAGGCACTATTCCTCCCACTGACACCGATGATGAGGCACTATTCCTCCCACTGACACCGATGATGAGGCACTATTCCTCCCACTGACACCGATGATGGAGCACTATTCCTCCCACTGATACCGATGACGGGGCACTATTCCTCACACTGACACCGATGACGGGGCACTATTCCTCACACTGATACCAATGACGAGGCACTATTCCTCCCACTGACACCAATGATGGGTCACTATTCCTCCCACTGACACCAATGATGGGACACTATTCCCCCCCACTGATACCAATGATGGGGCACTATTCCTCCCACTGACACCAATGATCGGGCACTATTCCTCCCACTGATACCAATGATGGGACACTATTCCTCCCACTGATACCAATGATGGGGCACTATTCCCCCCCACTGACACCAATGATGGGGCACTATTCCTCCCACTGATACCAATGATGAGGCACTATTCCTCCCACTGACACCAATGATGGGACACTATTCCTCACACTGACACCAATGATGGGGCACTATTCCTCCCACTGATACCAATGACGGGGCACTATTCCTCCCACTGACACCAATGACGAGGCACTATTCCTCCCACTGACACCAATGACGGGGCACTATTCCTACCACTGATACCAATGACGGGGCACTATTCCTCCCACTGATACCAATGACGGGACACTATTCCTCCCACTGACACCAATGACGGGGCACTATTCCTCCCACTGATACCAATGATGGGGCACTATTCCTCCCACTGACACCAATGACAGGGCACTATTCCTCCCACTGACAGCAATGACGGGGCACTATTCCTCCCACTGACACCAATGACGGGGCACTATTCCTCCCACTGACACCAATGAAGGGGGCACTATTCCTCCCACTGACACCAATGACGGGGCACTATTCCTCCCACTGATACCAATGATGGGGCACTATTCCTCCCAATGACACCAATGACGTGGCACTATTCCTCCTACTGCAAAATTACAGTTATGAAGTAGCAACGAAAATAATTTTATGGTTGGGGGTCACCACAACATGAGGAACTGTATTAAGGGGTCACGGCGCTAGAAAGGTTGAGAACCACTGAACTAGATGGACTTGTGTATTGTTCAACCTGACTAACTATGTAACTATGTATAGTATGTAAATCTTTAGTTTCACAATCCTGTTGCAGCAATTACTAAAACCTTGAGAATATATAGTGTGGTTCCAAAAGACCACACAAACTCTTAATAAGGGAGTTTACTATCTTAGTAAAAATTCTTCAATCCATTAAAAGCCAGATAAGTTTGATTCAGGTTTTAGAAATCTTAACTTAGGGTTATCTTATATGGGAATAGCCTGCTATTACTGCCCACTGGAATAAAATGAGCAGTGGCTTCTATTATTGATGTGCAAGACTTTAGAATTCCACGATGGCATGATTTATTTCACAATATCTAGATTTGTATTTCCACAGCAATCTCAACTTGTTTCCTAAGTATTTTTTGGGCAAAGAATTTAAATGTAATCTATAAAATATTTCCACCACAAGCAAAAACTTTTACTCACCCCTCAGGAGAGGAACTATTTTTAATGCCACCTGCTTGAGGAAACGTTGCAGCAAAGGTGTTTTTACCAGTGACACCCTCCTGTAATATTATGTGACTACTGACAGCAAGTAGGGGCCTGGACATGATTGGGGAGGATTCCTTATTGTCTGGCTGGAGAAAGTCCTAAACCGCCTTATTGACGTTGCACTGATGTGGTCAGTTATTTCATAAAAGGATGAGAAATCCAGCTAGGTGGGTCATAAATGTTGATTGACTGGGCCCTATATCAATTGGTTTTTGACCAGTCTCTGTACAACTTTCTCTGGTAGCCTTGTAACAGCACTGTGAATTTTACAATATCAAAGCTGGTAGCTTTTGCAGGATATAAGTTTTATCCAAAAACCATATGGATTGATAGATGGGATGTTTATGCTTACATATGCCAACTTCACATTCTTGACATCCTTGAGAACATGGTATTTCAAGTATGAACAATGCTTTACCAGTTATATGACATTTGATGAAAATGAATTAAACAGAGATTAAAAGCTATATTGAGAGAATTTGACTAAATTGACTAAATACTGCTGAACAGTAATATTTTCTGCTGAATATGATTCTATTGAAAGTATATTACAGCCCTTTTCGACCAGGGTGCCATTGCACCCTGAGGTGCCTTCTGTGTTCTTAGGGGAAATCTTGAAAAAAGGCCCAACTGCCATAAATATTAATATATTGCCATAAATTATAGTAACAACCTTGGGCCAGCTGCCAGCATCCTAACACCCAAAGAAATCATAGGTTGGTGAGGTGAACATTGAGTGCCCCAGGATGTCCTTGTTTGCCCCTCCCCTGCTCCTCTCTGTCAGCACTGGCATCATATTATGTGATCTAATCAAAAAATGAAGCAGCACGAACCCAACCAAATTGTGAACTAAAGTAAAAATAAATATAAAATTCAATTAAAATAGGCAGCTGCCCCTTTAAGTGAAACAACACCTAACATAAATGTGTAATTAAAAGAAGTAGGCACTCACCAAAATAATGCAATCATGATAATCATACAAAATAACTATGAATCAACATAACATATATAATTTTGTGTCGCAAAATCCCCAAAATTGTCCTAATGTGACAGTCAAAATAGTGACAAATTCTTGCAACTCCAGATTGTGTTCCACTGTGTATGGCTAAAATGGGAACTCACCAGATCAACTCAGCCAACAAAGTAGTTGCTTAGTGTCGGTTCAGGTATATGTGGATTGGATGGTTTGAATCACATCCATTCTGCATGACATAAAAAACACTGCTTCCTATGGTGCCTGTTCAATAGGGCCGGAGCAGATTCAGTGCAGATTCAGTGTGGTTTGAAAAAGAGTCATGCACGATTTCTGAGCAGTGCGGTCCGGTTCAGGTGCGAATTACAGACTATTAACTTCTATGGGAACCGTTTCTAAACTGCATATGTGTGAACAGGATAATCCTGAGAGCTAATCCTGTTCTGAACCTAATGTAAACCTGACATGAACTGGTAAACAACTGCTGTATCAATTAGCTGTGAAACCTGAGCTTCAATCTGCACAGCACATGTGTGAATCAGCTCTTAGTCCCCTGTCACACCGATCTGACTTTGAAATCGTGCGACTTCCAGAAGTCACACAATTTCAGAGTCGGATGTCATTCCGACTTCAGGTGCAACTTGCAAAACATCTGCAGCTTGCAAGACACAGATGTTTATGCAAGTCGCACCTGAAGTAGTGCATGCACTACTTTAGAAATTGGTGCGGCTTTGACCAAGTCAAAATCGCACCAATATGACCACTTTAATTGCAAACAATAGGGTGCGACTTGCCATGCAATTTGAAACTCATATGGCATGGCAAGTAACACTTGGTGTGACCGGGCACCTAGTGTCCACCAACGGGTGTCTCCCAGCAGTCAGCAGGTTCCAACAATCAGCTCCACCTGGCCACTCCTGCTGGGAGGATACGTAAGTTCCACTTCTGCTATGGCACCTTGCGTCAGTGTTTCGGCTGCTTCTGCCTTTTATCCTGTTTGCCGTGTTGCTGCCAGGCTCTGTTGCCATTAACACTTGATCTTGCCCTGCATCCAGTACCTTGTTGCCTTTTGTCCTGTTGCTCCTTTCTTGTTTCCCTCTTCCCATCTGCTCCTTCAAGTTTTCCCTGCCTTGCATACAGTATTTCACACTTGTATATATTTTTATATTTAGTTAGTTGTTAGGTTTCTGCATTTTTGATTTTCATGCGCCCTCATGTTTATTGTTGTTCATGTGTGGCTATTGTTCACTGTAAATAAATGTCACTTTAAAGATATATATATACAGTATACATGGTCTGATCCCATTTTCTGTGTGTAGCTACATACACTATATTGCCAAACGTATTGGGACGCCTGCCTTTACACTCACATGAACTTTAATGGCATCCCAGTCTTAGTCCGTAGGGTTCAATATTGAGTTGGCCTACCCTTTGCAGCTATAACAGCTTCAACTCTTCTAGGAAGACTGTCCACAAGATTTAGGAGTGTGTCTATGGGAATGTTTGACCATTCTTCTAGAAGCACATTTGTGAGGTCAGGCACTGATGTAAGATGAGAAGGCCTGGCTCACAGTCTCCACTCTAATTCATCCCAAAGGCCTTCTATCAGGTTAAGGTCAGGACTCTGTGCAGGCCAGTCAAGTTCCTCCACCCCAAACTCACTGATCCATGTCTTCATGGACCTTCCTTTATGCACTGGTGCGCAGTCAAGTTGGAACAGGAAGGGGCCATTTCCAAACTGTTCCCACAAAGTTGGGAGCATGAAATTGTCCAAAATGTCTTGGTATGCTAATGTCTTAAGAGTTCCCTTCACTGGAACTAAGGGGCCAAGCCCAACCGTGCAATACAACTCCACACCATTATCCCTCATCCACCAAACTTTGCACTTGGCACAATACAGTTAGGCAAGTACCGTTCTCCTGGCAACAGCCAAACCCAGATACATCGATCGTATTACCAGACAGATAAGCGTGATTCGTCACTCAAGAGAACACATTTCCACAGCTCAAAAGTCCAGTTATTGACGTGCTTCACACCACTGCAACTGAAGCTTTGCATTACACTTGGTTATGTAAGGCTTGGATGCAGTTGCTCGGCCATGGAAACCCATTCCGTGAAGCTTTTTATGCACTGTTGTTGTGCTAATCTGAAGGCCAAATGAACTATGAAGGTCTTTAGCTATTGACTCTGCAGACAGTTTGCGACTTCTGCGAACTGTGCGCTTCAGCATGCACTGACCCCGCTCTGTCATTTTATGTGGCTTACCACTTCATGGCTGAATTGCTGTTGTTCCCAGTTGCTTCCACTTTGTTATAATACCACTAACAGTTGACTGTGGAATATTTAGTAGCAAGTAAATTTCACGGATGGACTTACTGCACAGATGGCAACCTATCACAGTATCACGTTTGAATTCACCGAGCTCCTGAGAGCAGCCCATTCTTTCACAAATGTTTGTAGAAGCAGTCTGCATGCCTAGGTGCTTGATTCTATGCAACTGTGGCCATGGAGGTGATTGGAACACCTGCATCCAATGATTTGGAGGGGTGTCCCAATACTTTTGGCAATATAATGTATATCTGGCCATCCCAGCTGCTGATTTCTGACACTGAGGGAGAATTGAATTGATGGAATGCTAGTCAATACCAGTGTGAAATGGTGTATTTGCTTTCTAAGAATAATCACCTCTAATATTCGGCATCCTGTGTGTATGGGTGCTGCATGTAAAACTATTATATTCATTTTTCACATTTTAGGATGGGGTGCTTTGAGAGTGTGCAGAATTTTAAAGGGTGCTATGGCTGAAAAAAGGTTGAGAAGCACTGGTGTATTATTTAATATTCAGTCTGCAGAAGATGGGCAACACAGTGGCTAAATGGTTCCGCCTGGCAGTACTAGAGTCGTTCGGATCCCAACCATGGCACCACCTGCCTGGAGTTTGCATGTTCTCCCTGTGCCTGCGTGGGTTTCTTCTGAGTACTTCAGTTTCCTCCCACACTCCACAGACATGCTGGTAGGTTGATTGGATCCTGTCTAAATTAGCCCTAGTATGTGCATATATGAATGTAATTTAGGAACCTTAGATTGTACACCTCCTGAGGGTTAGGGACTGATGTGAATGTACAATATACAGTATATGTAAAGCGATGGTGCTATAGAAGTACCTGAAATAATAATAATAATAGATGGCATGAACACAGGTGGAATGCACCTAAGTTAAAACGTTCTGGGAGTTCTGGTAGATCATAAGCTTAATAATGGCATGCAATGCCAAGCTGCGGTTTCTAAAGTGAGCAAAATCCTCTCTTGTATTAAAAGAGGTATAGACTCCAGAGAGAGAGATATCATATTACCCCTGTACAAATCATTAGTAACACCTCATCTGGAATATGCAGTTCAGTTTTGCGCACCAATTCACAAAAAGAACATTTGGGAACTGGAGAAAGTGCAGAGAAGGGCAACCAAACTGATAAGAGGCATGGAGGAGATCAGCTACGAGGAAAGATTAGAGGAACTGAATTTATTCTCTCTTGTGAAGAGGAGATTAAGGGGGGATATGATCAACATGTATAGATACTTCAGTGGTTCATTTTGTAAACTCTGTGTAGAGTTATTCACCCTTAGATCATCACAGAGGACAAGGGGGCACTCTTTATATCTGGAGGAAAAGAGATTTAATCTCCAAATAGGGAAAGGTTTCTTCACAGTAAGAGCTGTTAAAATGTGGAATAGACTCCCTCAAGAGTTGGTTCTGGCCAGATCAGTGGATTGCTTTAAAAAAGGCCTGGATTCTTTCTTGGGTACACAGAATATAACTGGATGCTAACATTTATAGGTAAAGTTGATCCAGGGAATATCAGATTGCCTCTTGGAGGATCATGAAGGAATTTTTTCCCCTACAGGAGCAAATTGGATCATGCTTTTGCTGGGGTTTTTTTTTTGCCTTTCTCTGGATCAACTGTGGGTATAGGAGTATAACTTTTTTTTGGTGATCTAGATGGACTTATGTCTTTTTTCAGCCAGACTAACTATGTAACTATGTGTTAGGCTGGCCATAGATTATCCAATTTTCTTGAGATTTTTGGTTTAGATTTACCAAAAACCATATAATAGGAGGTCAAACTTTACAACACTTTCTATTGTATACAATTAGGCAGGCTGTTGCAGTACATAGTTGAAGGTAAATCTAAAGGAAATTGGGCAGAAATTGGACAGAAAATTGTATAGTGTATGGCCAGCCTAACTATTTAACAATGAGTTCATTGTTTGGGAGAGTCAAGCAAAATACATTTTAATCCAAATACCCTGGAGAAAAAGGATGAAGTTTTGTCAGGGGTAATAAAGGAAAAACTAGAGACTGTGAAGTCCAGGTAGATATAAAATAATGTATAATCAAATGATAGTAAAAATTACTTTCATTTCTTCCTTCGCACATCAAAAAGCTATTAAAATGGTTCTAAACCCTGAAGTTTTTTTTATCTTATTTCATTCTCTGCATTAAAGCGAATGCACAGAGCAGCCTGGATCTTCCTCTTCTCAGGTCCCCCACAGGCTCTCTTGCCTCCTCCTTTGTGTCGGGTGCCCCCATAGCAAGCAGCTTGCTATGGGAGTACCCTCTGCTCCATGTCCATTCACACACAGAGCCACGTTTTTTTTCAAAAATTATTTTTATTGAAAAGTTTAAGATAATATACATCATACAAAACAGTGAACTTGAGCCGCTAATCACCAACAGCAGCTAGCAACATAAAACATACAAGAGAAACCATAGAGAAGAACAAATTCCCAATTAAAAACAACAATAGCAAAACAAAAAAAAAAAACCATGCCTGCAGATGTCCAAGAGGTACCCGTAGTAGGATGGGCAAACATATTACAATATAAAAGCACCACAGCATGCTCCACCTCACAGAGTTACATCAAGAGAGCAATTCTCACCATTTTAAAGTGATCCTAATAGGAGAAAATCTTAGTAGTATATTCACTCAATCAGAGACCGTAAGGGAAGATGATACCCACCTGCCCAAAACCTTGCTAAATTTGAGGTGAGCTCCCCATTTAAGATACGTAGCCTTGTAAAAGGGTAATGTTATTAGCCTGCGACTTCCAAGCCCCCATAGTAGGAGCATGCGTTCTTTTCCATGAGAGAACAATCCTTTTCCTAGCATGGAAGAAGAGTAGGGTAAGTAGTGTGCGTATAGATGTAGTAGGGGCCAAATCATCCACCAGACTAAGTAGGCAATGTCTCACAGAAGGGTGAAGCGGTATAGTCGTAAAGTCTTGAATGCACCGGAGAACATCCGACCAGAACCCCTGTATAGCTGGACAATCCCAAAATATGTGCATTAAATCAGCCCCATCCACCAGACAACGCCAACAGGAGGAAGAGACTGATCCAAAGATCTTAGCAATTTTGACTGGGGTCAGATATATACGGTGTAAGTATTTAAAGTGTATTAGTTGGTCACGGGCTAAGACCAGCCTGGTGAAAGGAGCATCTCAAACATCCTCCCAGTCCTCTCTATCCAGGTCAGGGACCACTGCCTCCCACCTAGTCCTACACACCTCCAGGAGTTTACTAGTTTAGTGGAAAAGAGACTTCTATATAGTGGATAAGGAGTTAGATAACTCATTGTCCCACAGTAATGACTCCAGATCCAAGGGGGAAAGGGAAACCCCAGAGGGTACAAATTGCGCTTGATAACCATGCAATGGAGTTAGTGGAAAACTTGCCTATTAGGTAGGTGATACAAGGCCTTTAACTCATCCTATGTTCTCAACTGACCATTATGTATAATGTTTCCTAATGTTTTCTCCCCAAATATTGTCCATACAATAGATTCCTGATATGTATAAAAATGAGATAGATTAGGATTTTTCCATAGGGGAGCATGAGGGGAGGGAGCAAAAGGTCCCCCAAATTCAGGCCAATGCACCACCAACCTAGCCCTTAATACAGATCTCATGGAACCAGTCAAAACATGTGGGGACCTCGGACCTGTATGTACCAGATGGGCCAAGGCCTCATAAGAGCCAACCACAGCTTCCTCTAAGGCAACTGCAGCATCATCACGAGGGCCTGTCAACCATCTATGTGTGAAAACTATTTGATCAGCTACAAAATATTTATAGAAGTTGGGCGCTGCTAGACCACCTTCATTCCAAGGTTGTTGTAGGATCCCAAACCGGAGCCTAGGAACTCCACCTTTCCAGAGGAACTCAGATATTAAACCATGTATAGATTGGAAAATAATATGAGGAATCCACACTGGAGAGCTACTCAGGACATATATCTGAAGTGGAAGAAGTTTCATTTTGATCAAATTTACCTTGCCAATCATCGAGAGAGGGAGATTCCTCCAGGCACCAATCTTTTGTTTGAAATGGGAAAGGATAGAGGACACACTCAACTTTATAAAATCAAGCATAGAATTAGCAATGGTTACCCCTACATATTTTACTTGTGACACCCATTGGAGCAGTGAAGCTGTCCACGGAAGGCTACCCGCATCCCTGACCAAACGGAGAACCTTAGATTTATGCCTAATCACCCTGAGACCAGAAAAAGAAGCTATATAATCTAATGTGGAGAAGGCAGATGACAAGGAGGCCCCGGAGTCTTCCAGTAAAAGCACCACATCGTCAGCAAAAAGGGCAGTTTTTTCTTACAAACTCTCCACCTGTACCCCAAGAAAACCAAAACCTGATTGTGTGGACCCTCTGGGCGCAAACCAATATGAGTATATACGATTAGATTAATTATATGTTAATTAATTATAGATTAATTAGATTAATTATATGATTAGATTATACGATTAATGGCTGTGGCCTTACTGGGCATAAAGCCCGTTTGATTTGGGGACAAGATCAAGGACTCTTCTAAGTCTGGTTGCAAGCATCTTAGTAAGGATCTTGAGATCTATATTTAAGAGGGAAATAGGCCTATAAGAGGCACACTGCAACAAGTCCTTATCACTCTTAGCTGACAAAATGTGCCTCATAAAAGGATTGGGGCAAGGTTTTAGTTAGTAAGAATTCCCCATAAAGGTATAGAAGCCTGGGAGCCAGCTCCTCAGAGTATTTCTTATACCATTCCACAGAATGCCCTTTTGGGCCAGGGGACTTACAATTAAGGAAGGAGTTGATGGCACCGGCCACCTCCTTCTGGGTGAATGGAGCATCCAGCATCACCCTAGCCTCATCTGACAGTAAATGCAAGGGTAAACTGTCCAGAAAGGTCCCCAGCTGGGAGCCCTCATAGGCTGGAATGGGGGAGTATAAGGATTTATAAAAATCAACAAATGCCTGGAGGATACCCTCTCAAGAGGTCTGATGGGACCCGTCCTGGGTTTAAACACACAGTATTATTGTAGGCATGGAAGAATCAGCTGTCAGTAGAGAAAGCAATTTTCCATTTTTATCCCACATCTCAAAAATGTCTTCAGCACTCTTGCATGCCGAACACTGAGTTAGATTACGATAATGTAGTAATAATATCCTCCTCGCCTGCTGAAGAGCTATGAGGGAGTCGGGAGAAGGATGAAGTGCATGTTCTTGGGCACAAGCTAATTCTGCCTCATATAGCGCAATGGTATCTGCATTCTGGTTCACACGAGCAGTCTTAATAGCTGAAATGTATTCTCCCCGTGTAGAGACCTTAAAAGAATCCTAAACCATCTGAGGGGCAGCGGAGTCCACATTGACCGCCCAGAAGGCGGCCAAATGTGCCACCAACAGGGGCTCAACCAAGGACTCCGCCACCCAGCCAGGGTGCAAACCCCAAGCACAAGAGCCCAGAGTGGTAGGCAACTGCAGAACAATTTGTAAAGGTGTGTGATCTGACACTCCCCCAACCAGGTACATGGCTTCAGTAACCCAAGGCAAAAGGGAAGCATTCACAAACGCCATGTCCAATCCAGAGGAGGTACCAAACACATGTGACAGGTAGGAGAATTGTTTAGTACCAGGATGTTTCCACCTACAGACGTCACTAAGCCCAGTGGAGTCAGCCCAAGCCAAAAGGTCTAAGTTAGATGCTCTGGACTAGTTGGAGGTATCCAGAGAGTACAAATAGCAAAGTTAGCGCTCTAGATTAGCAGCTGTAACACTAAAGGTAACCACAATAAACCTTCAAATTGACAATAAAAATATAAAGTGCAACGCTGATAAGTGATCGTAGGTTATAAAATATATTATAGGTGCATCCAGTAAAAGAAATAAATAATAAATAGGTAAAAAAGTTCATACAGCATTAAATGGATAATCCTCTCAGCAGCAGATTTCTAGCAAGCTTGTGACTCGAATGGTAAAATTGCGCACTCACAGGAAGTGCATAGGTAATGCGCATATATGCCTTTCGTGCATAGCACATCATCAGAGGGGAGGCTAACCTGTGATGATGTGCTATGCACGAAAGGCCTAAGGAGGAGCTGACAGAACGTGACGTCATTTCCGCCGGAGCCACGAGGAAGCCCGGCGGCCATCTTTAATAGGATCATAGCTGTTTAACTCTGCATTTACTCTGCAATTACTGTGCAATACTACCCTGTTTTAATCTTGATACTGGCATAAACGTTTTTTTGGATATACTACACTATGGGCACCTGTTTTTTGGCTCCTATGTGGAGCTATTAAACTTGCAGATAACCCCCATTGAATTCAACACCCAGAGGAGGGGAGCCCTGTATCCAGGCTGAGCACCCATCCATCCTTAAGGGGACCTCTGGACCTAGCAGATTTCCTTATTATCCCAAGACTTGATGACCAATCCATAGAAGGAAGCTCACCATATTCCTGACACATTCCGCCTACTTAAGAGATCCTTGGTGGTTATACATATATGCAGATCACCTAACGCACGCAGGATAACGAAAGCTGTGTAAAGGTACAACAAGAACTCTGCTCCACTCTGGAAGAATGGCAAACAAATTAACATTTCATTTTTCCTTTCCTATGACGTCTGATTCCCACAAATATGCTCCTTCTACTGTTCCTTCTCACATTAGTGTTTTCTGTCCTCAAATTGTCCTTACTTTACCCCTCATCTCCACCCCACAGCTTATACATATCACCCTCTCTCCTACCCTCTCCCTTTTACTGCACCCATCACCTCTTTCAAATACTGAACCCACATGCTGACACAAACACCACGGCAGTGAAATATGTGCGCTCATATACATCCCGCTCCCATCTTATCTTACTTTCCTCACCCTCCTTCTCCTAATCTCTGGGAACATTTACCCAAATCCTGGTAATTTTCTAACTGCAAACCCTACATCCGTCCCCCTTCCTCCTCTGGCCACAATCTACTCAGTTTAATTTCTATCCCTCTGCTCCCAAAAACCAGCCCTCCAATCTCATTTGCTCTCTGGAATGCGAGGTCAGTCTGTAACAAGCTTACATCCGTGCATGACCTTTTTATCCACCATTGCTTTGATATACTTGCTATATCTGAAACTTGGCTTCAAGATTCTGACTCATTTTCTCCTGCTGCCTTCTCCCATGGTGGCCTTTACTGGACTCACTCACCCAGACCAAGGGACCCAGGATAGTCTGTTTTCGCAAGTGATTTATTGGCCTCCTGGACCAGAATAACTCTTTTTTGATGACTTCTCTGCCTGGCTACCCTACTTTCCCTCTTCTGAAATACCCACTATTATTCTTGGTCACTTTAACATCCCTGTTAATGTTAACAGCCCAGCTACTGCTCAACTTAACCCCATCTTTTGTCTCAACGCAATGGACACATACTTCCACTCACTCCAATTGTAATAATATTCTTCCATCTCTGCGCTCCTGGGAACCTTACCAACACTCCCTTTCCTCTCTCTGATCACAGTCTCATCACTTTCACAGTGTCCTTGTCCACCTATCCCTCCAAGCAACAATTGATTACTTGTAGAAACCTTCAGCACTTTAACCTTTCACTTCTCTATTCTGCTACTGACCACCTCTATGATGAAATTTCTCCCCTTTCCTGTCCTAACTTGGCCACCTCTGTCTACAACAGTTCACTCTCACATGTACTTGCTCCTCTAACTATATGAAGAATCAGGCCTCGACCGTTAATAATAATAATGAAGATCTCCTGTGCTACTATTACGTGCTAAATTAGGTGAGTGGGAGCTGCTAGCACCTAACCATATACCATGTGGAAATAAAAATGAAACCAAAATTATGCAGCGCTACCCTAATAATAAAATAATACAATATGGCAAAAACAAACAAAGTAACATAGATATTTATATGTGACAAAAAAAATCAGTGGATTGATCCTCTCTGGGATCTCAAGTGAAAAATTGATCACACCTGGTATAAAAAAACAGGAACCAATACCCCCACTATCCAAAATAGGATCATACAAAAAATAAAACACAAATAAGCATGAATCCCTAAATAGGGATCAATAAATTCATGCAAATGATGGTGAAAATGAGAACGTGAACCCCCAACAGGGATCTACAATATCATGCAGATCGTGACAAATAATGGCTAAATTAAGCCAAAAAGTAAATACTGACATAAAATGGATCCCTAAATGTGGGGTCAATTAAATACAATAGTGCCAAAAAACACACATACAAAAAGTATATTTATGAGCAAACACATAAAAAAAAAAAAAAAATAAGTGAACATATAATAGTCCGTAAACATAAAAAAACCCCAAAAAAAACGGAAAATGAAAAAATAAAAAAACTTAAAACAACCAAGTCCAGAAGTTAGAATCTGATTGGTTACGAGTCCTGGAGGGGGCGGTGCCTGTGCATGGCGGCATGGGAGAGCAAGATGTAGGAGCTCTCCGACAGTCTCCGATCCCAACCCCCGCCCCAATGTCCTAGCGGGAAAATCACCTATCCAAGACCTACCTGTGAGAGAGGGGGTCCCGGTTTGGGTGCAGAGGAGAAGCCCCCGAGGGTGGAGAGCAGACCTGGCTGTCGGTTTCCCCTAAGCTGGTCAGCGGTGAGCCTGGAGAGAGTGTCGGGCTGCCAGGGAGATGGAGTGACGCGGCGGGACCACGTGGGAAGCCGCAAGGGAGCGCTGGGAGAAGGAAAAGCCGGCCAGCGTACGGAGGGGAGAGAGAGACGTGGCCTGTTCCCCAGCTTGCTTCCCAGTCTGTTCCTCAGATTCCCCAGAAGGATATCAAATCAGATGCCCTGCTTGATCCCCAGCTATTAAACTATGCTACCCTGAGGAACCCAACGAAGGAAAGGATCCCCAGGAGAGACTGACACCAGCAGCCTTAAGCCGCCTCACAGGAAAAGCAAGAGAGAGGAGGGTGAGTGAGAGCGGCCTGGGCTAGGTATATAATCGCTTGGCATGATATAAAAGAACATTGTGTGAAGCAGAGAAGGGGGATTCCTAGGAGATGTGAAGGTGAAGGTGTGGAAGAGTAAAAGGGGATTAAATGACCCTAGAAATGGAAAATGAAAGTTTAACAGATAATTAAATAGTGGGTCAAATTCGCGCCCCCAGTGTATATTTGAGTACTCCCGGGTATTTATAGAAGAGTCCCTAGGAAGATATGAAGAATAAAAGTGTTAAAGGAAGTGGGTCCAAGGGAGCCCAGACCGGTTCGATTAAAAAGTATACGTCTCAGGGAAGTGTGACCCCAGAAAGATACCCGGGGATAAACGAAAAAAAATGAAATGGAAATTAGTATGGAAAAAAGTCCTAGACTATCCCTAGGAACGGACAACAGTAGTCAACATATGATAGAAAATAAGAAGGGAAGAGAACTGGAAAGGGAACTACAAGTGCCGAATAACAAAGAGATGGCAGAAATGTTTAAAAACTTGGAAAAATCAATAAAGCAAGAAATAGCAATAATACGGAATGATATGGGGCAGTTATTACACAGAGTGGAAGAATCGGAGGAAAAACTTAAAATTCATGCCCAAGATATCTCAGAACTTAAGAAACGGACATTGGAAATCAGGAAAGATCAAAGAAAATTGCTTTATAAAATAGAAGCCCAGGAAAATAAGGATAGAAGGAGTAATCTCAGGATACGAGGCGTCCCAGAGAGTTCACAGGGGGAGGACTTAAAAGGGTTAATGAGTAAAATTTTGAACTCCATAATGGATAGACCTACTTCAGAAATGTTTAATTGGACGGTGCATTTAGAATAGGAAAAGCCCAACAAGGAAAAGAGAGAGAAAGACCGAGAGATATAATTATCCAATTTCATAGGCCGAGTGATAAAGAAGAAATTTGGAAGAAAACTAAAGGAAGAATAAATATTAAGTATGAAGAAATAAATATCCAAATTTTTGCGGACTTAGCACCAGAGACATTATGGAGAAAGAGATCTTTAAAACCCCTGGTGGATCTGATGAGAAAACAGAATGTGCAATATAGATGGGGAGCCCAGGCGAGTTTAATTGGATGGAAAAACGGACTCACGGCTATCCTGAGATTTCCTGAGGACTTGAGAGACTTCTGTGATAGACTTGATTTACAGAGAATAAGGTTACCAGGGTGGGAAGAAGAAGGAGATATAGGGGCTAAGGGGAGAGAGGATAGGCAATTAGTAGGAGGGAGAGGATAGAGAGGGGAATGGTTGAAAGGAGAGGGGGGTGGGGGGCTCCTTTTTTTTTCTCTCCCTCTCTCTCTTTCTTTATTTTACCTCCCCCTCTCTCCAGGATTTTTATGTTTAAAATACTGTTTTCACACCCAACGGTGGGTAAGAAGATATCAAAACAGATAGATAAGGAGTCAGGGGGGGTTGGGAAAAGGAGAGCCATGTATGGACAGAGTTCAACCCCCAGGTAGTAAATTAAAGGTGGGTATCGGCCCACAAATGATTAGTAGGCAAATTGTAAGCCTAAAAAGAGTGGGGATGAAGGGGGGAGTGTTTAGTTGGGTGGGGGGAGAGGGTTGGAGAGAGAAAGGAGGGAGGGGGGTTGGGAAAGGGAGGGAGGTATTTGGGGGGCGGAGGGGGTTATTGGGAGAGGGGTGGGGGGAAAAAGTTAGAAAAAACAGGAGGGGGACAGTAACACTCTGCGGGATAAGAGAAACAAGAAAGAGGAAGGGAAGGAGGAAGAAGGAGTCAAAAGGAGTGGGGTAAGATGGAAGAAATCCAATTTATAACCTATAATGTAAAGGGGTTGTGTTGCCCTGGGAAGAGATTAAGGCTATTTAAAGAATTTCAACATAGAACATCTTCGGTGGTATTTTTGCAGGAAACACACTTAGAAATGGAGTCAAAGGTTAGGCTGAAGACTAGATATTTCCGACATGGTATTATGCGGACTCACCAATTAAAAGAGCAAAAGGGGTTGCTATAGGTTTTGCAAAGAATATAAGGTTTGAGGTGGAGAAGAGAATAACGGATCCGGAGATAAGGTTTTTGTTTTTGAGAGGTAAACTACAGGGAATTGAGTGTACAATAGCTAGCATATATTGTCCAAATAAGAAGCCGGAAATATTTTTGAGAGTAGTATTGAAGAGATTGATGGACTTCAAAAGGGGTTGTATGATAATAGCTGGAGACTTTAACGTCTGTATGGACCCGTGGATGGATACTACTTCCTGTGTGAGGAGGGAGGAGAGCAGGTCCTTAAGACTATTAAAGAAATTGATGCATGAGTGTCAATTAGTGGATATATGGAGAATTAGGAATATGAAAGATAGAGACTATACCTTTTTTTCACATGTACATGAGACTTATTCTAGATTGGATTATATATTGGTAGAACATCGATTTATAGAGTCTGTAGTAGAAGTAAAAATTGGAGGAAGTACTCTGTCAGATCATGCCCCCCTTGAAATGAAGTCAAGATGGGGTAGAGAGGAGAGAGAAGGCTATGTCTGGCGGATGAATGAGGCACTCCTTATGGATGAAGAGATCGATCGAAAGATCGAGAGGGAAATTAAATGGTTTTTTGAGGAGAATGAAACAGAGGATGTGTCGGTTGCAACAGTATGGGAGGCCCACAAAGCCTACATTAGAGGACTATTCATTGCAATAGGGGCAAAAAAGGAAAAAGAACGGAGAGAAAAGATTAATAGATTGCTAAATGAAATATATGATCTTGAACAGGCTCATAAAAGGGAAAGATCTAAAGAAATAATCCAGAAAATAATAAAGAAGAAAGAAAAACTAGAGAATGTAATGGAGGAGGAAAAAAGAAGAGTCTTTAATAAAGTAATAAGTGAAAGGTATAGATGGGGAGATAGGCCGGGAAAGTACTTAATGAGAACTTTAAGGAAAAAGAAAAATAAGAATTATATAGAGAAAATAAGAAATCCCAAGGGTGAATTTGTACACTCAACTAAAGACATCGCTAGAGTATTTAAAGATTACTATAATGAGTTATATAATATTACACCCCAGAATATATTAAATAAAACTGAAACAGTAAATAGAGAAAAAAGAAGGACATACTTAAAGGAGGCAGGTCTACTGAAATTAAGTGAAATACAATTGAACTTTCTAGAAGCAGAAATCACATTAGAGGAAATAAAAATAGCGTTAAAAGGTACTGCGGTGGGGAAAAGCCCAGGTCCAGATGGGTACACGGTAAAATATTATAAAAAATATAAAGAGCTACTAATACCCAAGTTGAAGATATATATGAACGCTCTGGGAAATGGGATGGAGATAAGGGGAGAATCCTTACAGGCTAATATAGTTTTAATTCAGAAGGAAGATAAAGACCCCTCGCAGTGTGCGAGTTATAGACCAATAGCGCTGTTGAATGTAGATACTAAACTATATGCAAAGGTTTTAGCAAATAGACTGAAAGATCTGATGCCGGAGTGGATACATAGAGATCAGGTGGGGTTTGTCCCAGGGAGAGAGGGTAGAGACAACGGCTTGAGATCACTGTTGCTCATACAGGAAGGTAAAAAAAGGAAAACCCCAATGATACTGATGTCGATTGACGCTGAGAAAGCATTTGATAGAGTAAGTTGGGGTTTCATGATGGAAACCTTGGAAGTGTTGGGGATGGGAGACAGAATGAGAAAGTGGATTGGAGGGCTATACAGAGGGCCTACTGCCGCCATCATGGTAAATGGAGGAAGCTTTTTGAGATGTCAAATGGTACAAGACAGGGATGTCCATTATCCCCACTGTTGTATGTTTTATCATTGGAGCCATTATTGTCCACGATTAGGAAGAACATTAGATATAAAAGGAATAAGGATAGGAGATAGAGAACATAAGAAGGCGGCTTATGCGGATGATTTGATGTTCTATGTTGGAAATCCTAGAACGTCACTCCCAAACTTAATGAAAATACTAAAAGAATATGGGGAACTATCAAATTTAAAAATTAATCCGACAAAAACCGAAATCTTAAATATAAATCATAAAAATAGTGAAAAAGAAAAAATACAAGATGAATTCCCTTTTGTTTGGAGAGATAAAGAATTAAAATATCTGGGGATAAAACTATCAGCTTCAACTAAAAACCTGTATAAAGCTAACTATATTTCACTACTAAACAAGCTTAAGGAGGAGTTGAAGAGAGTGGGAGCTGGAAACCCGTCTTGGATAGGTCGTATAAACCTGATAAAGATGGTAATTGTGCCCAAAGTATTATATAAATTTCAAATGATTCCAATTAAACTTCCAGAGGCATATTTTAAAGAACTTAAAAAAATGATAATAAAATATGTATGGAGAAATAAAAAGCCTAGAATACGCTATGAAATGCTGACTAGAAGTAAAGAAAGAGGTGGATTGGGTGTACCAGACTTTAAGAGATACTATAAGGCGGTGATAATTGCGAGAATTTTTGATTGGACTCATAATCCTGAGAAAAGTTGGGTCAAAATCAAAAATACACTGAGTGGAACAAATTTAAGTAAGATTATATGGGTACCAGCACAATATAGGGGATTAGAGGATAGCACAAGTATGTATACTTTTAATGTTTTAAGAGTGTGGGAAATGTTACACAGACAAAAGGGATGGGTTTTTAATTCATAGTTAATGCCACTAAGGAAAACAAAATATTTCACCCCTGGACAGGAAAACATCGCAGGGAAATGGATCATAAAACAAGAGGCGCAATTGAGAGATATAATGGTTGGGGACAAACTAATAACTATTTATAAAAAAAAAAACAACCAAGTCCAAATAGGTGCATATACACCAAAAACTTTGCAATTACTCCTAAGTGCAGGTGATATTGTGGATGTGCATCACCACCGATGGAAATAGTACGTATGTGGCTAAAATGCCCCCTCACCTCTTTGATGCGACACTCAAAGGGCCAAAATGCTTTTGTCATTTGAAGCCAGGACTCTTCACTGGTAATGGGCACCTGGTTAGGTAGATGATATCCCCCTGACTAGGAACAGCCAGGTCCCCTCCAGTATAAAGCAGCCAGCCACCAACTCACAGATAGGATAAAGATAAAAAGAAACCTCCCATAGTGTAAATCCGTTTTAATAGGGACTCCCAAATCACAGCACAGCCAAATGCCCACTTACATTTAGTAAGATTATAACAAGCTTTTCAAAAGACCTCATGCTAAAGGTGTACTTGCATGGGAACTCATTGGGGGCAGCGAGATGGCGTCCGCGCCGGAAGTACCTCACCACACTCGCGTCCGTTACAACCCTGGCAAACTGACAACACCAGAAATCTCAAAAGATGTTAGCATACTCTTGGACGACTGTGACCAGTGTAAAACCAAATCCTTGCAGGACTTCACCCTATATAAATTTGCCCTCCCTTCATGCTGCCAAAAAACTTACTTTGTCTCTTTTATTAATACCTTGTCATCCAGTCCTCTTCGGCTCTTCGCTACTTTTAACTCTCTGCTTTGTCCCACAATTCCTTTATCCACTAACTCACTCACTGCCCAAGAGATTGCCAATCACTTCAAAGTCAAGACTGATGTAATACATGAGGACACATCCACTATACAGATATCTTCCCACACTTAACATACCTTGTCCAACAGCACAGCCAATACTTTCCTCTTTTGACTACTGAAAAGGTTACCTAACTGTTCTCAGATGCCCAGCTAACCAATTGGCCCCTGGATTCTGTTCCCTCACAACTACTACGGTCACCCTCTTTTTCTATCCTATGCTCTCTCACTCACATCTTCAATCTCTCCCTCACTACTGGCAGCTCCCCCTTAAAGCATGCACAGATTACTCCCATACTTAAAAAGCCCTCACTGAACCCTACCAATCTGAAATACTTAAGACCTATCTCCTTGCTCCCATTCACCTCTAAACTTCTAGATCACTTAGTCTACAAGTGTCTTAGCTCCTACCTCACTGAAAACAACCTTCTTGATCCCCTACAGTCTGGCTTTTGCTCGCAGCACTGCACACAAACTGCCCTACTAAAACTCACTAACGATTTACTAACTGCTAAAACCAATGGCCACTACTCCATATTCTTACTACTAGACCTCTCTGCAGCCTTTGATACTGTTGACCACCTGTTAATTCTCAATAAACTCCACTGCTTTGGTCTCCGAGATTCAGCTCTATCCTGGTTCTCCTCCAACCTGTCACAGTGCTCCTTCAGTGTTTTTTATAACTCTGTCTCCTCCTCTCCACTTTCGCTTTCTGTAGGGGTCCCCGAAGGCTCTGTTCTTGGACCCCCTTCTCTTCTCTGAACTAATAATGAATAGGTAGGCACTGTGCATAAAAAGAACAAGAGTTCACCCAAGTGAACCCAATATAATTGCTGGATATTGGTTATCTGTGGGTGGACAATCCATTGCTGAACTATTCATCAAACAATATAATCAATAACCATATATTAATCCTATTTCCATAAAAGGTGCTTCCACCACGTGCTAAATAAACATAAAGTGCAACAGTCCTTTGAAAGGCTCAATAATGGTGACAAGAAGATCCGTGTATCCACACCTCGGTGCAAAGACAAACAAATGGCTCACTCACCAGACCTATATGACCCCATTCAAGTGGTCATATATCGCATTGTGTTTTATAAGCCAAGACATTCTCTTAAGGTTTTTCCAAAAATGGTCTCCATCATCCACACTTCATAGTTGTATAGCCAAAAAGACTGATGAAAAATTGCCAATAGATTGACCAAAAGATGAATAAAGGGATTATGACAGGTGATCCTTGCTAGTTATGCCATACAACTCATTATCAGGTTATGCAACTCACAGAGCCAAGGATGTCTGTCCTGATCATTTAATGGGATCCCTTTTCCCATCTTCAGTTTATTGCTTTGTGGATGGTAATCATCTGCATCATCGAATTTCCACCCTAGCTTATTTGCCAACTGGGATCCCACTTCAGTTCACTATCATTGCCCTCATGCTCAGTCTGCTCTGCAGCCCGGAAGCTTGCTGGACTCTAGATCATGTCTGGATTTCCCTTATTAGATTGTAAGCTCTTATGAGTAGGGCCCTCTTGATCCTCTTGTTTTGATTGTATTGTAGCTGCACTGTCTCCCTTTATACTGTAAAGTGATGCTCAAACTGTTGGCGCTATATAAGTCCTGTATAATAATAATTCATCCAGCAGATAAGGGGGTGGTTTAGTCATCATGAACAAATAAGATTATGAGGAGGAAAAGAGAAAATTATTGAACGTGCAAGGCAGATATAGAAAGTTATAAAACAGCCCCAAAATAACAATAATAATAATGAGAAAAGGTTAAAAAAAGTTAGTTAAAAAAGCTAGGGATAGAGGTATTTTGAATAAAAAGGAGGCAAGATATTTGGTCCCAGAGGTGGCAAGAACCCCTGTGATCTATTATGTTCCTAAAGTACATAAAAATAAAAAACCTCCAAGAAGACCGATAATAAATGGTTTTCCAGGTTGGGAGAATACATTGATACATTTTTACAGCCATTAGTGGCTAATAGGAGGTCATATCTAAAGGATAGTAAACAACGAATTTCAATGTTGGAAAATTTGGAGGACATGGAGCAATGTCTTTTAGTGACCATTGACGTGAATTCACTGTACACGAACATAGTTCAGAAGGTTGGATTGGATTGCATAAATGGGCTCTACATGGGCAAACAGATCTAAAACAGGAGACAATAAAATGTATCCTTGAGAGCCTTGAGATGGCTATGAAGAGTAACAAAGGAGATTACTACAGTATGTGCAAACCAGTGGGGTAACCATGGGAGCAAAGTATGCTCCTGGTGTTGCTAACCTCTTTATGAATAAATGGGAGGAGAAAGAGATATATGCAAGAAGTCGACCAGAATTGAAGTGTTACAAGCGATATATAAACAATGTAATAATCATATGGGAACGAGGAATCATTAGCACAATTCTTCATAGAAAACAAATCAGAACAGATAACACATCTCCTTTACTGGAGTTTGAAGTTATCAGAATAAAAACTACCTGGATTTGGAATGTTTTAAAAAAGGGGACTTACTGTGCACCAAGTAACCACATCCAGCTGCCATCACCGCAATAGAATATTATTTTTACACAGGATTTATATAGCGCCAACAGTTTGCTCAGCGCTTTACAATATAACGGGAGACAATACAGTAACAATACAGTTCAATACAAGAGGGATTTGAGGGCCCTGCTCCTTGGAGCTTACAATCTAGGAGGGAGGGGCTAGTGGTACAAAAGGTAGTAACTGTGGGGGATGGACTGGTTGGAAAAGTAGAAGATTCCAGTATTAGCTGAGGGCAGGATAGGTTTCCCTGAAGAGAGAGGTTTTCAGAGATCGCCTAAAAGTGAGCAGAGTAGGCGATAGTCTGATAAATTGGGGTAGAGAGTTCCAGAGGATGGGGAAGCTCTGGAGAAGTCCTGGAGATGAGCATGGGAGGAGGAGACAAGGCAGCTAGAGAGTAGGAGGTCTTGCGAGGAGTGGAGAGTACGGTTTGGGTGATATTTAGAGACAAGATCAGTGATGTAATTTGGGGCAGAGTTATAAATGGCTTTATACGTTATTGTTAATGTTTTGAATTTTATCCATTGGGCAACGGGAAGCCAGTGGAGGGATTGTCAGAAGGGGTGGCAGATACAGAACGGTTAGTAAGGTGGATGAGTCTGGCAGTAGCATTCATGACAGACTGAAGAAGGGATAGCCTGCGATGAGTTAGGGCAATGAGGAGGGAGTTACAATAGTCAAGGCGAGATATAACCAGGGAGTGAATAAGTTGCTTAGTGGTTTCCGTGGTTTGGAACGGGTGTATCTTGGAGATGTTGTGGAGGTGAAGTCTACAAGATTTGGACAGTGATTGGATTTGGGGCTGAAAGGACAGATGGGAGTCTAGGATTACACCTAGTACCCTGGCATGAGGGGAGAGACTGATGATTGTGTTATTGGTCTTGATGGAGAAGTCAGGGGAGGGGGCACGGGCTGGGGGGAATACTAAGAGCTCAGTTTTGGAAAGATTGAGTTTGAAGAAGTGGAGTGACATCCATGCTGATATGTCACTTAGTAGGTTAGTAATAAATAACACACTGAAAGGGCATTTAATGAGGATCTGAAGAAATTGTAAGTTAATAGAGGATTATGATGAACACCCACAGTTGATCCAGAGGAAGGCAAAATAACCAGCAAAGCATGATCCAATTTGCTCCTGCAGGGGAAAACATTCCTTCCTGATCCCCCGAGAGGCAATCGGATATTTCTTGGATCAACTTTACCTATAAATCTTAGAAACCAGTTAAATTCTGTGTTTCCAAGAAAGAATCCAGGCCTTTTTTAAAGCAATCCACTGAGCTGGCCAGAACTAACTCTTGAGGGAGTCTATTCCACATTTTCAGAGCTCTTACTATGAAGAAACCTTTCCGTATTTGGAGATTAAATTTATTTTCCTCCAGACTTAAAGAGTGCCCCCTTGTCCTCTGTGGTGACCTCAAGGTGAATAACTCTATACCGAGTTCACAATATGAACCACTGATGTATTAATACATGTTGATCATATCCCGCTTAATCTCCGCAAGAGAGAATATATTCAGTTCCTCTAATCTTCCTTCATAGCTGAGCTCCTCTATGCCTCTTATCAGTTTGGTTGCCCTTCTCTGTACTTTCTCCAGTTCCCCAATGTTCTTTTTGTGAATTGGTGCCCAAAATTAAACTGCATATTCCAGATGAGGTGTTACTAATAATTTGTACAGGGGTAAAATGATATCTCTCCCTCTGGAGTCTATACCTCTTTTAATACAAGAGAAACATAAAGAGGGGACATTTGTTGGAAGAACAAAATCAGAGAAAGCGTGGAGATAAGAACAATTTTGATGTGGCATTTTGTCACGGGAATTAACAGATGATATAAAACATTGGAGAAGATCATAGAGGCACTGGCCTATTCTGAAATGTCATAGCACATTGGCAAAAATATTACCAAATCAATCAAAAATGTATTGACAAGAAGGTCCCAAATCTTAGAAGGCGTGTATAATGTAATAGATCCCCCTAAACATAACCATAGGGATCCTCTAAATGTAAAAAATGTCTGTCACGTAGGACAAGCCAACAACAACCAAAAAGATTACAACAATTTCAATCCACAGTCACAAAAAGCAATATAAAATAGACAAATTCATAACTTGCTCCAGTACCCATGTGACGTATGTAATTGAATGCCTGTGTCAGCTCCAATATGTTGGGAGAACCACCAAAAAACTCTCCTCTAGAACAAGGGAACATATCACTATTATAAAAAAGGCTTTAAAAAGCATACCTTTTCCAGGACACTTTAGAGAGGTTCACCATTGTGACCCTAGGGGTTTCATTTTCAATGGCATAGATAGGATAGTCCAATACTGGAGAGGTAGCAATATGAAAATACAGGTCTCCCAAAATTAAACAAAGTGGATAATATGGATTGCAATCTATGACTCTTGGAGGACTCAATATAGATGTTGACCTCAATTGTTTTATTTCCAACTATTATTGGTCCCATTTCCTGGTTTCTAATTTCGTACTTTACATATGCATGTTATTTTCATTTTATTACAATTTTAAAATAATTACAAAATATATTATTTACACATGTGCCAATTTTACATCTAATATTTCTATTTGTACATACAAGCATGCTATTTACTTAATCAGGGCTCGCAGATAATGGCGGCAGTATATCTATAATAGAAGTTTACATGGGTTGGAATGAGAACGGTACCATGAGGACTTTTAGAAAATGGTGGCTGTCCGTAGTATTGGGAGGTTGCTAGGTTTCGGTCTTGCATATAAGGAAGGAAGATGGATGTACCGTAAGTAAGTAAAATGGCACCTCTCCTGATGACACCATGATAACGAAATATGTTGCTAACTACATCACTTCTGGTTTTCCGTATATTGGCGGTGGAAGTAATGTTCTAGTTTCACTTACAAGATTTAAAACCAATAGGCAAGTTAAGGATGGAAGTACAATACTTTGTTGTTTACTACTTTTAATATACGTTATAACACTATGGAAGCTTCCCTCTCTTGATGTTGCATGAAATGGTCCATGTGGAGAAGGAGCGGAAGATCCAATGATTGGAAGAATATTTCACCAGCAGAATATCACATACTAGGGATTGAGGATTAATCTGAACGCTTCTTGACCTGCTTCTTGGTCAATATATTGTGGTGAGTGCTGTTGATAAGAGGGAGCACAAGTGGAAGCATTCATTGGATCACAACAATGTGTAGGAAAGGAGCATGGATCACTGAAGCACGAAGATCACCAGAGACTGTATTGCACTTTTTTTTGAGAGGGAATGGGCTTTGTAGTTCCAGGGGATTAGCAGTTAATTTAAGTTTATTTGTATTATTTTGCTGACCATAAGTGAGCACAGCAAAGCCACACATGTAAAAGGAATCAGGGAAGGAAAAGCACTGCAGCAAAGAGGTAAGAATACACAAGCAGGGACTGCAGGCTAACTTGTGACACCAGTGCTTACCCGATAAATGCCTTCTTCAATGGCTGCCTCTACCATAGCCCTTTCCAGTTCCTCCTCTGGGGTCAGATCTCCAGAAATGGCACGGTGTAGTTCACCCTCCCCTTCCTCTTCTTCTATTGTACGTAAACCAGCCTGCAGCAGATTACATAAAGAGGCAGAGACAGTTAATTAATAGAAGTAAAATTACAAAGCAATTTATCAACAACCATTCAACCCCCAACATTACATAATATAGAGCAAGTAAGTACCTGAATCTCCACATTATTTGCACTTTTTTTAGGCCTATATCCATAATACTCTTCCTGGCGCTTCTTGAACTTTCGGAAATGTTCTTGTATCAGGAAGATGGCATAAAACTTACCAACGGTCACCTCATCATCTATAGAAAAGAGCAATGGATAATATCTGATAGCAAGGTACAGATTTTAAAAATGGGAAAAAATAAATTACATGCTCTCGGGAACTAATTGAACTAGCTCATTTTATCAGCACACTTACCTCCAATTGGTGGAATAACCTGGTCCAGTAGCTTCATGCTGGTCCTTTTCCAAATCTTCTTTATAATCATTCGAAGCTCTTCATTACTCTGTTCAAAGTTACCTAAACATATACAATATAAGGCTATTAAACACTGTGGAGCATTTAGAAACTAGCATATCTCTTAGTGTCGTGTGATCTATTACAAGCAAGCAAATTAAAAAGGAAGTTCATAAAGAATTGATATTTTAGTATTGGGTGAATTAAGAGGGGCTGAATAAACCATCTGGCTGTTATGCTCTGGCAGCTGTAGTGATAAGAAGTCTGCCTTTGTATTTCGAGGTCTAGTTACTTGTGAGTGAGGTCTCTCTCTATAGAGCCAAAGTTAGGTTTTGTGCTTTCTACTTTTGGATTATCTCACTGTTTTATGCTATGGAGAATGCACCAATTAGAGCGAGACTTGTTTGTTTTTTTTCAAATGGCCGTGGCAGAACTGGGTTTTTTAAAGGGCATAATTTGCATAGTTGCCAGTTTCTCTTCATTATCAAGACCAGTCTCTGGTTTTAAAGTTTTCCCTCAATGGTTTTGGGAAATGACCAGCTTTACGAAAACAATCTCTGTCTTTAGCATTAGCATTAGCATTTCCAGGGCAGCTTTTATTATGCCAATAAAAGTAATAATATTGCAAAATAAGTCATAATTGGATATACAGTAGGGAAAATAATTATTTGATCCCCTGAAGATTTTGTAAGTTTGCCCACTTACAAAGAAATGAAGGGTCTATAATTTTTATTATAGGTGTATTTTAAATGATAGAGACAGAATATCAACCAAAAATCCAGAAAAAACACATGATACAAATGTTATAAATTGAGCTGCAGTTCAGTGACTAAAATAAGTATTTGATCCCCTACCAATCAAAAATATTTCTGGCTCCCACAGACTGGCTATGTGTTCATGTGATACAGAAATTAGTCCTGTCAAGGTGCTCCTAACGACAACTTGTTATGTGTATAAAAGACACCTGTCCACAGGATCTCTTTCTTGGGCACCACCATGGGCAAAACCAAAGAGCTGTCAAAGGAAGTCAGGGACAAGACTGTAGACCTGCACAAGGCTGAAATGGGCTACAAGACCATCAGCAAGAAGCATGGTGAGAAGGAGACAACTGTTGGAGCAATTCACAAATGGAAGAAATACAAAATAACCATCAATCTCCCTCGGTCTGGAGCTCCATGCAAGATTACATTTCATGGGGTAAGGATGATCATGAGAACTACATGGGAGGAGCTTGTGAATGATCTCAAGGCAGTTTGGACGACAGTCACCAAACAAACCATTGGTAACACAATACCACCACCATGCATTGAAATCCTGCAGCGCCCACAAGGTCCCCCTCCTCATGTGTACAAGCCCATCTGAAGTTTGCCGATGAACATCTAAATGATTCAGAGCAGGATTCGGAGAAAGCGCTGAGGTCTGATGAGACCAAAATTGAACTCTTTGGCATTAACTCGACTAACTGTGTTTGGAGGAAGAAAAATGCTGACTATGACCCTAGAACACCATCCCTACAGTCAAGCAAGGAGGTGGAAACATTATGCTTTGGGGCTGTTTCTCTGCTACAGGCACAAGCCAACTTTGCTGCATTGAAGGGCCAATGGATGGGGCCATGTATTGTAAAATCTTGAATTAGAACCTTCTTCCCTCAGCCAGAACACTGAAGATGGGTCGTGGATGGGTCTTCCAGCATGACAATGACCCAAAACATACTGCCAAGGCAACAAAGGAGTGGCTCAAGAAGAGGCACATTAAGGTCATGGAGTGGCCTAGACAGTCTCCAGACCTTAATCCTACAGAAAATTTATGAAGGGAGCTGAAACTTCAAGTTGCCAAGCGACAGCCAAGAAACCTTAAGTATTTAGAGACGAACTGTAAAGAAGAGTGGACCAAAATTCCTCCTGAGATATGTGCAAACCTGGTAAACAACTACAAGAAACAAGGGTTTCTCCACCAAGTACTAAGTCATGTTTTGCTTGGGAATCAAATACTTATTTTACTCACTGAACTGCAATTTATAACATTTGTATTGTGTTTTTTTCTGGATTTTTGGTTGATATTCTGTCTCTATCATTTAAAATACATCTACAATAAAAATTATAAACCCTTAATTTCTTTGTAAGTGGGCAAACTTACAAAATCAGCAGGGCATCAAATAATTATTTTCCCCACTATGTCAAGTTTAGTAGTGCTCAAAAGAGAACCATGGATGTAATATATCAAACAGCAGTAATAAATCCCACACTTTAGGCTTCATTTCATGTGGCGTTATCAGCTATTTTAGAGGGCCCAGCTGTACCACATACAACAAATGTTAGATGTCATTTAAAAAACTACAGTATCAGCTGCTACAGTGTTTAATATTAACAGCTGATTCACAAGAGAGGTTTCAAGCATTAATACTGCGTGAAAAGTAAATTAATATATATACAGTGCATCCAGAAAGTATTAAGCGCTTAACGTTTGCCACATTTTGTTATGTTACAGCCTTATTCTAAAATAGATTAAATTTATTTTTTTTCTCAACAATCTACAAACAATATCCCATAATGACAATGTGAAAGAAGTTTGTTTTGAAATATTTGCAATTTATTAAAAAAAAAAAAAAAAAAAAATACACATGTACATAAGTATTTACAGCCTTTGCCATGACACTCAAAATTGAGCTCTGGTGCATCCTATTCCCACTGATCATCCTTGAGATGTTTCCACAACTTGATTGGAGTCCACACGTGGGAAATTCAGTTGATTGGACATGATTAGGAAAGGCATAAACCTGTCTATATAAGGTCCCACAGTTAAGAGTGCATGTCAGAGCACAAACCAAGCCATGAAGTCCAAGGAATTGTCCATAGACCTCCGAGACAGGATTGTATTAAGGCACAGATCTGGAGAAGGGTACAGAAAAATTTCTGCAGCATTGAAGGTCCCAATGAGCACAGTGGCCTCCATCATCCGTAAATGGAAGAAGTTTGGAACCACCAGGAATCTTCCTAGAGCGAGTTGCCTGGACAAAATGAGCAATGGAGGGAGAAGGGCCTTAGCCAGGGAGGTAACCAAGCACCCAATGGTCACTCTGAAAGAGCTCCAGTGTTTCTCTGTGGGAGAGAGGAGAACTTTCCAGAAGAACAACCATCTCTGGCCTGTATTGTAGAGTGGCCAGATGGAAGCCACTCCTCAGTAAAAGGCAAATGGCAGCAAGCCTGGAGATTGCCAAAAGGCATCTCAGGGACTCTCAGACCATGAGAAAGAAACTCTCTGGTCTGATGAAACAAAGATTGAACTCTTTGGCCTGAATGCCAAGCGTCATGTCTGGGGGAAACAAGGCACCGCTCATCACTTGGCCAATACCATCCCTACAGTGAAGAATGGTGGTGGCAGCATCACGCTGTGGGAATGTTTTTCAATGGCAGGAACTGGGAGACTAGTCAGGATCGAAGGAAAGATTAATGCAGCAATGTACAGAGATATCCTTGATGAAAACCTGTTCCAGAGTGCTCTGGACCTTAGACTGGGGCAATGGTTCATCTTTCAACAGGACAATGACCCTAAGCACACAGTTCACAAAGCAAAGGAGTGGCTATGTGCCAACTCTTATATGAATGGACTTGTGAGCCACTGGAATAAAGAATCCGTGTATTAGGTCACTGGAATCCTTGCCCACCCTCATAAGATGTGTACTATATATAAGAACAATTAATAATTACCGTGCTCTAATACTACCGTGCCAATACTATATGCTTAAAAATATAACTGATTATTAATATATACTGTGAAAATATCAACTTATAAACTGCATTACCAAAATTAATCAAATTATATTCCCACAGTGTTTTACCAAAAAGTAAATATAAATAAAAAATGTGTGAATAAATCCAATTGTGATAATTTTACAATATAAATATCTCATTAAAAATATATAAATAAATTCATAAAGTCCAATGTGCAAATTGTGCAAAACAAAAAATAATTGTATATATATATATATAAAAGAATTAATTGATATTAGAGCGCGGTAATTATTAATTGTTCTTATATATGGCCCAACTCTGTGAGTGTCCTGGAGTGGCCCAGCCAGAGCCCAGACTTGAACCCAATTGAACATCTCTGGAGAGCTCTGAAAATGGCTGTGCACCAACGCTCCCCATGCAACCTGATGGAGCTTGAGAGGTACTGCAAAGAAGAATGGGAGAAATTGCCCAAAAATAGGTGTGCCAAACTTGTAGCATCATACTCAAAAAAATTTGAAGCTGTAATTGGTGCTAAAGGTGCTTCAACAAAATATTGAGCAAAGGCTGTGAATACTTATGTACATGTGTTTTTTCTCATTTTTAATTTTTAATAAATTGCAAAGATTTCATAACAAACATCTTTCACATTGTCATTATGGGGTATTGTTTGTAGAATGTTGAGGAAAAAAAAAAATTTAATCCATTCTGGAATAAGGCTGTAACATAACAAAATGTGGCAAAAGGTAAGCACTGTGAATACTTTCTGGATGCACTGTAAATAATATTTATCTAATTTCAATAATTTTTATTGAAGAGTTTCAATAACATAACAGTATGACAGTATTTGGTTCAGTAAAAAGTGTATTCATACAGTATACCTTTGGTAAGAATTCACCCCACCATTTGGCTGGGGTTAGAGTTAGGGTTGAGGCATAAACATCAGAGGTAGACTTGGATTTAAACTGAACCGTGTTGAGGTTTAGGAAATGATAAGGGGGTATTAAACAAGGGGGGGGGGGGTAATGAGGGTAGGGGAAGGGGGGGGGGTAAATATGATGGGGTGGGGAAGGAGTACCAGTCTGTGAAGTATTCATTAATAGGGAAATTGAATTTGGTTTGGAGATTGAAATGAGTGTAGGGTGTGGTCTTTATAGAGGTCTGTTATTTTATGTATGTTTCGTTTTTCCCATTGAGATAGGTCCAGAGAGGGTGTAATGGAGTGTAGTATGTCAATTGGGGTAAGGATTTGTTTGGAATCCATGTATTCCATGGACAAGAGATCGGCTTGGATGCATGGGTGTTTTAGTTGGTAACTTGCTTGTGAGATTGTTGGAATTAGAAGTAAATTTTGGGATTTAAGTGGAGGGAAGGGTAAGGTTTCCATTGTAGACCAGATTTTTTCTCTGGTTGGGTTCCACCAAAAATATATTTGGTCCAGAAGAGTATCATTATTAGTAGGATTTTAGATGCGGGAGGCCTGCGCCTCCTTTGGAAGGTGGTCATATTAAGAGATTGGTGGCACATCTAGGTTTTTTAGAGTTCCATAAAAATCTGGTGAGAATCGATTGCAGTTTGGAGAAAGAAGTATTAGGAACTGGTATGGGAAGTGTGCGGAAAATGTATCAAATTTGTGGTAGGATGAACATTTTTAATGTCGCCACTCGGCCTAATTTAGAAAGTTCTGAGGTACGAAGGTTGGCAATTTCTTGGGGTATAGTTTCCAGTAGTATTTTGTGATTTGAGTTGGTCTGTTGTAGCGGTGAGTTTGATTCCTAAGTAGGACAGAAACAATTGAGTACTGACGTGAAACTTTTTTATTTGCACTAACATACAATTTTGAGGACAAGCTTTCGGGGTATGTCCCTTTCTTCAAGGTCCAGGCAGTACTACTACAAAGTTTTAGCAGAATGTTAGAAGAGATGTTGAAAGGGGGAGGAAAAAAACAAAACAAAAAAAAACACAGAAAGAAACACACACAAACAGATGTACACAGCAATGGTTAAAAGACTAGGATTAGACTATAGATAAGACACAGCAAAAGCAAAGACTGGGGGGGGAGGGGGGGGAATAAAAAAAGTATCACGTCTGTACTCAGTTGTTTCTGTCGCAAGTGCACTAATATGGCTACAATCACCTCAAGCATTCCTAAGTAGGGAATGTTATTTTTTTCCCAGGAGAAAAGGAATTGTATAGCAAGTAATATTTGGGTTTGATATGGTGTGTGGGGATTTAAGATTGAGGATCTGGGCTCGTTCAGTTTGTAGTAAGAGACCATCGTGTACTGTTGAAGATGTGTGCGTATTGTTTGAAGGGATTTGGTTGGGTTAGTAATCATCAATATGATGCCGTCTGCAAATAGGCTAATTTTATGTTCAGTATTAATCTGTTTGATGCCAGTGAACATCAGGTCGTCCCTAAGTTTAGAGGCTAAGGGTTCAATGAGTAATGCAAATATGACGGGAGATAGTGGGCAGCCTTATCTAGTACCATTGGTAATATCAAAGGGAGGGGAGGGAGTAAAGTGATAAGATGGCTGTTAACATCCAACCTGTAATACCAAATTTCTGTAGGGTCAATCGCATAAATAGCCAGTGTATTCGGTTGAATGCTTTTTCAGCATCTAAAGATAAGAGTAATGAGGGTTGTTTGGTGTGTTCTAAGTGGTGAAGAAGGGATATAAGTCTTCTGGTAGCATCAGGTGCTTGGCGGCCTGGTATGAATCCTACTTGGTCTGGGTGTATCAGGGTAGGAAGATAGGGGAGTAGTCTGCGAGCTATAATTTTTGCATAGAGTTTTATGTCTGTGTTGAGTAGGGAAATTGGTCTATAATTTTGGACAAATTGTGGGTCTTTGCCAGGTTTTGGTATTGTCGTTATTATCAATTGTAGCATGTCTTTGGGGAATGTACCAGTGTTGGCTGCATGATTAAAGAGTTTGGTCAAGTATGGTGATAGGTTAGGGGCGAATTGTTTGTAAAATTTGTTCAAATATCCGTCGTTACCTGGAGACTTGTTAAGAGGGAATGTTTTGATGGTGATTTCTATTTCAGTGGGAGAGATCGTGGTTGATATAGCGTCAAGTTGGGGTGGAAAAAGTTGGGGGAGTTTAATTGTGTGGAGGAATTGTTGTATAGACGTTGGTGTTGATTGGATAGTGTCATAGTCGTTTTTAAGCTTATATAGTTGTAGGTGGTATGTCGCAAAGGCATTGGCTATTTCTTGTGGGTTTGTGGTTAAGGTATGCGAGGTTGGGTGATTAACTGAAGATATTTTGGATTTTAGATGCCGTTGTTTAATCATTTTGGTTAACGGAGTTGGCTTTGTTGCTAAGGGAGTAAAATTTAGTTTTCGTTTTTTGAAGGTCGAGGTCATATTTATAAAGTAGGAGGGTTGTGAGTTTGTTTCTGTCTGTAGTGAGGTGGGCAGAATTTACCGGATTTGGGGATTTTTTGTTTAATTCTTCTTTTGTTTTAATTGAGGTGAGGAGATCATCAATTTGTTGGTTTCTTTGTTTGGTTATACGGGAATTTAGTTGTATAAGAATACCTCTCATGTATGCCTTATAAGTGGACCATAGTGTAAGTATCGAGATCTCAGGTGAATCATTTATGTCAAAGAACATATTATGAGCGTCCAATATATATTTCTTGTAATCTTGATTCTTCAATAGGGTCGAGTTCAGTCTCCAAATTCGAGGAATTGTAGAATGTTGATTGTGGTCTAGAGTAATGGAGATTGGAGCATGGTCTGACCAGGTTATGGCGCCGATCTTGGAGGAGGTAAAGATCATTCTTGTGTAGAAAGTGATTAAAGGTGTGCTTGGAGGAATGTTTACTAGAAGAAGAGTCCAGGAGTGGATTGCCGATGATGTTGAAGTCTCCTCCTAAGATTAGTCTGCCTTGTTTCTGAGCGGAGATAATTGAGTTGATTTTGTTGTAGAATTGGAGTTGGTTGGTGTTTGGACCACAGATGTTTACCAGGGTATATAGGATTCCTATGATTTTGCATATCAAGATATGTAGCGGCTTTGAGGGTCTGCAGCTTCTGAGATGTAGTGGAATTGGAGGGAGTCTCTTATGGCTGTGATAACGCCATTCTTTTTCTTGGAGCTGGTTGCCATATATATCGGTGAAAAGTGATGTATATGGAATTTGGGAATTTTGGCGGTGGCAAAGTGGGATTCTTGAAGAAATAGGACATCAGCTTGTAAGGAGCGAGCTTCTTTTTGTAGTAGGGATCTTTTGTAAGGTGAGTTAAGGCCATGGACATTTAAGGATGATATGTTAATCATATTGCTGGATGTAGATGGGTTGTCTGGAGTAGTAGTGATGATTCATAGATTGTGTAGAGTGGTAGGTTATCTTTGCTGTAGGTGGGAAGTTTCCATAGAGAAGGAGTAATGCGCTGGATGTGGTCGCTGAGATTGTGGACAGGATACAGAAGATGGTCAGAGACTGCAGACATTATACAGGAGATGGTGAAAGACTGCGGACATGACTCCCTAGTAATGATCATTCATGGTCATCATAGGGAATAGAAAAGTCTCCTGTAATACCGTCCATTTGCTCCTCTCTCTGTATAGTAGATGATTTGATGGAAGTCACACATCACAGTGGAGTCCAAGGACAGAAACACCCTACATCGGGGGGCAGCATTCCTGCTTCCCCAGCCAGTCCTGGCTGTCGCTGTGAGTCATAAGATGCAGCAAGCAGCACCATTACCTTACTGTTGGCCCACCCCTCTGCCCAACCCCAGTCCAGCCGAGACAGCCCACCCGCATGAGACCAGCTAAGAAAGCCCACCGCCCTAGCCCAGCTAAGACAGCCCAGATGAGACTATCCTCCCGCTCGAGCCCAGCCGAGACCGCCTGATACAGTCCTCCCCTGGCAGGGGACAATTGTCCACCCTTGCCCCTCTGTACTGACACCACTAATCCCTTCTACCTAGGGGTGGCACCGCCTCTCTGAAAAATGCAACCCAAGGCAAACACCTTTTTCGCAGTTAGATGTTTATGGTAGAATTGGATCTCTATGAGATTTTCTGTCATAAAATCTCTTTGCCTGCTTCCTATTACTTTGTATATGGGTTTTTTAAACCCAGTATGCAATCAGATAGTAAAAGTCTCTTAATGTTAGTTCCTATAATCTCCTTCACTCTCCTTTCCCTGACTCCTGTTATCTTCTTGGGGAATAAAGCATGGAATAGTTGGATTCCCCCATTTTTGTACCCCTCTTAAAGCACCCATCCATTCCCGAAAGACATAAAAATAGGCTTTACTGAAGTGTTTAACAATGTTTGTACAGTATAATTTAGCAGGCCCTTGGAAGGTTAGAGAGTAAAATGAGCAGCCTGAATTGACCTTATCAGTAGTTTATAATAATGCCTAGGGAGGAGCTGCTTTTACTGACATATGCATAAATCAATATTCATAAAAACAAAAAGCAAACCTTACTTACAAGTAAACCTCAGAGAGTTGCAGAGAGTGATATCTTCTGTTGCAGGGAATTGGACCGAATACCTCTATCACTGTCCCCTATGCTATTAGAAAATGAATATACAGTGATACCTTGGTTCACGAACACTTCTGTTCACAAACAACTTGGTTCGCGAACAGTAGAGTTCGCAAAAATTTGCTTCGGTTCATGAACTCCGCTTCGGTTCAGGAACACGAGCCACGGCCATTTTTCCTGCTCTGACACATGGTCCTAACTTCCTGTAGGTGAGATCGCGGTCACAGACAGACACTGAAAGTGTACTGTGAAGACACTTACAGTACTGAGAAGCTTTTTGGTGTGCTTTTTAGCACATACTATACAGTACTGTACTGTACATCCCTGTGCACACTTGCTGTAAAGCTTTTTTGTGTGCTTTTTAGCACATACTGTAGCAGACATCCAGTATGGCTCCAAAGAAAATTGAGAGCAAGCATGGTGGTAAGAAGAAAGTATGGAGCAGTAATGAAGGTGACAAGAATGTGCAGAGCAAGCATGTTGTCAAAAAGAAAGTGCATAGTGGTAATGAAGGTGACCAGAAGCACCACCCAAAAATAACTGTAATGAACAGAGTGTTGAATCTGATGAACGATAATGTGGTCTCTCATTTACGGAGGGTTGTGCAGCGCCGGAAAAGACAAGTGACATTGGACAGATTTTTCACCAAAACTGAGCCTGCAGCTAAGAGACAAAGAAGAGAGGAAACCCCTGAAGGCGATCTCCCCAATGTCCTTATGGAGGGGGACTCTCCCTCCAAACAATAACCACCTAGCTAGCGACCACATTTGGTTTGCAACCACGTTCATAGGGGTCAGTACGAATTAACCTGATTTACATTGAACCCTATGGGAAAATTTGCCTTGGTTCGCGACCAATTTGGTTCACGACCAGAGTTGTGGAACGAATTCAATTCGTGAACCAAGAAATTACTGTATTACAAAAGGGGTTATGTTAGTGACTGTGCTGTTGAATCTTTAGCTAGCTTTTGAAAACACCAAGAGCTCATTATTTTTCCCATTCTTTGGATATACTGTATAATGAGAATTTCACTTTTTTCAGTCTTCTCCACAGGCTTTCATTTAGAGGCAGTAGCTGTCATAGGTTAATGCTGCTGCACATACGCAAACTGTATAGAAATATCCCAACGAGCAGTAGCTTCTGTATTTTACATTGTCCATAGAGCATACATTTAAATGTTTAGTGCAGTTAATATAAATGTATGTTTTTACCTTCAGTTTTGATTTTCAGTGCTGTCCTGACAAGTGAAAATAAAGTGGCATTGAAGGTGACTGTGCCATCACTATTCAACGGCATGTTCATGCTGACCAATCTCTACAAAGAGAGAAAAAGTGACATTGAATTTTAAATTCTGCGCATTCCCACGCCTCCTCAGCATATACAGTAATAGTTTAGCAATTTCTATTCCAAATAATTATCATGTGGCTAGTGAGTTGGGGGATAGTAGCTTACTGTTTATTGGACCTTGTCATACAGTTCTTTTAATTTGAATTAAATGTGATTGGCTAAAATGATGGACCTGGACCAGTGTTTCTCAACCTTTTTTAAGTCAAGGCACCCTTTAAAATTCTGCAACCTTTACAAAATATAAAAAAACGAAACTAATATTCTTACAGAACACAGCAACATCTGCTCATGTAGGACACCCAACGTTAGAGGTGATTTATTCCTCCAAAGCAAATAACCTTTGCACACTGGTACTGACTAGTATTCTAATGTTTCTCTTCTTCCTCAGTTTCTTTCTCTCACTTAGCTAATGTGACCCTAGTGCTGACAGAGAGGGGCAAGGATGGGGCAAGCAAGGGCACTGCAGGTGCCCAATGTCCTTCTTATCAACTCATGACAACATTGGTTGTTATGTCACCAGCATCTAGAAAATTGTAATGGTGCACAATGCAATCCTGTGGCTTTGTGTAACTAAAAGAAAAGCTTGATCCACCTTCTGGCCTTTATACAATTTTTGGGCAATTTTTATTAATTTTGTCAAGGCACCCTGGTTTAAAAAATCTGACCTGAATGATGTAATATCGTCAAAATGAGTATACTGCCCAAGTTTCTGTACATTTTCCAGCCCTACCCTTTCATATTCCCTCCCCCTATTTTAAACTAATCAATGCTCAGTTTGCCAAGTTCACTTGTCCCCATAAAAAGCCTGGAATCCGCCAACGTTTCCTAGCCTTGTCTAAACAATATGGTGACATTGCGGCCCCAATGTCCAGAAATACTTCAAGGCCACCACTTTGGGGAGATTATAGATTGGTGAAAACGTGGATCTTAAGCTTTGGCTGTGAATCAAACAACAGTATAGTAACATTCCTTTCTGTAGAGCCCCCTGGTGCTATGCAGACTTACCTTTGTTGCTTAAGATGCATCCAAATACCTACACTCCGAGTTTTTTCTCTCATATGTCATAATACCTCCCTGTCCTCCAGTAACTTCTCACTATACCCAATTCTGGGTAACCCCCTGTTTCCCCTCAGGATTACAAGGTGGACAGTTTCACACGCTCCTCGATGCCCAGTGTTTTCAAGCTTCCCATCTTCTTACCGCGGCCGCTTGGCCTACATTGCCATCTTTTATGCACCCAGGAGGGTGCTATGGTCTGGACTTTTAGAAGGCCTTAAAATTACTCAACTTTTTTATCTCCTTAGAGTCTCCTGATTATGTTCGAGGCATATTGTCAAGACAGTGGTGCTCTACCACAAACGCTTTCCAAGTAGTACTTCCTTTTGATCTTTCCACCAGAGAACTGTACATTTCCTTATCTCCACAAATGGGAGGCCAACCTTGGTATGAATTTTACAGCAGATCAAAGTGGAAACATTATTCAGTTTGCTCTGAAATTATCTATATGCACACGAATCCATGAGAGTAATTTTAAGATTTTAGCCAGATGGTACAGCACACCTCCGATTTTACATAATTACTTTCCTGAGGCCTCAGGCCACTGCTGGACATGCCGGAACAAGCAGGGGACATTGCTCTATATCTTTTAGCCCTGTTTGAAACTAGAGCATTGGAAAGAGGTTTGTAGGCTTACACAAAAGTTTACTGACTATCCGGTCCTGGAGCACCCTGCCTTTTTTCTTTGACATCTCTCTGATATTCCTGTTAAGACCTACAAGAAATCAGTCCTGCATCATCTGCTTAATGCAAATCCTGTATTCTAAAATGTGGCTCCAATGGAATATGTTTGTTTATTCTGACAAGGGCAAGGCTCTTTTTGAGATTTGTCCTGGGGACTGATTTTTCACCAACCTTACTGTCATCCCACAAATGCCAGCATTGTACGATTTTAACCCTTTTACTTCTCCCAGCCTCCTCACCCCCTCCCCCCCTTTCCTTTTTTTTTTCTTCTTCCCCCCTTTATGTTATGCTACTGCTACCTTTCCCGTTTTGTTAAGGGAAAAAAATGGTATGCTACCCATGATTGCCGTAGGGTGCAGCAATTGGGCAGTTCAGCGGTATAGTCTAACCTGTGCTTATCAGATGTTTAGCATTATCTCTAGGTAGCAGGTTAGGTTTCAGATGCAGTATGTTGGATACTTTTTTTCTAAATAAAGAATTTGAAAAAAAAATGATTGGCCTGTTCAGCAAACAATTAGTTCAAGTGCGTGTGTGTGTATGTGAGAGTGCAGAGATTTGTACACTGATTTAAATATGCAAAACCTCCAAGACACACGCCAAAAAATTAGGAAACATTTAACAAGAGCAGTCAGTGTAAAACTTTGATAATAAGGAGATGCGACATTTTCTCATTCTAATGTATTGGGTTTTTTCATGATTGATTAATTGATTGAAAATTTGTGGTGTCCTTTAACTACAAGGCCTTGTTCACACTAGTGTGATTTCAGATGCAATTTCAGTCGCACAGAATCTCATGACAAAGGAAATACATTGTTCACATTGGTGCATGTTGACATTAATGCAACTCAACATTTTGGAAGAGGTTCCTGTACTACTGTTTTGTGCCCTATAGACTTTAATGGAGATGCACCAAAAACACATGTACATGTGCTTTTTTGGTGCACTTTTTTTATGCGATTTGTGTTGGTTGTTAGAAGCTCGCTCCCGCCAGCGTCCTAACAACTTGTGACTCATCGCTTATATAGGGATGTTACCGGGTGACCCTAGCTTCTTTTTTGCTTAAGGGATGGGGGGAGGCAGTGTGTCATTAGTAATGGAACAGTCATGTGGATTGGTGGCTGTCATTCATTGTGATTGAAGTGGACCTACATTGCTGGACGATGATGTGATTGATGATGGATTGATGATGAATGGGGACATATCTTTTTTTTAGGACTTGTCAATGTGTCTTTTTATTTACATTTGACTTTTTGGGGAATTAGTAGGGGCACTAATGCTCATTCACATATGGAGGGGCCAGGATCTGGGCGCTGCACACTTGCCACCCCCCCCTTTCCTGGCCTGCCAAGCTACATGCTCAGACAAGGGTCTTGTATAGATTTTTAAGGGCACCCCTTCAAAATAGGTGTGAGATCCCCCTTAAAATTCTTCCCAGACCCAAGGGCCTGGTATGGATTTTGGCGGGAACCCTATGCATTTTTTTTTTTTGGCATAGGGTCTCTCTTAAAATCCATACCAGACCTGAAGGTTGCTGGCTCCTTAACAACCAATGACCCATTCCTGCTGCTGACAGCAGGAATGAGTCACTGGCTGTTAGGATGCTGGTGGGTGCCAACTCCTTAACAACCAATGAATCATCCCTGTTGGCTGTGTGCAGGGATAGGTCAAAATGCAGTAATATCGAAAATACATAAAAAATGCATGAGATCGCAACCAAGTCACACTACATAATTGTACAGAAATCAGATCAAATCACAGCCACACTAGTGAAAATTTTAAAATAAACATGTAGGCATCTATATATATTTTTTTCATCCTTACCTTACAAGCCACCCTGTGGGGGCAGAATTTTCCAAATCCCAGAGGTGGCTGAATTCTTCTTAGAAGAGTTACAACATCTAAATGTTTGATTCTTCCTCTGTGAAAATAAAGAGAACATATTAATATTCAAGGATTAATGTATACCCATGTCACAGTAGCTGTGTAACTGCTAAATGATTTTATTACAAAATGGCATTTGTGCAGCAATTTTTCAAATGCAATTTTTTGGGAAAAAATAAACTTCAAAGAATTTTAATGCAAAAAAACATAATATATAACATAATATATAACCCATTTTAAAATATAAAAGATGGTGTTAAGCCGAGTAAATAGATACCAAACATGTCATGCTTTAAATTTGCGCACACTCGTTGAATGGCGCCAAACTACAGTACTTAAAAATCTCCATAGGTGACACTTTAAACATGTTTACAGGTTACAAGTTTAGTGTTACAGAGGAGGTCCAGTGCTAGAATTATTTCTCTTGCTATAACAATCACGGTGATACCTCACATGTGTGGTTCAAATGCCAGTTACATATGCTGGCACGACCTACATATGTGTTTGCTTCTATGCGCATGTACAAGGGGACAGGGGCGCTTTAAAATATTTTAAATTTATTATTTTTTTATTTTTTATTTTTACACTTTCCCTTTATTTTATCTTTTGAACACTTTTATTCCTATTACAAGGAATGTAAACATCTCTTGTAATAGGAATAAGGCATGACAGGTCCTCTTTATGGAGAGATCTGGGGTCTATAAGACCCCATATTTCTTCCATATGCTGGAATGCATGAGATAAAATAAACCCTATCAATCTCTGCTTTCCAGGAAAAAAATGGCAGTGTTTACATCTGCCAGAGCCGGAAGAGACGTCATGACACCATTTCCAGCCTCCCAGTATCATAGAGATGGCCTGGGACAATCTGGTCCTCAGCAGTCTCTATGGTAAACCAGATTGCTTCTTCGGCTCCCCAATCGCATGGGAAAGCACAGAGATATCTCCACTGAGATCCAAGGATGTTATATGATGTCCTAGGGGCAGGAAGTTAAACATACTGTATATCAGAGGCGGCTCTTTATTAGGCAATCTAGGCAGTCACCTAAGGCCTTGCACTCAAAGGGGCCTCTCTAGGGCCAGCACCAGGATTGGGGGGGGTAGAGTGGTGATGCTCCTACATCTGTGCAGTGAGGAAGGGGCTGTCTGAGGTGCTTGGCCTAGGTTTAACTGTGCAGCATGGGAGCTGAGATGTATGAACGGTCCTCCCACTTTCCTAATAACAACAAACCCCAACGCCAGTCCTGAACAACATCATATTTTGGGACTATCAGCAATAAGTGGTTTCATAGTGACTTTGTTTTTTGTTTTTTTGTTTTGTATTTACCTTTATATTTTATTTTTTCATATTTTTGTTTTAAATCATATATTTTGATTGCATTATCAATATATTGGTAACAATTGATAATAATTAGGGGTGCAACATTTATTGAAAAATATTTTTTTGAAGAAGAAAGCCTGACAATCTGACTGGTCCGGCCCCACCATCTTCAGAACCTGTCCGCTACCCTGTTAAATCACTCTGTACAGTGTTGGGGTGACAGTGGATAATTGGAGAACATCTTGGCTGGGTAAGAGAAACACTAACCTGAGGAGGGGGGTTGGGGGTATTCACTGTCTGTTGTGTATAATGATCAGGAGTCAGTGCTGGTGCCAGCATAAGACACAGTGCTCTGCACATGAGCAATTATATTGTGAGTCCACTCTAGGTGTCTTCTTGTCACTCTACCCCCCACTCTTGCCTAGGGCTGCTGTTAGAAACCACGGGGCCCCATACAGCCAACCTGACAGGCTCCTCCCTCCCCCCAAAAAACACAGTTCACTATGCTTCAGTTATGAATGAACACAGTGAGTGATTGTTACAGATCACTCATTGTGTTCATTCGGGAAAGAAAGAGGCTGGTAAATGTGACATATTTACAGAACCCTTCCCCACTCTACATCCTCAATGAGCCTATTGTGTGCCTGCAGCTTCTGGTGCACCTTCAATTACTGGATCCGGTGCCCTGTATGTCTCTCTCTGCAGCAGCTGAAAGCCAGCGGGAGGGAGAAGAGAAGAAGCCAGCTTACAGCTGCTGCAGAGAGAACCATACAGAGGATCAGTTCCAGTGACGCACCCCTCCCTACTACCTGGGCCTCACTGCTGGCCTGGGCCCCATACAGGAGGTATTAGAGCCTGGGATCGAACCTGAGCCTTCTGCGGTGAGAGGCAATGTTTCTTCTCGCTGAGCTACCTGGGATGCTGGTCTACACTTTGCCTGATCTATTGGATAATCCTGCCTTGTGCCTTGTTTTCTCTTGAACCTTGAACTCCTTGCTCCTCCCATGAACTTCCTGATAAAAGTCATGTCAATGTACTTCCTCCTTGCCAGATTATTGTGTCTTCCCAGCCAATATCCCACTTATCGTTCTTGCTGCCGTCTACATCTTCGCTACCGACCTTTGGCTTGCTACTGACTATGATTTTGCCTCATCCTCAACTGCTACCATTTGTGACCGACCCTTGGCTTGTGACTGACTCTGCTTCTGTTTGATCCCTAACCTGTTTGATCCGCTATTGGTTTCCAGCTTGCCCATTCCCTGGTGGGGTGATCCTGAGGTCTACGACCTGGTGTTAAGAGCTCTGGTGAAAACCGGTTAATACTTAGACCCCGCACTTCAGATGAGCCTGCGCTGTTTCCCAGGGTGACCCGCTGGTGTACCGATCCTGCTGGTTTCAAGTAAGCCTTTTACTGCTATAGCAACTGGTCTCTGAACCTGACCCAGACCGTGACAGGAGGACTGGTGGTACCCCTTTATACATGGCCCTTCTCCTGTCACTCTGACCCCCCCCTCTCCTGTCACTCTGTGCCCCTCCTGCCACACTGCACCCTCTTGTTATCCTGACCCCCTGCTGTCACACTGCCTTCCCTTGTTGTCTTGCCCCCCTCCTGTCACACTGCCCCCCTCTTGTTATCCTAGCCCCCTCCTGTCACTCTGCCCCCCCTTTTATCATCCTGCCTGCCTCCTGTCACATTATCCCCATTCTGTCACACTGCCCCCCTCTTGTTATCCTTCCACCCTCCTGTCACACTGCCCCCTCTTTTGTTATCCTTACTCTTCCTGTCACCCTACCGCCCTTGTGTCATTCTGCCCACCTTTTGTCATCCTGCCCCCACCTGTCACTCTGCCCCCCTCAGGTCACAATATTCCCCTCTAGTTATGCTGCCACCATCTTATCACTCTGCCCCCCTCTTGTTAACCTGACCCCCTCCTGTCACACTGCCCCCTCTTTTTATCCTGTCACTCTGCCCCCTTCTTGTCATCCTTCCCCACACCTGTCACACTGCCCCCCATCTGTCACTCTGCCCCTATCAGGTCACACTCTTCCCCTCTAATTATCCTGTCACCTCCTATCACTATGCCTTCTCCTGTCACACTGCCCCCATGATGTCACACTGCCCCCCTCTTGCTATCCTGACCCCATCCTGTCACACTGCCTCCTCGTCACTCTGCCCCCCTCCTGTCACACTGCCCCCCCTCCTGTCAGACTGCTCCCGTCTTGTTATACTGACCCCTTCCTGTCACAATGGTCCCCTCTTGTTAACCTGATCCCCTCCTGTCACACTGCCCCCATCCTGTCTCACTGCCCCCTCTTGTTATCTTGACCCCCTCTTGTTGTCCTGCCCCCTCCTGTCACACTGCGACCATCCTATCACACTGACCCCCTCCTGTCACACTGCCCCTCTTATTATCCTGCCCCCCTCCAGTCACACTGTCCTCTCTAGTTATCCTCCCCCCCCTCCTCTCACACTTCCCCGTCTTGTTATCCTTACTCCCTCCTGTCACATTGCCCCCTTGTGTCATTCTTCCCTCCTGTTGTTACACTATTCCCCTCTAGTTATTCCTCCCCCCCTTGTCATCCTTCCCCCACCTGTCACACTGCCCCCATCTGTCACTCTGCTCCTCTCAGGTCATACTATTCCCCTCTAGTTACCCTGCCACCCTCCTATCACTCTGCCCCCTCCTGTCACACATCCCCTTCTTGGTATCCTGACCCCCTCCTGACACACTGAACCCATCCTGTCACACTGCCCCCCTCTTGGTATCCTGACCCCCTCCTGACACAGTGACGCTATCCTGTCACACTGCCCCCCCTCTTGCTATCCTGACCCCTTCCTGTCACACTGCCCCCAACCTGTCACACTCCCTCCTGTCATTCTGCCCACCCTCCTGTCACACTGTCCCCCCTCCTGTCAGACTGCTCCCTTCTTGTTATCCTGACCCCTTCCTGTTACAATGGCCCCCTCTTGTTAACCTGATCCCCTCCTGTCACACTGCCCCCTCCTGTCACACTGCCCCCCTTTCTTTTACTGTGCCCCCCCCCTTCCTGTCACTCCTGTCCGGACTCCCGCTTGTCACACTGCTCCCATCCTCTCACACTGCCCCTCTTATTATCCTGCTCCCCTCCAGTCACACTCCCCTCTAGTTATCCTGACCCCCTCCTGTCACACTGCCCCCCTCTTGTTATCCTGACCGCCTCCTGTTACACTATCCCCCTCTTGTTATCCTGCCCTAATCCTGTCAACTGCCCCCATCCTGCCACTTTCCACCCCCTCCTGTCACCCTGACCCCCTCCTGTCACAATGCCCCCTCTTGTTATACTGCACCCTGTCCTGTCACACTGCCCCCCTCCTGTCACACTGCCCCCTCTTGTTATCCTGCCCCCCTACTGTCACTCTGCCCCCCTCCTGCCATATTGCTCCCCTTCTGTCATACTGCCCCCCCTTGTTATCCTAACCCCCTCCTGCCACACTGCCTCCCTCTTGTAATACTGTCCACCTCCTGTCACACTGTCCCCCTCTTGTTATCCTTACCCCCTCCTGTCACACTGCTCCCCCTTGTTATTCTTACCTCCTCCTGTCACATTGCCCCTCTCTTGTTATCCTGGCCCCCTCCTGACATACTGCCTCCCTCTTGTTGTCCTGACCTCTCCTGTCACACTGTCCCCCTACTGTCACACTGCCGCCATCCTGTTGCACTACTGCCCTCTTGTTATCTAGCCCCCTTCCTGTCACACTGACCCATCTTGTCACACTGCCCTCCTCTTGTTATCCTGCCCCCCTCCTTTCACACTACCCCCCTCCTACCCCCCTCCTATCACATTGCCCCCCCCCCTGTTATCCTGACCCCCTCCTGTCACCCTGCCCATCCTCCTGTCACACTTCCACCCCTCTTGTTATCCTTACCCCTCTTGTCCTGTCACACTGCCCTCATCCTGTCACACTGCCCCACTCTAGTTATTCTGACCCTCTCCAGTTACACTGTCCCCCTTTTGTTATCTTGCCCCGTTCCCGTCACTCTGCCCCCCTCCAGTCATACTGTCCTCTCTTGTTATCCTGCCCCCCCTCCTATCACTCTGCCCCCTCATCACACTGCCCTCTTCCTTTTGCTCTGACCCTCTCCTGTTACACTGTGCCCCTCTTGTTATCCTGCCCCCCACCTGTCACACTGCCCACTACCTGTCACACTGAATTCCTCTTGTCACTCTGCCCCCCCCCCCCTCTTGCTATCCTGCCCCACACCTTTCACTCTGCCCCCCTCTTGTCACAGTGCCACTCTCCTGTCAGCCCCACTCTTGTCACACTTCCCCTCTCCTGTCACACTGCCCCCCTCTTGTTATCCTTACCCCCCTCCCCTGTCACTACCCCACTTATGTAATTCTGACCCCTTCCTATCACACTGCCCTTCTTCTGTTACACTGCCTCCCTCTTGTTGTTCTGACCCCTTCCTATCACACTGCCATCTCTTGTTATCCTGCCCCCCTTCACACTGTCCCTTTTTTGTTACTCTGCCCCCCCCTCTTGTCATGCTGCCCCCCTCCTGTCACACTGCCCACCTCTTGTTATCCTGCAGCACACCTGTCACTCTGCCTCCCCCTCCTGTCACACCCCCCCTCCCCTTGTCACTCAGCCGCCCACCTTGTCACACTGCCCCCCCCTTGTCACACTGCTCCTGCCCTGTCACATTGCCCTCCTCTTGTCACTCTACCCCCCTCATGTGTTATCCAGACCCCCTCCTGTCACACTGCCTCACTTATGCCATCCTGCCCCCTTCCTATCACACTGCCCTTCCCCTGTCACACTGCCCAGGTACCCCTCATGTCACACTGCCCAGGTACCCCTCTCTTGTCACAATGCTCAGGTACTCCTCTCCAGGCTTTCACACTACCCAGGTTCCCCACTCCTGTCACACTTCCAGTTCCCCTTTTCCTGTCATAATCCCAGTTCCCCCCTCCAATATCACCGGACACAGCGGAATGCACATCCTGGTGAATTTGACCCGGTGGTCATGTGATCGCTATGCACACATGATCACAATGACAACACTGTTATGAATCAATCTGATAACAGCTCTGCTAATGTTCCTGGAGAGTTGTGATTGGCCCACAGCTTTCACATTGGACATGGGGCCAATCACAGCACCCTGTACCATGTGACTGGATGGAGTCAATCACAGATCACTGAATTTTGAACTTAACCCATTCATGACAGTTCAAAGCAAACATTGCATTGCAGAAGCAATAATATGTGTTGCTCCTGCAATGCAAAGTGTGGAAAAAAAAATCCCTGATCACCCCCAGAGTAGTACAATGTTACTATGGTAACATTGTAGTACTCTAATGAAAATATTTAAAAAAAATAGTAACAAAAGAAAAATGATGTTTAAAAAAAAATAAAAATATTGAGAGAAATTAAAATCTTACTTGCCGCCTGCCTACCCACAATATGAGGGTGAGCGGTGGCTCTGTGCAAAGCGACGTACCCTCTGGGTGTGCATGCACATGCATGCGCCCCCTGCTGTCCCCTATTCAGATCCAAGGAGAGAAGAGAACACTTTGATTGCCCTTATTAATCCTTTGATCACCCTGTCACCTATCCAGTGCCATTAGTACAGTGTCAATAAACAGGTGAAACTTGAAAAATTAGAATATCGTGCAAAAGTTCATTTATTTTAGTAATGCAACTTAAAAGGTGAAACTAATATATGAGACTCATTACATGCAAAGCAAGATAGTTCAAGCCGTGATTTGTCATAATTGTGATGATTATGATTTACAGCTCATAAAAATCCCAAATCCACAATCTCAGAAAATTAGAATATTACATGCAATCAATAAAACAAGGATTGTACATAGAACAATATCGGACCTCTGAAAAGTATAAGCATGCATATGTACTCAGTACTTGGTTTGGGCCCCTTTTGCAGCAATTACTGCCTCAATGCAGCGTGGCATGGAAGCTATCAGCCTGTGGCACTGTTGAGGTGTAATGGAAGACCAGGATGCTTCAATAGCGGCCTTCAGCTCTTCTGCATTGTTCGGTCTCATGTCTCTCATCTTTCCCTTGGCAAATGCCTCATAGATTCTCTATGGGGTTCAGGTCAGGCGAGTTTTCTGGCCAATCAAGCGCAGTAATCCCACGGTCATTGAACCAGGTTTTGGTGATTTTGGCAGTGTGGGCAGGTGCGAAGTCCTGCTGGAAAATGAAGTCAGCATCCCCATAAAGCTCGTCTGCGGAAGGAAGCATGAAGTGCTCCAAAATCTCCTGGTAGATGGCTGCGTTGACCCTGGACTTAATGAAGTACAGTAGACCAACACCAGCAGATGATATGGCTCCCCATATCAACACAGACTGTGGAAACTTCACACTGGACTACAAGCATCTTGCAGTGTGTGCCTCTCCATTCTTCCTCCATACTCTGGGTCCTTGGTTTCCAAATGAGATGCAAAAGTTGCTCTCATCAGAAAAGAGGACTTTGGACCATTGAGCAACAGACCAGATCTGTTTTTCTTTAGCCCAGGTAAGACGCTTCTGACGTTGTTTGTTGTTCAGGAGCGGCTTGACAAGAGGAATACGACATTTGAAGCCCATGTCCAGGATCCGTCTGTGTGTGGTGGTTCTTGATGCACTGACTCCAGCCTCAGTCCACTCCTTGTGAAAATCTCCAACACTTTTGAATGGCCTTTTCCTGACAGTCCTCTCCAGGCTGCGGTCATCCCTGCTGCTTGTGCACCTTTTTCTTCCACACTTTTCCCTTCCACATAACTTTCTATTAATGTGCTTTGATACAGCACTTTGGGAACATCCAACTTCTTTTTGCAATTACCTTTTCAGGCTTTCCCTCCTTATGGAGGGTGTCAGTGATGGTTTTCTGCACAAATGTCAGGTCAGCAGTCTCTCCCATAATTGTGATTGCTACTGAACCAGACTGAGAGACCATTTAAAGGCTCAGGAACCCTTTGCAGGTGTTATGGCTTAATTAGCTGGTTAGAGTGGGACACTTTGAGCCTAGAATATTGCACCTTTTCACAATATTCTAATTTTCTGAGATTGTGGATTTGGGGTTTTCATGAGCTGTAAGCCATAATCATCACAATTATGACAAATCATGGCTTGAACTATTTTGCTTTGCATGTAATGAGTCCATCTCTTATATTAGTTTCACCTTTTAAGTTGCATTACTGAAATAAATGAGCTTTTGCACGATATTCAAATTTTTCGAGTTTCACCTGTATAGAATTTTTCACTGATCATTGTATTACTGCCACTAACGACATCACATAGCGTCAGGGTCTGTAAGCTCCTCTCCCAGCCAAGGTCAGCTAGTGTTCGATTGTCCGCACAATATCGCAATCACGCTGATTACCACCATTACTAGTATAGTGTTTGTATGGATCAATATTGCCTGCTTAGTATAGTGTTCCCAAAAATGCAGTGTTAGCAGGATGAGCCCCGCTTGTTGTCAGCACTAGCATTTAGCCACTCTGCTGTTTTTCACGGAAAGATTTGCATCAATTGATTGTGGACAAAAGCAATTTATATGCACAACAATACATGACCGCCCACCCAAATTCACCTCTTGCCAGACAATTCGCATGCAAATGTAACACGGTTTCTGAATTTAAAACTTTTTTGATCCTAACCCTCAACATGGGCATTACAAATATGAATGAATTGCGGTCATATTGGTCTACAGATCCAATTAATCATATGCCCATGTTCTCTGCTTTTACATATATGCCCAACATGGACCAGCAATATACTGGTATGCCTCTGGAGTGGTTATACCAGGGTGATGCCTGCAGCTACAGCCATCACCCTGATATAGTTTTTTTCAGCTGGTGGTCTGCATTTCATAATTTCCGTTTTGCCGTATATAAACAGCGCTGTTTTAACATTGGGAAAGCATTTGATCACACTGATCTTGATGTGATCATATGCTTAAGCACAGTGGAGAGATCTGGAGTCTAATAGACCCCAGATTTCTCAGAAAACAGTACCTGTCACTGCCTATTGCTTTCACAGGTGTGACAGGAAGCCAGGAAGAAATAGGGAATGTGTCCAGGATGGGAGGTATATTTGTCCCAGATTCATGCTGTACACTGACTGTTTTTCCTTCTGTGCTGTGTAGTAGCCTGTTTGGCTCACTGATGGGTAAATGAGCTCAGCTGTAGCAAGTTAAAGGCTCTGGGCTCTTTAAATTCCCAGGCTGCTTAAGGGGGAATGCTCCATCCTGGAACCAGATTTCTGTGCAGGACAGACTGGGGAGCAACCAATTACCACTATGGTGAGATTAAGTCTGCGTGACTATGGACTCTGAGATACTCTGTATGAATGCCAAGTGTTTAAGCAGCGGTAGACTGTATCCAAACGAGTAGTTAGGATCCTGTGTTTGCACTTAGACGCCCAACGTGGCAAGGCTTTATTTTCTGTTTGTTGGGGTTGTTTTTGCTGTTTTGGATATCTGCATTTTGTGATCACTGACCTTGTAAATAAAACACAATTTGTTTCACCAAGATCCTGCACAACCCGCTACTGAGCTAATTCCTTACACAGGGGATATTTTTTCCCAGTGATGGCAATAAAAGCAAAAAAATACAAAAAACAGCAAAATAAATCATTAACAAAAAAAAAATCATCTCCACCCCCCCATCCCTGTGCTCGAGTGCAAAGGCAAATGACAGTCCCGTGTTGGTATGTAAACAGAGATTGCATCATGCATGTGAGGTATCACTGTGAATATCAAATGTAGGGCAGTATTTCTAACACTAGAACACACTACCCTCTTGTTATCCTGACCTCCTCCTGTCACACTACCCCCTGTTGTCCTGACCCCCTTAAGTTATCCTGCCCCCCTCCCCCCTCCTGCTACATTGCCCCCTCCTGCCACACCGCCTCCCTCTTGTTATCCTGCCCACCTCCTGTCACACTGCCCCCTCTTGTTATCCTGACCCCCTTCTATCACACTGCCTCCCTCTGGTTATCCTGCCCACCTCCTGTCACACTGCCCCCCTCCTGTCATCCTTCCCCACACCTGTCACACTGCCCCGTCTGCCACTCTGACCCTCTTAGGTAACACTATTCCCCTCTAGTTATCCTGCCACCCTCCTATCACTCTGCCCTCTCCTGTCACACTGCCCCCAACCTGTCACACTGCCCCCCTCTTGCTATCCTGACCCCATCCTGTCACACTGCCCCCTCTTGTTATCCTGCCCCTCTCCTGTCACTCTGCTCCCCCTCTTGTCGCACTGTGCCTCCCCCTTCCCATCAGACTGCTCCCTTCTTGTTATCCTGACCCCCTTCCTACTATTCTGGCATTTCAGGGCCTCCGAAACTGTTATAGGTAGTCAGGAAGTGTAATGAGGAAATAAAGCCCTTTGAAAGCCTGAAGGTGCTTATTTGATTTTGTGGCCCTGTACGTGGCTAGACTGTCAAAACTTTTTCACATACCCAAATACCCATGGCATGTGTGTGCAATAAATCATTTGATTGACAATAATGTGTTTAAAAAAAAAAAAAAAAAAGTTTTTTCCAAAAACTTGTGGTAAAAAAACAAATTCTTCTTTTGACTAAACATGACTCTCAGCCAGGGGCGGACTGACCAATTGGTAACTCGGGCACTGCCCGAGGGCCCGGGGTCAGTAGGGGGCCCCATGAGATGCCCCTGGTACCTTTTTCATAGGCTTTTTTGAGTTTGGGCAAGGACACAGGGGCCCCATGATCCCCTATTGCCTTGGGGCCCCATGAGTTGTCAGTCCGCCCCTGCTCTCAGCAAATAGTTTGGGGTGTCTATTTTCTAAAAAGAGGTCATTTGGGGGGGCACTTTATGCCAAACATTAGAAGTTTATGCCACATATCACTCTTCTAACCACCTGAAGACCAACACTTTTTGTTCATATGAAAAAAACTGTATATTTTACTAGGAAATTACTTTGAACCCCCAAACATTATATATTTTTTAAAGCAGACACCCTAGTGAATAAAATGGTGGGTGCTGCAATTTTTTATGTCACATAGTACTCACACAGCTATTTTTTTCAGACACTTTTTTTAACTTAATGCACAAAAACACAATATACTGGCCAAGTATATAAACTAAAAGGAATCAGCGAGCACTTAAAACCAGCCGCTAATGCACTAACAAGGCAACCAAAAATCCTCTAAATCACATGTAAAATCAGGTAGCGCAGCGCTCATAAAAACAACGATCATAGAAATATACTTGAAATCAATTACGTGCTAAAAAAATGGTAAAATTAATGTGCAAACTCAAAATAAGAAAAATAAATGCCATCATATGATTATCATAAGTGCTTCAAAAATAAATAAATGAATAAATAGTCATTGTGAAAGTGAAAAATTATTGTCCATAAATCAGTGATACTGAGTGAAGATTTTGTGTTCCAGGGTTCATAAACATACATACATTCCATGTGCCAATATAATATTCGGTGATGTGCCAGGGATATAGTAAAAACACTCACTCACTAGATGCGTATTTTAAATGCGCATGTATGTGTATGGTATGATCAGCCAGAGATCCCCTTTAAGATGGAACGGATGATGTCGTTTGGAAAGGAATCTCTCACCTCTGGATCCTGAGCTGCTCTGCAGCCATCCTCCACACTGGGCTCTGTAAATTATTAGCGTGATGTGGAGCCAAGAAAGAGGTTGCCCATAGTGTAGTATTTCCAATATTTATTAAACAAGCCAATATGTAGCCATCCACGTCGGTAAATAAATAAATTAATAAAAGCAATGTAGCATAAGGTATCAGCTGTATGATACACACTGACCATCCAAGTTGTAAGATGGCGCCGGACCTTCACGAGGCTCCTGCGGCGTGATGTCATGGCGTACGGTTCCTCCTTGACGCGTTTTGTGCCACACACTTTATCAAAAGGGGTGTTTGTCCGTTTTGTCCTTTCACTTCACTGCGAGCAATTCCTCATTTCTCAAGCAGGCTTTTTCCCCCTTTCCAAGATGGGTATTTAGAAGCCGTTGGGGAAGCCCTTGCGATTAGGTCACACGGTCCCACATGCGCCGATTTCAAGATTGTACAAATGTCTAAATAGTGGCACACTTAAATAAAAATTATAAGTATAAGTGGCAACCAATGTGGAAAAAGGATGACACTAAGTCCCAAACTATCTTGCCACTGCTCCCCATGTAGTCTGGGCATCCAGCGGTGGGGCTCCATGTGACTATCTTTTCCCTCGTAAATCCAAAATTGTATAGCATGTTGCCCTGTCACAGGTCTTATACATTTTGACCCCATATCTGGCACGCTTGCTGGGGAAAACTTGTTTGAGTGCAAGGCAGCCAGAAAAATTAATGAGGGCTCATCAACACAGATGTTTTGCTGGGGAGTATAGACATCTGCAAATTTTTGGTTAAGATGATTTATGAGGGGTTGGCAGCGATAAACTTTTCTGCATATAAATTGCTTTGATCCACAATCAATGCATACAGATCTTTTGTGAAAAACAGCTAAAAAAAAAGTCAAGGGGAGTTGTTAAATTTGCTGTTTCCACCTGAAATTCCGGGTTGGGCAATGAATGGGGGAAGTACGGGTGCTGCAGAATTTGTGGGCTGCCACTCTGGATTTGCAAGCACATCCAGAAGGACACTATGGGCTCTACAGGCCTGTGTGCAATTTATTGGTGGCTGTGGAATACTACTTGTGCTAGCCACTGTACCAGCTTGTACTGCACTTATGGGACTCGCCACGTCACCAAGTGATACTGCAATACTGGTATGTGAAAAACCAGGATGTACTAGGCCGCTGGTGCTCGACATGTACTGGCACTCTGCAGCATATGAGAAACATTATGCAATTGTAACATCTCAGCAACCTGGGAATGGGGTTGGGTACGCCTGACCTTAGCAGGGACCTCTTCTCCATCGTCTGAGCTATCTGTCAGGGTGTCCCTGCTGTCTACAGGTTCATATTCTGAGGCAGATTCTGTCAGTGAGGCTTCCCCTTCTCTCTCATCTGACATGCTCAGAATCCCATAGGCCTCTTCGCTAGAGTACCTTTAGTTGGACATTTTGGCCACTAAATTTATAAGTAACTAGTGTGGGAAAGAGAGCATCTGGCTGTGAGAGACTGCTTTAACCGCTACAAAAAAATTTACCTGCAAGTGCTAGCAGAAATCAGGCCTGATTCTGTAAACACTGGGGTTTTGTGTGCAATGTATCAAGTGACAATGACCTACTGACACTGCATTTGCTGGGGGAGAAGGGGGAGGAAGGGTTAAGCATACGGGCTAAACACAGGTGCTGGCAGGTGCCAGGGCTGATCCTGCTAATGCTACGTTTTTGGGGATGCTATACTAATGTGAACGCTGGAATAGTGCTGATCTGATCAAAGATATTGATCCGTTCAGACACTATACTAGCAAAGGAGGTTTATTGTGTATGTGACCTTGTTCCTGGCAATCAAGGGGTTAAATGTGATGACTGATGTAGTGACGGGCAATCTGACGCTATCTGGGAGGGACGCTAACGCTATCTGAAGTCATTGGTGACACTAATACAGTGATCAGTAAAAAAATCTGTACTCTGTGCTAATGACACTGGTGACAGGTTAGTGAAGGGGTTAACTGGGGGAGATCAGTGGTTTAAATGTGTCCTAAAAAGTGTTTTAACTGTAAAAGTATAAAAGGCCAAGGAAAACACGAGGCAGGTCAGGGATAAAGTTGTGGGGACGTTTAAAGCAGGGTTAGGCTGAAAAAAAATATCCAAAGCTTTGAACATCTCACAGAGCACTGTTCAAACTATCATCTGAAAATGGAAAGAGTATGGCACAACTGCAAACCAAGTGCATTACCTCAGTAAACCAAATTTTATTAAATACAAAATGATACTCACAAACAGCGAAGTAAATCAAGCATGTAAGTCCTCAAAGGAACTTGAAATTTTTGAAGCCTGCGCTAGTCCCACCATAGGGGTAGACACTCGGAGTACGGCTGATGCGTTTCGAAGGGCGTCCCTTCTTCATCAGAGCTAACTGAACTATGAGTACTCTCCCCAATATATACCCTAGAACTGAAGCTGGACCCTCCCTTCTGGGTTGGGCAGTCCCAGGTTAGGAGGAGGGGCCAATGTGTCATCAAAATAATCAAACGAATTATACAATATACGCTCATAATACAATTGTAAAAGAATAATACATTTAAAACTTGAATAAATAAAAATGCATGAGAAATACATAAAAAGACATGAAAAAACACCAAAAAAGAAATCAATTGATAATGATAGTAATGTTGTACTAACAGACCCAGATGAGGATAAAAGCTGATTAGAGTGAGTGTATGTGTATATGAATAAGCTTATATTTAAATTTAGATGTAGTTAATTTCATCGCAAGGGATGTCTCAGGATGGAAAGTGGTAATAAACAGTGCATATGTTATACTGTAATATGAATAAATATATATATATATATATATATATATATATATATATATATATATATATATATATGAATGTGGATAATCTGGAATGGTAAAATGTGTTACCAGGCAGCCAGGGAGTACTTGTATATACAATGCTGATTCCGCATCACTGATGTAGGTGAGGATGATAAAAAAGTAGTATTTTACTTGATCAGCAGCAGAGGGAGATCTCTTGCCTCCACGTTTGGTATGGCCGCAGGCAGTCAGTGAGTATGGAAAGCACGCCAAAGAAGCGAGGTGATAGATGCGTGTGCGTGGTCCAGCACGCGCATGCGCAGTAAGAGGAAACCTGGTCCATTGGAGTCGTCTTGGAACGCACATCCGACGGATCAATGCACATGCGTGGGGTGGCGCCGCACACCCCGGCCAGCCCCCAGATCTTGCCTTTGTCCTTGCCCATTTTGATGTTACTTTTGTGTTCACTGATACGAGTCCTCAGGCAACGGGAGGTATGGCCTACATATAGTAGGCCGCATGGGCAAAGTAGGCAGTATATGACGAAGGCCGTACCACAGTTAACCATTAGCCGCCCGGCCAATGGGCGTTTGGCAGCCGGCAAAATCCTTCAGCGTTCCGGGTGGCCGATCTGTCACCGGCCGCGTACCTCGGACACGGCCGATGACAGATCTGAGCACCGGCCTCATTGCCGGTACCATGTGACCTGCTGTGACCAATCACACCAGGTCACATGACAGTTGTATACAATGGATGGCTTCATTCATGCCATCCATTGTATACTAGTGTGCCTAGCTGTGAATGGTCACAGCGATCACATGCACAAGCTGGGCCAATCACAGCCCAGCTGTGTCATGTGATTAGCTAAGCACAAAAAAAAAAAAAAAGCCCCAAATGAATCGATGTCATTCAGGTAAATGCTTGCTTATAGCAAAGTAATTCTTTGCTATAAGCAAATTGTGGAAAAAAAAAAAAATACTGATCACTTCCCCAAAGTAGTACAATGTTACTATGGTAACATTGTACTACTTTGGTCAAAGTGAAATATGAAAAAAAATCTTAAAAAAATGTAATAAAAAATTAAAAAAAATTTTTTTTTCATACTGTCACCAGTCAGTGTCCCTGATCACCGCCATGCCAGTTATATGATGATGCTGTACTGCACTAGTGACAGTATGTTAAAAAAAAAATTGTGAAAATAATTTTTTCATTTTCCGAAAAATTCTGACAAAAAATACAACTTCAAAAAACTCGCCATGCCTCTTACAAAGTATGTTGGACTGTCTACTTTGCAAAAAGGGGTAATTTGGGGGATATCTGTACTGTCCTGACATTCTTGGACCTCAAGAAATTAGATTGGCCGTCAGTACTTCAGGATTGATCAATTTTCAGATCTATACCATAGTTTGTGAACTCTATAACTTTCCTACAAACTAAAAAATACATCCTAATTTGGGTTATTTTCACCAAAGACATGTAGCAGAATACATTTTGGCCTAAATTTATTAAGAACATTTATTTATTTGCAAACTTTTATAACAGAAACAAAAAAAAAAGTGTTTTTTTTTTTCAAAATTTTCGTTTTTTTTTTGTTAATTTAGCAACAAATAAAAACCCCAGTGGTGATTAAATACCACCAAAAGAAAGCTCTAGTTGTGTGAAGAAAATGATAAAATTTTAGTTTGGGTACAGTGTTGTATGACCGCGCAATTGTCATTCAAAGTGAGAACGCTGAGACCTGAAAAATGGCCTGGGAGGGAAGGGGGTAAAAGTGCCAGGTATGGAAATGGTTAATGAACTGTTTTATGAGAATTTTTTTCACCATCAGTGCTCATGAAATCTCGTTTGCGGTGCCACAAAATCTCACAGGTGCCACAATTGGAAACTCCACATCTGTAGCAACCCTTTTGGTCGAATATTTCAGACCACGGGCTCGGTTTGGATGTAAACTGGTTGGTAGTTTTGCGTACCCTGCTTGGCGCTATTAAGCTTCTAATGTCTCTAGGTTTTCTAAAAATTAGTGTGGGCTTGTCTGGGAGTATATTTCCTAGAGTGGGCTCATTTTTCAGGATGTTCCAACTTTTGGACAGAATGTGTTTGTTGTCCTAGGATTTACTACTAAATCTAGTACAAAACCGTACCTCCAACTTTTTATTGGCAACAGTGGGGCTCTCGGAGTTTGAGCAAGTTATCAAGTCATTGGAATCTGTAGGATTAAGATCATATAAAAGTAAATATTTATTAAAAGCTGTTTCAATATGATTCTCGTTATAACCCTTTTCCTTAAATTTATTTTTAAGGATCAAACTCTGTTCTATATAGTCTTGTTTTAAAGTGCATTTGCGTTTCAGCCTACAGAACTGGCCATAGGGAACATTTTTGATCCATTGTGGGTGATGGTTGCTTTTGGCATGTAAATAAGAGTTCCCTGCTGTAGGTTTGAAATGTGGTTTAGAACATATCTGGCCATTACTGCCGTGTCTCATTTCTAGATCTAAAAACACTAGTTTGTTATCATCAATCATGTGGGTGAATGAAAAGTCGTAGGGATTCTTCCCACAGTGATCTAGAAACCCTTTTAACTGAGAGTCAGTGCCATCCCAGATGATAATGATGTCATCTATATATCTCCCATATAGGATCAGGTTTGCACTGAAGGGGTTGTTGGCCCAGATGTAGTTGTTTTCCCAGTATCCCATAAATATATTTGCATAGCTGGGGGCAAATCTGGCGCCCATAGCGGTGCCTTGGATTTGAAGATAGTGTTTATCCAAGAATGAAAAATGGTTATGCTGTAGGGCAAATTCAATGCAATGAGTTTGTGTGTAATGGAGTTGTGAGTCTTTAGCTAAGAAATATTGAATGGCTCGAAGGACATGATCATGTTTAATAGACGTGTATAATGATACCACATCCAAGGACAGCCATCTGTACCCTTGTTCCCACTTGAATCCTGCCAGAATTTCTAGTATGTGACTGGAGTCCTTGACATATGATGAGAGATTGGTCACTATCTCTTTTAAGAAATGATCAATATAGCAGCCTAAATTGCTTGTGAGGCTGCCTATGCCATAGATGATTGGTCTACCTGGGGGGTTGTCCTTGTTTTTATGGATCTTAGGAATGTGATAAAAAAATGGAGTGGCAGGGTGTTTAGTGTATGGAAAAAGGAATTCATCTTTGGTGAGTATTTTTTCAGATAGCGCTGACTCTAGTAGTGTTTTGAATTTTTGTTGATACTGGGCTATGGGATCCATGGGTAGGACTTCGTAGGTCTGGCGGTCATTAAGGAGTCTCAGGGCTTCAGTAATGTAAGTGTCCCGGTCTTGGATGACAAGACCTTCTTTTTTGTCTGCTTACCTATTTAATCCGTTTTTATTATCTTTGAGTATTTTTAAAGCAGCAGAGATAGGGTCTTGTTGTAAGTAGTGATTCCGTGTGGGTGCATTAGTATTACAGATTTTCTTAAACTCCGTTAACACTGTCTCATAAAAGGTGGGTATATGGTGACCTTTAACCCAGTGAGGGTAGAAAGTGGATTTGGGTTTAAATCTGGTATGCATAATATTGCCCTGAGAGGCAGTCGACATCTCGGCAAAAATTAGATGTTCTATTTCACTATCCATAGAGATGCCTTCCATGTAAATGTTTTCTAAAATATTTAGAATGGGCGTTTCCAATGTATCATCCAACAAAGGGAATGGGGGGGTAGTGTACATTGCTGACATTGTCAGTGGTGGTATTGTCTTTGAGTAAGAAAGAATCTCTTGACCCTCAGATTCCGAATAAATTTTTTCAAATCAACAAAAAGTTGAAACCGGTTGGGGGGATTGAGAGAGGCAAAATTCAAGTTCAAGGAGTTTATTCGGAATCCGATTAATCTGAACCTCGTTAGCATAATGGTTGGCAGGGGATCTGGGGGCTGGCCGGGGTGTGCGGTGCCGCCCCACGCATGCGCAGTGATTCGTTGGATGTGCGTTCCAAGATGACTTAGACGGACCAGGTTTCCTCTTACTGCGCATGAGCGTGCTGGACCAGGCATCTATCACCTTACTCCTTTGGCGTGCATTCCATACTCACAGACTGCCTGCAGCCTACCAAACATGGAAGCACAAGATCTCCCTCTACTGCTGATCAAGTAAAATACTACTTTTTATCCTCCTCACCTACATCAGTGATGCGTCATCAGCATTGTATATACAAGTGCTCCCTGGTAACACATTTTACCATTCCAGATTATCCACATTCATTTTTATATATATAGAGGCGTATTTACCACAAGGCAAACAAGGCAATTGCCTAGGGCGGCATTTTTCAGGGGGGCAGCACCCCCCAGGAAGAAGGGACATATGTGGCATGGGGTCCAGGTGGGATCTGAAAGAGGTTGCAGGCTGCTTATTGGTGTATGCAGAGCCCGACTCTCATGCCTGGGGATATCTGTAGCTGTGAAGGTGAGTGTCTTTCTTTCTGTTGCCAGGGGAAGGGCTGGGTGGGTGTTAGTGGAAGGCTCTCTCAGGTGGGGGGGGGGGGCAGGGGTATTGTTGGTCACTGTCAGGCTCCCACCACTGGGGGTTTGCTGTTGGTTGGTGTCAGGATCTCTCCGCCGGGGGGAGGGGGCTCTGATTTTTGTGTTGCCTAGGGCAGCACAAAACCTAAATACACCACTGTATATATATATATATATATATATATATATATATATATATATATATTTATTCATATTACAGTATAACACGTGCATTGTTTATTACCACTTTACATCCTGAGACATCCCTTGCGATGAAATTAACTACATCTAAATTTAAATTTAAATATAAATATAAGCTTATTCATATACACATACACTCTAATCAGCTTTTATCCTCATTTGGGTCTGTTAGTACAACATTACTATCATTATCAATTGATTTCTTTTTTGGTGTTTTTTCATGTCTTTTTTTATGTATTTCTCATGCATTTTTATTTATTCAAGTTTTAAATGTATTATACTTTTACAGTTGTATTATGAGCGTATATTGTATAATTAGTTTGATTATTTTGATGACACCTTGGCCCCTCCTCCTAACCTGGGACTGCCCAACCCAGAAGGGAGGGTCCAGCTTCAGTTCTAGGGTATATATGGGAGAGAGTACTCATAGTTCAGTTAGCTCTGATGAAGAAGGGACGCCCTGCGAAACGCGTCAGCCGTACTCCGAGTGTCTACCCCTATGGTGGGACTAGCGCAGGCTTCATAAATTTCAAGTTCCTTTGAGGACTTGCATGCTTGATTTACTTCGCTGTTTGTGAGTATTTATTCTGTATCTAATAAAATTTGGTTTACTGAGGTAATGCGCAAGGTTGGTGCGCCTTTTGTTTTGTTTTGTTTCGCTTTGCAGTACTGGTCGGGCTTCCCCAACCTTGTTTGGAGCTGCACAACCCTATATGCATTGGTAGTCGAGTTTTTCAAGTTATTGTTCCATCCATCCATCACCTATCTGGGTCTCTGAGCGAAGGAGAGTATGTCTCTGGTTCTTATTCACAACTGAAAACCTACCAAGACATGGCTGTCTACCTAAACTGACAGGCCGAGCAAGGAGAACATTAATCAGAGAAGCAGCCAAGAGGCCCATGGTAACTCTGGAGGAGCTGCAGAAATCCACAGCTCAGGTGGAGAATCTATCCACAGGACAACTATTAGTCATACACTCCACAAATCTGGCCTTTATGGAGGAGTGGCAAGAAGAAAACCATTGCTGAAAGGAAATCATGTGGGGGACACAGCAAACAGCTGTGGGGCGGAAAACTAACACTGCACATTATCCTGAACACACCATCCCCACCGTGAAACATGGTGATGGCAGCATCATGTTGTGGGGATGCTTTACTTCAGCTGGGACAGGGAAGCTAGTTAGAGTTGATGGGAAGATGGATGGAGCCAAATACAGGGCAATCTTAGAAGAAAACCTGTAGGAGTCTGCAAAAGACTTAAGACTGGGGCGGAAGTTCACCTTCCAGCAGGACCATGACCCTCAACATACAGCCAGAGCTACAATGAAATGGTTTAGATCAAAGCATATTAATGTGTTAGAATGGCCCAGTTAAAGTCCAGACCTAAATTCAATCGAGAATCTGTAGCAAGACTTGAAAATTGCTGTTCACAAATGTTCTCCATCCAATCTGACAGAGCTTGAGCTATTTTGTGTAATATTAATTTTTAATATCTAAATTTTAATTCGGTCTCTAGGTAGTTCTGATATATGCCTGACCAGGATATATACCCTCTATTAGGATGTGAATGGTAAAGGTTTTGAGCTGAGTAGTAACAGATGTGAATTATTTGTGTCTGGAATTGGGTAAGGTCTAGCTCAATGATTGATAGTTTTAAGTTTGTATTTTCTTAAAGCAGGCCTATGTAATGTATACTTTGTTATGATTTCATTTAATGAGTTTGAGAACATATATTTTCATTCATCAGTTACAGTTGTCCAGACAGCTCAGTTTTGCTATGTAACATAAAACTCCAGCTGTCAACCCCCTCCCGAGTTAGTCAATCATGTTAATTAGGCTGTCTGAGCTAGTAAGAACTCATGGTACACAAGTCTAAATTACAGTGGGAGGTGAAAAGGGGAGTGGTTAATGATGAATTTGAAACAAAAGAAGCTTTTTAACCACCTTCCGCCCACCATATAAGGTACTGACGGGCGCAAGGCGGTTCTCTTGTTCTGGGAGGACGTCATATGACGTCCTCCCACTCTAATCGCGCATGCGCGGCTCCGGCAGTGCGCAGTGTGGTGATCGGTGTGCGCTGTGTCCCTGGGACACAGCGGATCACCGATCAAGGGAAAGAGCCAAAGATGTCGGCTCGGTCATGTGATCAGCTGTGTCCAATCACAGCTGATCACATGTAAATAGGGAAATACCGGTTATCGGAATTTCTCTCCTCACGAGCTGTGAAGCTGACAGCTGGAGAGGAGAGCTGGTAATTGGCATTCCTTGGAGGGGACATGTACACTGATCATCAGGGCACTGATGATCAGTGTGCCCTGATGACCACTGTAGCCCCAGCAGTGCCACCTGTCAGTGCCCATCAATGTCAGCTGTCATTGCCCATCAATGCCACCTGCCAGTGACCATCAATGCCAAATATCAGTGCCTATCAGTGCACATCAATGCCACATATCGGTGCCCATCTGAGCTGCCTTTCAGTGCCGCCTATCAGTCCCGCCTATCAGTGCCCATCAGTGATGCCTGTTAATGTCCATCAGTGCCACCTACTAGTGCCTCCTCAATAGTGCCCATCAGTGCCACCTATCACTGCAGCCTCATTACCGTACATCAGTGAAGGAGAAAAATCACAAAACGTTATAACAAAAACTAAGAAAACTTTTTTTTTTCAAAATTTTCAGTTATTTTTGGTTTGTTTAGCAAAAAATAAAAAACCCAGAGGTATTTAAATACCACCAAAAAAAGTTCTATCTGGTACCCCGTTCTATTATGTTCATTGCCTTTTTGCCCCCTGAGGGCTTATGTTTTTGATGTTTCCATTTGCAGCCATGTGTCCGGTGGTAGAGCAACCCCTAACTGGTATCCTTCACCTGTAGGATGCATGTCACCATTGGCGTGACAAGATTGCACTGTTGTATATACTTTTTGTGTCTTTTTCCTGATAGGAAATGAGACACATTAACTTGATCAGTAAATAAATAGTTAAATTAAAAGAGTGGGGCGGTGATACATAGATTGGCAGATGGAACAGGTGAAGGTGGGGGGGGGGTCAGGTTGTATAAGGAGAGAGGTTTAAGCGCTCGTTCACACTTGACTTTATTTCTAACTCTTGCCAAATGGCCCTATAGTGTTTGACAGGTGTTTGGGAAGCGTTTTTAATGCTCCTCAAATGCTCCCGAAATGCCCTATGTGCGGTTCTGAGGCATGTGATAAGCATATGCCAAGCGTTAAAACTGCGCCACAAATGCCTGTAATGAAGTTAAATGGTATTAACGCTCCGAAAATGCCTCGCAACCACATCGCAAATGTCTGCCAGGCATTTGAAGAGCGGCACCATAGACTTGAATGGGAGGCTTCAACTCCTCCTGACTCGAAAGGAGGCGTCAGTTTTGCTGTGACGCAATGCTAACGCTTCAGTGTGAACAGCACTGTGTGCTGCCATGTGCAGAATTTTCATAGGCATTTGAGAATCATAAAAAACGCTTTCCCAAACGCCTGTCTGACACCTGCTGACAAAGCTAGTGTGAACGTAGCCTTAGAGAAGATAAAGTTGTAATGAAATATAAACAAAAGGAAAATCGAAAGTTTCAAACTTGTCAGAAGAACAGGACGCGGACGATTTTGACTATCGCCCGATTTTCCCGGCAATGATGGGCAAATCGGCCGATCGTTTTACTGATAAAAATATGCGCATGAGCCGTGTCCTGCAAGAAGAAGAAAAAGAAGAAGAATTCCAGTCCGCTATTATATTTTACATGAAAAGTCTTGCGGTTGCAACAATGTATCTATTTGTATCCGAATAAAAACATCTGTATCCGAAATGGATACAAATGGATACATTGTTGCAACCGCAAGACTTTTCATGTAAAATATAATAGCGGAGCTCTCTGCAAGGGACAGAAGTAAAAATGACAGCCGTAGACGAGACGAAAATCGGCCACTTTTTTTATTGAACGATCGATTTTTCGTTTTAAAAAAACAGCTGGTTTTTGACCCATCTATGGCCTGCATAAGACCAGAAACTCAGACATATATCAGGCCCAATTAACCTAACAGCATGTCTTTGGAGTGTTGGCAGAAACACACCCATGCAGAGAAAGCATGCAAACTGAGATGCAGACAGGTGCAGCCATGACTGGAATTAGAACCCATGACCCATGTGCTGTAAGTTCTGAGTTCTAACCACTAAGCCACTGAGGGAGACAGAGTTTGAGCTGCAATGTAGAATAGTTACATTGTTTAAAAATAATGATAAAGCGTGTGCTGGTAAAATTATATAGACTACTAAAATGGTATTACACAAGATAAATATAAATCTAGGTATAGATATGAAGGTAGCAGCTAGCACTCAGGGTATTGGCAACAGTCCCAGAATAGAAATATGTTACAGTAATAGTGTAGCGCTATAAATGCATGTTATCAATCATAAACGCATGTAAAATAAAAAAAAGTACAAATAAGTGCAATAATTATGTAAACTGGTAAATGGTGCTAAAAAAGTTCATATAATCATTCCTGAATGTCCTTTGTGTGAGAGTACCAACTCAGAGAGTGCCTATGAATGGCACGTGTGGTACTTACTGGCACGTGTGGTACTTATTTGCACGTTTTTGATTTTACATGTGTTTGATAACATGCTTTGATAGTGCTTCACCATTACTTTAACATAGAATAGTTACATGATTAAAGAGAAGGCAGATATATAATTATATTGGGAATTTAGAACTAGACATTCCCAATTATTTGAGATATAAGTGTGAAAATGTTTGACATTTGAAAATAGAATGTATGACATTCATTAGGAAATGCATTAGTTGTCTGATCATTTTTGAGAAACAGCAACCAAAAAAAATATATAGGTATACTTTTACTTTAAATTATAAGTATTCTCATATGAAAACAGAAAAACGCCAACAAAGCCTGTGGTTGTGCGCCACCTAATGAACATATTTGCACCTAAATATGTGCCAGACACGATTCCACATTTACTAACAGGAAAGAGTCTACAAGTAGACGCTTTTCAATGAGTTTGCTAGACGCCTTTCAGAAGACTGACAGGTCTAGATTGTTTGAATTGAGTCTGCCTGAATGTTCAGCATCTGCTGGTAGACTCAATTCTTAGTAAATCAGGGCCATGGTGTCCATCAATTACCTCTCCTTTCATAATGTCACATATCCCCCCTCTGCTCAAGCCACTGTGGCTGAACAACTGTCCCAACCAAGCAATGGACATGGGAAAGGGTATCCACATTATCCTGAAGTTTCACCGCTCTATGCTCCACTGCAGGGGCAGACTGACCATTTGGAAACTTGGGCACTGCCCGAGTGCTCTGGGTCAGTAGGGGGCCCCATGAGATGCCCCTGGTACCTTTTTCATAGGCTTTTTTGAGTTTGGGCAAGGACACAGGGGCCCCATGATCCCCTATTGCCCAGGGGGCCCCATGAGTTGTCAGTCCGCCTGTGCTGCACTGTGAATTTAAATGCTTATAGCGCAAGAAACCACCTTGTCACTCGACTATTTTCCTCCTTGTTATCGCACATCCACTTGAGAGGGGCATGATCAGTAACCAATTTGAATTGTCTCCCCAACAGGTAATATTTCAGGGCCTCCTAGGCTCATTTGATAGCCAAGCATTCTCTCAACAATTAAAACGTTTTTCTCATGTTTACTAAGCTTTCTGCTCATGAAGACCATGGGGTGCTCCTTCCCATCTCTGATTTGGGACAGTACAGCACAGAGGCATCCATCTGTACCACAACGTCTTATGTGAAATCTGGGGTCACAAGCACAGGTTGGGCACAGAGAAATTGTTTCAACATTTGAAATGCTGTCTCTGCCTCAGGATTCCAATCAATCATAACCGACCCCCTACCTTTTGTTAGATCTGTCAGTGGGGCTGCAATGGTGGGAAAATTGGGTATAAAATGCCTATAGTAGTCTGTGATCCCAAGAAATGCCCAGACTTGCTTTTTATTTATAGGTTGGGGCCACTTTTGAATTGCCGCAATTGTATTGATCTGAGGCCAAATCAGTCCTCAACCAATAATGTAGCCAAGGTATTTGACCTCCTCCAAGCCTATGGCACACTTTTTGGAGTTGGTGGTAAGATCTGCTTTCCTAAGTGAATTTACTACTCATTGCATACAAGGCAAATGAGACTCCCAATCTGGGCTCTTCATGACCACATCGTCCAAATAGGCAGCTGCGCATTGGCAATGTGCTCTTAACGTTCTGTCCATCATTCTCTGGAATGAGGTAGGAGCACCATGCAATCCAAATGGCATCCCCTCGGGGGTAGAGAATGCTGTCTTTTCTTTTGCAGATTCCATTTGGGGTATCTGCCAATAGCCTTTAGTCAGATCTAAGGTAGTTCTGTATCGGGCTGTTCCCTAACCTCTCAATAAGCTCATGTACACAAGGCATCGGGTAAGCATCAAACTTAGACACACAGTTCAATTTTCTGAAATCATTACAAAATCTGTTCCATCTGAAATTGGGACCAACACTATGGGACTTGAGCAATCACTGTGAGATTCCTCGATCACTCCCAACTCTAACATGTTCTTCATTTCATTTGCCGTTGCTTCCCCCCTGGCCTTGGGTATTCTATAGGATTTTACATTTACATTGACAGCCAGCTGTGTAAGTACAGTATGTCATGCTGTATTATTGTGGTCTGTCAGGGTAGGTGAGAGAAAAAGTCTCCATTCTTTCTCACAAATTCCTTAACGTCATTCTCTTGGGCCACTGACAAGGTTTCAGTTATAGGTACCTGAGGTGTCATGGGGACCATGTCCTTTTGGGGTCTCTCTGTCATTCTAAGGTTTTAAGAGATTAACATGATATATTTGCTCAGGTTTCCTTTTCCCTGGCTGGTAAACTTCATAGTTTACTTCACCTACTTTCTTCATAATTTCAAAGGGACCTTGCCACTTTGCGAGGAATTTACTCTCCACTGTGGGAACTAGCCCCAGCACTCTATCCCCAGGGTTGAATGTACGGATCCTGACACCCCAGTTATAAACCCTTCTCTGGGCCTCCTGGGCTTGCTCCATATGATCCCATACAATCGGCATGACCGCTGCGATTCTATCCTGCATCTGTGAGATATGCTTGATGACGCTTCTACAGGGCGTGGTCTCTCTCTCCCATGTTTCTTCTGTGTTAGGAAGAAGGGTCAGCCCCACATCGGAGGATTGATGAATATAGTGTATATTTATTGATCTATAGGACACACAAAAACACAGGATGTGAATACAGGATCTGTTAACGCGTTTCGCATGATCTTGTGTTTAATCATAACCAGGGATCACCTTCCCTGGGAAGACGGCAGGTCTTTCTTAAAAATCTGACTTGTAGCCAGTTTTATTTAAAAGGTTGCATGCATCATAAACAAAACAGAACAGAAAATAAATCCTTGCCATCCAGGCACTAAGTAAACAGAAGAGATTCCTATCTTACAGGTGAAGGGCTTCTTCCTGTCACCAACAGAACGAAACGGTCTGCAAATCTTTTCCTTTCTTATACAAAGCAAACTTTCATCCACAGCTCTCTCAGGTATGGCTCCCTGAGTCCCAGACCAAGAGCAACTTCTGGCTTCAGTCCTGCTTTATTTATACCACCTGCTGGTGGTCATCAGTGAATAGCAAAATCAGGTCCGGAACCAACCCTGCCAAATGCACTGTATATAAAACCAGCACCTGAATGCTAGTCATCATTAGGAAAAGAGCCACACTCTTCCTTCAAATGTCTCCTTTTCCACCTCTAACCCCACTATACAAGATTCCCTATCAGCAGTCTACAGCAATAGGGTTGATAATACTATATATCAAAGTCTACCCTATGACTCCTCTAGCAGGAAAGAGGTCGGTATGGGGCTTGCAGATCAGGGGCAAGCATACAGTGCAACCCTGTTCAGATTCACCAAGCAGCTCATTGAGATTAGCACCTGATGCTAGTCATCGGTAGGAAAAGTGACAGATTCCTGCTCCTACCTTTCCATTTCTACCCCCACTATACAAGATTTCCAGTCAGCAGTCTCCAACAACAGGGAGGACAGTATATCAAAGTCTACCCTTTAACTCCTCCAGCAGTGAAGAGGTCAGTATGGGGCCAAGCAGAGCAAGGGCAAGCATAGGGTAGAACCTTGTTTGGATTCTGGCAACCCCACGTCACCAGCTGTTGCACTGACCAGGCAAATGTTTCTGCATCAGCTGCTGGGGTGTAAAAAAATTCACACCAGTTAAAGGTGAGGTAGGCCAAATTTCAGTTTTTTACAACTCCTGCCTTTCAAGCTGGTGGATTTTGCTCTCCCTTTTGGGAATTTGCAATCTGTACCACATAGTGTACTACATAGGCAGTTTCCCAGATGCCATTTATTTGCCCATAATGCTAACTTTGCCCTCCACCATCTTGTGAAAAGCAATGTTTCCATGTCAATGGACCATGCTGTCATGAGCGTGGTTCACATGACCACAAACATGTGGTCCAGCGAATACCGATAGGAGTGCTACATATCGTTCACAGCCCTCTGGGAGACTCTGCTGGCAGCTGCGAAGGAGGCAGAATTTGAAAAACTGTAGGAGCTGAATGTGCCATTCCCTGCAGACTGAGACATTTCAAAGGAATCTCCTTCATCAGAGACAAACATTCACAAGTTGAAGGAGGAGTATGTTTGCCGGGGCAGGCAACCAGGGGTGGGTTTCATCATTTACAACCCATGAGTTGTACATGGCTAGGGGGAGGTAGGACCCAAGGATTCATGGCATCTAAAAAGAGGGACCATTGCTGGTCGGAAATCACTGCCTTTCCAAAAGCTGGCAGTATACGGATCACAGACATTCCAGCTATGTCTTGTGCTGGTGAAAGGAGGAGCAGCAGTGGGGGTGGCTGACTAAGCGATATGTACAAAAAAAATTTCAGTCCCCAGTGCCTAGGGCTAGCTCTGATCAGCAATGACTACTTCGTATTTTCAAAGATTATATGAGATGAACTACCTTTTTCACAATAAAATATCCCTCATCTTTTTTTCTAACATGTAGAGTCATAGTACTATCAAAAATGGTTGCATAATGTGCAGTGTGTTATTCCTGAATTTATAGCTGCTGTGTTTGAAATACCATACAATAATTGTTGTTTATTTTGAAAAAAAATGACTCTTCTCTCCTTTTTACATTGCTGCCCTGGGCCTTAATCAAACTACTTACATGCTCTCGTCTCCAGCTGCTGTGAAAAAAAAATAGCTTTGGTCTGAAACAAGGCAATTTTATTTAACAACTGTCTGAGCTCTGCAATGTGTGTTTGTGGTTTGGAGGTGTTTTGGTGCACTCTGGGTTAACATTTTGTTAAACATTGTACACAATATAATGTGTTACTGAAAGGAGATTGCAAAAAGCTACGTGATGCGACTTTTTGCCAGTGTTTGGAAATTTGTTTGACATTGATAGTTTTAGCCTATTTTTTTTAAAGTATATACCTTCTCCTAGATTTTGGCTTTATTGACTCAGCTGTTTCCACCACTCAATTCTGGCCTATTACTGCTACTCAATAAAAACTGTTGTTTTTGCAATAACGGCTTAATAGCTATTTCTTTTGACACGCAAATCAGTCATATTGGGTTGCTGCATGTAAGCAATGGAAAAATGTAAATTGGTATCACAATTTACCCTCTAACAAAAGGGGAAATAAGTATATAAAATGGGACTTTGATTACACGCATAAAAAGAAAATATACAAATTAAAACATATGTTATTACAAAATTAAAAACACTGATATCAATAAAACCATAAATAATGGAATTCCAGATTAAGATTGATGCATTTCACTATACAATCGCTTCTTCAGGATCCATGTTAAACTTGTATAATTGGTGTGTCATCAAAAAAACCACGTACACCAAGCTCCTGAGTATATCTAAGGTAATATAATAATGGAGCTCAATAGTGTGATAAATCAGTTGCACTGGACCAAGAAGGAAAAACACACTAAGTCAATAGTATCCAAAGTGATGATAAAATGCAGGAAATGTATGTGCCAATTTTTGTAATAAAACATTTAAAAAAAGGCTCTCAAGGGGGGCGTGGCCAGCCGTGGACGGAGATGGCCGCATATTAGCAGAGCTCCGGGAGCCGCCGAGATTTGCAGCTTACTAAGAGATGAGTGACAGCAGGGAAACCAGCTGACACTGCTACTCCCCTCCGGGTGGTGTGGGGCACAGAGGCAGTAAGATGGGGAAGCGGAAAATAAAGGAGGGGCCCCACAAATTAATGGAGTTCTTCACTCCTGTGGGTGCCCCCTCCTTTCAAGATGGTGCCGGTCCCTACTCCTCTCTGGATCTGCAGGGACATGTGGAGGGAGACAGTCACAGCTTTCCCCTGCACACCTCTAGCCCAGCAGTGATTGCAGGCTCTGCATCTTCATCTCCAACAAGCAGTCCTCAGAAGAATAAACAGCGCTGTTCTCCAGATGTGCACAATGTGGGTGAGGAATCTTCTGATTCCTTTTCACATAACAATACAAGAGAATTCATAGAACATTTGGAGGATTACCCTGCGGAGTTGTGAAGGATATCTTAGTTACTCTCAAGGGCGCCCTCCATAAAGATACAGTATGATGAGCTTTGTGACACAAGTTAATAAAGAAGTTGAAAATTTGGGTGAGCGGGTAACACATGTGGAAACTAAAATGGGTGAATTCACCACAGCTCATAACAAATTAGTTGACGCACATAACGAGGCAGAGGATGATCTGAAAGCTTTGAAAATGAAAATAGCGGATCTGGATGACCGCTCCCGCAGAAATAATGTAAAATTCAGGGGAGTTGGTAAAAACGTCCCTGTCGCAGATCTCCGCAAATATATCCAACAAATGATTTCTACACTGCTGCCACATAGTTCGAGTAGGGAGGTAGTAGTGGATAGGGCGCATAGACTGCCAAAGCCCTCTTTTCTTCCCGATCATATCCCTCGGGATATAATAGCGAGAATTCATTTCTACCACGTTAAGGAGGAATTAATGTTGTTCGCACGGAAGAATAACCCACTTCCCGTACCCTACACTGGGATCTATCTGTTTACTGATCTCTCACAGCACACTATATTGGCCCACAAAAAGTTGTTCTCCTTCACGGAATTACTTCGCAATAACAAACATCAAATACCAGTGGGGCTTTCCTACCAAATTGCTTATCACCAAGGACAACCGTGTGATAACGGTCAATTCTGAAGAGGAAGGATTCCAACTAGCTAAAAAATGGGGCCTTCTGCCCACGGAAGTAGAACCTGTGTCCAATAAAGCTTCTCCCAGAAAAATAACTTCTGAATGGGAACAAGTAGCAGGATGACGTGAATCAATCTTTATACTCCCACACTTTCTGGTTCTTTTTTGTTTTTCCCGCTGTGCACTTGGACATCAGTTACTCTAGCTGCACATCTCGGCATTTACCCCTCATCCATTAGAGTGATTTATTTCACTGTTCGTTTTGTTTTTTTTCAAATTTCTCTCTCTTCCTTTTTAGTTTTTTCCCTACAGAGCATCATTACCGGCACGCCACTGGAGCTCAGCATGATACTTCTCATCTACCTCGGAGGGTCGAAGCCCTTTTCTCTTCGCTGGAATTCCATGGATACTCTACCCATTTGGATCATAAACTCTAACATACAATTCCTACTTACACCACTTGAGGGTGACCACACCTCACAATTATTAACTCCATCATGGTCTTGAAGTTTGTCTCTCTGAATGCCCATGGTCTTAACAGCCCTTTTCAGTGACAATTGATGTGGAAAGAGGCTCAAAAGTCACATGGAGCAGGGGCGGACTGACAACTCATGGGGCCTCCGGGCAATAGGGGATCATGGGTCCCCTGTGTCCTTGCCCAAACTCAAAAAAGCCTATGAAAAAGGTACCAGAGGTATCTCATGTGGCCCCCTACTGACCCCAGGCCCTCGGGCAGTGCCCGAGTTTCCAAATGGCCAGTCCTCCCCTGACATGGAGATGTGATTTGTGTTCAGGAAACACATTTTTCCTCCCTTAAAGCACCACATTGCTCACATCACTTGTTCCCACACGTTTTCATGTCCAATGGTCCTGATAAGAAATGTGGCGTTCTTATTGCTTTCCGAAACTCTGTTGCCTTTTCCTTACTATCTCAAATGTCTGACAGTAAAGGCAGATTTCTAATTATTGTCTGCGAAATCAACAATATTGTATACACCATTGTGAATCTCTATGCTCCCATTGTTCAGCAGGTCCATTTTCTAAATTCTCTAAGGAAAAAAGTGGCCAAAATTCAGAAGGGTTTCTTGCTATATTGTGGAGACTTCAATGCTATCATAAATAACTCACTAGATATTTCAAACCCTTCTCGCAGTTTGAGACATTCCCTAGCTCCTGTTTTAGCTGAAGCCAATTTGTATGATCCCTGGAGATGCCTACATGCATCTGAAAAATATTTCACGCATTACTCGGCCCCTCACAAGTCTTATTTGAGAATTGACTTCTTTCTAACGGACTTTCAATTACTGCAAAAGATATCCAGCGCTGAGATTCATCATCGACGTGATCGGATCACGAACCTACCTCCTTGAGTATTGAAGAGACCTTAAAATTCTCCCCAGTATTTTTATGACGTAATAATATCTCTATGTTTTGTAATCCTGCCTTTCATTCTACTCTCACTACAGCTTTACAGGAATATTTTGATATCAACTCTTCTCCTGATATAAATGTATTTAGCACGTGATGCGCCCACAAAGTGTATTATAGAGGGTTACTATTGAAATTAGCTTCGCAAGCAAGGCGTAACAGGAATCAAACCTTTTCTGATATGGTTAACAAGATAGCTAGATTAGAACTTATCCACAAACAATCTTTATCTCCCACTGTATTGCGGGAACACCAAACCACTAGACTTGAAGTTAGGTAAAAATTTTAAAAAGGTTAAAGCTACATTTTATACGCAGGAGAACAAAGCAGGCAAGATGCTGGTGAAATATCTTGCTGCTAGACAATCCAAATCGAAATTATCCTCAATTCCTGACCCTATATCGAATAAAATCCCTTATCACACCAGTAAAATAGTGGAAGCATTCCGCTCCTACTATTCCCAATTATATAATCTTAAAGATGATCCACATACTCCGCAACCTACTCCAGAGCTGATTAATTAGAATATCAAAAATTAGAGGGGCTTAATCAACCTATCCTGGAAAGTGAAATAATCGCGGCTAATAAAGCTTTACCAAAAGGGAAATCTCTGGGGGCTGAGTACTATAAAGAATTTCAATCCATACAACTTCCTCACCTTAAAAGATCTTTTGATGAAGCAGTGCATACGTACACATTCCCACCCGAAATGTTAAAGGCTATCATCGTCACTCTGCCTAAACCAGGGAAGATTCCAGACCGCCCTCAAAATTTTAGGCCCATTTCCTTGCTAAACATAGTCCAGTTCTTAAAATATATGCTAAAATCATAGCAACTTGCCTTCTACATATAACCCCTCTTCTTATTCAGGCTGATCAAGTAGGCTTTGTCAAGCGCCGACAAGCAGCAGATGGTACCTGTAAAATACTTAACCTGATGCATTTGATTGGATCTCACGGACTCCAGGCTGTGTTTTTGGCATTGGACGCCGAAAAAGCCTTTGATAGAGTCCATTGGCAATACTTAGACTCTACTCTAAACAAATTCAGTATCAGTGGTTTTATAAAGTTGGCTATTATGACACTATATACAGTCCCTACCGCATAAGTATTTACGTCTAATGCTTTATCGGACCCTTTTAGCTTTTCCTATGGAACGAGGCAGGGATGTCTTCTATCTCCCATAATTTTTTCAGTAGTCATGGAACCCCTAGCGACTGCAATTAGAATTAACCCACAGATCTCAGGCATTCAGGTAGCGTCTACATCCCATAAAATTGGACTATTCGCAGATGATGTCATCCTTACTGTTACTGACCCGGTTAATTCCCTTAGAGAAATCTTGGCTTCCTTGCAGTCATTTGGTGCAGTTTCTTACTATAAACTTAACATTACAAAATCCTGTGCCCTCCCAATAGCTATAGCAAAGGGACCTTTGAAATATCTTAAAGACAAATTTCCCTATCACTGGACACATAAGAAATTGGATTACCTAATATATATTGGCCCCATCCTCCAATACATTTAAAGACAACTTCAAAAAATTGCACCAGTCTTTCTTGGTGGAGTTGCAGTGGCTTGATAAATTTGAAACCTTGTGGATAGGTAAAATAGCGGCATTTAAGATGTTGATCTTTCCTAAAATATTATATTATTTTAGAACGATTCCGATTCTTATTCCCCATGCCTATTTCCGTAAGTTGGAGGTGGCCCTAAAAAGATATATCTGGAGGGGGAAGAAACTGCGGATCCCGTTCCTGTCCCTCACTAAACATAAATCTAAAGGAGGGATTGGTCTTCCAGTACTTTCTGCTTACTATTATGCAACGCTGCTGGATAAACTTCCGGCGTGGTTTGTCCTGTCAGGTAAATTATGGGTACAAATAGAGCAGAGTGTGGTTCCCAATAGAGACCTTCGGGCATTACTGTTGGCTAGATCTGTTGAACGTATTAAAGAACACGTTTACAACATCAATAAAGGCTATAGTATATAGAATATAATATATAGAATAGTATATCTGCCTTCGCAATTAACCTGGCTAGAATTAACCTTGGTGTCCCCCAGGTAGAATAGGGCAAGTTGGAACACAGTGAGCTCTCTTTACTGTAAATGAAAAGGAAATTCATCTTTTTCAAATACAAAGAAACACAGTTTCTCAAAATACCACATTATATTCAGTGCTTTCTGGATGCAGCTGATTTTTATCATCATCTAATTTATAGGTTTTTGCTTTTGATTTTTGCCTAAGATGATGAATTTCTGTTTTTTAAAGAATGAACCACCTCCTTCGTGGCATGTATTCTAGCTTCTAAAGCAGAAAATAATTCCTTGTAATTTGATTTATATTGGCAGAACAAAAAGAACACTGAAAGAACGTATTAAAGAACACGTTTACAACATCAATAAAGGCTATAAATATCATAATGTACCCTTACACTTTCGTCAATTCCACAACCAACAAGCAGATAAATTAGAATTTTGGGGTATAGAGAAGCATAGTAGACATTGGAGAGGAGATAACTTAGTTAGAGAAATCAGCAAAAAAGAGTCCCACTGTATATTCAAAATGAACTGTTTGGCCCCCTAGGGCCTCAATAAAGAATTTGATCTTTCATGTTTCATCAGTGATTACTAAAGAAAAGCATGCAGGCTCCACCTCCGCAACATCTTCAAAATACGTTCGTTCCTAACCCCAGACACTACTAAACTACTCGTTCACTCCCTTATTATCTCACGTCTGGACTACTGCAACTCCCTTCTCACCAGCCTACCTCGTCGCAGACTATCCCCGCTTCAGTCTATCCTGAACTCAGCGGCCAGACTCATCCACCTTACCAACCGCTCCGCATCTGCCACCCCCCTCTGTCATTCCCTCCACTGGCTCCCGATTGCCCAAAGCATTAAATTCAAACTACTAACACAGACATACAAAGCCATTCATAACGCTGCCCCAAACTACCTCACCGACCTGATACTCAAATACCACCCTACCCGTAATCTTCGCTCCTCACAAGACCTCCTGCTTTCTAGCTCCCTGGTCTCCACCTCCCACGCCTGACTGCAGGACTTCTCCAGGACTTCCCCTATCCTCTGGAACTCACTACCCCAATCCATCAGACTGTCACCTACCCTCCTCACCTTTAGGCACACCCTGAAAACCCATCTCTTCAGGGAAGCCTACCCCGTCCTCACCTAACAGCCGATCTCCTCCTACCACTCCATCCCCCACAGCCACTTCCTCCTGTACCACTATCCCCTCCCTCCTAGATTGTAAGCTCAAAAAAGCAGGGCCCTTGACCCCCTCGTGTATTGTATTGTTACTGTATTGTCTCATGAACTGTCCCCCACTATAATGTACAGTGCTGAGCAAACCTTTTAGCGCTATATAAATACTGTATAATAATAATATTAATAATAGCCCTTTATGATCACTCTAATTGAGTCAATATCAAGGAGAGATAAAAATATTTAGAGGTGTATACAACACACAATTGTATAATTATATATGTGAGGGAATGGCATACATATTGTATATGAATTGTAATCCAGTATAATTACCAAAGTTATGTATGTCTAATATACATGTCTACAGGTACAAGAGATGTAGTAGGGGTCCCAATGACCTGCCTGCTATTCATAAGTTGAGGAAAAATACGTTCGGAATAAAATATTTAGTCTCAATTGAGAATAGATTTCTAATATTTTATTTTAATTAATTTCACTTTTTTATACATGTAATATAAATAAACTCAGGTTCCCTTTAACAATACTATATTTAGTAGTTAAAAGCTTGGAGGAATATATTGTATATTTTACATTGCTTTTATTTTAATTCTATTTTTATATATACTTCTTGGTTCTCATTTGATGTATTCAAATAACTGTTGTTTATATAAATACATGTGACAAACACTGTTGTCTATCACATACACTGCCCGCTTAACCGTAGGGTACTGGGTTAAATACACGAGATACATTGTATATAATCTTAGATAAACAGCATCTATATTTAAAACATTGTTACAAACACTTAAACACAGCTGTCCATAACGTAAGCTAAATGGGAATAGAATGGCCCCAAAAAGATGGCCGCGACCATACTTGCTCCAAGAAAATGGCGCCGAATCACTATATGAGAAGTCTAGGCAGGGTGATCGTCTTTTTACATCCCCCGGACGAAGCCACGTGACCCTGTGGCGCAACACATTGGGGAGGGGCATTAATGTCACCACGTACCCGACTTCCAGAATGGTGAGTATTGACAGTGTGTGCAGACACACTGAGGAGGCTGGTCACATCCACGTATAGCGGTTTATTGCACAAAGGCGCAAATTGTTTTTAAATCATGTGAGTGCATATTATGAGCACATAATAAATTCTTTTTAAAAAACGATAAGGCACTATATATTTTTCTTTCCCACTGCTCTAACGAGGAAAAATAGGAAGATGGACAAGGAAGGAGAGACCAACATTCCTGCACAAGGTCACTAGCAGCGGTGAATCCAGGAGCAAACAGGAGAGCCCTCAGCTTATCCCATCCCAGAGGATCACAATACACTACTTTCCAGAAAACCATGTCAGCCTAGTAATAGGCTCCTAGGAAGGTGAGCGCATAAAAGTGACATTATCCAAACAAATGCTAGAATATAGCTTTCCCAACAGCAAGCAATTAACACTTTGGACTTATATATATATATATTTTTTTTGGACACTATTTGCAATATTAATTATTATGATTTTTATTATAATGATTTCTTAATATATATATACACTTTTTATTTTTCATTATTTATTTTCTGTATGCAGCTGAATTGTTATCACACAGTAATATTACAGGGTGTGTACTAATATTATGTATAAGATTTGTACAACTTTATTGATCATATATTGACATAAGGAATAGTATCTTATATATCAGTTGTTTCGATAAATTATATCATTATATACAGCTATTACATCAAATAGATATCCATTTAATCATAGGGCGCGGCACCAATTTTTAATTGTAGTTACTTAGGCTTTCTGCTTAGAGTGGTAGTAAAGTCTGTTTTTTTTTACTTGTACCTACAGGTAAGCCTATAATAAGGCTTTCCTGTAGGTACTGTAAATATCTTTACTTGTAAAGCAGCATTGGCGCATGCACTCTGAAGGAAACGCATGCCTGTGCCATTACTTCAGAGCTGTGTGCCTTAAAAAGTTACTCCCGTGTCATCGTGGCTTGGCCATTCAAGCCGCCAGAAGAAGGACCGGGTGAAGATGGAAGCCCTGTCAGCGGTGATATCGCGCTGCTGGAGGGCTTTGTTTTCAGCTAAGCTTTACTTCCTTGGTATACTGACTGACATTGCCTTGCAGGGGAAAGTTTTTTTTTTAATACAAGGTTTACTACCCCTTTAACAGAGAGCTGCAATTGTTAATAGTGCTTGCTCAATGCTTTCAAGTGCTGTTAGTTCTGCCCCTAAATTCCTCTGTATCCAACTAACCTTGGAAGGTTCTGGATGTATAGGTTGAACTCATGCAGAACACAATATGAATATTAATATGAATATTAACTCCAGCCAATTACAGTCGGTGCGGTCCTGAGAAATGCTAGGAGAGGGTATTTATTCTTTGGGTATCTTGAGCCTTGGGTCTTTCCTGGACAGGATTGTACCAGCCTTGGGGGGACGGCACACTGCCTCCCTATACATCTATTGCCATCTAGTCATGGTGAGCAACCTGAGTGCCTGACTTAAGACAGAGAGTGACCCTGGTTCTTCAGCAAGCTGACAGGGGAGCTGTCTGCCAAAGGTATGTCTGGTTTCCCTGGCAGGCATCGCTTGGAAGATTGGAAGGAGGCTAACATTCTGTCCTTGGGCCTTGTGAGTACAGACACTGTGGGATCTTGGAGACCTGTGTGCTTTGCTACCACTCTGGTGCTCTATAGTCAACGTGGGTCTGAAACGAGGGGACACCGGCTGGTGTCCTGAAGAGCACTTTCTGTTTAACCTCTTCCTAACATTAGGACTTTATCCTCAACTATAATTAGTTCTATTTCCTGGAATATCCTACTAAATTCCCTATCCCTATCCAAATTCAATAATAAAAAAAAAAAAACATTACTGGAGACAACTTGCGAAAGTGTGTGTGCACCTTGCTGTGAAACTAACTTGTGCTTTGCTGCTGGGCGAAATTAGGGAAGACCTGGACATGACTACAGCGGCTCCTAAGGGGGTAAATGATACATTATATCCAATTTTTTTGTTCCAGGTTTAACACGGAGAGCCCAGAAACACCACCCAGCTGCTTGTACAAGTGAACAGCCTATTGGTTTCTCAAACAAACAAAAGCAAAGACAAACAGACCATAATCCTGGTACAGTTATGACAATATAATGGTTTGCTGCCAGTATACCACTCCCACACTTGCGTTTAGGCCTACTTTAGCGGGGCACTGCAAAGGCTGCAGAACCCAGCAAACAAATGTCTCAGTTACCATTCAGTACACACTTGCTCACAGCTATGAACTACTCTACTCCACCCCACCAACAGGCGCTGACTCCTTCCTGCTCCTTTTCATCCCTCCCTTGCAGGTGGTTTAATCCTTTCATTACCAAAGTCAATATACTCGGCATTGAAAATCCTTTCCCACCCAAAGTCTCTCTGACCCTCTAAATTATGAATCTCAAATGAGGACTTACCAATCCAGAGAGCACTGTAAATCAGTCCTCTCCTATCTGAAAGGACTACCCCTCTCCTTGAAAGGATGAGAACCCCTGAGTACTAAAAATATGTCCCCATCGCCCCCCTTAAAAGGGACCACAACCCAAAATGTGGGAAAATATACCTCCTGTCCAGGATCTATCCCGGGCATCCTGTATACAGGAAATTAACCACTTGACCTTCGGAAGATTTACCACCTTAATGACCAGACCAGTGTGCGGTGCTATTTCAATTGGTAATTGCGCGGTCATGCAATGCTGTACCCAAAACAAAATTTATGTCCTTTTTTCACACAAATAGAGCTTTCTTTTGGTGGTATTTGATCACCAATGTTTTTTTTTGTGATATAAAAGAAAAAGACCAACAATTTTGAAAAAAAAATGATATTTTTTACTTTCAGTTCTAAAAAATATATAGTAAACGCAAAGTTAGTCATAAATTTAGGTCAAAATGTATTCTGCTACATGTCTTTGGTAAAATAAAATCCCTATACATGTATATTAATGGGTTTTATGTGAAAGTTATAGCGATTACAAACTATGATATATATATATTGGAATTTACGCAGCTTTTACTTTCTGACTGCCTATCACATCTCTTGAGGTGCTAAAATGCCAGGGCAGTACAAAAAAAACCCAAATTACTTTTTTTTTGGAAAGTAGACACCCCAAGGAATTTTTTGAGAGGCATGTTGAGTCTGTTACATTTTTTTGCCACAAATTTTTTAAATATGACACACATACCATAGCTATATGTGGAATAACACCCCAAAACGCAATCTGCTACTTCTCCCGAGTATCCGGATACCACATGTGAGAGACTTTTCGGCAGCCTAGCCACATACATGCCCCCCAAAATCCAATGACCAATTCCAGGCTTTCAAAGGGTATATTTCCTCATGTCACTTCCTCACTACCTATCACAGATTCAGAGACCCTGACATGCCAGGATAGTACATATTCCCCCCAAAAAGACCCTTTTTTGGAAAGTAGACACCTCAAGGAATTTGATAAGAGGCATGGTGAGTATTTTGCAGATATAATTTTTGTCACAGGATTTTAAAAAAGAATAAAAGAAAAAAATACATTTTGTTTTCCAAAAACATGTGGCAACAAATGAGGTGTACAAAATACTCACCATGCCTCTTAGCAAATACTTTTGATTGTGTACTTTCCAAAAAGGAGTAATTTGGGGGGGGGGGTCTGGGGTGCTTCTACCATCCTGGCATTTCAGGACCTACATTAGAATCTTATGCCAGACATTACCCACTGTTCTAACCACTTGAAAACCAAGCCTTTACTGACACTTTTTGTTTACTTGAAAACAATTTTTTTTTTGCTAAAAATATAAATTTGGACCACCAAACATTATATATTGTTTTAAAGCAGAGGCCCTAGAGAATAGAATGATGGGCATGTAAATTTTTTATGACACACCGTATTTGCGCAGCGATTTTTAAAAAACAAAACATAAATAACACTTTTTAGAATTTTAATGCACAAAAACACAATATATTGCCCAATTGTTTGATAAAATATAAAATGTGATGTTATGCTGAGCAAATGGATACCAAACATGGCATGCTTAAAAACTGCAACTGCAACACATTACATACATTTGTAATATCCATAGGGGGCGCTTTAAAGGCCTTTACGGGTCACCATTTTATATTTACAGAGGAGGTATTATTTATTTATTTTGCTTTTTTTACATTATTTTTACACTGTGCCTTTCATTTTTTTTTCCAAACACTTTTATTGTTATCACAGGGAATGAAAGTATCCCCTGTGAAAGCAATAGGCAGTGACAGGTATTCTTTTCTGAGAAGTCTGAGGACTTGAGATCTCTCTTCTGCCCTTAGAACATCTGATCACACCACAATTGGTGTGATCAGATGCATTCCCAATTTTAAAATGGTGATGTTTATATCCGGCAAAACGGAAATGATGAAATGCTTGTAGCTTCTGGTCTTAGACCATAGAGATGATTGGAGTCATTTCAGTCTCCGATCAGCTCTATTGTCAGCTAGTGGCACTGCTGGCTACATTTTTGGGTTCCCCGGTGGGATGGGAGAGCTCAAGAAACTCTTGGAAGGTGGTTGGAGGGCTGCGGGAGTCCCCTCCCACTGCTTATAAAAGCGATCCAGCGGCTAACTAGCTGCTAGGATTGCTTTTACATGAAAGCTGACCGCTAGCTGAAAAAAAACTATACAAGGATGATACCAGGATGATGCCGGTAGATGCAGGGATCATCCCGGTATAACCACTCAAAGTGCAGTGAAGTACCAGTATGGGGTCTGTGGACCAACATGACCACAATTCATTCTTTTTTGTAATGCCCATGTTGAGGGTTAGGCCCAAAAAAGTTTTAAATTCAAAAATTGTGATAGATTTCCATGCAAATTGTCTGGCAAGAGCTGATGTTGTAATATTGTGCGTATAAATTGCTTTGGCCCACAATCAATTGATACAAATCTTCCATGAAAAACAGCGGAGGGGATAAATGGTAGTGCTGGCAGCAAATGGGGCTGATGCTGCTAACACTGCGTTTTTGGGGACACTATACAAAGGAGGCACTAGTATAGTTCTGTTTGTGGTCAATATATTGATCCATACAAACACTATACTAGTAATGGCGGTGATCAGCAACCTATAGTGTGAGTGCGATAGTGTGCGGGCAATCTAACGCTAGCTGACCCTGGCTGGGAGGGGTGCTAAATGACTCTGTCGCTAGTGGCAGTAATACAGTGATCAGTGAAAAATTCTATATACTGACACTGTACTAATGGCACTGGATAGGTGACAGGGTGATCAAAGAGTTAATAGGGGCGATCAATGGATTAATAGGGGCGATCAAAGAGTTAAATGTGCTAATTTAATGTGTGTGTGTGTAACATTTGGTGCTTTTACTGGGTGCCTTGTTCATTCTTCTCTGTGTGGACAGCATAGGAGGCAACAGTGGGCGCACGCAAGGGCACGCATGCACACGCACACCCGAAAATGTCACTTTGCCCAGAGCTGCCGCTCACACATTGTTGACTGGGAGGGTGGCAAGTAGTTAAAAAAACTTCTTTTCATTTTTTTAAAACATTTTTTATTTTTTCTACAATTTTTTCTCAAATACTTTTATCAGAGTAATGCAATGTTACCATAGTAACGTACTATTCTGGGGGTGTGATCAGGGATTTTTTTTATTTTTTTTTTTACACTTTGCATTGCATGAGCAATGAATATCTGCAATGCAAAGCTTGTTTTGAACTGTCAGGAATGAGCTAAGTTATGACAGTTCAACATAATAGTGATCTGTGATTGGCTCCAGTTTGTCACATGGTACAAGTTGTTGTGATTGGCCCCATGTGTCATATGAGAGCTGTGGACCAATCACAGCTCTCCAGGAACAGAAGCAAAGCTTTTATGAATCAGATTGATTCATAAAAGCTTTGTTGTCATTGTGATCATGTTATCGCATAGCGATCATGTGATCTCCTGGGCCTTATTACAAGGATTCTCATTCTGTTGTGTTCGGTGGACAGAGCAGACATGGGGGGGTAGGGATGCACGCTCGCTCGCGCAGAGCCCCCATGTGTTGACAAAAGACCAGAGACATACGGGTACGTCGCTGGTCCTGTAGCTGCCGCACGTCCACAGTACATTGTGGGCGGGTGGCCCAAAAGTGGTTAGAAGTATGTTTGCAGAAGCATTGTATGCCATGTTTTTATATGAAGGGGGAAAAAAAACAGATTACGTAGAGAAACATTACAGCATCTAACTGAAGGTGGTTTAGCTTCCCCCAGTCCATGAATATATTAAATAGCTCCACAGATGCAACATTTTGCGGGCTGAGGAAAGGGGGTCCAGCCTCTATACCAGTTGATAAGTGCGTGTGTGGGAGGGGTAGATTTGTTAAAAGGAAGTAGAAAATAGTATGGTTCAGGGGCGGACTGACAACTTATGGGGCCCCCGGGCAATAGGGGATCATGGGGCCCCTGTGTCCTTGCCCAAAGTCAAAAAAGCCTATGAAAAAGGTACCAGGGGCATCTCATGGGGCCCCCTACTGACCCCGGGCCCTCGGGCAGTGCCCGAGTTTCCAAATGGTCAGTCCGCCCCTGGTGTGGTTCCCTATTTTCCAATTGCTAAATACAATTTGGAGGTTGGTTAAGCTATTTCTAGTGATAAAGTGGTAAACGTGGAGGGATTTGCCCTCTAGAAAAAAACTGGGTGTTTTGAAATTTGATCAATTGAACTGCAATGATTCTCTAAAATTATTTAAATAGGTGCAGGCAGTACTGTATAACTAGGTAAAGCTTTTATTATTATCTACAATCGCAGTGGGCTAACAGGAGAAGATAACACCTATAATGCCAATAATAGATGTGATGTCTGTTAAGATAAGGGGTGTTATTTCTTCTATATACAACATATTAATCCATAAATATTTGATTAACACCCCGGTCACATTGATCCTTACAGTGAAGTCGCAAGATTTCAAAGTTGGGATGTCACTATGATTTGAGGTGCGATTTGCAAGACATCTGACACATATATCTATGCAAATCTCACCAAAAGTAGTGCATGCACTACTTTAGAAATTGGTGCTGCCCTGGCCAAGTCGGAACCGCACCGATATGACCGCTGTAATTGTGGACAATAGGGTGTGACTTAATGCAATTTGCAAGTCGCAGGGCATGCAAATCGCATGCCAAGTCGCACCCAGTGCTTCTGAGGACTAAGGCTACTTTCACACTGATCCGCCGCAAAAACGCATAGGCTTTTTACTGCGCTGAGCTTTTCTTAAAGGACATGGGACTTAAAAACTGCACCAAAAACACTTCTCATAGATGTTTTTGAGGCATTTTTTAGGTGCTTTTCAGGCGTTTTTCATTGATTTCAATGGGAAGAAGGCTTTTTGAGGATTTTTTTTTTTTAACATCCCAAACATGCCCCAAAGATGCTGCAAGCAGGAGTTTTCACACCGCACCGCAAGCGCAACCCCTCAGTGTGAAAACATACATAGATATACATTCACATACATAAGAAAGCATTTTTCTTGAGCTTTTCAGGCGCTTTTTTTAATGCAAAAACGCTTCAAATACTCCTCAGTGTGAAAGTAACCTAAATATCCCCTGAAATGCAGAAAGCAATAGCCTCAGGACATAGGTAATACGGAACAAGATGAATGGCTAGAATGGGGTTCCTTAATCTTTTTACTTTGGTGGAACCATTGGCAAAAAATCTGAGTTCTCAGGAAACCCCTGAAATTGTTTTCATGTCTTCGGCTCAAGGAACATAACATCAGAGAGCTGTTATATAACAATGTGATATAACAATTATTCCTAGAAATAGAACACATATTAAAACATATCATCTTAATGTGAAACTTGTGCTTGCTTTTTCTGCACAGACGCTCAATTCTGGGTCAAACTTACGGTAAACAGTTTACGGGGGGTTCAGCAAGGCAAAGCACAGGCATCAGCAGGGCAGTAGGCAGTATATAGAGAGGAGAAGCAGGGTAGAGCACAGAGGGTTCAGGAAGGCACAGTACAGGGGGGAAGCAGGGCACGGGATGGAACTATACAGAGATCAGTAGGGTACAGTACAGATGGGCAGCAGTGCACAATACTGGGGTCAGGAGAGGAGAATACAGTGTGGAGCACCAGTAGGGCACTGTCCGGGGGATCAGAAGAGAACAGTATAGGGGGCACAAGAGAGCATAATACAGGGGGTCTTGGAGAGCACAATACAGGGAGGGTCAGGAGAGTACAATATGGAGGACAGGGCAAAACAAGTCTAGGGCATCAGGAAAGCACAGCAAGGGGGGTGGTGGCTGGGGCTGGAAAACACAGTATGGGGGGGGGGGAATAATACAAGGGGGACAATACAAGGGGGACAGGAGAGCACAGTACAGGGGGGGCCTGGAGAGCACAGTAGGTGCCAGGAGAGCACAATACAGAGATGTTAGGAGATCACAATTCTGGTGGGGGGGTTTGCAGGAAAGCACAAAGTATGGTGGTCTGTAAAATGTAGGGGTTTCCTCATGCAGAGATGCACAGGGAAGCTGCTGTGTCTTATCTGGTGTGCTGATTCCCATCTGCCCTCTTCTTTTATCTATCCAATGTGATTTAATATACAAGTACCTGGGATGGATAGGAGAGGAGGGGAGGGCTGGCTGGGATCGGAACAGGACAATGATGTATTTATTTCGTGGTTCTGTGGCTGGAGGAGCAGATGGATTGTCAGCTATATGGGGATACTATCTGCCTGTGAGGGACAGGTAGATTGCGCTGGAACTCTTGAGGATGTTCCGCAGAATCCTAGGGCTAGAGATATTAGGGGCAATTACCTCTGTTTTGATATCAGCCTGTCAGAAAGTAAGTGCCCTCTCACACTGGTATGCTTAAAAACATGATCTATTTTGCAAAAATGCATTTTTGGTCTATTTTCTGGATTCTTTACCTCCAGCATGCAAAAAGTGCACACAAAATGCACCATGGATGTGTTTATGTTTTTGGTGTGTTTCCCATAGGAAATCAATGGGAGCTATGTTTTTATGTGTTTTTGAAATAGGCATGTAACACATACTAGATTGTTGATCGCTTTGTAGATCTAGACTATTTTAATGCTGTGCCATGGCCATGACACGGGTAGGATACTGTTTTGTTCAGTTAAGTGGGGGGGGGCAGTAAGGAAACAGAGGAGGAAGGCGATAAAAAAAGAGAGAGGGAAAAAAAGGTGGGCAGTTGCAATGCTGGCACTGTGGGCCTGGATTTAGATCGAAAAAAATTCCTTCCCCAAGACAGTTTTAAAAAAATGCTTTGCCGTCATCTGAGTTCCAGGGGAGCCATGTTTTAGAATAAAGCTCACGTCTATTCTGGGCAGAGAGTACCAGGTCCTCCAATTTATTTGGGTCTTCTACCCACAACAAGATAGAAGGGAGTTGGGGGTCTTTCCATATCAAGGGATTTGGTGGTGTTAAGCAGATGGCGTAAGATAGCTTTCCTGAAAGCATATGGTTTAAATATGTAATGTTAAATTTAGCTTAGTTTTTTTGTATTTCATTTTTTTTATGTGGTTCGTTTCTATAGGAGGTGTTTTTCAATAATATGTATATGCTAAAAAGAGATTCTCAAAAAATAAAATTATGGATAAAAAAATTAATGCAGATTGCCACAAATAGTATACACTCACTGGCCACTTTATTAGGTACGCCTGTTCAATTGCTTGGTAATAGTGATGGCCTTGATATTTGAGTCGAGCGTAAGTTGTTCGCTGAACACATGAACAGTAAGGGTGTTTGATGAGCTATTTTCCTGCCGTGCCACACGATGCACTGCGCTCTCACAGTGCATTGTGATTGGCCAAAGCAATGCACCTGCTGTGGCCAATCACAGTACAATTGGGTGGGGCTAGTGGTGACGTTAACAATTGTTAACATCTGACCAGCAACTGTCAGACCTGTCAGCTCGCGGCGGGTATTTCAGCGAGTCGGCACATCATGACAATGCTGGACGCCGTGATTGACTATGGATTGCAATGATGGAACCATTTTTATGACTTTTTTTTTGATAAAGGACTTGTTAATTGTTTTGTCTTTTGCTCAATACAGGATTTTTTCAAAAGACTGGTCTCTTTTTTTTTTTTCTACTACATTTTTCCCTTTAGTAAATGGGTAGGGGTTACTCATTCACAAGGGGGGGGGACAGTATCAGGGTGTCCCCTTATTTAAAGGGGTACCCTGATGCTAATGAGCTCCCCTGCCCGCAGATCCCCACATCCACCGGGCCAGTGTTGTGGGGAAGAGGCCCTTGTCCCCATCGGCATGGGGACACCACCCCATGCCGAGGGCACATGGACTCATGGCCTAGTAAGCCGCAGGGAGGGGGGCGATCAGAATGGGGAAGAAAAGGGATTTAAGTGACTTTGAATGTGGCATGGTTGATGGTGCCAGGTGGGCTGGTCTGAGTATTTCAAAAACTGCTGATGTACTGGAATTTCACGCATAACAATCTCTGGGGTTTACAGAGAATGGTCTGAAAAAGAAAAAAATATCCAGTGAGTGTCAGTTGTGTGGACAAAAATGCTTGTTGATGTCAGAGGTCAGAGGAGAATGGGTAGACTGGTTTGTGCGACATTCAGATAGTGTGGTCAGAATTTGGTGTAACCAACATGATAGCATGGATCCATCCTGCCTTGTATCAATGGTTCAGGCTGGTGGTGGGGTAATGGTGTGAGGGATATTTTCTTGGCACTAGCAAGGTGTACCTAATAATAAAGTGGCTGATGAGTGTAGCTTTTGCACTATACATACTTTGCTTCAGGGTCGTACTCTGCCCAAATCCTTTTAAATTCATCCAGATGATGTGGACCTAGAATTGACCAATCTCTGGTTAGGTAGTCAAAGTTATCCATGATAACAGCAACAAAGAGATTGATAATCTGTAAAAATGAATGATAGAATTACTTAAGTATTATATATATTTAATATATATTTGAAATATATTTGAAACATATTTGAACATGCAAATACTAAATCTTACCAGGAAAGCACACAACATATAGAAACTAATAAAGTAGAAGTATGCAAAACTTGTTCCACATGTGTATTCCTCGCCTGGCTGATAATCTGACGCTGGGTCACACAGTTTTCCATAGGAACAAGCCAACAATATCTCTTGCCAAGCCTCTCCAGTGGCACATCTAGAAAAATAATATGAAATATATAAGCGACTTGGTTTATCATATATTTGCATGATACACTATTGTTTGCAAGTTAGGTATTCCATGGGATTTACATATTTATCTCACGATTCTTCAATATATGACTATCTTGCAAATAGTTAAAAAAATATTCATACTGCATGCTAATTTACCATTCATTTTTCATAAATACTAGAGTTAAAATCGTTAATAATAAAAAGCAGCATCTGATGCATTGGTAAAAGTACAGGATAGACACCATTAAGGTTCCTTTTTCATTTGGGATTTTTTTTTATAAATTAAGGCTGGTATGCCTATGGCTGGAGATTCACAAGTGTTACGCAGCCCATAGATGATTTCGTTTTTTTCGTTCAAGCAGCAAGTTTAATGAAAAAAAAAAAAATGATACAATTCCCCCATCCACATTTGAAGTGGATAGGGAAATCACTTCTGCTGAGCTATTGTGTTCTGCCAGCCATTGCTGCACTTAGTTGATGCCCTCTGGTGTCTCAGATTTTTTCAGGTCTCAAAAAACTGTGTGCTGCCTAAGCTGTACCCAGATACCACACTGCACCAAGAACCCCAGATAAGTTTGAAGATTTGATTATAAGCACATTTTAACTGTTTCTTAATACATGTACTGCCTGCTACACTTAAATTGTGCACCTTATACTTGTTGCAGTAATGCACAGATTAACTGCTTGCCCACCACCCTATAGCAGAAATACTGCTACAGGGCAGCAGGGCTGCGCAAAATCATGTACCTGGAAATACATGATTTGCATTTCCAGGTAGGGGGAGCGCAGGGATGTCAGTTACCGGGTCCCAGCTGGCGATTCCCCGCTGGCATCTGGCGATTGTCGGGGAAAGCTGACAGGGGAGAGACCTGTGTGTAAACATGGATATGCTGTTTTATATCTTTCTGCACAGCAGAGAAATACAAAACAGCATGTCTCCAAGGTAAAACAGACACAGCACACAGTTAACCCATTGATCACCCCAGATGTTAACCCCTTCCTGCCCAGTTTCATTAGTACAGTGTCAGTGCTTTATATTAGCACTAATCACTGTATTAGTGTTACTGGGGATGTCAGTGGCAGTTAGTCAGTTCCCACCCAGTGTTTTAATGCCCACTGCAGTTTCGCAGTCCTGCTAGAAGTCACTGATCCCAGCCATTACTAGTATAGAAAAAAAAAATTCCAGTATACAGTATATACCACTATTTTTAGATGCTGTAACATTCATGTAAACCAATTAATTTACATGTATTGGGATTTTTTTTAGCAAAAACATGTAGCAGAATACATTTTGGCCTAACTTTATGACAAAATTAGATTTTTAAAAAAATTTTCTTCATTGAATATATTTTATAGCAAAAAGTAGAAAATATTTTTTTTCAAAATTATATATTTTTTTTGTTTATAGTGCAAAAAAAATGCAGAGGTGATCAAATACCACTGAAAGGAAGCTCTAATTGTGGAGAAAAAAATGACAAAGATGTCACTTATGTACAGCGTTGCATGACTGCGCAACTGTCAGTTAAAGTAACACAGCGCCGTATCGCAAATAATATGGCCTGGTCAGGAAGGGGGGGGGGGGGGTAAATCCTCTGGAGGGCAAGTGGTTAATGCAAGTATCCCAACAACACACCACACTGGAGAAGTTAGAATGGACCCTTAGTAAATATAACAAAACTATACTTGTCAATGGATCTAACCTACTCTGTATGACAACACATACAGTATTTCATACCCCAAGATGAACCATCTTGTTCTAATTTGTAACATTGTTAAAAACAAACAAGATCATTACCTAAAAAGTAGCAATACAGCCTGAGGGAACGTCTGGAAATTGCTGTTCCGATTTATTTGCGTTCCATCAACCAATGCGATTTTACCAAATACCTAAATATAAATATAATGCAAAAACTTTGAATATTACTTATTAATAATTTAACACATCTTTACAAAACTTGTAATAAAAAGCTTTCCATACTATAAGTATGTTTTAAAGGCATAACTGTGAAATTAAACTGAAGCGTGCAGTTTACAGACACTGCAGTTCATACACCCATAGAATTCAGCTGAGAAATCTGGCTAAAATCTAACTTGTTTCTTGGGATCCTGCACTTTCTGACTTGTTTAATTAAAGTCACTGAACTAATAATACAGGATTGCTCAGCTTGAACAATAGTTACAGAAGGCAACAAGGTCCAAATAAAATAAAATAAAACTCTTTGTTGGTAACTCCAGGATACAGATTACAATATCAAATGACACAATTTTTAAGTCAACTGGTAATGTTGCCTATATGTTGAAGGTAGTTAAATTTGGGAACTGCCTTTTTACAAATGTGAACAGTAATACTAAATCATGCAAGGTGTGACATTGTAATTGCCAGAATGGACATAAAAAATTCTTCAAAAGACAGGATGAAATTTGATGATGTTCTTTCTGATCTTCTGACAAGAATTGAGGTGCCATCTTTATAGAAGTCTTTCTCATTCCCAAATCCTCTGTTAGATTCTGCTGCACTATTTCCCTGTTCATGTTCAATTCTTCTGACATTTTTTGTATACTCAATCTTCAGTCTGACCATACGAGGGTTCACACTCTGTCCACATTCTGTCCACATTTGCATCTGTCCTTGCATCTTTGGCTGCCCATTTCTTGGGTCATCGACAACATCTTCCTACCCCTCTTTAAACCGTCTATGCCATTCACACTTAATTTTTTCATGGCATGCTCATAGCAACAGAGCTAAAGTGTCATTTGCACTTTTTCCAATTTTCACACAAAGTTTGACGTTAATCCGCTGCTCCAGATTCCTATTAGTAATTTTCTGCCAACAGCATAATGCACATACGTGTTCTTTCTTCTTCCACTCCATAAAGATTTAGTAAACTGGTCTGCGACCAGCTAAGTCCAGGTTAGAAAATGTTAGAACACGCTCAAGTGTGAATGGCTGTGTGGTTCACCATCAGAGTGCTATACCTCTGACATTTCGGGAATTCAATTTTCACACCTTGTACATAGCTCTCAACTTCCCACTTCTAAACCCAAATCCTTCCATATTTCCTTCCTTGTCCTTGCTGTCCCTCACTTTGGTCTGATGTTTAGACCACAACTAACAAATGTTATTTAACTTCCAAAAGGTAGCATAAGCCTTTTATTCATCTAACTTTTAAATGACACTATCTGCTATTTTGATATGTTTAAGTGGTACTTGTGGGTTTATCCAATAATTTTTTGCATAATCATTATTTCATAGTTCATGTGACTATAGGCATGGCAGGAGTATGTACTGTAATATTCAGGAGTATATTCATGACCATGTGCAAAGCCATTTATCTTAAGCATAAAAGTGTTTATTGATCTTTAAATGCAACATGAAATTCACTAGCTCCAGAAAATAAAACAGAAAGCAGCATAAAGAAAACACAAAGAGACATAAAGTTCATAGATGGGATTTACCCCAAGGTTAGCTCAGTCCAACTATGGTTGTTTGGCAGCTCCCAGCACATGTGCAGCACTCCAACAGGTCCCTCTCAAATCTCCTACCCCCACCCCTGATATTCAGAGCTTCCCATTTTATGTGCTGTATCCTGGAGGCTGCTTAACTCCCCAGGAACTGGAGTCCCCGTGGTCAGAAGTGGAGGTTCTTTTCCAACCCAAATGTCATTCTGAACTTCCAAAATTCTTGGTTTCCGAATATGTCTCTGCTAATACAGAGAGAACTGCTAGTCAGTCCTCTCCTTTACATGACTACGCTCAGAATACCTCACCCATGATGGGCGAGACCCCTGAGTACACACACCTTTTTTTCACCTTAAAGGGACCATAACCCAAATATTAGGCACCACATAGCACCCATCCAGAACCCATTCCCCTCCCGCCTCAAGGTGGAGTTGTTGGAGCACCATCTGACATCCGACAATGTACTCTGGAGAGGGTATCGGTATTTTCATGCTGTCTCTGTGCTCTACTCCAAAGTTGAACTCCTAGAGAGAAAGGAACCATCTCATCACTGACATTGGCATTCTTGTTTTGTCTCATCCAGTTCAGTGGGGCATGGTCTGACACCAGGCGAAAGCTCTTACCTAGCAAAAAGTACCACAATGAGTCCAGAGCCTATTTGATGGTGAGACATTCTCGCTCCACCACAGCTTAGTTTTTCTCTGCTGCTGTCAGTTTCCTACTGAGAAAAACTACTGGGTGCCCCTCCCTATCGACCACTTGAGACAAGACCGTTCCTAAGCTCTCACTTGAGGCATCTGTCTGCACCAAAAACTCTTTAGAAAAGTCAGGGGCTACGAGCACCAGATGCTGGCACAATGCAGTCATAAGCTTCTGAAAAGCTGCTTCTGCATACTCATTCTGCTTTACCATTACTGAATTCCTGCCTTTTGTTAAGTTGGTTAATGGTGCAGCAATGGTGACAAAGTTGGGGATGAACCTCTTGTAATAGCCAACAATACCTAAAAATGCTCTGACCTGTTTTTTGGTTAAGGGGTGGGGCCAGTTCTGTATGGCTTTCACCTTATTCATTTGAGGTTTCACTAGCCCATTACCCACAATGTACCCTAGTTACTTGGCCTCCGCCATCCCAACCGCACACTTCTAAGGATTAATTGTGAACCCTGGTTTTTTTTAACGAGTCTATGACAGCCTGAACCCGGGAAAGATGGGTCTCCCAATCAGTACTGAAAATGACAATATCAGCCAGGTAGACTGAATCGTTTTGCCGATGCGGGTGTAATGTTTTTTTCCATTGCCCTTTGGAATGTGGCCGGGCAGAGTGTAAGCCAAATGGCATTCTTTCATACCGGAAGTGGCCTTCTGGGGTGGAAAAATCTGTTTTCACCCTGGCTTCCTTGGTGAGGGGAATCTGTCAGTAGACTTTTGTGAGGTCCAATGTGGTGATATACTGGACAAGACCCAACTTCTCAATTAACTTGTCTACCTGAGGCATCGGATAGGCATCAAATTTGGAAACTTCACTAAGTTTCCTAAAGTCATTGCAGAAGCGCAGGGTGCTGTTGGGTTTTGGTACCAACATGCTGGGACTCGACATTCAATCTGTGGCTCTTCAATTACATCAAGTTGAAGCATTCTTTTCTTCGGACACTGCCTTTCTATGGGCTTCTGAGATACAAAAGGGCTATAAACATATCTTTACATTGGGCTATGTCATGCTTGATGATGGTGAGACCAGGTAATCCTGAAAACATTTCTCTATTTTTCTGCAAAAACTCTTTTGCTTCTTAGGTTTGTGGCCTAGACAGGGTATCAGTCACCTGCACCAGGTCAACTCCTGCTGGTTCCCCTGAATTGACACTTACCACAGCAAAGACCTTTTCTCAAGGGTTTTAACAAGTTCACATGATAAATTTGGTATGGCTTTCTTTTCCCTGGCTGGTGTACTTTGTATTTCACCTCACCCACTTTTTCCACTACCTCAAATGGCCCCTGCCACTTGGCCAAGAACTTTATCTCCACCGTGGGTATCAGAACAGCTACCCGGTCTCTTGCTTGAAACTGTCTGACTTTAGCTGACTGGTTGTACACCCTCCTTTGGGCATTCTGAGACTTCTGGAGATGTTCCGTCACTAACGGCATCACTCTAGCCACTCTCTCTTGCATTTGGGAGATATGTTCTACTACTGTTTTGTGTGGTGAGGCTTCACTTTCCCATGTCTCCTTTACTAGATCAAGCAACCCCCAGGGCCTTTGCCCGTATATTAGCTCAAATGGTGAAAAGTCTGTGGATGCTTGTAGAACCTCCCAGATGGCAAACATCAGGACAGGGAGCAACATATCCCAATCTTTCCTGTCCTTCTGAAACATTGATTTCAGGGTTTTATTAAACCTCTCAATGAGGCCATTGTCTGCAGATGAGAGATTGGACATCCGCAACTTCTTAATTTGAAACAGTTTGCACAAGCCCGCCATCACCTTTGACATAAAAAGGATACCCTGGTCTGTTAGTATCTCTTTGGGGAACCCAGTTTGTGAAAACATTTGAAATAATTCCTGGTCAATGGCTTTAGAAGGCGTTTTCCTTTAATCACTTCCCAACCGTACTATAGCCGAAAGACAGCTACAGCGCATTTGTCTAGTTCTAGGAGGGCGTCCATGGACGTCCTCCCAGAACACGCCCCCTGCGTGCCCCCAGTGGCACGCACCCAGCGCCGCCGGTGATCGCTGTTTCCTATGGACACAGTTGATCACGCGTAAGAGGCCAATTACAGCAGCCTTTTACCATGTGATCAGCTGTGTCCAATGACAAAGCAGATCACCAGGTAAATACAGTTGCAAGTTATCAGCTGCACTTTCCTCACGCTGTCACAGCGTGAGGAAAGTACTGTTGAGAACTGGCAATTGTCAGTGAAGGGATCAGCACTGATCATCAGGGCACTGATGATCTGTGCCCAGCAGTGCTGCCCACCTGTGCCACCCACTTATGTTCATCAGTGCTGCCCACCTGTACCCATCAGCAGTGCCACCGACCTGTGCCCAGCAGTGCCACCCACATGTGCCCAGCAGTGCCACCCACCTGTGTTGCCTAGCAGTGCCGTCAGTCAGTGCCGCTTATCAGTGACCTGCAGTGCCACCTATCAGTGCAGCATCATCAGTGCCAGCTCATCAGTGCTGCCTATCAATGTCGCCTATCAGTGCCCATCAGTGCTGCCTATCCATGCCACCTCATCAGTGCCCATCAGTGCTGCTGGCAATTGTCAGTGAAGGGATCAGCACTGATCATCAGGGCACTGATGATCTGTGCCCAGCAGTGCTGCCCACCTGTGCCACCCACTTATGTTCATCAGTGCTGCCCACCTGTACCCATCAGCAGTGCCACCGACCTGTGCCCAGCAGTGCCACCCACATGTGTCCAGCAGTGCCACCCACCTGTGTTGCCTAGCAGTGCCGTCAGTCAGTGCCGCTTATCAGTGACCTGCAGTGCCACCTATCAGTGCAGCATCATCAGTGCCAGCTCATCAGTGCTGCCTATCAATGTCGCCTATCAGTGCCCATCAGTGCTGCCTATCCATGCCACCTCATCAGTGCCCATCAGTGCTGCCTATCAGTGCAGCCTCATTAACACACATCAGTGAAGGAGAAAAATTACCTGTTTGCAAAATGTTATAATAGAAACAAAGAAAACCTTTTTTTTTTTTAATTTTTTGCTTTTTTTGTTTATAGCGCAAAAAATTAAACACCCAGTGGTGATTAAATTCCACCAAAAGAAAGCTCTATTTGTGTGAAAAAAATTATTAAATTTCATATGGGTACAGTGTTGCATGACCACGCAATTGTCATTCATAGTGCGACAGCGCTGAAAGATGAAAATTGGCCTGGGAAGGGGGTATAAGTGCCCAGTAGGCAAGTGGTTAAGGGAGCACTTCTAGATACCTATTTGTGTAATCCAGGACTACTAATATATATTGGTGTCCCCTTGCTGGCCTTACTAAGGGCCCCACAAAATCCATAGTGATCCATTAAAATGGCACCTCAATTATGGGCAAGGGTACCAGAGGGTTTCTGTAGTGTGACACTGGGGCAGTTAACTGACAGGTGGGGCAGGACGCTCAGTACCTTTTCACCTCAGCCTTCGCCCTTGGCTAGTAAAACCAATTGGTTACCGACCTCCCAGGTGACTTCCCAGTGTGGGCTAGATCGAAGAGCATCAACCTATAAGGCTGCGGAACCAGCAATTGCTCTACAGAGACCCCTTGGCTTTCAGTCACTTGATAAAGCAAGTCCCCATTCAATGCAAAATGAGGAAGCCTTTGATCTGCACCAGGCACTTGTGGTACCCCATTAACAACCAAAATCTGCTCTCGAGCATTGACCAGGGTAGGATCCTGTAGCTGGGTGGTGCTAAATGCACCCTTTGATATGTCCAGGTCTGGGTACACCGGCCCAGAGGAAGTTTCCCTTTCATCCTCCTTAACCAGGAGCTGCAATAGAGAAAGTCTCTCTTCATCCTCCCCCAGCATGACCTGTAACTGAGAAATTCCCTCCCTCCAGAGGTCAACTCAGTCTTGAAACCTGAACCATGAACATTATCAACCACATTAACATTTTCTGCAAAGTCATTATCAATAGTAGGTACCTCCAAATTTGGGGTGTTTGTTGTGGGGAGTTGTAGATCAGACCCCTCAGAATTTGGCCCTTCAAGGCCCGGTGTCCCCAGTCCTCTTGGCTGCCCCAGAAGTCCACTCTGTGGTTGGTTTTATAGTTCAAGAAACAGCAAACAGTCCCGGCCCACTATGATATCACATATACCATCCCAGCTTCTTGTGTCATGGAGGTATGACCATAGGCAATGGTCACTGGAACCAGGGGGTACTCCCTGGTATCCCTATGATTGCATACTATCCGTAGTATCTTAACTACTGCACCGAGTCTCCTGATCACCCTTGCATGTAACAGCATAACCTTGCTGCCGGAGTATAGTAGAGCCTTGGCAGGGAGGTGGTTCACCCACACCTCACATTCAAACTGTCCAGCAGTTAGGTCAAGATGGGTGGCACATGCTCGTTGGGTATAAAACAAGGCTCTCCTGCCGACTCCACATTCCATGGGTTCCTCCTGAAGTGTGCACTGTGCCTTGGTATGTCCTCAGGATCAGCAACACCAACACTGTACGTCCCTCATTTTCTTGACAGGGACCGACCTCCATGGTTCCAGGGAAGTTGAGGCAGAGATGCAGGTTCCAGGATCTGGAAGGGCTTCTCTCCTAGGTACCACAGCTGGCCTTGCTGCCCTTGGTATGGGTTCCTGACACTTGGCAGTTCATGCATCTTGGCCCTTGGTGGTTGGCCAGGATGGTACCTCCAGTGGAACACCCTCTGTGCCTGGACGGCTGCAGCCACCCTCAGGTGGGCCAGTATCTCTGCCTTTAGTTGCGCATAATCTTTCATGTGCTCAGTTGGCAAATCAAAGTAGGCCTTTTGTGGGTCATCGGTAAGAAATGGGGAGATAATTCCAGCCAATTGGTCCCAGGGCCACCCCTCTCTCTACGCTATCCTCTCAAAGGTGGTTAGAAAGACGTCCACATCATCACTGGGTGTCAGTTTTTGTAAATAATGGCTTGCTCTCAGTTATTTGGTTGCCAGGGGCAACAACCACTTGCTCTCATCCCTGGGCAAGACACTGCACTGCCTCCTGCAAGGCAGCCACTTGTGCCTGTGAAAATCTTGCTGATCGCTTCTCGGCCTTTTGGCTAAGATCAAGTGTAGTATCGACCTTGCCTTTAGGGGTGTCCCTGCTTCCAGCTAGGACGTTGAGAACCACTTGTATCTATCCCAGCCATTTGGTCTGTGTGGGGTACCCTCTATTCGGCCTGGTAGGATCGTCGATTAAATTTGGCTTCACCTGCTTGCTGCTATTGGGTTTGAGGCTTAGCCCCCACACAGAACGAGTTTGTGATCTTCCCCCCCCTTGTTCACTCTGCGTTACTACCTCCGGGCAGTAGACGCTCAATAGCCTTTTCAAAGGCTAAGCAAGAGTGAAGCCGCCGAGGAAGGAGAAGGAATCCGCTGAAGATCTCTTGGAAGCCCCCCTGAGAACTCCTCTGCGACAAGATGGGAAAGAATAAGCAAACCGCCAAGAAGCCTCTGACCGCCGCCTCCGCCCCTGCCAAGACCCCGGGAGAAGCCCCCTCCGCCTCCACCTCCACCTCAGAACGCTCCGGCCCTGCAGAAGGTCTCCCCCTCCTGGAGCCCTGGATGAAGCAGACAGTCGTGCTGCGGCTGAAAGAAGTGGAAGGCAGAGTCCCGGACATGACCCCGGAAGTCTTCGGCAAGAAGATGATCCTGACAACAAGGATTTAGCAAGGCAGAGACCCTGTCGGTGCAGTCCTTTATGAAAAGTATCTTCTTCGTAACTTTTGTATCGTTACAGGTCTGCAGAAGGTACTGGGAGATGGTGAAGACCTCTGGGCCCGATTCCCCTTTCCGCAAGTTTATTGCGAATTCTCCCATTCAAAGGGACGAAAGGCGGATCACGGTGTCCATGAGGAACCCTCACGTCCCTGGAAGAGATATCGCCACCTATCTCCAGAGGTTTTGCGTCGTGTTGAAGGACCCAGTCCGGATACTAGACGCCAACGGCTTCTGGACAGGTAAGTGGGCTGTGTTTTGCAGATTGCTGAGAGATCGTCCCGCTGGAGATCTCCAACACCTGCAACAGTGCTTCTCCCTGGGAGCGTCAGCAGGACTCCTACATTACCCGGATCAACCCTAGTCATGCCGCAGGTGCGGACAGCCGGGGCACGAGGGTAAGGATTGCCATGTGCTTTCATGTAGATTCTGCCGGTCTGCAGGTCACGAGACCAAGGATTGTCCGAGGTCCAAAACCTGCAACCTCTGTGGACGGTCAGAGCACGTCTACAGGGACTGCCCAGAGAGAAGCAGGACGTATGCTGGGGCCCTGAGCAAGGGCCCTGCTGCCAAACCAGCGCCACAGAAGCCTCAGAAGGACCCAGGTAAGAGGAACCCCCCTCCCCCCACCCCAGCCCCCCCTACCCCTTCGGTGTAGGAGGCCGCCCCCCCCAGACCCTGGTCCCCCTGCCCCTGGCCCCCGTGCCCCCCCCGCCCCTGGCCCTCCTGCCCCCCCCGCCCTTGGCCCTCCTGCCCCCCCGCCCCTGGCCCTCCTGCCCCCCCTGCCCCTGGCCCTCCTGCCCCCCCCTCCCGGGCTCGGTTCCGCCCCCCCTGACCTGTCCTCACAGGAGGATTTCCCGCCCCTTCCCCCTGCCACCCCTGCCAGCAGCTCTGCGGCGGGGAACAGGAAGCGGAAGAAGGAGCAGGCCAGCCCGGCGGCGGAGGACCCCTCCTCCTCCACCAAACGGCCTGCCGTCCTCCAGAATGTCGCAGGTCCTGACCCCGTGGGGGAGGACCTCGACACGCTGGAGGAAGAAGAGGTGGAAGAAGAGATGGCTCTGACCCGGTCGGAGCCAGATCTCTCCACCGATCTCTCTCAATGAGGTCCTCAACCAGATCGGTCTGAACCAGGACATGGGTCAGGCTGCAAAGGTCACAGAGGTCGCCCCCCCTCTCCAGGGGAGGTAAGCACAGCCCCTGCTGACCAACCCCTTCATCTCTTTCCCATGATGGCTGAGATCTCTATCTTTTCCATTAATGTGAGGAGCATCAAAGATGCGTCTAGGAGGCAGACTGTGCTGACCTTTCTTTCCACACAGCAGAGTGATGTCTACATGCTTCAGGAGTGCGCCCTTCCCCCTCTGAGGAGGTACACTCATTTGTCCTCCCAGTGGACCCACGGTCCCTCCTACTGGTCTGGGGGTGGCGATTGCAAGTCCGCAGGGGTAGCGGTTCTTATCAGGGGAGGACGTTTCACTGTTGACTCTGTCCACGAGCTCGTCTGTGGCCGCCTTTTGGTCATAGACGGCTCATGGGCGGGGGAGCCCGTTAGGCTCATCAACATGTACGCCTCCCCGGAGAAGAACGCGCGGCTGGAGCTTTTCCAAACCCTGCGGACGCAACTCCTCACAACGAGAACAGTAGTAATCGGCGGTGATTTTAACTGTCCGATAGAGGAGGATGGGCGCAGCTCCAGCATGTACGCTAAACTCAATGCCACCTCGAAGCTGCTCCGGGAGGTGATTGCGGAGGCTTCCCTGCAGGATTCCGTGGGATCCGTGGGGCATGGTTCCGTGAACTACTCATGGAGCTGCCCCGACGGATCTGTGTGTTCCAGGATTGACTTTGTGCTCACCTCTAGGGCAGTCAGGCACCGCGGGTTCTCCATGGTTCCTTGCTTTTTCTCTGACCACAGGGCCATTCACTTTCGGGGTGACCTGGGAGAGGGCTTTGCCCCGGGCCCAGGCTCCTGGAAGCTGAATTGCACCCTGCTGGACGATGAGGAACTGCTAGCGGAGCTCAGGGAAATCTACGGTGCCTGGCGAGAGGAGAAGTCTTTCTTTCCCAAGGTAAGCGACTGGTGGGAGTTCGTGAAAGTCAAGCTGCGCAGCTTCTTTCAGGCCAGGGGACGCCAGCAAGTGAGTGCGAGGAGGAGGGAACTAAGGAGGCTGCAGCGTCAGCGGCAGTCCCTGCAGGACCTTCATCACTGTGGCTGGGACGTGAGGCAAGACCTGGAGGACACCAAGAAGAGCTTGAAAAAGCACTTTGAGGAAGAATCCAGGCACATTGTCGTCCGTGCCAAGGTGGAGCATCTAGAGCAGTGATGGCGAACCTTTTTGAGCCCGAGTGCCCAAAACTGCAACACAAACCAACTTTTTTATTTCAAAGTGCCAACACTGCAATTAACCACTTGCCTATCTGGACGCACTGACAGACGGCACTGATCGGTGGCACTGCTGGGCATCATTGATGGGTGGCACTGATGGGCAGCACTGATGGGCGACACTGCTGGGCACCGACAGGTGGCACTGCTGGGCAGCGCTGACAGGCGACACTGCTGGGCACTGATGGGTGACACTGCTGGGCACTGATGGATGACACTGCTGGACACTGCTGGGCATCATTGATGGGTGGCACTGATGGGCAGCACTGATGGGCAACACTGCTGGGCAGCACTGACAGGTGGCACTGCTGGGCAGCACTGACAGGTGACACTGCTGGGCAGCACTGACAGGCGACACTGCTGGGCACTGATGGGTGACACTGCTGGGCACTGATGGATGGCACTGCTGGGCATCATTGATGGGCGGCACTGATGGGCAGCACTGATGGGCAAAACTGCTGGCCACTGACATGTGGCACTGCTGGGCAGCACTGACAGGTGGCACTGCTGGGCAGTACTGACAGGCGACACTGCTGGGCACTGATGGGTGACACTGCTGGGCACTGATGGATGGCACTGCTGGGCATCATTGATGGGTGGCACTGATGGGCAGCACTGATGGGCGATACTGCTGGGCACTGACATGTGGCACTGCTGGGCAGCACTGACAGGTGGCACTGCTGGGCAGCACTGACAGGCGACACTGCTGGGCACTGATGGATGGCACTGCTGGGCATCATTGATGGGTGGCACTGATGGGCGACACTGCTGAGCACTGACAGGTGACACTGCTGGGCACTGATGGATGACACTGCAAGCAGTTAATCTCACCTCTGGCAGCGTCGGTGTGGCTTCCAGCCCAGCAGCTCATTCCCATTCATGCTGAACACGTTGCCCCTGGCCCCGGAGCAGTGTGGGAGCCTCTTCCTCTTTTCCACGCCCATCCCCGGCTACATCACCCCTGGTGCCAGAGCCGCATTGGAGCCGTTTCCTCTCGTCCACGCCCACCCTGGCCCCAGAGACATGTGGGAAATGTAGTTTGATGGGGGTCCAGTGTGGACGAGATCTGGATGGCCGGTCCATGCGCGCTCATCATCTTCTTCCTGGCGTGCCCACTGAGATGGCTCTGCGTGCCAGCTCTGGCACGCGTGCCATAGGTTCGCCATCACTGATCTAGAGAAAGGTGAGAAGTGTAACTCTTTCTTTTTCAGGAAACTCCACTCAGGACACACACCCCTGTCGGAGCTGCGCGACAAGACTGGAACACTCGAGAAGGGGAAGGAGGCCGTGATGGAAGTGGTCAGCGACTACTACACCGACCTCTACTCCCCCAAAGAAACAAACACGGAAGCGGCCGACAGATTCTTGTCAGGTATCTCTAACGCTATTGATCCTGCAGGTTTGTCGGCCACCAACGCCCCCTTGACGTTGGAGGAGCTGCACTCTGCCGCTAAATCCTTTAGGCGGGGCAGGACCCCGGGCTGCGACGGTCTCCCAGCAGAGCTCTATGTAGCGCTGTGGGACCTCGTGGGCCCGGACCTGCTCGAGCTGTACGAGGAGATGGTGGTGGAGGGCAGGATGCCTCCTTCGTTGAGGGAGGGGATGATCACGATCCTGTACAAGCGTAAGGGGGAGAGATGTGACTTGAAAAATTGGCATCCCATCTCTCTCCTGAACGTGGACTACAAGATCCTCGCCAAAGTCATGGCGAACAGGCTGAAGGCTGTCATTGGACAGATCATCCACCCGGATCAGACTTGCGGCATTCCTGGCCGCAGGATTGCGGACAGCCTAGCGCTTGTCCGGGACACGGTCCAATACACCAAGGACCGCCGTGTGCACGCGGCCCTGGTCAGTCTTGATCAGGAAAAGGCCTTTGACCGTGTCTCCCATGGGTTTATGTGCAGAGCCCTGCGCAGGTTTGGTCTCGGGGAAATGTTTTGTTCGTACGTTGACATTATGTATAATGATATTTGCAGTTCCTTGCAGGTGAACGGCTGGAAAACTGACCCCTTCCCGGTCCTCTCCGGGGTCAGACAAGGCTGCCCTCTTTCACCTCTGCTTTTTGTTTGCTGTATAGAGCTCTTCACCGAATGCATCAGCCGGAATCCAGAGATCGGGGGAATCACCGCACCGGGACCAGACAGACGGGAAGTGAAGTGCTCGCTCTACATGGACGACGTGACGGTGTTCTGTGCCAACCAGCGCTCCATCGACCTGCTCGTCCAGACCTGCGAGGACTTAGGCCAAGCTTCGGGGGCAAAAGTCAACTGCGGGAAGTCGGAAGTCATGCTCTTCGGAAAGTGGTTCCTGCCTTCTTCTGCATCCATGCCCTTTGGCATCAAGACAGACTTCATGAAAATTCTGGGAGTTTGGTTTGGTGCCGAGGGCACAGCCCTGAAGTCTTGGGAGGAGAGACTGGCTAAAATGCGTCAGAAATTTGGACTTTGGAGCCTCAGAGACCTCACCATCGAAGGGAAGACACTGGTACTCCGCAGCGAGATTCTCCCTGTGTTGCAGTACCTCGCCCAGGCCTGGCCCCCACGGGTCAACACTTGTAAGGCCATCACCAGGGCGGTGTTTCACTTCATCTGGGGCTCCAAGATGGACAGAGTGAAGTGGGCAGTCATGTTCAAGGAACCCCTCAAGGGCGGTAAGGGCGTGCCCGACATCGCCACCCAACTGAGGGTGTTCTTTGCTTGCAACTGCATCCGCAGAACTTTGCCCAAAAGGATTATGGACTCTGGCGGGAACGCAATGTCTCGCTTCTTCCTGTTGCCTCTCTGGAGGTCCCTCGGATGGGACAATTGGGACAGTTCCATCCCCTACAACTGGGACGCCCCTTGGTACTACTTGGATACCTTCAAGTTCATCAAGGAGCAGGGGCTGCAGGGAGTCAAGCCTGACTTGTGGAAACCAAAGACCATTTACAAGCTCATCAGAGCAAGCGACATTTTGGAGTCGGTTCCAGGCCTGCCTTCAGACACCTGCAAGGTGGTCTGGAGGAATGTTTCTTCAAACATTCTCACCAACAGGCACAAAGACCTGGCATGGATGGCAATCCAAGGGGGGTTGCCTCTCAGGACATTTATGCATGCCAGGAACCTGAGCAGATACAGACACTGCCCCTTCTGCATCATCCATGAGGAAACGTCTCACCACGTTTTCTGGGAGTGCTCATTTGCTCAGGCCCTGTTGGGGGCCCTGGAACCTGAACTCAAAGACTTTGTACCACAGACAGCCATCACTCACTTTGGGGTGTTGAATGGACTGTTCTGTGGAACTTTTTCTCTGGAGGACATTGACGGCGCCTGGCGGGTGCTGTGTTGCTTTAAGGACGCTTTATGGTGCGCCAGGAAGCGCCTCATCCACCAGCGGGAGAGGATGTCCATTGAGGACTGTCGCAGACTGATCCTCAGTCTGCTCAGAGACTATACCTTGATGGACTTTAAGGAGGAAGAGGACGTCTGAAAATCTCCCCTTCCCCCTACTCCCCCTTTCGTGTCTTTGTCCCTTCAATAAAGCTTCGGGCCTGTGTTTTCCCCTTTTTTCCCCTCCCCCCACACACCCGATGCTTATTGTAGATTGTAAACTCCGGCTTTCGTTTTTGCATGACTTAGTAATGTTAGAAAAATGTACTGTGTATCAGGATGCTATGGTTTCGGGGTAAGCGGCGTTATGCATGACGTGTTGGTCTGGGGATTCATCCTCCACGCACATCACGTCAAGCATCATACCGCTGAGCGAATGTATTTATTTCTGAATGTATTTATCGTATGCTTGGAACTGTATTGCAATGTGGTGCGCTGCGTCGCAGTACAGGGTGAGATGTACCCCGATTACAAGTATCATGTTGTTTTTGATGCTTCTGTAATAAAAGTATCTTTTCAATCAAAAAAAAAAATCTTGCTGGGCTTTAAAGTGGGCAGCCAGCAACTGAGTGTTTTCCTGTTGTGCAGCTACAGCCTGTGCCAGGTCCTGCTGCTGCTGAGTTATTGCCTGCTCATGGCGACGGCTAGCCTCCACGGTGGCTTGGTGCTTTGATGTCCTCCTCCATGTCTTTTCCTGCTGCTTGCAGTGCCTGAGCTGACTTGACATGCCATAGGTACACTGTCTTTTTAAAAATGTCAGTTTCAGTTTTAAACGGCTTTTGCAGCTGCAATTCACTGCATCCACTTGTGATATTCAAACAGCATAAAGAAAACATAAAGAGACATAAAGTTCACAGATGGGATTTACCCCAAGGTTAGCCCAGTCCAACTCTGGCCAACTCTGGCAGCTCCCAGTACACATGCAGCACTCCAACAGGTCTCTCTCAAAACTCCTACTCCCCACCCCTGATATTCAGAGCTTCCTGTTTTATGTGCTGATCCCTAGAGGCTGCTTAAACCCCCAGGAACTGGAGTCCCCGTAGTCAGGAATGGAGGTTCTTTTACACCTGAATGTCACTCCGAACCTCCAGAATTCTGAGTTCCCAAAATACGTCTCTTCTAATAGAGAGATAAGTGCGAGTCAGTCCTCTCCTTTACATGACTACCCTCAGAATACCTCACCCATAACGGGTGAGACCCCTGAGTACACACACCTTTTTTTTTTTCCCTTAAAGGGACCATAACCCGAATATTGGTGCCACATAGCACCCCTCCAGGACCCATCTCTGACATCCTGTACATATTCCCCCCACCGGAGTTGTTGGAGGCACCATTTGACATCAGACAATGCACTCGCCATCCCTAGTGTCCTGTACATTACATACAGTGATTTGTACACAAATTGTCTAATGTATGGAGGTATGTCTAGTTATAGCATACCATGTAAAAAAAAATCCCAAAAAACCCAGATACTAGAATTTGAAAAGAGCGTTTAGTTACTTAGTAAGTATTTACCTGCATCCCAATGACTGCATAGATGAAAAACAGCATCACAATAAGTAGGGCTACATATGGAAGTGCCTGAGGAAAAATATAATACAAATGGGTATCTCATTTCAAGAGTATTAAACCGTCAAAGATTACTATAGACATTATATAGTGGTTGGATAATCCAGTTCAAAAAATATACATCTTAAAATGACTGTCATAATATCACCTGAGTCAATGCACTCAGCAGCATACAGTATCTGAAGCTATACTTATACAAGAGGAACAAAACATATCAGTGGAAAACATTGCAGACTTCTAGCCCCAAAATAATCAGTGAGCGGTGACTGCTAGAGATCTAGGAGCCTTTGTACAATCCTACCAAAGTAATCAGGATTGCACTACGACTATCTGTGGATACTAGAGATGAGCGAATTATTCAAAAATTCGATTCGGCTGATTCGCCGAATTTGCGGGAGAAATTTGATTCGATGCAAATTTATTCGCCGCAAATTTAACTTATTTAAAGGGTTTCTAGGCTTCAGAGAGCCTTTATATTAGTGCAGAACACTGTACCTTTAATTTAAATGCCCTTGGAGTCTGCTGGGGAAGAGAAATAATACTGTCAGTCAGTATGACATGCAGATGAGTGCCGTCGATCTTAGAATCACCGCACACTTCACTCATTTGGGCAGTCACGGGGCACGACGAAGAAGAAGAAGAAGAAGAATGAAAAGAAGAATGAAAAGAAGAAGAAGAATGAAAAGAAGAAGAAGAAGAATGAAAAGAAGAAGAAGAATGAAAAGAAGAAGAAGAAGAATGAAAAGAAGAAGAAGAAGAATGAAAAGAAGAAGAAGAATAATGAAAAGAAGAATGAAAAGAAGAATGAAAAGAAGAAGAAGAATGAAAAGAAGAAGAAGAAGAATGAAAAGAAGAATGAAAAGAAGAATTAAAAGAAGAATGAAAAGAAGAAGAAGAAGAAGAAGAAGAATTAAAAGAAGAATGAGAAGAATGAAAAGAAGAATGAAAAGAAGTAGAAGAAGAATGAAAAGAAGTAGAAGAAGAATGAAAAGAAGAAGAAGAATGAAAAGAAGAATGAAAAGAAGAAGAAGAATGAAAAGAAGAATGAAAAGAAGAAGAAGAAGAATGAAAAGAAGAAGAAGAAGAATGAAAAGAAGAAGAAAAAGAATGAAAAGAAGAAGAAGAATGAAAAGAAGAATGAGAAGAAGAATGAAAAGAAGAATTAAAAGAAGAATGAGAAGAATGAAAAGAAGAATGAAAAGAAGAAGAAGAAGAATGAAAAAAAGAAGAAGAAGAATGAAAAGAAGAATGAAAAGAAGAAGAAGAATGAAAAGAAGAATGAAAAGAAGAAGAAGAAGAATGAAAAGAAGAAGAAGAAGAATGAAAAGAAGAAGAAGAAGAATGAAAAGAAGAAGAATGAAAAGAAGAATGAAAAGAAGAAGAAGAATGAAAAGAAGAAGAAGAAGAATGAAAAGAGGAAGAAGAAGAATGAGAAGAAGAATGAAAAGAAGAATGAGAAGAATGAAAAGAAGAATGAAAAGAAGAAGAAGAAGAATGAAAAGAAGAAGAAGAAGAATGAAAAGAAGAATGAAAAGAAGAAGAAGAATGAAAAGAAGAGGAAGAAGAATGAAAAGAAGAGGAAGAAGAATGAAAAGAAGAAGAAGAAGAATGAAAAGAAGAAGAAGAAGAATGAAAAGAAGAATGAAAAGAAGAAGAAGAAGAATGAAAAGAAGAAGAAGAAGAATGAAAAGAAGAATGAAAAGAAGAAGAAGAAGAAGAATGAAAAGAAGAAGAATGAAAAGAAGAAGAATTCCAGTACAGCAAAAAGTGTATCTGCAGAGAGCTCCGCTATTTCTGACAGTTCTCTGACAGTTCTGACAGTTCATTTACAGCGGTTGAAACATTGCATCTATTTATTTCCGAATAAAAACATCTGTATCCTAAATGGAAACAAATAGATACAATGTTTCAACCGCTGTAAATGAACTGTCAGAACTGTCAGAGAACTGTCAGAAATAGCGGAGCTCTCTGCAGTGACACTTTTGCCGGCTGATCGGGGAAAATTCGATTCGTGCATCCGAAGTTTGCTAAAATTCGGATTCGATGCAAATCGAATTTTTCCTAATATTCGAAACGAATTCCACTTCGCCAAGTTCGATTCGCTCATCTCTAGTGGATACCTAAAATGGGATGTGTTTTACACTCTATAGCAGCCTTTTATTTCTATTGAAGTTTTGAAAATAAGTACAAAACATAGCCTTGGGGCACCCCCCAGCTCATAGAACAGAACACCACAAAACAAAGTTAAAATAACAATCTTCTGCTCAGGTCTATTCCCTCGCATGTGAACAGCATGAATATCTGGATGACATTACCCCCTAGCAGTGATGGATTTAGGTTTTGTGCTGCCCTAGGCAACAAAAAAATTGTCTGCCCCCACGGACACCGACCAACACCACCCCCTCCTTCCCCTCCCGCGGAGAGAGCCTGGCATTGACCAATAACTCCCCTGCCCCCCACCCGGGAAAGCCTTTGACTACACCCCCTCACCACTCATCTTCACATCTCCGGACATCCTCGGGAACAAGAGTCAGGCTCTAAATACACCATCAAACAGCCCACAGCCTCTCTTGGATCCCACCTGGTTCCCATGGCGCACGTGTCCCTTCTTTCATCCCTTCTTCTGGGGGAAGGTGCTACCTCACGAAAAATGCCGCCCTAGGCAAGTGCCTTGTTTGCCTTGTAGTACATACACCCCTGCCCCCCTAGCACATGCATCGAACCAGGAGCAAAGTTATAAATTATGATTAGACAATCCCAGCAGATTATGCAATAAACTAAAAATACCACACGCACAGCAGTAGTGCAGAATTATATTTTAGCTCACACCAATCACCCACTATTAGACGGGGATTGCTTCCCAGTAACTTAGTTACGTAATTACATGAAGTTACATAGTTGGTAAAGTTCAATAAAGACACCAGTCACTCCAGTTCAACCTGTGTTAGTGTCACATAACATCAATGTTGTGGGGTGATGAGGGCACATAGGAAACAATTGTTTTCTATGTGCCCTAACAGAGGCTTGTATTTATCCAGTGCAGACAAAGTGTGAACAAACCCTAATTCAAGAATGATTTTAGGAGCATCTTAATCTGATTTCGTGTACAATTGAATATAAGTGTATAAGCATGATGCATTTGCCCAAAGCCTGACAAAGGCCTCAAAAATAGTTATAATCATCCAGTAGGTAAGGATAACATATGGAATTAAATCATTCTGGTGATACTATACTTTGAATCAAAAATGTATCTTTTGCAGCGTGCATTCTAAGATATTGCATCAGTTGCAATTTTTGATACTTAAATCATATCGTAAACATAGTGTGGGGAATTTACTAAAACTGGACATCTTAGTGATCAGGTTTCTTTATTTTATTGGGCTTACTTCATTTAGCAGTATTTTTTTGGGGGCAACATGTAAGCAAAATTCCCTAAAATGAAAATCTACTAAGAAATGATGATTTCAGTAATGTGAACTATGTTCAGGTTTAATGCACTAATATTTTCATTAAAAAGTCTTTAGTTACCTGGAAGGATTTTATAAAGGTCCAGAGAAGAGTCCTGACTCCCTCTCCTCGACTCAGTAACTTTACCAAACGCAGAACACGGAACAGCCGGAAGAAAGTAATTGAAATTCGTGAAGACTCATCAGCACCTGGGGTTGCAGGGATACCCGGGGTCTAGAGTGGTATAATTAAAAAGAACTGTTATTAAAATATTTAATGCAGCATAACCAGTACTCCCAAAAAGGAAGAGCATTTGAACTCTGACACCATTACAAAGGAAAGTATGATTTCAAATCTTCTAGTGCAGACTTGTTTGGGTAATTGTTTGCTTACATTTTGCACATTATTATATACAGTATCCTTCTGTTCTGTCCTACAAAGTTTGATACCCCACAACATAAGTGTCATTCTTTAGATGCCATGTGACCATGGATGCTCTACACTGCATAGTTTTTCCTCATTTCTCCTAGCTGTCAGTAACACAAATCATACTGCACAATTTAATGATAATAGTAAAAATTAGAAGGTTTGAAGGACTTGCAAAATGTGAATGGTTGCTGAATTAGCAATATACAGCTGTTTTACAATATATAATTATTTACTACAAATGCATATAATGGACATTCTGTAGTGGAAATAGAAATTCTGCTACACCCGACGTGTAAAGATGAACTATTAGTTCAATAAGGTTAATAAAACAGTTTTTGTTTTCTGCGTTCCTCCTGTAACATAGTTTATTATATGTTATTTCTACTAGCAAATGCGTTAATTTTTCACATTTATGCAGGCGGGAACTACACAATCCAAACGTGAGCAACAGAATATATTGGATAAGCTAGATAATTTAGAAAACCGCTCTCGCAGGAACAACATGCGCGTTGTAGGCCTCCCAGAATCCTACAACTCAGGTTTATTATCTGATATCTGCTCTAAATGCGTTCCTGCAGCATTGGGCATCACAACACCTTGCCAGGTCGAAAGGGCTCATCGCTTAGGAGCGCCCTCAAACGACAGACGCACGCCGCTCTCAACAATCGTCAAATATCTCAATTACGCGGACCGGGTAGCTATACTCAATTCGTTTTGCATCTCACAGTCCCTGCCGCTAGATGGTCATAAGTTATTACTATTTGCTGACTACTCGCAAGAAGTCTCTCACAAAAGACAAGCATTCCAACAAATTTGTGCTACTCTATTTCAAAAAGGGGTCAAATTCACCCTCGCTTACTCTGCTACACTTCGCTTCACTACGCCTGCAGGGGAACCTAAATCATTCACACACCCAGAGGAAGCCCTTCAGTACTTTCAAAACAATCTATCAGAGGTCATGGGCCCTCCACAGCCACAGCATTCACCACGAGACCCCGGCCCACGAGACCAGCGTAGTCCACGAAAAGAACCACCAAAACGCCAATGCACCAACCATACCTCGGCAAAACAAAGATCTTACTGACAATCGTCGCTTACCTCATCCAAATACCCTCTTACTGATATTTCAAACCTTATGCTACAGCATTTCACTGTCTCATATTGTTCTTAACCATCTGAGATGTTCAGATATTTTTCCAAGTTCTCAGGTTCTCGCTTTTTTTCTATTTAAAAAAAGTGATGTCTGTGTAATGCCTTACTATATTCTTTGGCTGCTGCGCTGCTGTTGATAATAGGGCGAGCTGGCCCATCCTTCAATGGTGGTACATGCTACTATCGGGGGCCATCCTCTCTTCGCACTTGGCTATGCAACCCCACGGTGCAGGCTTCACACCCTATCATTTCCGGTAACGCAGGCCAAAGATAGGAGACAACATGTGGAATAATGTGAAGTTCATGATGCCTATGCAGGCTATTGTTACTTTTATTTTTACAATAGACCCCTGTTGGGTCATCTTGATATCTTTATTTGTCCCCCCCTTCTTTCTTTCTCTTTCCCATCTTTTCACTATTCTCCCCTTACCCAGAGACCCCACAATGCCCTACTCTCTTGCAATGCAACGAGAAAACATGGATCGCAGTGATGAGTCTGTGGTACTGCTAACACATACAGAAGATTTTACGTCTAGTCTGAGCACCCTCATATTCACACTCGCATGACTTGTGTAATTTAATTTTAAGGGTCTGAGATCTCCCCACAAACGCATGGCTATCCTTCCCCATCTAAAACGTATGAAAACAGATATCGCGTTTCTTCAAGAAACTCACTTAAAACAAACAGACTTTACACGCATGAAAAAATTGTGGGTGGGACAAGTGCTGGGATCACCCTCGCCCATTGGCAAAGCGGAGTAATTATCCTCATACATAAATGTCTTACCCCTGACATTTTAACGGTAGCTACAGATGAGGAGGGCCGTTACATCACTGCACACATTAAAATAGACTCCTCCCCACTGGTATTGGTTAACATATACGTCCCGAACTCCACACCCAAGCCATTCTTCCAAGATCTCTCCTCTTATCAAACTTTATACACCTTCCATTAGTGTTGGAGGGGACTTTAACCAATACATGAACATACAGGAAGATAAATCAAAACCTACTATCCCAAATTTCCCATTCCTCCCCCCCCCCCCAACACACACGCTATTGAACAGCTTCACAGAAGCATTACAACTCACTGACATTTGGCGTCTGTCTCATCCAGAAGGAAGAGAATATACTTTCTTTTCCTCCATTCACCATACTCTGTCCAGGATCGATTATTTCTTCGTCAACAACCTTTTATTACAAAACATCAAAGATTCTGATATACACGACATAGCGATCTCCGACCACTCCCTGATTTCTATTTCCATACAACACGCACAGCATAACCAACACTCACGTACATGGCGTTTCCCATCCTTCCTGGCAAAAAATAGGGACTTACTCCAGGTATTAAATACTGCCTGGACTGAGTTCTGTGACACAAATGCAGAGCACCAAACTAACCCCAATCTCTTTTGGTACACAGGCAATGTGGTTCTACAAGGTAGAATCATAGCGTTTACATTCACCTACAAGAAAAACCTTCTCCGAAATTACACAGAAGCAAGCCTCTGTCTAAGACAGGCACAAAAAGACTTGGCAGGCCTCAACTCCCATGAAAATAGGAAAACATGGTCAAAGGCCAAAAAACACTTTGATACATGGGCAGCAGCTCAGGAAGCCACACACCAATCCCATAGTGACCTGCAATTTCATAAATTCGGCAACAAGCCGGGCAAGCTGTTAGCACGATTATGTAGAAAACCATTAACACCTACCCTCTTTACATCTCTGAGGGATACACAGGGAACATTAAAAAGCGACCCTTTAGACATTATTTCCATTTTAGAAAATTACTATCAAACTCTATACGGCTCAGATCCTATAGACACTACTAAGGCCACTTCCTTCCTAGACATTATTTTGTTGCCACGGTTAGACCCAACCGCACTACAAGCTCTGAATGCTCCCATCACTCAGGTGGATATATCTCTAGCCATTAATTCACTTACGATTGGTAAAGCCCCAGGGCCAGATGGCTATACAGCCGAATTTTACAAACACATGGCTGAAACTCTTTCCCCTACCCTACAAGCGGTGTTCCAATCCATTCAGGGGGGAGGAGACACCTTCCCTCCAGATTTCAAGCCCACATTAAATTGATTGCCAAAAAAGACAAAGACCCAACTGTAGTAGCTTTTGGGGGACTATTTATTAAAAAAATTATTTTATTCCAAACTTGGGAATCCCAGCTGACTGTTAGGGGTTAACATTCTAGAGTGAATTTCAAGGGATATTTCAAGAGGTTATCACAAAAACCAGTGAGTGGAAGAAACTTGTTTGAAAGACAATGAGACACACACTTCTATTGAAATTCCTACAGGTGATCAAAGTCCCAGAAAAGACAATGGGGGATCTGATGTTGATTAGTCTAAGACCTGGCAGATATATGTTTCCTAAACCAATGGCATGGTCTATGGGAAGCTAGGAGATACTTCAATGGCAGGAAACTTAATTATAGGTAGTCAAACACTACTATTTGGACTTCTGCAGGTGAACATATACGAGGTATGGAAGTGACAATAGGGTAACCAAACCTGATTGTCTGAGAGCTCACACAAAACCTTGGAAGTGTGGATTCCCAGAGGAGACTTCTTGAAATATGACAATACACTATTATCCACTGAGGTAAAAATATAACTGGCTGTTTACACTAGCTCCCACACAATCAACAGGTAAACAGAGGGTCTTTCCTATTCATGGGAACTTCATTCCTTAAACCAAAAAGGTGAAGCTTAGGTCATCTAAGCTAAGAACTTGATATCTACCTACAGAGACATTATCAAAAGGCATATTACTAACAATTTTTATCAAGGGAAAATATGTTTGAGAAGGTTAGGTGTTGCATACCACTCAATTAAGTGTGAAATGATGAAGAATAAGATGATTCGTGAATTGGTGTCAATTATACATTTCCAAAAGAAATCAAATGTTTCAAAACAGTTAAATATCAGGGAAGTGAAGAACCAAATGTATGTACATCTTTCTATGGTTCTCATTCAAGAGTAATATCAACGATACTTGAATAGGATACATATATATTTGATACCTAAAGACATGTTATTTCAATCAAAGGATGAATCATCATTACAACACAAATTGTTTTGTAATCCCTGTTTTGTAAATTGTATTTTTCCTCTCTTTACTATTATCTATATCTATTGTTTGATCATAGAAATTAGCCTGTTATATTTTTGATTATATGTACAAGTATGCAGTTATCACCAGTATTTTGCGTTTGTATTAATATATATATAAATTTTGTACATAAATAAATTTATTTATTTATTTACTGAAAAGGCAATTTTTGTGTATATGGTACGAAATCATACTGGCTAAAAGAACTCAAGGTATATTATTAAGTGGTGATCAAATTATTAAGGTGTCCAAATTATTGGTTCATTAAATATTTGCCGTATTTTAACAGCTGGAGGCACTGCGATATTTTGTTTAAGGGAGAAGACACCGCCCTACATATTTAGAATAAATTATTACATAAACCACCACATGACGGAACCTGGATCATATCGGCCAATCTCGACGCAAAACTCTCGTCTAGCAACTATACTACCAATTTTTGTCCATCTATCACAAGCAGGGTTTGTGCAGGGTCATTCGGCGGCTTCAAATATTCGCAAGGTGATAGCTGTCCTGTGTCAAGCATCTACTGACAACACTCAAGGCGCAGCAATCGTCTCATTAGTTCACAAAAATGCATTTGACAATGTCAACTTTGAATGGCTATTCTTAACACTACTGAAGTTTGGATTTGAAGGCCCCTTTATGCACCTGATCCAAGACATGTATTCATCCCCAACAGTCCAGGTCATAGCAGCAGGCCAGATATCTAACCCAATCCAACTTCACAAGGGCACTAGACAGGGCTGCCCTCTATCCCCTTTACTTTTTAACTTGGCCCTGGAACCATTAGCACGCTTTCTATTATTTCACTTTGACCTCCATGGCATCACAATAGGGCAACAAGAGTTGAGGCTTGCTTTGTTTGCAGACGACATATTAATTTTTACCTCACACCCATCTTTCGACCTACCATACATTCAACATATTTTCTCATCCTTCCGCCTTTGTTCAGGGCTCCATATAAATTTCTCTAAAAGTGAGGTGCTTCCACTATTTCATTCCTCCCGGTATGGACGCAAAATTCGATCTTTAAAATTGCTACCAAGTATATCACTTACCTAGGCATAAAGATAGGGAAACTAACTTCATCCCTCTATGAGCTAAAGTATGCACCCACGATTACTAAAATTATTGGGGAACTAGAAATGTGGAAGGATCTACTGCTCTCACTCCTGGGCAGATCACACCTCTTTAAGATGGTGATTTTCCCAAAACTTCTATATCCGCTCCAGACCATACCTCTTCTCCTTAAACACAGAGACATAACGAGGCTAAATCGGGCAATTTCAACCTTGCTATGGAAAAGCAAACGTTCCCGTATAGCACTGGCCAAATTATTCCTGCCACGAAGCGAACGTGCGAGCCTATAATCTTTCATGTCTGCTCTGTATATGTCTAGACTGGCTCACCCAATCTTCCAAAAACTCCAATCATCACATTGAATCTGCATTAGCACATCCCTACGATCTATCGGCCTTACTACATTCCAATGTAAACTCTCTTCCACCCCACTTGAAACATAATTTGCTCATCCTTGATACCCTTATTACATGGAGGGAAGTCAGGCGTAAACTAGGGGTCTCTCCGTGGCTCTCTCGTTTTCTTCCTATCCATCATAACCCCTCCTTTTCTCCCCCGCAAACCTATGATGCTTATGATACCTGGCTGGTTCAAGAACTAACTTTGGTACAGCAATTGTATGATACCTCTAGGGGTTCCCAAAAGCCTCTCAACAGCGTCCTACAAACCTACAGACTACCAGCACACCACTTTTTCGATATGCTTCAAGTAAGAAACTTTGTCAACTCCGTGGCACCTATTAAGTCTATTAGATTTTAGACGACTGTCATTGATGTCTTGGCGAACTCTCGAAAGTATAAAATATCGAACATATACAGACCTCTGTATGCCAAACCTCTTGAAACATTCAATGCTGTGAAATCCTGAGTCAAAGATTTCAATAATGCATTTACAGCTGACCAACTACTATCAGGCTTCAACTCCACATGTGCCTTCATTTACAATGAATTGTGAACAACTCAAGATTCTTCACCGTGCCTATATGCCCTGTCTTTACTCAAGAAATGACCCAGCTCTGTCTGCTTGCCCTCTCTGTGGAAGTCAAAAACCATCACTACAACACAGATTCTGGCTCTGCTCTGTTATTTCCATATTCTGGAAACAAGTAGTCAACTTCATAACTGTCAACACTATCTTTCAACTACCCATTGACCCGCTACCGCTCCTCTTCAGCTACTTGGAGCACCCAGTCATAGGCCTCTTCTCCTCTCAAACGTCATCCCTCAGAAATAACAAACCTTGGATATCCACAGTCCTCCTAATAGCTAGATGGGCCATTCTCCGGAAATGGGTCTCTAATTGTCCTCCAACACTGACGGACGTTAAACAAGAGCTTAACTCTCTTCTACGCCTCGACAGACATAATCTAATCACCTCCCCGACCTCCTCAAAGGAGTCCTACTATTTCCGTAAATGGGAATCCTATATCACAGGATCCCTATCCGCACAGGAGCAGGCATTTTATCTCCAGAATCCCAACTTATTAAGTCATCCATTGAAACATCCCTCGATCCCAGTGGTATTGGAGCCATTGTCTACTGATTTAGTTGACTTTGATATCAACTGCTAAGCTATTATAATGCAATGTTCTATCTCTACTGACCTCATTCTCGTCTTCCATTTATCTCCTCTCTTCCTCCATTCTCAGCTGCATCTTGACCCTACGCATAACCTCTCAATTCAGGATCATATACCCACCAGACAGTATCATTATAGCACCGACCTACGTTAAGCAACTGAAGCGTGACATCTCCTTTACACTACTTATGGCGGAACCCGACATCACTGGCTTCCTTCTCTCCTTTCCCCTCCTTTTCATCTCTCTCTAGTCTAACTAGATCCCCGGGTAATACCTCCCTACTCCTCTATATTTCTTTTCTTCAGCTCTCATCTCGTGCTCCCCACTCTTCATAAACAATCTCAACAAACTTAACCACTCCGACTATTTCATCTGCTACTAATTCCCACCCCTTACACTTTTTGTCTTCTTGCTCTCCCCCTTCCTTACCCTATTATCTAATCCCAGCTCCCAAGCTTACAGACATTTCTTCTCTTATTACCCTCTTTTGGTATGTTATCGGTGGATGGCAAATGACATCTGTGACATCTAAAACATCTAACAGCAACTACTGGCATACCACGTCATCATCTTACTCCCCGAATGCACACTCTCTACTGGCTATCATTTCCCTTTTCTCTATGCATAAGCTATATGCCCACCACTTTTATATACTACTTTCTTCATTACTTACCTATGCATACTTTATAACTCGGTGTTATATGAATGCCTTCTAGCAACTGCTCTTGTTATGCTAAGTATATATTATTTGCCGCATCATTACCTCTCTGACTAGATATGATGTGGCAATTGTATCATAACTGTCTCATCACTTTGATTTGTTATACCTTGTTAAAACCCAATAAATATTATTTTAAAAAAAAAATAAGCCTAGTACACACGATGAGAATATCGGATGAATGATTGTCCATTTTGTTTTGCAAGCTAGTCTCATATCGAAAATGAATAGGTTACTAAAGTTATGAAAATTCTTGTAAGACAAAACACAACTTCGGGAAGTGTTGTTATGTATTGTATTGTATTGTACTGTATTCTTTAGTTTCCGAGGTCTTGGTCACTCAATTTGTTTGGTACAAATACATGCTAATTACATGAAAATCATTTGTTCTGTTATCTTACAGGAAAATGCTTGTCCCCTCAGGTATTTTCGTATGAGCTGTCATAATCGGCTTGAGAAAGCTGTGTACTTTAGAGTTTTAAGTTCACAGGTGATAAATAGAGGAGGAAATGCTTCTCCATTCATGAGGGTTAGTGTACAGGAAAACATTAAAAATAACTAATATGTACGAATCCCAAGATTACAGTGCACAAAAGTAAAGAACTTCTATATTGCTATGAATTGCTCATATGAAAAAGATATAGACAAGGTAAGACTAATGGATCCAATGAAAAAACATACAAATGTAGAGGAAGAATAGAAAAATGCTCAGAGAGGATTTTTAACTCTGGCACAAACTTCACTTGGGTATTAGGCCGTGTGTGAGGATAATGAACATTAGAGATGTGCACGATGAAAAAAATTGTTAAGTTTCCGATTCATTAGTTAAGTCAATCATTTTGTTTCATCAAATTCATTATGTTAGAATGATTCTTGTTCAGGATTAATTTCGTATATTCGGATTTGCCTTGTATATTTGCTGTTCCGAATTGATTTGTATTCAGACGTTATTTTGGAAGATTCAGATTAATTTGTCAGGTTGTTATGATGTTTCTTCAACTCACATGAGACATCAGTGTGACTTTCTTGCGACTTTGATGGATTTGCTTGTGACTTTGATACAACTTGCTTGTGACTGGCCAATCGTAACAATATCGATTGTGATTCGTACTATTAACCTTATAAAACCCTCTGAAGTTGCAAATGAATGAAAATGAATAAATTTGTTGTTTTCGTTATGATCCAGAGATTTGGATACATCCGAATAATGAAAGTTTCACCCAAATTTCGATTCATAACAAAACGAATCGCACATACTGTATCTATTGGACATTTGCGTTACTATTATAATAAAACATCTATAAGAAATCATGCAAATACAGTTGAATTAAAAAATAACAATAAGCATATAATTCAGAACTATAAATCAAAATCAGACAAAATTATGTGAATTAAAAAACAATTAAGACATGATAATAATATTAAGTAATAATAATATTAAAATGTTATGTATTGGAATCAGGGATCTACATGCAAGAAGGCAGGATTGACCTGTTGGTGAATGTGGTTGCAACAGACCTGGAACTGGAAATCTTAAGTGAATATGACCCTTTTGGTGATTTAACCAGTTCCAGACCAGGCCAATTCTGACATTCCTCTCCTACATGTAAAAATCAGCATAACTACTTAAAACCCCCAAACATTATATATTTTTATTAAGTAGAGGCCCTAGAGAATAAAATGGTGGATGTTGCATATTTCGATGTCATACAATATTTGCGTAGCGGTTTTTCAAATGCAATTTTTGGGAAAAAATACACTTTAATGAGTTTCAATGCATAAAAACAAAATATAATTCCCGATTTTTTAGCAAAATATAAAAGATGATGTTACACTGAGTAAATAGATACCAAAATGTCACAATTTAAACTTGCATATGCCTGCGGAAAAGTGCCAGACTACAGTACCTAACAATCTCCATAGTTGACACTTTAAAAGTCTTTACAGGTTACCAATTTAGAGTTACACAGGAGGTCTGGCACTAGAATTATTTTTCTCACTCTGATGCCCATGGAGATACCTCACAATGTGAGGAGGGAAAGGGATGCTTTAAATGAATTTTTTTTATTATTTTCCAATTTTTTAACACTGTACCTTTTATTTTTTTCATCAACTATATTGCTATCACAAGGGATGAACAACAAATAAATATTTGTGCTGGGGGAGGGACAAGAGGATTACCTCTAGGTGGGGGGATTGGGGGGGGGGGATTTGTGCTGTTGTGCTTGGAAGGGAGGAGGGGAATTGATGCTGGGAGGGGAATTTTGGGAGTGACAGGTAAGATTTGTTCTAGTAGGGATATTGTGTGTGTGTGTGGAGGCTGTGATAGAAGGAGTGATTTTGGAGGGGGGATTTGTGCTAGGATGGGAAATCTAATAGGGAAGATGGGGGTATTTGTGCTGGGGGGGAGGATTTGTCCTAGGAGGGTATATTTGGGGGGAATGCACTAGGAGGAGTGATTTGGGGAGGGGTTGTGCTGGGGATGGCAGGAAGATGACTTGTGCAAGGAAGAGAGATTTGGGAGGTTGTGCTAGAAGGGGTGATTCGGGAGGGGGGAATTTGTGCTAGCAGGATAAATTTGGGAAGATTTTGGTGGTGTTAAAGGGGGGAGATTTGGGGAGGGGGATTTGTGCTAGTAGTATTTGTGCCGGGAGAGAAATTTGGAAGGTGTCAGGGCAGGAGCTGTGGAATGGATGGAGCAGCATAACCTCTGGGAAAAGGAAGGACCTTGACAGAAGGGTGGATTTGTGCAGAGAAGGGGACATTTGGGGGTGATGGGGGTTATATTTGTTTTAGGAGGGAAATTTGTGGGTATGTGCTAGGAGTGATTTGGAGGTTTTTGCTGGGGCAGAAGATTTGTGCTAGACGGGGGCATTTGTAGGGTTGTGCTACAAGGGGGGATTTGTGCAAGAAGGGGAAATTGGGGGGAGAAATTGCACTAGTAGGGACATTTGTTTTGGGGGGGGGGGGTTGTGCTAGTAGGGATGACTGAGGTATTTGTGTTAGGAAGGGAAATTTGGAGGGGGGGGGGCATTCGTGCTTGGCGGGAAAATTTGAGGAGTGAGGATGTTGCTAAGAGGGTGCTTTTTTCAAGGTGGGGGTAGGGGAGTTGTGCTAGCAGAGGAGATTTGGGGAGAGAGAGGATATGAACTTAGAACGGGGATGGGGGTGAAGACTTTTGGTTTGCAAAGAGAATTTATGCCTAGGGGCTTTTTGCTGACCATGATGCCTCATACATCTTTGGAGGGGGGGTACAGTTTGGCATCAACGCCCTGGGCATTAGATGACCTTGTCCAGGCACTGTGCCCAGGGCAAAAATGACAAATGGTGGCCCCCCCTACACAAAATGTAAGAGCATTATGTGTCAACAAAAAGCCCCTCCCTTCCCTCCCAAAAAATTGGAGCACTAATCTGCACTCTTTACCCCAAGCATAAATTCTCTTTGCAAGCCAAAATTCTGCCCTAACAAACATTCCCCTTCCTTCAGTGCTCCTGCCAGCTCTCTTCATGCAATCCCCACCTCACATTACTTTTACAGAAAAGAGAATTGCTGGACCTAAAAAAATTATACCAGGTTCATGACTGTAGTAAGCAATGTTCCTTGTACTGATTTTTTTTTAATTTAACTAAACTTAGGCTTTAACTTTAATTGAAAAGTAGTATAAATATCCAAAGAGTAACAAAAGTCTAAAAGAAGAAGACAAAGAATATAAAAGGTTTGTTGATGACAATACCACCCAAAAACAAGAACATTGTATGATGATAGTTCATGTTGATGATGGAAATATGGTCTTGCATCTCATGTAAGGAAACAGAGGTATGAAATCAGAATTGGGCAGATTGAGTCCCAGGTTAGAGATTTTTTGCACTTTTTCCATATACCAAGTTAGCTGTGCAATTTGATCTCCGATTCCACTTGATTTTGCCTGCAATCTGTTTTAGCTCTGTCATGGAAAAGCAAAAATACAAAAAAAACTAGATTTTTATATTTTTAGATAATCTGCCTAGATGCTTGTATGCTTTTCAAGCACCTTGTTTGTTTTTCGTCTTTGTCAGTCATAGTTTGCACAGTGTTCATCCTGAAAATCCTTCTGTTTTACATCAATCCTCTCTTCAGTAAACATTGCAAAAAATGCTCTAAACATTTCATGGGAAACTACTGTTCTAACATCCCTGCTGGACACAAGATCCTCCAATATACAATGGTGACATCTGTGTCACAGACTTCTACAAAGACTTCCATTTACTCAGTCATGTTTTTTCAGCTGCTTATTTTCCACTGAACATCAAAGTATAATGCTGTTACATTTCAGGTCAGTGTCCTCCTGGCACTGATTCGAATAATGACGCAAGAATGGTTGTGTTAAAAAAAAGCTTAAAGTGTAACTGCAGGCAAACAGATAAGATTGAAATGGTATTTTTAATCCCAGACCCTATATCATTTATAAATATATTAAAAAGTAAGGATCACAACACCGAACCTTCGGGTATACTACTAATAACCCAGATACCAGAGTATGAATCATTAACCACTACTCTCTAAATACGGTCTTTTAGCCAGGTTTTTTTCTATTTACAAACTGATTTTTCCAAGCCCGTAGACTCTATGGTACACATTAGCCATGTTTTGGGAACTGTGTCAAACACTTTTGCAAAATCCAAGTATACTATGTTCACAGCCACTCCTTTGTCTAAAGTTTTGCCTAGGTCCTCATATAAAGAAATCAGGTTTGTTTGACAACTTCTGTCTTTAATGAAACCATGCTGTCTGTTGCTTTTTTTTCTAGCAAGAACTCATCTGTGTGGTCTTTAATTAAACTCTCCAGTATCTTTCCAAACTAACAGGTCTATAATTACTTGGTAAATATTTGACCCTTTTTAAATATAGGCACCACATTGGCCTTACAGCAAGCCAGTGATACTATGCCATTAGAGTCCCTAAAATTAGAAACAATGGCTTTGAAATGACAGCTCAATTCTTTTAGGACTCATGGGTGTACGTCATCTGGTCCAAGTACTTTATTTGCTTTTATTCTATCTAAATATTTCTGGACCATATCAATGATAGCCATTGCAGATCATTTGGAGCTGTGTCAATATCATCCCCATCATGGACATTTTTTGTTCCCAGTCACTCACAGATTATTTTGTAAAGGGCCTACATGCTCAGACCTGACCTTTTAACTACTATTATATTTGAAGATTTTTTTTTTCCTTGGGGGGGGGTGTCTTATTATCTTTTGCATTCTGTAGATTGTTTTGAATCTTTGTGGTCCTGATTTCCTTTTTATATATTCTGTTATATTCCATGTAACAATTAAATGATGATAGTGCTCCTTCATTTTTATATTTTTTAAAAGCTCTTTTCTTATTATTTATAGCATTTTTAACTTTGGCCATGAGTCACATTTTTAGCCTTTTGAACTTATTGCCCATGAGAATATACACAAGTATTGGGACAACCCTCCAAATCATTGGGTTCAGGAGTTCCAATCACCTCCATGGCTATAGGTATATAAAATCAAGCACCTAGGCATGCAGACTGCTGCTACAAAAAATTGTGTAAGAATGGGTCGCTCTCAGGAGCTCAGTGAATTCAAGCGTGTTACCATGATAGGTTGCCACCTGTTCAATAAGTCCATCAGTGAAATTTCCTTGCTACTAACTATTCCACAGTCAACTGTTACTGGTATTATAACAAAGTAGAAGCAACTGGGAACAACAGCAACTCAGCCACAAAATGACAGAGCGAGGTCAGTGCATGCTGAAGTGCGCAGTGCGCAGAAGTCACCAACTGTCTGCAGAGTCGAAAGCTAAAGATCTCCAAATTTGTGTGGCCTTCATATTAGCACAGCAGCAGTGCGTAGAGAGCTTCATGGAATGGGTTTCCATGACCAAACAGCTGCATCCAAGCCTTATATCACCAAGTACAATGTAAAGCGTTGGGTACAGTGGTGTAAAGCACACCACTACTAGACTCTAGAGCAGTGGAGACGTGGAGACGTGTTCTCTGGAGTTATGAATCACACTTCTCTGTCTGGCAATCCGATGGATGTGTCTGGGTTTCAAAATTTCCCAGAGAACAGTACTTGCCTGACTGCATTGTGCCAAGTGTAAAGTTTTTCAAGGGTTGGGCTTGGCCTCTTAGTTGCAGTGAAGGGAGCTCTTAAGGCGTCAGCATACCAAGACATTTTGGACAATTTCATGCTCGCAAATTTGTGGGAACAGTTTGGGGATGGCCCTTCCTGTTCCAACATGAATGCGCACCAGTGCAAAGCAAGGTCCATAAAGACATGGATGAGCAAGTGGAAACTTGACTGGCCTGCACAGAGTCCTGACCTCAACCCGATAGAACACCTTTGAGATGAATTAGAGCGGAGACTGTGAGCCAGACTTGTCTGACATCAGTGCCTGACTTCAATAATGCGCTTCTGGAAGAATGGTCAAACATTCCCATAGACACACTTCTAAACCTTGTGGACAGCCTTCCCAGAAGAGTTGAAGCTGCTATAGATGCAAAGGGTGGGCCAACTGAATATTGAACCCTATGGACTAAGACATCTTTCCAGTGTGTGCTTGTTGTTTACAACTAACACTGAATGAGATTGTTTTATGGTCTCTGTACCCTGATGTTCTTTTATATGAACATTAGTAATAAGTTCCGCATGGTTTGGGACTTCCAGGTCCAGCAGAGCATCATTCCTAGTCGTTGGCTCTTTGAACTGTACCATAACATTTTCTTGTAATAGGTTTATGAACTGTGCCATAAAATTGTCTTTTAATAGGTTTATACATTTCTGCCCTTTAACTGTTCCTGCAGTGCGATTACTCCAGTCAGTTTAAACGCCCCCATTATTATCACTGTGCCAGCCCTTACAACCCTTTTTATCTCCACCTCCTCATTAACATCGGGTGGCATATAAGAAACTCCAATGATTACCTTTGTAGTATGCACACCCATGTGCAGTTTCACCCATGTTTCAGCCTCATCACATGCTCCATCAACTAAGTCCTTTTGCACATATGCTTTGAGATCACTTTTTACAAAGAGATACCACCTTTCCTTCTTACCCTTTCTCTCCTAAAGAGAGCAAAGCCAGGAATATTAAAAGCCCAGTCATGTGAAGAATGAAACCAAGATGCACCAAAGCTTCCAACTCATCTATTTTGCTTCACAGACTCCTGGCATTGGTGAAAAACACTTTAATTCATTGTCACATGTTGCACATGCATTTTTTTTATTTTAGTAAGTGCAAAGAATACCATTTCCAATGGTTGTTTGTAACAAGCAAACCTTCTTATCACCTGCCACAGCCCTCCCCCCTATCTTTCCCCATTTCTCCCACCAATAGGGACTGACCCCTGTCTGACCCTTTATCTTCTAATCTTCTACCTCTGTCCTCAATCTTAGTTTAAATACTCCTCCAGCCTTCCCATTAACCTCTCCCCCAGAACAGCAGACCCCCTTCTATTTAGGTGAAAACCATCTTTAGCATTTAGTTTGAACCCCAATGAAAAGTCTTCCCAGTGCTCTAGAAACCCAAATCCTTCCCACCAAGTCTTTAGCCATGCATTCCATTCTCCAATCCCCCCATCTTGCTTGTGTTGAGCATGGCACGGGCAATATTTCAGAGAATATCACCTTGAAGGTCCATCCTTTCAACTTGCAGCCTAGTTCTTTAAATTTATTCATAAGCAGCCTCAACCTTCCATGTAATCTGTCATTGGTTCCAACATGGACCAAGACAGCTGGGTCACGCCCAGCCCCTCCCAGTAATTTATCAACCTGGTCTACCACATGCCAAACCCTGGCACAGGGAATGAGGACAAAGTGGAGCGGTCCATCACTAAACATCAGTGCTGCTTGTAGGAAAAAGGGGCACATATACTCTGGAAACCTGTTATCCATTAAGGAAATACCTGGATTTTTGTGGAATGCCAGAAAGGTGGGAAAGCTGATCATATGCAAGGGGGTAAGGAGTGTTCTTGGTTCTTTTCCTTGGGGAAAACACAGATTCACATTCATAGGGCATATAGTTAGTCAGAGTGATATAAGACCCATATGCATCAAGTGCAATCAAAAGAAACAAATTATAAAATGAAAAAACTTGCACCCTTACAACCTAAACCTGCAATTGATCTGGAGGATCAAACTAAACACAATTAAGCTTACTACACAGGAACCTAGCATGGATGAAGATGGCCTGTTGCTCATATACAGTATGACTGTTATCATATCTCTGTGAGAAAGAGTGATTGTGTACCCCCCCCCCCCCCCCCCAATGAAGAGGAGCTAGTATGTACCACTGAAGAGTAAGCTGTCCTAAAATTCTACTCCTTTTTATATGGATTTTATATGGATACCATGATAATTATGTATGGAAAGAAGCCATTGTAGGATGTATTTCCAATAGCATCAAGTCTCTAAACTGATGCACTTTTTGGAGCATTCTTCTTTGGCAGATAAAGAGTTGTGCCAATTACATCACCAAACTTGTCCCAAAATACTACCCAAACTGTGATCTTTGCTCCTCCCAAGACCTTTCGCTCTCTAGCTCCCTTGTCACCTGCTCCCATGCTCACCTCCAATACTTCTCCAGAACCTATTTTCTGGAACTCTCTACCCCAATCTATCTGACTGTCTATTGTTCTGGCTGCCTTTAGGCAAACCCTGAAAACCCATCTCTTCAAGAAAGCCTATCCTGCCATTACCTAACATCTGAACTTTCTCCATCAACTCATCTGAACACAGTTATTATCTTTTTGTATCAGAAAAGTGATGGCAGGAAAAGTTTGAGTGGTCCATCAAATCTGCCAGCTTTTTCCTTCTCCTGAGCAGAGCCTTCCTAACCTGCAGGGTCTTTAACCCATTCTGCCAACACCCCTGTTTTTTTTAAAGAGAATTTAATGCTGGGAGGTAGAGGTGGGTGGACATTCCGATCATGCTACCGCTGTGATTGGCTGTTTCAGTGGTCACATGATTGGAAGCTCCTGATATTTCAGCCACTGTGCTGGGAGTGCACAGTGAGCATGCTGTCAGAAAAGAAAGCCATTCCTTATGGACGCACAAATGCATTTGCTCAGCATTAAAGCCCACCCATCCAGTGGCTGCATGTATGTTACAAGCAGGGGCGGACTGACAACTCATGGGGCCCCCGGGCAATAGGGGATCATGGGGCCCCTGTGTCCTTGCCCAAACTCAAAAAAACCTATGATAAAGGTACCAGGGGCATCTCATGGGGCCCCCTACTGACCCCGGGCCCTCGGGCAGTGCCCGAGTTTCCGAATGGTCAGTCCACCCCTGGTTACAAGTTAATTGTATTGTACTTTATATTGTAAAGAGCTGTGAAAACTATATACAGTTGCAAGAAAAAGTATGTGAACCCCTTGGGATTACGTGGAGTTTTGCATGAATTGGGCATAAAATGTGCTCTGAACGTCATCTAAGTCACAACAATAGAAGAACATAGTCTGCTGAACATAATACTACACAAACATTAGATGTTGCCATGGTTTAATTGCACATAACATGTAAACATTCACAGTGCAGGGAGGAAAAAGTATGTGAGGCCCTAGCTTAATGACTTCTCCCAGAGCTAATTGGAGCCAGGAGTGAGCCAACCTTGACTCCAATCAGGGTGATGATATTGGATGTGTTGCTGACAGCTGTCCTGCCCTTAAAAAACACACACCTGTTTTGGGTTTACTGGTTTCAAGAAGCACTGTCTGATGTGAACCATGCCTCGCAGAAAAGAGCTCTCACAAGACCTACGATCAAGAATTGTTGACTTGCATGAAGCTGGAAAGGGTTACAAAAGTATCTCCAAAAGCCTTGATGTTCATGTGTCCATGGTAAGACAGACTGTCTACAAATGGAGAAGGTTTAGCACTGTTGCTACTCTCCCTAGGCGTGGTCATCCTGTAAAAATGACTGCAAGAGCACAGTGCAGAATGCTGCATGAGGTAAAGAAGAATCCCAGAGTGTCAGCTAAAGACCTACAGAAATCTCTGGCACATGCTAACATTTTTGTTGACACATCTACAATAAGGAAAACATTAAACAAGAATAGAGTACATGGGAGGACACCACGGAGGAAGCCATTGCTGTCCAAAAAGAATATTGCAGCACGCTTGAAGTTTGCAAAAGAGCACCTGGATGTTCCACAGCGCTACTGGCAAAATATACTGTGGACAGATGAAACCAAGATTGAGTTGTTTGGGAAGAACACACAACACTATGTGTGGAGAAAAAAAGGCACAGCACACCAACATCAAAACCTCATCCCCACTGTAAAACATGGCGGAGGGAGCATCATGGTTTGGGGCTGCTTTGCTGCCTCAGGGCCTGGACGGATTGTTCTCATTGATGGGAAAATGAATTCCAGAGTTTATCAAGACATTTTGCAGGAAAACGTACGACCATCTGTCCGCCAACTGAAGCTCCGCAGAGGATGGGTGATGCAACAGGACAATGACCCAAAGCATACAAGTAATTCAACAAAACAATGGCTGCAACAGCACAGAATACGCCTTCTGAAGTGGCCCAGTCAGAGTCCTGACCTCAACCCCATTGAAATGCTGTGGCATGACCTTAAGAGAGCGATTCACACCAGACATCCCAAGAATATTGCTACAATGAAACAGTTTTGTGAAGAGGAGTGGTCCAAAATGACTCCAGATCGTTGTGCAGGTCTGATCTGCAACTACAGGAAACGTTTGGTTAAGGTTATTGCTGCCAAAGGAGGGTCAACCAGTTATTAAGTCCAAAGGTTCACATACTTTTTCCTCCCTGCACTGTGAATGTTTACATATTATGTGCAATTAAACCATGGCAACATCTAATGTTTGTGTAGTATTATGTTCAGCAGACTGTGTTCTTCTATTGTTGTGACTTAGATGACGTTCAGAGCACATTTTATGCCCAATTCATGCAAAACTCCACGTAATTTCAAGGGGTTCACATACTTTTTCTTGCAACTGTACATTTCTGATGATCCATATGATAAGAAATAATAAAAAAGAAGGTTGTTGCCAAAACATGTATGTGATTAGTGAAAAAGAAAGGCTGCCATTGCTGTTCTGACTGAAAATGTTAGTTACTTGGTTCTCATGTTGACCCTCTTTCCTGAAACAAGTATACAGATGTAGCCAAGTGCTGGCTATATCATTATGCCATTCAGGGACATTTACAAATGAGACTATGATAAATCCTTTATTCTCCTAGTTCCCAGAACTTAGACTGCTACATCACAGCTGAGGATCCTGGGACCTGTATTCATATAGCCAATACATACTGTATTTCATAACTGCCAGAAAGCTGGGGAAGCAGGAAGTTGCTGGGAGAGCAGATGTACTCTACAGGAAGGAACTGGCTAGCTTGGTGCAGGATTCAGAGCTGAACACAGAGGAACTGCGTTCTCCTCCATAGACAGATTGCTGGCTACTACTGCGTGACTCTGCATACCATTTCAGCACAGCAGTGACGCTGATTGCCAATAGAGATGAGCGAATCGAACATGACGAAGTGGAATTCGTTCCGAAGATTTGGAAAAATTCTATTCGCGACGAATCCGAAGATTAGCAAACTTCGGATGCACGAATCGAATTTTCCCAAAAATGGCGGCGACATGTGTGGCGACGGAGAAAATGGACAGAGAAGATGGGGCGGGGATCTCTGGGAAGGCGCGCAGACAAGGCGCGCTGACCCATAATGCATTCATGACATGTGATCGCATTAGCCAATCAGCAGCCAGCCAGCACTGTGTAATGGTGGAGCTATAAATCGCGGCCATCTTAGAATTCTCCATTAGCCTCCGGTCATTCAAGAGAGACAGACCTGTGTGTGTTAAGGGACAGAGTTAGGGCCACAGAGACTTTAGGGCCACAGAATCGTTACTCAGGGACACAGAATCGTTACTCAGGGACACAGAATCTTTACTCAGGGACACAGAATCGTTACTCAGGGACACAGAATCGTTACTTAGGGCCACAGCTATCAAAGAATCGAAAATTTAAAGTGACATACACCCATTTTTTTTTTTGGTGGCTGTCGTGCACAGTTGGTGCTGCAGTTTGCCGATTGTACAAAATAAACTGACTTTCTGCTTCACAACCACTATTGTACGTTCAAAGAGTTAAATCCATTTACACGCCGGCTGGCGGTAATATTTTTTGGGTGATTAGTGCATTCCAGTGACACAAACGTACAGTTTCCAGCCAACGGCAAGCTGCAATTGACCGATTGTGTACAGTAAACTGACTTTCTGCTTCACAACCACTATTGTACGTTCAAAGAGTTAGATCCATTTACACGCCGGGTGGCGGTAATATTTTTTGGGTGATTAGTGCATTCCAGTGACATAAACGTACAGTTTCCAGCCAACGGCAAGCTGCAATTGACCGATTGTGCTAAATAAACTGACTTTCTGCTTCACAACCACTATTGTACGTTCAAAGAGTTAAATCCATTTACACGCCGGCTGGCGGTAATATTTTTTGGGTGATTAGTGCATTCCAGTGACAGAAACGTACAGTTTCCAGCCAACGGCAAGATGCAATTGACCGATTGTGCTAAATAAACTGACTTTCTGCTTCACAAACACTATTGTACGTTCAAAGAGTTAGATCCATTTACACGCCGGCTGGCGGTAATATTTTTTGGGTGATTAGTGCATTCCAGTGACATAAACGTACAGTTTCCAGCCAACGGCAAGCTGCAATTGACCGATTGTGCTAAATAAACTGACTTTCTGCTTCACAACCACTATTGTACGTTCAAAGAGTTAGATCCATTTACACGCCGGGTGGCGGTAATATTTTTTGGGTGATTAGTGCATTCCAGTGACATAAACGTACAGTTTCCAGCCAACGGCAAGCTGCAATTGACCGATTGTGCTAAATAAACTGACTTTCTGCTTCACAACCACTATTGTACGTTCAAAGAGTTAAATCCATTTACACGCCGGCTGGCGGTAATATTTTTTGGGTGATTAGTGCATTCCAGTGACACAAACGTACAGTTTCCAGCCAACGGCAAGCTGCAATTGACCGATTGTGTACAGTAAACTGACTTTCTGCTTCACAACCACTATTGTACGTTCAAAGAGTTAGATCCATTTACACGCCGGGTGGCGGTAATATTTTTTGGGTGATTAGTGCATTCCAGTGACCTAAACGTACAGTTTCCAGCCAACGGCAAGCTGCAATTGACCGATTGTGCTAAATAAACTGACTTTCTGCTTCACAACCACTATTGTACGTTCAAAGAGTTAAATCCATTTACACGCCGGCTGGCGGTAATATTTTTTGGGTGATTAGTGCATTCCAGTGACAGAAACGTACAGTTTCCAGCCAACGGCAAGATGCAATTGACCGATTGTGCTAAATAAACTGACTTTCTGCTTCACAAACACTATTGTACGTTCAAAGAGTTAGATCCATTTACACGCCGGCTGGCGGTAATATTTTTTGGGTGATTAGTGCATTCCAGTGACATAAACGTACAGTTTCCAGCCAACGGCAAGCTGCAATTGACCGATTGTGCTAAATAAACTGACTTTCTGCTTCACAACCACTATTGTACGTTCAAAGAGTTAGATCCATTTACACGCCGGGTGGCGGTAATATTTTTTGGGTGATTAGTGCATTCCAGTGACATAAACGTACAGTTTCCAGCCAACGGCAAGCTGCAATTGACCGATTGTGCTAAATAAACTGACTTTCTGCTTCACAACCACTATTGTACGTTCAAAGAGTTAAATCCATTTACACGCCGGCTGGCGGTAATATTTTTTGGGTGATTAGTGCATTCCAGTGACAGAAACGTACAGTTTCCAGCCAACGGCAAACTGCAATTGACCGATTGTGTACAATAAACTGACTTTCTGCTTCACAACCACTATTGTACGTTCAAAGAGTTAAATCCATTTACACGCCGGCTGGCGGTAATATTTTTTGGGTGATTAGTGCATTCCAGTGACATAAATGTACAGTTTACAGCCAACGGCAAGCTGCAATTGACCGATTGTGTACAATAAACTGACTTTCTGCTTCACAACCACTATTGTACGTTCAAAGAGTTAAATCCATTTACACGCCGGCTGGCGGTAATATTTTTTGGGTGATTAGTGCATTCCAGTGACCTAAACGTACAGTTTCCAGCCAACGGCAAGCTGCAATTGACCGATTGTGTACAATAAACTGACTTTCTGCTTCACAACCACTATTGTACGTTCAAAGAGTTAAATCCATATACACGCCGGGTGGCGGTAATATTTTTTGGGTGATTAGTGCATTCCAGTGACCTAAACGTACAGTTTCCAGCCAACGGCAAGCTGCAATTGACCGATTGTGCTAAATAAACTGACTTTCTGCTTCACAACCACTATTGTACGTCCAACGAGTTAAATCCGGTTTTATTTTTGGGGTGCTTATTGAATTAAAGAGTATGTCAGACAACACGCAGAGGAGTGGCAGAGGAGGCAATGTTTCAGGAGCGAGCAGACGTGGCAGCAGAGGAAGGGGTCGAGGCAGCACTAGTCGCAGCCAGAGGCCAGTGCTCCCGGTGTCATCCAGCGGTCGTGTCTCCACCGACATCCCTGCCGTCATCGATTGGTTGACTCGGTCGTCTTCCTCTTCCCAGGTCACCTCTGACACCTACAGCCAACGGTCGGTGGGTACGTCAGACACAACTGTTAGTTGGCATGGCCCGGGAGCAAGCCCACTGAAATCACGTGTCCTCGACCTGCCCCTGTCCTTTGGTGTTCCCTCACCAAGCGAAGTATCACATGCTGTGGGCTCAGCCCCACTGTACAGTGAGGAAGAGCTAACAGAGGGCGGTCAGGAACGGGGGGAGACATCCGCCTCTTCAGCAGCCAGGCGAAGAAGTACTGGCGAGGAGAGTGGCTCGGTAGCCGGTCTAGAGACAGGTCTGTCTCCTGACCCACACGCAGCCGAGGGGGCTAGTAGTGACGCGGAGACCCTAATTGATGATGATGAGGCTGATCGCACTTGGCAGCCTCGTCGTCATCAGGCTATTGCTTCCGCATCATCAGGAGAAGAGGGTGCCAGCTTGCCAGCGAGCAAAACAGTCGGTGGGTTGCCCAGGAGGCAGCAGGGTCGCAGCAGTGTCAGTGGAGCCAAACGGCCACGGAGTAGAGCACCAGCTCCACTGCAGCCTACCACCACGGCCAGTAGTGGTGCCGGTGTGCACGGAGGAAGTAGCAGTCAGCCAGTGAGGAGTAGCGGGGGCAAAGTTTCCTACTCGGCGGTGTGGCAATTTTTCGTCAAGCCGCCCGAGGAAGTAAACGTAGCCGTATGTCGACTATGTGGCCAGAAAGTCAAGCGTGGCCAGGGGGCCAATGTTGGGACTACAGCGTTGCGTCAGCATATGCAGCGTCGCCATTCGGTGGCCTGGGAAAACCGTGATAAAGATACGGCGGTTCTGCCTGCCCCAGCCCCCGCTCCATCACCCGCTCCGTTACTTGCTCCGTCACCCGACGTCAATCACCCTCTATCAGCCAGTCAAGGCTCCAACACCTCTGCTGAGGGGAGTTGTCGCTCGTTGGCATCTTCCGCTCGTTCAGATGCTCCTTCTCCTGCTACTCCTCTTCACGGATTCCGTCAGCAGTCTTTCTTGGAATCCGTTTCCAAGAGACAACAGTTTGCGAGCACGCACCCGACGGTGCAGAAGCTGAACGTCCTCCTGTCCAAGTTGCTGGTGCTGCAGTCCCTCCCTTTCCAAGAGGTGGACTCAGCACCTTTCCGAGAAATGATGGCTTGTGCTGAGCCGCGGCAGAGAAGAGATGGTGGGCCAGTCTTTGAGCATGTCGGTCTCTGCCAAAGTGCACGGCAGCGCCGACGTGTGGAGCTGTAACTACGGTCAGGGACAGTACATGTCATTTACGGCCCACTGGGTGAACGTGGTGCCGGCACAGCCGCACCAGCAACTTGGACAGGTCACGCCGCTTTTGCCTCCACGTTTGCACGTCCTTGGTCCAGCAAAGATGTCCGCCTCTACCACCTCTTCTTCCGCCGTGTCCTCAGCCGCCACCCCCGTGCCAAGTCCCATTACCCGACCGGCATATCACATGTGCAGGGCGCAACGGTGTCACGCTGTGCTGCACCTGGTATGCCTTGGCGAACGTAGTCACACAGGGGAGGAACTTCTGAGTGTAATGAACAGAGAAATCGACAGATGGCTGTCTCCGTGCAAACTGAAAATTGGAACCATGTTGACCGACAACGGAAAGAACATGGTGTCTGCTCTGCGTCAAGGAAGGTTGTGCCATGCGCCATGCATGGCTCACGTGTTCAATCTGGTTGTCAAGCGGTTCCTAAAATCCACCATCCCACTGCAAGACATCCTTAAAATGTCACGTAAACTTTGCATGCATTTCAGCCATTCCTACACCGCAAAGCACACCCTCCTTGAGCTGCAGCGGCAGAACGGAATTCCACAGCATCGCCTGATCTGCGACGTTGCAACAAGGTGGAATTCAACCCTACATATGTTAGACCGCCTTTACGAACAGCGAAAGGCCATCACCGATTTCCTGATGTTACAAGCGGATAAAGGTACTCCCCTGTGTAACTTAGATGTCAGCCATTGGCAGCTCATGCGTGACACCTGCCGCTTGCTCAGGCCCTTTGAGGAGGCCACGCTATTCGTGAGTCGGCAGGACTATGGGATGAATGACGTCATTCCTCTGTTGCACGTCCTGGAACAAATGCTGTTAATAATGGCTGGTCAGGGTGCGGTAGACGTGGCGCACAGATCTCAACGCCACATGACCCCTGTGAGGGCAGGACAGGAAGAAGAGGAGGAGGTAGAGGAGGACATTGGTGCTCAGGAACTATTGAGTGAAATGGGTGGTTTTTCCACTCAGCGGACAGGAGTGGAGGAGCAGGAGCATCTGGTAGAGGAGGAGGAGGAGACAGAGGACCCAGACGCACCGTGGCAGTATGCTGTGGAGATGGAGGCAGGGAGTCCCTCGCATTCCTTGGCACAAATGGCCCATAGCATGCTCGGTTGCTTGCGTAGCGACAGCCGAATAATAACCATCAGACAGAGGGATGACTTTTGGCTGTCCACCTTGTTGGACGCTCGCTACCGTTCAAAAATGGTGGCCTTTTTCACACCTGCTGAGAGGGAGGCTAAAATAAAGTACTATAAAAACCACCTATGTAGTCAGTTGGTCTCTGCCTTTCTGCGCCAACGTCCATCCTCAGACACTGTGGGCCCTGTGCGCTGGCGTTCCGCTGCCATGGCAGCAGGGGAGGGGTGGGGTGGTAGGAGCAGTGGCAGCTCCACCAGCAGCGGCTGCCTCAGTCTGCAGTCGATGATGAGTAGCTTTCTTCACCAGCGCAGTGAGGAAACTACTAACCAGCCGCAGCAGCAGCAGCATCAGGTGGACCTGGAGCAGGACCTCAAACAACAGGCTTGGGCCTACTTGGACAGCACCCTGCCAACCGAGGTAGACAATCCCCTTGACTACTGGGCAACGAAACTTGACCTTTGGCCCCAACTAGTTGAATTTGCCCTTGAAAGGCTGTCATGCCCGGCCAGTAGCGTGGCATCGGAGCGCGTGTTTAGTGCGGCAGGAGGTATTGTAACTCCGCGGAGGACACGACTGTCCACCCAAAGTGTGGAGAGACTCACGTTTGTGAAAATGAATCAGGCGTGGATTAGTCTGGATTTCAAACCACCAGTTCCTGACACAACTGACTAAATCCGCCATGAATCATGCCCCAAACATGTTATTAGGGACAAATGGAAGACCTCCACCTGATCCGTACATTTGTATATATATTTTATTGAGAGGCTGCTGGTCGGCCGACTCATGTTTTGCACATTTTTAATGACTTATACTCTGCAGGTCGGGCCCCTCATGAATTGGGGTTTTTAAATTATTTATACTTCGCTGGACGACCGTCACATGAATTGAACCTTTTTAATGACTTATACTCTGCTGGTCGGGCCCCTCATGAATTGGTGTTTTTAAATTATTTATACGTCGCTGGACGACTGTCACATGAATTTAAACTTTTTAATTATTTATAGTCGACCAGTTCCAGACCGATGGAATAGCAATTTTTTTAAATATTTATTTGACACGTGTTGTCCATCTCATCAATGAGGTGGACTGTTTATTTATTGGCCACGGTTTGGCCCCCTCCTGTTTCTTACATTGTTAACTTGTTGTATCGGTCACGGTTTGGCCACATGTTTGGTTGTCTTGTTAAGATTTTCTGTAATGTACACAGTTACGCTTGACTTGTCGACTTTCCACAATCTGCTAAGGTATAGCATCGCATCAAAGTTTTTTTTTTTTTTTTTGGTCTAAACCATTTCTTATAATGTCAATTTGTAGGATACGCCGCTGTAAGGCGACCTACTTTTTTGTCACTGTGTAGACATCTATTTATAGGCCGATGTTTGGCCAGAAAGATATATTTAGTAATAACCTAGCCGTTCAAGCCGCTCACTGAACACCTCGGGAATTGCTTTGTATATCTGTCGCCTTAGGGGCCGCTGTCTGGCGACATAATTTTTTGTCACTGTGTAGACATCTATTTATAGGCCGATGTTTGGCCACAAAAATATATTTAGTAATAACCTAGCCGTTCAGGCCGCTCCCTGAACACCTCGGGAATTGCTTTGTATATCTGTCGCCTTAGAGGCCGCTGTCTGAACAGCTCATGAATTGCTTTCTATATGTGTCGCCTTTGAGGCCGCTGGCTGGACAGCTGATGAATTGATTTGTATATATGTACTTATTGTCCGCTGTCCGGACAGCTCATGAATTACTTTTTGTATATAGCCTTTCAAACCACTCTCAGAATAAGTCATGATATTCATGCTGTGTATAGCCTTATAGGCCAATGGTCAATCAAGTCATGATTGTTATAGTGTGTATAGCCTTATAGGCCGCTGTCTTTACAACTTTATAATTCCATGCAGTATATAGCCCTATCGGCCACTTTCTGGCATCCAGTTGCTGTAGCCCCCATCACCACACTGTACCACGGGCCCCTGTACCGCCTTCTCATACTGCTGCCAGATCCATCCTCTGCCATGTGCGTCTTTGTTGTCTGCTCACGCTGCTGGGTTCCAGTTTTAAACCTAGGCCTGTGTATGGCTTCCGAATACTGCTGCCTCCACCGCCACCCTGCGCCATGTGCCTCTGTCGTCTGCTCACGCTGCTGACGGCTTCCGCTTTTTAAACTAGTCCTGTGTATGTCTTCCGAATACTGCTGCCTCCACCGCCACCCTGTGCCATGTGCCACTTTCGGGTCTCCTCACACTGCTGCCAGGTCCATACTGATTCATGGCCCCCTGTACCGGCTCCTCATGAACGTGGTTCAGCGGGTTTGCATCACTTAACGGCAAATCGTTGACAAATGCTGGGACGTTCAGTGTTGTGCGCATTAAGCCAGACACCAAAGGGCAGCACAGACCTGTTATTACTCGCTCAAGCATGGCTGAACAAAACCAGTCTCTATCACAAATTGGACCCAGACCTGCCCAGGGTCTCGTAACTAGATTGCACGGAGGAGTAGAGTCCGTTATCGGAATTAAATAGACAAAACGCCACACCAAAAAGAGTGGCCATTTCCAACACTTATTCCAGAAAGAGGAACAACCCGTTTCATATACGGCCCGTAGACGTTTCACGTCTGCCACATTCAGTTGATTTAAGATGCAAGCTCCACTTCCTGTGGTCTCTGACCGTCGATATACCTTTAAGTGTCAGCTTTGAAGCTATATTCCCTCCGGAGCACTGACACTGGTGCCCTTCCGTCAACATGCCTTTAAGTTTCAGTTTTCAACCATATTCCCCACAGAAGCCAAACTCTTGGGTATCCCAGAAGCTGCTCAGCGGGTCAGGGCAATAAAGCTCCCGGTTCGCAGGTTGTTCCGTCTTATGGATGGAAGTACGACGGTATATGATCTTCTTCGCACCCACGGCATTACCTCATAAAATTTCTGCATTGCATCTGCAATCACAACGCTGACTTCCCGGATCGCCACTCAGCCATTGGACTCTTGATAGTCGTCTCCCCACACTGCTGCTGGGGGGACTTTTTAACCTAGGCCTGTGTATGGCCTTCAATTGCAGCTGCTTCCGCTCCGCCACTCTGCCATTGGACTCTTGATAGTCGTCTCCCCACGCTGCTGCTGGGGGGACTTTTTAACATAGGCCTCTGTATGGCCTTTAATTGAAGCTGCTTACGCTCCGCCACTCTGCCATGGGCCTCTTGGGTATCCCAGAAGCTGCTCAGCGGGTCAGGGCAATAAAGCTCCTGGTTCGCAGGTTGTTCCGTCTTATGGATGGAAGTACGACGGTATATGATCTTCTTCGCACCCACGGCATTACTTCGTAGAATTTCTGCATTGCATCTGCAATCACAACGCTGACTTCCCGGATCGCCACTCAGCCATTGGACTCTTGATAGTCGTCTCCCCACACTGCTGCTGGGGGGACTTTTTAACCTAGGCCTGTGTATGGCCTTCAATTGAAGCTGCTTCCGCTCCGCCACTCTGCCATTGGACTCTTGATAGTCGTCTCCCCACGCTGCTGCTGGGGGGACTTTTTAACCTAGGCCTGTGTATGGCCTTCAATTGAAGCTGCTTCTGCTCCGCCACTCTGCCATTGGACTCTTGATAGTCGTCTCCCCACACTGCTGCTGGGGGGACTTTTTAACATAGGCCTCTGTATGGCCTTCAATTTAAGCTGCTTACGCTTCGCCACTCTGCCATGGGCCCCTGTACCGCCTCCTCTTGCTGCTGCCAGGTCCAGAGTGTGTCATGGGTCCCTGTACGGCCTCCCATTGCTGCTGACTTCATCGCCAGACTCTGCCATGTGCCACTTTCAGGTCTCCTTACACTGTTGGTGGGTTCCATTTTGTGATAGGGTGCTGTATGGCCTTCCATTGCTGCTGCCTCCACCGCCACCCTGCGCCATGTGCCTCTGTCGTCTGCTCACGCTGCTGACGGCTTCCGCTTTTTAACCTAGGCCTGTGTATGGCTTCAGAATAATGCTGCCTACACCGCCACCCTGCGCCATGTGCCTCTGTCGTCTGCTCATGCTGCTGCCAGGTCCATACTGATTCATGGCCCCCTGTACCGGCTCCTCATGAACGTGGTTCAGCGGGTTTGCATCACTTAACGGCAAATCGTTGACAAACGCTGGGACGTTCAGTGTTGTGCGCATTAAGCCAGACACCAAAGGGCAGCACAGACCTGTTATTACTCTCTCAAGCATGGCTGAACAAAACCAGTCTCTACCACAAATTGGACCCAGACCTGCCCAGGGTCTCGTAAGTAGATTGCACGGAGGAGTAGAGTTCGTTATTGGAATTAACTGTGAGGGACTTTTAAACCTAGGCCTGTGTATGGCCTTCAATTGAAGCTGCTTCTGCTCCGACACTCTGCCATTGGACTCTTGATAGTCGTCTCCCCATGCTGCTGCTGGGGGGACTTTTTAACATAGGCCTCTGTATGGCCTTCAATTTTAGCTGCTTACGCTCCGCCACTCTGCCATGGGCCCCTGTACCGCCTCCTCATGCTGCTGCCAGGCCCGTAATCTGCCATGGGCCCCCGTACCGACTCCTCATGCTGCTGCCAGGCCCGTAATCTGTCATGGGCCCCTGTACCGCCTCCTCATGCTGCTGCCAGGTCCAGAGTGTGTCATGGGTCCCTGTACGGCCTCCCATTGCTGCTGTCTCCATCGCCACACTCTGCCATGTGCCACTTTCAGGTCTCCTCACACTGCTGGTGGGTTCCATTTTGTCATAGGGTGCTGTATGGCCTCCCATTGCTGCTGCCTCCACCGCCACACTGTGGCTCCACACTCTGGTTTTGGCCCCGTGACTGCCCAAATGAGTGAAGTGTGCGGTGATTCTAAGATCGACGGCACTCATCTGCATGTCATACTGACTGACAGTATTATTTCTCTTCCCCAGCAGACTCCAAGGGCATTTAAATTAAAGGTACAGTGTTCTGCACTAATATAAAGGCTCTCTGAAGCCTAGAAACACCCTTTTTATAAGTTAAATTCGCAGCGAATATATTTGGCTCGAAGCGAATTTATTCGGCGAATTCGGGGAATCAGCCGAACCGAATTTTTGAATAATTCGCTCATCTCTAATTGCCATACTAGGATTGCATCAGCTTCTCTGCATCAAAACTGTCATTCCAGTCTTCAGCCAGTCATCTCTGCTTGCCACGCTGGCAGGCTGTCAGGCTGTCAGGTGGTAACTCTGCACTTCTCTGTGAACAGCCATGAGCCTGTGCAAGAACCCTGTTCCTGGGAGCTGTGCTATCCATGGGATTGATGAGTGGATAACCTCTTTCTGAGACACCTTTACACCTCAGTACCAAGAGATCTTTGCTTTAAACTTTAAACATCTCAGGACTTAACTTAAGTTGCTATTTCTAGTTAAAGGGATCTATGAGCCATTGTTATTTAAATTAGGGTGTCTATACCCATTTATTCCAGAGTATATACTGTATAAATCTATATACAGTTAGGTCCCTATATATTTGGATAATTGTCATACTATTGGCTCTGTATGCCACCAGAATATATTAAAACAAAACAATCCAAAAGAATTTGAAGTGCAGACTTTCAGCTTTGATTCATACACAGTCCCTCCATTTTCAAGGGCTCAAATGTAATTGGACAAATGAATATAATCATAAATAAAATGTTAATTTTTCATATTTTGTTGAGAATCCTTTACTGCCAATTACTGCCTGAAGTCTGGAACCCAAGGACATTACCAAAGCCTGGGGTTCCTCCTTTTTGATGCTTTGCCAGGCTCTAACTGTAGATTTCTTCAATTGTTCTTTGTCTGTGGGGCTTTCTGCCTTTATTTTTGCCTTCAGCAAGTGAAATGCATGCTCAATTGGGTTCAGATCAGGTGATTGACTCGGCCATTGCAGAATATTCCACTTCTTTTCCTTCAAAAGCTCCTGGGTTGCTTTTGCAGTGTGTTTTGAATCATTGTCCATTTGTACTGTAAAGCACCATCCAATCAACTTTGCTATATTTGGCTGAATCTGGGCTGACAGTATACAGTATCTGTAAACACTGCAGAATTCATCCGGTTGCTTCTGTCTTCTGTCCCATCATCAATAAACACCAATGACCCAGTGTCACTGGAAGCTATGCATGCCCATGCCATCATGCTGCCTCCACCATGTTTTACAGATGACGTTGTGTGCTTTGGATCATGAGTTGTTCCAAGCCTTCTCCACTCTTTTTTCTTCCTGTCATTCTGGTACAGATTAATCTTAGTTTCATCCATCCAAAGAATGCTTTTCCAGAACTGGTCTGGCTTTTTTAGATGTTGGTTGGCAAAGTCTAATCTGGCTTTTCTATTCTTCAGGCTTGTGAATGGTTTGCACCTTGTGGTGAACCCTCTGTATTTGCTCTTGTGAAGTCTTTGTGAATGGGTTTTTCTTTACCATAGAGAGGATCCTGCAATTATCCACCACTGTTATCTTCCATGGATGTACATGGCTTTTTATGTTGCTGAGCTCACCAGTGCTGTCATCTTTCCTCAGAATGTACCAAACTATTGATCTGGCTACTCCTAATGTTGCTGCTGATTTTTTTTTCATTTTTGAAGCCTTACAGTGGCCTGTTTCACTTCCATGAACAGCTCTTTTGGACGCATGATGTAGGTTCACAGCAATAGATTTCAAATGCAAATACCACACTTAGAATCAACTCCAGACCTTTTATGCTTAATAGATGAAGAAATAACGAAGGAGTAGCCCACATATGGCCATGAAACAGCTTTTGATTCAATTGTCCAATTACTTTTGGTCCCTTGAAAAAGGAGGGATGGCTACTCTTAAGAGCTGTAATCCCTAAACCCTTCCTTCAATTTGGATGTACATACCCTCAAATTAACCCTGAGAATGTGCAGTTTCAGCCCATATCCATTATATAACTATAGCTTAAATATGTTTTGGTAAATACCTGCAAAAAACTAAAATTGTGCCTGTATCCAAATATACATGGACCTAACTATATATTTACATAATTCTTTGCATTTCCTATTGTGACACTGGTGGCACAGAGGGAGCTGATAATTCAACAAGTCTTTTCTTCCCCCTCCTGCTGCTGGTGTTGCAGTTACATAGTTACAACGTACCACTTGTGACCATATAATCTGTTAACCGTTGCTATTTGGTTATTTGTTGCGATGGGCTAAACACCCCCCTGTTTGGTTCGCAGTCAAACATTCGAACCTAACGAAAGTTCGACCGTGAACTTTGAACAGAAGGGACAATTCCCTAAACAGCATCTTACCACATCTGAGTATGCAGTAAGATACCGCACAGCTACTAAAAACATTCTTCTATGTTTCTGCTGTCAGCTGGGTTCCCCGCTGACAGCTGAATATAAAAAGAATTGCCGGCATTGCCTGACAAGTAGAAAATTAAATAAAAAAACACGTGGGGTCCCCCCCCTTTTCATACCAAGCCCTTTGGGTTTGGTAGGGATTTTGAGGGGAACCCCCACGCCAACATTTTTTACAAAATGGCTTAGGGGTCTAAGGGGTTGTTGAGAGGTCTTAGGGGTTGTTGACACATTCAGCCAGTACCCCCTCCTGGGGAGGAGAGTTCCACATTTTCACTATTAACAGCGAAGAACACTTTTCGCATCCAAAATTAAACATCTTTTCTTTCATGCTCAAATCGTGGTTGCATGTCCTCTTCAGGGACCTTAGAGTAAACAGCTCATTACAGCTACAGGAGTCACCTTTCATACATTATTATACTGTATATTACCAAGGAAAGATAATCTTTAACCTTCAGTGAAGCATTCTTAGCCTACAATTCTTTATTACTTAAAATTCCAATATTCCCCTACAGCTGATATGCATAAAGAATAAGCAAAGGATTGATTTACTGTATGTACTGTGTATTAGTTGCAGGAGAAAAGAAAACTGCATCAAATGTGACTGATTAAGCAGTGATACTTTTGCTAAAGATGTTGACAATATTAAAAATGAAGCATGAAATTTGAAAATGTGACATTCTACAGGTTTTTAAACGTAGGGCACAAAATTAATCAAAGACTAATTAGTGAAGGTCAAGAATACTATACATTTTTTTAAATTGTTTTTTTTTAATTGATTTTTTTTAAATGAAAAAAAAAATCAGTATTCCTGACAATTCCACCAAAAGTGTTCAAATATTAACGTTCTCTTAAATACCACCTGCAGTACAAATAATCCATGCAGGTATGTAAAATGTAGCAAGACAGAGGTATAGCATATGTTAACTGGTCAACAATCACAGGTGGATATAACCTAGTAATGGTATAGTAACAATGGGAGGAAGCAAGAGAACAGGAGGTTTTCCGCAAGTGGCAAGATTAAAAGTTGAATTGCAAGAACATCTAGCATTTCATTAGCAATAAGCAAAGTATCTTTCCTCTTGCTTTGCTAGAACAACAATCTATGGTTCCCTATATGCACAGCAAGTGCATGCTACTGCTTTTTACAACACTGGGCTTTCAGTACAGCCCACCACTGGGAGCAAGGACAATCTGTAAACAGAAAAACACAACGAAGCTTAACAGAGAGCTAATGTATCTGTTAATAGAGGGGGACAGCTCATTATAGTAAGAAAAGAAGTAGAATAGAGTAGAGTGGGTCACAGAATGATCTAATGTAAAATATCCTGTAAGAAGATAATCAGAACAAGAACATCAAGAATTTGCCACAAAGAGTATGGGTGAGCATAAGCAGTCAAATGCATTTTTTAGTTGCTTGGTTGATGATATTATACTATATCATACACAGAGCAGGGACTGACATAACAAACACAGTATTAAATCAGGGGAAAACAGAAAAACAAAATATAATCATTAAATAAAATAGAGTAATTGTATTCTAAAAGTATAATTACACTGGTTATTACAGTGGGGGAAATAATTGTTTAATCCCCTGCAGATCTTGTAAGTTTGCCCACTTCCAAAGAAATGAAGGTCTATGATATTTATCATAGGTGTATTTTAAATGATAGAGACAGAATATCAACCAAAAATCCAGAAGAAACACATGATACAAATGAGTTGCAGTTCAGTGAGTAAAATAAGTATTTGTTCCCCAAGCAAAACATGGATGGTGGAGAAACCGTTGCTGGAAAGCACAGAGGTAAAATGTTTCAGCTCACGCCATACATTTTCTATAGGATTAAGGTACACCTTCTTGAGCCACTCCTTTGTTGCGTGGGCAGTATGTTTTGGGTCATTGTCATGCTGGAAGACCCACCCACCACCCATCTTCAGTGTTCAGGCTGAGGGAAGAAGGTTCTCATCCAAGATTTTACAATACATTGCCCCATCCATTGGCCCCTCAATGCAACAAAGTCAGCCTGTACCTTTAGCAGAAAAACAGCCCTAAAGCATAATGCTTCCATCTCCGTGCTAGACTGTAGGGATGGTATTCTTAGGGTCATAGTCAGCATTTTTCTTCCTCCAAACATGGTGAGTCGAGTTAATGCCTAAGAGCTCAATTTTGGTCTCATCACAGCACTTTCTCCCAATCCTTCTCTGAATCATGTACATGTTCATTGGCAAACTTCAGAAGGGCTTGTAGATGTGCCTTCCTGAGGAGGGGGACTTTGTGGGTGCTGAGAATTTCAATTCATGGCAGCATATTGTGTTACCAATGGTTTGTTTGGTGACTCTAGTCCCAACTGCTTTGAGATCATTCACAAGCTCCTCCCATATAGTTCTTGGCTGATCCCTCATTTTTCTCATGATCATACTTACCCCATGAGGCGAAAACTTGCATGGAGCTCCAGACCAAGGGTGATTGATGGTTATTTTGCATTTCTTCCATTTGTGAGTAATCGCTCCAATTGTCTCCTCACCAAGCTTCTTGCTGATGGTCTTGTAGCCCATTCCAGCCTTGTGCAGGTCTACATTCTTGTCCCTGATGTCCTTTTGACAGCTCATTGGTTTTGTCCTTGGTGGCGCCCAAGAAAAAGATTTTGTGGGCAGGTGCTCTCAATGACAACTCGTTATGTGTATTACCTCCTGTTATGCTTATCTACATTACTATTAAAGTACACTATTGGAGACTCTTCTCTCTGGCTTGTTTGCTACGAAGCCCCCCCCCTTTTTAAGGTGAATCCGTGTGACCGGGAATATACTTATGTGAATGGTTCCCCCTGCTGGCTGATGATTGCTTCTCTGGAGCCTGGATATCTTCCTATGGTGTGTTTCTTGCCTTGTTGTTGCTGGCCAGATGACCTCCTGTGTGACATGTTTCTAGACCCAGATGACCAGGAGTTGGTCCTAATTTACTCCAATGCGCAATAGATTGCGCTTTCTGGTTAGTGCAATCTACATCTATTTTCACAGCCACGGCAGTCACGGATTGTCAACCTTATATTGTCGACTTCCGAAATTATTGACTTTTATTATTTATGTCACTATATGCACTTTATACACCAAGTTGTGACATTGTTCCACATCACTGTCCTTAGCGCCCTGTAGCGCAGTTTACACTTGTTATATTTCATGATATACGTATATGATATACTCATCAGTTTTTATTAATTTTTATGGATTCATATTGCTTTTATGATACTATCTATCCATTTATATATTGATATTTATCGATTCTTGCTAGTTTGAGCGCTGCATATATATATATTTACATTTTATGAAGAGGTTTCAGAGGTTTACCTTTTATTCGAGCAGCTTTTCCCTCTTTATTTTTGCCAATTTTACCCAGCGCTTGTTTTACTAAATTTTATTGTCATTACGTGTATACATAACGAGTTGTTGTTGAGAGCACCTTCCTAAATTGACAGGACTAATCTGTGTATCTCATGAGCACATAACCAGTCTGTGGGAGCCAGGATTTTTTTTGGTTGGTAGGGGATCAAATTCCTATGTAACTCACTGAGCTACAATTCAATTTATAACATTTGTATTATGTGTTTTTTCTGGATTTTTGGTTGATATTCTATCTCCATCATTTAAAATACACATATGATAAAAAAAATAGACTCTTCATTTTTTGGTAAGTGGGCAAACAAAAATCTGCAGGGATCAAATAATTATTTTCCCCACTGTATGTCCTATGATAAAAACAGTGATGTGCCTATTTACATGAAAATGTAATATTTTTATTTCTTTATTTACTGTTATTGTATTTCTTCTTTCTTCTTATAGGGAACTGCTTCTGTATTTTTTCATCCATTTTCACCTTTGGATCCATCAGCTATTATTAGCAAATGTCTAACTACTCACTTTGGTAGTGATTTGGTAAAGGTTTTTAGAACAAATGGGGCTGAAAAGTAACCATTCTCATTGCAATTAACTGTCCCTAGCTGTCAGCTGCATCTTTAAGTAGAGGAAGGCTATAGTTTTCCAATCATGTACACAATAGGGTTAGGTACAGTTTGCCTAGTGAGCCTTTAGTAGAATGCCCATATACTGTATATTCTGCTGTTGTTGTTGTAGTTTAATTAAATGATTACCATTACTCACATCAATCTCACTAAGAATGACATCGATTATGCTTCCTATAACAATCAGGAAATCAAAAACATTCCAGGGGTCTCCAAAGTAGCCCTAAAAAGTGAAAAAGAATGCATTATTTACAAAAAAATGTGCAATCTTATTTCAGTAAAGAGTTCTTATTCTTAAAGAACCATATAAATATATACCACCGAAATCGCACAAATGGGCCCCAACATCACTCAAATTAAACAGGGCAAAAAAATTGACCATATATGGAACTTTGCAGGTGTCCAAATATATCTAAAATGTACACCACAGTTAAAGTGGTAGTTAATTTCTTATATATACCCAGTGAACTGACTGGTCTTAGGTAATAGACAGAGATGAAACAAATCCTCCTACATACTGTTAAGTAACTGTTCATCTGCAGTCTTCCCTTCTCTACATCTGTTCAAAGTGCTGAATTCATAAAGCTTGTTCAAGAAAGCTGTCATTACATTCTATAGAGCTCAGTGAGGGGAGCTCTGCAAGCTGATTGAAGAGAAGAGACACATTCCCCCTCCACACAGCTCACAGAAACAGAGCTGAGCCTCTCAATCCACTGGAGGTCCCTCCCCGTCACCATTTTTCTCTGGTTGTCAGGAAACTTGTCAGAAGTAACTCATGCTGATAGCAGAGGAATGAAGCAGCAGACAGAAATGATACTTAGTGCTCCTAATTTAGACATGTGCGCACCATAGATGGATATGCTTTGTTCATATTTCATGTCTGAGGTTTACAACCACTTTGAAGTTTTTTCATAAATTTATTCAGTTTCAGATTTGTAAATAAAGTATACAATATTCTCCAAAGTAAAATATTATCAGTATACTGCTGACCTTCCCACCCTTTAATAAAGTACTTATATCTTTGATTTCAAACCAGATGGTTTCCAAAGTTTTGAATGATGATAACAGGGGTTATTTTCAATGGTTATTACACAATGCATTTCATGATCCCAAACTTCCTACAAATTACTCTGTGTTATACATATATAGTATATTTGTTGTACATTTATTTCATTGAATGTGGACTTGGCATCCACCTGCCATGAAATCAAAGATGTGAGTACTTTATTAAAAGGTGGGAAGGTCAAGATGTACTGTGAAACAAATCTTTTAGGCAGCTCTCACATTGATGCTTTTTTGATGTTCTCTTACCTTGCTAATAACGCAATAATCATATTTCCCTTTAAATCCTATGGGTCTGTTCAAAGCACTGTGCTGTGGGTGTGGTGCGTTTTATAAAGTCCTGCATGCTGCATCTTTGGTGCACTATTAAAAACAGCACCAAAAACGCAGCTCTCCATTGAAACAAATGGAAGTCGGCAATGCATTAAAAATGCACAACAGTTACATTTTTGGTGTATTTTCTGAGACATATGCCCATGTTTTACAGGTGCATATTGAAAATCTAGCAACCAGAAAATGCACCCGAAAACGCATTAAAAAAACATTAAAACATGCATATACGTTTTTAATGTATTTTTTCAAGGGAGTAGTGTGAGAGCAACCTAACTGTAGAACATTTTGTGTGTGTTTGAGTATATGCATATATATATATATATATATATATATATATAATTTAGCTACTATGGTCAAAATGTTATGGAATTTCAATGTTTAGAAGAAACTGAATAAATGTTCGGAAATCTTTTGACTGTGGTGTATATTGTAGATACTGTATATTTGGGCACCTTTAAAGTTCCATATATAGTCATTTTTTTGTCCTTCTTATTCTTAAAGGTAAACTCTCAGGATTTAGGGTTCTGGTTTACATTTTCTATGTTTTCACGTTTTAAACTGATATTTATATTTTTTTCCTTTACTGTGCAGCACCCTGCCCTAGGCTGGATAAACTTAGTTTTTGTCTCTGCTGTACCCAGCTGAGCAGCCATTTATTTTCTTGATCTGGTCAGGTCTCCCTAAGCTTGACTACTCCTGAGTATGAGGGTTAGCTACTGGGTTATGAATATGTAGTTTATCTCAGTCAATCCCTGTGAGGGGCCACCCAGACGGTGTGGCTGGGGCGAAGATAAATGTTTAAGAGGGCAGTTTAGAGCTCTCTTCTCCTGGGCTTCTGCCCCTGTGAGGCAGCCTGCGCTACTATTCTGGAGCTGTTGTTGTCAGGCCTCATCATGTAATTGGCTGAGAGCATAGGGGTAACTTGGATTTAGGGCAATCTGCTGGAAAATACTGCCTGAAGCTCAGCTGGAAACCTTTCACTGAAGAGCACCACAGGATAGCTGTCTATGGACAATGTGAGCAGGACCTTGCTTAGAGCTCAAGGGGTGCTTGTGCTTTGATAATTAAATGCCAGAGATTGCTACATGGACTATGATTATTATTACAGAGTTATAGATTAGCTGACTATCCCCTCTACCTCCAGCAATACTTAAAGTGTTACTAAACCAGGACCCTGCATTTACTATATCCAGTCTCCCACAGTGTACACAACATGGAAATGCAATTACTGTAGTAAATATGAACTGCTATATACCTTTTCTCATCAGCAGTTAGAGCAGTCTTGTGACTTCTATCAGTGTCCAGCTGAGCAATGGTTAAAGCTTGTAGAAGGAGTTTTTAATTCTGTTCTGACTGTCCAAAGAGGCTGCATGACCCCTGACCCTCTGTCTGGACAATGCTGATTGGACCTGTGCTGATTACATGCACTCTCCCAAGAAAAAAAACAAACACATCTCTAACAATACACACCACACTAAGCATGTGCAGCTTGCCCCCAAGGCTCTGTTCTATCAGCAGATGGATTGGGGACAGTAGAAGAAGGGGAGGATCACAGAAGACAGGATCAAACATCCTTTATACACAATGCAGAGGATTAAACCCTTAGGTTCCATTGTGAGTATAACAAGCATGGTTTACTGCATAAACAGATTGATTTTACTGTTGTGGGTTTACTAACACTTTAAGGCTGTTACTGAAGAGTCTGTCTTCCAATACCTGCATGTGTTTTGGAGTATCCCGCACCCTCATCCCTCTCTCCTGTTCAAGTACTGCAATAAAACTTCAAAAAGGATAACCCATAGACTGGACTGCCTGCTCTGGACTGACTGCTCTGGAGCTGGTACCTGGGCCTGGCAGCCTCTGCAAATGTAAGGGAGACCTGTGTATTTTCAGGGGCCCCTCGGGGGTGAGCGCTACAACTGTAAACATTTAATGGGTTGCACCCATGACACAGGTGTTACAGAGCAATATGGACACAAATATAAAGAAGATCCTCCTGCGCTTAAATGGAGCCCTAACCCTAAAGCTGCTAATACTAAACTTATACCCAATAAGTGAAAGTGACAATAAACACAGTGTAGCGCTAAGCATAAACACTAATATGATGAATAACATAAAAAAAAATTAAAAAATATAAATACAAGTGAATATATTAAGACATATAAATGATATCTATATGTGCACACTACTCAATCCCCACTAGAGGGATCCAATAGCTAGATAAATAGTAAGTGAAACACGTGAATTCCCTCTATGAGAACATAGGTGCAAACCAGTGCTATGTGTTATACATTACACAAAACAAAAATGCAAACAGCACTAAACAATATACAATGCAATCCACACACAAATAAATATATATATATAATCCAGTCCCAAAGACATATATGAACGTGCTCCAACTTCACTCTCATGCAAGTGATGATGTGCAGGTGATCAATACGTGGCAATCTTTTAGTGGCCAAATTGCCCCCTCACCTCCCCACACAGCTACCAGCATAAACTCTCCCAGGATCATATTGCTTGGAGTGAGGAACCCATACCACCATTGAGGGAGAACCTGTGAGGAGTCTGTCCCTATAAGGATCAGTGTGATCCTTGAATCGTGCTGGCCCTTGGGGTCAGTGTAAGGAGGTGAGGGGGCAATTTGTCTTATTATATTCACTTGTATTTATATTTTTTGATTTTTTTTCATATTATTCATCATATTAGTTTTTATGCTTAGCACTACACTGTTTATTATTTACAGAGCATTATGAGTTTTCCAAAATGAGAAACTGCTTTCCTCAAGACTCTCTTTTGCATTGAAAGTGTGTATGGAGAAGTGGAAGTCACTCCATGAGGTTTTGGACTCTGTAAACAACAGTCTTTTTTCCAGTAGAACTGCCAAAAATCAATAGGTAAACACGTGAAAGGGTGCAAAGAGTTCAACCTGCTTTTTGAAAAATGTAGATATGTAATATGCAACATTTCATATGTACCTGACTAAAACGTTTTTAAAAAACATAACATTTTTGTTTTTAAAATAATAAATAAGAAAGAAAATACATGTGCAACACTATATACTGCAGTAACCTTACAAAATTAGAATTCATCATGTACTTGTCTGGCGTAGCATGTGAATTCTGGGTATGGGTTACTGCACGTAATTAAATAAAGCTGATAATTAACTTAGTCACTAAAATTACAGATATTATTCTTGATTACATTAATATAAATGGTCCTAATTTATTGCTTTCTGCATTTGCTTTATTAAAGTATAAATTTTCTATAAACCCACCTTTGCTTTGAATGCTGCCAGCTTGAGCAACATTTCTACTGTGAAGATCCCAGTAAAAGCCACATTGAGGATGTCAGACACATAACTGAACTCTGCCGTCTGCCCATAGTGCTGTATAATGACAAGAAACAGCTCAAAGAGATTCATACACATCAAATGACACTTTTTAGTGAACCTGTAACAAATAGTTTCCTGTTAAAGACAACCTTATCTGCCTCTTGCTCAGCCAGCCTACACTGTGTGCACAATTATTAGGCAAGTTGTATTTTTGAGGATTAATTTCATTATTGAACAACTACAGTGCTCTCATTCAATCCAAATTGTTCCTAAATCTCAAACCTGAATATTTAAGAAAGTAAAAGTGCGGTTTTGGCTTTCTTAGGAGAATATCTATGTGTGCATAATTATTGGGCACCTATTAGTCCTCATGCACACTGTACGTTTTTACAGCTGCTGTTTTTGGCTTTTGAGGTTTTTTCTGCAGGCAGTAAACTCTCCAGCATGTTATCCTATCTGTCCATGCACAAATAGACTGTAGGGCCATTTTTTGGATGGAGAAAAACCCCAGAACTAGTGGGTTTCTAGAGGAGTTTTTAGCTGTAAAAAAGCTCTAATGCTGAAAAACGTGGTAAAACGCAGTAAATCGTGGCAAACCAGTGTTTTTGGACTTTTTTTGACCCCAAAAAACCTGTAAAAAATTGCTAAAAACACAAAAAACGGCAAAATGCCACTAAACGCTAATACAAAAATACTGAAAAACTCACGTTTTTACACAACTAATGTTGCCAGCATTATTTAAAATGCCCAGTGTGCATGAAGCTTTAGTGTTTAGAATTATTATGCAACTAAATGGAAAACAAACATTTTCCCATCTCACTTGTTTATTTTCATCTGTGAAAGTAAGAATGATAAACAAACAACAATAAACAACAAATATACAAACATTTCTGACATTTAGAAAAAAAAACAAAAAACCAATATAGCCACCCTTCTTTTCATTAATAGTCATAAGCCTTCCATTCATGGAGTTTGTCCATGCAGCAGCAACCAAGCCTCCCGAGACACTGTTCATAAGAGGTGTACTATTTTCCTTCACTGTAAATCTCCAGTTTAAGAACCCACGAGTTCTCAATAGAGTTTAGGTCAGGTGAGGAAGGAGGCCATGTCATTATTATTTCATCTTTAAGGCCTTTACTTTCTAGCCATGCAGTGGAGTACTTCCATACATGCAATGGAGCATTGTCCTGCATAAATATCATGGTCTTCTTGAAAGATGCAGACTTTTTCCTGTACCACTGCTTGAAGAGAGTATCTTCTAAAAACTGACAGTAGGTTCAGGAGTTGATTTTGAGTCCATCTTCAACCTGAAAAGGTCCAACTAGCTCACCTTTAATAATACCAGCCCACACATTGGTGGCATCTGAGTCAAAGTGCAGCTCTATGCCGTTATTGATCCATCCACGGGTCCATCCATCTGGTCCGTCAAGAGTCACTCTCATCTCATCAGTCCATAAAACCTTTGAAAAATCTGTCTTCAGATATTTCTTGGTCCAGTCTTGATGTTTCAACTTATGTGTCTTGTTCAGTGGTGGTTGGATTTCAGCCTTCCTTACCTTGGCCATGTCTCTGAGCACTGAACGCCTTGTGCTTCTGTCAACTCCAGGTAGGTTCCAGTTCTGGAATATCAGCAATGTAGGATAATGTGTTCCTGGTAGCCTCATGTTTGATTCTTCTCAAATCTTTGGCAGTTAATTTGTGTCTTTTTTTTCTGAACATGTTTCTTGCAACCCTGTTGACTATTTGCAACACAACTTTTGATAGTTCTGTGATTGTTCCGTTCTCAAAACACTGACTATGTGTGGCTCTAAACGGACAGCTAAACCCTTGTCAGAATCTCCAGCAAACAGAAGCCCACTGCTTGTGTTGTCTACCAAAGAATCCAACTTTATTTTATAGGTGAAACTGAAACACAATACAATAACAGCATATCAGTATACATAGAATAACTAGTGTAACATAAATGACAGATGACACAGAAGAAAGGCACTTACAGGTGATGATGTCTCAAGCCCCTTGGGAGAGAAGCAAGCACACTGCATCCACAGTTAATAGAAGTCTAAAATGGCTGACGAGCTTCCTAAACCAAGAGTCATTTCCTGTCTGAGAGCTTACATATCCAGAGGAGAACTGCCATACATGTTTGCCACTAGATGGCAGTGGTACACTACATGTCCCATATAAGTAACTTTAATTCAATTAGCCTGTGAAGGCAACACACTCCCTGCCTGATATAATATATTATATCACTTTCCCTGTACATCTACTGTACAGGGAAAACACATAAGAAAATACATTCCGGCCTAGATTGGTAACATAAACTAAAACATGAGTCCACAACATATCAGGGTCTTTTGGCTATGGTACTTCAAGCTTATGGCCCACATGAAGAAATAGTTTAGTCCATAAACCCATCTTCGGATTGGAGTAGCCGCCCAAGGCCAAACTATCTCCAACCCCAATTGTAATCCACAGGATGGAATTTAACTCAATTGCGAATGTCTCACCTGAACGCTATCAGTGAGGAGCTCTCTGCTATGTATTGTGCCAGCTACACAACAGAAATGCTATTCAAAGGAGAACAATGACATCTGAAACTGGTCTAGTATACACTTTAGCAGTCCCTTGTTTTGTCACTTTGACTTCAACCTTTCTGACATTACCATCTTTACTTGGCAATGTATTTGTGACAATTCCCACAGGCCAGTTGTTTCTGCTTTCTTGACTATCTTTCAATAAAACAACATTTCCATCTTTGACGTTGGGACTGGTCTCAGTCCATTTCTTGCGACTTTGTAAGGTACACAGGTATTCTCTCCTCCATCTCTTCCAAAACATATCAGCCAGGCATTGGACTTGTTTCCATTGCTTTACATGAAGTTCTGTTGTACTAAAGTCCCCATAAGGGGCCGTTAAAGAGTCTACCTTTTGGGTCAAGAGCATGGCAGGCGTAAGAACTGTAGGATTATCAGGATCTGTAGATAGTGGTACCAAAGGTCTTGCATTAATGATAGCCATAACTTCTGCCATGAAAGTACTCAAAGTCTCATGAGTCAAACGAGTAGGTTTAGCTTGGAGTAACATTGCATCTAAAATGCGCCTAGCTACACCTATTAATCTCTCCCAAGCACCTCCCATGTGAGATGAGTGTGGAGTGTTAAAGATTCATATGCATCCTTTGTCTTGAAGATAGTCTAGAAGTTCTGCATCATTTGAGCATATATGCAGCTCTTTGCATGCTCCTACAAAGTTAGTACCTCTATCAGAGCGAATCAACTTAGCTGGACCACGAACAGAAAAGAATCTTCTTAGAGCGTTAATGAAACTGGATGCAACATGGACTCAACCAATTCTATATGCACTGCTCTTGTAGAAAGACATGTGAAAAGAACAGCCCAGCGTTTGCTGTCAGCACTGCCTCCTCTAGTTTGTCATGTTACAACTGCCCAGGGGCCAAACACATCAACACCCACACTAGTGAAGGGAGGTTCAGGATTGACTCTATCTTTAGGCAACTCTGCCATCTTTTGGCTTTCCAATCTCCCTCTGAGCTTACGGCACACAACACATTTGTGAATGATTGCAGACACTAGACGTTTTCCACCAAGAATCCAGAAACCTGCAGCTCTGATTGCACCTTCTGTTATGTGGCGCCCTTGGTGAACTATCTGGTTGTGATAATATCTTACGATCAATGTAGCAATGTGGTGATCATGAGGAATGATGACAGGATGCTTCTCCTCATCTGACAGCGTGGCAAAGGATAAACTGCCACCTACTCTCAACAGTCCATCTAAATCTACAAAGGGACTCAGTTTTGTAAGACGGCTCTGTTTTGGAAGTGTCCTTTGTTGTTCAATACAGTCATATTCTTGTCTGAAACATGCGTGTTGTACAGAAGAAATTATAACTGTTTTGGCCTGTGAAAGTTCTTCTAAACTGACTCTTTCATGGAAAACTCCCCAGCTTCCGGGTTGATCATCATTAGTTTTCTTTTGGAAGCTTTTGGCAACATGAATTAATTTTGCTATAACCCTGCTTAGTCTCTTCCAGTTGGAAAATCTTTCGAAACAATGCGGCCGTAGTCTGGTGTCAAAGGCTTTAGTACTGAAATTTACTACTTCTGACCTAATTTCAGGATCAGCTTCAGGATCCACTAAAGGATAAACATTGTTGTCATCCGGACTATCTACAGCTGTCTGATACAGAAAAGGTGGACCTGAGAACCATATAGAGTTCTGAAGGCAAGCTATCTGTGTAGGCCTGGTAGCATAATCTGCAGGATTTTGTTCTGAGGGTACGTAGAACCACTGCTCTGGACAGGTTGTTTGTCTGATCCTATTCACCCGATTGGAGACATACAAGAAGAATCTCTTTGAAGTGTTGCAGATATAGCCTAAAACTGTTTTACTGTCTGTAAAGAATTTCACAGCATCTAGGCTCAGGTCTATCTCGTCTCTCATTAGCTCTTACAGTTCAACCGCTAGTACAGCTGCACATAACTCTAGGCGTGGAATTGTATGTGCCGGCCTAGGGCTCAGTTTAGATTTTCCCATTACGAATCCAACATGACAGACATTTCCTGCATCGCTTATCTTCAAGTAAGCGACTGCACCTATTGCTATAACAGAGGCATCTGAAAAGATGTACAGTTCTCTCTTGCAGGCCTGTGACAAGGAAACAGGAACATAACATCTGGAAATTTGAAGACATTGTAAAGCTTGTAAAGACCCTGTCCATTGGACCCACTCATGGAGTCTTCTTGTGGAAGTAAGGCATCCCACTCACTTTCTCCACTTGACAGTTCATGAACTAAGGCCTTACCTTTTATGGTGACTGGTGCTACAAACCCGAGAGGATCATAAAGACTGTTCACAGTGGATAGGATCCCTCTTCTTGTGAATGGCTTTTCTGCTAAAGAAACCTGAAAAACAAAGCAGTCTTTATCTAGATCCCAGCTTAGGCCTAACTCTTCTGTAAAGGAAGGGTGTCTGTTCCCAGGCACAGGTCTTTGAGATCTTTAGCTCTATCTTCTGCGGTGAAAGCTTCCATGACTTGTTTGCTGTTAGAGGCAATCTTATGTAGTCGCAGATTAGACTCCGCCAGCATCTGTTTTGCTTTGTTGAGAATGTCGACTACTCCTTTAGGTGTGTTAGCTGAAGCAAGTCCATCGTCTACATAGAAATGTCTCATCACAAAGTGTTTGGCATCTTGACCATAACATTCTGCACCTTTCTGGGCAGCTTTGCGCATGCAGTATATGGCAACAGCAGGAGACGGGCTGTTACCAAAAACATGTACTCTCATTCTGTACTCTGTCACCTCTTTAGCTATGTCATTATCCTTGTACCACAGGAAACGCAGGTAGTCACGATGGTCCTCTCTCACTAGGAAACAATAAAACATCTGTTGCACATCACCTGTGAAAGCAATAGGCTCTTTCCTGAAGCGTAAGAGGACACCCAGAAGTGTGTTATTTAGATCTGGGCCACTCAGTAGTACATCATTCAATGAAACACCTCCATACTGAGCACTGGAATCGAACACAACTCTTATTTGGTCTGGCTTGTGTGGATGGTAAACGCCAAACATTGGCAGATACCAGTGTTCTTTACCTTCATCCAGTGACGGTGCTACTTCAGCATGATTATTATCAAGCATCCTTTTGATGAATTCTGTAAAGTCTTTTTTCACTTCAGGTTTTCTTTGCAAGGTTTTACATAGTGTGTTCAGGCGCTTCATGGCCTGCTCTCTGTTACTGGGTAAGTAACATCTTGGTGTGCGAAAGGGTAAGGGAGCTACCCAATTGTTGTTTTCATCTTGGAAAGTCTCTTTATCCATGATATGGAGAAAAGCTCGATCATCTATAGACATTGCTTGTTTGTCGCCATCTTTTGTTCTCTGGAATACTGAGTTCCCTAAAGTGACTCCATGCCACTACTAATGTCTCTATTGTAACTAGAAGGAAAGTCACAATATGATTTTGGGATGTTAAGGGTTTCTTTCACAACAAAGCTGTTTTGGCATGGACTTAGAAGGGATGTGCGTCCATTCAGTAGCACAGATGTCTTTGACGTATTGACACTGTCAGGCCGACGTACTGCTCCTAGAAAAACTTCTCCTACTATGACCCACCCTAGGTCAAGTCTTTGGGCATAGGGGGCATTAAAGGGCCCATTAATTTGTTGGCGTACCTTATGTACTTGTAGAATGTCTCTCCCAAGAAGTAGAAGAATAGAGGCATCTGTCTGGATAGCTGGAATAAGGTGAGATATTGAATTGAGATGAGGATGATGACGGGCTACTTCTGGTGAAGGGATCTCTGTTTTATCATCCGGTATCATATCACACTCTATCAAAATGGGAAGTGAGAGATGGACTCTCTTGTCAAGAGACTCAATAGTAAAGTCAGTAGCTCTTCTTCCTGAAGTTTCTATCATTCCTGCACATGTCTTTAGGGTGTATGGGATAGCACTTGATGTAATGTTGAAGGCATCAAAAAAGTCTGACCTTGCCAGTGACCTGTTACTCTGTTCATCCAGAACTACATACATCTTAACTGCCTTCTCCTTTTTCCCTGTGGGGTACACTGTTGCTAGGCAGATCTTGGCACATGAGCGTGGACTTGTACTGTCGCCACAGATTTCAGTGCATTTGGACATTACTGAGGTAGCTGAATTATCCTTTTGCTCCCTGCCCTCATCTTTCTGCTCTTCAGCGACCTCTAGTGGTTGACGCAATGTATCAGGGTGTAAAGCTGTGATGCGTCTGTTACTGCCACATTCTGAGCAATCCGCTTGTATTTTGCAGTCTTTTGCTACATGCTTAGTGGATCCACAACACTTGAAGCAGATGCCGTTTTGTCTAAGAAAGGCTATCCTTTCCTTGATGGGTTTACTTTTGAACCCTTTGCACTTGTTTAGAGGATGGGGCTTTTTATGAAGTGGGCAAAGTCTGTCAGGACCTTCAAAGGTGTTTACCTTGTAGCTGCTTGGACAGCCTGGGTCCTCAGAGGGAACCGTTGTCTTGTGGGCGATCGCTGAAGTCCTATTGTAGGATCTAAGTGGCTTTTCTGCCTTTGGCAGTTGACTGCTGGTGATGAAGGAAAAGCTGGGATCACACCGGATCCTTGCTTGCTGCTGTACAAATCTAGAAAACACAAAGAAAGGGGGGAAGGGGACATCATATTCTTCTTTGTATTTGGCTCCAACACTCACCCAATTTTCTTGCAGGTTGTGAGGTAGTTTCTCCACTATTGGCTTAGTACCGCTGGCGGTATCTAAATGTGCAAGTCCTCTTAAATAGCCTTCTTCTTTGGCACACTGGACTTCCCAAAGAATATCACCCAGCTCTTGCAGTTTCAAGTTGTCTTTGCTGTTTAGCTTGGGACAAGACTCAAGTCTTTTCATTAGAGCACCTTCAATTGCCTCTGGTGATCCATATCTTTCCTCTAGCCTTTGCCAGGCCATATCAAGTCCTGCTGGAGGGTTAAATATATGTACCCTGCGCATCCTTCTTGCATGTTCTGCTGACTCCGTCCCAAGCCATTTTATCATCAGGTCCAGCATCTCGGCTGCTGATAAGCCTAAATCTTTGACTGCATACAGAAAAGAAGACTTCCATGCCCAGTAATTCTCAGGGCAGTCATCAAACTTGAGAAAGCCCGAATTAACCATTTCTTTACGGATAAGATATTTAGTGACATCTTGTGTACTCTGGTGTTTGGATTGCTGTACTAAGGATTCATTTTTAATCGCTCTGGTACTGCTGGCCTCATCGGTTTGTTTTTGTACGCTCAGGGGTTCTGCTGGTCTTGGTTTAGATTCAGCTGATTCTGGATTGGTTTGTTTTTGTACACTCAAGGATTCTGCTGGTCTTGGTTTAGATTCAGCTGACTCTGGATTAGGGAACTGTTTTGTTGCATTGCTGCTTGAATGTTCTTGGACATACTCCCTTGTGCGTTCTACTGAGGAGAGGGGTTTCTCAGGCACATATGGGCCTTCGTGGATAGACCCACTTCCATACCGTTCCATTTCAGCATAAGCTGCGGCCTCTGCTGCGGCGGCTGCACACTGACGCTGAAGAATATGCAACTTTGCTTCTTGTTCTGATTTTTCTTTTTCTTTCTCTGCTCTTTCCTTCATAATGGCAGCCTCTGCTGCTGCCGCGGTGGCTTCTTTCTCAGCAATTTCCTTCATAACGGTGGCCTCTTTTTCAGCGAATTCTAGCTGAACACGAGCTGCCTCTGCTTTGGCGTGAGCTCTGGCTAAAAGGGCACTTGCTGATGAAATCTGACTGGACCTTGCTGATCTAGACGAGTGTGAGTGTGCATCATCTTGCTGGACACTTGGCATGCTCTCCCTCCCTTAATGTGTCCCGGGTGACTGATCTTCAGCCTTATACTGTCTTCCTGATCTTAGACTCATTCTGTCTGTGCAGTGACTCCTATCTCCAGGCTTGTTGCGCTTCACCTTTTCACTGTTCCGTTCTCAAAACACTGACTATGTGTGGCTCTAAACGGACAGCTAAACCCTTGTCAGAATCTCCAGCAAACAGAAGCCCACTGCTTGTGTTCTCTACCAAAGAATCCAACTTTATTTTATAGGTGAAACTGAAACACAATACAATAACAGCATATCAGTATACATAGAATAACTAGTGTAACATAAATGACAGATGACACAGAAGAAAGGCACTTACAGGTGATGATGTCTCAAGCCCCTTGGGAGAGAAGCAAGCACACTGCATCCACAGTTAATAGAAGTCTAAAATGGCTGACGAGGTTCCTAAACTAAGAGTCATTTCCTGTCTGAGAGCTTACATATCCAGAGGAGAACTGCCATACATGTTTGCCACTAGATGGCAGTGGTACACTACATGTCCCATATAAGTAACTTTAATTCAATTAGCCTGTGAAGGCAACACAGTGATCACGCTTCAATATCTTAGAAATTTCAAGAGTGCTGCATCCCTCTGAAAGACCTTTTACAACTGTTGACTTTTCAGGTTCAGGTAAATCTCTTTTTTGCCCCATTTTGCCTGAGGAAAAGAAGCTGCCTAATAATTATTCAGACCTTGATATAGGGTGTTGATCTCCTTAGGCCACACCCTCCCTCACCACACAAATACACATCACCTGATATGCTTAAATCCAATACGCATTCAAGTTTATACAGCTTGGAGTTGGGCAATATGCAAAAATGATGATTTTGCCAAAATACTTACTTGCCTAATAATTGTGCACACAGTGTATTAGTCAGAGAGACTGCCATCACATTTTAGGGTCAGGAATGGTGGTCATAGGGAGGCTTGAAAGCGGGATTTCCCAATTATACACATGCCTAGCTTGAATTGTACATAAAATGTTAGTTTATAGCTTCAGCTTCCTATATCTCTATGTCTACTGATTATTTTGACATGCAGCTTTGACTGAAGGTAACTTTTTTTTTTTATCATATGTTCTCTTTGAATTGGGTTTGTGATTGTTTTACTTTAACAGAAATAGCACTGTTGTATAGAGCATCCCAGGGGCGGACTGACCATTTGGAAACTCGGGCACTGCCCGAGGGCCCGGGGTCAGTAGGGGGCCCCATGAGATGCCTCTGGTACCTTTTTCATAGGCTTTTTTGAGTTTGGGCAAGGACACAGGGGCCCCATGATCCCTTATTGCCCGGGGACCCCATGAGTTTTCAGTCCGCCCCTGGAGCATCCATTAAAAATCTAGATTGCTATTGCCTAAAGAGTACTCTATATTATACATTGTACATTTACTTTTAAACAAAAAAAAATCCATCACATTCACACAAACCTGGGAATATGTATACCAGCTTAGCGAGGTATTGCTACTAAGGATGACCATAGCAGTCAAAAGCTACTACACAAGATTCCCAACTGAATAAAACATGGTACAATGACACTATAATCAAGTTGTACCAAAACCACATACAGTATAGTTTAATTGTATTGCTAGAAACCGTAACTGTGTGGCATTAGTCATACAGACAAGCATAGGGCTCTGGGCGCAACTGAGATGTCTGTGCACTTGTTTCTTTGTTTTAAAAAATCATTACACGATAAGCTCTAGAAAAAACTCAAATGGATAGAATAATATTTCTAATTTGAATAATGCTATCTAAGCCACAAATATTTCATGCAATTCTGAATTGGTGTAATTGAGGATTTTGTATGCTTGTTCCCAATTCGAAGTGAAAACAGGACAATAAAGTGAGGCCTAATCAGAATTAATATTGGTAAATAAAGGTGAAAATGCAATATGGAGACATGGAAAAAGCTATTTTATGTAGTCATGCTTGATGAATTGATAAAGAGGCAGTGACAATAAATGTTTACCTGCATACCAAGACTGATGGTGTTCAGTGTAATAAGAAAAAACATCAAGTACTCGAAATATGAGGAGGTCACCACATACCAGATTTTATATTGATGTGGATTTTTTGGGATATACCGCCGCAAGGGACGGGCTTTCAGGGCATATTGTACACACTGCCTCTGTTGGAGAAAACAGACTTAAATATAACATAAGATAAACACTAAAATATAACACAAAATCTTCTACAAAATAAACTGTTTCTTATGAGAAATGACAGCCTCATAGTATTTACCTGATTTTTGTCTAGTTCGCAGTTCTTATACTCCTGCTCCCCTTGTTCTTGAAAGGTGACAATGACAAATCCAACAAAGATGTTCATCATGAAGAAGGCAATAAGGATGATATAGATAATGAAGAAGACTGCAATTTCAATGCGGTAATTATAGATAGGTCCCATATCCTCTGCGTGCGAGTCTATAGCTCTGTACAATAACCTACGAACATAAAAAGTATTAGTTACATCTATCACTACAAAAATATTGACATATTTCTAGTTCCTTTTACACTCTTTAACAGCTTTGCAAATGTATCTCGTGTGATAGCTTTGCATTCTTTCATACCAAAGATACAAGCATTCTAAAAATTCAACTCCATCTAACTAACATAGGACACCACAAATGATGAGGAAGACACTTGTAAAGAAGTTTTTTAGGTAACACCCACTGAGTGGTGGCAAAATAAATTAAGTGGCTTTTTAACCCCAAAGTTCCACCACAGCCTAAGGTATTTTGCTCATTTATACAAAGCTCTCTTCAGCAATTTTACACATTTTGCTTTTGTGATAATGTTGCAATAATTATCTAATTTAATTTATGAAATTTGAAGTGTATCTAAACTCAGGGAAACAAATATATTGCTGCCTACCTGTCTTTAGATGTGGTGGCTGCATTAGTTTTCCCTTTTTCAGATTTTTTCCTTTATTTTCTCTTGGTGATACTGCCAGTAACACAATTCCTGTCTGAAGATAAAAATGCTAAAGCACTGTATTCTATCTATGGGGGAGCAGAGTTATTACCCTAGGACAGAAACTGTATGAGGACTACAAAGCACTTCCTCCTTTCCTCATCTTTATAATATAGTTTGTATGGTTTGTAGTACACAGAGCAAACTGGGTAGGCTAATAACACTGCTTGAGAAAACAACACATGACACAGGACTGCACTCGATTTCTTGCAGGATCAAGAGGTATTTTTTTATTATTGAACAAATATAAAAAAACCTTTTCAATTGTATAGTTCACAGCCAAAAAAAGGAGCACAGGGAAATGTATTCTTTTTTTAAAAATACTTTATTTAATAATGGAATTCAGGTAGCAATGTCTAGAGTGGTAACCAGTCGGTATAAGAGAAAAAAAAAAACCCTTCATGACAGGACATATATGTATACAGGAAAGTAATAAAAGGCTAAACAACGTATTTCTCAGTAAATGCTATAGGCTGCATGACCCAGCAAAATGCTGCCATAAATTAGCAAAAAATTTAAAATTCCACCAGTTCATGAAAAAACAATACATATGTATAGTGCATAAAGCACAAAAAATGGTAGTAAGCAGAGATAAGCGCTGAGAATGGGGTTAGGAGAGTGGGGGTGAAGGGAAAAAAATTGGGAAGAATGGAGAGATAGGAAGGGTTTAGGGAGGAAGGGACAGAGGAGAGGACAGAGAGGGAGGGTGTGTGTATGTGTGTGGGGGGAGGGGGGAATAGGGGACAGTAACTGTCTCCCTCTCAGATAGTTCCAACCACAAAGTCTATCACCCTCATTACCTGGTGTACCAGAGAACAGGAGGGCAAATTAACACTGAGAGGCAAGCGGAAAAGAAACAGGGGGTCCAAATCTTCCAATATTTGTCTTTCTATTCTCTCAAGAATGTTTATAAATCTTGGTGGATAAGGGGGAGTCATTAAAAAGGTATGCAGTGATTTTTTTTGTGAAGGAAAACTGTCAGGGTCTGAATCGTTTTTTATACTTTATCCCAGAAACCAGTCCCAAAAGATATTTCTGAGAGTTCTTTCAATTCCTGATAGCGCCAGCAAATGTTAGGTACCTGGGGGAACATTCAATGTAGTTTAGCTGGAGTCTTGTACCACTGTGTGAGAAGTTTATATCCTTCTTCCTGATATCTGCTTGCAAAAGATGCAAAGCAAAGGGTCTGTTCTTGCTGGGTTTGTGAAAAAGAGGTGTTAAGATCACAATCCCACTGTTGCAGAAAGAAGAGCTCTGTTGGACCATCCAAGTCGAGTAACAGATCATAGAAATGAGATGGGAAATGGGAAAGTAGCTTACCATCGAAGCATGTTTGTTCAAATGAGGTGAGTTTACGTAATGTCTGAAATTCTGCCGAAAGGGAACGTAAGTATGTGCCTAATTGGGCACATCGGAGAAAGTCCAGCTCAGAGAAGTTTATTCTTACGCCTTTATTTATATGTCAATTAATGTGACTCTCAGGAAACATTATCTGATGGAGAATCAATCACTGTCATCTAAAACACATGGACCTGGAAGATTCATCTGCAGAAAATGTTTAATGATAAACAGATTCTTTGCTTTATAAATATGAACTTTAGTGTTACATAATCTGTAACATCCCTGTTAATAAAATTACCATTTCTATATTTAAGAAAAACAAAGGTTTGAGTAACATTGAGTGTTAGTTGGCTTATACTTACTGTGGCCAGCCCTCAAAGGTGGAAATGGTAAAAAGAGACATCATGCCAGAAAGCACATTATCAAAATGGAAGTCGCTATGTGACCAAACTCTGGGTACTGCCTCCAGATGGGTGGGATTTCCATCCTTTGCCACAAAAAAATACCCCCTATTAAAAGAGACATAATTGTAGAAAAACAGGGATGATATTGGGACTGGATGTAGGGAAGGGTGACATATGGCATTAATGACTATTTTAGGTGAACCTACTTGCATTCTTCCTCTGTGATTTTTGTTGTATCAGTGCAGCTGTAGAATTTGCCCTGAAAAATTACAGAAATTCAACTTGCCTTGATTTTAAGTACATTTGAGAAAGTATAGGTTTACTGGTATACCTGCAGCATTTGTACATTTTTACTGTATATTGCTACTGTGACATATGGAGTCTTAGCAGTTGGAGATAACATACCTTTTTTGGTTTTAAAGAAATATCAGTGTGAGAGAAGACATACTGTGTGTTAAAAAATTTTTTTTACATTGTTTATATATTGTTGGAAAACAAAGACTTTTTATCAGGTCTTTTTAAAGGCAATATTATGCAATCATTGCTACACTCTGTGTGCACAATTTGGCATATATTATCTATTGTAATTTATTTCCTTGATATTTACCTTGAACAGCTGTACACCAATGCAAGAAAACATAAACTGCAGAAGTGTCGTGACCAGTACAATATTTCCAATGGTTTTAATGGCAACAAATACACACTGGACAACATGCTGTAACAAGAGGAAAAGATATTATTATCATAATACAGGATTTATAACATGTCAATGTTTTAATATATATATATATATATATATATATATATATATATATATATATTAAAATTATGAAACAATACAAACATTTGACTGGAACAACTCTTTTAATATAAAGCTGTTTTTGTGATTTATAAATATTGATAAATATTGCCACCCATACCTTTTATGAAAAATATTAATTGCTAAATTGCAACCTCACTAAAGCACTCAACTAAAATGAGTGGTGCATGCTGGGAACCAGTGTCAGTGAAACTTCTTGGTGCCTCATTGCTGTGGTAGCAACTGAATTTGTAAGAGAATTTTTATAATTAGAAAATATTAACACCATGCATATTTGAATATACAAAACTTAAATATGCACAGGATTAAGGAGTACGTGCAATATATTCAATTGTAAGCTGCTCTTTTGTGTACAGGTAACATATCAATCATTGATCAGCAAAACAGAGGTTGCGCCAGTTTACTTGCCTTAAGACCTTTTGCACGATTAATGGCTCGGAGGGGACGCAGTACTCTCAATACCCTGAGAATCTTAACAACGGAGATAGCGCTGGATCTTTTATAGAAAAAAATCAGGAAGGTAAGACATTGTGAATAATAAAAAGATAGAAGGGTTGGCACGTATTTGTAACAATTTAAGATATGTGGCCATTATTAGTATTATACTTTGTTCTTCTTGAGGCTGTCTCAACCTATGTTGTGTGTACCCACAGGGGTACTTCTGACTTTTTCAAGAAATAGTCCTGGTTGTCAAATTAAACTCAGTATAGTAGTCTAAAAGTAATACTAAGGGGCTCTATTTACCAATGTTTTTGCCAAGAGTCACACAGCTTTCACCCAGGATTCATACATTTTCCACCTATGATTCTGTTGAAAAATGTGTGAATCGTGCTTGAAAAATGTGATAAATAGACCATAGTTAGTTATCTTAAAACCATAAAGTATTGCTTGGAAAACACTGGAATACATTAATAGGTTTGGAAATAAACTCACCAATCAGATAGTACTGTTCAAGTTGGTAAACAGACAGATAACAGCTTTCATTTTTTTAAATGATGATGTAAAGCTACATTATACACTACCATGTTTTACAACATGTACAGTTACATATCATTACATGAGGTTGAATAAAGAAAATAGTCCTTTCAGTTTGACCTGAGTGTGTATGTGTGGGTGTGTCACTACCATTTTCCATGGCCTTGTACATTACGGTTGCTTAGAAGCATATCTACAAGTTTTTAATTTCATCTACATGCTCCACTGACACTGCTCTAATAGTAAAGAACCCTTTATGCAGTTTAAAATTGAATCACTTCTCATCCCACTTCATTGTGTGGCTGTGTGTCTTTGATAGAGACCTAAGATTAATTAGTTGTCTCCCAATGCTAGAGTCACCATATAAAGATTTGTATATTGCTATTATGTTCTCTCTTAAGTGCCTCTTTACCAGAGAGAATACAATTACTATATGTAGTCATTCCTCATAACTGAGGTCCTCCAGCCCCCTTATTAGATTTTTTGCCATTTTCTGGACTCTCTTCAGTTCAAGGATGTCCTTATTGATTGGTGGCCAGAAATCAAGATACTTAAGATGTGGCTGAATTAGAGTTTTGTGAAGTAAATGCCCTATTTAATGCATGCTAATAATCTGCTAGCCCTGCTTGCTGTAGCCTTGCTTTGCATGCTATGGCTAAGCCTGTGATCCGCAAGGACCTCCAGATTCTTTTCCATCCTTGATTTCCCTGCAGTTTCTTCCCCTTGCATGTAACTTGCATTTATAGCTTTAGTTCCCAAGTGCATTACTTTAAATTTGCCAATATTGAACCTTATTTGCCATATAGCTGCCAACCCTTCTGTATTGTTGAGTTCCTTTTGTAAAATGTCTATATCCTGTTGTAAAGTTCTTGCCTTGCTTAGTTTTGTATTGTCACTAAACACTGAGATTGAAATATTTATCCCAACCTTTATAATGTTTATGAACATGTTACACAGAATTGGTCCCAAGACAGAGCCCTTGGGTACCCAACATTCAGCTCCAAACCATTCAGAAAATATAAAATTAGTAACCACACCCCTTAATGCGCTACTGCAATCAGTTTTATATCTAGGTACATACCATATCATATATGCCAAATTACCTTAGTTTGTGAATTAAGCATTTATAAGGTACTGTATCAAATGCCTTAGCAAAATCCACATACACTGGGGGAGATTTACTAAAGCTGGTTCACTCAGAATCTGGTGCACCGGTTCATGGTAGCCAATCAACTTCTAACCTCAGCTTGTTCAATTAAGCTTTGGGAATAAAACCTGGAAGCTGATTAGTTTCTATGCAGAAGTGCCCTTCATTTTACACTCTCCAGCTTTAGTAAATAAACCCCACTGTCCACAGGCATTCCTATGTCCAAATGACAACTTGCCTTTTCACAGAATGTCAAAAGGTTGGTCTGGCAAGAGCAGTCTTTCAGAAATTCATGCTGGTTACTATTAATGATACTATTTTCATCAGAAAATTCTTGGATATGACCTCCTACTATTCCTTCCATTAGTTTACATACTACTGATATTAGGCTGACTGGTCTGTAGTTTCCAAGTATACGGTATATCTCAGCCCTTGTTTGAATATTGGTACCAGGTTTGCTTTTCTCCAGTCAGCAAGTACCATTTCAGTAAGTGAGCTGTCCTTAAATACTAGGAGTAATGGTTTGTCTATAGCGTGCCAAAGTTCCTTGAGAACACTTGGGTATAAGCCATCTGGTCCTGGTCATTTATTCACATTATGTTTGTTTAGTCTGTTTTGAATGCATTCAATATAATGTTATTAACATTACTGTCTTGTATATTATATCCCTCATTTTCCTTTGTATAAACTGAGGAGTTGCCTTCTCCTTTCACTTGTGACCAATTTCTGATGATCATCTTTTATTGGGCCAATATGCCCTGACCTAGTCTTTTTACAATTAATATTTTTGAAAACATTTGGGAATTTTCTTTACTCTCCTCAACAATGTGTCTCTTGTTATCTATTTTAGCTGCCATGATCACATTTTTGTATTTCTTATTGCTATCTTTGTATTTTTGAAATGCTGACGGTGACCCTTTGGCCTTATATTTTAAAAAAAGGGAAAAACAATATGTAGTAGTGCTCACTCAATTCCCATTGAGATGAGGGAAACTCCAACGACCAAAAGGTCCAAAATATTAAAATAGTTTCTGCAGAAGGAACCTTTGTGCAGGAAGGCACCATATGTTGTCATCTGTGAGGAAAAATAAGAATAATAGTTAAAAATGTACAAACATATAAGGGAAAATTTACATTGGTATTAAACCCAAATTAAAATGTAATATATTGCAACATACCATCCTTACATGTGACAGTTGCATTTGCTTTCTTTTTAAGGCATTCTTTTCTTTATTTCATCTGGTGATCCTGCCAGTGACACACCTTCTGTCTTAGGGTGTCTGCATTCTGCATGAAGTAGTAAAGCAGACACATTTAGACAGCAGCATTGTCAAACTGGGGAGATGGATTCGACTAGCAAAGTGAAGTTGAACTCCTGCTAACACTTTATAAGCAGTTACAACAAAATGTTTTTCCTTTTTAGGGCACTGATTATCAGGATTTACATAAATGAATTGAAGCTGACCATTATAAGCACCGCTGTCAATGTTTAACCACTTTCCTACAGGGCACTTTCACCCCCTTCCTGTCCAAGCCAATTTTCAGCTCTCAGCGCTGTCACAATTTGAATGACAATTGTGTGGTCATGCAACACTGTACCCAAACGAAATGTTTAGAATTTTTTTAGACAGAGATTTAATTTGGTGTTATGTAATCACCACTGGGATTTTAATTTTTTTGTTAAACAAATGAAAAAAGATGGAAAATTTGGAAGAAAAAAAAGTTTTTCTAAGTTTCTGTTATAAAGTTTTGTAAATAAGTGATTTTTTTCCTTCACTGATATGCGCTGATGAGGCTGCACTGATGAGCACTGATAGGCTGCACAGATAGGCACTGATGTGCATTGATGAGGCAGCACTGATAGATGGCACTGATAGGAAGCACTGATGGGCACCGATGAGGTGACACTGATGAGGAGGCACTGATGAGGCTGCACTGATATGCAGCACTGATAGGTGACACTGATGGGCACTGATAGATGGCACTGATGGGCACTGATAGGCGGAACTGATGGGCATTGATAGGTGGCACTAACAGGCATCACTGATGGGCACTGATAGCCAGCACAGATGGGCAAAGATAGCCAGCATTGATAGGCACTTATAGCCAGCACTGATGGGCACTGACAGACATCACTGGTGGGAACTGAAAGATGGCACTGATGGGGCTACACTGATAATCAGGGCACTGATTATCAGTGTATATGTCCCCTCTTTAGATTGCTGCTTACCGGCTCAGCGTAAGGAAAGGACTGCCTTTCCTGTTCAGCTGTGGTCAGCCACAGCTGATCACATGGTAAAGGGCAGCTCTAATTGGCCCTTTACTGAGATCTGTGATCAGCTGTGTCCAAAGCCGACTGCACTGTAGCCATCATTTGGCTATAGCTTGGTTGGAAAGTGGTTAATGGTTTGTCTCAACCATCTAACTGCTTTTTTGTCTGGGCAGGTTGGTCTGTTAAAGTCAGTTGAAAATTAACAGACTTACTTGGCTGGATCACCGGGTGAAAATAAAGGAAAAAAACTAAAAAAGAAAACTAATGCAACCACCACATCTAAGAACTGATGAGTTGCAATTTATTAAATGTTTTGTTTTTGAGTTTAATACTGCTTTAAGACATAAGATGAGTGATTTTGTAACATTTACCTTAAGAACAATTTCAGTTGTGAAAATCACGGTGAAAACAATATCAAGCTTTGAAAGAATCTAAAGCAAAAAAAAAAAAATGTAAGCTGCAATATCGGAATACACTGACATAAGCCTGAATGTTTCTAGTACACAGATAGTTTATAGGCTCTTAAATGTATAATAACCTCTTAGTATATTACTTCAAGGGCGTAACCTTAAAAGAGTAATTGCTGCCTAAAAACTCATTATACTGTATACCCAATGCTTAATAAAACATGTTTGTTATCTTTCAGAATTAGAATGTATTAGGTACTGTATATATTACCCAATGTTTCAGTGTGAAACATAACATTCTGCATGCTATGGAGAGAGCAAATTCAATTAGTAACATTTTTGCTTTGGACTATATGTGGCACAATCTTACCACCAATCCAGATTGACACTTCGAAACAGATAAATGCTTGGGCAAAGATCATGTCCTATTAGGTGACTGTCCTTTATGTTCTTAATCTTTAATTGCTATGAGTGGTTAAATTAAAGCAGAACTCCAGCCTCACCAATTTCTGCCCCATCAGTTTCTGCTTCTGGTGCTTGGTGGAAAACTGTGCTGCTATTTAATATTCTCCCCCTCCCCACACTTCCACTTTATGCCCTTGAATTTTCTTTGCAGGACATTGCAGAAGGCACATTTCCTATCTGTGTGATGTCAAGACTTCTGCAAGGCCCACTGACCAGTTTAAACACCTCCCTAGGCCTCAGGTGAAGTCAAGTCACAGTAGTTGCATCCCCTGAGGAGCCAGTTTCATCTAGATGAGAGAGCGTTAGCTGCAAAATCTCCCCCCTCCCTATGCATACAATATCCTAGGACTAGGGAATTGTAAGGGAATTCCCGTGAGATGGCTGGTGAATAGACGTGCGCATGTGCACAGAAATGCAAGATCACGCACACGCACGGTGAAGATTGGCACCAGACGGACTATTTAAAAGGTGCCTCTGCCTTTGCTGAGTGCTAACTGGTCTTCAGCTGTTCCCCATTTCCTGCTCGTTCCTGTGTGATTTCCTTGTTGCTGACCTGGCTTGTTCCTGACCTGACTCTGATTACTCTCCTACTTGATACTTGTTCCTGACTTCGGCTCTGCTCCTGACTTTGGCTTGCTTATGATTTGGTACCCCGCTGTCCGCCCGTTGATGACCCTGGCTATTCCTTTGACACTGCACCTGTCTCCCATCCCTGCTTCCTGCCTTGCTCTGGTGCACACCTGGCGATCTACCATACCAGCTCTGCATATTACTACTGTGCCTGAATCGGAGGTTCATCAGTCTTCCAAACTCTCCAACTGCAAGAGCTGCAAACAACATCTGCTGGTGCTCTTGTCCCCCTGGTCCCTAGACACCCTCTGTTCCACTTCCAGTGGGGTCAGGGCTAGTGACACAAGTGAGGCCGACCTCGTCATTTCAGTCTCCAATCAGGTACGTGACAGGAATGCTTCTGCAGCAGCTCATATGCTGCTCATATTCTGTGCAGTGTGAAGTTACACTGAAAAAACATGTAACACACAGCATTTGGTTTGTTGTCTTGTACAGTTTACATTTAGGCAAAACTCTGTGTAATAATTTAGATAGCCATGATGTTTGAAAAATGTCAGTCATTGTTGCTGTGGCCTTTACTACAGTTTGCTGACTCCACCTAACTCCCAAAGAAGGTGCAGTACAGGATAAAAAGAAGCAAAGATGGTTATGTGACTACTTTTTCACTCTCTAGTTTTAACATAGAAAGTATCACATAATTGTTAAAAAAGGGCAGAAACGTGAACAGCAGGCAGGTGGAAGTACAGTTTAAAAATATAGCTTTCTGCAGACTGGAGTTCTACTTTAGAAAGCCTACTTTGAATATGAATGAGTGAGGTAAGTCTTTCCAAATATATTTAAGAGAAAAACTTGTATGTTTGAAACAGCATTATATTTTGGATCTACTGAATGGCTTTTTGGCATTTGATTGATAGAACAATGCATGAAATCTTTAAGTATATTTCAGTTTTGTTTTTCCTATGGATGGCCCTTTTTTTCCTATGGGAACCAAAAAAGTGAATCACTGAAAAGCTGAAATCCCAGGACCATGGTGTCCTGCACTGTACATTCTAAAAACGCCATTCTAGCCTAGGACTAGTAGCATGTTGTGTTAATTTCCTGTTACTACTGTATATATAATTTCTTCTACAATATTACTTTCCACTATTGCCTGTTTTCTATTACCAAGAGTGTAGCATCACCTTGTTGCGGAAAGATTCAGGTTGGATGGGGTCCTCAGCAGCCAAAGAGATACTACTTAGTAAGATAAACAGCAGGATGAAGTTGGTGAAAGTAGTGGCATTGATAATACGATGGCACAGTACTCTGATTCTGCAAAAGTTAAGGATAAAGAATTATGAAATAATACATATTCATGGATTACAATCAAAGATTTTTCATCTTGTTTGCAATAATTAAAGTGGTTTTAAAAGCTGAAATGAAAAATGAACACAGCATATCCCTCTATAGTGTACTAGTCTCAATCCAAAGCACCAAGTTTGATTTCAGTCTGCTCTCTCATTCCTCTGCATGAATAAATTCTGCAAGGTTATGCCAACACCAAGAATCTTGAATGATGGTACTGCCCCTCTCCAGCACACAGAAGGTAATTGACAGCCTCAGCTTTGCATGTTTACCCATAAGACTGTGTTTGTGGGGGGTGTCCATATTCCCTTTACTCGGGTCTCAGAGTACACTAAGTTCTCATCTCTGTACTGTGCAGTTTGTGACATTAGATCTCTGCCCCTTGCCTGCTGGAGCTGAGAAATAGCCTTTGATCTGTGCGTTTTAGAAGGCTGTAGAGAGGTCTGCAAATAAACTGATACAACTTAGTAAGAGGATTTGTTTCATTTTCTGTATTACCTGTGGCTAGTCACTTTAGTGGGTATATGTAAGGGTTTACAACCACTTTAAGTATAATTTATGCATTGAATTATCCACAATCTGCATTTGACCACAAGCCTTTCTAGAACACTACAGATGTATTTAGAGTTAGTATCAGTACTTTCTTGTTTGCCAGTGTAATAACAAGACTTACTTGTTGGTGGGGCTAAAAATGAAGAATGAGCTGGCTTCTGGCATTGGCACTGCCTTTTCTTTTAACTGTAGCTCTGCAAGAGGACGAGGGCGAGGACTTAGTGGGATGTCTGGTTCTTCCTCCTCATCATCACCTAACAGACAATGCAGAAACATGTGGATGATGAGAAAGCCACAAGTAAGTAAAAAAGAAGTGGAAAGCAACATCAAGATGACTAAAGAGAGATAACTGCAGGAAAAATGAACTTTGTGTTAATTCCTTCATATTAAACTTGATCTCCATCCAAACAGCTAAAATACAAATATATTATATTGCCAAAAGTATCGGGATGCCTGCCTTTACATGCACATGAACTTTAATGGCATCCCAGTCTTAATCTGTAGGGTTCAATATTGAGTATTGAGTATTGAGCAGCTATAACAGCTTCAGCTGTTTTGGGAAGGCTGTTCACAAGGTTTAGGAGTGTGTCTATGGGAATGTTTGACCATTCTTCCAGAAGAGCATATGTGAGGCCAGGCACTGATTTCAGACGAAAATGTCTGGCTCGCAGTCTCTGCTCTAATTCATCCCAAAGATGTTCTGTCAGGTTGACTGTGCAGGCAGTTCCTCCACCCCAAACTTGCTCATCCATGTATTTATGAACGTTGCTATGTGCATTGGTGCACAGTCATGTTGGAATAGAAAGGGGCCATCCCCAAACTGTTCCCACAAAGTTGGGAGCATGAAATTGCCCAAAATGTCATGGAATGCTGACACCTTAAGAGTTCCCTGCACTGAAACTAAGAGGCCAAGCCCAACCCCTGAAAAACGACCCCACACCATAATCCCCCATACACCAAACTTTACACTTGGCACAATGCAGTTAGGCAAGTATTCTTCTCCCTGCAACCGCTAAACCCTGACACATCCATCAAATTGCCAGACAAAAAAGCATGATTTGTCACTCCAGAAAACATGTCTCCACTGCTCTAGAGTCCAGTGGTGGTGTGCTTTACACAACTGCATCCAACACTTTGCATTGCACTTGGTGATGTAAGGCTTGGATGCAGCTTCTCGGCCATGGAAACCCATTCAATGAAGCTCTCTGTTGTTGTGCTAATCTGAAGGCCACATGAAGTTTGGAGGTCTTTAGCTATTGACTCCGCAGACAGTTGGCGACAGTTCTGCGCACTGTATGCTCCAGCATGCGCTGACCTCGCTCTGTCATTTTTCGTGGCCTACCACTTCATGGCTGAGTTTCTGTTGTTCCCAGTTGCTAATACCACTAACAGTTGACTGTGGAATATTTAGTAGCAGGGAAATATCACAGATGGACTTATTGCACAGGTGGAACTTATCACGGTACCACGTTTGAATTCAATGAGCTCCTGAGAGTGACCCATTCTTTCACAAATGTTTGTACAAGTGGTTTGTGTGCCTAGGTATAAATTAGATCTTTTCGATACTCCCTCTACCACCCCCAACAGTGCAACAACATATAACAGCAAATGTCCACATATGAGTCCATATATAGTGCTTTTTCAATATATAGTGCTTTTTCAAACGTTGGGGACTACTTCACTTTGCTGATTTTCAATCCAGGAACCTCAAATCAGGATACCTCAAAAAAATATAAACTCAATATAGTGCATTATCATTAAAACAGAAAAAAACGCACTCGTGAGAAACTAAAAGTGATTCCTCCTACACTCCCACCCGTGACAAATCAACACTCCAAAAATCCAAAAATTGTGATTAAGTGCAACACTCCACAACCAGTGTCACCATCCAAAAGTACTAGATACCATTACCCTCTCATAGGAAAACACACGCATCCAAATAAAATAGTGCCATCTCTCTTGTGATATAAAATACCATTACCCTCTTCCAATGCAGACCAAGCAAAAATTCCTTCCGGGCAGTCCAAAATTTCTCCCTCTCCGGAAGCTTCCTACTGCTTCCAATCCACCTTCCCCGTTCCTCAAAGAGGCAGAGGTGCCTAGGTGCCTGATTTTATACACCTGTGGCCATGGAGGTGATTGGAACACCTGAATACAATGATTTGGAGGGGTGTCCCAATAAATTTGGCAATATAGTGTATGTTGAAATACACATACTGTATGTGAATTATCTTATTTCCCACATTTGTTATTCTGTCTAGCCACACATGTGGTTCATAAACCTCTGCCATACAGCACAGCTAGGGGTGTGACACCATTTTATACCACCTATTTAAACTCCGGATAGATTCATGTTGTGTGTCCAAAGGCAGTCATGCAACCACCACTCCAAGCTCCTCATACCTAGTCTCTTACATCTACATCCTCCTGCAGAGAAGTTGTCCATCATGATGTACTGTACGATAGATGGCATCTCCATAGGAATGAATGGTATTTTTGCTCACATGTGCAGAAGTAACAAACCCACTGGTAGAATTTCTGCAGGGAATGTGTGGCCCCCAGTGGACTGTACAGCGTGAATCTGGCATGAATGTGGGCACACACCATTTCTTTATAATGGAACAACTAGAACCAGTCTTCACTCCCACTGATTCCAGAGTTCGGAAAATGTTTCCAGTTGTGTATAATATCCTTGACAATGTTTTTGTTTCCTTTCAACATATAGGTGCCTTTTTGTCTTACAGTAGCTCTTAAGTGACATTTTTGCATCATAAAAACATAAATAGATGCCTAACCAGCTATATCTGAAATGTGCTAAGCCCTTGGTGCACAACCTGCAGCACGAGGGCCACATGCGTCCCTTTGGTGCATGATGTTTGGCCCTTGGATCTCAGCAGTTCATACTGGGAATATTACTATAGGATATGATGATATAGCATAGAACTCTACTAGGCTCATATAACATGTTCTTAGGCTCATATTGTCTTCTGCAACATATCCCCAGCCAAAAATGTAGCATGTTCACACTCTCTCACCCTCATTTTCTCTATTAGGTCTGCAATTTCTGCCATTTCTGACAGTCCTCTCAGGCATTACATATATTGAACATTATGTGCTGCCCTTTGGTGATGTCAGGGGCTGAGTTTGAGGCCTTCTTTAGCTCATAAGTTGGCAACCACTGTGCTAAGCCCTGTCTGATTTAACATCAATATAATATACCTATTTTATAAAGTAAAGTGTGTAAAGGATTGTACACTGTATAGCCTCTTCATTTGGATGACATTTTACATTTTTTGTGTATAGTATTAGAATACAGAAACAAATTCTGTTTTACCTGGGAAATCTGCAGAGGGATAAGGATCTTTTATTTCATTGACATTAGACTCAAATTCATCTATCTTTAACTGTAAGAAGAGAGAAAGGGGGATATAAATGTTAACATGGGGCCCTTATTTGTCATTTTCAAATAGAAAAACAATGTCTATCAATATACAGTATTTATTAGTCTGTTCTTGGTTACTAGTTCCCAGTTGTAACTCAATTTTGTTTAGACCAAGTATGTGTAGCATCCTCCTGGTTAGGTGCTAGGATTTGTTTAATTAGGATAAGTATAATTGTGTTTCTCTGACAAGAGAAAATCTAGTTGGGCTCTCTGCTTATCCACAATGCTGTGATGGATTATTCGGGTCTGCTCATGATGCTCTGGCACTGCTGAGTTTGCCTTGAGTTCTGCCTGCCTTCAGGAAACTATGAGAGCCTTCCGGAACCTGGGAGGGAATGATGCAAATGAGCAGCATTAATATGAATACATGCAGGGAGTGGTATTTATGTTCTGTGAGCACAGGGGTTTGGTCTTTCCCAGGAGAGGATTGAACCAAGTCAGGCTGGAAGCAGGCTTGCCTTGCCTGGCACTGCCTGCCATGCGGCCTCAGGTGGGTTGACCTGAGGGCCTGAAGTTAGAGAGAATGACCCTGGTTGTACAGTAAGCTAACTGAGGAGAGCTGTCTGCCAAAGATCTGTCTGATATCACTGGAGGGTTTTGTTTGGAAGATTGGAAGGAGCCCACCATTCTGTCCTTGGCCTTGTTAGTACAGACATTGAGGAATTTCAGTACTTGATAGTCAGCGTGGGTCTGAGAAAATGAAACACTGGTTAGTGTTCTGAAGAGTTTGTCCAACTGTTGCTACTGCATACTTTGCTCAGTCATGTTATCTTTGGGCTGTTGTAGTCTGTTGTAACTGGCTTGTACCTGTGGAGCTCAGCCCTGTAACTAGTACTGCAAAAAGGGACTTTGCTCACTCCTAAACTACTTGCTGCTACAATCTAAAGGGAAGCTTGCTATCTGCTTTTAACCTGAACTTCAACGGGGCTCAACTAAGAGATCAGCTAGATGTCCTCAGTGTGGATAGTTCTGATTTTGGAGTATCCTACTAAATTCCCCTTCCCTATCCCCAGTTATACAATAAAACTCCAAAACAAACATCCTCTAGACTGGTCATTGAAGACAATGAGCATGTGTGTGTGTGTGTTCCTGGCTGTAGAAAATACCTGCTGCCTGGCTGCGGGGCAAGGAAGGGGGAAACCTGGGCAAACCTCACGAGAGTAGCGCTACATATGCGACAGAATTATTTAGTACACCTATGCTGGTTAGTTTTGGTACAGGGTAAAGTGAACTGAACTGATAGCGCAATGCAGGTCACCTCACAGGAAGCAACAAGGATACTGCATTATTGGCAGGTATTTTTTGTACTTAGCCTGAAAAAAAGAAAACAATGCAGCCACAACAACTAAGGACTAGTAAGCTACAAGATATTACATTATTGTTTTAGGTTTTGGTTACGCTTTAAACAAGAACACATACAGTTGTTCTGCATGCAAGCAGCTGCAATTAGGGCCCAGCCTACAAAGAGGTAGGAGAGGCTTCCACCTCAGGTGCTTGCCCTGGCCCTATTTCAGTTTACCTAATATGTCTAAACTACACTGGTACAACCATGGCACAATTCTTGTTATTTTGCATGGACCAAAAAGTGGTAACTATGGTCAGCAAACAGCAGATGTCTTGCACTCTGTGCTGGCTATGTCACTGTATAGGAAGATGAACAAACACCATCTGTCTCAGCTCTGTGTGGCAAGTGTACGTTGTCATTTTAACCTAGGGCACTTGGGGACCTTGTCCTGGCATTGGTAAACTAAGCCAATTCCTTCTACACATCAGTGTTAGATAACTAAGTATCTGCCTTTTAACAGACGTATTGGAGTCAGAAGTCCCCTCATAAAGTAGAAAGCCAAACATTAACAATAACCTACACCAAATTCAACCTTATTAGCAAGCTGCTTATATAAATCAAATATGTATTTTGGCAGTCAAATATCATAAAACTTCAAATACATTTTTAATTGTTGAATCGAAAAATATCTTTTCCTCATTTCTACCACTAGATGTCCCCATGAAAGCTAAAAACAGAACTGTGAATTAAACAAACCTCTGAAGGTGAGCACCTTTGAAATTCACACTTTTTGTATTCAATTTCTAAAACACCATACTGGCTCATTAGATACCAGTATGATATTGGACAACTAAAAGCAATTGTCTAGCCTTTTAGCGGCATCTGTCCTAAAATTGTGTCTTGCCTTGGCTGTAGTAGGTATGCCTTCCCCTTTGGCTTTTTGTTCTAATTTCTTTGCTAAGAGGAGCTTTTCTTCCTCTGATTTATCTGGATTCGCCCTGAAAAGAAAAAAATAACTACTTCAGGTTATATTGTAAACATAAATTAAAGTGTAATTAAAGCCAAAATGTCTTTTTTTAGTCATGGATAGAGTAGGGAAGGGTTAGAACCCCTATTAAGCTAAGTTTTTATTGCTGTTTGTGTGCCCTGAGGATGGTTGTTCCCTAGGACTGATTGTGATAGGAAAGTTCAACATTTTGAGTTGCCACCAAAGCAGGAGTTAAGGGTGAAATTTCCACTTGTTACAGTGAGTGACTACCATAAAGGAGGGAATTTCTTGTATTTTGAAGAGATTTCCTATTAGATCCCATTGTACCTACCCAACAGGAAGTGAAGATAATTCTCTCTAATGGGACAGGGATGGCAAAGAAGCCATGGCTTTAGGTGTTCTTTAAATAAATACATAAAATATAAAAGAGTGCCTATAAAGCAGGGGTAGGCAACCTTTGAGAAGTGGAGATCTACCTGCACAACATGAAAGAGATTAAAGATCAACGGGGCTCAGCACCATTAAAAAGAAAAAGCAAGGCCTAACTAAATAGAAAGGAAAAGTTAGAAAAAAATAATAAAACAAATGTAACTGTAAAAATACAAACTTAGCCTACCTTAAAAATGTACAGTGTCAGTCCTAGCAACCAATCACCTGTGGGTTAATATGAAAAGTTGATTTGGCCAGGTCCTCCTCCCGCCCTCCGTCTTGAGCCCTGCTGCCTTCCCCTCTCTGCTGTGCACTGAGGATGACAGCAGTGGAGGGGGCTGGGGGAAGGGGGGGAGTTACTTGTACATGGTCTACCTGTCACCTGCCCACGGTCGACAGGTAGACCGCGATCGACGGATTGTCGATCCCCACTATAAAGTCATAAAATGCAGGAATTTAATGATAGTGGGTGCAAGGTTTGTAACTGCACTTGGTCATTAAAGGCTGAAATCATCCCAGGCTTTGATTTCCATTCCATTTCTGCATCTCTACTTCAGGATCTTCCAAATGCTGAGGAACATCATGATGATTCCAATAGCAAAGTGGTGTTACTATAGGGGGGCAGTCTGCTCTGTGTGCAGTCAGATGAGGTGTACACTAGGTTCCCCCACCCACCCTGCACATTACCACTATGCTGGGTCCCGGCCAAGCCATGGATTGCGTTGCACTTGCATAGTGGTAATGTGCCTGGCATTTCTGTCAGACCTCAGATAACGTGACACTGTCTGAATCAAGAAAAGTTCTCCTAGGCTCCTTCTTGGTTCTGACGTGTTATATAACAAAGCTGCGTGAAGCCTTCTGGATGCTGCTTCAGGTCTTGCTTGCTAGGAGAGGGGTAGATTGTCACTGATTAGGGGAAGGATTTTTTCTGGTAGGGGGGCATGCAGAGGGAGATGGGATTTTTGCTAGCAGAAGAAGGTAGGCTTTTGCTGCATAGAGGGAGATTGGATGGGGGGGGGGGGTTGTTATCTTTAACTTGCTGTCAGTTATTAAACCCTTTACTTTTTTTATTTTTGCCACCTTATTTATATATACAATGTTATATACAGATATTCACTGAGTGTTAAGATTTGCTTGGTATACCATTGCAATAACATAAAAGCAATGTGGACTCATTAGGATCTTGTCATTGTTCCCTACACCTCAAAACATTACTGTACGGGAACACATCAGAACCTACAAAAAAGCATTACTAAATTGGGCTAATAATATAAATTAGAGCAAATGAAAGTGGGATTATTTTCAAGGTAACCTATTCAACCCCTTGGAGGGTGATTTATTAAAGGAAAATAGGCTGTTTACGGTGTAAGGGAAGTTACACCATGCAAGGCAATTGGCAGCTGAGCTTAGTGAATGTGGTGCAATCTCACTTTGCAAAGAATACCCAATCAGGTGCAAAGAAAATAAAGAAAAACAGCATTTTTGGTTGCACATGATTGGATGATGGAGTTGGCAGAGCTTTCCTACATTCAATGAGCTCTGGGGAAACATTCCTTGCAAAGTGCAACTTGTGGAGCAAAAATTTGCCTTTGGTAAATCAATGTCATTGTTTGCCTAAACAAACTTCTCTGTTTGAATTGTCAGTATAATTTACCTACAGGCAGTTAGCGTTTTCAGAAATAGGTCAGTAATGGCAGGCTCCATATCTCTTACTACAGTTTGGAGGGGTAATATGAAGTAATCTTTTGGCAATGAGCACACTATGGAAAGCTGATTTCTGGCACAATGCTGCAGGTCACTATACACTCTTACTGCGTGAACTCTCTTTTGAATGAGTCAACTTGTTTCTTACAACCACAAGTACTGCTACAGAACATGTCTGAATTTGTGCATGCTCCTGACACCTGCTAACTTGACTGCTGGTTACACATACATGTCTGATGATCAAATTTCAACTCAGAGCCATCTCTTAGACATTCCATTCATATACAGTAGATGCCAAGTGCTTAACAGTTTCTTGCCTGAAGGTTTTCATCCATAATGACCACAGCCTTTTTTGAGGTTAGTCTAAAAAAGACTTTTATTTTTGGTGAAACAGATAGGGGTTGATTTACTAAAACGAGACTGCAAAATCTAGTGCAGCTCTGCAAGGAAACCAATCAGTTTCAAAGTTGTTTTTTTTTTGTCAAAGCGTAATTGAACAAGCTGAAGATAGAAGCTGATTGGCATATGCACAGCTGCACCAGATTTTGCACTCTCTAGTTTTAATAAATCATCTCCACTGTGTTTTCAGGTGACAGCAGAGCTGAACTTCGCTTAAATTTTTAAACAAAAAAAAATTCAGCTTACAGTTTAATTCTTGAGAGAGTTTACATAAAAAATACACCTTCCGACCTTGCTAATTTCTTGCGTTTTCGTTCTTCCGCTTTTGCTTTCTGTGCAGAAGTGAGGTTTTCAGCCTCTGCGAGGTTATCAACGGCAATAGCAAGAAATACATTCAGTAGGATGTCTATGTGTTTATAAGGTTAAGGTAAATTGAAACAATGCCATGTCATCACACACCTTAAAATGCAAAGCACCTTGGTATAATAAATCTGGTTAGACAGGGAATTGGGAAATTTCACAATTGTGTATGTAAAATCGAAATCATTCCATCCTGTTTATTATAAAGTCTATGTTTAACCCAAACATATTCTATTATCAGTGCTTTGCACATGCCCATGAACTCTAAAACACCTAGACATCTTCACAGAATTCTATTCATGTTGGAGGGAACACACCTAGCAGGGCCTCCAATTTAGATTGTATATTGTGGCTATGGAGTTATAGTTATAGTCATATTGAGTTTTGTACAGACCATAAACCATGAATGCAGTTTCTGTAAACCCAATCTTGTTTAACTTGTTCTGAGTCTAATGTATCACCATAATCCTCCTATTTGTGCACCTGCAGCTCAGCCATGTATTCTTCTGCCTCACGGTCCCTTCTTACTCAAGCTTCAGGACAATAATAATAATGTATATTAGTCACCATGTCAAAGACTATCATCACAGATTTTAGAGCTGGAATTTGTTGTGTTGAGACAATTCCACCAACTCATGCTATGTACACATATTTAATACACAAACAAATGCTTAAAGTGACCCTTTCAGAAAAGAACAGGCAATATACTTACTTTTCCGGTGGCCTTTGCCTTGAATCATCACTGCTTCTTTGCTCCTGGCCCCTACATATTTTCCACCCTCTCAGGTGTGTGAACTACCTGATGTCCCACTGTACGCTGTTATTTCTCACTCTGAATACAGAACATATGTGCAAGCAAGTGAAACCCCAGCTAAGCATCAACAGAAAAAGGTATTCTAGCCCCTGATGGGGATGCAACAGCATGTACTATATACAGTATTGTGTGTTAATATCACTTGACCAGTAGATGGCACTGTACACTAAGGTTACCAGTTGTGCATATCTGTAAAACTTGTTGGTTCTCTCTCTTCTCTCTCTCTTCATAACCAAGATTTCTGCCGTTACAGTTTGCTGAAATGTTTTGTATGTTTGCAACTTAAGCCACACAAGTAAACCAAGTTCTGCCTCATCACAAGCTACTAGTGTCTTCTCTAACACATAACCAATAGGTTATGGGCCCAGCTCCAGACACTGGAAAAAGGAAAACTACAAGCAAGTAAGTGCTGCATTTACAATCCTACCAAATCCTGTGTGAGGAAACAAAAGCTGTATCCAATTCACTGAAAAATGGCAAGTGCTTCAGATATGAAGTTTACAATAGCAAAGCTCAACAATACCAATTACTAGCTATGGAAGTTTAAGCTTGAAATGCTGTTATCCAAAGATGACTTGTGGCAGGTACTAGATACACGCAGACCCAATGACAACCCGGAAGAATGGGACAGAAAAAACAGGCAAGCAAAAGCAGTCATAAGCCTGTTAGTAGGAGGACAATCAACTCATTCATATAAGGAAAGAAAACACAGCTAAAGGTATGTGGACTGCATTACAAAAACTGCATGAACGTGCAAACCTAAACAGTAAACTATATCTGCTGTGCAAACTGTATAAGATGAGGCTGGAAAAAGGGCAGGAAATGGGTGAACATGTAAATGCTATGCTAGAAATTGGACCAGCTGGGTGCAATAGGTGAAGAAATGAAAGACAATCATGTAATAGCACTACATGATAGCACTACTGCTATGCAGTCTTCCAGAATCATACAGTGCCCTTATAAATGCTCTAGAAACTAGACCGGAAACTGAACTGACACTAGAATATGTTAAGGGAAAATTAATTGATGAATACAGCAGAAGAAAGGACAATTTGCATAGTGAAGAGAACGAGAGACCAGAGGCAGCTCTGAAGGTGCATGAAAGCATAAGACAAAGCAAAGAAACCAGGGTATGTTTTCGCTGCAAAAAGGCCGGTCACCTGAAAAAGAACTGTTCAATCTGGAAAGCTGAGCAGTGAAAGCGGGAGCTACCCACAAGAGAGAAAGCTAAAGCGGTCATGAAAGAAAATGAAAGTGCATCATGGAGTGGTACTTTTAAAATGACTCAGAATAGTACCTCACATGGATGGTACATTGATTCAGGGGCAACAAGTCACATGACAGGTGACGAGACATTCTTCACAGAAGTTGATTTTAGTGTAAAAGATAAAGTCTTCCTGGCAAATGGGAAAAGTATTACAGTGGAAGGTAATGGTCAGAGATTTCTGAACTGCAAAACGCCATCAGGGGGCAAGCAGAGCATCCTTGTAAATAATTTTCTATATGTTCCAAGCCTAGAAGGAAGCCTCCTATCAGTTAAAACCCTTGCAAGCAATGGACTCACTGTCCAGTTCAGAGGTATTGAATGCACAATTCAAAATGGAAAGCAAATTCTAGCAAGAGGAAGGTTAAATAAACATCTGTACAAAATCGTCACTGAAAGTGAGAAGGCTAATGCGGCAACTCATAACCCACATGGCAAGTGCATCCATCTGTGGCATAGAAGATTGGGGCATCGAAACCCAGAAGCTATAAAGGACTTTGCAAAGAGAGGTCTATCAGAAGACATGAAAATATTGCCTTGCCACACACAGCAAGTGCACGTGTTGCATCAAAGCAAAGGCCACCCGAACCTCTCTTCCACAGACCAGTCAGAGTAAAACCATTAAACCCATGGAACTGATACACAGTGATGTGTGAGGACCAATGAAAACCATCACACCTGGCGGGAACAGATATTTACTGACTTTCATCGACGATTATTCCAGGTACACAATAATGTATCTAATGAAGCACAAAAGTGAGACATTAGAAAAACTTCAAGAGTTTGTAGCTATGACAAGCAACAAGTTTCAAAGGAAACCTGGAATAATACGTACTGACAATGGAGGGGAATATATGAATAAAGAGATGGAATCATACCTAAAGAAACAAGGTATTATACAGCAAACAACTGTACCATACACTCCTGAGCAAAACGGCGTAGCGGAAAGAAAGAATCGCACTCTTGTAGAAATGACCAGATGTATGATTTCGGACGCTGCCTTACCTAACAAATACTGGGGAGAAGCAATAATGACTGCAACATACCTACAAAACAGGCTCCCATCAAAAGCTATTGAGAGTACACCATATGAAATGTGGAATGGATCAAAACCTAACGTAGGACACATCAGAGTGTTTGGCTGTAAAGTATATGCCCACATTCCAAGTCAGAAACGCTCCAAGTTGGAGAACAAAGCCATGGAAGGCATTCTGGTGGGCTACAGTGAGCAGAGTAAGGGATATAGAATCCTTTGTCCAAAGACCAACAAGGTCACAGTAAGCCGCAGTGTTTATTTTGATGAAAGTGAAGTACCAGATAATACAATTCTTGAAAAATGTGGAGAGGATTTAGGCGCTGAATCGGCAAGAGACACTGACCCATGCGAAGCAGGACAAGAGCCAGAACAAAAAGTGGAACTTACAATCAACGAGCCAATAGAACCCACTGAACAACAAGAAATCAGAAGATCCTCTCAAATGACAAAAGGGATACCACCCCGCAGGTTATCATATGCTGCTAAAACACATCAAACACAGGAGCCAACATCCTGGGAAGACATAGAAACTTTGCCGAGAAGGAAAGCCGATCAGTGGAGAAAAGCAGCTGAAGAAAAAATAAAATCACTTCAAGAAAATAAAACTTGGTCACTAACAGAACTCCCTCCTGGTCGCAAAACTATCAGAAGCAAATGGACTTTTAAAGTGAAATATGATACAGAAGAAAACATCTATAGATACAAAGCAAGATTAGTTGCCAAGGGATACTCCCAGAAATTTGGAGAAGATTACGATGAGACATTTGCTCCAGTTGTGAAACATTCCTCCATAAGAACACTCCTTAGTATTGCTGCCGGAAAGGGAATGCAAGTAAAGCACCTAGGAGGTCAAAACTGCCTTTTTGTATGGAGACAGCAAGGAGGATCTGTACAATGAACAGCCACCAGGATTTGAGAAAGAAAAGAACCTTGTATGCAAACTGCAAAAGAGCATCTATGGGCTAAAGCAAGCGGCAAGAGCATGGAATGAAAAAGTGAACAAAATACTCAGAAAAGAAGGGTTCTCAAAAAGTAAAGCAGATCCATGTCTGTATTCAATGAATCAAGAGAACAAATGGACATACATCCTAATATACGTCGATGACATCTTGACGTGTTTTGAACAAGAAGGGGACTATGACCAAATAGTTCACAAACTGAAACAAAATTTTTAAATTAAAGAAGTGGGGAACATTACTCACTACCTAGGAATTCAAATAGAGCGGGAAGAGGATGGAAGCTATCTTCTTAACCAAAGTCAGAAAATTACAGAAATGTTTGAACAGTTTCACATGCAAGATTTATTTATTTCAGGTACTTATATAGCGCTGTCAATTTACACAGCACTTTACATATATATATTGTACATTCACATCAGTCCCTAACCCTCAAGGGGTGTGCAATCTAAGGTCCCTAACTCACATTCATACATACACATACTAGGGCCAATTTGAACAGGAATCAATTCACCTACCAGCATGTCTTTTGGAGTTTGGGAGGAAACATGAGTACCCAAAGGAAACCCACGCAAGCACAGGGAGAACATGCAAACTCCATGCAGGAGGTGCCATGGTCAGGAATCGAACCCATGACCCATTTACTGCAAGGCAGACGTGCTAACCACTAAGCCACTGTGCCGCCCATACAAAGGAAGCAAAAACACCAATGGAACCAGATTATCCAAAAAACAATGGAATAGAAAACTTGTTACGTAACAATGATTATTACCGCAGGGCAATCGGAAAATTGCTATACATCGCCACAGTGACAAGACCAGACATCGCCGTAGCAGTGGGAATACTTTGCAGGAAAGTCGCAACACCGTGTCAACGTGACTGGAATGCAGTAAAGAGGGTAATGCAGTACCTAAAGGGAACAAATCGGATGAAGCTGCGACTTCCAGCATCGTCAAACCCAAAACTGATTGGATATGTGAACGCTGATTGGGCTGGAGACACCACTGACCGCAAATCTACAAGTGGTTACATCTTCCAGTATGGACAAGAAACCATAAACTGGTCTAGTCGGAAACAAGTGACTGTTGCATTCTCTTCAACTGAAGCGGAATACATAGCAGCAGCACATGCATGTCAAGAAGCCATTTGGATTCGTCAACTTCTGCTAGACATGGGACTGAATATGTCACAAGCCACACCCATCTTTGAAGACAATCAGGGATGCATAAAGCTTACACACTCTGAGAAGATTAACCCAAGAACCAAGCACATTGATGTAAGATATCATCTGCTCAGAAACATGCAAGAACAAGGGGTTATCGACATCCAGTACTGCCCATCAGAGAAGATGACTGCAGATGCGCTCACCAAACCTTTGCCAAGGGAACGTCATTGTTTTCTACAAAAGAGACTAAATGTCATATAATTATGCACATGCCGTTGAGAAGGGGTGTTGGGGATGCAACAGCATGTACTATATACAGTATTGTGTGTTAATATCACTTGACCAGTAGATGGCACTGTACACTAAGGTTACCAGTTGTGCATATCTGTAAAACTTGTTGGTTCTCTCTCTCTTCATAACCAAGATGTCTGCCGTTACAGTTTGCTGAAATGTTTTGTATGTTTGCAACTTAAGCCACACAAGTAAACCAAGTTCTGCCTCATCACAAGCTACTAGTGTCTTCTCTAACACATAAAAATTAAAGGAACACTTTTTAATAAGAGTATAGCATCAAGTCAATTAAAATCCTGGGATATTGATCTGGTCACTTAAGTAGCAGAGGAGGTTGCTAATCAGTTTCAACTGCTTTGGTGTTAATGAAATTAACAACAGGTGGACTAGATGAGTAACAATGAGACAATCCCCAAAACAGGAATGGTTCTATATATTTTTTTACCCTACTCATCTTTTATGACCATTTTTCACTAGTTTTGCATTTGGCTAGGGTCAGTATCACTACTGGTAGCATAAGGCAATACCTGGACTACAGAGGTTGCACTGGCAGTCCAACTCCTTCAGGATGACACATCAATTGCACATTGCCAGAAGCTTTGCTGGGTCTCCCAGCACAGTCTCAAGAGCATGGAGGAGATTCCAGGAGACAGGCAGTTACTCTAGGAGAGCTGGATAGGGCCATGGAAGGTCATTAACCCATCAGCAGGACCAGAATCTGTTCCTTTGTACAAGGAGGAACAGCATGACCACTGCCAGAGCCCTACAAAATGACCTTCAGCAGGCCACTGCTGTGAATGTCTCTGACCAAACAATCAGAAACAGACTTCATGAGGGTGGCCTGAGGGCCCAATGTCCTCTAGTGGGCCCAGTGCTCACTGCCTGGCACCATAGAGCACGATTGGCATTTGCCATTGAACACCAGAATTGACAGGTCCGCCACTGGCGCCCTGTGCTTTTTCACAGATGAGAGCAGGTTCACCCTGAGCACATGTGACAGATGTGAAGGGGTCTGGAGAAGCCCTGGAGAATGTTATGCTGCCTATAACATCATTCAGCATGACCATTTTGGTGATGGGTCAGTGATGGTCTGGGGAGGCATATCCATGGAGAGACACACAGATCTCTACAGACCATTGAATGACCCCCACGCTTGCCTGACCTAAATCCAAAAGAACACCTCTGGGATATCATGTTTTGGTCCATCCAATGCTGCCAGGTTGCACCGCAGACTGTCGAGGAGCTCATTGATGCCCTGGTCCAGATCTGGGAGGAAATACCCCAGGACACCATCCGTCATCTCGTTAGGAGCATGCCCCGACATTGTCAGGTATGCATACAAGCATGTGGGGGCCATGCAAGCTACAATTTTGAGTTGTTGCAATTAAATTTTAGCAAAATAATTCTTTCACTTTGATTTTTGGGATGTCTTTGAATTCAGTCCTCTGTAGGTTGAAAATTTTCATTTACATCAAATGATGGGGCATCCTTACGTTCCTAACACATTACCCAGTCCATAACAGTATAGATATCCAGCGTGATATTTTTCCCCATTGAGAACTGATGTGTTTTAAAAGTGTTTCTTTATTTGTTTTGAGCAGTGTAATAATATAATTATATTTGCTTTTTTATATTTTATTTTCATTATATATTTTATTTATTATATTTATATTCAATGTTTTTTAAAATATAATTACTAAAGGATACAATTTCCACAAACAAATAAGATGATAAAGTAAATGCAGACAGACATCCCAGGGAAGGATGGGCCACCATAAGCCATGATTCCATTATACATCACAGAGTTCCAGTCCTCTCCAGTCAAGATCTATGAGAAAAACAATCACATTAAAGAATCCAGGTATAAATTACAGTGTATTTTCAACCAAAGTATGCAAACTGAAAGAACAAAAACCATGTCATGTTAAAAATATTTTTAAGTTAGAACTGAGGAGGCTACTTTGCTAAGGGAATCATATTCAACATTACAGAACAAGTCCAGTTAAATATGACTACCTTCTACTAGTCCTGTAAACCAGATGTAACATTGTAACTCGTGGGAATACAAAACTTCTTTGGACTCGCTAAAAAAATGGTTCTTTGATGTGCTTTTTATCCTGTTTCTACCACAATTACAAATGTCTTAACCATACATGAAACACAACTGCACCAATTATTTGTGGTTGGACCAATTAGTGGTTCTAAAGACTAAACATTTTTTACATTAATGCATTCCTTGCATTAAGGTTACAAAAAGTTTAGAGATTGGTTTTGGCTATCCCCCCCCCCCTTACTTACCTGAGCCCTCATTGTATCCTGTGCTGTGCACATCTGCAGCTCTTCTCTCCACTCAATTCCTTGTCTCACTGGCCAGGCTGAGTCTTGCTGCATCTCTCGGGCCCTGCTGCTGTGTCTTTTGACACAGACAGTGGGGCACGGGAAGCGTTTTCCCATGGGAGCACTGGACAGAGAGGAGGAGCTAGGAGCACCAGAAGAGGAGAATTGGGGCCAATCTGTGCAACTCCATTGCACAGAGAGGGTAAGTATAGAGATGTTTGATATTTTTTATTTTATTTTCCTTTATAATCACTTTAACTTCTCAATTAGTATATTTTGATTCAATGCAAATAATAGTGGCCTGCTGTCAAAAACATGCCAATCCTGACATGATCTTAGCATTACCTGCAACAACTAAATTATAATCTGGCCATGTAGTGCTTAGATAATGTTTAATGAGAAACAAAATGGGTTCAAAGCTAGTAACTATAAAAGAAACTTTTGTTTTTTGACCATTTTTTCCTCCTAGTTATAGAAACAATTGAGTACTGTCCGTGATACTTTTTTTATTTGCACTAACATACAATTTTGAGGACAAGCTTTCGGGGAGTGTCCCCTTCTTCAAGGTCCAAGCAGTACTATACAAATCTTGGACGTTGAAGAACGGGACACTCCCCAAAAGCTTGTCCTCAAAATTGTATGTTAGTGCAAATAAAAAAAGTATCACAGACAGTACTCAATTGTTTCTATCGCAAATGCACTAATACGGCTACAATTTCCTCCTAGTTATAAAAGCATATGCAATGCTTTTGTCATTCACTTATTTTTCATTTGCAACATTTTTTTTTTTTTTATGTCAAGTTTTTTGGTTGTGTTTTATTAAGATACTTTATATATGAGGTGTACGTGCATTTTGAGAAGAAAATGTTTGCATAGCTAAGTTATTTTTAGTTTTCCAGTTTTGTTCAGGTTTAAAAATGCCAATTTCTCTACTGAAATTACATTTGCTCAAAAATGTAGTTAGACATTTCTTCCATAAATGTGGTGAAAAATTATGAACAAGCAGGATTCTAGAGGTGGAATAAAAACGAATGCCTTACCAATTTCAGTATGCCTCTTCTTTTTGTTTAGGCTCTTGAGTGTTAACTACAGGTATGCAAATTTACCAACTGGGTGATTTATACTGGGTGCTTTAAAAGAGACTAAAGTTTAATTGCCCATCGTTCCAGAGAGATCTGTCTGTATACAGTATGTACAGTCTTAGCTATAATATAAATCTAAAAACATTTTTGGATAGAACTGGGGGAGGGGGGGATTGAACCTCTGTCATGTTTTTATTGCTGCCTGTGACCACATTTACTCTCATTTATTGTAATAATTTCTTGTTGGTTGTCTCCAGAATAGAGAGTTAGGAGAAATTTAAACTATTATGATTTTAACTGGGAAAGGAGTAGAGCGAAACTCCCAAAGAAGCTGCTTGTTTTGGGGACAATGGTAAAAAGGTGGAATTGTCCCTCACTTTAAGGAGATCTTCTCTCACTTTCTGTTGTGTCTCTGTAAATGGAAGAAAGAGGATGATGCAGGCAAAGACAGCTGTAAAAAATGAGAAAGGCTCTTAACCTTCTAAATCCAAAACTAGAAAATAAGCTTTGGCTGAAGTTCTACTATACGTTTCTAGCTATACCCCCACATGACCCTCTCATATAACTTACTTTGTTATTAGGAAATATGTATTTAGCAGTTCAGCAGTACTAGGGTCTTGTCAAATCTGTTTACTTTGTGTTTACCACTGCTGTAGAATGTTGGGTGAAACAGATGCGAAGGTGCTAAACTCCTCATTGCATATTAAATCAATCCTGCAAACAAAATGCTGAACTGTTACAAGGTAGCTGATGTGGTCTCCTCATGTTGCTGGCACTGACTTGGTTATATAAATAGTGCTTTTGAAGAGATAAATAAGCAGACCAATATAGCATTGTGCCTAACCAGGCAAGAAAAACTGCAGGGAGGCAAGGCTTGTTGATGAGGGCAGCTTCACACTGACATTGACAGCTGTTTCATGGATCAAACTGCTTTATCAGTATGACTTACTGTATATTTATATAGCCATTTCATTGCCAGAAATGAAGCCCTTGTTCAGTAGTGATTATGCATTATATAGTCAATCACAACAGAAATGGACAGGCAAACATTTAAAGTAGTAAACTTAATCTTTTTAAAATTACTTTCAACATTGTAAAATTCATTAATTAGATATTGTTCTAAAGAATACTAAAAGGACAATTTTGTCTCTTATAACACATTTTACAATATATAATTTTTCTGACATTGTTTAATTTTTTTCTTTTATTAACAACTGCTTCTGTAGTCACCCATGCCACGGTATCAGTGCTACAGTTTTCCCACCCCAGACTATAACCCTTCACACACTTTCTTTCTATTCAGTGTAAAGCAGCAACCAATCAGTAATTTTTTCCTCATCAGTATTGTCATGATCAGAGGGTAAGACCACCTGGGACTGTAACTCAAGATCTAGTGGGCCAGTGTAAACAACCAAACAGGTGCAGGAGCAGTGTCACCGCACACAACTGGTGTGTCAGAGTCGCAGGATCTAAGGAGCCACCTGGTCTTTAAAAGAGCCACTAGAGGTGTGGATGTTGTGCTGCGTAGCAGCCCCCTTGTTGCGGCACTCTAACACACCCGTGCGGACACAGTGCAACCAAATAGCATGCTGGAAGCACATGGAATGCACACAGGATAAAAGGAACCAAAGGAACCAACTGCAGCAGGCTGGGAAGGGACTGCAGAGCAAACAAACAACAAGAAACAATGCTGAGAAGGACGCATACAGCAACAGGGAAGGAAGGAATCCAGGGACAGAGAAAGGGAATACAACTGCACAGCCAGGGGGAAAACACTGAGAACAAAGACAGGATGAAACACACACAAAATATGAGAATACTCAACTGACAGAGAACATCACAGGAACCCGAGGCTCTGGCTTCTATGTGAAGACACGTTGCTTGGAAACAAACTCACAGGCAGAAACCAAGCAACTTGGACAGAAGGTAAAACCTGGCGCTGGATCGGCGTGCACCGATTTATCCCTTACCCCCCTTTTATGGCCCTTCCCAGTTTCTGGGGTCTGAAAACAAAGGTGAAATCTTTTTACCAGGTGAGAAGCAGAAACATCAGAAGCGGGAACCCAGGATCTTTCCTCAGGGCCAAAGCCCTTCCAATCAATCAGGTACTGGAGTTTACAATGGGAAACTTTAGAATCCAAGATTTCATTAACTCCATATTCTTGAGAAGGATTGGTAGGAGGAGTTGCCAGCATTGAGGAATGAGAAAACTTATTCAAAACCAATGGCTTGAGTAGCAGCACAAGAAAAGAATTGATGAGAGGGTAAATGGAGTTTATAGCAAACCAGATTGATTCTAGCAAAGATGACATAAAGGTTAATTATAATGAGGGGCAAACTTTATGGAAGGAACCTTTAGATGGATATTCTTAGTAGCCAACCAAACCCTGTCCCCAGGCTGAAGCAGAGGGACGCTTCAGCAGTGTCGATTAGCAAATTTTTTGTATTCGTCGGCTGCCCTCTGAATTAAGGTTTGGATCAAATCTGATTCATACTCCTCTGCATCCAAGAATCCAAGGCAGGGATCTCCTTGAAAAATGGAGATTCCTGGGAGCTGGCATTAAGATGATTATTGTGAGCGAAATCTGCCCAAGGCTTAAGGGCAACCCAATCATCTTGGTGGGCTGAGGCAAAGGCCCGAAGGAACTGCTCCAAGGACTGGTTGGTTCTTTCAGACTGCCCATTGGACTGTGGATGGTAGGCCAAAGAAAACTGCAGTGATACTTCCAAGTATTTACAAAGAGCCCTCCAGAATCTGGAGGTAAATTGAACCCCACAGTCACAAATTATACTTAAAGGCATCCCACAGAGTCTAAAAATCATTTTAGAATCCAATTCTGCTGCAGATGGTAGTGGCACCACAGCTCATCGGGGGTAGGCAATAGAAGAAGAGGTCCATCCGAAGCTTGGTTAGGAGACTTGATATGGGCACAGACCAGACAGGCTTTCACGGATTCTTTAACATCCTTGCAAAGGTTTGGCCACTAGTAAAGATGAGAGGAACCATAGGGTCCTGTGGATACCCAGATGGCCAAAGAGCTTGGAGTCATGAGCCCAATGTAACAGCTTCATACTAGAATTTGCTGGCACGAAAGTTTTCCCTGGTGGGATAGAGTCCTGAACTGAGGTGAAAGCAAGGACTTGGGTGGGAGGAATTATAAACTCTGGTTTCCCAAAAGTCTCAGAATCCCGTGGGTCAAAAGAGCATGATAGCATATCTGCTCTGGAGTTGGCCTACCCTGGTTTGAAGGTGATGACAAAATCAAAACATGAAAAGAACAGTGACCAGTTAGCCTGTCGGGGATTCAAGCAGAGGGCAGAATGGAGGTTCGGCAAATTTTTATGATCTGTTTAAATAGTGATCCGATAAGGTGAACCCTCCAGAAGGTACCACCATTCTTCCAGAGCTAATTTTTTAGTGATAAATTTGCAATCTCTTATGGAATAATTTCACTCTGCTGTGGAGAACTTCTTTGAGAAAAAGGCACATGGACGTTTAGCCCCACTAGGTCATTGAAAATAATGGCCCCAGCTCCTACAGAGAAGGCATCCACTTCGATGGAGAAGGGTGTGGAAACATCAGGCCTCAAGAGAGCAGGGTCAGAGAGGAAAGTCTGCTTGAAAGGCATGAAAGGCCTCCACTGAGCAGGATGACCAGTTCCTGGGATCAGCATCCTTCCGGGTAAGGACTGTGATGGGTGCAACCAGAACAGAACAGTTGCAAATTAATTGTAAGTAGTAGTTCGTGAAGCCCAGAAAACACTGGATAGCCTTCAGACCGTGAGGCCAAGGCCAATTGGAGATAGTGGTAACCTTTTCAGTGTCCATGAAGAGGCCGGCTTTGAAGACAATGTAACCCAGAAAAGGTACCTGAGATTGTTCAAAGCAGCATTCCTCTGCCTTAGCATAAAGCATATTCTCCTAAAGGTGTATGGACATGAAGTCTGTGTGTAGGGTGATCTGGGGAAAAAATAAGAATATCATCCAGATAGACTACTACACAGACAGGAGGTCATGGGAGATCTTGTTGACAAGTTGCTGGAAAACTGCTGGAGCGTTACAGAAGCTCAATGGCGTCACTCGATATTCATAGTGGCCATCCCTGGTGTTAAAAGCAGTCTTCCACTCATCTCCTTCTTTAATAAGAATTAGAATTGTATGCTCCTCTTAAATTGAGTTTTGTGAAAACTTGCACCCCATGAAGTTGATCAAACAACTCACTAATAAGTGACAGCGGGTAACTGTTTTTAACCATAATGGTATTTTATACCCAGCAGTCAATACAAGGAGGAAGGGAATTATCCCCTCTGCTGGGAGAGGAGGATTTCAGGATAAATCTTTTTTAAGATTTTTGGCAATGTACTCGGACATGCCCTTGGTCTCGGGGAGACTGAGGGGATATACTCAACCCCTAGGGATGCTGGAACCTGGGACTAGGTTTATGGCACAATCTTAGGGTCTGTGGGGAGGAAGTTGGTCCGCCTTGCTTTTGGAATCCAGAAATTCAGAGTATTGTGTTGGCACCAGGGAAGAAACCGCAGCAGTTGCCACTGTAAGGGTTTTGACTGAAATCACCTTGCCTAAACATCTGGTGTGACAGGTGGGCCCCCAGGATAACAAAAATGGCCAGACCAGTCGATTACTGGGGAATGTTGTTGAACCCAAGTGTCATGTACCTTGCTTGTGAGCCTGACGGCAGAGAAAGGCCTCTTGTACAGCTCCGGCTTGAGAGCCTCTGAAGGTGGAACAGGAACCACAAGAGCATGGCGGGGTATGACTGCCCGGTCAGTCCTGTTGAACTGTTGATTCTGAAATAAAGTCAGGCAGAAAGGAAGGATGAAAACCGAAGTTGGCAAAAAATGGGGATTGCCCTGTGGCTAAATGGGTGGCATTATTATAGGCAAATTCTGCCAATAGCAATAATGATACCCAGTTGTCCTGGACAAAGGATATAAAATATTGAAGGTATTGTTCAATTGTCTGATTAGTCCTTTCCGTTTGCCTGTTAGTTTGGGGGTGGTAAGCTGAAGACAAGGACAATTCAATATTCAAAACTTCACATAATGCCCTCCAAAAGCGAGAAGTGAATTGAACTCCTTGATCATAGATAATGTTTGCAGGAACGCTGTGCAGCCTCACAACCTCCTTAACAAACACCTGGGCTGTTTCCATGGCAGAAGGTGTATTATATATTAGTTTATCTATTTCTTACAGAATTCCTCTAGAATGTACGTCGTACCAAATCGAGAGTATTGTGGACACCAAAGTGGCCTGCCAGGGGGGTGATCATGAAAAAACCTCAGAACAGACACTTGGTTACTTTCTGGCACAAAGATTTTGTCCCTCAACCACAGAAAACCTTCTTTAGGAACCAGTGTAATTTCAGAAGGGTAGGGGACCCCCACAGAGGCTTGCTTAATCTGTGAAAGAAGGTCAATTTGTAATAACAAAAAGTTACCTGCAGGCAGGATGGTGTCTGGCACAGAAGGTTCTCTGGGATCATCATACATACGAGACAGAGCATCTGGTTTAGTACTCTTTGATCCAGGTCAGTAAGTAATATGGAAAGTGAACCTCAAAAAGAACAGTGCACATCGAGCTTGTTGTGGCTTCAGGCGCTTAGCAGATCTTAAGTACTCGAGGTTCTAAAGATCGGTATAGATCAATATATGGTGTGCCGCTCCTTCCAAGAGGTACCTTCATTCTTCCAAGGCAGCTTTGATGGCAAGCAGTTCTCTATCTCCCACATCATAGTTTCTCTCTGCTGGACAAAGTTTGCGTGAAAAGAAGGCCACAGGATGTATTAAGTCCTTCAGACCCTGATGTTGTGAAACCACTGCCCCCACTGCGATTTCTGATGCATCCATTTCCAATATATATGGTAAATATGGATCAGGATGACTGAGAATAGGGGCAGAAGTAAAAAATCTCTTTAGGGTTCCAAACGCAGTTTGTGCCTCAGGGCTCCAGTGGAAACTAATGTTCCATTTAGTCAGCTGCGTGATGGGTGCAATAATGGCAGAGACAACGGACAACGGTGGTGTTTCCTGGGTTACCAATCCCAATTTGATAAAGGAGCCATCTGCCGGGTAAACGGAAAGTCCTTGAGTCTTTTGTCATAAGGGTATATGCTTCTGGGCTGCAAAAGTCAAGTCAATAAAGCAGCTGCATGCACCAGAGTCAATAATGGCGGTGACCGAGATTGCTCCTTCCGGCAGCTGGAATGAGAGTGGAAGGGCTAGGTAAGTGGTACTGGCAGATCATGATGACAGGTTAGCAGGAGACACGCATCTTTACAGGGCATGTGCGCACATAATGGCCAGCTTCTCTGCAGTATAGGCAGTATAGGCAAGGTTGTTCTGCCGATGAAGCTGATGTTCCTCAGGTGACAAGGACGGATGCATCTATCCAAGCTGCATGGGTTCTGGAGTCTCAGATGCTGGAGGCCCAGGATTGGCAGGAATGGTGTAAGAAGCCATGGAATGAGCAGAAGAGAGCACCCTGGGCATCATCCATACAGGTCGTGACTGCTGAGTAGTTCTTTCCAGTCTGCTTTCACGCAGCCGCTGGTCTATCTGGATGGACAACCTGGGCTAGTTCATCTTTTAACCCTTCAGCAAGTCCAAGTCAGAACTGGTGTCGCAGAGCTGCATGTGTTTGAATTACGTAACATAGTTCTCGACCACTCTGCGGCCTTGCTGGAGCGCATGAAGGGCAGCCTCTGCTGTGGCAGTCTGCTGTGGGTCATCATATAACTGAGCCTTTGCTTCAAAGATAGCAGACATGGTCTGCAGCTGAGAATTGTTCTCTTCGAGAAGTCAGTGTGCCCAGGACTGTGGCTCACCTTGAAGTAATGAAATGATAAACCAGACTTTGGTGGATTCCAGAGAGAAAGTTCGTGGTTGCAGAGAGAAGTATAATTGACATGCATTTTGGAAAGCCCGGAATTTACTTCGATCTTCCGAAAATCTTTCTGGTGTGGGGACCCTGGGTTTAGGGAGTAGCATCACTACAGTGGGTGCAGAAGCAGATCCTGTAGGAGCTGTAGCAGAAGAGGAAGCTGATGTTGTCACAGGACTTGCAGATGTAGCAAGATATTGTACCCATTCTTCCAACTGGATGTGCCCCTCTTGAAGAAACGTGACAGCTTGAGCCAGGGCAGCGAGATGCCAGCAAATCTCATCCATGGGAGAGGATCCTCCTGCAGGCTCAGACATGGCTGTCTGATACTGTCACGCACCTTGCTTGTGAGCCTGATGGCAGAGGAAGGCCTCTCATACAGCTCAGGCTCGAGAGCCACTGAAGGTGGGACAGCAACCACAAGAGCACGGCAGGGTATAAGTGCCTGGTCAGTCCTGTAGTCTGTACAGGAATTGTTGGCACTTCACTGGCAAATGGGACAGCTGGACTGGCTGGCGGCAGAGCAGGCTGGCAGGGGGCAGACGTCACAGTGGGTCAGGCTGGTAGCAGAGCAGGCTGGCAGTGGAAAAGGCTGGTGTTAGGGACCAGCCGGTGGTAGCCTCTAGCGTTCCACAGACCAGAATTCCCCAGGGAGTGGAATCTAAGTTCCGACCTGCTTGTTCACCAGAGCCCCTGATGGTGGGGATGGAGAAGCAGGAGAAGTCAGCAGATCAGGATCAGGCAGGGTCAGTAGCAAAGTAAACTCACAGGAACACAGGAAAGACCATACGGCACTTGAGCATTACAAGAGCTGGGTTTAAATAGCCCACCCGACTCCTGACAGGCACTCCTGGGTCCTAGTGCTTGCCCAGCACCGTCATTGGTGACAGGCGCACCTGGGTCCTAGTGCCCGCCTGCCTGTACGTTTTGTCAGGATTCTACTCATGTGCGGATTCGATCGCCGCAGCGATCTTACCATTCCCTGACATTGCCCCCCCCCTTACGGGCTGCCTCCGGATGCCCAACCGGTTTCTCCTTTGAGGCTGGTTGTGAAGGAACTCCCGAATTAACCGAGAAGCATGAACTTTTCGAGCAGGTTCCCAAGAGTTTTCCTCTGGCCCATAGCCTTTCCACTTGATGAGATACTGCGTTTGCCCCCCCCCCCCCCCGCCTGCAGTCAATAATAGCCTCCACCTCGAATTCCTCTTCCCCATCGATGTCTATGGCCTCTGGGGGTCTAGATCTACGATCTGTAAAAGGATCTGCTACAGCGGGTTTCAGTAGGGACACATGAAACACAGGATGGATTTTGAAGGACTCGGGGAGTGCCAGCTTATATGCTACCTCATTAACCTTACGCTCTACCCGGAAAGGACCCACAAATTTGGGTGCCACCTTTCTCGATGGGCACGCTAGTTTCAGATTGGTAGTGGCCAGCCACACCTGGTCCCCTGGATGTATAACCAATTACCCCCCTTCTCTTTCTATCAAATATCCTTTTACTGTCCTCCTGGGCTTTTGCCATGGTTTCTTGTAATAACTTGTTATTGGTTGTAAAGAAATTCAGGGTCTCTTGAGCTGCTGGGACTGGTTTTTCCGGGATCAAATCAGGTAAGAACGAGGGATGGAAGCCATAGTTGGCGAAGAACGGGGATTGCTTAGTGGCAGAGTGGCAAGCATTATTGTATGCAAATTCCACTAGGGGTAAAAGTGCCAGCCAGTTGTCCTGGAGGAACGATGTATAGCACCTAAGGTACTGTTCTAGTGTCTGGTTGGTTCGCTCAGTTTGACCATTTGTTTGGGGGTGGTATGCTGAGGAGAATGAAAGTTCAATTTCCAACCCTTCGCACAAAGCCCTCCAAAACCTTGAAGTGAACTGAACACCCCAATCAGATACAATGTTTTTTGGCACTCCATGTAGCCTTACAATCTCTCTGATAAATACCTGTGCCGTTCCTAAGCAGATGGTGTACCTCTCAATGGAAGGAAGTGAGCCATCTTGGACAACCGATCTACCACTACAAAAATCGCAGTATGGTCTTGTGATGGCGGTAATTCCACCACGAAATCCATTGTGATCATACTCCAAGGTCTGTCAGGCACCGGCAGTGGTCGCAGCAGGCCCCAAGCCTTGTCTCTGGAGGGCTTGTTCCTGCTGCAGACGGCACAGGATTTGACATACCTTTCGCAATCTTTGGCCATGCTTGGCCACCAAAACATGCATTGGAGCAAGTCCAATGTCCTGTGTACCCCAAAGTGGCCTGCTAACGGGTGGTCATGGCAATAGCCTAAGACCAGAGCTCACGTCTCGTCGGGTACCAGGATCTGCTCCCCATTCCACAAAAAGACCTTCCTTGTTCTGCAAGGAGACTCCAGGTGGCCTAGGAGTCCCCGTGGAAGCAGCTTGAAGTCTGGTTAGGAGTTCGGACTGAAGTAGCAAAAAGCTACTCGCCGGCAGAATAGTATCAGGTTTGGCTGTCTCCCCGGGCTCCACAAACATCCGGGAGAGAGCATCCGGTTTAGTATTCTTAGATCCGGGTCGATACGTGATGTGCAGAGTAAACCTTGAGAAGAACAATGCCCATCTGGCCTGACGCGGCCTGAGGCATTTTGCTGTCCTCAGATATTCTAGATTTTTATGGTCAGTATAGACCAGGATGGGATGCAATGCCCCTTCCAATAGATATCTCCATTCCTCCAGTGCTGTCTTAATCGCTAACAACTCCCGATCCCCGATATCGTAATTCTTTTCTGATGGGGAGAGTTTTCTGGAAAAGAAAGCCACTGGGTGCATAAGCTCCTTCACTCCTATTCTTTTCGACAGAATAGCTCCTACCGCATTTTCCAAAGCATCTACCTCCAGAACGTAAGGTAATGAAGCGTCGGGGTGACTCAAAATAGGGGCTGTCGTGAATAGTTTTTTCAAGGCTTTTAAGGCGGTCTGTGCCTCAGGTGTCCATCGGAAACGCACCCCCACCTTAGTGAGCTGAGTGATGGGAGTTACCAGGCCCGAGAAATGTTTTATAAATTTCCTGTAAAAATTGGCAAGGCCAATAAATCGCTTGACTCCCTTTTTATGCGTGGGGACTGGCCATTCTAAAACTGCAGATGTTTTTGGGGATCCATCACAACTCCATTGTTTGAAATGATCAACCCCAAAAAGGGAATGCTGCTCTGCTCAAAGCTGCATTTTTCAGCTTTAGCATACAGCCCATGCTTGCGCAGCCTCTCCAGTACACTCCTGACGTGATCTCTATGTGTCTCCAGGGATGAGGAAAAAATCAGGATGTCATCCAGATACACAATCACATAGATGTCCAGGATGTCCCTAAAAATGTCATTCACAAAGTGTTGGAATGTAGCCGATGCATTACAGAGACCGAATGGCATAACGAGGTACTCAAAGTGCCCAAAGCGAGTGCGGAAGGCGGTCTTCCACTCATCCCCCTCCCGAATGCGCACCAGATTATAGGCTCCCCTGAGGTCTAGTTTGGTAAAGATGGAGGCCGTCTTTAGCCTCTGAAATAATTCAGGGACTAAGGGAAGGGGGTACCGGTTCTTCATGGTGATCTTATTCAGGTCCCTGTAGTCTACGCAGGGCCTCAGGGACTGGTCCTTCTTCTCTACGAAAAAGATTCCCGCCCTGGCTGGTGAAGTGGAGGGGCGAATAAATCCCTTCCGCAGGCTGTCATCAATGTATTCTTTTAGAACGCCCAACTCTCGTTCAGACAGCGGGAAGATTCGGCCGAAGGGAATTTCGGATCCTGGGAGCAGGTTAATAGGGCAGTCACAGGCCCGGTGCAGAGGGAGAATCTCTGCACCTCACTGGCTGAACACGTCAAGGAAATGATGGTATGCAGAGGGCACAGTCTGTGCTAGATCCGTATCTGTATTCACACACAACAAGGTTGGGGGCCCTGGTGATGACTTTAGGAGACAGTGCTCCTGGCAGTATAGTGAGTGAAATTGAACAGATCCAGTCTTCCAGTTAATTTGGGGATCATGAGCCCGTAACCACGGGAGCCCCAAAATCACTGGAAATAGAGGGGACGCAATAGCGTTGAAGCGGAGGAGTTCCTGGTGGTGGCCTGCTACTGTGGTTCACAAAGGAGGGGTCTCTTGATCTACCAACCCTGATTTAATTTGTGAACCATCAGCCAGAAAAATATTCAACCCTCGTTCTTTGGACAATAACGGAATTCGTTGCTGAGCTGCAAAGTTAAGGTCCACAAAGCAACTGCAGGCCCCAGAATCAATAATAGCCATTACCTGCACAGTTCTTCCTGGGAGCTGGAACGAGATGGGCATGACTACATGAGTAGGGTCATCTACACAGGTTGGAGACATAGAAAAAATGGTAGAGTACTTACAGAGCTTCTCAGGACAGGAACGCACCATGTGACCCGCTGCTTCGCAGTATAGGCATAGATTATTCACTCTGCGTCTGTGGTGTTCCTCAGCCGTGAGAGATGGCCGCATTAACCCAAGTTGCATAGGCTCTGTTCCGTCCGCAGGTTCAGGACTCCGATTGCTTACTGCAGGATGTGATGGGATTGGGACCCGTGGTAACATCCATGTAAGCCTTGACCCTTGACCAGACCTTTCCTGCCTTTGTTCCCGTAACCTACAGTCAATCTGAATTGCCAGGGTGATTAATTTCTCCAAAGAATCAGGCACACCTACCCTGGCCAATTCATCCTTTAGGGGCTCGGATAATCCTAGGCGGAACTGATGGCGCAGTGCTGCATCATTCCATTGCGTATCTCCAGACCAACGCCTGAATTCCGAGGCATAATCCTCTGCTGCCCGGCGTCCCTGCTGCAGAGAATGTAGGGCTGCTTAGGCCGAAGCAGCTCGCTGAGGATCGTCATATAATTGTGACATCGCCTTGAAAAATTCTGCCACAGAGTTCACATGCGGATGGCGAGCCTCCAATAGACGATGTGCCCAGGCCTGGGGTTCACCCTGCAGCAAGGATATCACGAATCCCACCTTCACAGATTCGGATGCAAATGTTCGAGGTTGGAGGTCAAAGTAGAGCTGGCAGGAATTCAGGAAGGCCCGAAACTTCCCTCGATCTCCATGGAACCGCTCAGACATTGGGACTCGAGGCTCCGGCGGGGGAATGGAGAACACTGCTCCAACGGAGGGTCCCGCAGGGCTACTGGTAGGAGGTGAACCGACCGGATCTGACGCTGTAACAGTAGGAGTGGCTAGGGCCTGGACACGTCCATCCAAGTGTTTATAACCCTCTTCCAGCGTCTTGACAGCTTGGGTAAGCGAGGAGAGATGGTGGCACATCTCTTCCCAGGGAGGGGGTCCTCCTCCAGACTCTGTCATGGCCGTATGGTTCTGTTAGGGACCAGCCAGTGGTAGCCTCTAGCATTCCACAGACCAGAATTCCCCAGGGCGCGGAATCTAAGTTCCGACCTGCTTGTTCACCAGAGCCCCTGATGGTGGGGATGGACTTGGAGCAAGCCGAGACCAGGTCGCGGCCCCTGGGTGCAACCAGCTGTGGTAGAGGCACCTGTCAGTGGTACGCAGCAGGTGAGAGTCTGATGTGAGGAGGTAGAGTAAGCGAGGTCAGGCAGGACGGGTCGGTAACAGCAGAGCAGGTCGGTACAAAACGGCAGGCAGAAGAATAAACGGGTCACGGTCCGGGTTTGGCAACAGGAGATCAAAAGTGCAGGAGCAGGCAGGAGAATGGTTAGGCAAGCCAGGGGTCAGAGCAGGAGAAGTAAGCAGATCAGGATCAGGCAGGGACAGTAGCAAAGTAAACTCACAGGAACACAGGAAAGACCATATGGCACTTGAGCATTACAAGAGCTGAGTTTAAATAGCCCGCCCAACTCCTGACAGGCGCTCCTGGGTCCTAGTGCTTGCCCAGCACTGTAATTGGTGACAGGCGCGCCTGGGTCCTAGTGCCCGCCTGCCTGTACGTTTTGTCAGGATTCTACGCATGTGCAGATTTGATCGCTGCAGCGATCTTCCCATTCCCTGACAGCTGGTAAAAAAAAAAAGCAGTCACAGCTGGACTGGCTGGTGGCAGAGCAGGCTGGCAGCAGGCAGCTGTCAAAGTGGGGCAGGCTGGAAGCAGAGCAGGCCTAGCTGAGCAGGCTGGTAACAGGCAGATGTCACATCAGGACAGGTTGCAGGGTAGCACGCTATATGCAGGGTCAGACAGGCCGGGTCTGTAACGGATAAACGGATCAGGCATAAACGGCAGGCAGAAGAATAGTTGGGTCACAAGCCAAGGTCAGTAATGGTGGGAGCAGATCTGGCAGAGACAAAAGGCACAAGCAAAGTCCAAGAAGCAAGCCGGGGTCAATCACAGGTATCACTCACAGGAACAAACACAGGAATACAGGAGGGGGAGCTGCAGATCAGACAGCACAGGCTAATAGTTCTGCTGGGTTTAAATAGTCTGATTGGCGCCAACATTAGCAATGGTGGAACAGACCCTTGCACATCTGTGCCTGCACCGCTGTGTAAGCCCAGAGCCTTTAGCTGCACTATGGCAAGAATCTTCCTGACACCAAGGAAGACCCAGGACTAACTTGGAAGTGGCCACTCTTGATGGGAGTGGTGCAGGAACAAACAGGACCCGAGGCCAGAATGGTGCCATCAATGGCCAAAACTTGAAGGATCTGAGGAAGAGGTTCTGTGGTCCAATCAAATTCCTTTACTAGGGACACAGAGATAAAATAAAATTTTCCACAGGACTAGAGTCAACGAATGCTTCCACTGAAACAGTGGAAGTGGGAAAGTGCAACTGAGCAGTAATAGTTGGACGGGGACTTAAGAGGCAAGAATTGCAATCTAGTCAGAGAAATCTCCCTTGGGTCCATAGTAGATGCACAATCCCTGAGTCTGATGATGGTTCCTCACCTTAATGGATAAGCATGAATGGCCCAGTTGCAAAGGCTCTGAGAGGAGGGAGAGGAGTCGTTAGGAGGTACACAGGTTTTGGAAGGCTGGAGCCAGATGGGGAGCTGAGAATTTGTGCTGCTAAGCCCTTTCCTGGGAGCATTCCGGGAAGCGAGTGTCGATCTGGACAGCCAAAGAAATCAGACTTTCCAGGATGGTAGGAATTTCTCAATCTGCCAACTCATCTTTAATATGTCCCGCCAAACCTTGCCAGAAGGCCACCATAAGTGCTGCATTGTTCCATGAAAGTTCAGCTGCTAGGGTGCGGAACTGCGGTTCGGTGTGAATAGCGTACTGTCCAACAGTGAAGTTACCTTGATGGAGGCGGAGAAGTGTGCCTGCAGCAGAGGATTCACATAAAAAATCTTTATAAAGAGAGTGAAAAATGCTGTCATATTAGTTACTGAATCAACCTTTTCCCTCAACGGAGAGGCCCACAACAAAGCCTCTCCAGAAAGCAGAGAAAATATGTATGCAACCTTGGCCAGAGCAGAAGGAAAATTCTGTGGCTGTAACTTGAAGTGAATGTTACATTGATTAACAAACCCATGGAAGACCTTAGGATCTCTGGAGAATTGCAGTGGAGCTAGAAGACAAAGCACGAACGTTGCCACCGGAGCAGTTTGTGGCACAGGGGGAGGCTGGGGTAAGTCTGCGGATGCGGGAAGCAAAACTTGGAGTTGATCCAAATGGGTAGTTAGAGTCTGGAGATAACGAATAACTTGAACTTGAGTAGATTCTTGAGTACTGAGCATTTGAAGAAGTCGCTCGTTGCAATCTGCAGGTGATGGGGATTTGCCTGTCATGGTTCATGCAAACCGTCATAATCAAAAGGGTAAGGCCACCTGGGAATGTAACTCTAGATCTAGCGGGCCAGTGTAAACAACTAAACAGGTGCACCCGGGTACCGATCCTCGCAGAAGCAGTGTGACCGCATGCAACCGGTGGTGTGACAGAGTCACAGGATCTAAAGAGCCACCCATTCTTCACTAGAGCCACTGGAGGTTGGATGTTGCACTGCATAGCAGCCCCCAGGTTGTTCTCTAACACACCCGTGCAGACACAGTGCAACCAAATAGCATGCTGAAAGGACAAGGAGTACACACAGGATACAAGGAGACATAACCAACTGCAGCAACCTGGGAAGGAACTGCAGGGCAAACAAACAACAAGAAACAATGCTAAGAAGGACACACACAACAACAGGGAAGGAATCCTCAGGCAGAGAACAAAGGGAATACAACTGCACAGCCAGGGGGAAAACACTGAGAACAAAGACAGGAGCAAACACATACAAAATATGAGAATACTCAGGAACCAGAGGGCTCAGGCTTCTATGTGAAGACATGCTGCTCGAACACTAACACACAGGTGCAAAGGCTTAACCTAGGTTTTGGACAGATAGGTAGGAACTCAAGCAATTTGGACAGGAGGTAAAACCTGGGGCTTGATCGATGTGCACGGAAGCGTGACAAGTGTGCCTTAATACAGTGCTGTAACCCACAGCATCCAGCAATTATCTGTCCATGGAAGGGTGTAATCACACCTGTGAATGCACCCTACCTCTGATTAGATGCAAGAATCCCAGCAGGGGTACCCACAATTAGCTGCGAGAGGCAGTCCTATTGACAGCAATAGGAAGCTGCCAGCTGCAGCTAATCACAACTACCATGCAATCTCTAGTGCAGCAATCACATGCAGGTGATCTGTTTTAGACAACCACTGCCGCGATTAGCTGTGAGAGCCAGCAGACTCCCATTGCTTTCATCGCTTCTAATTGGAAGCAGGGTGCATTTGCAGGTGTGGTTTTCTGCAGTAATTTTCTATTAAACGTGATCTGATCCTCATGTGCTGTAAGTCACAATAATAGACAAACACAATGTGCGTAAGCTGATAACACATAATTCTAATTTCTCATGTCTTTATTGAACACACCTATTATACAGTCACAGTGCTGGAGGAAAAAAAGTAAGTAAATCCATAGACTAATTACTTCAATGAAAGCTAAGTAACTGTGACGACCAGCGACTTATAGTGGGACTGCAGCAGGCACTCCGACATCGGGCGGGAACTGACTACTACCACCAACATCCCAATGACACCAACACAGCGATCAGTGCCAACAAAAAGCACCGACACTGCACCAATGACAGTGGGCAGGAAGGGGCCAACACTTGGCCATCAAAGGGCCAACAGCGTGCTGCATGCTGTCCTACATAGTCTGGCTGAAAAAAGACAAAAGTCCATCCAGTTCAACCATTAAAAAAAAAAAAGTTATAATCCTATACCCACAGTTGATCCAGAGGAAGGCAAAAAAAACCAGCAAAGCATGATCCAATTTGCTCCTGCTTGGAAAAAAATTCCTTCCTGATCCTCGAGAGGCAATCAGATATTCCCTGGATCAACCCTACCTATAAATGTTAGTATCCAGTTATATTCTGTGTATCTAAGAAAGAATCCAGGCCTTATTTGAAAGCAATCCACTGAGCTGGCCAGAACCAACTCTTGAGGGAGTCTATTCCACATTTTCACAGCTCTCACTGTGAAGAAACCTTTCCGTGTTTGGAGATTAAATAACTTTTCCTCCAGACGTAAAGAGTGCCCCCTTGTCCTCTGTGATGACCTCAGGATGAATAGCTCTACACAGTGTTCACTATATGAACCACTAATGTATTTATACATGTTGATCATATCCCCCCTTAATCTCCTCTTCTCAAGAGAGAATAAATTCAGTTCCTCTATTCTTTCCTCATATCTGATCTCCTCCATGCCTCGTATCAGTTTGGTTGCCCTTCTCTGTACTCTCTCCATTCCCCAATGTTCTTTTTGTGAATTGGTGCCCAAAACTGAACTGCATATTCCAGATGAGGTTTTACTAATGATTTGTACAGGAGTAATATGATATCTCTCTCTGGAGTCCATACCTCTTTTAATACAAGAGAGGATTTTGCTTGCTTTAGAAACTGCAGCTTGGCAATGCTTGCCATTATTAAGCTTGTACCTGGAGTACAATTAACGAAATTAGTTTGTGGTTTAGAGCTACTTTGCTTGATAAAAAACACTCCAAATGTTTATAAATTACTGTTCATAAGAAGCATAGGCTGATGTGAACCATGCCTGGCAAAATAATAGTTCTCTGAAGACATACAATCAAGAGTAGTTGATCTAAATAAGGCTGGAAAGGGACACAAAGCAATTGCAACGTGTTTAGGCATCCATCAGTCTACAGTTAGATGAACTGTCTGTAAACAGAGTTTAGTATTGTGGCTACTCTTCCTAAAAGTGGGCACCCAGACAAGAGGACCCTCAAGGCACAATGCAGAATCCTCAATGAGGTAAAGCACCCAAGGGTAATAGCTAAAGATGTGACATTCTTGTTCATGGATCTACCATACGTAAGTCTTTGAACATATAGCGTGTCCATGGCAAAATACCACGGAGGAAGCTGTTGCTCTCCAAAAAAACATTGTTGCATGCGCAATGAAATGCTGCAACTGCAATGCTACTGTGAAACTGTTTTGTGGACTGAGGAAAGAAAAGTTGAATTGTTTGGGAAGAATACTCGGCACTATGTATGACACAAAAAGGGCACAGCTTACCAACATCATCCCAACAGTGAAGTATAGTGAAGGGAACATCATGATTTAGGCTTGCTTCATTACCTCAGGGCGTGGACCACTTGCCATCATCGAGGGGAAAATTATTTCCCAAGTTTACAAAAATATTCTACAGGATAATGTCAGGATTGCTTTTCGCCAGGTGAAGCTTAGTAGAAGTTGGATATTGCAGTAGGCCAATGACCCTAAGCATTGAAGTAAATCCACCACATACAAAATGCGACTTTTGGAGTGGCCCAGTTAGAACCCAGACTTTAACCCCATAGAGATGCTGTGAAATGGCCTCAAGAGAGCTGTTAAAACCAGACAACCGTACAAATGTGTCTGAGCTGAAGCAGTTTTGTAAAGAGGAATGGTCAAAAATTCCTCCTGAACATTGTGTCAAAGGAGGTTCAACCAGCTATTAAAGCAAAGGGTTCACTTACTTTTCCTCCAGCACTGTGAATGTTTAATGGGTGTGTTCAATAAAGACAATACGTTAGAATTGTTTGTGTGTTATCAACTTAAGCATTGTGTTTGTCTACTGTTACGTAACAGATGAGGATCAGATCACATTTTATGGCAATTAACTGCAGAAAGCCAGATAATTACAAGGGGTTCTCATACTTCTTGCCACTGTATCACTCAACGATCACTGCTTGTTACCATGCTGTACCCCTAGCAGACAATTACTGCTCAGCTCTCAAGGTACAGCTTTCAGATCACTATGCTGATATCCATAGCAACCACCTACGGTATAACTCCACATCAGTTTAAGTGTTGCTAAAGCTAATAAAGAAAATAACAAATATGTTATACTTACCTGCTATGTGCAATGGTATTGCACAGAGCGTCCTGAACCTCTTCTTCTGGGGTTCCCTGCCAGCACTGTCCTCTCTTTAAAGCCACTGTCCGCACTTTAAAGCCTCTTTTATTGTATGGTACCGAGCCTGTACTAGGGATAGATTATATTTACAGCCAACATGGAACCAACGCTAGTTGACCTTTGCCCATAGACCTTTTATAACATTCTGGTACTGAAACATAAACCATTTCTTTCTTAAAATGGTCTTTCCTCCGTACAAATTTGTTTTATTGCTCTTCACTGCTGTTTTAGGTTAAGTCACATAACAGATCTTTGTCATATGGTACCTGAAAGACAGTGATAAGGGCTTGAGGAAAATTATCAAAGGTGCTTCTTCTGATTTCATAGTCTTCAAAGTCAAACTTTCCACCAAACATTTGCATCCCAAGAAGGGCAAAAATAATCATGAAGAGGAAAAGTAGGAGGAGAAGGGATGCTATAGAGCGGACAGAGTTCAGCAAAGAAGCCACCAGGTTGTTTAATGACGTCCAGTATCTGAAACACAAAGGCAACAACAGGTAAAAAAATAAGAAAAATGCATAGTACCAAACTGGCCAAAAGACAAAATATAAAAGTTTCAAATATCTGAAATCACTTGCGCTGATTGCGTTAAAAAAAGGGCTGTCTAAGAAATGGTATGTTATTGCTAGCCCAAAACATCACCAGCGAAATGGATGACATATTTATTCAGCAAACTTGTCATGAGAACAACATGGATGGTGTCATTGCCGAACTTTCCTTCTGAAAATGCTAGTTTCCTGGATATAATATTTATTGACTAAATAACCAGCAACAAGTACTTCACTTATATCAGTTTGCTTAAAAGAAACCTTTACTGAGGAAAGAATGTAGGCTGCCATTACTGTCCTCTCCTGTTGGCTGCCTGGCTGTCATACTTTTTCTGTTGAATGCATTTCAGGTCAGGGATTAAAGAATATGTCAACCCAGCATTTCATATTCCTGATATGTGCCTGATGTACCATGCAAACGTACAGAAGTATAATAAATATATGCAGCGCTATAATATAGTACAATAGATGATGATGAATAGTAAAATAAAAATGTGAGCGCTGCTAAGGCACGTATAAGGTGATGACTTGACGCTATGTTTACTGATGACGTATCAATATACAGGGAAACAACAATAAATATGTGACAGAAGTGAATAGTTCATTAAAAATGCAATGCAGGTCCAGAAGAAATGGTGATCGGTGCTCCGTGCTGGTGAACTTCAATGACGAGGAATATTAAAATTATGCATTACCAGAAGCGCATAAAATATGCGCATATATACAATGTATCCTTTAAGGGGTCATCTGGGTCTGGACAGGGGCCATCAAGCACAACATGGACACACAGGATGGTACTGCTCCCACACAGGTCACACTCTGCTCACATCACCTCCAGAAACAGCTCAAAGACATCAGCCAATAAACTGCTCCAGATTTAAGGGAGATCTCTACCTTTAGGATCCTACCAGAGTGAAGTCACGCTGCACACGGCCATGAGGAAGGCTGGCGGCCATCTTTATATACCCATTTAGCTTCTGCTAAACGGAGTGCTAACAATTTGTAGTGTGACTTCAGGAGACTAACAACCAATAAGCTCACCATAAACTCGGAATGAGCAAGTGAGCACATGTGTTTTCTGTTCTCTTCTTGATACAGGTTAGTCACACTTGGTTTATTCTATCTTTGTTCAGTTTTTTGTTTGTTCTGGCATTAGATAAAGAATTCACTAACAACCGTCAATAGGCTGTTTCCAGCATGTCAAAAATATACAGGAATTGGAAACCACCCCAATAGTATGGGGCTTTTTTACATTCACTTTACTCTGTTTAGTATCCTATATGTTAGTAATGGCAACTCTCTAACACAAATTTATCCGCTTCTCCATATGGCCTGTGCTGCCACTATAAAGAAAGTAATTATCTGTATAGTGTAATTCATTTGTTTGTCCCATTAAACTGGAAATAAGAAAGTGAGCACGTGTTTTCTCTTTTCTCTTAATACAGATACTTCAGGCTGCATGTTTGTCATACTTCACACTCAGATTACTGATAATCCTGTAACATTTGGGGGCTCTTCCGGGATTAGTGCAGTCACCGTGCCACAGGTTACAGAGGAGGGAGTGGCTATTACAGTAAAGTGACAGACTTCAGGGAGGATGCATAGAACACAAAATGGCTGATCCAACATCAGTAAAGAAGATGCAGTGGCACATTGAAAAGCTATTGCACGCATTGTCTGAGATTCAGCTGCACTCACTGGCTATCTTGATGTACAAAAAAGAAGGTAAAGCAGTTCTGCAAGCCACAGGTTCAAGTGAGATGGAGACCTGTGAGTATCATGGAATACCTACAGCATCATCATGGAATACCTACAGGGAGAAGACGTATGCAATGCAGTGGACTGAGGTATAGCATACCTTCTCCAGGTCAAAAAACAGGTTTTGTCTTTGATAAGTGAAAGCAGCTATGAAAATCCTAATATAAGTGAGGTGAGAGATTATGGACCATCTTTTCAGAAAGGACAAACCCTCACAACCGACAAAATGTACGTAGCTCATATTAAGGGACATAGCAGCATACCTGCCAAGAAACAAGTTTAAAATTTATGGTGGCATATATTAGTCTTGGACTTGAAATTAACTACAGCAATATCTGTAAACAGATTTGTTCAGATGAAGGTGTAAAGGAAAAATTCTCACAGCTGTGAACTGTGCTAAAAATAATAAAGCCTGGAACCTTTAAAGAGATATTAATTAATTAGGAGGGTCTTTCTGTAGCAGAGCCCAGAAGGTTTTTATGCTCACAATTCTGCAACAGTTTGTTTACAGGATCATGGGACTAAAGCAAAAATTAATGTGGTCATCTCAACAAGTACATAGGTGCTGCTCTTGTTTATCATAAGAACCCAATACAAGGAGTATTTCTTCACATGTTATACCAGGGGTTAAGTGAAACACATCGTGATATTCAAAGGGATATCAAACCATACATTTCAGACTTATCAGTAATTGATGATTCTATTCTAGAGAAAGTTACCAATGCAGCCCAAACAGAAGCAGACAGGCAAGTCAGACTGAGTGGTACTGTTAAGTCCAAATTAGTCATAAAATAATGTCACACAGGCAAAAGGAAACAGAAGTCATAGACTATGGCAATACCACCCATGCTTCACTTGTAGAATTAACTGTGCATGTTTCTACCATTGCAAAAAAATGTGCAATCTTTAAAGCAGGCAAGTGCAGTGAGAAATTTAGAAGATGGACCAACAAGGTTGTCAGATTATAATATTAATAAAAGAAATATGCAGTGTTGTAAACAATGTGTGAACCAAGGAAAATAAAAATGTAGGCAATGCTCTAACTCTGGACAGGAAGGTCATATGGCAGGAGGGTGCATAAAAAGAGATAAGTTGCCAGAAAATGAGAAAGGGGCACAAGTGTTGGACAACCAGTGACCAGCTATGATAAAAAGTCCCAAGTCACTGTAAAACCTAAAGATATCCTTTACTCACCTTGCTACTGTGAGTCAAAAAAGTAGCCAGACTAATACGGAGCAATCGCTTACACACTTGTAATTTAGGAGGGATACCCACAAAAGTACTAATTGACAATAATTCCCAAGTAAGCATTGTGGCTGCAAGATGGGTTAAACAACACCAGAAACAAGCTGCAATTCAGCCAATTGACAAACTTTTAGGAAAAGACAACAAGCTAACCATCACAGCAGAAACCTTTGCAAAAGAGGAAGGGGAAATTGGAAGTTTTTCTAATTTAAATCTTCAGATAAACTTGATGGATAAGACACAAGTACAAAAGTCTTATAACTTCATACCAAAACCCCTGTACAAGGAAGTAAAGGCCTACATAAATAGGCTGTTGGAAAGGGGATAGATATGAAAGTCCAAATATCCTTACTCCTCCCTTGTAGTTTGTGTAAGAAAAAAAAGATAGGAGCTTGAGACTATGTGTAGAATTAAATAAGAAGACTATGCCTGACAGACACCCCTTGACATGAGTTCAAGACCTGAAAGACAATTTGTACACATGGGATCAAGCTGAGAGCAAACAAGTGTGAAGACAAGTAAGATTTCTTGGTGGACTTGTTTCAGGCAATGGTATCAAATAAATCCAAAGGATTCAGAAGCAGTGGATGCAGTTAGAAAAAGAACACCAAAGACAGGTGGGTGAAGTGAGAAAATTACTTGTATTACTTCTGTTTTATACAAAATTGTTTAAGTATAGCAAAACCCCTTTATGACTTACTACAAAAAGGATATGGGGGGGACAAGAAAGGGAACTACAGTAAATGGGAAAACACCTGTAAAACAGGGAACAGCTCAACAGTTGCCCTCTGGGACACCAATTCAGTGGATGCCAGAGTACCAGAAGGTTGTTGACAAGCTAATATTGATATTGACCAAACCCCTAATCCTTGCCTATCCTGACTTTAACTCACCATTTGTATTACACACTGATGCATCACAAGATGGTCTAGGCACAGTGCTTTATCAATGTCAAAAGGCAAAATTACGCTAGGTTCACGAACACTAACACCAAGTGAGAAAAACTGTCATCTCAATTCGGGAAAATTGGAGTTCCTAGCTTTAAAGTGGTCCCTTTGTGATAAGTTTAGGGACTGCCTGTACTATGCTCCCTTGTTTACGGTCTATACAGACAACAAACCATTAACATATGTTCTCAATACAGCAATACTAAACAGTGCTGGACACCTCTGCTTAGGGGAATTAGCCGATTTCTGCTTTGACATCAAATATCGCCCAGGTAACAAAAATGCAAATGATGATGCATTGTTTAGAAATCCATTATGCAGTCTTCAAGATGAAAAAGAGGAACAGAAATTAGAAGAAAAGTCAGCCACACAGAGTTGTACTCAGGAACACAGGCAGGAACACATGGGAGATCATAGACCATGCAACGACAAGGAGGAAATGACCTAAGTTGCTAAAATAGTAAAAAAGGGCTGGCTGTAGGCTGGAAGTAATGAGGAAGGTAATGGAATCCAGGTGGGTCACTGTGGAGACAACAAGTGGCTGGTAATTAACCCACAGCTGAGCAGCTTCTGAGCACTGAAAGACAAGAGCTGCTTGTTAAGTAGCAGGAGCCCAACCCTGACAGTACCCCCCTCCTTAACTATACCTCCCCCTTGGGGGGGCACCAGACTTGAGAGGGAAACAGAAACGGAAAGAACAGAGGAGGGCAGAAGCATTTACATCTAAGGATGAAACCCAAGAACGTTCTTCCAGAATGTAACAGTTCCAGTGAACTAGATATTGTAAGAATCCACAAAACCTATAGGAGTCAATGATAGCTTGTATCTCATATTCCTCATGGTTGTCAACCTGAACCGGGTGAGGGCGTGGTACGGAGGGGGCATAGTGGTTACACACCAAAGGTTTTAATAAGTAAACATGGAATACATTGGAAATATGCATGTTTGTAGGAAGATCTAATGTGTATGCCACTGGGTTAACCCTACGGAGTATGCGGAAGGCCCAATATACTTAGGAACCAGTTTTAGTGAGGGAACATGGAGTTGGAGGTTACTGGAAGACAGTCAGAGCCTCTCCTCAACTTGGTAGGAGGGTTCACGTAGGCATTGGCAGTCAGCATGGAGCGTTGCAAGGATTCTTGGATCTGCACCTAAGGGGAACAGAGTTCACGAAGATGTTCCTCTAAAGCAGGAATTTCCTGCAGAATGAATGTATCAGCAACATGGAAGGCTGGATCCCACAGTTCACCATAAACTGAGATAATCAGAAGGCAGCATTAATGGCATTGTTGTGAGCAAGCTCAAAGTAACAGATCCGACCAGTTGTTATGGTGGTCTGAAATATAGCAATGTAGGAACTGTTCTAAGGCTTGGTTGTCCCGTTCTACGGCCCCATTGGACTGCAGGTGATATGCCAAAGAGAATGAAAGCTGAATTCCTAACTGTGCACAAAAGGCTTGCCAAAACCTGGACACAAAATGGCTACCCCTGTCCGAGATGATAACTTTAGGTAACCCTTGTAACCGAAAAGACCTCCCAAGTGAATATTTATGCCAGTTCTTTGGACATAGGCAACTTCTTTAGCGAAATGCAATGTGACATTTTCGAAAACCGTCAATCACCATAAAAGTGACTGTATTGGGAGTTAGGTAAATCCACAATAAAATCAATAGACAGGTGGGTCTAAGGCCTCTGTCCACTGGGTATGTGTTGCAGAAGGCCTACTGGAAGGTGTTGTGGTGTTTTATTCTAAGAACACACGGGACAAGCAGCTACAAAGGTGGTTACATCAGTGCGGAGACTAGGCCACCAGAATTGTTGAGACATAGACCATTTGAGTTGATTTTTCCCTGGGTGCCCAGCTGCTTTGGAAGAATGGTAGGTCTGGAACAAAGCAGTGTGGAGATTCTCGGGGACAAAGCAGCGGCCATGAGGTTTTCCAGGAAGAGAATGGATTTGAGAAGCCAGAATTCTCTCACCCAATGGTGAAGGGAAACTAGTGCAAATAATGGCCAAAATGTGATCTGGAGGTTTCACAGGAGTAGGAACAGACTCCATTTTGGAAGAGGAAGAAAACCGCAGCGATAATGAAACTGCCTTTATATACTTCGTAGCGGATAAGAATGAGACTATGTAATTGAAGCTTGACAGAAAAAGGCCCACTGAACCCTTCTAGGAGAAAAGCGTTTAGCCTCAGACAAGAATGTGAGATTCTTATGGTCAGTCAAAATGAGGACCGGCACAGTAGTACCCTCGAGGAGATGCCTCCATTCTTTAAGAGCTAAAATGATGGCTAATAATTCTCTGTCCCCAATTTCATAATTGCATTCTGCTGGAGACAATTTTCTAGAAAAGTAGCCACAAGGATGCATAGGGCACACAGGGGTAGGACATTGAAACAGGAGAGTGCCTACTCCAGTCTACTCCAGTCCAGTAGAAGCATTAACCTCAAGAATGAAGGGTAACATAGAATCAGGTTGTGCCAGCACTGGGCTGCAGCAAAAGCGGCCTTGAAGGATTCAAAGGCTTTAATGGAATCTGGAGACCAATTCTGTGGGTTGCTCTCCTTTCTGGTCATATCAGTCAGGGGTTTGACCAGAGAAGAGAAATTACGAATACATTTCCGATAATAATTGGCAAAGCCAAGAAAACATTGCAGAGGATGTAGACCTATGGGTCAAGGCCGCTGTAAGACTGCAGATAGTTTCTCTGGGTCCATCAAGAACCCGGCAGCAGATATGACATAACCCAAAAATGTAACCTGTTCACGATGAAACTCACACTTTTCCAACTTGTAATGCAGGTTGTTCTCTCTCAACCGTCTGTAGCACATGGGAGATGTCTGTGTGGTGGTTTACTTGGGGTTTTGAATATATGAGAATTTCATCGAGGTAAACCACCAGATTGCTAAAGCATATCTCGGAGGATATTGTTAATAAATTCCTGGAAAACTGCAAGAGCGTTGCAGAGACCAAAGGGCATTATGAGGTATTCGTAATGTCCAGTTCTAATATTAAATGCAGTTTTCCATTCGTGGCTCTCTTTAATCCTCACAACATTGTATGGCCCTCTCAAATCAAGCTTAGTGAAGACCGTTGCTTCCTTAAGGCGGTCAAATAATTCCGTTGTCAATGGGATCAGATAAGCATTTTTAATAGTAATGAGATTGAGACACCTATAATTTGTGGATGAACCCCTGAGGTAGTGAATCAGCAACTCCTCCATAGCCTTATCCTCAGTGACATACAGAGGGTAAACCCGGTCATGAGGAGGAATGGCATCAAGTTGACGATCAATTGTGCAGTCATAAGGCCAGTGTGGTTGCAAAATACCAGCCTGACCTTTGTCAAAGAAATCAGAGAATTCCTGATACCCCTCTAACAAAGAAGAGACTGAAGACGTGCACAAGAACCTACTCACTTTCTGAAAACAAGTATTAGTGCATTATGGTGATCGTGACAGAACCTCGGCTCTATGCCAATCAAATGAAGGATTGTGCTTCTGTAACCAATGAAAACTGGGTAATGAGGTGAGGAAATGACTTGGAATTGGATTATGTAAAGATTAAAAGCCTCTGCAGCCATGGTCAACAGAGTGGTTTCATGGGTCACATGGCAGACTGTAAAGGTCTCCCATCAATAGCCTCAATGGTAAGTGGAGAGCCATAAGGCTGCAGCAGTATCAAGTGCTTCAACATGAAGGCACTATCTATAAAAAAGCCTGCAGTTCCAGAATCAATTAGTGCCTGGGTGTTGATGGAAAACTCAGACTAGGAAAGGGTAACTGGAATTAAAGGCTTATCTTTAAGGATAGCTGGGGACGCAAAGACCCAACCTAAGGTCTGTCCCCTACAGGACACTTTGTTATAGAAGCTTTATACATATGACGTTTCCCATTCCACTTAATTACTTAAGCCTGTATATATCTTTCTCTCTGCTCTGACCGCTACCGCTATGTATGAACTTCTTTGCATTCCTAGCTATTGTGCTGTATGTCCTTAATTGAGTGCTAGCTAGAGATGAATGAAATAACACACTGGAATGGCGGATGAGTAATCCGGACTTGTCTCAGTCATGGAAGTTCTACATCTATGTAGTTCCCTATTCTATTAAGCTATATTACAGCTTTGATTGGTACAATCTAGCTCTCTGCTCTGACCGATACTGCTATGGTATAATTGCTTTGCTTTCCAAGCTATTGCGCTACATGTCCTTAACTTTTTCCTGCTGTGTATTCAACTGCTGCTTAATTAGTATTCAGGAGAAGGACTGGACGTGATTCATCCTACTCTGGCCTTTATATTCCACTTACTGTGGACTGTATATATAATATAACTTGTTTTGACATTCATGGATGGATAGGACTGCAATACAATTATATAACCTGTGCTTTATTCATACACCCCTCCGGTACCCATTATTACCATCTGGGTCTTTACCACCAATCAGGAATATTGATTGTTTATGTAATGGACCTATTTTGGAGTTAAGGCTACTATACACCCCCGATACCCATACAATTGGTACTACTTACCTTCTTATTTATAGTCACATGTGACACTAGCCAGGGTGTATCCCATATGGTTATACAAGGCATCCGGATGTTATTTTGTTTATTTGTCTATGTTTTGTCTTGTCTGTTTGCCTGCATTATACTATATGTATGTCCATATGTGTCTTAAGCTAGCCAGTGCTTGTTATTCACACTGGTGATTTTTAAAAAGGTTTTTCACTAGTGATATGGAAAGATTTATGATTAAGGATTTATACCTAATAGACTATATTAATTTTCTATACCAGTCCTTACGCTTTGTCTTCAAAAATAACCGCTATACCCCCTCTATGGAGATACATTGTTTAGAAAGGCTTTATGGTGAAGGTATACTAGTTTTACTAGCTTTAATTATCCTCTTATTGAGTTTTTGTTATATTTCAGCCTGGTTGAAAAACCTTCTGCAGGAAGCTGGATCTCCCCCAAACTGCTGAGGAAGCAGAGCAGAACCAGTCATACCTCTTACAGTGGTAGTATCAAATGCGGCTGCCTGAACTTGGATAGGAGCAGCAGCATGGATGGCTTGCAACACTGGTTGTACCAGAGCAGCAGGGGTAGGATTATCCAGATGAGCAGTTCGGTTTAGAAGTGTTTGTATTGCTATGGCAAACTGATCCAAGTGGTGGTCCTGCTTATCCAATCTGGAAAAAATATTTTGACTAGGTGGATTGCCTGCATCTTCTGAATTCCTAGCTTGTGGATAATGCCAGGAACTAAAAACCAGGCGACACAGAAAGTGCAGTTAAAAATCACATGAAATAATAAATGAAATAGCAGAAATAAGCCAAGGTTTGGATGCCAGAGCGGGTAATCAGACAAGCCAGGGTCAGGAAACCAGAAGTCAGTGTAGTCAGGAGCCAAAAATCAGGAACAGGAATCAGAAGAGAAGTCAGCCAGACCGAGTTGTACACAGGAACACAGGCATGAACACACTGAAGATCATAGACCATGAAAGGAGGGCAAGGAGGAAATGAGCTAAGCTTCTAAAATAGCAAAAAGGGCTGTGTCACGGTCTGGGTCACGTTCAGAGACCAGTTACTATAGCGGAAAAAGGCTTAACTGAAACCAGCAGGATCGGTACACCAGCGGGTCACCCTGGGAAATAGTGCAGGCTCACCTGAGGTGTGGGGTCTAAGTATTAACCGGTTTTCACCAGAGCTCCTAGTGGTGGAGATGGATTTGGCTGCGTGTTAATACCAGGTCGCAGGTCTCAGGATCACCCCACCAGGGAATGAGCAAGCTGGAAACCAATAGCAGATCAAACAGGTTAGCGTTCAAACAGTCAGTCACAAGCCAAGGGTCAGTCACAAATGGTAGCAGATGAGGATAAGGCAGAATCGTAGTCAGTAGCAAGTCAAAGGTCGGTAGCGAAGATGTAGACGGCAGCAGGAACGATAAGCGGGATATTGGCTGGGAAGGCACAATAATCTGGCAAATAGGAAATGCAGAGGCATGGCTTTTATCAGGAAGTTCATGGGAGGAGCAAGGAGTTCAAAGTTCAACAGAAAACAAGGCACAAGGCAGGATTGTCCAACAGATCAGGCAGAGTGTTGTCCAGCATCCCAGGTAGCTCAGTGAGAAGAAACATTGCCTCTCACCGCAGAAGGCCCAGGTTTGATCCCAGGCTCTGAGAGTACTCCCCTCCTTACTGGACGTCTTAGGACCAGGCTTGTGGGGGAAACCTCTGGTGGAATTCTCTTGTTAATCTAGGAGCATGAACATTTTCCTCAGGCTCCCAAGAATTTTCCTCTTGCCCATATACTTCCCATTGGACAAGATATTGCAATTTTCCTCTAAACATCCTAGAGTCAAGAATCTTCTCCACCACATATTCTTCTTCACCCTGTACCTCAACAGGTTGAGGAGGTGGAAGAATTCTACCAGAGAAAGGATTTTCATGAAATGGTTTGAAAAGTGAAACATGAAAAACAGGGTGAATCTTCATACTGTCAGGAAGTTTTAAGCGAAAGGTGACTGGGTTGATCTGAGCAGAAATCTGGAAAGGTTCCACAAACTTTTGGCCCAACTTTGAAGATGGAACATGAACCTTCAGATTTTTAGTAGATAGCCAAACCTTGTCGCCCACATGAAAGGTAGAAAGTGATCTGCGATGACTGTCGGCAGCCTTTTTATAACATTCCTGAGCCTCCCCCAAGGTCTCGATCAACTTCGCCTGAATCTCCTGGAATGTAGTTAATCTGTTGGCAACAGCAGGAATTTGAGTTGCGATAGGGAGATCAGGAATAAAAACTAGATGATACCCCGTATTGAGAAAAAAGGGGCTTTGGGAGGTGGAGCTATGTTTAGCATTGTTATAGGTAAACTCTGCCGTAGGTAAATAGTCCACCCAGTCACCCTGAAGATAACTGACAAAACACCGAAGGTACTGTTCCAAAGTTTGATTGATTGGTCCTCTCTGTCTGACCATTAGACTCTGGATGAAAAGCAGAGGACAGGTTAACAGTTACCCCTAAAGCTGAACAAAAGCTTTTCCAAAATTTTGATGTAAACTGTACTCCTCTATCAGATACTACATCATCAGGAATTCCGTGTAATTTAAAAACCATTTCGAACCATCAACTCCGCAGTTTGTTCAGCAGAAGGTACCCCCTTAACAGGTATGAAATGAGCCATTTTAGTAAGGCGGTCGACAACTCCCAAGATAGTAGTCATTTCTTTTGAGGGAGGTAATTTGACTACAAAGTCCATAGAAATTGACCCCCAAGGTCTTGATGGAACAGGAAGTGGCTGAAGCAACCCCAAAGGACATGCTCGGGGTGTCTTATGACGTGCGCACGTCAGACAAGAGGCCACGTAGCGTTTGATATCCTTCTTGTAACTAGGCCACCAGAAGGAACATGACAGAAGTTCATCAGTTTTTGAAATCCCAAAGTGTTCTGCCAGTTTGGAGTCATTAACTAATTTGAGGACTTCCACCAGAGCAGACTCAGGTACATAGAGACGATGTGCTAGAGTCCAAAAGCCGTTATTGTACTCAAGGTTTATGTCCCTAGGAGGATCCCTGGGAAGTGGGTCATTCTTATACCCCTCTTTGAGAAGACTCAAGAATGTCTTTGCACTTGTGGCCCCTAGGAAGTTCTTTTGAGTTAGGATTGAACATTTGGAGTTTCCCTCCTAAAGAGGCTCAGACAGCATCCTTGATAAAGCATCGGCCTTTCCATTCCTCGATTCAGGTCGATATGATATAACAAAATTGAAACTGGAAAAGAATAAAGACCAGCGTGCTTGTCTGGAAGACAATCTCTTGGCCGAGCAAATGAATTCCAGATTTTTATGGTCAGTGAGAACAGTTACAGGATGATTAGCCCCTACTTGCAGATGCCTCCATTCAGAAAAGGCTTCCTTCATTGCCAGTAGCTCTTTATTTCCAATGTCGTAATTTTTTTCGCCTGAGGACATCAAACGAGAAAAGTAGGCACAAGGATGAAGCTGCATTTTTTTATCAATTCGCTGAGACAGGATAGCTCCCACGGCAGAATTGGAAGCATCCACTTCCACTATAAAGGGTAGTTCAGGATCGGGATGTACCAAAATTGGTGCGGAAGTGAAAAGAGTTTTCAGCTTTTCAAATGCAGCCTGTGCCTCAGGGGTCCACACGAAGGGTACCCCCTTCTTCGTCAGCTGTGTGATTGGAGCTATCACTTTAGAAAAATTTCTTATAAATTTTCTGTAAAAGTTGGCAAACCCGACGAAACGTTGAATTTCCTTAACATTTCCAGGGGATGACCAATCTACCACTGCTTTGATCTTCTCGGGATCCATGCTCACTCCCTCTGGAGAAATGATATAGCCGAAGAACTGGATCTGGGTTTGTTCAAACTCACATTTCTCCAACTTAATGTAAAGTCTATTTTTCCTTAATCTTTCAAAGACAGTGCAAACATGTTTGCGGTTCTCCTCCCAATTATCAGAAAAGATAAGAATATCATCCAGATAGGCAATTACAAATTGGTCCAACAGATCACGAAAAACATTGTTGATAAAATGCTGAAACGTTGCAGGGGCGTTGCAAAGTCCAAACGGTATCACCAAGGATTCGAAATGCCCATACCTGGTTCTGAAGGCAGTTTTCCATTTGTCTCCTTGATGAATGCGGACAAGGTTATATGCCCCTCGTAATTCAAGTTTTATAAAGATCTTGGCAGAACGAAGTCTTTCCAACATTTCAGAGATCAAGGGTAATGGATAGCCGTTTTTAATAGGGATTTTATTCATGTCTCTGTAGTCAATGCATGGACGCAAGGTGTAGTCTTTCTTTTCAATGAAGAACAGGGCTGCTCCTGCAGGAGAAGTTGAGTGTCTACTGTCAGACTGGCTTATAGAGTTTATTTGTTCAGGCACAATCACATCAGCCATAGCAACTGTTCTTCTAACTTTGTTAGGACAATTAATTGCATAATGACCAGAATCCCCACAATATAGACATAAATTCTCTGAACGTTTTCTCTCTCTCTCCTGAATGGAAATGGATCTCTTGATAACATCGACCTGCATAGGCTCAGGAGTGTTATAACCCAGAGAGACTCTTGAATCAAGCTGAACAAATGGACTAGCAGAGAGATGCATGCCGCTATTACCTCCAAACATTCCCAGGCTCTCCTTCCTCCTTTCTATAAGTCTTTGATCGATTGGGATACACAATTGGATGAATTCCTCAAGATCATTAGGAATATCTACTCTGTCAAGCTCATCTTTTACCTGTTCAGAAAGCCCTTGGCGGAACTGGCTCTTTTGTGCAACAGGGTTCCAAGTGGTATCTGCGATCCAACTTCTGAATTCGGCTGTGTATTCATCGACCGAGTGTCTACCCCGCCGCAGACTATGCAATTTTGCTTCGACAGTAGCACAACGGTTGGGATCAAACAGAAGCAGAGTCAGTCACAAGCCAAGGGTTGGGCACAAATGGTAGCAGATGAGGATGAGGCAGAATCGTAGTCAGTAGCAAGTCAAAGGTCGGTAGCGAAGATGTAGACGGCAGCAGGAACGATAAGCGGGATATTGGCTGGGAAGGCACAATAATCTGGCAAAGAGGTAATGCAGAGGCATGGCTTTTATCAGGAAGTTCGTGGGAGGAGCAAGGAGTTCAAGGTTCAACAGAAAACAAGGTAGGATTGTCCAATAGGTCAGGTAGAGTGTTTTCCAGCATCCCAGGTAGCTCAATGAGAAGAAACATTGCATCTCACCGCAGAAGGCCCAGGTTCAATCCCAGGCTCTGACAGGCTGTCTGTAGGCTGAACTAATGAGGCAGGTAATAGAATCCAGGTGAGTCACTGTGGAGATGAGTGGCTGGTAATTAACCAACAGCTGAGCAGCTTCTGAGCACTGAAAGAAAAGAGCTGCTCGTTAAGTAGCAGGAGGCCAGCCCTGACAGCAACTCTATTTAAAGATTGAATAGATAGTTATTGTAAATGCTTCATACATTGGAAAAGGAAAAGAAAGCTTAATGGAAAGAGTATTTACCAAAAATAGTCAATGCATATAATTGTAATAGGCATTAAGCAACCAACTATGCCCATTTCTTTCTGTTGTATGGCAGAACACCCTGTTTAACAGTGGATCTGTTATTTGATATGGATGATGAGAAGGAGGAAAGATGACCCCAGCAGTATGCTGAAAAATTAGCTATCAAGATGAGAGAATCTTACTGCATTGCTTCTGAGAATAGCCAAAAGAAACTTAAAAGGTACTATGACCAACGTGCAAAAGATGTGACACATTTGTCACAAATGGGAGGCCCAGGAAAACTCTGAACATACTAGGAAAAGGCAGTGTACAGGGTAGTTGAACAGATAGAACAAGAGCATATCCACAAAGTTAAACCAGAGAAAGGTAACAAACCAGTAAGAGTGGTTCATCATAACTTGCTACTCCTAGTCAATGATTTGCCTTTTGAAGATTTTACACTAGGCAAAACAAAGGAAAATTACATTAGGACAGCAACAAGAGTAAAAGAAAACAGTAGCCTAGAGATTTCAGATTCAGATACCTCACAGGATGAATACTATGTGTATTGTCCCACACTCTTCAAAGACAGTGAGCAATGCATAGTTTCCCAATTATAACCTAAGGCTGAGGAATTCTATCCTAGTGACCCTAACCTTTCAGCTGGAGAATTAGCAAGACAAGAAATGCCAGATGAAGTGGTTTTGGAGCCACCCACAGATGTTGTGGAAGAAAATATTCCAGAATCACATCAACAGGATTACAACCAGAGGATAAGACAGCTGCACCAACACCCAATGAACCAATGAGAGTAGGAAACCTGTCCTCTGAACAAAGATATTCTCAAAGAATACGTAAAGCAAAGGCGATATTAACATATGAGATATGTGGCAATCCTTCTTTTAAAAAGCAATATGTTTCAACATATGACTGAACAGCATTGTGACCCCCAGACATCAAATGGCCAGCATATAAAAAATTTGCAATTCCCTCATGTTCATATTTCTTGAACCATGGATCTGTAACCAACCCCTTGCAGCCGAACCCCTTGGACCCCTGCAGACCACCACATTCCAAATCCAATCCTTAGAGACACCATCCCTCACAAGTGCAGTGTAGCTCTTGTATTACAGGTCTACAGGTGGAGCAATCCCAAGCACAAAGACAAGTTCCACCTCACTGGAACTGGAGTATCCTGGTAGCAGTTGGGGAGAGGCTCCACAGAATAGCTGGATCTTTTGGAAAAGTTGTGTGCTATTAAGTTCATGGCCAGCTGCCAGCATGCTAGTTTTGACAGTGGAGGGCCTTTTCACCTGGCTGCAGATCCCTTACCTAACTACATCTGCCTCATGAGGTTTCTGAGCTTCTGACAGAAGGAAGCAAATAAATGTATCTTTCCTAGACATGTCCAGGAGCCCAGGGAGTTGTGGAAAACATCTGCATGTGAGCATGGTTGGTAAATAGGAACTCTGTGACAGTGCTGCAGCTTGCTCACCCTTTTCTGCCTCCTGCACATTCCTATTAGTTAATGGGGCAGCATCATAGTGAAAAGGACAGTTTAGAGGTAGGAGGTAGTTGCCTTATTTGTATCAATGTAAAAAGGAATAATTTCTTTACTTTATTACCATATTGCAATATGCACAAGGGTGAATTTACTAATACTGGAGCAGACAGAATGTGTAGCATAGTAACCAATCAGCTTTTATTTTTAGCTTTGAAAATGAAAGATAGAAGCTCATTGGTTGTTATGTATCAGCATTAGTAAATCCCCCCCCCCCCCACGATATTATTGTTTTTCATTGGTATAGCTATGTGAGAAAATACTTAAATTACAAGCAAAGATCAATAAGCAAATGGAAAAGATCTTAACCCTTGTAAATAAATGTTGGAAAGAAGGGTTAGACCCTGTGTAAAATTTTTATCGCTGTGTCCCTACCATTCCAAGACATGGTACAAGCTGATATAAATCTCTGAATCTTAAATTTTCTCTACAGAAGGCAGTTCCTAACTACAGTTACTTTCTGGTGTGTGTCTATCCAAATATTTTACATCATAGGCTATACATCCTGTACTTTTTCCTGTGTGATTACCGTGTAATCTTGAATATTCTAAGTAGCCGTATGCAACGCAGTACTGATATTCCAAGAGGAGACATGATATCGCTGGCCACCAGCATGATCTCAAGCAGTCCTGTGCAGACTACGAAGCAGTCAAACCGGTTGAAAATTGACATAAAATATGACTGGAAACCAAGTGCATATATTTTTACGACCATCTCCATGGTGAAGAGAGCTAATAGCACTTCATTCGTGATGTCTGCAAATGATGGGAAATACAAGAATTTTTTAATGCATTTAAGTCTTGAAAGGGGTAGCCAAATAAATGCAGTAACACTTACAAATATAATTAAAATCACTTTAAAAGTTAAGTTATAGTCAAAAAACTTGAATTAAGGTAGCTTGTAACAAAATTATGTCATGAACTTTATTAAGTAAACTCAAAAAATATGTTGTTTAATTACTTTTCTTGACCAGTCAGTTTATGATTTGGATTTACTATAAATTAGTTTATTTTATTTATTTTATTCTATTTTAGCACCCACATATTTTAGTCTGAGTTTGTTAAAGGCCATGACAAATGATTTTCATGATAAGTTTAAAAAATGCACTTAATAAAGTAACTTTTAAAATGTACGCTTTTGGGTCTTATGATATTTATACAGTTTGTGATTCATATCCAACATCTAAATACTCAGTTGAAATAAATATGTGAACTGTTTAGTTGCAACAATATTTGTCTGCAGTTTTGCAACGTCCTGTGTCGCCTGGCTGCTCACTGGACTTTAAAATAATATTACCACACAACTTATTTTACAGTTATGCTCTCCTTCTGTAAGCAGCCTAAACACCTTTCCTTGCCCAACCCAAAGCCTTAAACATGTTATATTGACAGCATTGTTTGTCGAAAATGTAAAGACCTCTCACTCTCAGTCTGATTTGCAATGAGCAAGGTGTTGCAGAAAGTTGCTATAAAGGTTTTATACAGTTATACTTTACCACATTTTAAAACACATTAAATGATTGTAAAAAATACTAACTGTAGCATGCACTTTACAAAGGCGTTTGCTCCAGAGCTTCCAAGGAAAAAAAATCAGCATTTTTGTTTGCACATGATTGGATGATGGATGTCAGCAGTGCTTCCCCTCATTTACTAAGCTCTGGAGCAATGCCCTCACAGATGTGAAACTGCGCTTGCAAAGTTCACAGTCTAACTGGCTTTAGTAAATCAACCCCAGCATTGTTTGGAGATCTGCTTTCACATCTTCTTTTAAAGGATAAGGAAATACAAGAGCAAATATTTAAAGCAGACCCCTATTCATTGTAAAAAAACCCCACTAACACTATATAAAAAAAACTGTAGCTAAACAATTGCACTTACATTTAGTATGTCTTTACACCTTTCTGTTTACATTTAGACATTTTTACACTGTTTGTTGTCCGCCCCTGTTCCCTGTTTTAAAAAAACAACTGGTGGCTGGTGTAGCAAACTTGCTCACGCAGATTCCCCCTTTTTATTAAAAGTATTCATTTATCCTTTATTCTCCTTCCCCCTCCCTTCCTGAGAGGCACAGTGACAGATGTGTGTGTTAAAAGTTGCTGGCAGGCTAGAGCAGCAGGGGGCCCAGAGCTACAAAGCCCCCCCCCCCCCCCCCAGAGAGACAGAGCCTGGCTGCCCAAGAACCTGTGTAATCTCTCACCTCGTAACCGAGATAAGGCAGCTTTTCCCAGGAATTGAAAGAGATTGTAACCTCATAAAACCTACCAGCTTAGGTGACAGAATTAAATGAACATTCCTCAAGTCAGTTTGTCCCCTATGTTTCATATCATGGATTATGACAGATGTTGGTTCTAATTCAGAGTCTGCCTGACGATCCCTCCCTAAACAGAGTATTTGTCAGTTACTCAGAGCCACCCCCCCTGCTGGGGGACTTTAAAACACAGGCTAGCAGGCCTAAAAAAGTTAGTTGAAGACATCTCCCAATTGTAACATCAATATACCACCTGGGGAGACTCTTTGCTCTGAAACTTGGATCTGCTTATGGCTAAGGCTTTATTGGCAAGTAACTTAACCCTTTAACTTCCTCTCTGATATCTCTTTGCTGTGCTATGGTTCTTTGTATGTATATATATATATCTTAGTTACATCGTTTTCTGTAAATATTTTATTGCACCTGTTTGACTCTTTTAGTAATAAATCTTTCTTTCTGAAAGTGTTAAACTGTTTGTAAAGCGCTTAATTGTAATTTACGAATTCCTGCCTCTATAGAGATGCTACTGTGTTTGTTTAATCCTCTGCCCAATCGACCTGCGGTGACCGTATTGGACAGACGACTTTTCAACCATTACAGTGTATATTTGATAAAGAGAGTTTCCCCTTTTCTGCACAAAAAAGGGGTGGTGGCAGTGTGTAAGGGTCAGTTGAGTAATTAACCTGACCCAGTAACAAGCGCATCCAGGCTGCAGGCACAGATTGAAATCCATTAGCTAGAAAATCGCTGTGTAGGGTGCAGTTGGGTGTGGCATTGTTACGCATGTCACATCACAGTCTGGATCAGCCAGTCCTTCAGTCACGAGTTTGGTGAGAAGGTCTGGGGTCTGACGCCGCGATCGTGACATATTGGTGGTCGCGGTAGTGAGATTGTCGCATGTTGGTGGCGGCGATCTTGCGATCGTGACAGCTGGCCTCTACTTCCCTGTTCCCTGTGACTGCCCACTGATGACTTTGCACCTCTTCAGACAGTATTATTGTACTGTGCATATTCAAGATGAAAAATGCAAGACATCACATGCCCTATCTTGCACATGCACCCTATGATAATACTGTGAGACATGACTGTATGTTTATGTGAATTTCTGTGGATGTCAAGAAAGGTCCTCGATAACATATTGCAGCTTAACATTCCTTAGATGAGTTGGCTGCATTTGTTTTCTTTTGCAGGCTAAGAATATATTTAGCATGCACAGAAAACACATTTTGATGTTGCCAAACTAGAAATAGAAAACAGTCTTATCTTTCTCACATAAACTTCTAGTCTCAATAAACCTCATGCAATGGAGATGAATAAAATCACACATACATGTAGTTTAGCTTTGGTGGTAACCATGGTATCTTCCATAGATACAGTGAAGAAGTGATTTTTTCGCAAATTTAACAAATTACAAGATAAAAATAAAGAAAAAAATTACCTGAAGATAGGAAAATAATGCAGGTACCTCATCTAAGGACTAGCTAGCTACAATATATTTAATTTTGTTTTTGGGTTTAGAGAAGCTTTAATTAACAGCTAACTGTGCAAGAAAGCTTTTTTAGCTTGATAACAAATAGCTTGAAAATCTTTTGTTATGTCAATATATTCCGACAGTAGAACTATGGCTTACCTTGGGCTCTTGTTAGAGAGTCAGGTTGATTGTGGTGCTCAGTTGCTATAACGATAGTGTTAACAAGAATGATAATAATGACAAGCCAATAGAAGAAGCGGGATTTCACAAGAGCTCGACTTTTTCGGCGAAGCAGTCTATGCCACTGGCGCCACTGACGGCTAGGGAAAGGCATAAGCATATACGATGATGTTACAGGTGAATTTTGTATAGTATGAAAACATGGATTATTTTCAGACTATTTCAACTTTTTTCAATATGCTCTCACTCACAAAAAGGCGATACATTTGTTGATCCCCTCTATTTCATAGAGACTGTCAGTTTCGGAGCCGCCTTCCTCAAGCTGTGAGAATCCTAAAAGCAAGAATGTATATTTAATAGTGTAGTAATACATTCTTCCTTCAATAAATGTTTACAGGCCAACTCTCACCATCTCCTGGTTCCATGTCTGGATCCATAACTTCTGCATGTGTAATCCAGTCCAAATACCCACGCAAGTCTTCATCCATTGCCTGCTGTTCTCTCAGCTTCTGGAATGCACCTCGCGATTTGGCCTTTTCTCGTTCTTTGGTAAACTCACTATGGAGGACCCACAAGTTTAGGCATAGCATTTCTAACAAATTCAGCTATAGCTTATACCTTTGAAAGCCTCCTATGTAAACCTCCTTTCTAAACTTCCTTCACAGCACTACTGTACCCATGGTAATTTCGTTCCAGGTAAATTGTAGGTATGTGTACTATGTGGTTTCCCTCATTTGTTTTTAACATGCTTTTGTAAATGTGCATGCTATTAAGATTTGAAATGTCTATTAGCATTTTTATAGACAAACTTGCAAATTTACAAAAGACTGAACCTAAACCCATAACAAAGACCATATTCAAGCCTATTTTGTCAATGTTGACAATTTCAGATTATTTTCTACCATCTTTTTCTTAGAAATGTAAAATTCAGGGGGCCAGGGATTGCCATAGCAGTCATATAGTATAATAACAAAAAAAGGCTTTATTTTGCAAAAATCAAGTAAAATAATGCTTGCAGTATCAAAACGTGAAGAAATAGCTTTTCATCAGTACAACAGCAAAACAAAGGCAACTTTTCAAATAAAACAAAATAGCATCTTGCCAATTCTTTTACTGCAAGAAGGGTATTACAGTCCAAAGAACTGTAGCACCCTCCTAGCGTATGCTTGGCAAATTTAGTTTTTGGCTCCTTCTGTAAGCAAGGGAGTAATGATTGTTTACTTTGGTCTGTTCATGGTTTCACAGGCTTGAGAGTTTGACTACTTCCTCCTGCTTCTGTAATAAGTTTCCAGAATATGGGGCTGAAAAAGTCAAATGACTGGTCTGAATATTTATCATGACTTAGCCAATCCCTGGAGGGGAGTTTCCAGAAGTTGGCTGCATAGGTGATAAATAGATAGGAGCTCTGGAGAGATCATTCCTTCGTCAGCAAGGAAGATTCCAAAGTCTCTGAGACTGCAACCCCCTAAGGCAGCCTGTGGACTATGTAGTTGTTTATTTAAAGTGTTACTAAACCCAGAACCCTGCATTCACTATATCTGGTCCTCCACAGTACATGAAAATGATATTATTTTTGTAAATGTAAACTGCTAAATATCTTTTCTCATCAGCAGTATATAGCAGTCTTGTGACTTTTATCAGTGTCTGGCTGAGCACTGGTTAAAGCTTGTAGGAAGAGTTTTCATTCTCCTCTGACTCTCCTATGAGGCTGCATGACCCCTGACCCTCTCTCTGGACAGTGCTAATTGGCCCTGGGCTGATCACATCCACCTTCCCCCCTCCTAAAAAAAATCGCTCTCTAACAATAAACACTAAATGGAGCACGTGCAGAGTGCCTCCTAGGCTCTGTACTATCAGCAGATGGATTGTGGACTGTAGAAGAAGGGGAGGATCAAAGAAGACAGGACCAAACAGTCTTTTTACACAATGCGGAGGATTAACCCCTTCAGTTTCACAGTGAGTATAACAAGCATGCTTTACTGCATATACATAACGATTTTACTGTTGTAGGTGCAGAGCCAGCTCTCAGCAATACAGCAGCTCAAACAACTTTCTGGATGTTCCTGAATAAAACCCCCTCCCACAAGTACATTAACAGTCTACTACCCATTAAAGGAACTATACTCCAGATAAGGGGTAGGTATATTGCTTATCAATCCCTGATATCCGCTCCTCTGCCTCAACTTGGGAGTAGTGGAGGCACCATGAGATGCCCTACAATGTACTCAAGATAGGGCATCAGCATTTTGATGCTGTCTCCTGGGTCTGTATTCTAGCACAAAACTAAATTCCTTGAGAGGCAGGTACATATGGGTCTCACTTCCTTGCTTTGTCTCATCCAGGTCAACAGGGCATGATCTGACACCAAGTGGAATCTCCTGCTCAGTAAAAAGTATTGCAAGGATTCCAAAGCCCACTCTTTGACTAGATGTAGGCAGCCATCGGTGTTCTGTTGAAATAAACCACGGGATGCTCTTCTTCATTAACCTCTTGAGACCAGATAGCTTCTACGTCACTTGGGGCATCTATTTATATAATAAACTCCAGAAAAAAATAAGGAGCAACCATCACTGAATGTTGCTTTAATGAAATTAACATCACTGACTTCTTGCAACTTATTAGCACAGTCTGTGCAGTTAAGGTGGCAAAGTTGAGTAAAACTTCAGGTGGTACCCATCTATTTCTCCTATACTGAAAATAGCTCTCAGGAGTGGAGAATGCAATTTTCTCTCTGGTTTCCTTGGAGATAAAAATGTAGACACATAATTAAACTATAATTAAAGGCATTAGAGGGTTTAGAACACCTGTCAGGTTTTATTACTGTCTGTGTTCCCTATTTGTCCTGTATACCACTATCATCCAAAAGTATAAGACAATCCCAAAACTAGATTGCCCCAGAACAGTAATAGAAATATTCCAATGGGGACATTAGTTCTTTTAACTCTGATCACAACCATGAATTCTCTCACTTTGGAGGGATTTCTATTCACTTCCTGTTTTGACTATGGGGCAGCAAATATCAATATCAAATCTCCTTATAACCCTCCCTTACGCTACTCAAAAGGAAGAAAAAGGTTTGCCTTTGGTTATACTTACATTTTTCCAAAATCATTGCAGAACTGGGAGTGTCACTGAACTTCAATACCAACACATTTTGGCTCGATCAGTCACTCTATGATTCTTCAAAGATATCTCATATTTTCTTTCACTAATGGTATTATATTGGTGATTCTCCCTTTGTGGGGTTTGGTCTTACTTTTCCATGTCTCTTTTACTAAATCAAGCAATCCACTTGGTCTCTTCCCATACATCAGTTCAAATGTTAAAAATCCCATGAATATTTATTGGCAGGTTTCTGGAATAGGGAGCATCTTCCTTATTACTGGCTAGTTACTCCTCTCCCCCTCTTTTTCATTCTACTTGCTTTTTCTCCTATATATTCTTTTCCTTTCGTATATGTGCAAAAACAATGTGTTAAGTTGATCATAGTTTGAAGAGTAGCCTATATTAGTTTGCTACCTGCAAATTTCCTGCTAAAGTTGGTGCATGATCAGGTACTGGCTGACATTTGATCCATCTACAGTATGGGCAGGTTGGTTTAGCAGCATGAGTATGAGGAAGCAATGTTTTTAGCGTAAATTACATTAGCCTTTATATCCACTTTAGGTTAAAATTCTATTGTTATCAATGAAATAGAGATTGTGCAACATTAATGAACGTTAAAGAGAATAATATACCCGCTCAAGACTCCAAGCACCAAGTTAAGTACAAAGAAGGATCCCAGGAGGATAAGGCTGACAAAGTAAATCCAAGGCCACTCATTGCCAATAGCATCATTAACCTATATAAAAAGACAAACAAAAATTAGGAATGTTTGTGTAAATATAAAGTTTAGTAAACGTTTTGTGATACAGCACTATACTCATACTGTAGATATATGAAATTGTGTGTGTCCTATTACCTGAAGATGCTGTTCTGATCAAAATCCTCTATGCTGTGTCCCCTTCACAGCTGTTAGATCCTGCCTTGAGCAGCTGTCTTCTGGCACTGTGAGGGTTAACAGCAGTGACTTCTAATCAGGAAAGTTGTGCCACTCACCCCATCCTACCTCCTCTGCTATTCATAGAACTACTTACTACATTCCCAAAATGCATTGAGTTCTGAGAATGGAGGAGGAGGAGTTGAATGACTTGAAATGGTTGTACCTCCTTTACCTATTCACAAAGCTTGATGCTAAGAGTCACTTATGAAAGCCTGTAACTCTAATACGTCAGATTGGACTTAAGCTACAGCAGACTGACCTTTTCACCTTTAACTCAATTAAATTTATATGGCTAATTGTCAGTTTTGTAAAAAATTATACAATCCCATGTACACAATCCTATACCCACAGTTAATCCAGAGGAAGACAACCCCCCCCCCCCCCCCCCAGGAAAGCATGGTCCAATTTACTCCAGCAGGGAAAACATTTCTTCCTGCAAGAGGTAATCGGATCTACCCTGGATCAACGTTACTTATGAATGTTAGTATCCAGTTATATTATGTGCATTTAGGAAATAATCCAGGTCTTTTTTTAAAGCAATCTACAGAACTGGCCAGAACCAGCACTTCAGGGAGTCTATTCCACAATTTCACATCTCTTACTGTGAAAAAGCCTTTCCGCAATTGGAGATTAAATCTCTTTTCAACCAGACATAAAGAGTGCCCACTTGTCCTCTGTGATGACCTTAAAGTAAATAACTCTACACCAAGTTCACTATATGGACTACCTATGTATTTATACATGTTGATCATATCCCCCTTTAATCTCCTCTTCTCAAGAGTGAATAAATTCAGTTCCTCTAATCTTTCCTCATAGTTGAGTTTCTCCATGCCTCTAATCAGTTTCTTCTTCTCTGCACTTCTCCAGTTCCCAGATATCCTTTTTGTGAAATTATTTTGTTTATTTATTTCAGGTACTTATATAGCGCCATCAATTTATACAGTGCTTTACATATATGTATTGTACATTCACATCAGTCCCCAACCCTCAAGAAGTGTACAATCTAAGGTCCCTAACTCACATTTATACATATATATACTAGGGTCAACTTTAGATAGGAGCAAATTAACCTACCAGTAGGTGGTGCCGTGGTTGGGATTCGAACTGACGACCCTGGTGCTGCTCTTATTAGTTTGGTTTCCCTTCTCTGCACTTTCTGCAGTTACCTGGTATCCTTTTTGTGAATTTGCCCATAATTGAACTGCATATTCCACATGAGGTCTTACTGATGATTTGTACAGGGGTAAAATTATATCTATCCCTCTGCATTCTATACCTCTCTTAATACAAGAAAGGATTTTACTCGCTTTAAAAACCACAGCTTGGCATTGCATGCCATTATTAAGCCTATGATCTAACAGAACACCCAGACCCTTCTCCATTGATTCCCCCAGTTGTACTCCCCCTAGTATGTATGATAAATGCATATTCTTAGCCACTAAGTGCATAACTTTACATTTATGAACATTAAGAAGTGCATTGAGGTCGGCTTGTAAGTTGGAGACATCCTGTAAGGATGTTATTCCACTGCATATCTTGGTATCATCTGCAAAGATTGAAATGGTACTTTTAATCCTAAAAGGGTGGTGGGGTTCTCCTATATCATTTAAGGGTCCCAACACTGAACCTTGGTGTACACCACTAACAACCCTAAATCATCCATAGTACAAACCATTAACCACCTCTCTCTGAATATGGTCTTTTAGCCAGTTTTCTATCCATTTACATAGTCGACCACCCCCTCCTCCTCAAAAAACTACAATCCCTCGGCCTCAGAGATTCTGCTCTCTCCTGGCTCTCATCCTACCTGTCACAACGCTCTTTCAGCATTTCCTATAATGCTACCACCTCCCCCTCACTCCCCCTCTCTGTTGGGGTCCCTCAAGGCTCTGTCCTTGGGCCCCTTCTCTTCTCCATCTACACCTCCTCCCTTGGCCAACTCATACACTCTCACGGCTTCAACTACCACCTCTATGCCGACGACACACAAATCTATCTCTCAACCCCCCACCTCACCCCCTCGGTCTCTGCCCGAATCACACACCTACTGAGCGACATATCAGATTGGATGTCGCTCCACTTCCTTAAACTGAACCTCTCCAAAACCGAGTTTCTTGTCTTCCCCCCAGCCCGGACCCCTCCCCCCATTGACTTCTCCATCACATCCAACAACGCCAATATCAAACCCACCCTGCAGGCCAGAGTACTTGGTGTCATTCTGGACTCCAACCTATCCTTCCAGCCCCAAGTCCAATCTTTAACAAACTCGTGCAGACTCCACCTCCGCAACATCACCAAAATACGCGCGTTCCTAACCCCAGAAACCACTAAACAGCTCATCCACTCCCTCATCGTATCACGTCTCGACTACTGCAACTCCCTCCTCACTGGCCTGCCTCGCCGCTGGCTATCCCCGCTTCAGCCGATCCTGAATACGGCTGCCAGACTCATTCACCTTTCCAACCGCTCCGTTTCCACCACCCCCCTCTGCCAATCCCTCCACTGGCTTCCGATTGCGCAACGGATCAAATTCAAAATACTAACATTGACGTACAAAGCCGTCCACCATACTGCCCCCAACTACATCACTGACCTCATATCCAAGTACCGCCCAGCATGCACACTCCGCTCCTCACAAGACCTCCTTCTCTCTAGTTCCCTGGCCTCCTCCTCCCATGCCCGCCTCCAGGACTTCTCCAGGGTGTCACCCATCCTCTGGAACTCCCTGCCCCAACCCATCAGATTATCACCTACTCTCCTCTCCTTTAGGCACACCCTGAAAACCCATCTCTTCAGGGAAGCCCACCCTACCCCCTGCTAACTTGACCGACCTCCTCCACTCTTCCTACCACTCCATCCCCCACAGCTATCTCCTCCTGTACCACTATCCCCTCCCTCCAAAGAGCAGGGCCCTCAATCCCCTCATTTTGCATTGTATTGGTATTGTTCTGTCACATGTTCTGTCCCCCTTTGTAATGTACAGCGCTGAGCGAACTATTGGCGCTTTATAAATACTGTATAATAATAATAATAATAATAATTTACAAATGGATTTTTCCAAACCTGTAGACTTTACCCTACACATTAGCCATGTGTGGGAAGCTTTTGTAAAATCCAAGTATACTACATCCACAGCCACTCCTTTGTCTAAGGTTTTGTTTACCTCCTCATAAAATATAAACAGATTTATTTGACAACTTCTGTCTTTTATGAATCCATGGGTCTGTTGCCTAAAATTTTTTTTTTAGATTAACCGATCTATAGTTACTTGGTAAAGACTAAGGATGGCCTGGATGTTCGAATCGAACATAAGTAGACGTACCCCTTACTCATTCACAAAGGTGGGTAGGCAGCATCAGGATGCCCCCTTATTTAAAGGGGTACCCTGATGCTAATGAGCCCCCTGCCAGCAGACTCCCATAACCACTGAATCAGGGTTGTGGGGAAGAGGCCCTTGTCCCCATCAGCATGGGGACATCATCCCAATGCTGAGGGCACCTGGCCTGGTAAACCGCAGGGAGAGGGGGACTTTGCTCTGATCAAGGGTCTGGAAGGAATTTAGGGGGGACCCAATGCTTTTTCCCCCCCCATGTTTGGGTGGTGGGGTTCCCCTTAAAAGTCCTACCAGGCCTAAAGAACCTGGTATGGCTTTTAGGGAAAACCCCTTGCACTTTAAAAAAAATAAAAATTACTACGTGGTCCCTCTTAACCTTCCTACTAGATCTACACCCTGTTCCAAATAATTATGCAAATGATATTTTTCTCATTTACCTAAATAATTGATGTAAATAACAGTCAGCATAATTCTCATGTTATCAACTATTAAGAGTACAATTCAAATTTTATTGAACAAACCTCCTAATGATAACAGGATTTTTTTTAAACATAAAAAACTTACAATGCACTGTTCCAAATTATTACGCACAGTAAGTTTCAAAACACTTTATAGGTTGTAAAGAACTGAAAATTGTCATTTGTTGTGTTTGCAGCATATTTACTGAAATAAAAAGCTATTTCAATCAAACTTTTAACAATATTTTAACTTTTTAAACATTTTAACAGGTCACGTTACATTTTAACATAGGACCCCTTATTTGATAGCAGCTTCACAAGTCTTGCATCCATTGAACTTGTGAGCTTTTGGACAGTTTCTGCTTGAATTTGTTTGCAAGATGTCAGAATAGCCTCCCAGAGCTGCTGTTTGGATGTAAACTGCCTCCCACCCTTATAGATCTTTTGCTTGAGGATGCTCCAAAGGTTCTCAATAGGATTGAGGTCAGGGGAGGATGAAGGCCACACCATGACTTTCTCTCCTTTTATCCCCATAGCAGCCATTGATGCAGAGGTATTCTTTGCAGCATGATATGGTGCATTGTTATACATAAAGATGATTTTATTACGGAAAGCATAATTCTTCCTTCTGTACCAGGGAAGAAAGGGGTCAGTCATAAACTCCACATACTTTGCAGAGGTCATCTTTACACCTTCGGGGACCCTAAAGGGGCTGACCAGCTCTGTTCCCATAATTCCGGCCCAAAACATGACTCCACCACCGCCTTGCTGACGTCGCAGCCTTGTTGGAACAGGGTGGCCGTCCACCAACCATCCACTATTCCATCCATCTGGACCATCCAGGGTTGCACGGCACTCATCAGTGAATAGGACTGTTTGAAAATTAGTCTTCATGTATTTTTCTGCCCAATGCAGCCGTTTCTGCTTGTGAGCATTGGTTAGTGGTGGCCAAATAGAAGGTTTATGCACAGTTGCAAGACTCTGGAAGACTCTACACCTTGATGTCCGTGGGACTCCAGAGGCACCAGCAGCTTCAAATATCTGTTTGCTGCTATGTAATGGTATTTTAGCAGCTGCTCTCTTGATCCGATGCATGGATTTGGCAGAAATCTTCCTCAATGTGCCTTATCTGCACGAACCCGTCTGTGCTCTGAATCAGCCACAAATCTCTTAAAAGCGCGATGATCACGCTTAAGTTTTCAATTACATTATGTAATTCTGAGCTATACTAAAGAAACATGTTTTAAACTTTCACTAGTCCTTAAATTAAAATTACATTAAAATAGATTTTAGTGCTTGAACTTTCCAGTTTACAGAAACTGTCTGAGTTACTCTTTTTACTGTAGGATTATACTGAACTGAACACTCCAGATATTGGCAAGACTAACAGGTCAGGTCAAATGTAGTTAGAGCATTTCAAGTAAATAAATATAAAGTCTGTCTTATAGCACTCACCCAGTAAAGTACTTCTGTCCATCCTTCCATAGTTATACACTGGTATACAGTCAACATGGCAAAGCCAAAATTGTCAAAATGAGTAATGCCATCATTGGGCCCAGGCCACCATCCCCTGCACTCTGATCCATTTATCGAGCACTGACGGCCTTGACCTGTACTACTGCATGGAGCAGGTTTTTCATTTTCCACTGTGGCTGTTATATCTGGGGAAAAAAGCCATATATCTGAAGGAAGTTTTTACTATATCAGCTTCACACATATGAAAGCCCATCTACAGCCAAAACTTTTTTTTTAATTAGACAGAGTGGAGAAAGGTTAGATCCTGTCAGGAGAGGAAGTGATGGGAAATCTCTCCAACTGGGATACAGACCAAAACATATTTTTAGCAAAGTGGGCAATAATTAAAACTTCTGACAGTGTTTGTTTGCTGGCTATGCATTTCTATTATGGTGGTGGCAACTGCGTCCATTTCTTTGATGGGCATCAAAGGGACATAAAAGAAAAATCTCCTAATGGAGTATTACACTTGAAAATTAGAAACCAGGAATATATTTTTAACCCTGCGCCACTTTTGACTGGGGTCAGCTAGCTTCTATTATGTAAATATATAATCATACATTTCAGGTGAAAATCAAAGCATGTTAATGCAGGAATATATAAAGTATACTTGATAGCAAGTGTGGATTGTTTTTTAACACCCCACATGCCTATTTGTCAAAATTATTTTCAGCAGTAATCATGAAATTTAAAAAATACCAATAATGGTAACAAAAATGGAGATAGGAAATATTTTCTATATAATATACAAGTGTTTTATAACAGTGCAGGTAGAATGCCTATGCAATAGAGATATTTGTGAAATGGTTTGATATTGTGGGCCTGCAGGGGATTTATTTATAATAATTTGGTCCTCTAAACTGCAGTGACTTAAAAGTATGTATAGGAAAAAATGCAATTATAATACAACACATCAACAAAAAATTGGCAATGATGTACAGTATGCAGACAACTAACAGTCAGTTGTAAAAATACTTGGGCAACAAATGTGCAGTTGTGATACTAACTGGGTAAGAAAAGGTCAATCTGACAATATGTGGGCGACAAATGGGCAATCATGACAATTAATGGGCAATAAGTAGACAACAATGAAAAAATATGTGCAAGAAATAGGCTGTTGTGACTATTCCAGTATCACTTCAGCCACCCCCAAGCAAACAATTTACCCAACACTCTCCAGCAACAGTCTTTCTCTTACCCCAGCAAAAATTCCTTTCCACACACTCAAAACATATACCAGACCTTAGTCAGCACCTGGCAGAGTGAGGAGAAGTCCTCCCCAGCTTCTCCTCATCCCTGGGTCATGTGAAACATCAGAGCCGAGGAGGAGTCTGAAAGAGCTTCTCTCCTTTTCACCTATGGTCTGTACTTTAGGTACATTATGCTATGAGGGTACATGATATAATGGTAATATGTGAGTGGCAGATGGCGCAGTCTCAGAGCAACCCCCAAGAAGCGGAATCTGGGCCTATAATATTCTCACCTGTTCCTTTGAAATAACAGGTCTTATGCATCTTCCCAGAAAATAGCTCTAGTCCAACAATTGCATATATAATAATCATGAAAAGCACCAGCAGAGCTATGTGCAGAAGGGGTACCATTGCCTTAATGATGGAATTAAGTACAACTTGAAGGCCTAAAGAAAAAAAACAAGACTGTTAGTTGTACACAATGCAAAAACTGTACAAATGATCTTTAAATATGTATAAGGATAAGGGTAATGGCTAAACTTACTAGGTACTCCAGACACCAGACGAAGGGGTCTTAGGACACGAAAAGCTCTTAGTGCCTTGACATTAAATCCAGAACTTTTTCCGGGGGGAGGTAGACCCTGAAGTTTGTTAATCTGTTCCAGGACCACACTGAAAACTCTACAATGTAAAAATTATTTTAAAACAGTTGTAGAACTAAAACTAATGGAAATAAAATTAGCAGAATATGGTAAATGTTATGTTTAAATATACAATATGTATCAAAATAATAATTATTTTCAACAATCACCAATCGGTTTTTGATTTTTTTATTGCTAGCTATACTTTTTCAGGGTGTTTATGCCACACTGTTTGTTGGTATTCCTTGTTTCATATTCCAGGAAAAAACAAATTGGGGAATGTAGGTGAGCTGTCCAATTTTGTGAAGAATTTACCTAAACTTTAATGATAACATCGTACATGAACTTTTCCTTTTGATGTGTTTCACTCTGAAAAGCTTAAGGTGGCTTAAGCTTAAGGTGACAGATGGATCGAAAATCAGCAGGGACCAACTGAATTTCAATCTATATTTAGCCACTGCATTTGAACAAAAGTCAGTGCTGGGGGTGTTTATTACTGCCACTGACTCCAAGCCTGGGAATAATATTGCACTGACACCAATGTTGGGGGTTGGGGGTTGTTATTGCACTCCAATGCAATGTCTATTTCAGTGATTTTAAACTTCCAAGGGCATCAGCCAAGTTTGGTGTATACCTTTAATAACATTTTAATGGCAGTTTTCCACCATTTCTTTACTGTGCAGAATTATTATTCACATATAGTAGTTAATGTCTGCAGTCCTCCTTTAAAATGTTAGGATTAATGTTTACTCTTATGACTAGTGTCTTGTTGTTTTTTTACATTTTTGTTTTTCTATAGCGCTGATAACTACAGCACTTTTGGAGCTTGTTTATACCTATGTTACTTTTTGAAAAGTAATTTGTAGTGGAACCCTTTTCAGAGAGCATTGCAGGCACGGCTGACAGGCATTCAGGAGGTAACACTGCAGCCTCCTGAACACATATATGTTTTTTAACAGACAAAGGGGTTTTTTTAAATGGAAATATTGTACTGCTGAGGTGGGCAGATAATATCACAATCTCCGGCTCAGTCAATCAGAGGAAGTCTTGTGTAGCCAGGTGCTGGCAATTCTACCCGCATGATCACAGGTCATTCTTAACAAAGACTGCCTTGAGTTGTGTGCTTCTAGTGTTCAACTTAGTGACTGTAACATTGTGCCCTGGAAGCATTGGAGAGCAAGGGATTGTGGGACATATAGTCTGGGGAGCCTGGTCTTAATATGGAGCCAGTGCTGCTGAAATTTACAAGGTCCATCCAGATCTCCAAAAGTGAGCGATGCTGGGAGAGGATACTGTATATATAGCCTGGCCGAGGGAGATGGTTGGCTCTCTTGGGACCGCCATCTGAGGATGAAAGGAATGGCCTGGTCACTTTGGGTGTTTAGACCAAGCAATGTGGCCTAAACAGCATGGGGAATCTTCAGCAGGTGAGCTACATACCTGCTGATGGGGAAAGGGACCAACTGTCCCAACTCCCCTGAGCCATGAAGACAAGGTAGGTGCTGGACAGAGGTCAGCAGTGCTCTTCCCTGTTGCCAACGCTTCAGCTGGGAGGTCTTTACCATTCCAGGGCTTGGCCTGCTGCTGGAGAAAGGGGCCGACTGCCCCAACTCCCTGGAGGCGTGAAAACATGGTAGGTGCTGGACAGAGGCCAGCAGCACTCTGCCCTGTTGTCAGCACTTCAGCTGGGAATCACAAATACTCCGCTCTGTCTGACTGTTGGGGAAAGAGGATGACCACCTCCTCTCCTGGACTGTGCAACTGCCACTTGGGAGGAAGGAAGACAACCCCCCCACCTGGAATGTGGATCTGTTGCTGGGGAGGGGGGACGAATTCCTTCGCTCTCGAGTCCCTGAACTGCTGCTAGGAAGGGAGGACGACCACCCCCTCTCCCAGACTGTTGATCGATCTGCTGCTGGTGAGGGAGGACGACCACCTCCTCTCCCTGGTCCTTTGGAATTTCTGCATGTGGGGGGCATTGTATCGGCCAGCTGCTGGGGAGAAGGGCTGCTTGCCCTGGCTCCCTGCAGCTCTGGAAGCGCTGTTGGTGCTGGGCAGAGGTCAGTGATGCTCTGCCCTAATGGCAGCCCTTTTGCTGGGAAGTAAAATGAAAATTCGGGGGCCTCGCACATATCCTACAGGTCCACCAATTGTTGTAGGCTGAGGTCAGCTGTGCTCTGCCTAGATGCTAGCTCTTCTGCTGGAGGTTTACTGGGTTGTTCCTCCTCAGCAGCAAAGTCTATTAAATCCCCAGTCTCTGGGATTGCTGAAAATCCAGGGCATGGGCTGGCAGTACTTGGGCCCAGTGCCAGCACTAAGGTGGGTAACTCTGTAGCAATCGTGCACACTGAGATGAACGTGGCCTTCCATCTTGTTAAGAATCTTCCATTTTATATCATGTCCTACACCCTCATCAGCTTTCCTCATCCCCCCTCCCTCTCTGTTGAGCGACATATGGTCTGGATGAGGCAGAGGTCACAGGAGTCAAGCTCAGCGGGAGAGCTCCAGGGCTATAAACCTCAATTAGCTGGTTCCCAGATGTCTGCCAGACCCTTGCTAGAGAGGGCTCATTAAGCCATAAACCAAGCCCTCGCTGAACTTCAAGGCATTCCAAGGAGTCGTAAAAACAGACCTACATTTAAAAACTCACTTTTCCATATAATTACATATCTTGGATTATGAAAGACTTACATAAACATGGAGCCCATATTCGGACGGCTCACTTGAAGACCAGTCTCCTGGTATTTTACACCCCCTAGCTGGCATACACAGGAGAGCAGAAAATTATATCTCCTGAACCCTTGCAAGCAGTTGTCTCATGTTTCATATGTAGACGTTCCGCCGGTGATTCTGAGTATTAATCTACTAGTGGCCAGGCTGCTAAATGCACAGAGAATAAGTTATGAACCATGAAATCAAATGTGGGAGTTTTTGGTCATAGCTTAGGTCTCCACCTACACCTCCCTCCCCCAAAAGAGGCGATTGGTTTACTGCTCCAGGGAAACACCCTGTGGAGTTGCTAGAAAAGCTAAGCTAGGCTGAGTTGAGAAGAGAAATAAGAGTTGAAGAATTTCCCTGGTTTAACATCGGAACTGACAGTGGGAGTTAAGAAATCCTTTTGCTCTGAAACCTGATCTGCTTAACCCAGGGCGTGTGGCAAGTACTTTAACCCTCTAAACTTCTCTTTGTCATCTCTTTGCTGTGCTATTGTTCTCTGTATATTTATATATATATTGGCTACATTTATTTTCTGTAAATATTTTTATTGCACCCTTTTGACCTTTTAGTAATAAATCTTACTTTCTGAAAGTGTTGAACTGTTTCTAAAGCTCTTTAATGCAACAAAAGCACCCCTGCCTCTGAAGAATGCTACTGTGTGTGTCTTTTAAACTTCGGTATATCTCTGCCTGCGGTGACAGTGGTATACCGACGATTATTCAAACATCATAGTGTTATTGCTGATATTGCCGAGTTTCCTCTTTCTCTGTACAAAAAGGAGGCAGTGGCAGTGTGAAGGGTTAATTGCATAATTAATCTGACCCAGTAACAGTCGCTCCCAGGCTACCAGCACACAGGTTGTGGTCCATTAGCTGGAAAATCTGTGTGCAGGGTGCAGCTAGGCGTGGCATTGTTATGCACATGACAGCGCGGCTTTAGATTGGCTAGTCCTTCGGTCGCGAGTTTGGTGGGAAGGGCTGGGGTCTGACGCCGTGATCGTCACAAACTCATGATCAATAACTACCATGGGTGCTGGGGCATACTGTTGAGCTTTGTCGAACAGTCTTTTATATGCTTGTTCTAGCTCCCATTCCTGAAGGGCTAGAAATTCCATATCTTCCTGTGCTCAGCTTACTTCTAAAATGTTCAGAATCTGGTCTCTGTAATCCATGATTTCCTCCAAACGCCATTCCAGATAACTCCCGAAGTCAGGGTCTTCTGAAAGTTTACTGGTTTCTCCAGTACAACAGCCCCAAGCTGTCATAGCCAAAGTCTTCTGTCGGGCTGTCGTCTGCTGTCCAAGGGCATTCTTGGGCTACATGCCAGCAGAGGGCTCTGTAGCTTTCATCAAGCCACATCTCTGCCTGGACCAGCCTGCTTAACTCAGCTGTCCACTCCTTGTGCGTTTTTTGCCCCAATAACAGCATCCGCACATTGCCATGCAACCAGTACCTTTCCTGGTCAGAGAGGAGAATTTTTCCTAGGCAGTGCTGCTCTCTGTCTGGCTTTTCCGTCCAAAGCTGTCAGCGGACAGAGTCAGAGTCATACCATCCCAGCAGGACCTACACTGGCACTGGTCCTCTGTGCTGCACTTGCATCTCTTGCAGCCTCCTTATGAATTCCTCTTTCATGGCGGCTGACAGCTGTATCTCTCCTCTTCTGCTAACCAGACCTCAGATCCCGTTGGTGGTTTGGATGTCCTAGACTGCAGGAAGCATCCCACTGCTTGCCACCAAATGTGACGGAATGCCCGCCACCCGATTGGGTGATTCCATTAGAGAAACCACATCCTCGCCACTGGGACACAGGACCAAGGTATTATAGCCGGGCATTGCACCCAAGACTAGACATGACTAGCTTAGATGCCAAACAGGAACTCTTTATTGAACAGAAAGCACAGGTTTTATACACTCCAGAAATAGGGCCCATCCCCTCATGAAAAATAAATCAAATATTACACTTTAGGATAAACATCCCACACTGCTTAGATAATGAGGTGAAGCTGACATCATTCTAATCCTATCATGTAGGCATCTTCAGAAAGACTTACCAACAAACAATAGGTGACTCAATTAACTCCATCAACAATGGGAATGCACACCTGGGAGGCACACAATGAGAGAAGATAGTAAACACATAACACCTTAATAGACAGATTAAAGCAAGAGTCCTCAGCATGAGGTTGTTTTGCTGATTATATCAACATCTTCTTTGAGTCTAAGAAAGAAGGAAGGGGGTTGAAGCAGTCAATGCTAGTTTGGACACAGAGTCCCCAAATCTGTATCTTGGTCCTCCAGGTCTCAAAGTCTGTGTGTTTTGGAGAGACATGTACTTGAATCCGAAGTAAACTACTCCAAAGGTCCCCCCCAGAAAGTTGGGAGGTATGTTGTAGTTGCTGTTTGGTTCTCCTTCATTACATATATGTGCTCTAAATCCTTTGGGACTAAACAGTTTATACTAAGAGGTACTTGCATTAAGAATATTTCACTTTGTCTTTTGACTTGAAAACTGCTAGTACATATTTAATTGCCTTATTACAATTGTGGTGCCATTTTCAGTGTAATCCAGTGTGAACTATGTCTGAACCCAGGGTGTCAGAAGGCTTGCAAGGTCAGGGCAACCTTTGGGCACCACCATCTTCTTCTCCAATGGGGGTGGCGATACACTTGCATTCAGTTGTAAAATACAAAGCTTGCTGTGAATGGCTGAGCAGTACTAGGCCCAATTCGATTTTGTCCTGGAAGCAGATGGAAAATCACCATCCTGCTGCTGGAACACAGAGGTGCATACTGTATGTAGCTGATGCTACTACTATTTGTACAGTGTTAACAGCAAGCAAATCTATTAGAAAAGGAAATTGCTTGTACCAGCTTGGCCAAAATAAAGTAATTAAAGTCACCATAAACATGGAGTTAGGCTTTAACACCTCCTCTGTGCTACAAAAATACTGTGCCCTGCTCTTCCACCTCCATCTGATGGATTATCAGGGGATGGACAGCTGAGCCAGAGGACCAGGGCCACTGATGAGGGGGTACCACTGGTCCAACAGGGCCTAAGTGCCATCAATTTAACAGTTGGGCCTGACAGGTATAGGTTTCATTACATATGCAGGCAGACTAGGCAGTTTATGAAAGCTTCCCCTGCAGCTCCCAGGTGGTCCAATAGATTTACAGTTGCAAGAAAAAGTATGTGAACCCCTTGGGATTACGTGGAGTTTTGCATGAATTGGACATAAAATGTGCTCTGAACGTCATCTAAGTCACAACAATAGAAGAACACAGTCTGCTAAACATAATACTACACAAACATTAGATGTTGCCATGGTTTAATTGCACATAACATGTAAACATTCACAGTGCAGGGAGGAAAAATTATGTGAACCTTTGGACTTAATAACTGGTTGACCCTCCTTTGGCAGCAATAACCTCATCCAAACATTTCCTGTAGTTGCAGATCAGACCTGCACAACAATCTGGAGTCATTTTGGACCACTCCTCGTCACAAAACTGTTTCAATGTAGCAATATTCTTGGGATTTCTGGTTTGAATCGCTCTCTTAAGGTCATGCCACAACATTTCAATTGGGTTGAGGTCAGGACTCTGACTGGGCCACTCCAGAATGCGTATTCTGTGCTGTTGCAGCCATTGTTTTGTTGAATTACTTGTATGCTTTGGGTCATTGTCCTGTTGCATCACCCATCCTCTGCGGAGCTTCAGTTGGTGGACAGATGGTCGTACGTTTTCCTGCAAAATGTCTTGATAAACTCTGGAATTCATTTTCCCATCAATGACAACAATCCGTCCAGGCCCTGAGGCAGCAAAGCAGCCCCAAACCATGATGCTCCCTCCGCCATGATTTACAGTGGGGATGTGGTTTGGATGTTGGTGTGCTGTGCCTTTTTTTCTCCACACATAGTGTTGTGTGTTCTTCCCAAACAACTCAATCTTGGTTTCATCTGTACACAGTATATTTTGCCAGTAGTGCTGTGGAACATCCAGGTGCTCTTTTGTAAACTTCAAACGTGCTGCAATATTCTTTTTGGACAGCAATGGCTTCCTCCGTGGTGTCCTCCCATGTACTCCATTCTTGTTTAATGTTTTCCTTATTGTAGATGTGTCAACAAAAATGTTAGCATGTGCCAGAGATTTCTGTAGGTCTTTAGCTGACACTCTGGGATTCTTCTTTACCTCATGCAGCATTCTGCGCTGTGCTCTTGCAGTCATTTTTACAGGACGACCACGCCTAGGGAGAGCAACAGTGCTAGACTTTCTCCATTTGTAGATAGTCTGTCTTACCATGGACACATGAACATCAAGGCTTTTGGAGATACTTTTGTAACCCTTTCCAGCTTCATGCAAGTCAACAATTCTTGATCGTAGGTCTTCTGAGAGCTCTTTTCTGCGAAGCATGGTTCACATCAGACAGTGCTTCTTGAAACCAGTAAACCCAAAACAGGTGTGTGTTTTTTAAGGGCAGGACAGCTGTCAGCAACACATCCAATATCATCACACTGATTGGAGTCAAGGTTGGCTCACTCCTGGCTCCAATTAGCTCTGGGAGAAGTCATTAAGCTAGGGCCTCACATACTTTTTCCTCCCTGCACTGTGAATGTTTACATGTTATGTGCAATTAAACCATGGCAACATCTAATGTTTGTGTAGTATTATGTTCAGCAGACTGTGTTCTTCTATTGTTGTGACTTAGATGACGTTCAGAGCACATTTTATGCCCAATTCATGCAAAACTCCACGTAATCCCAAGGGGTTCACATACTTTTTCTTGCAACTGTATTACATTTCTATGGGCCCCATCAGTTTATCAGAGGGACCCAGGAGGCTGAAGCAGAGAAGGAACTTTTTTTCAAGCACATAAGAGGATTAACTAAAATGAAAGTCCTGCCAGCAGCCTAAGTCCCTGGCGGAGTGATATCACTGCCTTCCTGCTTCAGTAAGTCAGTGTTTAGGAGAGGGAAGACTGTATCTCTTTGCACAGTGCTTTCATGTGGCAGGAGAGGGCGCCCTGTGGCATCCACTATCAAATCCAGCAGTGTTACCAATGGGTCCATCTGTAAGAGAAAGTGGACAGTGACAGGTGAAGTGGGCAGAGCAGTCATGGAGAAGGTATGGGAGGAGGAACAGGTCAGGCTCAGTGAGGCAGCAGAACGGCTTCTTCATAATCTGCATAATAATCGGGCTCATGTTTGAGGTAGGCATCTTCCTCTCCACAGTCCGTACTTCACAGTGGGGATCTGTGTGGCTCAGCTCTGCACCAGGATAATGGAGTTTGTTTAGAATTGCTGGACTCCATAATAATGTGTTCGTTTATCTGCATGGAGGAACCGCCCTGGCTGGGTGAGTGTGACCTGAGTGCTGGTTGGGCTCTCCTGGTTTGCAGTTACATATCAGTTCCTCATTTGCATCTTTAATTTGTCTTTTTTTTATTTTTTTCTATTATCAGTGTCAGTCCTACAGATCACTCCTGGGCTATGTAAGACTTGAATTTAATAAGTAACACCTGAGCAATTAGAAGTGCGATTTTAAAGCTCAAATCTGAAAAAACGTAAAATTATTCTTGCAGTGGGGCTGCTTCCACACTGCAAAGGTTAATTGATCATTTCATTCTAGAGCAGATAAAGGAGATTTACATAACTGATCCTCAATTCCTCTGCACTGCTAGACCAGCCCCGACAGCGTCTCCTCCCCGAGGTCTATAGCCCTGCATTGGACTTGATGACACCAAGGAATAGTCCCCCAGTGTGGGATATCAGAAGATCAGGTAAGTAAAATAACTTTTACTCTTCCCTATGCTAAACAAACAATTAACACTCACAGCAAAGTGCAAATGCAAGGGATAATTTACATGTAGCCCAAAGTTGGGCTTCGAGACTCACTAAGGCCCCTTTCACACTTACCCGCTGCAGTTTCTCCACAGTGCAGATGGGGTGCAGTGCACCTATGGTTTTCATGCAGGTTACTTATGCTTTCCCAAAGATTTCTATTAGATCATTTTTTTATGTGTGCACTACACTGTGGGGATATTGCAGTGTAGAAGGGGCATAAAAGTGCTTCAGCACTTGACACCAGGATTTCCATTGTACTTAAAGTATAACTAAAGGCAAAACTTTTTTTAGTTTTGGACAGAGTAGATATGGATTAGAACACCTGTCAGCTTTTCTTTCAATAGATTTTTATTGAAAATGTTTGCGTTTAGAAGATACACTTGCAACCGCAGTCATGTGTACAGGTGGAAGTAAAAAAATTAATGACAAGCAATTCGAGTGCAGTCGTACATAAAACAGTAAAACCGTAACAAGTGTAAAGATAAGTGGTATATCAGAAGGTAAACAGATCGTGACGTAACAATGACAGAATGTGGATAACAGGAGAAAAACTATACGCATATAACACGAAACTAGGTGTTGATGAGGGTGACATCTGTGTATAAAATGAGCTGAACTAAATATCAAATAGACATGTATATGCAAACAATCCAAAAATTGTCCCTGCGGGAGAGCCGAAAGAAAAAAAAAAGAAGGGAGAAAGAGGATAAAGGAGCACAAGATAGAGGACATCAAGAGCACCTGAGCTCAAGCTGTAGGGTCTCTGTATTTATGGCAATGTGAAACTGGCCTTTGAGATATAAGGGTGGGTGTGTCGGATCCATGGAGTCAATATTTTAAGGAATTTCTCATCGGTTTCTGAAAGAATGATGGAGAAATTTTCATTGGCAAAAGAGAAATATAGGTGGTGGGGAACTTCTGTGAAAGGGGCGAACTGTTGTTTCCAGGCTTTCTCTATGGTTTGTTTTGCTGCCACTAATACGTAGGTAGCCAGTTTAAATTGGTGTTTGGTGAAGATTTCAGGTGCAGAAAGACATGCCACGGGTCCCTTGGGAAGGGACAGGTAAATAAAGATTGTAAGCATCCCTGGAAATCAGTGCCGGGGGCTGACGGGTGAAGATGTGCCAGGCAGGATGGAACCAGATACCATCTCGTGACAGTTTTAAAGACAGATTCAAAAGTGAGAATGTTGAGCAGGAAGTCACAGTAGTCCAAATTTGTGCCCCGCAGCCCCTATCCCCCTATAGTGCTTTTGAGGTCCCTTTCCCACCTGGAAACATAAGTATGATTGTCTGGATTGTGGAGGTTATTCAGCTGTGAATAAAGAATCGATATAAGCTTTGGGGAAAAAGGGGTCCGATGGCAAATATGTTCAAATAAGGACAGCTGAGTTGTCGAGTCTCTATCGACAAGCACCGAGGTCAACCAGTGTTTAATTTGTAGGAATCAGAAAAGTTCAGTGTGAGGAGCTTGATATTTCTCCCTTATTTTTGCCCAGGTGTAAATAGAATGACCAGTGAGAAATGAGTGGACACAATGAAAGTTGTGGGAAGCCCACCAGTGGAAATCATTAGGGGTCTCAAGGCCTGGGGAGAACAGAGAATTGCCTAAAAAAGGGAGAAGAGGTAGGTGGGGAGAAAGTAGGCTACTGGAGTATTTAGTGGAGTCCCATATTCGTAATGAGTGAGACATTAAGGGGCTAATGGTTGCTGGCCTTGAGCTTGGAGGAAGCCATAAAAGTGAATGGAGGGAAACCACAAAGCAGGAGGGCACTTCCAAACTAACCCATGTAGGGTCTTGCTGTGTAGCATATAGAGAGCTCATAGATGTGATTTGAGCCGCTACACAGTACTTGGAAAAGTTAGGAAACCCCAGGCCCCCTTGTTTCCTGTGTATAAGCATGGTATGTTTGGTGACCCAAAGTCTCTTGTTAAACCAGATAAATCTCAAAATAGAATTTTGGAATGGCTTAAGGGCCCCCCAACAACAAACCTCCCATCACTGATGAAAGTGACAGGGGGGGTGGCCCTGTCAGGTAGGCTGTACGGAACCCCATGATTTCTGAGAACAGCCCTGCAGTGGACCACATGGATGCCATTTTGAGAGGCAGGCCCAGAGCATTGCTGGCTACCTCTGGCCTGGTTAGGACACAGTATGTAAGATTGATCGGCCACTCTGTTTCGTACTTTGCTGTCACTTGGATTTGCTGCTGCCAGTAGAGCTCTGCCTAAAGGGGGCTGCATATACTAGGCTATATATGTCAAACGTCTGACCCCTGCACTATTTAAGCTATATTGCACAACATATGCTTGTTGCTCAGTTGTGGTTCTTCTTCTAGTTAGGCTGTGTACAGAAGAGTATAGGCAATGGTAGAGTTTCATATTTTACAAAACAATGTGCTGAGGTTTTTATATGTCTGTTAGACATTCCCTTGTAGCCTGTGCTAGGCAGAAACATGTCAGAGGAGTTAGAGGCCTTTCTTATTTTGAGCCTAAGCCTTGACTGCCACCACAACCCATACATTGTTTCTCTTTGTGTCAGATATTTAACTCCTACAACAAGTTTTATAAAGATTATCCAACACTGGAAGCAGCCAAACAAATTATAATCCTGGGTAAACATGCTTACCAAGTCTGGCTACTTATGTGTTCTTATCTATAATCCTCTGCTATTGAATACACAGAGCTGGTACTATCATAACTTGTGATTATGAATTTTAATTGACACCTTAGGCAAAAACAGATATGCTTTCCTGATTATGCAGCCCATGACTATAGGGATATTACTTAAACGCAGAAAAACCTGCATAACTAACATATCCAGCTCTTAGGTCCAGAAGCATTTTTTTTACTACATGTATCCTTACCCTACAGAAACAATGGTGAAATCTAGAATATTCCAACCATTTCGTAGGTAAGCATCCGTATGTAATATGAATCCGTAGGCTACTATCTTCAAACTTGCTTCAATAGTAAATATAAATAGAAAGATATATTCAACCTTCTCCTGTAAAAGAGAACAATAAATATAGACACAGTTAAGTATGCTAACATCTGAAGTATGTATTTTTAACATCAGCTTTAATTTCATACAAATTGACCAAAGTGATACAAAATGATATATGTGTAGGAATTAAACAAAACAGGAGTGAACATAGCTTTATTCATTGAGTTAAGAAAATGAACACTTTGCTAATTTAACCTTCTTTACTGTAGTAAATCCACTCCAATTATTCTGTATCTTAGATGCATCCCATTTTCAGAATGCTACTGTCTGATTTTTGTATAATTAATTAGCAGATTCAAATCGAATCATTAATATGTTTTTTGTCTTGAGTTATCCAGATGTGATAAACAGAAATAAGACAGCAAGTGTTCTTACCAAGACAGAATTGGTGGAGTTGGTGTCATCCTCTGGCATCGGCAGGAAGATTGCTAAAGCCACACAATTGGCAAAAATCGTAAGAAGAATAATCATCTCAAAAGGTCTGGCATCAAGGAGTCAAAGAAAATATGAACTATTGTAGCCATTTATAGTAAAGAGACCATAATATACAAGTTTCTACTTTTGTCCAGCATTGGATCAGTATCAAGCACAGGACAACAAACATAGCAAATATATTTGTTTTGTATTTAATATAAAAGGTAAAAAATCTTTATTACCTTTTTTACCTTTAGATACAATTGAGAAGAGTTGGAACCTCTGGCATTACCATTCACTTTCAGTAGTTTTGGAACAATGGAGAATTTCTGGGGTACAGATTAAGCTATGACAGCATTTTTAATAGATTACAGAGGAGTTACTATGTCAGTCAGGCTTCGGTCGGTTTATGTGTTCTCATTAAACAGATTTTAATGCTTTCTGTTATGGCAACAAACTAAAGTTTCGGTTTAGGTTCTTCTTTAACACATACAGTACATGGTGCTGATATGAAAAAGCTAATAGTGGACTTTCCAGACTGCAAACTTACACAGGTCATTTATGTATATGTACTTTATCTTTCATGATTATTTTCAAATATGTGGAGAATAAGGCATTGATGGCCCTTGAAATATATTTATTCCTTTGTTGTACCCCTCTGTGGTTGCTCATTTTCTTAAATTATGCCAACCTTTACTAATAATTTGCCCTTTTATGAACATTTATTTAGCTTTGACATTTTTCCAGGGTGCCTTTGTCCTATAATATTATTATACAGTCTCTGAACAATATTCTTTAAATTTAGGCAAACAATTATTATAACAGTATATTGAGGGCCTTCCTAAATAGGTGTAACACCCTGCACTGGTTGCAGGATGTTAAGTGAACACAAGATGGCAGTGTTCTGCAATTCAGCTATGCAGACTCTGCTGAAGGAAAGCCTTGTTGAACTTGTATGTTGTAGCAGGATCTTTGTGCTCAGACATGGAGTAATGAGACTACATTTCCCAGAAGAGCTGGCAAGGGGGCAAGAGCATATATATTCAGAAGCCCCATAAGCTTACAGGAAGGAAGTGGATTGTGAGGGATAAGGAATGGTTGTGTGGAGAAGTCCATGAGGGTACAGCTGGAGATCCAGGCTGGGTCAGGCCGCAGAGCAAAAAAGTGGAGAGGGATCACAGACCGGAACCAAGAGAACATGGGGGCCCCCTACTGAGAGACTACCTGCTATGCTGCTGAGGCTACAGACCGGGTGAGAAGGTTCCATATCAAAATCCTCACAGGTTGTAAGTGACTGTTTTAAGTTCAATTGTTCCTTTCAGTTCAGTACACTTACATGTCCAGTTTATTGAGGCCTACTGATTAGTGCTTTATTAACATTCTAAGCCACAGGACTTTACTATAGTATACATATACTATAGTAAAGTCCTGTGGCTTAGGATGTTAATAAAGCATCACATTAGTGAATACAGAATCACATTAGTGTCTCTTTCAAGTCTCTTCTAATGCCCAAGGAACTTGCTTCTTCAGACTAGTTCACCACGTTTGAGGAGGAGTCCGCCTCTGCTAAAGTCTTCTTCTGCCCTTTTCACAATCTTAGTAAATCCTTGCCGTCACCCATTGTATTAAAGAGATTTCATTGAAATTCAGCATAACTTCAAGGAGGAGTTTTCCTTGAGGGAAACTTGCTTTCATACAATGAAAAAATCTGAACTCTACTGTGCACCAACTAGGGCCCCATAGAGAGTGCAGAAGGTTGGACACTTTTGCTAAAAAGAGATACCAAAAAGGGACATTGTTGTTTTTCACCAAAGAATTCACCTCCAGAGCCTATAAGTGAGATAGTATGACAGTGTGATAGTCCTCCCAGCTCACTTAGGTAGAGACATCTAAGAGACTGGGAATGATGTTAATTTCTAATCCTGCAGGATATTTGGGAGTTGCTTAAAGTGATACTGTACTACAATAGCTTGTTGAACCTTTAAGAGCATTTAACTCATGCTCATCTACTGGTATTTTGTGTTGTGCTTACACTCTTATTATTCTGACCTCAATATAACTAGCATACTTCTTCACCCTAGACCGTGTGTGTTTATCTAATGGTTCCAAGCCAGGAGATCCTCCTATTTTATTTTTTATTTTTACTAGTATTTTTAGCTCTCTGTCCCCTAAGGAGTTATTACCTCCCTATCTCTCCCAGGTTGAGGCTATTGTACTTATTTGGGTATTCAGGTTGATATTTTCTCATATTTCAGCTGACACATATATATTATGTTTTATATGTTTGTCTGATTGTGAGATGAGAATTTATATTTATAGTTCATTTATTTTGTTTATTTTCATTATCATTCTATTCTTATCCTCATGTGATTTCCTATTTATCCATTATGCATTGGTCCTGTATTTATTATGTGCAGAATAGTATTACATGCAGGATACATTTTATGTCTTGTATCCTATTTTAGGAATTCTTTGTATTAAAATTATGGGTGTTATTGTCACTAATTGACCAGCACACAATACGAGACTTAATTTATTTTTATTTTTGTTTTTATTCCACATTTCTCTTATATGGGCTTCCTTCTTTGGATATACACCCATATTTGTAATTTGATTTTTGCTTTGAACATTTCTTTTTTTATATTTGGGAGTTGATTCACTCTCATATCATATGGACCATTATACTATTGATTATATGTAGCTTTGTATAAGGTTTCTCTTATCCAAAAACATAATTATATGTTTTTTGTAGCTGCTGACTTTTATTTTCTCTGGAACTCTGATTTAATCCACTTCAATGTGAAGCTATTTTGAAATGACTGTCCGTGGAGAAAAGCTCAATTACATATTTGATATTTCTACAACAGTGGACTTTAGGAGTTCATATCTAATGATGAGTAGAAGTGGGGGAACTTTTGATATATTTTTTCACAGCAACTGTACAGCAGATGGCATCTAGAGGTTCCCATATATGGGAAGATTTGAGGTTTAGTAGAGGTTCATAGAGATGTTTTTAACATACCGTATTTTCTGGTGTATAAGACGACTGGGCGTATAAGACAACCCCCTACTTTTCCTGTTAAAATATAGGGTTTGGGCTATACTCGCCATATAAGACTACCCCTCTTCCAACGCACACCAAATAAAAATTAAAAAACATCAGATTTGATTTCAATATGGTATGGTATTTCAGTATGGTATTCCAATGATGGGGTGCTATTCCTCCCACTGACACCAATGATGGGACACTATTCCTCCCACTGACACCAATGATGGGACACTATTCCTCTCACTGACACCAATGATGGTGCCCCATCATTAGTGTCAGTGCGTGAGGAATAGTGTCCCATCATTAGTGTCAGTGGGAGGAATAGTATTCAATCAGTATCAGTGGGAGAAATAGTGCCCCATCATTGGTGTCAGTGGGAGGAATAGTGTCCCATCATTGGTATCAGTGGGAGAAATAGTGTCCCATCATTGGTGTCAGTGGGAGGAATAGTGCTCAATCATTGGTGTCAGTGGGAGGAATAGTGCTCAATCATTGGTGTCAGTGGGAGGAATAGTGTCCCATCATTGGTGTCAGTGGGAGGAATAGTGTCCCATCATTGGTGTCAGTAGGAGGAATAGTGCCCCATCATTGGTGTCAGAGCAAGGAATCGTGCCCCATCATTGGTGTCAGTGGGAGGAAAAGCACCCCATCATTGGTGTCAGTGGGAGGAATAGCGCCCCATCATTGGTATCAGTGGGAGGAATAGTGGCCCATCATTGGTATCAGTGGGAGGAATAGTGCCCCATCATTGGTGTCAGTGGGGAGGAGGAATAGTGCCCCATCGTTGGTGTCAGTGGGGGGAGGAATAGTGCCTCATCGTTGGTGTCAGTGAAACCAATGATGGGGCACTATTCCTCCCACTGACACCAATGACACTTGCTGACCCCTGTTCCAGTATGGTGCTGCTGCAGCCAGCATATATGGTTGCAACAGCACCTCTGCACGGCACACTTACCGGCCACTCCCTCACTCGGCTCCGCCTCCTTGCCGATGATTGGCCACCTGTGTGCCTTTCCTGAGCTACAGTTCTGGTGGCCAATCACCGGTGAGGAGGCGGAGCCGAGCGGCCGCGCGAACATCGAGCAGCTGAACTGAATGAAGGAGCAGCCGCGCTTCCTGGAGTGGATCGTCGTGGGACTGGGACCGGAGCCAGGTAAGAAACAGCAGCCCCCTGCCCACCCCTGTACTTCGTGTCCCTTCCGTTGGAAGGGGGGGCGGTGGCAGCACCGCGCTTCCCTCCTAAAAAGTGCCGCCCTGACACCAAGTGTCAGCATGCCGTATACTGACGTATAAGACGACCCCCCCCTTTTCAAGGGTTAAAAAGTCGTCTTATACGCCGGAAAATACGGTACTTTGAATGTCTAATAAGAGATTGTTTACATATTTTTGCCACTGATGTATGGTTTATATATGATTTAGTACAAAAACCAACTAACTCTGGTTGAGTCCGTAACTAATCTTTATTATTTTTGTATGCATTTATAACTTATTGGGGACTTCTAGGTCACGAGTGTAAGGACCGTGAGACAATTTTAATTTTTGTTCAAGTAACATGGAGTACTGTTAGTAACCTAGAGTACTGTGAATAACTGCAAGTAACTAGGAGTATTGGGAGTAACAGCAAGTACCTTGGAGTACTGGGAGTAACTGTAAATACATTTGAGTACTGGGAGTAACTGAAAGTAACTTGGAGTACTGGGAGTAACTGCAAATACCTTGGAGTACCGGGAGTAACTGTAAATAAAGTGGAGTACTGGGAGTAACTGCAAGTACCTTGGAGTACCGGGAGTAACTGTAAATAAATTGAAATACTGAGAGTAACTGCAAGTGACTTGGAGTTTTGAAAGTAACTGTAAATAACTTGGAGTACTGGGATTAACTGTGAGTAACTTGGAGTATTGGTAGTATCTGGGAGTTACTGGGAGTATTGGGAGTAACTAGGATTAAATGGGAGTAACTTGGTGTATTGGGAATAGCTGAAATTAACTTTGATTATCTTGGAGCATGGGGAGTAAGAGTAACTCAGATTGCTTTAGAATCATTTGGAGTAGCTTAAAATTAAACTATAGGTGAGAGAGAGTAAAAAAAAAAGTAAACAAAAAACTCAACTCTAAATTTTTTAAATTTGTTCCAGGACTATCTGTTACTGGGAGTAACTGTTGGTGACTTGGAGTACTTAGAGCAACTGCAAGTAACTTGGAGTATTGGGAGTATCTAGGAGTAACTTGGGGTATTGGGAGTAACTAGGAGTAACTGGCAGTATTGGGAGCAACTGGGAGTAATTTGGTATATTGGGAATAACTCAGATTAACTCAGATTAGTTTGGAGTACAAGGAGTAAGGAGTAACTTGGAGTGATTTGGAATAACTTGGAGTAACTTAAAATTAAAACTATATAGCGAGAAAGTGTGAAAAAGAAAATAAAACAAACGTCAACTCTAAATTTTTTAAATTTTTTCCAGAACTAACCTCATTAGAGGTAGTGGTAAAATGTCCAACAGGATTAGTGATGCAACCCAGTGCACATCTTGCTCCATGTATACGTTCCTTGAAGAGCCATTCGAGGGTGAATACTGCTGTGCGAGGTGTGAGCGAGTTGTTTCAGGTGGCAACACTTCAAAGTATCAATAATCAGGAGCTTGGAGGTTACCCAGCAGGTGCTGGCAGGGACCAGTATAGAGGGGGTGGGGATATGGAGGTAAAGGAGCCAGATGTAGGTAGCTGGGTGACAGAGGGGCAGAGGAAATAGCCTTAGGGAGGCTAGTCCTAAATTGGTACATCCCAATAAATATGCCAAGTTGCATGATGTTGGAGATATCAACTCAGGGGTGGCATGGCTGGAATGGTCTCCCTCCCCTAGCTACTAAGGGAAAGACTTCTCTGGTAAGGAGGGGGGCAGAGATACAAGCAGGGCTAGGCCATTACCGATGGTAGGAGGACACAATTATTAGGACAGATAGTGCAATCTGTCACAAAGACCATGATTGCCAAATAGTGTATTGTTCACCGGGTGCTCGGGCTGGGCATATTGCAAATCAGATGGATAGATTGTTGGGTGGAGTGGGTAGGACCCAGCTTTCATGGTACATATTGGTACCAATGACAAAGTTAGAGGAAGGTGGAGGGTCCTAAAAATGATTTCAGAGGCTTAGGGGCTATATTGAAAAAAAGGACTTCCAAAGTGGTATTCTCAGAAATGCTACCTGTACTTCCAGCCATACCAGAGAGGCAGCAGGAGCTAAGAGAACTTAACAAGTAGCTGAGGAATTGGTGCAGGAAATAGGGTTTCCGGTTCCTAAAGAACTGGGTTGACTTTTCAGTCAGATAGAGGCTCTATAGAGGGGATGGACTGCACCTTAATGAGGAAGGTAGAGCTCTGTTTGGGGAGAGGATGGCCAAAAAGTTAGAGGGGCTTTTAATCTAGGTGGGGGGAGGAGGGATCAGAGGAATCAATTGCCTTCAGCAAGCAAAGGTCAGAGGGTGCTATAACTATAATACATAAACCCGGGGTGAGTGGGTTGGCAAAGCCTAATAACAGCCACAAAAAAACTAAGAAGGAAATAATATGCAATGGTACAAAATAAAGAGGCATGTACACAAATGCTAGAAGGTTAGCTAACAAAATGGAGGAAATGGAGCTGCTGATACATGAGAAGGATTTTGACTTTGTAGGAATACCAGAAACTTGGTTTAATAGCTCACATGATTGGTCAGCTAGGGGTATTCCTTGTATCGGAGGTACAGGGAGGGTGGAAGAGGAGGAGGGGTTTGCCTGTATATCAAAAATGATTTGCTAATAAACATGAGAGATCACATTGCAAATGGGGTGCAGGGTGAGGTGGAATCCCTGAGTCAGAGCCTGGGATCGAACCTGGGCCTTCTGCAGTGAGGGGCAATGTTTCTTCTCACTGAGCTACCTGAGATGCTGGACAACACTCTTCCTGATCTATTGGACAATCCTGCCTTGTGCCTTGTTTTCTGTTGAACCTTGAACTCCTTGCTCCTCCCATGAACTTCCTGATAAAAACCATGCCTCTGCATTTCCTCTTTGCCAGATTATTGTGCCTTCCCAGCCAATATCCCGCTTATTGTTCCTGCTACCGTCTACATCTCCGCTACCGACCTTTGGCTTGCTACTGACTACGATTTTGCCTCATCCTCATCTGCTACCATTTGTGCCCGATCCTTGGCTTGTGACCGACTCCGCTTCTGTTTGAGCCCTAACCTGTTTGATCCGCTATTGGTTTCCAGTTTCCTCATTCCCTGGTGGGGTGATCCTGACATCTGCAACCTGGTATTAAAACACAGCCAAATCCATCTCCACCACTAGGAGCTCTGGTGAAAACCGGTTAATACTTAGACCCCACACCTCAGATGAGCCTGCACTATTTCCCAGGGTGACCCGCTGGTGTACCGATTCTGCTGGTTTCGGGTAAGCCTTTTACTGCTATAGCAACTGGTCTCTGAACCTGACCCAGACCGTGACACCCTGTGGGTGGAATGCCAAAGGGAAGAGACATGCAGGAAAATATAGTGGGGATATGCTACAGGTCCCCTAACCTAAAGGATAAGAAGGAGTTGGATCTCCAATCACAGTTAGAAATGGCAGCAAGGCAGAGTAATGTTATGACAATGGGGAACTTCCACTACCCAGATGTTGACTGGGTGGAAGGAACAGCTCACTCAAATAAGGCCTGTCGTTTCTTAAATGTCTTACAGGACAACTTCGTGAGCAAGTTGGTGGATTCCCTGACTAGAAAGAATGCATTGCTAGATCTATTAATTACAAAATAAACAGATCTGGTCGCAGATGTGGAAATAGGCTGCACCTTGGGAAACAGCGATAATCAGGATAATTACATTCAGCAGAAATCAAAGGATAAGGAGGCAGAGGGGTAGTACAAAAACAGTAAACAAAAGAGCCAACTTTTCTAAACTACGCTCAATACTACAGGAAATTAAATGGGACCAAATCCTAGAAACATTGAACGCTGAGGAAAAATGGTAATACTTTAGGAACATATTAAATAAAGGTGTATTCCAGTGTATTTCCAACTGCAATAAGTATAAACGAGTGAAGGGTAAACGTGGTTGGCTAAACTTTAACATAAAAGGACATATCAAAGATAAAAGAATGGCCTTCAAGAAATATAAGTCAGAGGGGTCATTGTCAGTATTCCAATACTACAAATAATACAATAAAAAGTGTAAGAGAGCAATCAGGGTAGCTAAAATAGACTACAAGGGACACATAGCAGAAGAGGGTAAAAGACATTTTTAAAATATATTAATAGTAAAAAAGCGAGGTCTGGAAATTTTGGCCCCTAAATGATGATGAAGGGAAGCTGGTTACAAATGACAAATATACAGGGATATGGGCAATGTTTTTGACATGAACACACACACCTATACAGTTTGAACTGAATGGACTGGTGTCTTTCAACATTACCAACTATGTAACTATACACGATGATGAAAACCTTTTTTTTTTTTTATTTAGAAATATAGCCATATCATTGAGAACTGCCACTGTATTTTTTTTCTAGGTGTACCTCATAGGCACTTAGAAACAAATATTTCATTAATGAAGACAGCATAAAGTTAGAAAAAAAAAAATTCTTAAAAAACCACTTATTTATTTTACATTTGCCCATTTATATAAACGGTTCCTCTGATTCTCATTATCTAAAATCAAATGCCTAACTAACTAATGAGGGGGCATTTTTGGTACAAGAACTTGTATAACTTATAGGAGCCATTTAAAGCCCATAATTCCCTTAAAAACCTAATATTTCTTGAAACACTGTTACAATGGGGAAAATAAATATTTGATCCCTTGCAGATTTTGTAAGTTTGCCCACTTACAATGAAATGAAGGGTCTATCATTTTTATCATAGGTGTATTTTAAACGATAGAGATAGACTATCAACCAAAAATCCAGGAAAAAACACGATACAAATGTTTTAAATTAAGTTGCAGTTCAGTACGTAAAATAAGTATTTGATCCCCTATCAACCAACAATAATTCTGGCTCCCACAGACTGGCTATGTGCTCATGTGGTACACAGATTAGTCATGTCAATTTAAGAAGGTGCTCCTAATGACAACTCATTATGTGTATAAAAGACATCTGTGCACAGAATCTCTTTCTTCCATTCAAACACCACCATGGGCAAGACCAAAGAGCTGTCAAAGCACGTCCGGGACAAGACTGTAGACCTGCACAAGGCTGGAATGGGCTACAAGACCATCATCAAGAAGCTTGGTGAGAAGATGACAACTGTTGGAGTGATTATTTGCAAATGGAAGAAATACAAAATAACCATCAATCGCCCTCAGTCTGGAGCTCCATGCAAGATTTCGCTTCATGGGGTAAGGATGATCATGAGAAAAGTGAGGGATCAGCCCAGAACTACACAGGAGGAGTTTGTGAATAATCTCAAAGCAGTTGGGACCACGGTCACCAAACAAACCATTGGTAACACAATACGCCACCATGGATTGAAATCCTGCAGTGCCTGCAAGGTCCCCCTTCTCAAGAAGGCACATGTACAGGCCTGTCTGAAGTTTGCCAATAAACATCTAAATGATTCAGAGAAGGATTGGAGAAAGTGCTGTGGTCATATGAGACCAAAATTGAGCCCTTTGGCATTAACTTGACTCTCCGTGTTTGGAGGAAGAAAAATTCTGACTATGACTCTAAGAACACCATCTCTGCAGTCAAGCACAGAGGTGGAAACATTATGCTTCTCTGCTAAAGGTACAGGCCACATTTGCCGTATTGAGGGGCCAATGGATGGGGCCTTGTATTGTAAAATCTTGGATGAGAACTTTCTTCCCTCAGTCAGAACAATGAAGATGGGTCATGGATGGGTCTTCCAGCATGACAATGACCAAAAACATACCGTAAAGGCAACAAAAGAGTGGCTTCAGAAAAAGCACATTAAGATCATGGAAAGAAATTAAACAGGTGCTAGAAAAACACTGGAGGATACTTATGCAATGTCCTAAACTTAGTAGAATTGTAGGGGATCGCCCACAGATGGTGACCAGGAGAGCGCCTAATCTTGGCGATTTCCTAATCCATTCTGATTATAACCCTAAGGGGCAGATTACTTGGTTAACTTCCCACACAAGAGGAATGTTTAGTTGTGGTAAATGCCAGATGTGTAGATATGTAGACCTCACAGAGAGGTTTTCCAATTCAGAGAGTGGGGTTCAATATAGAATTCAGAGCCTTATCAACTGCTCTACATCTACAGTGCTTCATATGTTGATATGTCCATGTACATAATATGTGATAAGATTTATGGGGGGAAAACTAAGAGGCAACTTAAAATACGTATAGGTGAACATTTTAGAGGAGGAGGTGGTGAGTGGCACATTTACTCACACCTGGAGGATACGCTGGACACACATGAAGGCAGAGCACTGCCAATAGAAGTCTTTACACGGCGGTTGCCTCACAGACTTCTTACAAGTCATCCATCATTCCAAGATAGTGACTTTACATTTTGCATCCAGCAGGCAGTAAACTGCAAATTCCTTCCATATTTGATGATACAGCACTTATTTTCAAGGCCTTTACTGTAATATCTACTGCCCTATGTAGGCCTACAATTTTACCACCGTATGTTATACTTTAAGGCTGTGTCTCTTGGTCCTAGAAATCGGCTTTAAGGGCTTTATACTATCTGGATTGCATTTAGTGCCTTACTCACTGCTACCTTGATACAAGCATTCATATGTGGAATATATCCAGTCATATGGGTATTCAGTCAATTTTCCTACTGTGTATCCTCCCCAGCTGGGCTTCTATTTCCATGCCAGTAGAGGTTACAGTTGCTCAATTTGATGATTGGTCTACAGCATTGATATTGCATTTTTTACAGGATACATGTATCCCCACCACGGTGGTGCACCCCGATGTGTTTTGCTGTATGAGCAAAAGACCCTTGAGTCATTGTCCCTACAGAATATTACAGCATATGGCCTAGCCATGATGTCTCTCTTTTTTGGTTTTATGTTGTTTTTTTGTACTGTCTTATATTGAGGTAATGGCTACCAGCAGTCTTTACTCAATTGTCTCACATTGCAATTTTGCTAATAAAAGCATATTTTGATTACAAGTTTGAGTATCGCATTGTCGTTTATGTAACCACTTATTTCGTGTGAATTCTCTGTTCACATTGTTCTTTTGAAGATCATGGAGTGGCCCAGCCAGTCTCCAGACCTTAATCCTATATAAAATTTATAGAAAAACTGAAAATTCGAGTTGCCAAGCGACAGCCAAGAAACCTTAAGAATTTAGATAAAGAAGAGTGGACCAAAATTACTCCTGAGATAAGTGCAAACCTGGTCAGTCATGTTTTGCATGGGGATCAAATATAACTTTAGTTGCAGTTCAGTGAGTAAAATAAGTAACATTTGTATCATGTGTTTGGTTGATATTCTGCCTCTGTCATTTAAAATACACCTATGATAAAAATTATAGACCCTTCATTTCTTTGTAAGTGGGCAAACTTACAAAATCTGCAGGTGATCAACTAATTATTTTCCCCACTGTATATGACTTGTATTATTATTAAGGTACATGTACTTCTTTTTTGATGTTTCAACCTACTGCATTTTGTCATTGTATATGTATTTTCTCTGTTCTTTTTCTAAAAAAGAAAGTTATTAAAAAAACATCCTAATTTAACATTCTCAATTGACTTTATTGCATTTTGCAGAAATGACGAATTTTGCTGTACTGTTCTGATATTTACTGACATTTTGACAAAGCAAAAACCCTCTTAGTTTTGCTAAATAGCATTCCTAAACAGTTAATTTGGTCTGTATTCAGTCAAACAGGCATTTGCATCAAACATTTTAAAAGAGATGTACAATCAAATTACAATGTGCTTTATAGAGTCAACAGAAATATTGCTTATGGGTTTATAGCTGTACTAATATTTTAAAACTTTGACACATCAAAGGATACTTCCATTCCACAATATTTATACAAAATTTTCTAAATGGGTTTTGAAGTCCGAGGCAGAATAATGCCCGAGGAGGACGTGGGGATGGTGGCACTAAGGGTTTCTTTTTTTTCTTCTGTGTGCCCTCCTCGGTTGCTGCTCCCCTTGCATCCATCTTTCCCCTGACAGCCTGCTGTGTTGCTTATGTCTCTGTTCTTTATTAAGTTAGATACTATTAAGTACACAAACATAAATGAGTAAAACAGGTCAATTTCCATTTACATTAGTCAAACCGATACACAAAAGCAAACACCTAAATAATAACATTATTCTAATCTTCTAATCATAAAAATATGTAGTTTTTTTATATTGGTAAAATGCTAGCTGACAATATTCAAAACAATTTCTAGGGACAGTCACTTCTGAGCAGATATAAGTAAACTTTAACATATCGTATTGTAAACTTTGTCATATCTTATCGTACTATATAGTCTCTAGGAATGTGATGTATCCAGTTATGATCCCTTATGTGAAATAAAAATTATGGGCATTTCAGGGACAAAAAAATTATCGTAATATTTTTATCAACAAGGAACCTCCTTGTGCAAATAAATGAAACATGCAAAAGACGACTCTTGTTAGGTCTCCCACATGACTTTAGGCAAAAGTCAAATGGGATTTAATATGGTTCTTTTTCAACAATGTCTGTCTTTGTTACTCATCCAGCTTTGTGGCGTGTCTGGGTTATAGTTATCTCAGATGGTTTCCTGTGTCTTAGCTGTAAATCTCTTCCTTTTGAAATAGCATTTGGTCTCATGGTTGCTTCTCGAACACCTTCTTTACCTGGTTTTTATAATCTTCTGGACAGCCTTCTGTTGGCAGAGAGGTGAATTTGCTACATTACTACCAAGTTTTTTTTAATATTGGATGCCATGGAGCTCTGAAGGGATGTTCAAAAGATTGGAATTTGTTTAAAATCCAAACCTGTTTAATTCTTCTCCAACACTTTATTCTGACTTGTTTTATATAGCACTGTGGTCTTCATTGTGTGGTTTGTTTAGAACTGTTCTTTAACGAACGTTGGGCCTTCCAGGAACAGTTCACATAACATACATAGGGGCTGATTTACTAAAGGCAAACATACTGTACATTGCAAGTGTACATGCAAGGGCACTTGTTCCAGAGCTTAGTAAATGAGGCAAAGTTTCACTTTGCAAAGAATACCCGGCCCCTGAAGCCGCGGTCTTTCCTGCCGGCCGAATAGGACCGCGGTCGACTGAGATGCCCCGCTCCAGAGGGGATGCAACCCCCGCTCCAGAGGGGACGCCGCCACCACCACCCCCGACGGTACTCTCACCAGCCGCTCTGGAGGTCCTGCCATCGCCCAGGAGTACCGGGCGCCCCGTCCCCTGCAGCCTACCGCTGCCTTCAAAGCCACGCTACTGCCCGACACCTGAACCAAGACGCCGCCGTCCACGCCAGAGAGGAGAGCTACCACCACCACCTCCCCTACCTACAGCCGCCGCAGAGAGAAGGGAAGTAGCAACCACCCCCACCGGCACCGAGAGGGTAAGCCACCGCTACCAGATCTGCTTCCCTGCTCCCCACCATGTACCACACAGCCGTGCCCCTGCCACCGCACAGCCCCGAGCCCGGTCCAATCTGGCGGAGGCGAGCCTGCCACGTGACCTACAGCACCCACTGATGCTTGGCCCTACAACACCTGTGGTCGCTGGCCCCTACCACTCCCACAGATGCTGGGCCCCTTAGCACCCTCAGTCGCAGGCCCGCAGCATCCACATGCACTGGTCTACAACACCCACTGATGCCGAGCCCTACTGTGCCTAGCCCACTCCACCTCCAGACGTCGGTCTTGACCACCCCCTGACGCCGAGCCCTCAGCACCCCCTGATGCCAGGCCCTACAGCTCGTCCAGTCGCCAAGCCACTGTACCCACCGATGCCGTGCCACAGCACCCACGGACGCCGGCCTACAGCACCCACAGACTGCAACTAGCCAGCTGCTGACCCAGCTGCCCACCACTCTCACTTTCCTCCTACAGATGAACTCTGCCACGGCGTGACAGACTCTCCACATCATCATGCCCTGATGTGAAACCTTTCACCTCCCCCGATTTGACCAGCACTCCGCTCACCCTAACATGTCACCTGCACTCTTCCTCCTCGTATTCCTCTCCTCCAATCCCAAAATCGCCTCCCTCTACTCCCCCAAAACAGCTCTACATTGCTTCGTCACTTCTTCCTTCTCCCCACTACGGCTCTCACCACCTCCTCCTGATACTCCACTCTCCCGCCGACCCACACGCCACCACTAACAGATCCACATGCTCCTGCACTTCCCGTTCCCATGCCACCTTCCTCACCCTTCTCTTAACCGCCGGGGACATCTCCCCTAACCCTGCCCCCCCACCTCCCCACTCCCCCTCTAGGCACCCTCCTGCTCCCCCCAGCTGCCGCAACCCCCTCAGCCTTCTCTCCCATCCCTCTGAGGATTGCAGTAATCTATCGGCCTCCTGGACCCGCATCCCGCTTTCTGGACGACTTTGCCGCCTGGCTTCCCTTCTTCCTCTCCTCTGAGCTACCGACCATCATCCTTGGGGACTTCAATATCAATGTCAACAACCCGGCTACTTCCCAACTGCTCCTCCTAACCTCCTCTTTCGTGCTCACACAGTCCTCCACTCACACTGATAGGAACACCCCGAACCTAGTTTTCTCCCACCTCTGCACCCTCCACAACTTCACTAACACCCCCTTCCCCTCTCTCTGACCACCACCTCCTCACGTTCTCTGTCTCCCCATCCTCTAACCCCCCCCAAAGCATCAAACCATCACCAGCCGTAACCTCCGCAACCTGAACCCGGCCCCTCTCCACTCGGCAGCTGACCATCTGTACAACAGTATCCTTCCACTGTCATGCCCTGACCTGGCCACTACTGCGTACAACAACTCACTGTCAGCTGCCCTAGACTCCCTGGCACCCCTAACCACATGTAACATCAGACCCCGACCGCTTCAACCCGGGCAGAATGACCATACAAAAATGTCTTAAACGACGCAGTCGCACGCTGGAGTGATTATGGCGCAAAACCAGATCCTCTCGAGCGTTCTCACTCTACAAATCCACCTTCCTCACCTACACCTCCTCGCTCCACGCCGCCAAGCAAACCTACTTCGTAAACCTCATTAACACCCTCTCCACCTATCTACGCCTGCTCTTCTCTACTTTCAACTCCCTGCTTTCCCCTCCCCCACCTCCACAATCCGTAAGGACATTGTCAATTCACAATCTACCTCTCCACCTAGCCTCCCTCCATCACCCCCTCAACTCTTCCCTCCTCTGACCTCGCAACCGCACTGATGTCCCTAATGTCCCGCACACTAAAACCTCCCCAACACTCCGCTCCTTCAGCCCTGCTACCACTGAGGTGGTCACTAAGGTCTTCACAGAAGCCCGCCTCACCACTTGCCCCCTGGAACCTATCCCCGCAACTCCTCCGGTCACCCCCCTCCTCCATCATTCGCTCCCTCACCCACATCTTCAATCTCTCCCTCTCTTCTGGCGCATTCCCCTCCCCCCTAAAGCATGCGCACATCACCCCCATACTCAAAAAAACCCTCCCTGGACCCCACTGACCCAAACAACCATAGACCCATCTCCCTGCTGCCATTCACTTCCAAGCTCCTTGAGCGCTTAGTCTACAATTGCCTAAGCACCCACCTCACTGACAACAACCTCCTTGATCCACTACAGTCTGGCTTCTGTCCCCTACACTCCACCGAAACCGCCCTACTTAAAATCACTAACGACCTGATAACAGCCAAAGCTAATGGCTACTACGCAGTCCTCCTACTCCTTGACCTCTCCGCGGCCTTCGACACAGTCGACCACCCCCTCCTCATTACTAAACTACACTCCCATCAGGGACTCTGCTCTCTCCTGGTTCTCCTCTTACCTATCCCAATGCTCCTTCAGCGTTACCTTTAACGCTGCTACCTCCCCCTCTTTGTTGGGGACCCCAAGGCTCTGACCCCTTCTCTTCTCCATCTACACCTCCTCCCTTGGAAAACTGATACACTCCCACGGCTTTATCTATCACCTCGATGACACACAAATTTACCTCTCCACCCCTTTCCTCACCCCCTCACTCTCCGCCCGCATCACCCACCTCCTAAATGACAGACTGGATGTCGCTCCATTTCCTCAAGTTAAACCTTTCCAAAACAGAGCTCCTAGTTTTCCCCCCAGCCCGTGCCCCCCCCCCCCCCATCCTCTCCATCACGACTAACAACGCCACCATCAATCCCACCCCACACGCCAAAGTCCTAGGTGTCACCCTGGACTCAAACCTTTCCTTCCAACCTCATGTCCAATCACTATCAAATTTATGCAGGCTCCACCTCCGCATCATCTCCAAGATACGTATGTTCCTCACCCCAGACACCACTAAACAACTCATACACTCCCTTATTATCTCACGCCTGGACTACTGCAACTCCCTTATCACCGGCCTACCCCAACACACACTATCCCCGCTCCAGTCTATACTGAACTCAGTGGCTAGACTCATCCACCTCACCAACCGCTCCACTTCTGCCACCCCCCTCTGCCAATCCCTTCACTGGCCCCCGATTGCCCAATGCATTAAATTCAAATTACTAACTCTGACATACAAAGCCATTCATAACGCTGCCCCAAACTACCTCACTGACACGATACCCAAATATCACCCTACCCGTGCTCTTCGATCCTCACAAGACCTCCTACTCTCTAGTTCCCTGGTCTCCTCCTCCCACGCCCGACTGCAGGACTTCTCCCGGACTTTCCCCATCCTCTGGAACTCCCTACCCCAATCCATCAGACTGTCACCTACCCTCCTCACCTTCAGGCGCACCCTGAAAACCCATCTCTTCAGGGAAGCCTACCCCCCCCCCCCTCACCTAACAGCCGTTCTCCTCCACTCCTCCAACTACTCCTTCCCCCACAGCCACTTCCTCCTGTACCTCTACCCCCTCCCTCCTAGATTGTAAGCTCGAAAAAGAGCAGGGCCCTCGAACCCCTCGTGTGTTGTCTCATGTTCTGTCCCCCCACTTTAATGTACAGCGCTGAGCAAACCTTTTGGCACTATATAAAACACTGTATAATAATAATAATACCCAATCACATGCAAAGAAAATAAAAAAACTAAATTTTTGCTTGTACATGATTGGATGATAGAAATCAGCAGAGCTTCCCCACAGATTTAGAGCAACTGTACTTGGAGTGCATTTGCAGTACAGACTATTTGTCTTTAGTAAATCAACCACTGAATGAATGCAGGAGAACATTTATGTGACCTCTAAAAACAGTTGGTTGCACTAGTGATTATTTCACAATTTTACTGCATAGGAGCGAATATTTATGCAATCAGAACTTTTTAGGTTTTTACTTGTAAATAATACAGGAAACTGTGTATTTTGTCTTCATTGACATCATGGCTGATCTTCAGTAAACCAATAGCATGAAATCCTAATTAAATATACTGTATTTTAATTCTAGGTTATAGCACTATGAAATGTGATCTGAGATGTGAAGGGATGAAAATTATACCAAACACTGTATATGATACTTTTGGTGATGTCTTTTTTTTCCTACACCGATATGATTGCTTCATATGTATTATCTTAAAAAATGCTAGATCTGGTTTATAACTGCATTAGCATGATATTTGCAGAAAACCTAGAAAGAGTGTACAAAAATTCTGATTTCTGAATTTATCTGTAGAAAAGTCTCTTGCAGAAAGACAAACATTACCAAAGTGCGTAATGCTTTACGCTACATTCACACTGAGCTGAGTGTTTTTCAGGCATTTTTTTCAAGCTTTTTTTTCCAAATGTTTTTTTTGCAGTTTTTTTGTAGCAGATTTGTAGACATTATAGACATTTTTCAGGAGTTTTTGCTGTGGCCAATATAAAAAACAAAACAAAACAAAAAAAACACTCATTCCCACTGTTCAGGCAGTTTCCATTCAAGTCTATGGGGACAAAATGTTCAGATCTGCCTGAAAAGTAGCGCAAGTACTTTTTTGAGTTACAGGCGGCCATTGGAAATAATGTGATTTTACTTGTTGAGTGTTTTTGAGCATCAATCTTCTAGGGGTCTTAGGCTCCATTCACAGTAGAGCATTTCAAATCATGGGCAGGATTGGCTGCAATTCTACCCGCAATTTGAAAACGTGCAAACGCTTATTCCGCTGCCATTCATATTAGTGGCACCTGAAAATGCAGAGTGTTTTTGCCATGATTGTGGTGCATTTTTCCATGTGGTAAACATGCCGTGATCGCGCAAACAAAATCGCGGGACTCGCAACATCGTGCATCCTGTGATTTTGTTTGCGCGATCACGGTGCATTTGCCACATGGCAAAAATGCCCTGCTTTTCGAGGTGCCATTGAAATGAATGGCACCTGGACACACACTCACGCGTGTTCACACTTTCACAACGCATTTTTGAATTGCGAGTAGAATCACAGCGATTCCACCCACAATTTGAAATGCCCTAGTGTGAATGGAGCCTTACTGATCTGAATTGGATCACAACAGCTTTAATGCTGATTAATATAAACTCCATGATAGTGAAGAATACCAAATATATATCTATATCGTAAACAACTATGTTTCCTCTGGGGGAGGAGTTACATCAAATGAATATTCTGTATCATGGGGTCTTTTAAAGATCTCCTCTCCTTTTGGCATAAGATGCTTCTGTGAGTAAGGACTACCTAGCGTGTATATTCTTTGTCACTAACCGTTCTGAGGAGCAGGAAGGGGAGGATTTCCTTAGAAGAGTTTGAGTGAAATGTATTGTTTTCAGGGCTGTGTTAGTTGACAAAGTAAGTCTGCTCATCATTTTCTAAAGACAATCTTTACTTTTAGTTCCACTCTTCTTTGCACATTGTTTGTTCAGGACAAACTGTGAACTTGATTATACTGTATTGATGCATTCAAGCATTTGTTACCAGAAAATCAACATTCTGTAATTTGTCTTATTTTAACCTTGTTTAAAAGTTAGATTTAAGCTGGGTATAAACTTGCTGAAATTTGGCCAGTTCAGCTGGAAACAGTTGAACTTCAGTACATGTGTACCACCGTCTGTTCAACACAAGCCAGTTTTACAACTGACTTCTGTCGAATGGCCCTACTAGAAAACCAACATTCGATCAGCGCATGAAGCCCATGGCTACATTCTGACAGGGGAAGCCTCTGCTTTCAAAATACAGTTTTTTTAGTGGGAAAGATCCCTGTACCCACATCATTTGTGTTGATGCAGGGATCAGTGAATTTTCTTTTTTCATTCAACCCGCCGGCTGAACTAAAAATGATTGGAGATAGATATGCTACTTGTATGTAAAAGTACTTGTATGTAAAAGTACATTATTGATTTTTTTTAAATTATTACATAGCCTTTAGATCAATAGCTTTATTTAATAAATATTGCAAAGTGATCCTTGCATCAACATTCCCCACAATGACAGTATCTCCTCACTTCTATAGCTATAAAGTAAGGCACTTGCCTTAGGAAATTGTAGGATCAGTGTTAGAGCTTTTTTGAACTTTAAAGTAAAAAAAAAAAACAAAAACAAAAAAAAGCCCATTTTTAATTTGGGTTTTTCATAATTATCACTCAAAACAATAACATATAAAGGATATATAAGGCAACTTAGTTACTAAATGGGAATGTACAGGATAAAAATTGGTACAATAAATGATCATAATAAATCACTAGTCTTAAATTCTGCAATGTTATTCCCACTATGACTCTTAACTTTAATTACAGAGTGTAATTCATCAAGGTGCACAAATTTACCAGCTTGATAGGACTAATGCACATCCTAAAGGAATGGCCTCTCAGATATAGAGAAGGCCATCTAATATATCCATGTTTCTTAATTTAAGATAATTCCCTTAAAATGTAATATGCAATAGAATATGTATACAAGGGTACTCCTTGCACTGCCACTCAAAATTACAAAATTAAATGGGTTAACTTCTGATATCCTCAGAACTGTTGCTAACATTACAGACCTGTTACCACATGCAATATGAAATAAAATATCAAAATTAGTGTAGCACTGCTCCATGTGTAGAAAGACATAGAAAAACCTTTATTGCACTCCTACTGTCCAAAACCACAACATCGCACTAATTTGATATTTTATTTTTTATGCAATAGAATATATACCCTTTCAAAGGGTCACAGATAATTACAAATTGTTTTATTATTAATTTGTGAAAGGGGAAGCTAACTAGTATATTTTAAAAAAAAGGAATTAATAGCAAAAGGTGCGGTAACATGATTTTTTATTAGAAGATTGATGTCAAGTACATTTTATGTTATTTGTGTATATTGACGCTTGATTTTTATGCTTATGTAAAGTTACTGTATGTTTAGTCTGTTATAAAACTTTAGAAGAACATGCTATTAGGTATGTAGAATATGAATAGATACTGTCGTTTTAAATATAGGCATGGACAACAGTTAGGGGATCATAGGTGCTATATTTTTAATCACCATACTAAAAAAGGTACTTAGGCGACTTTCATTTAATATTGTATATAAATAAACTAAATTGTACTGCTGAAAGCGAATTTTTTTGGCCACTGTAAAAAATATATTTTTTAAATTACCTGTTTACTGGGATCATATGGACACCAACATGGAGCATATAAACACCCAAAATCAGGGTTGTCATCCCCCAAAAAGGGTTATAGAAAGAAGAGAGGAACCAGAGAGGGGGGGGAGAATTAGGGAGAAAAAGAAGGCTGTAGGAGAATCTGGGATTAAATTTGCACCTCCACTTGAGCTGCACCTCCACTTGAGCTGCACCTCCACTTGAGCTTCATATGTTTCAAACATTTATGGATATCCACAAATTTGTCAGAAAACTGAATGTTAAAAGAAAGGTATTTATTAACAAACCCTAGAAAAACAGACTTGTAGGGCTGGTGAGACTTTCAAACCTTGCCAATGCCTCTTTATTTAATCCTCCAGGGACTTTGCCCCATCCTATAAAGTGGATAGGACGTCTAATAGGGTTATAATACTATGTCAAGATAAGGATTTAGTGATCCGCCCCATCAACAAAGGGAGGGAGGGTAATTGTTGTTAGACAAACAAGATTATGTTCATGAAATGAATACATTTCTGTCAGATCAATAAACCTATAACCCCTTGAGAAGCAACCCTACCAGTTTATATAAGAGATCTCATCAAATTGGTTACTATAGGTTATAATAGTTATAGTTTAAATAAAAAGAACGTGCCGTTCTTATTCTGATTGTACAGAGGGTGCCAATAATATATTACTTACCAAAGGTCCACTAAGACCCAGTACACCCTCTGGGCCGCCCCATCATCAGTGCGATTGACTATTGCATCTAGAGTAGGCAGATATATTGATCAATATCTTCAACCATTGGTTGTTAAAGATGCCATTGTATCTACGACGGGATACTAAACAGACTATCAATATACTGAGACAAGTCCAATATAGGGAGGGTCTTCTGCTGGTAATGGCAGACACTGTACACGGATATTCCTCATGGTTTGGAAGCAGTGGAATATTTTCTTAATTAAGATACCTCTATCCCAGAGATACAGAAGACATATATTATGGATTTGCTAACATTTGTTACCACTCATAACTAATTTTGGTTTGCAGGTAGGTACTATTTACAAAACAAATATGCAGCAATGGGGGTAATGTTTGCCTCCAGCCTAGGCAATTTTTTCATGGCAAGGTGGGAGGAGGATATTGTCTATGCCACTCCCAGACCCGTTAGTGTTCTGGAGGAGGTACATCGATGATTTCTTCCTCCTATGGGATGGAGATCTCCCCTCATTGCAGTTCTTTATTGAGGAGTTAAATCAAAATGACAGGGGTATTCATCGGAATCTTTAGGCCAGTGAGAGCCAGATCAATTTCTCGGACCTCATTATTACAGTAAAAAATGGATATTTGATTAATAATACCTATTTTAAATCAACTGATAGGAATGCATATCCTCTTAATTGCCACCATAGATCTTGGTTGAGGTTGGTCCCACAGAGTCAGTTTCTCCGACTGAGATACAATTGTACAACAATCTCTGTCTACAGGGATCAGGCTAATATTCTTAGAATCCATTTCTTGGAGAAAGGGTACAATGAGGTTGAGCTCAATGAAGTTACTTGGCAGGTTCAGTCAACTGAGAGAGATTCCTTTGTTGATTAATAGAAGTAGGAATCCTGATAGTCAGGATACATTTGTGCTATCCATGATTACCTCCTTCTCTGTTCAACACTATGCAGTTAAGAATATCTTTAAAAGGCATTGGCCTATCCTAAATAATAAGGTCCTGGGCCCCTTGTTACCAGACAAACCCCAGGTGTTGTTTAAGGGGGTTCTCTCTAAGATCCAAGATAGCTCCTGGTATTATTGATCCTCATATCACACCTTCCTTCTTTCAGAATTTGAAAGGATTTTATCCCTGTAAGAAGTACTCCATTTGCCATATTAAAAAGCTTTGTGACAAGAAAGATACTACTTGTATTCTACTGACTGCTTTATTACATGTTCTACTCAGAATGTAATATATATCTTTTGCAGTGTCCATGCCATCTGCAAGATGTGGAACAGACGATAAGACCTTTACATGTCCATCTTCGTGAACATAGTGTTTCCCACGCACAATAAAAACCTGGCTGGGACACTTTTTTGCTATTGATAAGTTGATTCCCCAGTGGAGGGAGTGTTCTGTTAAGAGAGGAATATCTAGGTTAGAAACTAAATGGATTTATAATGTCAGGAGCTTTACTCCTATTGGGTTAAATATAGAATGAGATGTGAATGCCTTTATTAATAATGGTTAGAGAGATGTATTTTATTTTTTTTATATTTTTTATTTAATTTATGCATGTTTTATGTATATTTTTAAAATTACACCGCAAGATGGCACCATATTTCATAGATATTTGAGATTATGGCCATATATTATTTCACCATATGACGCATGATCTGTGTTGCATTTTAAATGTTTTTCCACAGAATAGCACCCATTATAATGTTTTTGGTGTTATTTGGCATTTCCCCTCTAGATGGCGCTTGCTGTGACAGTCTGATTTTTATCAATACCAATAGATGATGTTTGTTGTGGCTAATTAAACCACCTGTATGCCATGATCTGATGTAATCAGTGTGTCAATTTAAGGAGGTGGTTACACACAGTCTTCCTGTGCCCCGATGATGTCATATATGACAAAATGTACGTATGGTGGAAGGAAGGAAGATCGTGACATCACCACGCAAGTGCGGCCACTATCGGAATCCCAGGACTGTATTTTTCAATGCTGACTTTTCTCTGTGAGAATGTGAGTGATTTAAACAACTTTTACATTCAATTTTGTTTAAGGATTTACGCTATTTATCCTTGCTCTCTTCCTTTTATCTCTCGGAGCATATGTGAAACTGAGGAACGCTGAATGCCCGTCAAAGGGAGGTTTTGGAACACAGAATCTTTATTTAAGTGTGTTTTAAGAGTTCCACCACAGTACATATGTGTACTTACCACAATGAGTGTAAGGATCACCTGGGTGATATTTGTGGGATTACTGCAAAAGTGGAACTATTAACTGGGGTTGCATTAAGGACCATTTCACCTTAGCAATCTAAATGCTGGTGGCAACTACAGAATTACTAAAGGGAGCAATAACATTTCTCCCACAGCATTGCTCCCTTGCTGGACAGAACAATGGGAAATCTTACCAGTGAAGGTGCAATAATGGAGTGAAATCTTCTGATTCAACCAGTGAGAAAAACATGCTGTAAGAGCAGGTGAATGTTCCCTTTTGATCTCTTAGTGATCCTGTTTTTGCCACCAGTGACTGATCTGCTAGTGTGATAAGGCACCTAGAAGGTACAGGCATCTCAGTTCTTAGGGAAAACAAACAGCAAAATCATAGTTTAGGGAGCCCTGCCGCCACCAGGGAGCCCTGCCGCCAACACACCGCAAGCCACCAGGGTCACAAACAGGGGCACCCACTACCCACCAGTGACTGCAAGCCACCAGGGACCTTAAGCTATTATCCCACTGGGGATCGCAAGCCCACCATCCCACCAGGGATCAATACTATCCCACCAGGGATCGCAAGCCCACCATCCCACCAGGAACACTCACTACCCACCAGGGACTGCAAACCACCAGGGACCCTAGGCTACTATCCCACCAGGGATCGCAAGCCCATCATCCCACCAGGGATCGCTACTATCCAACCAGAGAGATCGCAAGCCCACCATCCCACCAGGGACACAAACAGGGGCACCCACTACCCACCAGGGACTGCGAACCACCAGGGACCCTAGGCTACTATCCCACCAGGGATCGCAAGCCCATCATCCCACCAGGGATCGCTACTATCCCACCAGAGATCACTACTATCCCACCAGAGATCGCAAGCCCACCATCCCACCAGGGACACAAACAGGGGCACCCACTACCCACCAGGGACTGCAAACCACCAGGGACCCTAGGCTACTATCCCACCAGGGATCGCAAGCCCACCATCCCACCAGGGATCGCTTCCATCCCCCCAGGGATCGCAAGCCCACCATCCCACCAGGAACACTCACTACCCACCAGGGACTGCAAACCACCAGGGACCCTAGGCTACTATCCCACCAGGGATCGCAAGCCCACCATCCCACCAGGGATCGCTTCCATCCCCCCAGGGATCGCAAGCCCACCATCCCACCAGGGACACAAACGGGGCACCCACTACCCACCAGGGACTCTTGGCTACTATCCCACCAGGGATCGCAAGCCCACCACCCCACCTGGGACCATTAGCTCACCACCCCGCCCTCCGGCGCGCTGTCCCTCCGGCGACTCGTGGTTACCACGAACCCCTGAAGCCGTGCCCTCTCCCACTGGCCGCGGCAGACCACGGTGGATCGCGAACCCCGGAGGGCTGAGGATAGTCGCCGTGACGCCCCGCTCCGGGCCCCACAGATTGAAGGAAGCAGCAACCACCCCCACTGGCACTGAGAAGGTAAGCCGTCAGCGGCCCCGGCTGGGTAAACCACCGCTGCAACATCTGCTCCCCACCGTGCTCCACTCAACTGTGCCCCTGCCACTGCCCAGCCCTGAGCCCCGCTCCATCCGACGGGGCACCAACGCCTAGCCCATGCCGGACATCAGACATCCCCTCCTCCAACCTCATAGCCGCACTACCCCCCGCTATGCCTAACCCCCAACACTCCGCTCCTTCAGCCCAACTACCCCTGAGGAGGTCTCTAAGGTCTTCACTGAAGCCCGCCTCACCACCTGCCCCCTGGAACCTATCCCCTCACAGCTCCTCCAGTCACCCCCCCTCCATCATTCGCTCCCTCACCCACATCTTCCATCTCTCCCTCTCCACTGGCACTTCCCCTCCCCTCTAAAGCACGCACACATCACCCCCATACTCAAAAAAACCCTCCCTCGACCCCACTGACCTTAACAACCTTAGACCCATCTCCCTGCTGCCATTCACTTCCAAGCTCCTTGAGCGCCTGGCCTACAATCGCCTAAGCGCCCACCTCACTGATAACCTACTTGACCCTCTACAGTCTGGCTTCTGTCCCCTGCACTCCACCGAAACCGCCCTACTTAAAATCACCAACAACCTACTAACCGCCAAAGATAATGGCCACTATTCTGTCCTCCTGCTCCTTGACCTTTCCGCGGCCTTCGACACTGTCGACCACCGTCTCCTCCTTACTAAACTGCACTCCCTTGGCATCAGGGACGCTGCTCTCAGGAGAGGTTCTCCTCCTACCTTTCCCAACGCTTCTTCAGCATCACCTATAACACTGCCACCTCCCCCTCCCTCTCTGTCGGAGTCCCCCAAGGCTCTGTCCTCGGACCCCTCCTCTTCTCCATCTACACCTCCTCCTTTGGCAAACTAATACACTCCCACGGCTTCAATTACCACCTCTATGCCGACGACACACCTCACCCCCTCACTCTCCGCCCGCATCGCCCACCTCCTGAACTACATATCAGACTGGATGTCGCTCCATTTCCTCAAACTTGACCTGTCCAAAACAGAGCTCCTTGTCTCTCCCCCCCCATCCTCTTAATCACTACTAACAATGCCACCATCACTCCCACCCCACATGCCAAAGTCCTGGGTGTCACCCTGGACTCACACCTCTCCTTCCTACCCCACGTCCAATTGCTATCAAGATCATGTAGGCTCCACCTCCGCAACATCTCCAAGATACGTACATTCCTCACCCCAGACACTACTACACCACTCGTACACTCCCTCATCATCTCACGCCTGGACTGTTGCAACTCCCTTCTCACTGGCCTACCCAAACAAATGCTATCCCCACTCCAGTCGATCCTCAACTCAGCGACGAGACTCATCCTCCTCACCAACCGCTCCACATCTACCACCCTCTGCCAATCCCTTCACTGGCTCCCGATTGCCCAGCGCATCAAATTCAAACTGCTAACCCTGACCTACAAAGCCATTCACAATGCCGCCCCAAACTACATAACCGACCTGATACCCAAATACTACTCTACCCATGTCCTTCGCTCCTCACAGGACCTCCTACTCTCTAGCTCCCTGGTCTCCTCCTCCCACGCCTGATTGCAGGATTTCTCCAGGACTTTCCCCATCTTCTGGAATTCCCTACCCCAATCCATCAGACTGTCACCTACCCTCATCACCTTCAGGCGCACCCTGAAGATCCACCTCTTCAGGGAAGCCTACCCCACCCTCACCTGACAGCTGACCTCCTCCACTCCTCCCACCACTTCATTCCCCACAGCCATTTCCTCCTGTACCACTTTCCTCTCCCTCCTAGAGTGTAAGCTCGAAAGAGCAGGGCCCTCGAACCCCTTGTGTATTGTTTCTGTCTTGTCTCATATTCTGTCCCCCTTGCTATTGTACAGCGCTGAGCAAACCCTTTGGCGCTATATAAATACTGTATAAAAATATAATAGTTAAATCTTATTGTAAACACATTGCTTTTTCATTTATATTAGTAATCCGTGACAGTAATATTAGATCTGGCTGTATTTCAGCACTATATATATATAATTATATAATCACTAGTAGTTATTTCTTCATATGGCATTATTTAGTTACATGAAAGTTTTTTTTGTTCATCTTAAAATGTTTAATGATTTCTTAGTGTAAGCCTATTACATACAGTGATTAGAGTGTGCACATTATATTAGAACAATCATAAGAAATCCCTATTAGTGGTGTAATGTACATTTTTGTGTACGTACACCCTCTGTGACAATTACCTCTAACTAGTACTGCCTCTGACCTTGGCATTACTGTAGTTTTCAGCATAAAGCTGAACATACACTAGTAGATTTTCAAAGGAATGTTGTAGGAATTTGTATGACCTTTCAACATCAACAATGTCCTTGGAATGTACTTCAAAATTTAATTTTCTTTTAATATTTGACTTTGGAATGAATGTAATTTGCCAAACAAAAAACACAAATTATTAGAAATGTGCTTGAAAAACAGTCTCCAGCCTACTCCTTCGTATTTTCTCATCACCAAGTTCAAAAATGAATGTCAATTTGACCTCACCACTGTTTGAAAAATCAAACGAGCGTTCTTAAAATTAAAACGTTCTGTCACAATTCTACTAATGTGTGGACAGTTTAAGTGTGTGATGGTACAACCGGACAGGCTTTTGAGAGGTGGGCTGAAAAGAAACATACAAAAGACAAACAAAGAATAGCGCTCTTCAAATTAATATATCTCCAAACAGGTGAAATATGTATCGTGAATAAATAAGATGCCAGAAACTGTAAATAAATGTTATATAAATTAATCAAATAGTCAATAAAAACTATATATATGTGAAATAGTGTCCATAATTTAAATAAAAAAAATATAAAGTGCAAACAATAGTGTCCTTAAAGAAATACTTTCAAATTTTCTTCTCTAAAGTGAAACAAAAAAACTTGAAAAAGCCACCACCACTTGAATTGGATCCACTCACCAGAGCTCCATGCTGGTAAGATTATAAACCAGCTATAACAGCTTTTGCTCTGGGAGCAATGATCTGCAGCAGCAACCCCAACTGATGGGAATATCTTCAAATAACCATTAGCTCCTCATTAGTCGGAATGGGACATGAAGAAAAAAAGAGGAATCCACATAGTGTAAAACCACCCAGGCTTTATTCAACTCAAAAACTTGTTAAAACCACTCACATTAGTCAGTGTCAGAGCCAATACTCCCATTGCAAGCATAAGGCATCAATATAATAGGTATTGCTCTGGTCTAAGCAGACAAAAGCAGAGAGTGTTGGCTCTGACACTGACTATGTGAATGGTTTTAACACGTTTTTGAGTTGAATAAAGCCCGGATGATTTTAGACTATGTGGATTCCTCTTTTTTTCTTTCTTCATGTCCCATTCCGACTAATGAGGCGCTAATTGTTATTTGAAGATCAGTTGGGGTTGCTGCTGCAGATCCTTGCTCCCAGAGCAAAAGCTGTTATAGCTGGTTTATAATCTTACCAGCATGGAGCTCTGGTGAGTGGATCTAATTCATGTGGTGGTGGATTTTTCACATTTTTTTGATTCACATTAGAGAAGAAATTTAAAGAGAAAGTATTGCTTTATGGACACTATTTCCCATATATATTTTTTATTGAATTTTAATTAATGTAACATTTATTCATGATACATATTTCATCTGTTTGGAGATCTATTAATATGAAGAATTTCTCCTTCTTCGCATTTATACCCTATTCACAGGGGTGAGATATTTGTTCTTTATATATCTATAGCTTTATAGCTATAGAATATATATATATATATATATATCTTTTTTCTCTCTTTTGGTGTACTATTGGTCCAGAGGCGCTGTCCCCATCTGTTATTCATCACGAAAAGAAACAATAGACCCCACTTGATTTTCTTGCCATGTACTGTACCTTTTACAGTGATTGTCTCTGAGATGATATTTGTGCTATCAAAATATGCCAACAATTGAATGTAAATTACAATTTAGTGTTTACTGCATTTCCTTATGTTGCTTACAAAACTTGTTTACTATGCACAGAGGTAACACCTCTGGAAGGCTATTTTCAGCCACTACACTACAGCCTGATTTAATATTACTTTAGTTTCAGAGATAAAAGCACCCAATTCCTTAGTCACAGCTGTTATCTATTGTGAAAAATCCTCAATTTTTACAGTATATAAGCATGATTTCACCTCCTCAACTTCTGTGCCAGAACAGAGATTACAAGTTACTAAAAACCATGTGTGAATAGAGTTAAATAAAAATAACCACTCAACAATCCATGGTACTTAATTATAAATTACAAGTAGCAACCATGTGAAAATATTATATATTCCTTTAGCATGTACACAAATACTGTAATAACCATGAAAAATATATCCCAAAATATGACACCTAGAACAGAAAACCCAAATTAAATTTACGTCCTTTTTCCCCCCCCACAAATAGAGCTTTCTTTCAGTGGTATTTGATCACCTCTGTTTTTTTTTTTGTTTTTTTTATGCTATAAACAAAAAAAAAAAAAAATTGAGAAAAAAAAAACCAATATTTTTGACTTTTTGCTATTAATCATGTCAAGTAAAAAAAAATTAAAAAATAAAATTTCATCATAAATTTAGACCAAAATCTATTTTGCTCCATGTCGTTGCTAAAAAAAATTCCAGTATGTGTAAATTAATTGGTTTACCTGACAGGTATAGTGTTTATAACTGGCGGTATATATACACTGGGATTTTGTTTTTTATACTAGTAATAACGGCGATCAGAGACTTATAGCGGGACCACGGTGGGCATTCTGACACTGGGGGGAGCTGACGTGGTGTCATTGACATCCCCAGTGACACCAATACAGTAATCAGTGCTAATAAAAAACACTGGCATATACATACATATATATATATACACACACACACACACACACTATATATATATATATATATATATATATATATAAACATTTTTATGTTTCCGTAGTGTACGCTTGTTGATGACACATGCAAAGCTGCCCTCTGTTTGCTGTATGTCACTGCAGGCATGTGTAGCGCCAACCCAAGCTGTCTGCTACCCACCTCATCTGTGACACCTCCACACCCTGAAACTCAATGTTGGCCATGCTGCAGAGTCTCCAATAGCAGCAGTGTGTTGTAGGAGGACAGGCTCTGGGGAGATGGGGTTTTTTTCATTGCTGCAACGACTCATCAGTCAGTTCACTTGCAGCATTCTGCCAATTGAAGAGCAAAATGGTGTGCTTTCAAGAAGTTGTGATTAGTGATACAATTTGTCTTGAGCTGGAGGTAAAGAATTACAAAGAGGAGGGTTGGAGTGCTGGTGGTGAGGAGGAAATGTCAAATTCAGGTACCCGCTCCCCCCCCCCCCCGCTTCCCAAGGGTGCCAATCCTTAATGGGGAGTGGGTGACAAACCCCTTTTGGGTGGAGCTCCGCTTTAACCACATGATTGCTGACTACATTGGGTCCAAGACTGATGTGGACACTGTGAGAAGTGAGAACCTCATGGAATTCTGAATGTTCCAACAGGATTACTGTCTGAAGCTTGCACAGTATGCACCGGAGCTTCTAGCTTTCCTTGCGCTTTCTGAGAGGGCCTTCAGCAGCAGCAGAAGGATCAGAGAGGCAATTCCAGCTATTCCCCGATAGTCTGGACTGGCTTGCTTTTATTAAAATTAATCAGTTGTGGATTACCAAATGATTGCAAAACCATATCTGGTAATGCTTCAGACTAAAGTTTAGTCATCTGCCCTCCAACCCAAAAAAATTGTGGTCAATGTAAGGGTGTGACACAATGGGGTTGATTTACAAAAAGGCAAATAGACTGTGCAATCTGCTAGTATTATACAGTATTTATAAAGCGCCAACAGTTCGCACAGCGCTGTACATTACAATGGGAGACAGAACATACGACAGTACGATAACAATATAATGTGATACACGAGGGGTTCGAGGGCCCTGCTCTTTCAAACTTACAATCTAGGAGGGAGGGGATAGTGGTACAGGAGGAGATAGGTGTGGGGAATGGAGTGGTAGGAAGAGTGGAGGAGGTTGGCAATTAGCAGGGGGTGGGGTAGGCTTCCCTGAAGAGGTGGGTTTTCAGGGTGCACCTAAATGAGCGGAGAGTAGGTGATAGTTTGATGGATTGGGGTAGGGAGTTCCAGAGGATAGGTGATGTCCTGGAGAAATCCTCGAGGCGGGCATGGGAGGAGGAGACCAGGGAACTAGAGAGAAGGAGGTCTTGAGAGGAGCGGAGTGTGCGTGTTGGGTGGTACTTGGATATTAGGTCGGTGATGTAGTTTGGGGCAGTATGATGGACAGCTTTGTAGGTCAGTGTTAGGATTTTGAATTTGATCCGTTGTGCAATCGGAAGCCAGTGGAGGGATTGGCAGAGGGGGTGGCAGAAACGGAGGTGAGGTGAATGAGTCTGGCTGCCGTGTTCAGGATCGACTGAAGCGGGGATAGCCTGTGGCGAGGCAGGCCAGTGAGGAGGGAGCACAGTTGATCCAGAGTTTAGTAAATGAGGGGAAGTTCTACTGACTTCCTTCATCCAATCATGTGTCATCAAAACACAGTTTTTTAAAACTTTTCCTTGCATGTGTATGGGTATGCTTTGCAAACTGAAGATTTGCCTTAGTTACTAAGCTCTGGGGCAACTGCGCATGCAAAGTGCACAGTCTATTTCAACCCCAATGTTTATCCTGCTGAACCCCAGCTGCCAAATTCCTAATGTTTGCTGCAGGATAAATCCTGCTCTGTGTCTCAACATTTTGGCCCTATTCAAGTGCCCAGGCACTGTAAATGTACCACATAACTTTTCAGCAGTTGGTCCTCAGCTAACAAATTTTGGATGTTTGCTGCAAGGAAAATTGTACTTTGCTCCTCCAAGTTATTCTGTGATCGACACTCAAAAATATTTGTGGCTGTTGTCCATTAGATAATACACTCTAATATTTATTTCAACACAAAAAATGTCTTGTCTCACCCTTTTACATTGTGCCCCCACCAAGTTGCTACTGAACAATATTTGTGGCTGTTGTCTCTCAAATTACACTCTCAAATTTGTAAACCTACTACAGAACAATTTTATGGTACAGTTCATAGAGGCCCCAACTAGGAATGATGCTCTGCTGGACCTGGTAATCTCAAACCATGCAGAGCTTATTACGAATGTCCATATAAAAGAACATCTGGGTAACAGTGACCATAACAGGATTTCATTTATTGTTATTAAAGGTAAATATACTGTGCACCGCAAGTGCAGTTGCTTTATATCTGAGGGGAAGCTCTAAAATGAGGCGAGGCTCTCCTGATTTCTTTCATCCAATCATGTGCAAGCAAAAATGCTGTTTTTTTATTTTCCTTGCATGTTCTCCTCAGATCTAGAGCAGCTGAACGTTCAGTGCCCTTGCAATTCACAGCCTATTTGCCTTTAGTAAATCAAACCCAAAGTCTTCTATGCAATGCTTTTTATTGGTGATAGGTTCTCTTGAACGAGACATCAGGGGTCTTTTAGACACCCGATACCTTACCTGCCCTCTATTGAAGCTAATGGAGCACAGATCACCCACCTTTAGAGGGGTACAGGCTGCCCATTCCTTGTGCAAAGTGCAATTCCAGGGCTAAGTGTATGGCACTTTGAAAACAGAAACATCTTATCCTCTGATCATGTCTCCTCTGCTTTGCTCCTTCAGGTAACCACTGATTCCACTCCTCTCTCAAACGCTAAGCTACTTTGCCCATCTGCAATTGACATCTGCCTGCTGTTGCCCTTGATAACCACTGATTCCACTCCTCTCTCAAACACTAAGCTATTTTGCATAACTGAAATCATCTGCTTTGTCAGACTTATTGCAACTGCTGTTTGTGCTTGTCTGTATTAGGTTAACTTACTCTCATAGTGCCTTGGCTGAGATCAAACACCTAACCTTATCTTGTGTCCACCCTGCTTGCAATTTGTTTAGGGCAGAAAACTTTCACCATGTGTCTTTTATTAGTTAACCACGTGTTTTTTATTGTCTAATCTCCTCCAATCCGTCCAAATATAAATTCAGTACAATTCTTAGAACGGCTGGCGAGGGGTACAGGCTGGCCATTCCTTGTGCAAAGTGTCATTGTGGTGCTAAATGAACACGGCACATTAACTAAGGCCCTTGACTAAGGCAAGTACATACATTAGTGCTCCACCCCATGTAGTCTGCAAGTGCTCTCTCTTCTTTTTTATTTCCTCCTCACCCTCCAACATGCTCTAACTTTTTTTTCGATAATGCCCTCTCTCCTCATACGCTCTCAAACTTGATACTCGATATCACCGGGGTGTTAGGTAAGCCATACATTATGCAATTTTCCTTCCTTCAACCCCAGGTTGAGAACTTGGGGGAGGAGGAATTCGAATGGTGTAAGGGGGGAATCTGATGTGAATAAGTGGGCTCAACCTGATGGTGTAATCTATATGTTGTTTTCTATGTTACTCCTTGCATTCTATACATTATGTTTAACAAGCTCCTCCCACTTTTAGGCAAAATCAGTGCTCTGTGTCATCTACTACTGAACCCTGAATTCTGTGTTACTTACACCAGACCCCTGAACTCTGCCTCACTTACTACTGACCCCTAAACTCTCCCCTATAAACTGCTGACCCTATCCTTTGCCCTGCTGACCCCCTGTACACTGCCCTGCTGACCTCTCATCCTCTGCCCCAATGACATTTTTTACTGCACCTCCACATTAGACAAGCTAAATCCGGCCCTGGTGCCAAGTGTACAGTTTGGTGAAGGAGGATTATGATGTGGGGTTGTTTTTCAGGGGTTGGTCCGTTAGTTCCATTGAAGGGAACTCTTAAGGCGTCAGCATACCAAGACAATTTCAAACACCTGTGGCCATGGAAGGGATTGGAACACGTGAATCCAATGATTTGGAGGGGTGTCCCAATATGTTTGGCAATATAGTGTATATTGTGGGGTTACCTCAGATGGGGATCACAATCCCTGACAAAAAGGCAGTCCAGAAGGCAGATCTTTCCTAAAAGTCTGGCTGGTAGCCAGTTTTATTTAACCGCCTCCCACCCGCAATATAGTAATATGACAGACGCAAGGTGGTTCTCTCGTTCTGGGAGGATGTCAAATGACGTCCTCCCATTCTAACCGCGCATTCGCGGCTCCCAGAGCGCGGCGATGCGCTGTGTCCCTCGGACAAAGCGGATCACCGATCCACGGAAAGAGCCAAAGATGTTGGCTTGGTCATGTGATCAGCTGTGTCCAATCACAGCTGATCACATCTAAACAGGGAAATGCCAGTTATCGGCATTTCTCTCCCCACGAGCTGTCACGCTGACAGCTCGGGAGGAGAGCCGGTAATCGGCATTCCTCGGAGGGGACATGTACACTGATCATCACAGCACTGATGATCAGTGTGCCCTGATGATCTGCGTAGCCCCAGCAGCACCACCTGTCAGTATCCATCAGTGCCAGCTCTCAGTGCTCATCCATGCCACCTGCCAATGCCCATCAGTGCCAATCAATGCCACATTTCAGTGCCCATCTGAGCTGCCTTTCAGTGTCACCCATCAGTGCCACCTATCAATGCCATATGTGAGTGCTGCCTTTCAGTGCCCATCAGTGATGACTGTCAATGCCCATCAGTGCAGCCTCAGTGCCCATCACTGCAGTTTCATTAGCGCACATCAGTGAAGGAGAAAAATCACTTATTTACAAAAATGTTATAACAAAAACTAAGAAAAAACATTTTTTTCAAACTTTTCAGTGGTTTTTGGTTTGTCTAAGAAAAAATAAAAAACCCAGAGGTGATTAAATACCAAGTGCCCTATAGGCTAGTGGTTAAAAGGTTGCATGTAAAAAAACCCCCAAAACAAAACAGAAAGTAAATCCTTGCCATCCAGGCACCAACTAAACAGCAGAGATTCCTATCTCATAGGTGAAGGGCTTCTCCCAGTCACCAACAAAACAAAACATTGTGCAAACCTTTTCCTTTCTTGAACAGAGCAACCACTCACATCCACAGCTCTCTCTCAGGTATGGCTTCCTGAGTCCCATGCCAAGAGCAACCTCTTTATTTATACCACCTGCTGGTGGTCACAAGTGAAAAGGGAAATCTAGATCGGAACCAACACAGTTAAAGTGGCCCAGAAAACCTGGACCAGATTCCACCTTAGTTTCCTACATATGAAAGCATGCAAGGTGAAACGTAGCACCCCTCAATCGCCTCTCCTGTCATAATGTCACAATACATACAAACTATATACAGGGGTCTTCATGGGACTGAGAGTGAGCTCTGCAGTCATTTTTGCAGCAGTTGTTTTCTTATCCCAGGTCAAAATCCTGTGCAATGTCCTTTTGTCTCTTTCAGTCAGTTGACCATGTCGACCGCACTTATGCTTATCAGACGGCATTTTCCATTATGCTGTCATAACCTTTGATACTGTACCTCATGACATGACCAATAAATTGGCAACTTCAGTCACAGAGGCACCAGCTAAGCGGGCACCAACAGTTTGTCCTTTTTGAAGCTTAGTAAGCTCTGACATGACTCCGTATTACTATCAGCGCACGCAGGGAATGACGAAAGTGTTAGCTAGGTGTCTCATCACACTGTGAAAGCAAAAGTATGTTACATCACTTCCACTTTCAACACAAAACATGTTGTTACTTTTACACCTGCAAATCATGTAGTGTTTCCTTTTTTTTGTCTAACTCCTGTATAGTGAATAAGAGCCCCAGTTGATTCCAGGGCAATGTCTTCAAAGAGGTTTACTTGCAGCCTAGACTGTGTTTATGAAGTAAGATGGAGGTAGTGGTGAGTCTGGGTGGCAGTATGCAGGGGGTTAAGCACTGGTCTCACCCTTCCTTCACCTGGGGTGTAATTTAAGTCAGAATATTGATTAATCAGAGCCATGTGTGACAAGAGGGAAGATTGCATGAATTCTGTGCTGCGGTGTTTGGAGACCAAAAATAGCTTTTTGCATACACAAATTACTGGCAAAAAAGTTGGAACACCTATTTTGTCAGGTTTTATGGAAAATTAGTTTATTGTGCCAACATATTCTGAAGTTAAAGCACAGAACAAATGAACAGTTGGAGATGAAAAAGTAATCATAATTTTTGGTTTAACAAAATGTAATAAAAATTGTTTAACAAAATTTGATTAAAGGATAAGTTCACCTTTGGGAACATGTTACATGTTCCATCTGTTTTTAGTGTGGAACTTGTAACATGTTCCCATAGCCGTAGCAGCCCCCCCCCTCTGACAGATAGTATAGGGGAACTTATCCCTGTACTATCTGTCAGATGTGAAAATAGCGCGGCTATGCTGGGTTCCATCCATACGGCATGTATGAACTGGGATAGCCAGGGGCTATCGACAACGCGTCGGGAAGATTGACTTCAAACTGGAAGTTCTGACAGCCTTAGCGTCTGTAAGCTTGTAGTTTTCAATGAACATCTACGGTGCTGTGGAGCACTGTGGTAGTTCATTGATTCTTCCTGTCAGTATACATCCCATAAGGCCAAGCAGATATTCTGACAGGTGTGCTGGAGACTTGCATGGCATCAGCGATCTACTGATTGCAGGTGCAATGCTTTCCAGGCTCCTGCAGACTAAAATAATAAATGCACATTTTTTTACCTGCAAAAAAGTGTGCATTTGTTATTTTTGACTAAAAGGTGAACTTATCCTTTAACCACGTGCCTAACGGGCACTTTTACCCTCTTCCTGCCCAGGTCAATTTTCAGCTTTGAGGGTTGTTGCACTTTGGCAATTGTGCAGTCATGCAACACTGTGCCCATGTGAAATTTTTATCCTTTTTTTCACACAAATAAAGCCTTCTTTTCATGGTATTTAATTTCCAGTGGGTTTTTTATTTTTTGCACTATAAATGAAAAAAGAGCAACAAATTTGAAAAGCAAAAGATTTTCTTTGTTTCTATTATAAAATTTTGCAAACAGGAAATTTTTTCCTTTACTGATGTGCGTTGATGAGGCTGCACTGATGGGCACTGATAGGCTGCACTGATGAGGCAGCACTGGTGGGAATTGATGAGGAGGCACTTATGATGATGCACTGATAGGCAGCAATGATGGGCACTGATGAGCACTGGCTGGCAGCACTGACTGACAGCACTGACTGGTGGCTGACTGGTGACACTGACTGGTGGCACTACTGGAAACTGCTGGGTGGCACTGATGGGTGAAACTGCTGGACACTTTTGGGGATGCACTGATAATCAGTGCCCTGATTATCACTGCAGATGTCCTCTGTCACACTTGCCGGTTATTTACAGTACTTTCCTCGCACTATATTCTGTGGCATTGCTGCAGTAAAGGCTTCTTTCTGGCAACCAACCATGCAGCTAATTTTTGTTCAAGTATTGTCACATTGTGCTCCTTGAAACAGTCACACCATCTTTTTTGAGAACAGCCTGAATTTCTCCTGAGGTTACCTGTGGGTTTTGCTTTGTATCCTGAACAATTTTTGTGGCAGCTGTGGCTGCAATATTTTTTGGTCTACCTGATCTTGGCTTGGTATCTAGAGATCCTGAAACGTTCCACTTCTTAATAAGCGGTTGAACAGTACTGACTAGCATATTAAAGGCCTTGGGTATCCTTTTATATCCTTTTCCATCTTTATAAAGTTCCATTACCTTGTGATGCAGACCTTTTGACAGTTCTTTTCTGCTCATCATGGCTCAGTATCTAGCCTGCTCAGTGCATTCACGTGAGAGCTAACAAATTCATTGACTATTTATACACAGACACTAATTGCAATTTAAAAAGTCACAGATGTGGGAAATTAACCTTTAAAATTGCCATTTTAACCCGTATGTGTCACCTTGTGTGCCTGTACCAAGGCCAAACATCAAAGGGCCATTTGGGTGATTTCTGTTATCACTATTATTTAAATAGCAGCCAAGCAACTATTTGATAATAAATGGCTTCATATGATCACTATCCTTAACTTGTTGCCGACCGCAGATAGCCGAATGACGGCTGCACTGCGCCCGGCCAGTTCTGAGTGGACGTCATATGACGTCCTCCCAGAACTCGCTGGGGCGCGCACCCGGCGGTCTCCGTGATCTCTGTGTCCTACGGACACAGCTGATCACGTGATGTGGTAAAAGGCCAATCACAGCAGCCTTTTACCACGTGATCAGCGGTGTCCAATGACACGCTGATCAGAGGGAAATGCAAGTGCCGGTTCTCGGCTGCACTTTCCTCACGCTGTCAGATCGTGAGGAAAGTACTGCCGAGAACCGGCAGTTGTCAGAGCGAGGATCGGCACCGATCATCAGGGCACTGATGATCAGTGCCCTGATGATCGGTGCCCAGCAGTGGCACCCGCAAGTTCCACCCACCTGTGCCCAGCAGTGCGCCCACTAACTCCGCCCACCTGTGCCCAGCAGATCACCCACCTGTGCCCAGCAGTGCACCCACCTGTGCCCAGCAGTGCACCCACCTGTGCCACTCTGCAGTGTCACACACCTGTGCCCAGAAGTGCCACCTACCTGTGCCCAGCAGTGCCACCCACCTGTGCCCACCAGTGCCACCCACCTGTGCCCACCCACCAGTGCTGCCCACCAGTGCCACCCACCAGTGCAGCCCAGCAGTGCTGCCAGTCAGTGCCACCAGTCAGTGTCCAGCGGTTGTGCCAGTCAGTGCCGCCAGTCAGTGCCCAGCAGTGATGCCAGTCAGTGCCGTCTATCAGTACCCATCATCAGTGTCACCTATCAGTGCCGCCTATCAGTGCTGCATATTAGTGCCGCCTATCCGTGACACCTCATTAGTGCTGTCTATCAGTGCCGCCTATCCGTGCCACCTCATTAGTACTGCCTATCAGTGCCCTTTAGTGCTGCCTATCAGTGCCGCCTATCAGTGCCCATCAGTGCTGCCTCATCAACGCACATCAGTGAAGGAGAAAAATTACCTGTTTGAAAAATTTTATAATTGAAAGAAAGAAACTTTTTTTTTCAAATTTTTTGCACTTTTTTTATTTATAGCGCAAAAAGTAAAGCGCCCAGTGGCGATTAAATACCACCAAAAGAAAGCTCTATTTGTGAGAAAAAAATGATCAAAATTTCATATGGGTACAATGCTGCATGACCGCGCAATTGTCAATCAAAGTGCGGCAGCGCTGAAAGCTGAAAATTGGCCTGGTAAATAAGGGGGTATAAGTGCAAGTGGTTAAATAAAATACATTTTTTCTGCATGATCAGCCATATTTTCAATATAAATTGTCATGATTTCTGCCAGGGTATGCAAACTTTTGAGCACAACTGTACTCTATGCCCTGAAGTGGGAGTTTATCTTTAGATAATAGTGGTGACATTTACAGCGGACAGATTACTACGGCCAGCAGTGACAGGCACAAACACCTTTCACAAAAGGCAAAATTTCCAACTCTGACAGACAGGGCTGTATTTATAAAAATTTGCATAGTTGTTTGTCCATCAAAACTGCATGTAAATTCATTCTGAGGGAACGAATAAAAGACCAAAAAAAAACATTTTTCTTTGTTTCTGTTACAAAATGTTTCAAATAAATAATTGTTCTTCATAAATTTAGGCTGTAGCAAAGAGTCCACGATGGGATACATCTGAAAGTCGATTATGACCCCTTTTTGGAAAGTAGACAGTCTAGGGTATTTAGTAAGAGGCATGGCGAGTGTTTTGAAGCTGTAAATTTTTGTCATAATGTTTTAGAAAATTAAGAAATTTATTTATTTTTTTTTACATCAGTGCTCTACGATGTCAACATATAACTGGTGTGGTGGTAATCATGGACACTGACTGGTGACAGTACAAAAAAAATAATTTTTTCTATTTTTTTTTTTTTTTTTATAAAATGTTTTCCTTTTTTTAAGATTTTGTTTGACGCAGGTTGGCTCTGATTGGCCCTGTCTGTACCATGTGATCACTATGACCAATCACAGCTAGCAACACAATTGTACACAATGAATAGAATGAATTGAAGCTATTTATTGTTTACAATTGCCATGTGATCTGCTGTGATTGGTCACAGCAATCACATGGTACCAGCATTAGGCCGGTACAGTGATCTGTCATTGGCCATCATTTTGCAACAGGCCAGGCGGGAAGTGGTTAATAAAGTAAGTTAGACAATAAAGTGTATCGGTTTTTGTAAGCAGGTATTTTGTGACTCACATGGAAAATATAAAAAGACTCAATTGGAGATGCAGAAACTAGCTATGCATGTCGCAGAGTAGTTTTCTCCTTGGAGGACAACTTTCTGTTAAAAAGGTTTTTAGATGTACATGTAAAAGTGAATAGCTTGATCTAAATATTCTTAATAATAGTAAAAAAAAAAGAAAAATTAAGTCCTGATCAGTTCCCCTTTGCAGATATAGCTATGTAAAACATTAAAAACAAGAAGTGCTTATATGGTGTAAAATGCAGTCATGCACTGTCTCACCCTGCTCTGCACAGCCTCAGTTATCCTGTATTCTTAGCGCTGTACCTAAAATCAATGAGTCACTAAAGGACAATCTGCTGACAGCCACAAGATTTACTGCTGCAGAGGGGAAAGGAAGCTTGAGGAATGACACTGACTGTGCCAAGGGAACATAGATTAGGGAGGGAGAAAGGAAAAGCAGGATAGGTGACAGGAAACGCTTAGCTACCAGGGGCACACAAAAGAGTTAAAGTGACACTAAAGGCATACTTTTGTTTAAAAATAACAAACATGTCATACTTACCTGCTTTGTGCAATGGTTTTGCACAGAGCAGCCTCCTCTTCTCGGGTCCCCCGCTGGTGGTCAAGGACCCTCCCTCCTGACAGGGCTTAGGTGAGTATTAGGGGGTGTTGCACAGAGAAGATTTTTTACCTTCAAGCATAGAATGCATGACAGTAAAAAACTTTCAACCTTTACAACCACTTTAAGTTGGCCATACATTTTTACAATTTTCTTGATCTTTTAGATTTACCTTCAACTATGTAGTGCAAGGGCCTGCCTGATTGCATACAAATTGAAAATGTTTAGGTTTGATTTCATATTGTATAGTTTTGTAAATCTAAAGGAAAAGTGTACAAGAAAACTGTATAATGTGTGACTAGCTTTACACTTACTTTAAACATACATTGATAGTGCAGCCTGTAAACGTCAGCAGTGTAAAACGACTGTACGCTTTCCTCTCTAGCCGAGCCGAGCCAAGCCATACAATCAAGGCTGAAAATGTACACATTTTTAATTACAGAGAGTGGCATATAGTTTTTGAGACCAAGGAGAGGGGGAGAGTTTCTAAAAAGGTAGTGACTGATCTGGGCTTCAACAAAATGGCAGCCTCAAGAAGAAAGAAGAATCAGGAGCAATGCTGGAGGCAATTTACAGCCCACACTAATTTTTGTACTGTAATTATTAATGTTGAATTTATGTCCTTTTGTTAAAGAATATTAATTGTTATCAAACTGTTATAGGTAAAGTTCTGCTTTAAGCTTTAAAAAACAACAACCTGTATCTATTTAAAAAGTGGATTCCTAGACCTACATGAGAGCATGCATAATTGCTCATTATACATGCAGACTCTGCTTCCTACTTGCACTTACTGTATACAAGATAAACAAAACAGAGTAATTTGTCCAGCTTTGTGTTTCCTCATCAAATACAGTATATACTGCATACACACAAAGTCAGGGAACAATATATGGGAAAATACATGTAAAAACTCCAATCTTCATTCATCAAAATATAAATGTTAAAAGAAACCTTCAGAGATCCCTCTAAAAATATGTGTAAAACAGTTACTGATATCCCATTCCCTTCAATGAGTGAAGCAAAAATGAAGACTCAAGTCTATACACAGCAGACAGGTTCTATTCTATCAAGTAGTTATAAACCAGTGATAAACCATTGATGATGAACTGCTGTGCAATTGCTGGTACATAAAATGTCCAGGTGATGTGCAGAACAATCTGTCCCTTGTAATGGTGCAAACTACTTAGATTTGAAACCTATTCAGTGTTTTAATTGTAAGCATAGTATAGTTGCCAACGTTGAAAAAAAAATTTCAGGGACACTTTTTTGCTGTGCACTCAGCTGGCCACTAGAGGCAGAAATTCTCTAGAGGTTTAGGGAGCTTACTTACCAGTAGTGTAGGTTATACCATACAGCTGGATCCTGAAGAAATCTGTGCAGGGATGTCCCATGTTCTTCTTGTCTCTGAACTTCCATTACAGGGGATAATAGCTTTGAACCCCCCCCCCTTCCATTCACAGCCAATATACTACTAAAGCCTGCACCCCCACAAGACCGCTCTAGCCCCCCAGCACTCCTCTGCCACCAATGTGACAACAGCAGACCTCTTCCTCCAATACCTCCCTCAGAACACCTCTACCTCCAATGCCTCTCCAGAGCATCTCTGCCTCCAGTGACTAATCCAGAGCACCTCTGCACCCAATGACTCCTCCAGAACACCTCTGACTCCAAAGACTCCTTCAGAACATATCTGCTTCCAATGACTCCTCCAGAACATCACTGCCTCCAATGACTCTTCCAGGACATATCTGCCTCCAATGACTCCTCCAGAACATCACTGCCTCCAATGACTCCCCCCAGAACACTTCTGCCTCCATTGACTCTTCCAGAGCACACCTGCCTCCCCAGAACACCTCTGCCTCCAATGACTCCTCCAGAACACATCTGTCTCCAATGCCTCCCCAGAACACCTCTGCTTTCAATGACTCCTCCAGAACACGTCTGCCTCCACTGACTCCTCCAGAACATCTCTATCTCCACTGACTCCTCCCTCCTCTAGAACACCTCAATTACTCCTCCAGAACACATCTGCCTCTAATTCCCTCCCCAGAACACCTCTGCCTTCAATGACTCTTCTAGAACACATTTGCCTCCAATGACTCTTCCAGAACACATCTGCCTCCAATACCTCCCCAGAACACCTCTGCCTTCAATGACTCCTCCAGAACACAACTGCCTCTAATTCCTCCCCAGAACACCTCTGCCTCCAATTACTCCTCTAGAACACATTTGCCTCCAATGACTCTTCCAGAACACATTTGCCTCCAATGACTTCTCCAGAACATTTCTGCCTCCAATGATTCCTCCAGAACATCTCTGCTTCCAATGACTCTTTCAGAACACATCTGCTTCCAATGACTCTTCCAGAACACATCTGCCTCCAATGACTCCTCCAGAACATTTCTGCCTCCAATGACTCCCCAGAACACCTGTGCCTCCAATGACTCCCCAGAACAGGTGTGCCTCCAATGACTCCCCAGAACACCACTGCCTCCAATGTCTCCTCCAGAACACTTCTGCCTCCAATGACTCCCCCAGAAAACTTTTGCCTCTAATGACTCCCCCAGAACACCTCTGCCTCCAATGACTCACCCAGAACACATCTAACTCCAATTCCCCTCCCCCCAGGCACACCTCTTCAGCCATTGCCCCCCCCCCAACACATCTCTTCCTCCAATGCCTTCCCTAGGATTCCCCTGCCACCAATGCCCCTCCAACACACCTTTTGCCTCCCAATGAGGTCCTTTCATTGCTTCTCCTGCCTATGACACATTTTGGGAATGGGGGAAAAAGTCTCACTGCTCACCAGATTCTCTCCCATTCACAGGTTCCCCCCAAATGTGTCTCTGCCTCCAGTGTCCCTCCCCAGAGCACACCTCTGTACCCCCCAGTACACCTCTGCCACCAATGACTCCTCCAGAACACTTTTGCCTAAAATTCCTCTCCAGAACACCTTTGCCTAAAATTCCTCTCCAGAACACCTTTCCCTAAAATTCCTCTCCAGAACACCTCTGCCCCCACGGCCTCCCCAGAACACCTCTGCCTCCAATGACAACTCCAGAACACCTCTGCCTCCAATGACAACTCCAGAACACCTCTGCATCCTATGACTCCTCCAGAACACCTCTGCTTCCAATGCCTCTCCAAAACACCTCTGCCTCCAATGACTCCCCAGAACACCTCTGACTCCAGTGTCTCATTCAGAATACCTCTGCCTCCAATGACTCTTCTAGAACACATCTGCCTCCAATGACTTTTCCAGAACACATTTGCCTCCAGGAACTCTTCCAGAACACATTTGCCTCCAATGACTTCTCCAGAACATCTCTGCCTCCAATGACTGCCCAGAAAACCTCTGCCTCCAATGACTTCTCCAGAACACCTCTGCCTCCAATGACTCTCCCAGAACACCTCTGCTTTCAATGTCTCTCCCAGAACACCTCTGCCTTCAATGACTCTTACAGAACATATCTGCCTCCATTGATTGCTCCAGAACATCTCTGCTTCCAATGACTCTTTCAGAACACATTTGCCTCCAGGGACTTTTCCAGAACACATTTGCCTCCAGGGACTCTTCCAGAACACATTTGCCTCCAATGACTTCTCCAGAACATCTCTGCCTCCAATGACTGCCCAGAAAACCTCTGCCTCCAATGACTTCTCCAGAACACCTCTGCCTCCAATGACTCTCCCAGAACACCTCTGCTTTCAATGTCTCTCACAGAACACCTCTGCCTCCAATGACTCTTACAGAACATATCTGCCTCCATTGATTGCTCCAGAACATCTCTGCTTCCAATGACTCTTTCAGAACACATCTGCTTCCAATGACTCCTCCAGAACATATCTGCCTCCAATGCCCCCCTAGAACATATGTGCCTCCAATGACTCCCCAGAACACCTGTGCCTCCAATGTCTCCTCCAGAACACTTCTGCATCCAATGACTCCCCCAGAAAACTTTTGCTTCTAATGACCCCCCCAAAAAAAACCTCTGCCTTCAATGACTCGCCCAGAACACATCGAACTTCAATTCCCCTCCCCCAGGCACACCTCTTCAGCCATTGCCCCCCAGCACATCTCTTCTTCCAATGCTTCTTCCTCCAATGCCTCCCTTAGGACTCCTCTGCCACTAATGCACCCCCAGCACACTTCTGCCTCCAATTCTCCTCCAACACACCTTTGCCTCCCAATGAGGTCCTTTCATTGCTTCTCCTGCCTATGACACATTTTGAGAATGGGGGAGAAAGTCTCAAGGCTCATCAGACTCTCTCCCATTCACAGGTGCTCCCCAAATGTGCCTCTGTCTCCAGTGTCCCTCCCCACAGCAAACCTCTGTACCCCCCAGTACACCTCTGCCACCAATGACTCCTCCAGAACACTTTTGCCTAAAATGCCTCTCCAGAACACCTCTGCCCCCAATGCCTCCCCAGAACACCTCTGCCTCCAATGACAACTCCAGAACACCTCTGCCTCCAATGACAACTCCAAAACACCTTTGCATCCTATGACTCCTCCAGAACACCTCTGCTTCCAATGCCTCTCCAAAACACCTCTGCCTCCAATGACTCCCCAGAACACCTCTGACTCCAGTGACTCCTTCAGAACACCTCCGCCCCAACAACTCCTCCAGAACACATCTGCCTCCAATTACTCTTCTAAAACACATCTGCCTCCAATTACTCTTCTAGAACACATTTGCCTCCAATGACTTCTCCAGAACATCTCTGCCTCCAATTACTCTCCAGAAAACCTCTGCCTCCAATGACTTCTCCAGAACACCTCTGCCTCCAATGACTCTCCCAGAACACCTCTGCCTCCAATGTCTCTCCCAGAACACCTCTGCCTCCAATGACTCTTACAGAACATATCTGCCTCCAATGGTTCCTCCAGAACATCTCTGCTTCCAATGACTCTTTCAGAACATATCTGCCTCCAATGACTCTTCCAGAACATATCTGCCTCCAATGACTCCTCAGAACACCTCTGCCTCCAATGTCTCCTCCAGAACACTTCTGCCTCCAATGACTCCCCCAGAAAACCTTTGCTTCTAATGACTCCACCAGAAAACCTCTGCCTTCAATGACTCGCCCAGAACAGATCAAACTCCCCTCCCCCAGGCACACCTCTTCAGCCATTGCCCCCCCAGCACATCTCTTCCTCCAATGCTTCTTCCTCCAATGCCTCCCTTAGGACTCCTCTGCCACTAATGCACCCCCAGCACACTTTCATTGCTTCTCCTGCCTATGACACATTTTGAGAACGGGGGAGAAAGTCTCAAGACTCATCAGACTGTCCCATTCACAGGTGTCCCCCAAATGTGTCTCTGCCTCCAGCGTCCTCCCCACAGCAAACCTCTGTACCCCCCAGTACACCTCTGCCACTAATGACTCCTCCAGAACACCTTTGCCTCCAATGCCTCCCCAGAACACCTCTGCCTCCAATGCTTCCAAAGAACACCTCTGCCTCCAATAACAACTCCAGAACACCTCTGCCTCCTATGACTCCCCCAGAACATCTGTGCCTCCAATGACTCTTCCAGAACACCTCTGCCTCCAATGACTCTTCCAGAACACATCTGCCTCAAATTGCTCCCCAGAACACCTCTGCCTTCAATGACTCCCCAGAACACCTGTGCCTCCAATAATTCCTTCAGAACACCTCTGCCTTCAATGCCTCCCCAGAACACTTCTGCATCCAATGACTTCTCCAGAACACCTGTGCCTCCAAGACTCCCCCAGAGCACCCGTGCCTCCAATGACTCTTCCAGAACACCTCTGCCTCCAGTCACTCTTCCAGAACACATCTGGCTCAAATGGCTCCCCAGAACACCTCTGCCTCCAATGACTCCCCAGAACACCTGTGCCTCTAATAACTCCTCCAAAGCACATCTGCCTACAATGCCTCTCCAGAACACTTCTGCCTCCAATGACTCTTCCAGTACACATCTGCCTCCAGTGATTTTTCCAGAATACCTCTGTCTCAAATGGCTCCCCAGAACACCTCTGTCTCCAATGCCTCCCCAGAACACCTCTGCCTCCAATAGCTCCTCCAGAACAGATCTGCCTCCAGTGCCTCCCCAGGACAGCTCTGCCTCCAATGACTCTAACAGAACACATCTGTCTTCAATGACTCTTCCAGAACACATCTGCCTCCAATGATTCCCCAGGACACCTCTGCCTTCAAATACTTCTCCAGAAAACCTGTGCCTCCAAGACTCCCCCAGAACACCTGTGCCTCCAATGACTTCCACAGAACACCTCTGCCTCCAATGACTTACCCAGAACACCTCTGCCTCCAATGCCCTTCCCACAAGCACGCCTCTTCTGCCACTGCCTCCCCCCAGTACACCTCTTCCTCCAAGGCTTCTGCCTCCAACGCCCTGCACAGCATGCTTCTTCCTCTGAAGCCTCCCCTCTCTAGTACTCCTCACCCCCTGCACACTTCTGCCTCCAACGGCTCCCCAACACACCTTTGTCTCCCAATGAGGTATTTTCATTGCTTCTCCTGCCTGACACATTTTGGGAATGGGGGAGAAAATCCCATGATTCATCAGACTCTCCAACATTCACATGCCCCCCCCCCCAAAACATGCCTCTGTCTCCAATGTCCCTCCCCACAGCAAACCTCTGTACACTTCTGACACCAATGCTCCGATGAGAGCTTTGTACCCCCAACACTCTTCTTCCTCCAATGCCCTTCAGAGCACCTCTACCTCCAATGCCTTCCTCAGCACACTTCTGTCTCCAAATTACCCTCCTAGCTCACCTCTGTCTGCAACCCCCTCAGTATCCAATTCTCCCCACTCCTCAGCACATCACTACCTCCAATTCTCTACTCCCCCAGCCCAGATCTGTCTCCTATTCTCCTCCCGACACTATTTTGTCACCATTGTCCCCCAGCATACCTCTGATTCCAACCCCCCCCCCACTATTCTTCCAGCACACCTCTGTGTCCACCCCCTCCCACTCCTCCTGCAGCACACCTCTGCCTCCATCACCCCACTCCTCTCCCAGCACACCTCAGCTTCCATTACCCCCCTTCCCCCAGCACACCTCTACTTTTATCCCCCACCTTCCTCCAAAACACCTCTGCTATCATGTTTCCCCCTTCCTTCAGCAATCCTATGCCTCTAATCCCCCCCCCCCACCGTTCCCAGCACTTCCATTACCATTCTGTTGCTTTTACAGTCTACTGTGCCTGAGCTTCACACATGTACCACCACCATTGGTGGGTGGCTGTCTTGTACTCTCCACCGCCTGGATGTAGAAGTATCTGACCCGGAGGGTGATGGAGGTTTCCAGCCCAACATCAGGTTCCACAGCTCTGCCACACATAGCTGACATACACAGGGCCAGGAGGAGGACCGGGGGCCCCAGAAAGACTGACAATCCAAAATACAGCATGTGTGCCCAAAGGTGTGCCCAATTTTTAAATATTTTTGTTTTTTTAATAAAGGACTTGTACCCCATGCTCATTCATATAGGGGGGGTGGGATCTGGGGGGCCCCTTTGTAAAAGGGAACTACCAGATTCCAATCAGCCCCCCACTCACAGACCCCCACAACCACCAGCCAGGGTTGTGGCGAAGAAGCCCTTGTCCTTATCAACATGGGGGCAAGGTGCTTTTGCGGGGAGCCCCCTCTGCCCCAAAGCACCCTCCGCATGTTGGTATGGTGGTGTACTGGGTTGCATGCTCGGATAAGGATCTGGTATGGATTTTGGAATGGACCCCAAGCCATTTTTTTTTTTATTTCGGCGTGGGGTTCCCCTTAAAATTAATACCAGATCAGAAGGGCCTGGTATGAATTAGGGGGACCCCACGCCGTATTTTTTAACCAATGTTTTAATTTTGGCAATTCTTGTCTTTACATTCAGCTGTCAGCATGGAACCCCTCTGTCAGCTAATGACTCATCCGCTGTTAAGGATGCGGTGGCTGCCTGCTCCTTAACTAGCAGCTACTTACACCATTTCTTAAGAACGCCGGCAACTGCTGGCCTTAAATTACCACAGGCTTTAACTACTAAAATACTACATTACTTCATAAAATAGCAAATGCGGTATTATAGTAGTGTTTTGTTAGTGAATTGAAAAAAGCGTTTTGAAAAATGCTGTGTAGTAATTTACCGCATACTCGCATGTGGTAAGATACCGCTTTGTGAATGGAGCCCAGTGTCACCTATTGGATGTGTTTTACTGCCTTTTTTCCAAAAAGCAAGTCTATGGGTTAATTTAAAAAAGGCCAATACGCTGTTCACTTTGCAAGGGAATTTGGACAAGAGCTTAGTGAATAAGGTGATGCTCCACTAACTTCTACTGTGCAAAATGCTGTTTTTTTATTTTCCTTGCACATGTTCAGTATTCTTTGCAAATAATTCACTATACTCTGGGGAAAATTAATTTGCAAAGTGAACAACATATTTGACTTTAGTAAACCAACTCTTTATTAAAAACTGCAAATGCGTGTCTGATATTTTAGCTCAGTATTTGTTAGGCATTTAGTAACTGATAATCTACTGGGCCTTTAGTGAAAAATATCTGCATTTAATTTAAAAATACAAAGGGGCAGTTTGCAAAAACGTGTAAAAAAGTGAAAGACAATTATTTTACAACATATCTATAAGCAAAATATAGACTCATATATTAATTTCCTCATTGTTTTTTTAATTATTTCTAGCCTACTCCTATTAATCTGGACGATCTTGAAATTTGTAAAATTCCTTTGTAAAGATCAACATACATTTACTCCCTTGAATTCTGTAACATGTACGTGCTGTCACGCATTTCACAGAGTCTGCCTTCTGAACTCACTGAAATCACTGCTTGCAAGCAGCAAGGTACCAAAGCGTACCATGTCTTTAGATATCTAAAACAAATAGCAGAGGAGATGCTGAAAAGCATACAGGGCATCCTGGAAGATGAAAGGAGACTTTTCAAGTAAACTTATAATGGATTTTCAAAAGTAATATTTGTTTGTTTTGTTATTACCATATTGATGTTATACAATGGAAGTGTATGTTGTGACCATAGATATTCTAAAATAATCACTACAATAATAAGTATGCATTGCTTGCACATGATTGAATGATTAAACTGGTTGCAGCATAACATTATTCACAAAAATAAATGAACTAAATGAACATTCCCTTTGGAAAATGAACTCAAAGTAAAAGCACAACATTTTTATACTATAAATAAATCAAAATCATTGTTGAATAAGTTTATAAATATAAGTAAACTCCACTTATCCTATAGGAACAGGCTTACTGGATCTTGGAGTAAATCCAACCCTCCTCATGATTTATATATGACAACATTTTGTGTTTAGTATATATCTTATTTAAAAACCCTTATTAACCACTTCTCTGGAAGGTTTTACCCCCTTCATGACCAGGCCATTTTTTACTATTTAGCATTGTGCTACTTTAGCTGGTAATTGTGTAGTCATGCAACGCTGTATCCAAATAACATTTATATAATTTTTTTCTGCACAAATAGAGCTTTCTTTTGGTGGTATTTGACCACCGCTGGGTTTTTTAGTTGCTATTTATAAATTAAAAAATCCCAAAAAGTTTGAAAAAAACAATATTTTTGTTTTCTGCTATAAAACATATCCAATAAAAATTGAAAAAATATAATTTCTTCATTAATGTAAACAATTTATTTCGTAGTAAAAAATATCAATAAGTGTACAGTATATTGATTTTTGTTTGTGTGAAAGTTATAGCATCTGCAAACTATGGAATTTGTATTTATTTATTTTTTCTACTTGTAATAGTGGTGATCAATGACTTATAGTGGAACTGTGCGGCAAGCAATTTGACACTAACTGATGCTGGCTGGGAGGCACACTACCTGACTAACTGACACTGACATCACCAGTGACACTAATACAGTGATTAATGATAATACTATACACTGTCACTGTACTAATGATACTGGCTGGGAAGGGGTTAGCATCTAGGGGCAATCAAAGTTAGCTGTGTGCCTAACAATGTGTAATGTGTGCTGTTTTTTTATTAAATATTTAAATATTTGCTTCTTCCTACCCTTGTTCAGGGTGAGGAAACAAACAGATCATTCCCTCTGTACAGAGCCCTGTGTTGTTTTTCACAGCGGATCAGCAAGTCTCAGCCATGAAATCTGCTGACAAAATCCCACTGTGTCCAATCACAGCTGGAGTCAGCCAGGGAAGTCACTGCCGATGTACCGGTATTTGATTGTGCCTGAATGAGCCACCCGTAACATGCGCGCGGTCAGCAAGTAGTTAATAATAGTCTATGGTTCCTTTTGATTATTTGCCAAGTGTGTTTCAGATAACATCATTGCTGACGTGAAGCTCTTTTACACAATTTTAAACAGACAAAAGAAAATTATTCCATAATAAATAATTTTACACTTTTTATCAACATAAAAGCCCCGCCGCTCACAGAAGTCTGAGTCATCTAACACATGTGTCAAACACAAGACCAGCGGGCCAAAAGTGGTCCTCCAGGCCATTTCATGTAGCCCTTGCACCTCTCCTACAGCTATGACCCCAGCAGCAGAACGAGTTATGGCAGGGTGCACTGTGATGTAAGGGAGGGTGGGGGACTCTTAAGCTCTAATGGTGGTGGGGGGGCTCTGGACATCTGCTTATAATTATTATGAGAATAATACAATTCTATGCCAGTTATAAAGGATGATCACACACTGTTGGTATCGTAAGAAACTTTATTGGAGACTGCTCAGATGGAACACCATGGCAGAATCATGTTCTGTCTGAGAAAGCTCCAATAAATTTTCTTGTGGATGATACCAGCGGTGTGTGGCCCTCCTTTTAGACTTGCATCTTCTGCTACAGGAGTGTGAGTGGGCTCTGTTCCGGTCAGCACCTGTCTGTCTTAAGTTATTACTAAAACCAGTAATAATTTAATGCAGAGGCAATTATTTAATATGATAAAGAGAAGATACATTTATATAGTCTTAGAGATACAACCGGCCCTTTGATGCTGATGTAGCCCATGATGAAATTGAGATTGACACCCATGATCTAACAACTAGAACATACAGTAATTTGACTTACTACTTTAAGGTATCACTTTTATTCAGTAAATCATAAAATGTAGCATTATATTTCCATTTATATATAGCAAAACTAGCCAAGAGGAAAGTATACAAAACCAGCTAACAAAAATACTGTGTGTGGACCTTTCTATTACCCCATAAAAAATTACCTGCTGACAGCTGCACAACCTAAAACATAGCTGGAGCATCACTATTCTCTGAATAACCATTTACATCATGGCAGTTCTGGCAGAGAATCCCCTATTTCAATGTAATGGATCTAGTCTGCACAACAGAATTTCAGCTTATCAACTAGATTTATTTTCCCTTTCTGGTTAAACTAGATGCTACAAAGCAAACCTAACTCATATTAACATGATTTTAATTTAAATCTTCCAGTTGCATGAGATTAAGTCAGAACTCCAAACTAATTTTTAATTTTTAAATAAGATAAGATAAGACACTATCCCAAAGCAAACATTTTTATAAAATGATATTAGATATTTTGACAAAAGTATGAAAATCCAAAAAATATTGATCAGTGTGCTAGCTTAAGGTTTATCGCTGTGGTTCTAAAGTGCTGGTATCCTGGTATTTATTCCCTAAAATATAGTATTTACATTAGATTGTATGCTCTTTTAACAGTAGGGATTGATGTGACTGAGCAGAATGTGTTGTTGCTAGCTAAGTGAACAAAATGTTAAAGCAATGTATATATAAAATGTTATCCTGCAAAAATACTTTTGACCTCTCATCCACCCTTTTTAACCTACTTAACCTCTTCACGCCGGCCGAAAGCAAATGTGCGGCCTCCCGACGTCTGGGCCTAGATGCCAAGCGGCCACACATTTGCGTTCTATTAAAAAGAACATATGTGCTGAGAGCGCGTGCCCTGCACGCTCCCAGCACACATGTCCAGTACTCATGGAAAGGTCCTGATCTCCTCTTTCGATCGGGACCTTTCCCGATCATGTGACCGCCGTAATAGTGTGTCACGGCGGTCACATGACCCTAAACCACGCCCGCCTCCCGAATTCTGAAACCCTTAAAGGGTGGGAGGCGCCGGCGTGAAGGGGTTAACTAATGTTTGCACAACTGGGCCAAAACTTCAGAAATACCTTCCTGAAACTAAGATGTTTGCCTTATACCTTTGGACGGCAAACTTCAGTATTTAGCACTCCAACAATATAGATTAAAATTTAGAAACATTTCCTGGAATTATATGTGTAAATAGATCATCTAAAACCAAAACATCTTTCAACCATATAATAACTATAAAATTATACTATACCAATTACACTACTATAATAATACCATCTTTGTCCTAGAAAAAAATATTATAACATTTTCATAGGGATTGGTTCGATATACATAAAAATGGAGGTTTGAAAAATAGTGCATCAGTAATAAATAAAAATATAGGGAAATACCAAAGTCATACTGCCTGTAAGAATAGGTACCAATGCCATAATTAAAAAACACTACAAAATGGAACTAGTGCCAAAACATCCAATAATACCATAAAAAATTATTAATTGCCATTGTAAAATTCCACAATGAGACATAATCTACTGTAATCTACTTGTCAATAATCATTTTTCTTCTAATAGAATATGGCAGATAGGAACTTGAATAATAGTAAGGAAGGACTACATCTGTGGATACACCCCTTAGGCCTGGATTAAAGCTGGTTGGGGCTATACATAGTACGTAGTACAAATATAAGACTTAATGAAGATAATATAAAGAAATATAAGGAAATTAAACTTCACGTAGAATACATTGGGTTAATTTACTAAAACCAAAGAAGTTGTTCATTTTGCAAAGGAATTTTCCTTAGAGCTTAGTGATTATGGGGAAATTTAACTTTGCAAAGAATACCCAATCATGTGCAAGGAAAGTTACAAAAAAAAACCCCCAAAAAAGTTTTTTTGCCTGTACGTGATGGAAGTCAGCAGCAACTCATTCAAAAAGCTCCGGAGAAAATGTCCTTGTAAAGTGTAACATCCCTTGAAAACTGAGAAGTCTTGATGCCTTTAGTAAATCAACCCAAAAAGTCCAGAATGTTTTTCAACAGACATAGAAAATAGTTATGAAACATTTATGGAAAGATATTACCTGCAGAATAGGGGTACATGACTGATACCGAGCTCTAACCCAGCACTCCATGTTTATGCATGCATACTAGATGGAATGCTTAAAACATTTGACTGACACTGATTATTTAACAGGATGCGTTATGGCATAAGCATCTGTCATGTTTTTTTTGAGTTACACTATACCATTTTTTTAGAAAGTTTTTTATGAAATCTTATTCTCACAAACCCAAAGCTTTCAACTTGGATTTGCCAGTTTTTACTAAACTCCTAGAATATGTCTGTGTCCTCTATTTTGACCATTAGTTGCGGTTTAATACCAAGCTGAACATACAGTAGCTCAGCCTGATCCTCAAGGCTTTTTCACCAAAAAGCAAAGCACCAAACTTAATTGTTCTAGCAGATGTTAAAAGAATTGAATGTCATTTGCCGAAGATCCTGCTACCTTGGGTCTGGTCTTATGTTGACATTCTTTGCAATCATAAATAGACACAGACCAATGCTGTTCTTCCTAAATTTGAAACCTGAAACAAAGATGAATGAAAGTGTATCTAAACCCAAATGCAAAATTATAAACACTTAAACGAGGTGGCTGAATTCTTTTTCTTTTTTATGATTTTTCCCTAATTTTCGCCTGTTGATCCAGCCAGTGTGCATTTCAGACATTTTTGTTTTGTTTTGTTTTGGATGCATTTGTTAATTGAAGAAGTCTGTTTTGTCATATTCATTATGTTGAACAGATTTGTTTTCAAATACATTTTGTATCTTCTGCACTTGTTTTGTATATTTGTTGGTCTGGGTTGATTTGAAAAATTTTGCAGTTTTTTTCAGAAGATTGCTATATATTAGGATTCAAATTTGATATTTCAGGTGGATTACTCATTCATTCATCAAAACTATTTGGAAGGATTTGATAAAATTATCAACCATGACTCATCTGCTGAAAGCAGAATGTAAACAAAACAAGTGTTGGCATTAAATTAAAAAAAAAAACAGTATGGGAGTCCCCTTCAATCCATACCAGGCAGCTTCAGGAAACTCCACGCCAAAATTAAAAAAAAATGGCTTGGTTTCCCCAACAATATCTATACCAGAGCCTTAGATCTGGTATGGAATTTAAGGGAACCCCATGCCAAATAGAAAACAAAAAGTCATGGGACCTCCCCAAAATCCATACCAGACCCTTATCTAAGCATGCAGCCTGGCAGTACCCCATACTCATTTGCATGGAGGGATTGGGATCTGGGGGCCGTCTTGTTAAAAGGGCTTCCAGATTCTGATAGGGCACCCCTACAACCACTGGACAGGGTTGTGGGGAAGAGGCCCTTGTCCTCATAAACATGGGGACAAGGTGCTTTGGGAGGGTGGCCCCCTCCCCCAAAGCATCCCCCCATGTTGAGGGCATGTGGCCTAAGATAGTTTGGGGGTGCTCACTTGCACCACCCCCCTTTCCTGGCCTGGGCTGCATGGTCAGATAAAGATCTGGTATGAATCTTGGAGGGGCCCCGCACCATTTTTAATAACAATTTTGGCATAGGATTCCCCTCAAAATGCATTTCAGACCTGAAGGGCCTGGTATGCACTGGGGGGGACCCCCACACTGTTTTTAAAAAAAAATAATTTAATGCTGGCACTTGTTTTGTTTACATTCTGCTGTCAATGGGGAATCCTGCTGAGAGCAGATGTGTCATGGACACAGTGGCTGCAGGCTCCTTAACCAGCTATTCATAATGCATTTGGATAATTAAGTGTTCTTGCATGGCAAGACCACTTACTGTTATCTCACATATATATTCTTATTATTATAGCCAAATTTACCACCCTAACTCCTCCCACAGTTTTTACACTACATAGACAGTAATATACCGAAACGTGCGGATTGTTCCCGATTGGTGTGCTATTACTTTGTGGAACGTTTTGCCGAATGGTTCACGAAATATCGGCGTTTTTGTGGTGAAATTGGTCCCATAGGAATGAATGGCGGAATGTTCAAAACTAGAGTGGGAGCTGACAAAAGCTAGAGTGTGAGCAGAAAAATCAGGACATGATTTCTAAACTGCCATCACTCCCTAATTTTCAAGCCCACCTACACAAATCTTATATCAAAATGTTCAGCTATCCCTGATGCCACTACAAATGTCCACGGCTAAGCCATAGTCCTGATAGTTTTCACAATATGACCATTTGTTTGCAACTCATGCCGCCCATTGACATTCATTGAAACTCCACTCTAGCCACCTCAAATTTGAAGGGCAATTTCTAAACTGTGACTGTGCCATCATTTTTAATATTTCAGAGACATACTATGCATTAAAATGTAGGTCTGGGTCTTGTGATTCTCACAATATAAAGCTCTTTGGTGTAGGATTTATAATTTTTTAACTACAACCGTTTGAAGATGGCAACCGCCAGTGAAGTGAGCAAGTTGGAGCAGTTTGTTTTTAACCACTCTTCTCTGCCCTTGCTGTAGAGCGAGCTGCCATAGGAACCCAGGTGTGTGAGCAGGCAGCAGAGTGACAAGCCACTCCACCCAGTTACTCCACCCACTCCAGTTGTAGACTACTGGTGGAGGCAAGAACACTTCACACAATTTCCCCAGAAATTGTAGCTTTTCTACTTCATTATGTTATTGAACAAATTTGAAAATGTAATTAATTTCCCCATGGGCCCAAACTACTATCACATAATGTGATGTCATCTGAATGAAACAAATGCATTTGTTAATTTTGTTATAACTTTTTTTTCTGATTCGCTGACATTTGTTCTATGTCCATTTGGAGATTCGGATATGTCTAACTCTCCAAATCTAAACAAATCAAATTGCACATGTCTACGAACCAGTAAGTCTGTTAATAATTCTACTTTCTTTAACAGAACAAGCTGTCCAGCAAAAGTGGCAGTTAGAGAGTCGAGACAAACCATTTAACACTGACACAGGTGCTTACAATGATGAGCTTTTATTCAGTCATGCAATACCTTTATCCCAAAAAGAAATATTATTGCCATAATTGCTTACAAAATGTTAGCTGGAGTTCAGCTTTAATGTGTTAGTCATCAGTTCAGCTAAATCTACTAATACTTGCGACCTTAACATACTATCTGACTCATACTTCTAATAATAAAACCTCTCTTAATGCTATGCTCTAGTTTTCTGATTACGTGTGAAGGAACACTATCATTGTTTAAACATTACAAAGAATATAACAGAATATGCAAAGAAGAAATAAAGGCCGCAAAAATTGAAAATGAATGACAGATTGCAAAAGATTGCAGGACCAACCTCCAAAAATTCTTCAAAATATATTAATAGTAAAAAAGTCTGGTCCGAACATGAAGGATCTTTACAAAATAATCTAGAGTGGGTGATTGGGGATAAAGAGAAGGCAAATTTATTTAATACCTTCTTCAGCTCTGTGTATACAAAGGAACATGGGAGGAGCCTTTGTCCATAATGGGCATGGTATTGACACAGCTCCAGATAATCCACATTGGCTCATAACTGATATGATCCAAAAATATTTAGACAGTATAAAGGTGAATAAAGCACCTGGACCGGATGGCATACTCCCCCGGGTCCTTAAAGAATTGAGCTATGTCATTTCAAAGCCATTGGTTCTAATTTTAAGGGACTCTTTAATGACTGGCATAGTATCACTGGATTGGTGTAAGGCAAATGTGGTGCCAATATTTAAAACGGGGTCAAAATCTTTACCAAGTAATTATAGACCAGTTAGTTTAACTTCTATAGTTGGGAAGATATTGGAGAGTTTAATAAAATACCACATAGATGAGATCTTGCTGGAAAAAAATAGTTTAAGCAACAGACAGCATGAATTCATGAAAGACATAAGTTGTGAAACAAATCTGATTTATGAGGGGGTGAGCAAAAACTTGGACAGAGGGCTGAAGGTGGATGTGGTATACTTGGATTTTGCAAAAGCGTTTGACACAGTTCCCCACACACGGTTAATGTCTAAGGTAAAGTCTACGGGCTTGGAAAAATTTGTATGTAAATGGGTAGAAAACTGGCTAAAAGATCATATTCAGAGTAGTGGTTAATGATTCATACTCTGAATGGTCTAGTGTTGTCAGTGGTGTACCCCAAGTTTCAGAGTTGGGACCCTTACTTTTTAATATATTTATAAACGATATAGGGTCCAGGATTAAAAATCCCATTTCAGTCTTTACAGATGACACCAATCTGTGCAGTGGAATAATGTCCTTCCAGGATGTCTTCAGCTTACAAGCCCACCTCAATGCACTGTTTAATTAGGCAACTATGTGGCAAATGAGGTTTAATGTTGATAAATGTAAGGTAATGCACTTGGGGGCTAAGAATATGCATGTATCATACACACTAGGGGGAGTACAACTGGGGGAATCAATGGTGGAGAAGGATCTGGGAGTTCTGGTAGATCATAAGCTTAATAATGGCATGCAATGCCAAGCTGCAGTTTCTAAAGCAAGCAAAATCCTCTCTTGTATTAAAATAGGTTTAGACTCCAGAGAGATATCATATTACCCCTGTACAAATCATTAGTAATACCTCATCTGGAATATGCAGTTAAGTTTTGGACACCAATTCACAAAAAGAACACTGGGGAACTGGAGAAAGTACAGAGAAGGGCAACCAAACTGATAAGAGGCATGGAGGAGCTCAGCTATGAGGAAAGATTAGAGGAACTGAATTTATTCTCTCTTGAGAAGAGGAGATTAACCCTGAGGTCATCACAGAGGACAAGGGGGCACTCTTTACATCTGGAGGAAAAGAAATGTAATCTCCAAACACGGAAAGGATTCTTCACAGTGAGAGCTGTGAAAATGTGGAATAGACTAACTCAAGAGTTGGTTCTGGCCAGCTCAGTGGATTGCTTCAAAAAAGGCCTGGATTCTTTCAAGATACACAGAATATAACTGGATACTAACATTTATAGGTAAAGTTGATCCAAGGAATTGGATGATTGCCTCTCGGGGGATCAGGAAGGAATTTTTTTTCACAGCAGGAGCAAATTGTATCATGCTTTGCAGGGTTTTTTTGCCTTCCTCTGGATCAACTGTGGGTATAGGATTATAACTTTTTTTTTTTGTTATGGTTGAACTGGATGGACTTTTGTCTTTTTTCAGCCAGACTAACTATGTAACTATGTTTTGTAACAATTTAGAACATGCCAGTAATAGCCTAAAGGGCCTGTGTTGCTTTTTATCTTATTAGTTAAAAGAACTGCATTTATTTCTCTTCAGTTATGCATTTGCATTTTGTACACTTGCCCAGCATCTCTGTTCCCAGGCACAATCAATAGGTCATGATTTCTAGACCTCCGTAATGCAGCGCTGATATTCTAAAATCGAGTGGCTGCATTTGTATTTTTTAAGCATCTCCCCTTTGTTTTTGCCTGATGATACACCCAGTAACACAGTTTGTGCCTTACAGTGTGTTCATTTTGGATATACAGGTGAAACTCAAAAAATTAGAATATCATGCAAAAGTTCATTTATTTCAGTAATGCAACTTAAAAGGTGAAACTAATATATGAGATAGACTCATTACATGCAAAGCAAGATAGTTCAAGTTGTGATTTGTCATAATTGTGATGATTATGGCTTACAGCTCATGAAAACCCCAAATCCACAATCTCAGAAAATCAAAATATTACATGCAATCAATAAAACAAAAGATTGTACACTATAGAACAATATCGGAACTCTGAAAAGTATAAGCATGCATATGTACTCGGTACTTGGTTTGGGCCCCTTTTGCAGCAATTACTGCCTCAATGCAGCGTGGCATGGAAGCTCTCAGCCTGTGGCACTGCTGAGGTGTTATGGAAGACCAGAATGCTTCAATAGCAGCCTTCAGCTCTTCTGCATTGTTCGGTCTCATGTCTCTCATCTTTCTCTTGGCAATGCCCCATAGATTCTCTATGGGGTTCAGGTCAGGTGAGTTTGCTTGCCAATCAAGCACAGTAATCCCACGGTCATTGAACCAGGTTTTGGTGCTTTTGGAAGTGTGGGCAGGTGCCAAGTCCTGTTGAAAATGAAGTCAGCATCCCATAAAGCTCATCAGCGGAAGGAAGCATGAAGTGCTCCAAAATCTCCTGGTAGATGGCTGCTTTGACCCTGGACTTAATGAAGCACAGTGGACCAACACCAGCAGATGACATGGCTCCCCAAATCAACACAGACTATGGAAACTTCACACTGGACTTCAAGCATCTTGCAGTGTGTGCCTCTCCATTCTTCCTCCATACTCTGGGTCCTTGGTTTCCAAATGAGATGCAAAAGTTGCTCTCATCAGAAAAGAGGACTTTGGACTACTGAGCAAAAGACCAGGTCTGTTTTTCTTTTGCCCAGGGAAGGCGCTTCTTATGTTTGTTGTTCAGGAACGGCTTAACAAGAGGAATACGACATTTGAAGCCCATGTCCAGGATTCGTCTGTGTGTGGTGGCTCTGGATGCACTGACTCCAGCCTCAGTCCACTCCTTGTGAAAGTCCCCAACACTTTTGAATTGCCTTTTCCTGACAATCCTCTCCAGGCTGCAGTCATCCTTGCTGCTTGTGCACCTTTTTCTTCCACACTTTTCCCTTCCACATAACTTTCTATTAATGTACTTTGATACAGCACTTTGGGAACATCCAACTTCTTTTGCAATTACCTTTTCAGGCTTTCCCTCCTTATGGAGGGTGTCAATGATGGTTTTCTGCACAACTGTCATGTCAGCAGTCTTTCCCCTGATTGTGATTACTACTGAACCAGACTGAGAGACTATTTAAAGGCTCAGGACCCCTTTGCAGGTGTTATGGCTTAATTAGCTGATTAGAGTGGGACACTTTCAGCCTACAATATTGCACCTTTTCACAATATTCTAATTTTATGAGATTGTGGATTTGGGGTTTTTATGAGCTGTAAGCCACAATCATCACAATTATGACAAATCACGGTTTGAACTATCTTGCTTTGCATGTAATGAATCTATCTCATATATTAGTTTCACCTTTTAAGTTGCATTACTGAAAAAAATGAACTTTTGCACGATATTCTAATTTTTCGAGTTTCACCTGTATGAGCAATGAAGACAATTTTGGACAGGTGCATTGTCCATCTGGGAGGTTATTGTTAGATGCACTAGCAAATTTAGATGGACTTGAGTAACAAGTTGAGTAAAAAGTTGAACTCAAGCTACTATTTTTTTAGCAGCTACAACAACATTTGTTTCCTTTTCAGGTAAAAATTTTTTACATAAATAGATAAAAGCTGATCATTGAAAGCACCCTTGTCAGTGTTAAATGGTTTGCCTAAACACCAGGGGCGGAATGACAACTCATTGGGCCCTGGGCAATAAAAGATAATGGGGCCCCCTGTGTCTCTGCCTACACTCAAGCCACACCCACACAACACCCCATCTACATATTGCAGCTCAGCTGCATAGAAAGGGCATTATCATTTTAAAAATAATCAAACATTGTGGTGTCCCCCCTCCATTCATACCAAGCCCTTTGGGTCTGGTATGGGTTTTGAGGGGAACCCCCACACCAAAATTAAAAAGAAATGGTGTGGGTTCCCTCCCCAAGATCCATATCAGACCTTATCTGAGCATGCAGCCAGGCAGGTCAGTAAAAGGGGGGACAAGCGAGGCCCCCCTCTTGAACCATACGAGGCCACATGCCCTCAACACGGGGGGGTGCTTTGGGGGAGTCCAAAGCACCTTGTCCAGATGTTGATGGGGACAAGGGCCACTTCCCCACAACCCTGGCCTGTGGTTGTGGGGGTCTGCAGGCAGGGGGCTTATCGGAATCTGGAAGCCCCCTTTAGCAAGGGGACCCCCAGATCCAGGCCCCCCCTCATGTGAATGAGTATGGGGTATATGGAACCGTTACCCATTCACAAAAAAAAGTGTAGTATGAATAAAGACAGGAGACAGTCTTTGACAAGTCCTTTATTAAAAGAAAAAAAAAAAAAAGAGTGTCCTCTGAAGTAGATCCAACATCAATCATGATGTCCGCCACCGCCATTACCCGAAAAAAGAAAAGGATCCATCCCGACGCTGGCTCCCGGCCATCTGACTGTTCCACTGGCTTGACAGTTCTTAAATATGTAATGGGCGGGGCCACCTAGGGACATCATGTGTGTGACTTCGCCCCTTGTGGGGTCAGCAACCGGGGCATGCTAGGTCAATGATGTCACAAGGAGACGGGGCCACACGAGTGATGTCATTGGGTGGCCCTACCCCTTACATATTTAACCCCTTGACGCCGACGTCGCACAAATATGCGGCCTCACAGAACTGGGCTTTTTTCCATGGGGCCGCATATTTGCATACTTGTCTTTGTGCTGGGAGTGCGATGCTCGGCACGCTCCCAGCACCAAGACCACGGTGTCACCGACAGCCCCAGGTCCCGTTCTAACGATCGGGACCTGGGACTCCCGATTCCAGGTCCTGTTCTAACAATCGGGACTCCCGATTCTGGATAACATGATCGCTGTGATAGCCTCTGATTGGCTATCACAGTGATCAGTCACTGTACAGCCCGGCCCCCTTGCTTTTTTTCTCTCTATGAATGGAGAAGAGAGATACATTGTATCTCTCTAACTCCTGGCACAGAGAGAAAAAAAAGTTTGTGAAAAAAAAAGAAAACAAATAAATAAATATTAAAAAATAAAAGAAAAAATAAAGAAAAATACCTAGATCAAGGTTTGATCTAGTTCAGTGCCAGGGTTAGTGTTTAGGGCAAGGTCAGGGTCAAAGTTCAAGGTCAAAGGTCAGGGTCAAAGGTCAGGATTTAAAAAAAAGTGGTATCAGTGTCAGTTAGGCCCTGATTTACTATTGTGCCTGGGCGCATTTCCGTGGGCGAACGTCTAATTTTTATAAGCGACCATCTACTTTTACCCCACTAAGAGATTTACTATTGAGCAGCGTCAACAAGTAGACGCCCAATTGAATTTACTAACGAGACACACACCAGGAATCAGACTCACAAAGCAGACTTGCTAAGAGGCACATCTAACACCATGAAAAATCACTGCAGAGACATGTTCACATTGAAATTTGCTTTTCCAAAAATCAGGACTTCACTTTAAACAATATCTGCCATTTCAAAAAAAATTAAAAATGTGTTAAAAATAGTTTTTTTAAAGCAAATCAACACAGTAAAGAACTAGATGCAGTGTCTTTGGCCGATATAAACACATTTTAGACGTCCTCTCTGGGCGCTTGCTTTTTAGCCGCTGCTCAATAGTAAATCTCTGTGTGGAGTCCTCTAACAGCCGACACTCGGTCACGTCTACTGTGTTTAACAAACAGCACTAGGCATATCTTTATGTATTCTAATTTGATTTCCTTAGTTCTAGTGAATCTATTTTTGTTTCTTATCCTTTATAATTATTTCTGTAATGATTTTACTTATTTCGAAGGTCTAGATAATATTTATTTTGACAGCTGAATGTAAAAATAAAGGTCCGCAATAAACAAAAAAAAAAAACAGCGTGGGTCCCCCCTCTCATCCATACCAAGCCTTTTAGGTCTGGTATGGATATTAAGGGGGACCTCCACGCCGAAATTGAAAAAAAAATCTGGGGGCCCCCCGCCCGCAGACCCCCACAACCACCGGCCAGGGTTGTGGGGAAGAGGCCCTTGTCCCCTGCCCCAAAGCACCTCCCCATGTTGAGGGCATGTGGCCTGGTATGGTTCAGGAGGGGGGGCGCTCGCTCGTCCCCCCCCTTTCCTGACCTGCCGGGCTGCATGCTCGGATAAGGGTCTGGTATGGATATTGGGGGGACTCCAAGCTGTTTTTTTTTTTTAATTTTCAGCGTGGAGTTACCCCTTAACATCCATACCAGACCCGAAGGGCTTGGTATTGATGGGAGGGGGGACCCCACGCTGTTTTTTTTATTATTTATTTAATTCACGGAAATGGTTTAAAATTCAGCTGTCAGTGGGGAACCCCAATGACAGCTGAAACATTACTTCTGTCCCTGCAGAGAGCTCCGCTATTATATTTGACATTAAAAAGTATAGAGACTGCAACATTGTATCTATTTGTATCCATTTCGGATATAGATGTTTTTATTCGGATACATATAGATACAATGTTGCAACCTTTATACTTTTTAATGTCAAATATAATAGCACAGCTCTCTGCAGGGACAGAAGTTATTACTTCGCTATTATATTTGCCGGCCGTAGACGGGGCGAAAATCGGACAATTTTTTTTACTGTTGGTGGTAACGTCGGCCCATTGAACAACCGATTTTTCGTTTTTTTTAAAAAAACGGCCAGTTTTCGCCCCATCTATGGCCTTCATTTTTCTTCTTTTTTTCTTCTTTTTTTCTTCTTCTTTTTCTTCTTTTTCTTGCAGGTCATGGCTCATGCGCAGATTTTTTATCAGTAAAAAAATCAGCCAATTTGCCGATCATTGCCGCTAAAATCGGCCGATCTGCAAAATCGGCCGATTTTTATCCAAATTTACCGGTTAAAAAAAGTGGCAAAATCCCAAAAAATGGCTGACCAATTAACCCACTAATGGCCCGAAAATCAGCCGATTTTTTTTCCGGCCGATTTTAGACCCATCTAAAGCAGGCCATAGATGGGTCTAAAATCAGACGATTTTTCTGCAGAAAAAAAAATCGGGCGATTTTCGGGCCGTTAGTGGGTTAATTGGTCAGCTGTTTTTCGGGATTTTGGCACTTTTTTTTATCAGTAAATTTGGAAAAAAAAATTCCAACTTTACTGATAAACAAAATATGCCAAAATCCCGAAAAACAGCTGACCAATTATCCCACTAACAGAAGAGGCCCTTGTGCCCATTAACATGGGGACAAGGTGCTTTGGGGGGTGCCCTCCCTGCCCCAAAGCACCCCCCCATGTTGAGGGCATGTAGCCTGGTATGGTTCAGGAGGGGGGGTGCTTGCTCGTCCCCCCCCTTTCCTGACCTGCTGGGCTGCATGCTCGGATAAAGGTCTGGTATGGATTTTGGGGGGAACCCCAAGCTGTTTTTTATTTATTATGGTGCTGGTTTTTAAATGTAATTTTCCCTTTTTTTTTCTTCACTATAGCTCAGGAATTCACCTGTCACTTCCCCCAGCTAAAAGAGAAAGTTTTCTTGGAATTTATATCCCTAAAGGAAACAATGTTTACTTTGAGTTTATTAAAAGATACAAAGTTTTCTGTAACTTCGGGGAAAGTGACTTCTAAGCTTGTGAACTATAGTGAAGAAAAAAAAAGGCGGCATTTGCATTTGAAAATCAGTGCCGACATACACTTTGTATTGTGAATGGATTTTCATTCGTAAACCGAGGCGTTGGTAAACTGAGGTACGCCTTTTTTAGTATTGCAATCCTTTGTATTGGGATACATAGAACCAACATACATCTGAATTGGCAACATAGCACAACATTTGTGTCACATTGGAGATATCTGGCTAGTTACACTGACCTTGCCCAGGGACTTAGGGTTGATTCACACCACAGAAATACAGGCATGGGTAGTGCTCAACAGTTCTGTGGATTCGTGGTTAGCACTACTGCCTCACAATGTTAGGGTTGTTGGTTTGAATCCCAACCACAGCAATACATTTGCATGATCTCCATGTGACTACCCTAACATACATGTGCTGGTGGCAGCATCTTTGCTTTCTGTTTAAATGATCCCTAGAATGTGAATTAGAATGAGGCCTTGTCTGTTCAAACACCTTTAAAGTAGCACCTTATATGAATGTCAAAAGATTGGATGAGATAAGGGCCTGGACTAATGATTGATTGGATAATGCTGGTTTGCCATGAGAAGAGTGAGCAAGAGAGAAAAGGATTAAAAAAAAAAAATAAATAAATAAATAATGGCATGGAGCCCCCCCCCCCCCCCCCAAATCCGTAACAGACCCTTATCTGAGCATGCAGATACCGCATGCCTTCAAAGATTTATTTCCTTTGTTGAATTGCCTGCTTAGTTCACACTAGATGTGATTTAAAATTGTGCTTTTTGTTGGCAATTTCACTGTATTTTCTGTAGATTTACCAATGACTTATTGCGTTTTCAATTGTGTTTTGCATTGCGATTTCCATTGTAGTCTATATGTGAAATTGCTACAAAATGCTGAAAAAGTTAGACGAGAAGAGAACTACTTTTGAAATTGTGCTGCAGCAAATCGCTTACGTTAAGAGACATTGACATCCACATTCATTAGATCCGATATCAGGTACAATTTCAATTCCCAAATCGCACCTGAAATTGTGCACCCTGGATGCGACTTGGCATGCGATTTCCATGACATGCGACTTGCAAATTGTATGCCAATTTGCACCCTATTGTCAGCTATTAGAGCAGTAACATGGGTGCGTTTCCGACACTGATTTCTAAAGTAGTATATGTACTACTTTTGTGATGATTTGCATAGATATCTGTTTCAGATGTCTTGCAAATCGTAAGGAAATCGGCATCTTCACTGTATATCGCACAATTTCTAAATCGGCTTTGATGTGACTGCTGTGTAAGGCCTTTTTATGTTTGATTTCCTGAGTGTTTTTCCGATTTATGGAAAATGCCACATACTAGCAAAAGTGAATTGACATTTTCAGTATTGCATGCAAGATGTGGTCATGTGACTTCCTTAACTCATGCGATAATCTGGAGTGAATTGTGCCCATAGGGCCAAGAAATATTGCCAATAGGGTTCCCTTTCACATCCCTGTTCAATGTTCTGTTGTATGCTGTACAGGTACAGTTCACTGTGGTTTTCTTTCTGACTCTGATTTGTGGGGCCTGTATAACAAGGGTTAACACAGGTGGGAAGAGGATTCATCAGGTGCAAACACTTTCTCTGACCAAATGAATGACAGTGGTGGGTGTAGCCCACCTTATATAAAGAGACCCAGTAGTGGTGATTTTTTGCCTTGTACAGGCACATTATTTCTGCAAGTCCTTGTCTGTGGTGGTTTGGGGAGGAAGAGATATTGTGGTGAATTGCCCCAGGCCACACTCACGCTGTGTTTTGATGTGGGCTGTAAATGTTTTGCATGTTCTTCCTTCTAAGGTGTGTTTGAGTGTTATTCTACAATGGTTGTGTGTTTATTATCTTTACATTGTAATCCTAACACATGTCTATTGCTCTGCTCTTCCAAATTTGCTTTATTTAGAATGAAATGCACTTTTCAGACAAACATGGTGAGAAATGTATGTGTGGGGGATTTGGGGAGGTGTGAGGTGTTATTTTGGCACATATGTATTTTTATATTGATATTTCGATCTGCAGCTTGTCTTGTGATTAAGCGCAAGTGATTCATATTAACCGTTTTTTTCCTGCTGTAACCTGTGAAAGCACAGTTCATTAGAAGTATAATCTTTTAGATTGTAAGCTCTTATGAGCAGGACCGTTCTATTTTAGCAACATCAATCCTGTGGGGGTTTTTTTTTTTTCACCAAGTTATTGAATGTAGCTTTTTGTTGCTGTCCAAATAAATGTGGAATGTGTATTTGATCAATAAACATTTGGACTATGTATTTTTTGGGGGGATTATTTCATGTTCTAGTTGAATGTTGCTCAGTGCCTAAATGGTTAGCACTTCCACCTGGTAGTACTAGGGTCAATGGTTTGAATCCCAGCCACAGCACCTTCTGCCTGGAGTTTGCATGTTCTCCCTGTGCCTGTTGGTACTCCGGTTTCCTCCCACACTCTAAAGACATCCTGGTAGGTTAATTGGATCCTGTCAAAATTGGTTCTAGTATATGTATGAATGTAAGTTAGGGCCCTTAGTACACCCCTTGAGGGTTAGGGACAGATGTGAATTTACCACATCTATATGTAAAGCGCTGTGTAAATTGACAGCGCTATATAAGTATCTGAAATGTACTAGCAGCCCTAACACTTATTTTTGCTAGCTATATAATATGCCCAAATCTTCCTTGTTAGAGCGCACATATGCAAGTATGTCCAAAATAACAAACCAAAAGCCCTCTATTGCACCACAAGACCATGTTATGTATCAATTAATAGGTTGTGTTCAATGTGCAGCTAGTTATTCTTTTTCTACAATCCTCTTAACAGTAATAAATTGGGCCCCCAATTTATGTTGACTTTGGGCCTTTACTGGCAAATATATATTCGCCAATGTCATATACACAGTATAGCTGTAAGCATACATTCACCAATGCCAAATCCACAATAGAACTGCAAACATATTTATATTTGTGAATGTCATTTACACAATGGAGCCGCATGTAAAATTGCTATGGTGCACAAATAAACACCAAGACGGCCGTTGGAGGAGGCGCTAGAGCAGCTGTCATACCGGAAATACGCCGTGATGTTTGCGGAAGGATGTTTGCATACACCCGGAAGTGGTAGTGGGGAGTGTTAGTGGATGGGAGTGTAGTTAGGAGAGTTTAGTGGTAATTTGCAAGTCTATTTTTTAGTTTTGTGAATTGTTCTTTTGTGGAATTCCAGACCACATCTGGACATGGCGAGATTGCTGTTCTCCACCAAGGAGCTGATCTTCATTTGCAGGGGAAACATTACTAATAATTGTATTTTCAGTTGAAAACATGTCCAATTCCTAGATCCATTGAGGTACATAGCAGAGATTCAAGGTTCTTCCTAACTATACAGGTGGCCCAGACACAAGCATACACCCAGGGCCACTGTTAGATATCACGGGGCTCCGTACAGCATACCTGACAGCCCCCCACCGCCAGAGAAAATATTCAAATTATATTTATGGTAAAAATAAAATCCCAACCATATTCCTGTGAAATCTAAATGATAAAACTACTGAGTTCATAAATAAAGCTGTGTGTGTGATTGAGGTGTAATTGAGGTTTTGGGGATCATGGGTGCTGTGGCCTGTAGAGTGGGAATCAGTGGTTTGTTTTTGTGGCTGTCGCCGTTTGCAGGCAACCTATGTTACACTATGGAAATGCTGTAGGTCATAATTTGACAAGCATATGGGTGCAGGTGTAGAGCCCTGAACACAGACAGTGAGCATTCAGGGCCACTTCCCCACGCCTTCACACCTGTCAGATGACAACCTGTGTTCATAGAGCTGCTGTGTCCACATAGTGTAACAGGTGGCTCATGAACAACCCCCTCATTCATGCTGTACAGGCCAGAGGACCTGTGTGAATGTGGCATTTTTTACTTTTTTTTCCTCAGCTCATTAATTTCAATGGGCTGCCTAACGTGTGGGAACATGCAAAAATACTGCAGGCATGTTATTGTAAAAGTGTGTTGCACCTAACCGCACAGTAGTGTGGTGCCATGCGTTTTGGTGGCTGTGAGTGCATCTGTGTTTACTAGACATGTGGAGGTGCAATTAAGTTTTCATCATGGTACCTGCACACATCTGCAGAGGGCATTTGCTGTGCTGGACAATGCGTGCTCTTGCATGCGTTTCTGCATCACAAATGGTGTGAACAAGTCCTAAGTGCCAGTTCACACTATAGAAACAGTCTAGATGTGTTCCAGATGCGTTTTTGCATGCATTTTTTTGATGCATGTTTAGCGTGTTCCAGAGCATTTTGGATGCGTTTTTTGTGTGTTCCAGTGCATTTTGTATGTATTTTTGGTGTGTTCCAGTGCAGTTTGGATGCGTTTTTGACGTGTTCCAGTGCCTTTTTTTTATGCATTCCAGTTAATTTTTTTCCCCTCTGTTTTTCTAAAATTTTATTAGGGACATGTGCGTTTTAGTGCATTCCAGGGCGTTTTACTGCGTTCCAGTACAGTTCTATGCATAAACAATGCAGCCTGTTTTACTTTTTTGGCAGCACCTGCAACACACTGGAACTGCAAGCGCTGATGTGAACTATGACATTGACAACCATATAACCTTCTTTCTGTGCGTTTTGGATGCAAAAAAAGCAACTGAAACACGTGTAGTGTGAATTGGCCCTAAAGGTTATTATAGGTCAGGGAAAGGGACTGACCAGGAATTGTGAATTCAATCAGACTAGTGGTGAGATTCAATCAGGAATTGTATAATAATGCGAGATCTGAGCTGGAGGTGATGAAATGAGACACCTTAACAAGATCAATAAATAAATAGTTAAATAAAAAGAGTGGGGCGGGGATACATAGATTTGTAGATGGCAGGTGATGACAGGGGGGGTGGGGGAGGGGGTCAATTTGTATAAGGAGACAGGTTTAAGGGCTCGTTCACACTTGACTTTATTTCTAACTCTTGCCAAACGGCCCTATAGTTTGACAGGCATTTGGGAAGCGTTTTTTTTACGCTCCTCAAATGCTCCCCAAACGACCTATGTGCAGTTTTGAGGCATGTGATAAGCATTTACCAAGTGTTAAAACTGCACCACAAATGCCTGTAATGAAGTTAAATGTTATTGACGCTCCGAAAATGCCTCGCAACTGCATCGCAAACGTCTGCCAGGCATTTGAGGAGCGGCACCATAGACTTGAATGCGAGGCTTCAACTCCTCCTGATGTGACATGAGGCGCCAGTTTTGCCGTGATGCAATGCTAACGCTTCAGTGTAAACAGCACTGTGTGTTGCCATGTGCAGAATTTTCATAGGCGTTTGAGAAGCGTAAAAAATGCTTCCCAAATGCCTGTCTGATGCCTGCTGACAAAGCTAGTGTGAACGCAGCCTTAGAGAAAATAAAGTTGTAATGAAATATAAACAGAAGGAAAATTGAAAAATTCAAACTTGTCAGAAGACAAGGTAAGATTCACTCCCTTTCCACTTTCTAGTCAGTAGCCAAATTCTTAATTAATTGATCTATATTCCTGGCACTGACAGAACCCTGGAAATTGATCTCCATATTTTGGGCATTCACAAATGTCAAGGAGCTTACAATCTAATGCAGGCCATAGATGGGTCGAAAATCGGCCGGAAAAAAAAATCGGGCAATTTTTGCACTGTAGTGGATTAATTGATCGGCCGTTTTGGCACATTTTTTTTTCTTTTTTTGAAGAAGAAGAATTCCAGTCCGCTATTATATTTTGCATGCAAAGTCTTGCGGTTACAACAATGTATCTATTTGTATCCGAATAAAAACATCTTTATCCAGAATGGATACAATGTTGCAACCACAATACTTTTCATGTAATATATAATAGCAGTGCTCTCTGCAAGAGACAGAAGTAAAAATGCCGGCCGTAGATGGGACGAAAATCATATGATTTTTTTGCTGTTGGTGGTAACATCATCTAATTGAACGACCAATTTGTTTGTTTTTTTACATATACTAGGCCCAATTAACCTAACAGCATGTCTTTGGAGTGTTGGTAGAAACACACCTGTGCAGAGAAAACATGCAAACTGAGATGCAGCTATGACTGGGATTAGAACCCATGATCCATGTGCTGTACATTCTGAGTTCTAACCACTAAGCCACTGTAGGAGACAGAGTTTGAGCTGCAATGTAGAATAGTTATATTGTTTAAAAATAATGATAAAGCGAGCGCTGGTCAAATTATATAGACTACTAAAATGGTATTACACAAGATCAATATAAATCTAGGTATAGATATGAAGGTAGCAGCTAGCACTCAGGGTATTGGCAACAGTCCCATAATAGAAATATGTTAAAATAATAGTGCAGTGCTATAAATGCATGTTAGTATCCAAAAAGTGCAATAATTTATTTATTTTAGGTACTCTTATAGTGCTGTCAATTTATGCAGTGCTTTACACATATATTGTACATTCACATCTGTCCCTAACCCTCAAGGAGTGTACAATCTAAGGTCCTTAACTCACATTCATACACTAGGGCCAATTTGGACAGGAATCAATACACCTACCAGCATGTCTTTGGAGTGTGGGAGGAAACTGATGCAAGCACAGGGAGAACATGCAAACTCCACGCAGGAGGTGCCATGGTCAAGAATCGAACCCATGACCCATTTACTACAAGGCAGACGTGCTAACCATTAAGCCACTGTGCTGCCTGTTAACGATGATGTAAACTGGTAAATGGTGCTAAAAAAAAAGTTCATATATTCATTCCTGAATAATGGAATGTCCTTCGTGTCAGAGTACCAACTCAGAGAGTGGCTATGAATGGCACGTGTGGTTTATCCATGACGAACAGTAGTGCATGAACTCGTGACAGGTAAACCACCTTTGGGACGTGTGTATTACACTATTAAGCACCTTTATGGCTCCTGTGGCTGAGCAAATTCCTCCCCTTACCATTTTGGCACCCACCCGGATGGATGGATGGATGGATGGAGCTGGATGACAAACCCATAGCTGCCAGCATACCGCTGCACCCCCAGATGTGTGATGTGTATAACCCATGCACATTAATACCTTAACATAGAATAGTTACGTGATTAAAGAGAAGGAAGCTATATCATTATATTGAGAACTTAGAACTAGACATTCCAAATTATTTGAGATATAAGTGTGAAAATGTTTAACATTTGAAAATAGAATGTATGACTTTCATTAGTAAATGCATTAGTTGTCAGATCATTTTGGAGAAACAGCAAAAAAAAAACAAAACAATTCTAATATAGGTGTACTATTTATGTTACATTCTCTTCTCTGCAGTATTCTCTTATGCTAACACAAAAACGCCAATGCTACAAAGCCCGCACTTGTGCGCCATCTAGCGAACATATCCGGTATTGCACCTAAAAATATGCCAGAGGCGATTCCACATTTACTAATAGCAAAGTAGACGATCCTCAATGAGATTGCTAGACGCCGCTCAGAAGACTGACAGGTCTTGATTGATTTAACTGAGCCTGCCTGAATGTTCAGAGTCTGCTGGTAGACTCAAGTCTTAGTAAATCAGGGCCTTAGTGTCAATGTCAGTGTCAATGTCAGTGTCAGTGTGTTTTAGTTAAAAAAAAAAGACAAAAACAAAATGCGCACTATTGTTTCTGGGCTGTACTATGGGTACAAACAACAAATAACATGTTTGTAACATATATGGTATCGCTTCGATCGTCAAGAGCTGGAGAATTTATTTCGGGTTGTTCTTTGGTGGTAGGATATGGTAGTAACAAGAAACACACAGTTAAATAAAAAAAATAATTTTTTTTACTATTTTGAGCCAGTTTTCATTTGATAACAAAAAAAAAATCAGGAGCTATCCATTACCATTTACCACCAAATGAAAGCCCACTTTGTCCTGAAAAAATCAAGGTATAATCCACCTGGATGTACAAAGTACTGTATTTTTCGCTCCATAAGACGCACCTGACCATAAGACGCACCTAGGTTTTAGAGGCAGAAAACAGGAAAAAAAAATTCTGAACTAATGGACTGCAGACATAGTACAGGAGATGACCAGAGACTGCGGATAGCACAGGGATGACCAGAGACTGCGGACAGTACAGGAGATGACTGCTGACCTTTGGGGAGGGGGGGAGCGGGTACATGAATTTGACAGGTACCCGCTCTTACTTCCGCAGAGTTGTTCTTTGATGTTACCTGTTCCTCTATCCAGCCGCGCGCTGTCTTCCCGGCTTCTGTAGTAACGGCGCTCGGCATGACAGCCGGGTGCCCAGTGCGCATGAGCGAGAAGCACTTACGCTTTGTGATTGGTCCGGCGGCTTCTGGGATCTGTCATGTGTCCCAGGTACCGCCTTACCATTCAGAAAAAGCACCGCTTCTTGCGCATGCGCACTTGGCAACCGGCTGTCATGCCCAGCGTCCACACTACAGAAGCCGGGAAGACAGCGCGCCGCTGGATAGAGGAACAGGTAAGGTCAAAGAACAACTCCGCAGAAGTAAGAGCGGGTACCTGTCAAATTCAGGTACCTGCTCCCCACCTCCCCAAAGATCAGCAGTCATCTCCATAAGGTCCTGCTGCAGAGCTGAGCGGCCGGCCCGGTATTCTGACACGGTGGCGGTGGAAATATCAGACCGGCCGCTCCATATTCACTCCATAAGACGCACTGACATTTTCCCCCCTTTTTTGCGGGGAAAAAAGTGCATCTTATGGAGCGAAAAATGCGGTAGTTGTGATGATATGTACGGTTTTACTAACACATGTCAACGTTGCAAAATTGTGCTTAGGCATTTAGATTTGTTTTACTCTTAAGCGTGAAGGGGTTAAGAACTCTCAAGCCAGCAGAGCAGTCAGAGGGCCGGGAGCCAGTATTGGGAGTGGAGCCTTTTTTTTTTTTTTTTTTAGGTAGCGGCAAAGGCGGACATTGTAAATGACTATGGATCTACTTCAGGGGGCATTCTTTTATTTTTCTTCTTTTAATAAAGGACTTGCAAAGACTGTCTACTGTCTTTTTTCACACTACACTTTTTTTTGTGTGAATGGGAAGTGGTACCATGTACCCCATACTCATTCCAATAGGGGGGCCTGTTCTGGGGGCCCCTTTGCTAAAGGGGGGCTTCCAGGTTCCAATAAGCCCCACACCTGCAGACTCCCACAACCACTGGCCAGGGTTGTGAGGAAGAGGCTCGCTCGTCCCCCCCCCTTTCCTGACCTGCTAGGCTGCATACTCGGATAAGGGTCTGATATGGATTTTGGGGGGACCCCCATGCCATTTAAAAAAAAAAATTGTGTGGGGGTTCCCCTCAAAACTCATACTGGACCCGAAGGGCTTGGTATGGATGGAGGGGGGACCCCACGCCATTTTTTAAATTATTTTTTTAACTGCTGACAATTCTTTCTTTTACATTCAGCTGTCAGTGGGGAACCCTGCTGACAGCTGAAACATTAACACATGGTTATCACTACGAAAATACCACATGACTTGATAAAATAACTCATGCAGTATTTTAATAGCGTTTTTGGTGAATTCAAACTTTTTTTTAAAACATGCTATGCGGTATCCTATTGCATGCTCAGATATGGTAAGATACAGCATAGTGAATTGTGCCCAGTGAGCTTTTCACAGGGTCCTCTACTGTTTAGGAAAGCTGTTTAGGAAAGCTGAGAAATAACAGATTTACTGGCCAGATCACCAGGTGAAAATAAAGGAAAAAAAAAAAGTAAAAACTAATGCAACCACCACATCTAAGAACTAGTAAGATGCAATATAATATATTTTTGTTTTTGAGTTTGACAACACTTTAACCTCCCTGGTGGTATTCCCGAGTGTAGCTCGGGGTAAAGTTTCAGTACCACAAGCGGTAACCCCGAGCTACACTCGGGCTTACCATGTGGCGCTGCTCCGCGATCCCTCGGTCACTTACCTTGTCCTGTGCTCCCACGATGTCCCTCCTGCAGTGTCCCGGCAATGTAATCTGGTGGATGGCGGCATCTGTCATCTGGGTTCCGTCTTCTGCGAGCGTCGGGACGTACGGGGGGCGGAACGGTGGGAAGTTTGAAAATGACAAAAAGTGACATTCACAAAAATCACTAAAATCACATAGTAAAACATTACTGTACCAAAGCATTTCACATACATTTTGTCCCTAGTGCTTTGTCCTGTGCCCTGCCTTCATTTTTACTGTTCTTTCTACCTGGAAACAGAAATGTCCATGGCATCCAAAAAGCATCCCTTTAGGTCAAAAGCGGTTTTAGATCAGCTAGAGAACAGCGATAGTAAATTAGAACTACTTGCAGAATTGAGTGATAATGATTCGTGGGGAAATTCGTCATCAGACACTGAAAACGATTTTGCAACTTTGCTCAGTGATGTGAGAACTTGGTGCTATATTTCAAATTTCAAATTTATGATTTCGTGTTTCAAGTTTTATCCTACTCGGGATGTTTACTAAACTCTTGTTTGGACAGATTTCAGTGAGTGATTCCTAAAAATTACAGGCCTACAATATAAAACACCAAATTTCCATGCAAAATAATGGTACCGCTTTCAGCACCAAAAATCTGAAATAATCATACCCCCCGGGAGGTTAAGCTAGTTCACATATAACTCATAATGGTGTCTAATTCACAGGCCTACATTAACCGCCTCCCGCCTGCCAGATAGTAAAATGACGAACGCAAGGCAGTTCTCTCGTACGGAGAAACTGTCATTTGATTTCCTCCCATTCTAGCCGCGCATGAGTGGCTCCGGAAGCGCGCAGCACGGCACAGCGGATCACCGATCAACGGAAAGAGCTGAAGATGTCGGCTCAGTCATGTGATCAGCTGTGTTCAATCACAGCTGATCGCATGTAAATAGGAAAATGCCGGTTATTTCTCTCCTCACGAGCTGTCACACTGACAGCTCGAGAGGAGAGGAGAGTCGGTAATTGGCATCCCTCAGAGGGGACATGTACACTGATCATCAGGGTACTGATGATCAGTGTGCCCTGATGATCTGTGTAGCCCCAGCAGTGCCACCTGTCAGTGTCCATCAGTGCCAGCTGTCAGTGCTCATCCATGCCACCTGCCAGTGCCCATCAGTGCCACACCAATGTCACATTTCAGTGCCTACCAGTGCACATCAATGCCACATATAAGTGCCCATCTGAGCTGCCTTTCAGTGTCACCCATCAGTGCCAGTCAGTGCCACCTAACAGTGCCAGTCAGTGCCGCCTATCAGTGCCATATATGAGTGCTGCCTTTCACTGCCTATCAGTGATGCCTGTCAATGCCCATCAGTGCCACCTACCAGTGCCTCCTCATCAGTGCCTCTCCTCTGAGCTACCCACCATCATCCTTGGGGATTTCAACATCCCTGTCAACCTCGACAACCCAGACACATCCCATCTCCTCCACTTAACCTCCTCCTTTGTACTTGCACATTGCATACAATCCACCACCCACTCCAACGGTAATATCCTTGATCTTGTCTTCTCCAACCGCTGCGCTCCCCACAACCTCACTAACACTCCCTTTCCTCTCTCTGACCACAACCTGATTACCTTCTCTATCTCCTCAGCCTCCAACGCCTACCCCTCCAAATGTCACACTACTACCAGCCGTAACCTCCGCAAGCTTAACCCTGCCCCCCTCCACTCTGCAGCTGATCAACTCCATGACAGCATCCTCCCCCTGTCCTGCCCTGACTTGGCTATGGCTGCCTACAACAACGCACTGTCAACAGCCCTTGACTCACTAGCGCCTTTAACCACACGCAACATCAGACCCCGACCGCTCCAGCCCTGGCAGACTGATCACACCAAAACCCTCAAACGACACAGTCGTGCCCTGGAGCGACAATGGTGCAAAACCAAATCCCAACAAGCCTTCACCCGCTACAAATCTGCCTTCCACACCTACACCTCCTCCCTCCACGCAGCCAAACAAGCCTACTTCCTGACCCTCATCAAGACCCTCTCCTCCAATCCTCGCCGACTCTTCTCCACCTTCAACTCTCTACTCTCTCCACCCCCACCTCCACCCAGCACCTCACTCACCGCCCTTGAGATTGCCAATCACTTCAAAAACAAGATTGACACAATTCGCAAGGACATCGCCGCAACTCACACGCCCTCTCAACCCGTCCCCTCTCACACAGCTACCCCGTCATCCCCCCTCCCCCTCGACATAACCCGCAGGGACTTCGTCGCTGCTCAAACTCCCTCCAACCCCGTTCCCCCTCACTCAGCTACCCCCTCATCACCCCTCTCCCATGGCCCCACCACTGCTCTGACCTCCACTTCCACCCCACCCTACATTCCTCATACCGAAGCTCCCCCAACACTCCGCACCTTTGACCTTACTACCATCGAGGAAGTTTCCAAGATCCTCTCTGATGCCCGCCTCACCACCTGCCCCCTCGACCCTATCCCCTCACAACTCCTACGACCTCCCTCCCCCTCCATCCTACGCTCCCTCAACCACATCTTCAATCTCTCCCTCTCCTCAGACATTTTCCCCTCCCCTCTGAAACATGCACACATCACCCCCATACTTAAAAAGCCCTCCCTGGACCCCAATGACGCGAACAACCTCAGACCCATCTCCCTGCTCCCATTTACATCTAAACTCCTCGAGCGCCTCGTCTACACCCGCCTATGCTCTCACCTCAACGACAACCACCTCCTCGATCCCCTACAGCAGTGGTTCTCAACCTTCCTAATGCCGTGGCCCTTTAATACAGTTCCTCATGTTGTGGTGACCCCCAACCATAAAATTATTTACCCAGTAATTATAATTCATGAGTGTCGTTTTACCTCCAATACTGCTGCTGTCAACACAGTAGCTGCTTTTAACAGAGTAGCTGCTTTCAACACAGCAGCTGCTTTCTACACAGTAGCTGCTGTTTACACATCGGAAATATGTGTTTTCTGATGGTCTTAGGGGACCCCTGTGAAAGGGTCGTTCGACCCCCAAAGGGGTCGGGACCCACAGGTTGAGAACCACTGCCCTACAGTCTGGCTTCCATCCCCTAAACTCCACCGAAACCACCTTACTCAAACTCTCCAACGATTTGCTAACCGCCAAAGCTAATGGCCACTATTCAGTGCTCCTACTCCTTGACCTCTCTGCGGCCTTCGACACAGTCGACCACTCCCTCCTCCTCAAAAAACGACACTCTCTCGGCCTCAGAGATTCTGCTCTCTCTTGGCTCTCATCCTACCTGTCACAATGCTCCTTCAGCGTTACCTATAATGCTACCACCTGCCCCTCACTCCCCCTCTCTGTTGGGGTCCCTCAAGGCTCTGTCCTTGGGCCCCTTCTCTTCTCCATCTACACCTCCTCCCTTGGCCAACTCATACACTCTCACGGCTTCAACTACCACCTCTATGCTGACGACACACAAATCTATCTCTCAACCCCCCACCTCACCCCCTCGGTCTCTTCCCGAATCACACACCTACTGAGCGACATATAAGACTGGATGTCGCTCTACTTCCTTAAATTGAACCTCTCCAAAACCGAGTTTCCTGTCTTCCCCCCAGCCCGGACACCACCCCCCATTGGCTTCTCCATCACATCCAACAACGCCACCATCAAACCTGCCCCGCAGGCCAGAGTACTTGGTGTCATTCTGGACTCCAACCTATCCTTCCAGCCCCAAGTGCAGACTCCACCTCCGCAACATCACCAAAATATGCTCACAAGACCTCCTTCTCTCTAGTTCCCTGGTCTCCTCCTCCCATGCCCGCCTCCAGGACTTCTCCAGGGTGTCACCCATCCACTGGAACTCCCTGCCCCAACCCATCAGATTATCACCTACTCTCCTCTTCTTTAGGCGCACCCTGAAAACCCATCTCTTCAGGGAAGCCTACCCCACCCCCTGCTAACTTACCGACCTCCTCCACTCTTCCTACCACTCCATCCCCCACAGCTATCTCCTCCTGTACCACTATCCCCTCCCTCCTAGATTGTAAGCTCGAAAGAGCTGGGCCCTCGATCCCCTCATGTTTTGCATTGTATTGGTATTGTTCTGTCACATGTTCTGTCCCCCTTTGTAATGTACAGCGCTGAGCAAACTATTGGCGCTTTATAAATACTGTATAATAATAATAATCAGTGCCACCTATCAGTGTCTATCAGTGCAGCCTATCAGTGCCCATCAGTGCAAGCCTCATTAGCGCACATCAGTGAATTAGAAAAATCACTTATTTACAAAATTTTATAACAAAAACTAAGAAAAAAGTTTTTTTCCCCAAATTTTCAGTGGTTTTTGGTTTGTTTAAGAAAAAATAAAAAGCCCAGAGGTGATTAAATACCACCAAAATAAATCTCTATCTGTCACAAAAAAATGATAAAAATTTCATATGGGTACAGTGTTGCATGACCGCGCAATTGTCATTCAAAATGCAACAGCACTGAAAGCTGGAAATTGGCCTGGGCAGGAAGGGGGTATAAGTGCCCTGTAGGCTAGTGGTTAAAGTGGTTATAAAGCCTATACGTTTTTTACTTTAATATATTCCTTGCATTAAGGTAAAATATGTCTAGGTAGTAATATCACAACCTCACCGCCCTTATACTTACCTGAGCCCTAATTCAATCCAGCGATGTTCACAACTAGAATTCTCCCCTCACTTCCAGGTCTCACAGGCTTAGAGGGGGGGGGGGGGGGCGGGGCAAGTCTGTCTGTGTTAATACCCACATGGAAGAAAAATATATTTTAAATATATTTTAAAAATATTCTTCCCAAATATATTGACATATATTTGAAATAATACAATTTTGGCCGTATTCAATATATTTCAATATATATATATATATATATATACAGTATATACTGCATGTTGAAATGTTTTTTTTATATATTACAAAATATATGAAAAATATTTGTAAAAATATATATTTTTTAAATATATTCTTCCGATTTTTTTTTAACATAAAAAAAGCAATTTGTACATATATTTTACATATATTTGTAAATGCATTCCAAAAATGTAGATGGAATGTATTTTTAAAGACATACAGTATATCCGAAAATGTATTTTTAAAAATATTTGTCATATATTTTATAATAAAAATGCATTTCAACATACAGTATATATATATATATATATATATATATATATATATATATATATATATATATATTAAAATAAATTTTGAAATATATTGAATACGGCCAAAATTGTAGTATTTCAAATATATGTCAATATATTTAGGAAAAATATTTTAAAAATATATTTAAAATATATTTTCCTTCCATGTGGGTAGATATAGGCAGTAGGACTTGGGTTCAAGCATGCACGAGTGCCCCCATAGGCAGTGGCTTTCTATGGGGGTACTCACTGGATAGGAGGGGAGCCGAGAAAAGGAGGTTGGAGGCAGCTCTGTGCAATATCATGGCAAGTATAAACTTGTTGGTTTTTTGTTTGCATTTACTTTAATGCCTTCTAAAGTCTGTTGCATGGGCTGCAGTCCTCCCATGATGAAGGTCGTAATGCATGCACAACACTTATTACTGCTGTGACACCTCTCATGAAGTAATATCTGTCCACGCCCAACGCTGATATCAACTGCAACATGGAGCAGCAGCGCTTGTGCATTTTGCCTTGTAATTACCATAAATGTGATGGGCACCAAAACTATAAACTATATTACCTGCTAAGTTGCCTTTGTGAAGTACCTACAACAACCATGTATGTACATGAACCTTAGGGGTTTGTATGTGTCATGGTTACCATGTGGTTTATTTGCCTCATGCTAACACACAGAAACTACACAGAAATCATAATCTGTAAGTGGTCCATGAAGGCATGTATAGGAAACACTGCATTGGATGTTATACTTTACCCCTGCAAATGCAGTAAGTAAGCATTAAATAGTAAGTATTAAAGTATATGTAATCTCTAACAATGAACGTCTCTTAATTGCTCCCTTTTGGTCTGTTAACTTTACAATTGAAAGTGTTTTATTATACTGTTACTGTTATTATTATACTGTTTGTTAAACAAGGACAGAAAAAAAATACAATAAAAAGTCGCTGTTCATCCAGCCAGAAATATTGTGAGCTGATCATTTTCTTGTACTTTATGCTTCTGGATTGTAATCAGTTAGCATTATTATCCACTATCTCCATAAACTACAAAGCACCTCCCCCAGTTCTGGAGACAGGGAGGTGTTCTGTAGTCCTAACATTCTCGCGCATCTAGATTGACAGACCTGCTCAGTACAGTTATCATCCTAGGAAAGGAAGTGAGTTAATGGCAGTATTAAAAGGTTAAAATAAAGAAAAAAATGTGGGAATAAAGGAAAATGAATACCACTGCCACATCTAAGGATCGGCAAGCTGCAATACTTTCAGTATTTGTAACTGGATATAGATACGCTTAAAAACATGTATAATTTTAAAAGTGCCTGTAAAGATAATGTCAAAGTAACAGAGCACTCTATACATACTGTTTTCTGCACCTGTTATAAGTAATACATGGTAAACCCTTTAGAATTTTAGGATAACATATAAAGGATAACATATAATAAGCGGATTCTAAAATAATTGAGAGCATTCATTGTTGGGTAAACTGTAATCTCAGCTATTTTCTAAATAGCAGGCATAATCTTAATTTGTAGATCACATATACAGATTTTTAGACTGCATTACTGATCTAAATCTGAAGCTTTTTACTTGTTACTTTGTGGTCTCATTAATGCTACATAACATTTTATCACAAGCATTTAATGAGAACAGAAGGCTGTTTTTAATTCTGCTACGTAAGACATAGCTAGTAATGGCCAACCTTATTTTTAAAGGTGCTAGGCTTTAAAAATAGCTTTTGCTTTAGGACAGATATCAGAAACTCTTGTGCTTATCCCTATAGACAGAAAGTTATACAAGTATAATATATGTGAGTAAAGTGGTGAGATCTCCTAAACAAGTTTTAGAATATGTGACATACCAGACATACATTCTGCAGTTATGAAATTATTTACAAAAAGTTAACTTTAGTCAAGCCCCATTTCAAAACATAGCAAACACAAACAAAACCATGTGTAGATAGATAGATAGATAGATAGATAACCATAAACAAACACCCAAAAGGTGATTGCAAAACTTTTTCCATGCATATACCTTTTAGGTTTCTTCTCGTTCAAAAGACTGTCCCACTCCTTGAAATCCTTTATCTTTTCAATAACAGTCCAACCAGTTTCTAATCCTTTCTGTTCACCTTTCACCATTTAGCCTTAGCAGCCTGTATAGTCATTAGGTACATTTTTCGTGAGTGGAAAATGAGCAGGGAAATTTTGAAAATCTGATTTTTTTTAAAAGGGGTAAAAGTTGGATGTCATTTCTGCCTCTCTGCCCCAGAGTCCCTGCCTCTAAGGGTGTGGAATGAGATCAGTGCAGAGATAGACATGGGCTCATGATTAAATTTAGACCCAGTAACATCTTCTCCTTGTGACAGCTGCACAGCTCAAATTCTCGCTGGATGGGGGAGGAGAAAGACCTTGTCCAAGTTACAACTTAATATGTGTGCTTTAAAGCCGTACCTTTCATGAGTGATAACTAGAGTTACATGCTTTTTTCTGTTTTTGCATGATTAACAGCTTTTGTTTGTCCTCTCTCTCTTTTGTGCAAGCATTTATTAAGAACAGTGTTGAAAAAACTATTATAAATAAACAGCGCAAACATAGACCTCTAAATCAAATCAATATACAAAGTGCAAACATATATAAAAAATTATATTAATAGTGAAGTCCATCATGGTTAATAGATCAGAAATCTCAAAAAAATATTTTGTGCAAAAAAATTTTCAAATTCTTCTTCTAATGCAGTGGTTCTCAACCTTTCTAATGCCGCGACCCCTTAATACAGTTCCTCATGTTGTGGTGACCCCCAACCATAAAATTATTTTCGTTGCTACTTCATAACTGTAATTTTGCAGTGGGAGGACTAGCGCCCCATCACTGATGTCAGTGGGATGAATAGTGTCCCATCGTTGGTATCAGTGGGAGGAATAGTGCCCCATCGTTGGTGTCAGTGGGAGGAATAGTATCCCATCATTGGTGTCAGTGGGAGGAATAGTGCCCCATCTTTGGTATCAGTGGGAGGAATAGTGCCCCATCATTGGTATCAGTGGGAGGAATAGTGCCCCATCATTGGTATCAGTGGGGGGAATAGTGCCCCATCATTGGTATCAGTGGGGGGAATAGTGCCCCATCATTGGTATCAGTGGGAGGAATAGTGCCCCATCATTGGGATCAGTGGAAGGAATAGTGCCCCATCATTGGTATCAGTGGAAGGAATAGTGCCCCATCATTGGTATCAGTGGAAGGAATAGTGCCCCATCTTTGGTATCAGTGGGAGGAATAGTGCTCCATCATTGGTATCAGTGGGAGGAATAATCCCCCATCATTGGTATCAGTGGGAGGAATAGTGCCCCATCATTGGTATGAGTGGGAGGAATAGTGCCCCATCATTGGTATCAGTGAGAGGAATAATACCCCATCATTGGTATCAGTGGGAGGAATAGTGCCCCATCATTGGTATCAGTGGGAGGAATAGTGCCCCATCATTGGTATCAGTGGGAGAAATAGTGCCCCCATCATTGGTATCAGTGGGAGGAATAGTGCCCCATCATTGGTATCAGTGGGAGGAATAGTACCCCATCATTGGTGTCAGTGGGAGGAATAGTGCCCCATCATTGGTGTCAGTGGGAGGAATAGTGCCCCATAATTGGTGTCAGTGGGAGGAATAGTGCCCCATCATTGGTGTCAGTGGGAGGAATAGTACCCCATCATTGGTATCAGTGGGAGGAATAGTGCCCCATCATTGGTGTCAGTGGGAAAAATAGTGCCCCATCATTGGTGTCAGTGGGAGGAATAGTGCCCCATCATTGGTGTCAGTGGGAGAAATAGTGCCCCATCATTGGTGTCAGTGGGAGGAATAGTGCCCCATCATTGGTGTCAGTGGGAGGAATAGTGCCCCATCATTGGTGTCAGTGGGAGAAATAGTGCCCCATCATTGGTGTCAGTGGGAGGAATAGTGCCCCATCGTGGGTGTCAGTGGGGGGAGGAATAGTGCCCCATCGTTGGTGTCAGTGGGGGGAGGAATAGTGCCCCATCGTTGGTGTCAGTGGGGGGAGGAATAGTGCCCCATCGTTGGTGTCAGTGGGGGGAGGAATAGTGCCCCATCGTTGGTGTCAGTGGAAGGAGAAATAGTGCCCCATCGTTGGTGTCAGTGGGGGGAGAAATAGTGCCCCATCGTTGGTGTCAGTGGGGGGAGGAATAGTGCCCCATCGTTGGTGTCAGTGGGGGGAGGAATAGTGCCCCATCGTTGGTGTCAGTGGGGGGAGGAATAGTGCCCCATCGTTGGTGTCAGTGGGGGGAGGAATAGTGCCCCATCGTTGGTGTCAGTGGGGGGAGGAATAGTGCCCCATCGTTGGTGTCAGTGGGGGGAGGAATAGTGCCCCATCGTTGGTGTCAGTGGGGGGAGGAATAGTGTCTCATCGTTGGTGTCAGTGGGGGGAGGAATAGTGCCCCATCGTTGGTGTCAGTGGGGGGAGGAATAGTGCCCCATCGTTGGTATTAGTGACACAAATGATGGGGCACTATCCCTCCCACTGACACCAATGATACTTACCTTGCTGACTCCTGCTCCAGCCTGGGCTCGCTCTCTCCCTCTCCCATCTACAGCCTGCATACCTGGCTGCAGCAGCAAAATTTGCACTTACCTGTCAGCTGTCTTCCTTCTCTGGCCTCTCTCTTCACTCGCTCCTGCAGCTCCCTGGATCTTCTTCGATCTCCGCGCGCTGCCGCTCGGCTCCTCCTCTCCAAGCTCCACCTCCTCGCCGGTGATTGGCCGCCTGTGTGCCTCTCCTGAGCTACAGTTCCGGTGGCCAATCAGCGGCGAGGAGGCGGTGACAGGGGCAGCATATCATCCCGCCCACACATCGCCGGAGACAGGAGCGGTGTCTCGGTTCCTAAGACCATCGGAAATATGTGTTTTCCGATGGTCTTAGGCGACCCCTGGGAAATGGTCGTTCGACCCCCAAAGGGGTCGCGACCCCCAGGTTGAGAACCGCTGTTCTAATGTAAAGAAAAAAACTTCCACCTTCCACCCGTGCAAACCAACATCAAATGCACTCACCAGTGATGATGTTGGTTTGCATGGGTGGAAGTTTTTTTCTTTACATTAGAAGAAGAATTTGAAAATTTTTTTGCACAAAATATTTTTTTGAGATTTCTGATCTATTAACCATGATGGACTTCACTATTAATATAATTTTTTATATATGTTTGCACTTTGTATATTGATTTGATTTAGAGGTCTATGTTTGCGCTGTTTATTAATATTTATCACATTTTGTGTTCACCACATTGCACAGCAGCAGGATAGATCCTGTAGTAGGGTGTTTAACTTGGCGCAGGAAGAATTTTTTAGTTTTTTTGAAAAAACTATTACCTAGCAACTTAACGTAGATCTAAATCCAAATTAGATGGCATTTAGTTTTGTAAAGAATTGCATATCTTTGGCTCAACATGCACGCTATAGTCTGATTGTACTTTCTCCTGTAGATCTACCAACAACTACTGTATGGAAGGCATGAGTCAGCCTGATTAGATACAGATAGATACAGATTGATTGGATAAATTAGGTAGGTCCTCATATTACATTTGATTGGATTGTACAGAGAATGTTTAACCAGATTGAACACGTGTGGTGAACCTAATGGTGGATATACATGTTTTGATAAATGATCAAACTCTTCTGATATGTATAATCGATCTATAGTCAAATATCCATCCAATCGATGTGCCAAATGTGGGATAGTAGATTTAGTTCAGTAATTAAAGATATTTATCCTCCAATCAGGGGCGGACTGACCATTTGGAAACTCGGGCACTGCCCGAGGGTCCAGGGTCAGTAGGGGGCCCCATGAGATGCTCCTGGTTCCTTTTTCATAGGCTTTTTTGAGTTTGGGCAAGGACAAAGGGGCCCCATGATCCCCTATTGCCCGGGGGCCCCATGAGTTGTCAGTCCGCCCCTGCCTCCAATACATTATCTCTCCTCTCCACCCCTTCTCCAGTCCTGTACATGAACAAGGCTTTTTTTATATTTTCCTTTATTTTTTTATACTAAATTGTCCGGTCCCGCCCCCTCTTGCACGTCACTTGCCTAGGTGAACAACATGCACTGTTCTCCCTTTGCACGTCACATATTTCAGGAGGCAAAGCATTTAATTCAGTACACGATGAGTAGGCGGGCATAGCAGTGTGTCGACAGGAGGCCTGCTGGCTGAGCCCGGAACACTCTCTCAGTGACGTCACACAAAAACATGACATCACAGGACAGATAGCTGCCAGAAGAGAAGAGGATCTCAGCTGGACAATGCTGGATCTGCTGAGTGGGTAAGTAACTCACCACCAGGTAGGTAGAAGTTTAAAAAAAATTGAGGTGGTGTGGAAACCGGCTTTAAGATAAGAGTGTAACTTTGCAATTGTAAATTATCAATGATATTTCTGTTTTTACCATGCAATCACATAATCTGGTTGACCAAAATGTGATCACATTCATAAACAAACTATCTCAGTGTTGCTGATCAATGCAAAATGGTCAATCAACTCCATGGTCAATCAAAATTATGGCTATTCAATTGTTTACAGATTTGATGGCCTTGATTGTATCACACATTGATCAGATAATAAAAATCAAAGTGTCTGTGGCCAACCTTAAATTAATGTTATGTTTTTCTTTTAGAATATTGTTATCTTGGGGGCATGTCTAAGATGGCGATCGGAGCGGTCGCATAATCCGGAGCTCCGTCGCCTCCTCTAACAATCCGCTGTCATCCTGGTGGCAGGAGACTGAGTATGATCACTGGGGGTCCCGCTGCCTCTTTTTGCTACCAGAGGATGGGAACTGAGTGACTCCGGCCCCTCTCCGGAGCATCATGGCCTACTGTGGCCTGGTGCAGCCTCAGACTTTCCTGCCACTAAAGCTAGCTGAGGCACCACCACTCTGCCTCTGAGACCTGGTGTGCTGGCGGTCAGGGGAGGCTCTTTCAGGCTGCCTGGTCCCCCAGTTAACCTCTGGGGGTTGCGGCCAGCTGGGACCTATTCATACAGAGCCCAGGTACTCTGTCTGGAGTGATACAGCCATCACGAGGCCCGGGGCCTACTCCAGGCTGCGACTACCAGGGCCTATTACACTTGAAAATATACCTGGGGGTGAGAGTCCTGGTGACCCACAACCCCCCCCCAACAGGACTCTGGCACAGAGGCCTGGGTGGTGGCGGCCCCTGCATCCCTTCTGGTTTTTTGGCAGAGGCAGATTCTTATCTGGGACCCATAACTGAGCTTACTGGGCCTTCAACTCTTATAAGGATTATCAAATATAATTGTGGATTACATCTACCTCTCCCTTCATCATTGTGATAACTTCTTCTACAATATAAATATGTTGGGGCGTACGTGTTGTCCTGCGAGAAAAGGAGCCTCGTCTTTGCATCGGGCTGAACTGGTCCCCTGGGGCTATTCTCTTTCTTGGCAATATATTTCTCACCTGATCACCCCCAGGAGACTTCTTGCATGCTGTTCGCCAGGAAAAAAAGTAAGGGAATTGCTCAGAAATCCCTTACAACATACTTGCTGAAGACGCAGGAAGCTTGCAGCATGTCCCAAGATAATACTGACCGAGCATCACCACCCTGTCTCACACAGGATACCGCAGCTCATCCATCTACACAGGACAGTGAGTATGCACAGCAGCTTACAAAGAGGGACTTGGAATCCTGTTTAGAGACTATGTACACCAAACTGGCCGCTAAATTCCAGTTGGAGCTTCATAAAAATACAAACATCCTTTCTCAGGAAATAGCTGCGTTGGGTTCTAGAATAGATCACTTGGAACAAAACATGACGAGCTCAGCTTGGCCTACGGAAGCTCTCCAGAGATCATGACCATCTACAAACGGCCTTTATGCAGCTGCTAATGCAGGTAGAGGATCGCGATAATCGTATTCGTAGGAACAATCTGCGTGTTTGGGGAATCCCATAGACGGTGACTGATCTTTCACAGGCTACAATCAGATTGTTAAAATACAACAAAATAAGAGGTGGATACGAGCACTTGGACTGTTATGTGAGCAGCTAGCATAAAGGTACAACCTAAAAACATTCTCAAAGATATCATATTTTATATGAGATTGTTAAAATACCTCTTTCCTGACCATGATGCTAAATCCTTTGCATGCAATTGGATATCTGGCGGACGCTCCCTCACCTCAACATCCACCTTCTACCCCTCATGTATCCCCTATCTGGAACACTCCATCTCCACGACAGGAAAGAAGGAAAGTCAGACAAGAGCCGGGATGAAAGGGTTTTGCTCTTCTGCTTATTATTCACTATTTTGATAAGATGTTGAGACATGCTGAAGATTCATCATATTTATATATGTCTGTTAATTTTGTCTTACACCTTAGCTATTAGGACGTGCAAAAATTTTGAATGGGCCCTTAACTCACAGCCCAAATGATGATCCTATGGTATGGTAGTCCTTGATGCGGGACCCCACCCTGTTGCCGAGCATGGTTGGAGATGTCACTCCCCAGATGTGGAGTGGCCACTCTGCACTCCATGTTTTACAGGGGCGGGGTTTGGGCCCCGTTGGCCCTATAATGTTTTGTTTCTCTGTCTTTTCAGGTGAGGCAACTAGCCTACCTGATCCATGGTCTGTTATGATTTCTTTAGCTATAGGGGTTCTTAGGACCCTACTTCTACTGTTTTTTATGTTTCTGTTTTTTTGATAATTTTGGTACATGATGGTAGTCATATACAACTGTGTGGATCTCCTTGCTGTAAATTTGTGGCTGGGTTACTCCATAAAATGATGCTGACCGATATCACCTTACAAGTTGCAGATCCGAGTGCTCCACAGATAAGACCAACTTTTTCTGTTACAGCTCAGATTGGATACGATAATGTTGTCTGATGCTATTTTTCTTATGCTTAGCAATGTTAATTCATTGTATACAGTATCACATAATGTCCAGGGTTTCAATTCTCCAAATTAGCGCAAAACTGCCTTCCTTCAATATAGACGCATAGGGGAGAAGGTTTTTCTATTACAAGAAATCCATTTTGCAGCCGTCAACCATCCCACGTTCTTTCACAGATCCTATAAAACAAGGGTTTTACACTTTGCATTCCACTAAAAGCAGAGGCGTAGCGATTTTTCTCCACAACTTGTTTCCTTTTGATGTTCAACATGTTTATTATGACCCAGAGAGCAGATTTATCATTAATAAAGGCATCCTTTTCGGGTTGGGAACTCACAATAGCTAATGTTTATGCACTAAATTCGGCTCAAGCATCCTTTTTTTCACAAGTGCTTGATAAGTTCCTTGGTAGCTAACCCCCTTCTAGACAGAAGTTCGTCCTCCCCCCCAGCCTTTCCAAATATCCCTCACCAAAAAATTAGAAACATTTCAGCTGATAGACTCCTGGAGAGCACACAACGTGGGAGCAAGGGACTACTCATTTTACTCCCACCCACATGACTCTTATGCTAGGCTGGATTATATCTATTGCTCCCCAATTTTGCTGGCCAACTCCAAAAAGGCAGACGTACATTTGTGTCCTTGGTCAGATCATAATATTGTGACATTGTCTATCACCTTCATAGGTCTAGCACCTACTCCCTACTCTTGAATGACTCTATGCTTACAGATGTTAACTCCCGTCAAGACGTAGCTACTAGAGATGAGCGAATTATTCAAAAATTCGATTCGGCTGATTCGCCGAATTTGCGGCAGAAATTCGATTCGATGCGAATTTATTCGCTGCGAATTTAACTTATTAAAAGGGTTTCTAGGCTTCAGAGAGCCTTTATATTAGTGCAGAACACTGTACCTTTAATTTAAATGCCCTTGGAGTCTGCTGGGGAAGAGAAATAATACTGTCAGTCAGTATGACATGCAGATGAGTGCCGTCGATCTTAGAATCACCGCACACTTCACTCATTTGGGCAGTCACGGGGCACGACGAAGAAGATGAAGAAGAAGAAGAAGTAGAATGAAAAGAAGAATGAAAAGAAGAAGAATGAAAAGAAGAAGAAGAAGAATGAAAAGAAGAAGAAGAAGAATGAAAAGAAGAATGAAAAGAAGAAGAAGAAGAATGAAAAGAAGAATGAAAAGAAGGAGAAGAAGAATGAAAAGAAGAAGAAGAAGAATGAAAAGAAGAAGAAGAAGAATGAAAAGAAGAAGAAGAAGAATGAAAAGAAGAAGAAGAAGAAGAATGAAAAGAAGAAGAATGAAAAGAAGAAGAAGAAGAATGAAAAGAAGAAGAAGAAGAATGAAAAGAAGAAGAATGAAAAGAAGAATGAAAAGAAGAAGAAGAAGAATGAAAAGAAGAAGAAGAATGAGAAGAAGAAGAATGAGAAGAAGAAGTAGGATGAGGATGAAGAAGAAGAAGAAGTAGAAGAAGAAGAATGAAAAGAAGAAGAAGAATGAAAAGAAGAAAAAGAAGAAGAAGAAGAAGAATGAAAAGAAGAATGAAAAGAAGAAGAAGAAGAATGAAAAGAAGAAGAAGAAGAATGAAAAGAAGAAGAATGAAAAGAAGAAGAATGAAAAGAAGAATGAAAAGAAGAAGAAGAAGAATGAAAAGAAGAAGAAGAATGAAAAGGAGAAGAAGAAGAATGAAAAGAAGAAGAATGAAAAGAAGAATGAAAAGAAGAAGAAGAAGAATGAAAAGAAGAAGAAGAAGAATGAAAAGAAGAAGAAGAAGAAGAAGAATGAGAAGAAGAAGAAGAATGAGAAGAAGAAGAAGTAGGATGAGGATGAAGAAGAAGAAGAAGAAGAAGTAGGATGAGGATGAAGAAGAAGAAGAAGAAGAAGTAGGATGAGGATGAAGAAGAAGAAGAAGAAGAAGTAGGATGAGGATGAAGAAGAAGAAGAAGAAGAAGAAGTAGGATGAGGATGAAGAAGAAGAAGAAGAAGTAGGATGAGGATGAAGAAGAAGAAGAAGTAGGATGAGGATGAAAAAAGAAGAAGTAGGATGAGGATGAAGAAGAAGAAGAAGTAGGATGAGGATGAAGAAGAAGAAGAAGAATGAGGATGAAGAAGAAGAAGAAGAAGAAGTAGGATGAGGATGAAGAAGAAGAAGAAGTAGGATGAGGATGAAGAAGAAGAAGAAGAAGAAGTAGGATGAGGATGAAGAAGAAGAAGAAGAAGTAGGATGAGGATGAAGAAGAAGAAGAAGAAGAAGAAGGATGAGGATGAAGAAGAAGAAGTAGGATGAGGAAGAAGAAGAAGAAGAAGAAGAAGAAGTAGGATGAGGATGAAGAAGAATTCCATTCCAGCAAAAAGTGTATCTGCAGAGAGCTCCGCTATTTCTGACAGTTCTCTGACAGTTCATTCACAGCGGTTGAAACATTGTATCTATTTGTTTCCGAATAAAAACATCTGTATCCTAAATGGAAACAAATAGATACAATTTTTCAACCGCTGTAAATGTGAAGGAACTGTCAGAGAACTGTCAGAAATAGCGGAGCTCTCTGCAGGGACACTTTTTGCCGGCTGTAGAAGGGATGAAAATCGTCCGATCGGGAAAAATTCAATTCGCGCATCCGAAGTTTGCTAATATTCGGATTCGATGCGAATCGAATTTTTCCTAAAATTCGAAACGAATTCCACTTCGCCAGGTTCGATTCGCTCATCTCTAGTAGCTACTTCCATCCGAGAATGCTTTCAGCTGAACACAGCTCCTAATACCTCCCCTGCTACTTTATGGGTGACCCACTGTGAGGACACCTTATCTCTATGGTATCAACTAGGAATAGGGAGTGTTGGAAACAAATTCAGAAACTTATTAGGTAATTGGAAATGCATTATAGAACTCATGTAGGCAATCCATCTCTCCTGAATAAAACAATGATATCGCAAAAGCGCTTAGAATTTACTATCCCAGAAAACTAAAAAGGCTCTGCGCTGGTCTAAAGCTACATTTTTATTACATAGCACGGAGACTTAATCATTCTGTACGGTCCCCTCATATTTACAAGTTGTGAAATAAGAATGGTAACATCTTGTTTCTGCCTCACGAAGTACTGGGAATCTTTAAAGAATTTTACTCCACCCTATTAGCTCCCCCTCGAACGACTTCCACTTCCCTCAACAGCTCGTGGCTTGATTCTTTACCCCTCCCTGCTCTCACACCCTCTCAAATATCTCTCCTCAATGCCCCATGAAATAATCTGTGCGATTAGCGTACTGCAAACCTCCACAGCACCGGGCCCAGATGGGCTCACGGCTAGTTATTATAAGCACTTTTCTCCTATGTTGGCCCCTTTTTTGATGTCATTGTTGAATGATATTTTGCAGGGTGGCAGGTTTCCTGAGGAGATACTTTTGGCTAACATGTCCCTGTTACCTAAACCTTAAAAGATCATCTTCTACCTCAAAACTATAGACCCATCTTAGTGATGAACAATGATCTTAAAATATTTAGCCGTGTTTTGGCAGATAGATTGGACCCTATAATCTCCTCTTTGGTCTCACCTGACCAATCGGGATTTATCCCAGACAGACTTATCACAGACAACATACGCCTCACATTAAATGTTATTCAGGATGCTAACCTACACTCTAAAAAAAGTGTTGTTGTTGAGCCTAGACATCAATAAAGCTTTTGATAGTGTCCTCTGGCCATATTTATTTTCACCGTTGCAGAAGATGGGCTTCAGTGACAAATTTCTGTCTGGTGTACATGCTCTGTATGCCTCCCCTTCAAACAAGAATTAGACTCCCAGGCTGCAACTCTGACTTTTTTACACTGGGCAGAGGTACCCAACAGGGCTGTCCACTTTCACCCTTACTATTTGCGCTAGCTTTGGAACCTTAGCAATTGCTATAAGAATACACCCAGATATTTCAGGATACCCACTTCTAGTCTCGCAATTACATTTTTTACGTATACAGATGATATTATGCTCTTCCTTACTAACCCGTTAGTATCATTGCCTACTTTATGCACTTTATTGAATGATTTTTCATCCATATCGGAGCTTTCTCTAAATTTTACTAAATCAGTTGTCATGCCTATTAATGTCACTGAATCCCTGAGTGCATCTCTCTGCAGCTCTTTCCCATTTCGTTGGGCTACAGACCGGATCTCATATCTAGGTATCTATCTTACACCCAGCTACTTGGGACTATTTGCAGCTAATCACCCACCATGTGTGTCACGCCTCTCTACTTTGTTAAAGATCTGGCATGGATACCCTATCTCATTTTTGGGCAGAGTCACGGCGGTGAAAATGACTATTTTTCCGAAATTACTTTATTTATTCCGAGCACTCCCAATCTCAGTCTCGAAAACATTTCTTGATCGTTTTCAATGGATGATTAATTCTTATTATTATTATACAGGATTTATGTTATGATCCGCCAGGTGGTGCCTCAGGCTGCCAACTGACAGACCTACCCAGAGCGTGGGGTCTAAGCCCGGGCTGTGCTTTCACCAGGGCCCCTGATAGTGGGGATGGACTTGAAACAGTCCCGGACCAGGTCACGACCTCTGAGCAGGCCCACCAGTGGCTGAGGAGACCTCCGGGGACGTATGCAGGTACCGGAGAGCCAGATGTGAAGCGGATGGCGGCCCCAGCAGGGTAGTAATGGATCGTGGTCCTGTGGGGGTAAGCGAGGTACGGAATCGGCGGGCAAAGAGTAGTCGGGTCACACGCAGGGTCAGCAGGGTAAGTCAGTCCGTAGAATGGTTAGGGCAATCCGGGTCAATCACAGGAGCAGGCAGAGTAGTCAGGGCAATCCGGTTCAATCACAGGAGCAGGCAGCGTAGTCAGGGCAATCCGGGTCAATCACAGGAGCAGGTAGCGTAGTCAGGGTCAAACAGGGTCACTAGACGGGTGCAGGAACTCGTGATCACAGAAAGACCTTGCGGCAATTACTGACAGTGCAGGGCATCTTTAAATAGTGCGCCCTGCACTGTCATTGGCCGCCCAGGACGCGCCCCCGGGCTGTCATTGGCCGCCCGAGGCGCGCCCGCGGCTTCCACTGCGCATGCGCGGCGTCCTGTCATCTCCGGCTCGCCGGGACCTAGTGCCTTTGTGCGCATGCGCCGGCCGACGGGACGCCACGATCCCTGACATTGCCCCCCCCTACGGGCACCCTCCGGGAGCCCCACTGATCTCTCCACCGCGGGTGGCCACGAAAGAATTCCCGGATGAGCCTGGGGGCGTGAACATTCTGGATGGGTTCCCAAGAGTTCTCCTCAGGGCCATAACCCTTCCATTTTATCAGGAACTGCGTCTGGCACCCCCTCTTTCGACAACTGAGGATAGTCTCCACTTCATATTCCTCCTGGTCACCTATGGCGACTGCCTCGGGAGGTCTGGATTCACGGTCCGGGAAGGGGTCCGGTCTGGATGGCTTCAGGAGAGACACATGGAACACGGGATGTATCTTGAAGGTTCGCGGAAGCTCGAGTTCGTAGGCCACCTCGTTGACTACTCGTTTTACCGGAAATGGGCCGATGTACTTGGGTCCCAGCTTCCTTGAAGGGCACAGCATCTTCAAGTTGGTCGTTGCCAGCCAGACCTGATCCCCTGGTTGAAGCAGTAACTCTCCTCTTCTTTTCCTGTCGAACGCCCTTTTACTGTCCTCTTGGGCTTTAGCGATGGCTTCCTGAATCGTCTTGTTATTGACAGAAAAGAAGGTCAAGATGTCTTGAGACGCCGGTACCGGATTTTCAGGCATCAGATCAGGGAGGAATGTGGGATGATACCCGTAATTGAAAAAGAATGGGGATTGACCCGTAGCTGAGTGATTCGAGTTGTTGTACGAGAATTCTGCGGAAGGCAACAACGTCAGCCAGTCATCCTGAAGGTAGGATGTGTAGCATCGTAAGTACTGTTCCAGCGTTTGGTTGGTCCTCTCGGTTTGGCCGTTGGTCTGTGGATGGTAGGCGGATGAAAGCGACAGCTTGATTCCCAGCGCTTTACTCCAGAACCTGGAGGTGAATTGGACTCCCCGATCCGACACTATATCTTCGGGAACCCCATGAAGCCTCACTACTTCCTTAATGAAGATCCGTGCCGTTTCTGGTGCTGATGGGGTCTTCTCCAGGGGTACAAAATGTGCCATCTTTGAGAAGCGGTCGACGATCACCATTATTGCCGTGTAGCCTTGGGATGGTGGGAGTTCGACCACAAAATCCATGGCAATCATCTGCCAGGCCCGTTTGGGTATAGGTAAAGGACGTAACAATCCCCATGCCCTACTCCTGGAGGGCTTGTTCCTTTGACAGGTGGGACAGGTCTGGACATAACGCTCGCAATCCTGGATCATATCCGGCCACCAGAACGAGCAGCGTAGTAGTTCCAGAGTTTTTGTAACCCCGAAGTGACCCGCCATTGGATGGTCGTGGCAGTGCCCTAGGACCAAGGTTCGCACTTCTTCCGGGACCATGATCCAGTCTTCCTTCCAAAATAGCCCACCGTGGTTCTGGAGGGGCGACCCAGACGGAACTGGTAGTCCTACAGAAGCGTTGAGAAGTCGGGAGCGGTGCTCCGTTTGTAGAGCGAGGAAGCTTCCGGAAGGTAAGATGGTGTCAGGTACCACTGTGTCGTCAGGGTCCTCAAACATGCGGGACAGAGCGTCTGGTTTTGTATTCTTAGTACCGGGTCGGTACGTTATATGGAATGTAAATCGCGAAAAGAAAAGAGCCCATCTTGCCTGGCGAGGTCTCAGTCGTTTTGCCGTTCTTAAATATTCAAGGTTTTTGTGATCTGTGAATATTAGGATTGGGTGTATGGCTCCTTCCAGTAAATACCTCCATTCTTCTAGAGCAGATTTAATGGCCAGGAGCTCCCGATCTCCAATGTCATAGTTACGTTCCGCCGGTGTCAACTTCCTGGAGAAGAACGCCACAGGGTGCAGTAGTTCCTTGGTACCATTCCTTTGGGACAGCACCACTCCTACCGCGTTTTCGGAGGCGTCCACTTCCAAAACATACGGGAGAGAAGAATCCGGATGGCAGAGAATGAGAGCTGAGGTGAACAATTTCTTGAGCTTTTCGAATGCCGTTTGAGCTTCGGGGGTCCACTTAAAGCGGACCCCTTGTTTCGTCAGTTGCGTGATGGGGGAGACCAGACCGGAGAAGTTCCTAACAAACTTTCTGTAAAAGTTAGAAAAGCCGATGAAACGCTGTACCCCCTTTTTGTCGGCGTGAATTGGCCAATCTAAGATCGCCGTGACTTTCTGGGGATCCATCGCGACCCCCGCGGAAGAGAGAACCAGTCCCAAGAACGTGATTTCGCGCTGTTCGAAACAGCACTTTTCTGCCTTAGCATATAGCCCGTGTTGACGCAGCCGTTCTAATACCCGTGACACGTGACCTCGATGAACCTCCAGTGAGGGGGAAAAAATTAGGATGTCATCCAAATAAACCACCACGAAAACATCGAGGAAATCACGAAAAACATCGTTGATAAAGTGCTGGAAGGTTGCTGGTGCGTTACAGAGCCCAAATGGCATCACCAAATACTCATAGTGGCCGAATCTTGTGCGGAAAGCCGTCTTCCACTCATCCCCCTCCCTGATACGAACAAGGTTATAGGCCCCCCGCAGGTCTAATTTAGTAAATATCATTGCTGAACTCAATCTCTGGAGGAGCTCGGGGACTAGGGGTAAGGGATAACGATTCTTTACCGTTATTTTGTTCAGATCATGGTAGTCTATGCAGGGCCGTAATGACTTGTCCTTCTTCTCTACGAAGAACAGCCCGGCCCCGGCTGGGGATGTGGATGGACGAATAAATCCCTTCCGAAGGTTTTCGTCAATATATTCCCTTAGTACTCCCGATTCCGTTTCAGACAAAGGAAACATACAGCCGAACGAGATCTCAGACCCGGGTAGGAGGTCTATGGGGCAATCGTAGGAGCGGTGCGGAGGAAGAATGTCAGCTCCTCGCTTACTGAACACGTCTAAGAAGTCATGGTAGGCCGGAGGAATAACCTGGGATAGATTGGTGTCGCCATCCAAGCACAGGAGGAACCAGGGAACCACGGATCCTGTGACGTGGCAGTGACTCAAACAGTAAGGCGACCAAAATTGAATGGTTCCCTTTTCCCAGTCAATCTGGGGGTTATGGGCCCGCAGCCAAGGGAGCCCCAGAATGACTGGAAAAAGGGGAGATGCGATGGCATCCAAACAGAGGAGCTCCTGGTGATGGTCTGCCATTGTGGTGAAAATGGGTGGTGTCTCCTGGTCCACCACCCCTGATTTTATACTGGACCCATCTGCCAAGAAGATGTTGAACCCCCTTTCTTTGGTCTGGAGAGGGATTTTTTGCCGGTGGGCAAAAGTCAGATCGATAAAACAACTACAGGCTCCTGAGTCAATGATTGCGGTCACCGACACAGGTATGGCCAGGTAACTTGACTGATCATCCCTTCCTGCAGGTAAAGTAAAAGAAAAAGACGTGGACTTACTCATTTTTGCAGGACACGAGCGCACCTGGTGACCAGCTTCCCCGCAGTACAGACATAGGTTCTGTGACCGTCTCCTCTGACGTTTCTCGACCGATAAGTGGGAACGGGCCAGTCCCAGTTGCATGGGTTCCGGGTTGTCCCCTGATTCCGTGCTCCCCCCCAAAGCTCACGATGTTGATGGGGATAAGGGCCTCTTCCCCACAACCCTGGCCAGTTGGGGGCCGGCGGGGGGCTTATCAGAATCTGGAAGCCACCTTCAACAAGGGGGCCCCCAGATCCCGCCCCCCCCTACGTGAATGAGTATGGTGTACATGGTACCGCTACTAATTCACAAAAAAACAAAAAGTGTAGTGTAAAAAAAGACAGGACACGGTCTTTAACAAGTCCTCTAATAAAAGAAACATCTAAAAGAATGTCCCCCAAAGTAGATCCAACGTTAATCACGGTGTAAGGCGTCGACCCGAAAAAAGAGAAAAAAAAAAAAAGGTTCCGTTCCCGATGATGGCATCCAGCACACTGCTGTTGGCTTGGTTGACAGTTCTTAAATATGTAAGGGATGGGGCCAGCTGGAGACATCACGCATGTGATCCCACCCCATGTGACATCAATGATGTCACATAGGGCAGGGTCACTCAGTTGATGTCCCTGGGTGGCCCTGCCCCTTACATATTTAAGAGTTGATTCTGATAAGCTCCCCGCCCGCATACTCCCACAACCTCTGGCCAGGGTTGTGGGGAAGAGGCCCTTGTGCTTTGAGGGGGAGCCCCCCTGCCCCAAAGCACCCCCCCATGTTGAGGGCATGTGGCCTGGTATGGTTCAGGAGGGAGGGGACGCTTGCTCATCCCCCCCTTTCCTGACCTGCCTGGCTGCATGCTCGGATAAGGGTCTGGTATGGATTTTGGGGGGACCCCACGCCATTTTTTTTAATTTTGGCGTGGAAGTTCCCCTCTAAATCCATACCAGACCCGAAGGGCTTGCTGTGGATGGGAGGGGGGACCCTACACCTTTTTTTATTTATTATGGTGCTGGTTTTTAAATGTAATTCTCGCTTTTTTTTTTCTTCACTATAGCTCAGAAATTCAGCTGTCACTTCCCCCAGCTAAAAGAGAAAGTTTTCTTTGAGTTTATATCCCTAAAGGAAACAATGTTTACTTTTAGTTTATTAAAAGATACAAAGTGATACAAAGGGAAAGTGATAGATAAGCTTGTGAACTATAGTGAAGAAAAAAAAAAGACTGGCATTTGCATTTAAAAATTAGCGCCAACATACACTTTGTATTGCAAAAAAAAATTCTTAACAATTGTGTAAACCGAGGCATTATTTTCAATGGATTTTCATTCGTAAACCAAAAATTATGTTAACCAAGGAGTTGGTAAACCTGTATCAGTATTGCAATCCTTTGTATTGGGATACATAGAACCAACATACATCTGAAATGGCAACATAGTACAACATTTGTATCACATTTGAGATATCTGGCTAGTTACAATGACCTTGCCCAGGGACTTAGGGTTGATTCACACCACAGAAATACAGGCTGGATTAGTGTTCAACAGCTCAGTGGATAAATGGTTAGCACTGCTGCCTCACAGCGCTATGGTCGTTGGTTTGAATCCCAACCGCAGCAATGACGTTGTATGATCTCCCTGGTGGCTACCCTAACATAGACATGCTGGTTGCAACATCTTTGCTTTCTGTCTAAATGATCCCTAGAATGTGAATTAGAATAAGGCCTTGTCTGTTCAAACTCCTTTAAAGCTGCACCTTATGTGATTGTCAAATAATGGGATGAGATAAGGGCCTGGACTAATGATTGGTTTGATAATGCTGGTTTGCACTCCGTCCCCTTTTGGGAAGGATTTGTCAAGCCAAGAGCTGAGAGAGAGAGAAAAGGATTTAAAAAAAAAATTAATAAAATAATGGCATGGAGTCCCCCTCCAAATCCATAACAGACCCTTTTATCCGAGCATGCAGATACCGCATGCCTTCAATGATTTATTTCCTTTGTTGAATTGCCTGCTTGGTTCACACTAGATGCGATTTAAAATTGTGCTTTTTGTTGGAAATATCACTGTGTTTTCTGTAGATTTACCAACGAGTTATTGCATTTTCAATTGTGTTTTGTATTGTGATTTCTATTGTAGTCTATATGTGAAATCGCTACAAAATGCAGAAAAAGTTAGACAAGAACTACTTTTGAAATTGTGCTGCAGCAAATCGCTTATGTTAAGATACTCACATCCACATTCATTAGATCCGATATCAGATACAATTTCAAATCGCACCTGAAATCGCGCACGCTGGATGCGACTTGGCATGCGATTTGCATGCCCTGTGACTTGCAAATCGCATGTCAAATTGTACCCGATGTGACCGGGGGCTAACACCACAGTCACATCTAATCCGATTTGGAAATTGGGCAACTTACAGTGAAGTCGCAGGATTTCAAAATCAGATTGGATGTAAATGGAGCCTATAGTGGACAATAGGGTGTGACTTGGCCTACAATTTGCAAGTTGCCTGGCATGCAAATCGCATGTCAAATTGCATCCAATGTGACTGGAGGCCACCCTGGTCACATCAAAGCGGATTTTGAAGTGGTGCGACTTACACTACGGTCACATCATGTGACTTACAGTGAAGTTGCATGATTTCAAAGTTGGGGGACATGCTGATTTAAAGTGCGATTTGCAAGACATCTGACACAGATCTCTCTGCAAATCACATAAAAAGTCATGTATTTATTACTTTAGAAATTGTTGCGGCTCCAACCAAGTTTGAACCACACCAATATGAATGCTCTAATACCAGTCACATTGAGTGCGACTTGGCATGTGATTTGCATGACATGCGACTTACAAATCGTATGCCAAGTCACACCCTATTGTCTGCTATTAGAGCAGTCACATGGGTGCGTTTCCAACACTGATTTCTAAAGTAGTACATGTACTACTTTTGTGGTGATTTGCATAGATATCTGTGTCAGATGTCTTGCAAATCGCAAGGAAATTGGCATCTTCACTGTAAGTCTCACGATTTCTAAATCGGCTTTGATGTGACTGGGGTGTAAGGCCTTTTTATGTTTGATTTCCTGAGTGTTTTTCCGATTTACGGGAAATCCCGCATACTATCAAAGGTGAATTGACATTTTCAGTATTGCATGCGAGATGTGGTCATGTGACTGCCTTAACTCATGCGATAATCTGGAGTGAATTGTGCCCATAGGGCCAATAAATATTGCCAATAGGGTTCCCCTTCACATCCCTGTTCAATGTTCTGTTGTATGCTGCACTGTGGCTTTCTTTCTGACTCTGATTTGTGGGGCCTGTATACCAAGGGTTAATGCAGGTGGGAAGATGATTCATCAGGTGCAAACACTTTCTCTGACCAAATGAATGACAGTGGTGGGTGTGGCCTATGTTATATAAAGAGTTGCAGTAGTGGGTGATTTTTGCCTTGGAAGAGGGCAGGTTATTTTCACAAGTCCTTGCCTGTGGTGGTTTGGGGAGGAAGAGATATTGTGGTGAATTGCCCCAGACCACACTCATGCTGTGTTTTGATGTGGGCTGTAAATGTTTTGCATTTTTTCCTTCTAAGGTGTGTTTGTGTGTTATTGTACAATGATTGTGTTTTTATTATCTTTACATTGTAATCCTAACACATGTCAATTGCTCTGCTCTTCCAAATCTGCACTTGGCTATAGTGTGCTTGCTTATTTAGACTGAAATGCAGTTTTCGGACAAACCTGATGAGAAATGTATGTGTGGGGGATTTGGGGATGTGGGAGGTGTTTTATTTTGGCACACACAGTATATATACTCTTGTATGCAGACTCACAAATATATGGGATAGGATTGCACTTGACAGAAGAGCCTTGACAGGGCAGTGCATCTTTCACAAATATATGCAAATGTTTAAAACTAAAACCTCTTTTTTTTTTTACACAAACTCTTTAGATAGTGCCTTTTTTTTGGGTGGACTGGGAAAACTGTTGTTTGTCAAATATATGATGCAGCCTATCACTATCATTAGCACAGCATTGTTTGTTTATCTAAATCTACCTTTATAAAATATTATTACCTGCTGATTCTGCCATTAAATCTGTTAATGTTCAGCTTCGTTTAACAGACTACATTGTACAGAAAAAGTGGGTTGAGACCAACCATTTATCACTGACAGGGGTGCTTACAATGGTCAGCTTTTATTTATTTATTTATGTAAAACCTTTATCCCAAAATGAGAAAAAAACTGCTGTAACTGCTTAAAAGCTGTTAGCTATTGTTAAGCCTGGTACATACTACTAGTTTTTTTTAGTACAGCAATCTCCCCTGCTGTGCTATTGTGTTCTGACAGGGGGGACTGTGCAAGAAAGGGGCAACCACCCCAATCTATAACTGGCCATACAGCAAGGTGCACATGGAAGGGCAATGCACAGCATAGACAAGCAAACAAAAGATTTCCCTGCACACTTACTAACCAGCCTGCAAAACAACCAAATTGGCCTTGTCTAACAGTTTGCATTAAAAACAGAGGGTTTTGTTTTCACACATTTACAAATATATGCATAAGCCACAGTGCCCATGCCAAGGGACCTCTGCATATACCGTGGTCCTAACTCTTAATTTCCAGAGTCTCCATAGCAGGAGCACATATAAGAATGGATAGATTAGGAGCAGTGTGGCTTAGTCATATATTTGCAAATGTGTGCAAACAAAACCCTGTGTTTTTAACGCAAACTGTTACACAGGGCCAATTTGGTTGTTTTGCAGGCTGGTCAGTAAGTGTGCAGGGAAAACTTTTGCTTGTTTATGTTGACAGGGAGGACGGCCCCCCACCAGAACACTCCGATCAGCTCTATATGCAAGGCTGGCTATATTGTTCCTCCATAGATAGAGTGGTGGAGTGAACATAGCAACCTTGAGACAGAAAGTGTGTCACTGGCAGGATCACCACATGAAAATGAAAGAAAATACAAGAAACTACAAGATAATACATTTTTGTTTTGGGTTTTTATATGTTTTAGGATTATATTAGAAAAGAGGGGGATGAGGGGAACAGGAAAGCTGGGCAGTCCCCAATCAATCACAAAACATATAATTGAGGTGTCACCAGAATATCTGGAAGGGTGCCACCTAACCAACCAGCAAAAAACAAAGAAAAATGAAAAAAGGCTGAACACCTAGTAGGTTAACCTCAAAATAAGTTTATTTTACAACAAGTACAAGCACATAAGATCTACAAACAACTTCTTGAATCAACCTGTTATGAAATGTAGTAGCAACCCTTTCCCGAGGCTTGTTGATGAAATTAACTATCGGATTAATAGAGCATATGAAGTGGGACTGCTCACTAAAAAAGAATATCAATACCTTCATGTGGCGGAGTATAACATTCCTACTTTCTGTTACTCCTAAAGTACATAAGAACATCAACAAACCACTGCGAAGACCTATTGTTTCTGGGCTAGGAAGCCCTTTGGAACGAATAGGTAAATATGTTGACCAGCAAATTAAACATATTGTGAAGGAACTTTCCTCCTTTGTCCTTGACTCAACCGATATCTTATGTAGGCTTTGTGATCTATCTATTCCTGAGGATTGTATCCTGGCTGGTATAGACGTCCATCCCTCAAGCGACTGGAATACATGTAGTTACCCAATGACTTGATATTCACCATCCATTGGCAGGTCCCCATAGTGAGTTCCTTGTTGAATTACTTGAATTGATACTTACCAATAACATTTTTTTATTTTTGATAAGAAATATTTTCGCCAAATAAGAGGAGTTGCAATGGGAGCTGCATGTGCACCATCCTATGCATGACTGCATTTGGGATGGTGGGAAATGGAAAATGTCTATACCCAATTGGCCTTTGACCCACATGTACTACTATGGGTTCGGTACATCGATGATGTGCTTGTGGTGTGGAGGGGCACAGTGGAACAGATTGAGAATTTTATTGTTAAACTCAATAGGAATGATAAAAATATCTTCTTTACATATAAAGTAGAACCTTATCAGATTGAGTTTTTGGACTTGCTAGTAAGCAAGTCTACATCTACATTGACTACAAAAACTTTCAGGAAACCTACAGCTGGTAACACCCTCCTTCATGCCACCAGCCATCACCCCTGGCATTTGATTAGAGGGATTCCCACAGGACAGTTCCTTAGGATTCAGAGGAATTGTTTGAATCCTAGAGAATTTCATGAGGAAGCTGTCCAATTGGGTAAAAAGCAGGGGGTACCCTAACGCAGTAGGATGGTAAACATAAGGCATGGCATCGAAGTAAGGAGGATATCCTGAATAAACAAGATGTATGTTCCAAAACCATACAGAGTCGTGAAGATAAAATGGGTATTTTTTTATTTATTTAAATATTTATTGATTTTCAAGTAAGCAAATTATACAAACTTATTCTTTTAAAGAAACATTAACACTTTTAAAATACAGATATCATTCCACTTATTTTCCCTACCCCAACCTAAACCCCCCCATACCTCCTATCTATCACCTCCCCCCACTCCTTACCACCCCCACCCCCCCCCCCATTTTCCTAATTTTCCTGGGGCCTCACATCCTCAAAACCTCAAAAGAGAGAAGAGGGAGGCATACGCCTATTATTTTACATTATACCGCCATACCCTCCTCATTTAACTTGTTAAATTCTTCCCATCTGTTCCACCTTACATAATATCTCTCCATCTTATCTTCATTCATGTGGTAAAGCTTCTCCATATTACATATTTGGTCCACCCGATCAACCCCATCCTCTACTTTCGGCACCTCCCATCTCCACCAAAACTTGGGTATCAAACCCTTTGCTGCATTCCAATAATACCATATACCAGATTTTTTATATTTGTTAACTGCTAACTCTGTACTGTAAAAAAGGCAAGTCTCTGCATCTAATCTAATATCAACTTCAGTAATTTTCCGAATCAGGTGCACTATTTTCTCCCAATACTCCTGTATTTTTAAACACTCCCGCCATATGTGATACATAGTGCCTCTACCTCCACATCTCCGCCAACACATTGGTGAATTCTCTCCACTTAACCTATGTGCCACACTTGGTGTAATATACCATCTTACCAAACATTTATAATTCATTTCTATTTCTCGCATATTTACATTTTCATGAATTAATCTATACATTTTCTTCTGTTTTTCCTCATCTATTATTACACCCATGTCCCTTTCCCATTTCTCTATATACAGTGGCCTTATATCTTTGTCTATTTCAGTGAGAATCTTATATATTTTAGCAATTCCGTGTTTCCTACAATCCTTTCTAGTTCTCAGGGGTTTTGGAAGCTTCCCTACGAAGTGTTTCAATTGATAGTAACGCCACTCATCCATTCTTGTGAAAACTTCTCCCTTTTTCTTTTCCAAATCCTTAAGTGAACCCATTTCCTCCCCCACCATTATATCCCTTAATTGTGCACCCTCCTTCTTAATCCACTTTCCTGTGATGCCCTCTTTACCCAGAGGAAAAAACTCTGTATCCCCTAGTGGCATTAGCAGTGAATTAAATTTTCATCTCTTCTGTCTGTGCAAAACATCCCAAACTCTTAAAACATTTAGTATACAAACTTGTGCTATCTACTAACCCACTATATTGTGTAGGCACCCATATGATCCTACTTAAATTAGTTCTGCTAAGTACATCTTCAATTTTAACCCAGCTTTTCCCCTTTGAGTTATGCGTCCAATCAAAAATTCTCGCCATTATTACTGAATTATAGTATCTTTTAAAGTCTGGGACTCCCAATCCACCCTTCTCTTTGTTTCTACATAATATTTAATAGCCTATTCTAGGTTTTTTATTCCTCCAAATATATCTTGTTTTCATTTTTTAAATTATTTTAAAATATACTTCCGGGAGCTTAATTGGTATCATTTGAAATTTATATAAGATTTTAGGAACAATTACCATTTTTATCAGATTTATACGCCCTATCCATGACGGTCTTCCTCCTCCTAATTTCTTTAATTCCTCCTTAATCTCGTTTAACAATGGAATATAATTTAATTTATATAAATTCTTATAAGAGGCAGTTAGTTTTATTCCTAAATATTTTAGTTCTTTTTCTCTCCAGACGAAGGGAAATTCCTCTTGTATCTTATTTTTCTCTCTATTTGGAAGATTTATATTTAAGATCTCAGTTTTTGTTGGATTAATTTTTAAGTTTGATAACTCTCCGTATTCTTTCAGTGTCTTCATTAAATTTGGCAGTGTTATCCTGGGGTTCCCCACATAAAACAGCAGATCATCCGCATAAGCTGCCACCTTATGCTCTGTGTCTCCTATCCATATTCCCTTTATGTCTGTATTATTCCTTATTAAAGCAAAGATTCCAATGACAAAACATACAATAATGGGGACAGTGGGCATCCCTGTCTTGTTCCATTTAACATCCCAAGATATTCTGATAAATCCCCATTAACCATGATTGCTGCGGAGGGTACACTGTACAATGTCCTTATCCACTCTCTCATTCTAATTCCCAGCCCTAATACTTCCAAAGTGTCCATCATGTATCCCCAATCTACTCTATCAAATGCCTTCTCGGCATCAATCGAAAGCACCACCGCCGGGGTTTTTTCTTTTCTACTTTTCTGAATGAGGAGCAAAAATCTCAACCATTGTCTCTACCCTCTCTCCCCGGAACAAAACCCACCTTGTCCATATGTATCCATTCAGGCATTAAATCTTTCAGCCTATTTGCTAGAACCTTTGCATATAATTTAGTATCTGTGTTCAATAATGAAATCGGTCTATAGCTTGAACATTGGGTGACATACTTTCCCTCCTTATGAATAAGAACTACATGTGCCTGTAGGGATTCTCTCCTAATTTCCATCTCTCCTCCCAGTGCATTTATGTATGTTTTCAATTTGGGTACTAATAGTTCTTTATATTTTTTATAATACCTCACAGTATATCCATCTGGCCCTGGACTTTTCCCAACCATGGTACTTTTTAATGCTAATTGTATTTCTTCCTGCGTTATTTCTGATTCTAGGGAATTCAATTGTATTTCACTTTATTTTGATAATCCTGCCTTTATTAAATATGTCCGTCTTTTTTCGATTTTCCCTATTCCATCATTATTTATAGGATTATGGGAGGTAATATTTTATAAATTACTATAATATTCCTAGAACACCCTGGCAATATCTTTGGTTGAATTAACCAATTCGCCTTGGGATCTCTTATTTTTTCTGTATAATTCCTAGCCTTTTTTTTTCCTCTGAGCCCTCGTTAAATTTTTTCCAGGCCTATCTCCCCATCTATACCTCTCACTTATCATTTTATTAAAAACTTCTCTTTTTTTCTTCCATTTTCTTCTTATTTATTACCCTCTGCATTATCTTTTTTGTTATTCTACTTTTATGCAATTGTTCAAAAAGTTCAAAAAGTTCCTTGAGGAGCCCGTTAATTTTTTCTCTCCTTTCCCTTTTCTTTTTTGCCCCGATCGCAATAAGGATTCCTCTAATGTAAGCCTTGTGAGCCTCCCATACTGTAGCCACTGACATGTCTCCTGTATCATGTTCCTCAAAAAATTGCTCTATTTCTTCCTTAATTTTTTGATCGGTCTCTTGTTCCAGGAGAAGTGTCTCATTAAACCTCCATACTGTTCCCTCTCTCAACTCCTTCCCCCATATTAATTTCATTGTAACAGGAGCATGATCCGATATTGACATTACTTAAATTTTACTTTGACCAAGGACTCTATAAGTCGATGTTCTAACCATATATAATCCAGTCTCGAATACATCTCATGTGCATGTGAGAAAAAAATATAGTCTCTCTCCTTCATATGTTTAATTCTCCATATGTCTACCAATTGTTATTCATATATCATCCTCTTCAATGATCTCAGAGACCTACTCTCCTCCCTCTGCACAGGAGAGGTTGTATCCATCTGTGAATCCATACAAAGATTAAAATCTCCTGCCACAATCAAACCACCTTTTTGAAATCCATCAATTTTTTCAAGACATTTTTCAAGAATATCTCCGGCTTCTTATTTGGACAATAAATATCAGCTACTGTACACTCTATTTCTTGTAATTTACTCTTTAGAAACAGAAATCTCCCTTCAGGGTCTGTCATTCTATCCTCCAACTCAAACCTTATATTTAGAGATGAGCGAATTATTCAAAAATTCGGTTCGGCTGATTTGCCGAATTCGCCGAATAAATTCGCTTCGAGCCGAATATATTCGCTGCGAATTTAACTTATAAAAAGGGTGTTTCTAGGCTTCAGAGAGCCTTTATATTAGTGCAGAACACTGTACCTTTAATTTAAATGCCCTTGGAGTCTGCTGGGGAAGAGAAATAATACTGTCAGTCAGTATGACATGCAGATGAGTGCCGTCGATCTTAGAATCACCGCACACTTCACTCATTTGGGCAGTCACGGGGCCAAAACCAGAGTGTGGAGCCACAATGTGGCGGTGGAGGCAGCAGCAATGGGAGGCCATACAGCACCCTATGACAAAATGGAACCCACCAGCAGTGTGAGGAGACCTGAAAGTGGCACATGGCAGAGTGTGGTGATGGAGACAGCAGCAATGGGAGGCCGTACAGGGACCCATGACACACTCTGGACCTGGCAGCAGCATGAGGAGTCGGTACAGGGGCCCATGACAGATTACGGGCCTGGCAGCAGCATGAGGAGTCGGTACGGGGGCCCATGGCAGATTACGGGCCTGGCAGCAGCATGAGGAGGCGGTACAGGGGCCCATGGCAGAGTGGCGGAGCGTAAGCAGCTAAAATTGAAGGCCATACAGAGGCCTATGTTAAAAAGTCCCCCCAGCAGCAGCGTGGGGAGACGACTATCAAGAGTCCAATGGCAGAGTGGCGGAGCAGAAGCAGCTTCAATTGAAGGCCATACACAGGCCTAGGTTTAAAAGTCCCTCACAGTTAATTCCAATAACGAACTCTACTCCTCCGTGCAAACTACTTACGAGACCCTGGGCAGGTCTGGGTCCAATTTGTGGTAGAGACTGGTTTTGTTCAGCCATGCTTGAGCGAGTAATAACAGGTCTGTGCTGCCCTTTGGTGTCTGGCTTAATGCGCACAACACTGAACGTCCCAGCGTTTGTCAACGATTTGCCGTTAAGTGATGCAAACCCGCTGAACCACGTTCATGAGGAGCCGGTACAGGGGGCCATGAATCAGTATGGACCTGGCAGCAGCGTGAGCAGACGACAGAAGCACATGGCGCAGGGTGGCGGTGTAGGCAGCATTATTCTGAAGCCATACACAGGCCTAGGTTAAAAAGCGGAAGCCGTCAGCAGCGTGAGCAGATGACAGAGACACATGGCGCAGGGTGGCGGTGGATGCAGCAGTATTCGGAAGCCAAACACAGGCCTCGGTTAAAAAGTGGAAGCCGTCAGCAGCGTGAGCAGACGACAGAGGCACATGGCGCAGGGTGGCGGTGGAGGCAGCAGCAATGGAAGGCCATACAGCACCCTATCACAAAATGGAACCCACCAACAGTGTAAGGAGACCTGAAAGTGGCACATGGCAGAGTCTGGCGATGTGAGGCCGTACAGGGACCCATGACACACTCTGGACCTGGCAGCAGCAAGAGGAGGCGGTACAGGGGCCTATGGCAGAGTGGCGAAGCATAAGCAGCTTAAATTGAAGGCCATACAGAGGCCTATGTTAAAAAGTCCCCCCAGCAGCAGTGTGGGGAGACGACTATCAAGAGTCCAATGGCAGAGTGGCGGAGCAGAAGCAGCTTCAATTGAAGGCCATACACAGGCCTAGGTTAAAAAGTCCCCCCAGCAGCAGCGTGGGGAGACGACTATCAAGAGTCCAATGGCAGAGTGGCGGAGCGGAAGCAGCTTCAATTGAAGGCCATACACAGGCCTAGGTTAAAAAGTCCCCCCAGCAGCAGTGTGGGGAGACGACTATCAAGAGTCCAATGGCTGAGTGGCGATCCGGGAAGTCAGCGTTGTGATTGCAGATGCAATGCAGAAATTTTATGAGGTAATGCCGTGGGTGCGAAGAAGATCATATACCGTCGTACTTCCATCCATAAGACGGAACAACCTGCGAACCGGGAGCTTTATTGCCCTGACCCGCTGAGCAGCTTCTGGGATACCCAAGAGTTTGGCTTCTGTGGGGAATATGGTTGAAAACTGAAACTTAAACTCATGTTGACGGAAGGGCACCAGTGTCAGTGCTCCGGAGGGAATATAGCTTCAAAGCTGACACTTAAAGGTATATCGACGGTCAGAGACCACAGGAAGTGGAGCTTGCGTCTTAAATCGACTGAATGTGGCAGACGTGAAACGTCTACGGGCCGTATATGAAACGGGTTGTTCCTCTTTCTGGAATAAGTGTTGGAAACGGCCACTCTTTTTGGTGTGGCGTTTTGTCTATTTAATTCCGATAACGGACTCTACTCCTCCGTGCAATCTAGTTACGAGACCCTGGGCAGGTCTGGGTCCAATTTGTGGTAGAGACTGGTTTTGTTCAGCCATGCTTGAGCGAGTAATAACAGGTCTGTGCTGCCCTTTGGTGTCTGGCTTAATGCGCACAACACTGAACGTCCCAGCATTTGTCAACGATTTGCCGTTAAGTGATGCAAACCCGCTGAACCACGTTCATGAGGAGCCGGTACAGGGGGCCATGAATCAGTATGGACCTGGCAGCAGTGTGAGGAGACCCAAAAGTGGCACATGGCGCAGGGTGGCGGTGGAGGCAGCAGTATTCAGAAGACATACACAGGACTAGTTTAAAAAGCGGAAGCCGTCAGCAGCGTGAGCAGACGACAGAGGCACATGGCGCAGGGTGGCGGTGGAGGCAGCAGTATTCGGAAGCCATACACAGGCCTAGGTTAAAAAGTGGAAGCCGTCAGCAGCGTGAGCAGACGACAGAGGCACATGGCGCAGGGTGGCGGTGGAGGCAGCAGTATTCGGAAGCCATACACAGGCCTAGGTTTAAAACTGGAACCCAGCAGCGTGAGCAGACGACAAAGACGCACATGGCAGAGGATGGATCTGGCAGCAGTATGAGAAGGCGGTACAGGGGCCCGTGGCACAGTGTGGTGATGGGGGCTACAGCAACTGGATGCCAGAAAGTGGCCGATAGGGCTATATACTGCATGGAATTATAAAGTTGTAAAGACAGCGGCCTATAAGGCTATACACACTATAACAATCATGACTTGATTGACCATTGGCCTATAAGGCTATACACAGCATGAATATCATGACTTATTCTGAGAGTGGTTTGGAAGGCTATATACAAAAAGTAATTCATGAGCTGTCCGGACAGCGGACAATAAGTACATATATACAAATCAATTCATCAGCTGTCCAGCCAGCGGCCTCAAAGGCGACACATATAGAAAGCAATTCATGAGCTGTTCAGACAGCGGCCTCTAAGGCGACAGATATACAAAGCAATTCCCGAGGTGTTCAGGGAGCGGCCTGAACGGCTAGGTTATTACTAAATATATTTTTGTGGCCAAACATCGGCCTATAAATAGATGTCTACACAGTGACAAAAAATGATGTCACCAGACAGCGGCCCCTAAGGCGACAGATATACAAAGCAATTCCCGAGGTGTTCAGTGAGCGGCTTGAACGGCTAGGTTATTACTAAATATATCTTTCTGGCCAAACATCGGCCTATAAATAGATGTCTACGCAGTGACAAAAAAGTAGGTCGCCTTACAGCGGCGTATCCTACAAATTGACATTATAAGAAATGGTTTAGACCAAAAAAAAAACAAAAAACTTTGATGCGATGCTATACCTTAGTAGATTGTGGAAAGTCGACAAGTCAAGCGTAACTGTGTACATTACAGAAAATCTTAACAAGACAACCAAACATGTGGCCAAACCGTGACCGATACAACAAGTTAACAATGTTAGAAACAGGAGGGGGCCAAACCGTGGCCAATAAATAAACAGTCCACCTCATTGATGAGATGGACAACACGTGTCAAATAAATATTTTAAAAAATTGCTATTCCATCGGTCTGGAACTGGTCGACTATAAATAATTAAAAAGTTTAAATTCATGTGACAGTCGTCCAGCGACGTATAAATAATTTAAAAACACCAATTCATGAGGGGCCCGACCAGCAGAGTATAAGTCATTAAAAAGGTTCAATTCATGTTACGGTCATCCAGCGAAGTATAAATAATTTAAAAACCCCAATTCATGAGGGGCCCGACCTGCAGAGTATAAGTCATTAAAAATGTGCAAAACATGAGTCGGCCGACCAGCAGCCTCTCAATAAAATATATATACAAATGTACGGATCAGGTGGAGGTCTTCCATTTGTCCCTAATAACATGTTTGGGGCATGATTCATGGCGGATTTAGTCAGTTGTGTCAGGAACTGGTGGTTTGAAATCCAGACTAATCCACGCCTGATTCATTTTCACAAACGTGAGTCTCTCCACACTTTGGGTGGACAGTCGTGTCCTCCGCGGAGTTACAATACCTCCTGCCGCACTAAACACGCGCTCCGATGCCACGCTACTGGCCGGGCATGACAGCCTTTCAAGGGCAAATTCAGCTAGTTGGGGCCAAAGGTCAAGTTTCGTTGCCCAGTAGTCAAGGGGATTGTCTACCTCGGTTGGCAGGGTGCTGTCCAAGTAGGCCCAAGCCTGTTGTTTGAGGTCCTGCTCCAGGTCCACCTGATGCTGCTGCTGCTGCGGCTGGTTAGTAGTTTCCTCACTGCGCTGGTGAAGAAAGCTACTCATCATCGACTGCAGACTGAGGCAGCCGCTGCTGGTGGAGCTGCCACTGCTCCTACCACCCCACCCCTCCCCTGCTGCCATGGCAGCGGACCGCGAGCGCACAGGGCCCACAGTGTCTGAGGATGGACGTTGGCGCAGAAAGGCAGAGACCAACTGACTACATAGGTGGTTTTTATAGTACTTTATTTTGGCCTCCCTCTCAGCAGGTGTGAAAAAGGCCACCATTTTTGAACGGTAGCGAGGGTCCAACAAGGTGGACAGCCAAAAGTCATCCCTCTGTCTGATGGTTATTATTCGGCTGTCGCTACGCAAGCAACCGAGCATGCTATGGGCCATTTGTGCCAAGAAATGCAAGGGACTCCCTGCCTCCATCTCCACAGCATACTGCCACGGTGCATCTGGGTCCTCTGTCTCCTCCTCCTCCTCTACCAGGTGCTCCTGCTCCTCCACTCCTGTCCGCTGAGTGGAAAAACCACCCATTTCACTCAATAATTCCTGAGCACCAATGTCCTCCTCTACCTCCTCCTCTTCTTCCTGTCCTGCCCCCACAGGGGTCGTGTGGCGTTGAGATCTGTGCGCCACGTCTACCGCACCCTGACCAGCCATTGTTAACAGCATTTGTTCCAAGACGTGCAACAGAGGAATGACGTCGTTCATCCCATAGTCCTGCCGACTCACGAATAGCGCGGCCTCCTCAAAGGGCCTGAGCAAGCGGCAGGTGTCACGCATGAGCTGCCAATGGCTGACATCTAAGTTACACAGGGGAGTACCTTTATCCGCTTGTAACATCAGGAAATCGGTGATGGCCTTTCGCTGTTCGTAAAGGTGGTCTAACATATGTAGGGTTGAATTCCACCTTGTTGCAACGTCGCAGATCAGGCGATGCTGTGGAATTCCGTTCTGCCGCTGCAGCTCAAGGAGGGTGTGCTTTGCGGTGTAGGAATGGCTGAAATGCATGCAAAGTTTACGTGACATTTTAAGGATGTCTTGCAGTGGGATGGTGGATTTTAGGAACCGCTTGACAACCAGATTGAACACATGAGCCATGCATGGCGCATGACACAACCTTCCTTGACGCAGAGCAGACACCATGTTCTTTCCGTTGTCGGTCAACATGGTTCCGATTTTCAGTTTGCGCGGAGACAGCCATCTGTCGATTTCTCTGTTCATTACACTCAGAAGTTCCTCCCCTGTGTGACTACGTTCGCCAAGGCATACCAGGTGCAGCACAGCGTGACACCGTTGCGCCCTGTACATGTGATATGCCGGTCGGGTAATGGGACTTGGCACGGGGGTGGCGGCTGAGGACACGGCGGAAGAAGAGGTGGTAGAGGCGGACATCTTTGCTGGACCAAGGACGTGCAAACGTGGAGGCAAAAGCAGCGTGACCTGTCCAAGTTGCTGGTGCGGCTGTGCCGGCACCACGTTCACCCAGTGGGCCGTAAATGACATGTACTGTCCCTGACCGTAGTTACAGCTCCACACGTCGGCGCTGCCGTGCACTTTGGCAGAGACCGACATGCTCAAAGACTGGCCCACCATCTCTTCTACATGTGAATGCAGGGCTGGCACTGCCTTTTTGGCGAAGAAATGCCGGCTTGGCACTCTCCACCGCGGCTCGGCACAAGCCATCATTTCTCGGAAAGGTGCTGAGTCCACCACTTGGAAAGGGAGGGACTGCAGCACCAGCAACTTGGACAGGAGGACGTTCAGCTTCTGCACCGTCGGGTGCGTGCTCGCAAACTGTTGTCTCTTGGAAACGGATTCCAAGAAAGACTGCTGACGGAATCCGTGAAGAGGAGTAGCAGGAGAAGGAGCATCTGAACGAGCGGAAGATGCCAACGAGCGACAACTCCCCTCAGCAGAGGTGTTGGAGCCTTGACTGGCTGATAGAGGGCGATTGACGTCGGGTGACGGAGCAAGTAACGGAGCGGGTGATGGAGCGGGGGCTGGGGCAGGCAGAACCGCCGTATCTTTATCACGGTTTTCCCAGGCCACCGAATGGCGACGCTGCATATGCTGACGCAACGCTGTAGTCCCAACATTGGCCCCCTGGCCACGCTTGACTTTCTGGCCACATAGTCAACATACGGCTACGTTTACTTCCTCGGGCGGCTTGACGAAAAATTGCCACACCGCCGAGTAGGAAACTTTGCCCCAGCTACTCCTCACTGGCTGACTGCTACTTCCTCCGTGCACTCCGGCACCACTACTGGCCGTGGTGGTAGGCTGCAGTGGAGCTGGTGCTCTACTCCGTGGCCGTTTGGCTCCACTGACACTGCTGCGACCCTGCTGCCTCCTGGGCAACCCACCGACTGTTTTGCTCGCTGGCAAGCTGGCACCCTCTTCTCCTGATGATGCGGAAGCAATAGCCTGATGACGACTAGGCTGCCAAGTGCGATCAGCCTCATCATCATCAATTAGGGTCTCCGCGTCACTACTAGCCCCCTCGGCTGCGTGTGGGTCAGGACACAGACCTGTCTCTAGACCGGCTACCGAGCCACTCTCCTCGCCAGTACTTCTTCACCTGGCTGCTGAAGAGGGGGATGTCTCCCCCCGTTCCTGACCGCCCTCTGTTAGCTCTTCCTCACTGTTGGCTGGAAACTGTACGTTTATGTCACTGGAATGCACTAATCACCCAAAAAATATTACCGCCACCCGGCGTGTATATGGATTTAACTCTTTGAACGTACAATAGTGGTTGTGAAGCAGAAAGTCAGTTTATTGTACACAATCGGTCAATTGCAGCTTGCCGTTGGCTGGAAACTGTACGTTTAGGTCACTGGAATGCACTAATCACCCAAAAAATATTACCGCCAGCCGGCGTGTAAATGGATTTAACTCTTTGAACGTACAATAGTGGTTGTGAAGCAGAAAGTCAGTTTATTTAGCACAATCGGTCAATTGCAGCTTGCCGTTGGCTGGAAACTGTACGTTTATGTCACTGGAATGCACTAATCACCCAAAAAATATTACCGCCACCCGGCGTGTATATGGATTTAACTCTTTGAACGTACAATAGTGGCTGTGAAGCAGAAAGTCAGTTTATTTAGCACAATCGGTCAATTGCAGCTTGCCGTTGGCTGGAAACTGTACGTTTATGTCACTGGAATGCACTAATCACCCAAAAAATATTACCGCCAGCCGGCGTGTAAATGGATTTAACTCTTTGAACGTACAATAGTGGTTGTGAAGCAGAAAGTCAGTTTATTTAGCACAATCGGTCAATTGCAGCTTGCCGTTGGCTGGAAACTGTACGTTTATGTCACTGGAATGCACTAATCACCCAAAAAATATTACCGCCACCCGGCGTGTATATGGATTTAACTCTTTGAACGTACAATAGTGGTTGTGAAGCAGAAAGTCAGTTTATTTAGCACAATCGGTCAATTGCAGCTTGCCGTTGGCTGGAAACTGTACGTTTATGTCACTGGAATGCACTAATCACCCAAAAAATATTACCGTCAGCCGGCGTGTAAATGGATTTAACTCTTTGAACGTACAATAGTGGTTGTGAAGCAGAAAGTCAGTTTATTTAGCACAATCGGTCAATTGCAGCTTGCCGTTGGCTGGAAACTGTACGTTTCTGTCACTGGAATGCACTAATCACCCAAAAAATATTACCGCCACCCGGCGTGTATATGGATTTAACTCTTTGAACGTACAATAGTGGTTGTGAAGCAGAAAGTCAGTTTATTTAGCACAATCGGTCAATTGCAGCTTGCCGTTGGCTGGAAACTGTACGTTTCTGTCACTGGAATGCACTAATCACCCAAAAAATATTACCGCCAGCCGGCGTGTAAATGGATTTAACTCTTTGAACGTACAATAGTGGTTGTGAAGCAGAAAGTCCGTTTATTTTGCACAATCGGCAAACTGCAGCACCAACTGTGCACGACAGCCACCAAAAAAAAAAAGGGTGTATGTCACTTTAAATTTTCGATTCTTTGATAGCTGTGGCCCTAAGTAACGATTCTGTGTCCCTGAGTAACGATTGTGTGTCCCTGAGTAACGATTGTGTGTCCCTGAGTAACGATTGTGTGTCCCTGAGTAACGATTCTGTGTCCCTGAGTAACGATTGTGTGTCCCTGAGTAACGATTCTGTGTCCCTGAGTAACGATTCTGTGTCCCTGAGTAACGATTCTGTGGCCCTAAAGTCTCTGTGGCCCTAACTCTGTCCCTTAATACACACAGGTCTGTCTCTCTTGAATGACTGGAGGCTAATGGAGAATTCTAAGATGGCCGCGATTTATAGCTCCACCATTACACAGTGCTGGCTTGCTGCTGATTGGCTAATGCGATCACATGTCATGAATGCATTATGGGTCAGCGCGCCTTGTCTGCGCGCCTTCCCAGAGATCCCCGCCCCATCTTCTCTGTCCATTTTCTCCGTCGCCACACATGTCGCCGCCATTTTTGGGAAAATTCGATTCGTGCATCCGAAGTTTGCTAATCTTCGGATTCGTCGCGAATAGAATTTTTCCAAATCTTCGGAACGAATTCCACTTCGTCATGTTCGATTCGCTCATCTCTACTTATATTCTTTGCGAATCCTATTGCCACCCCCTTTGCTCTTCTAATTGGGGAATCTGCATAGAACCACACAGGATAGTATCTAGAATTTAATTTCACATTGATCTCTATTTCCAAATGTCTAATAATCTATGCTGTAACTCCTTAAATAACCTGAATCTCTTCCCGGGCTATTTAACCCATTTACATTATAAGTTACAAACTGTATCTCTTCCATTCTCCTTTTACCTCCTCTCCTCCATCCCCTCACTTCTTCTCTCTTTACTAATGTGTCTCCCCCCATATCACAGAGTGCTAACCTAACTACCCCCCATACCCCCCCACCCCCACCTCCCCCCTCTTCCCTCCCCCCACCCTACGCCTCCTCTCCCCCCTCCCACCCCCCTCTCTCCACCATACCCACCCTCCCCCCTGTTAGGCCTATAATTTGCCTACAAATCATTTGTGGGCCTAATCCCATCTTTGATTCAGACCCCTGAGGTGGGGCTCTGGACATGCGCTTTATTCCCCCCCCACTTCCAGCCGAGTTCAAAGTGGAGGGAGTGAGAAAAAGAGTGAGTACAGCACTGGGGGAATCCAATACGTCGTGACTTCATCAGGGTTGAAGTCTGATAAAGTCACGACGCACGTGACGCAACGCGCCGGTTGGTACGTCATTTCCGGTGACGCATGTCCGGACGCCGCGGCCATATTGGATTCCCCCAGTAATATACACATTTACCCATGGGATGTGGTAAAAAGGCCTGAATGGGAAGAAGCTTAATGTGAGTGCAATACTTTGTTCATTTTTGTTATTTACTAATAAAATACTACACTATGGCAAGCTTTTGTATTCACTTATGTATCTGGGAGTGGTGATACAAGAGGAGATACGCATTAAGGAGGAGCTGGCCAAGAGAGGAGATACCACTGAGGTGGAAACTGCTGTTTGGCCCTGTATGGGTCTAGGAGGGGAGGTGAGCAGGCATTGCTGCTATTTGGAGGATTCAATTCACACTAGAAGTGGAACACGTTTGAGTTGAACACACAGCTGCACATGCACAGATCGTTTTGCACTTATGATCTATCTGTTGTCTGTTTTATTATCAAACAGAGTAATAATTTCATCAAGTGTGGTGTACGGACTATTTGGCACTTATAATTTATATATTGTCTGTTTTTAGCAGATTAATTATTTTATTAAGTGCGGTGTTCACTTATTTTCAGTATATTCATTTATCACTTTGATCTATATAGTTTATGCAATTTAGGTCCTTAAAGGAATTTATATGCACTTTAAAAGAACATCACAATATGTGTTATTTCACAAAAGGGTTTTGTGTAAATTTAATAGCACGTTTTTTACTCCCCCTGTAGGGAGGAGGTGTCACAGCACATTATATGGAATGATTTATTGATTGTTTTTTATTTGTAATTTAGTATAAGTAGCACATTTTTTATGGTTTAAGCGCTTCACTATTTAAATTTTTTAATAGAGGTAAAATACTCCTCCAGAAAGAGGCTATGTTTATTTTCTTGTTGGAATCTATTTTTCCTAAAGGACTTAATAGTGACCTGTCCCTGCAATGTTTCTTATGATCCGCCTATGCTTGGTTAGTCCTTTACCCTCCACCATGTTCCATAATTTATTGTGATAAGGATGGTTGCCTACATTGAATTGACCTTGTTTCCTTTAGACTGCCATTTTAGGTACTGCTTGGGACATTATTAATATCTTCCACTTCTTCTTGGTAGTCTCACTTGATAGCCTCTTATTGAGCTGGTCTATGCGGGGTTTACTATTTACAGGTGAAACTCGTAAAATTAGAATATCGTGCAAAAGTTAATTTATTTCAGTAATGCAACTTAAAAGGTGAAAGTAATATATGAGATAGACTCATTACATGCAAAGCAAGATAGTTCAAGCCGTGATTTGTCATAATTGTGATGTTTATGGCTTACAGCTCATGAAAACCCCAAATCCACAATCTCAGAATATTTGAATATTAAATGCAATCAATAAAACAAGGATTGTACATAGAACAATATTGGACCTCTGAAAAGTATAAGCATGCATATGTACTCAGTACTTGGTTTGGGCCCCTTTTGCAGCAATTACTGCCTCTATGCGGTGTGGCATGGAAGCTATCAGCCTGTGGCACTGCTGAGGTGTTATGGAAGACCAGGATGCTTCAATAGCGACCTTCAGCTCTTCTGCATTGTTCGGTCTCATGTCTCTCATCTTTCTCTTGGCAATGTCCCATAGATTCTCTATGGGGTTCAGGTCAGGCGAGTTTACTGGCCAATCAAGCACAGCAATCCCACGGTCTTTGAACCAGGTTTTGGTGCTTTTGGCAGTGTGGGCAGGTGCCAAGTCCTGCTGGAAAATGAAGTCAGCATCCCCATAAAGCTCGTCTGCGGAAGGAAGCAAGACGTGCTCTAAAATCTCCTGGTAGACAGCTGCGTTGAGCCTGGACTTAATGAAGCACAGTGGACCAACACCAGCGGATGACATGGCTCCCCAAATCAACACAGACTGTGGAAACTTCACACTGGACTTCAAGCATCTTGCAGCGTGTGCCTCTCCATTCGTCCTCCATACTCTGGGTCCTTGGTTTCCAAATGAGATGCAAAAGTTGCTCTCATCAGAAAAGAGGACTTTGGACCACTGAGCAACAGACCAGGTCTGTTTTTCTTTAGCCCAGGTAAGGCGCTTCTGACGTTGTTGTTCAGGAGCGGCTTGACAAGAGGAATACGACATTTGAAGCCCATGTCCAGGATCCGTCTGTGTGTGGTGGCTCTTGATGCACTGACTCCAGCCTCAGTCCACTCCTTGTGAAAGTCCCCAACACTTTTGAATGGCCTTTTCCTGACAATCCTCTCCAGTCTGCGGTCATCCCTGCTGCTTATGCACCTTTTTCTTCCACACTTTTCCCTTCCACATAACTTTCTATTAATGTGTTTTGATACAGCACTTTGGGAACATCCAACTTCTTGCAGCTCCAATTTCCTGTTGGGCAGAGTTGCAACAAGGTGTGTGTGGTGAGAGAGTGTTCTCTAGAGCTCCAGCAGGCCTCATTTGGGGCCTGGGGCTCAATTTTGGGCTCTAGCCCACTTTACCATGGCTGAGCCTGGCCGTGATCCGGGTGGTGGACCCCTGCGCAGGGCGCCTAGTACCGGTCCTAGGACATCCGTGGAGGACCTGGGAAAGGGCCCTAAGGCTGGAGAGACCTATGCCGATTACCAGGGGAGAGTGGTGACCCACGTGAAGAAAATTGAGAGAGAGGAGGAAAAGCTAGTCCAGATGAGGATGGACTTAAAGCGTTTCAAAGCGACTTACGACCGAGTCTGGAGTACCAAACGCAAGGGCCTTGCGGCCAGAGTTGGAAGGTATGGAGAAAGCTGTTCGGTTGCAAGTGGATCTTGTGACTACACTGAAGGCTGCGAGTGGTGCATTGAAAGAGAAATACACAAATGAGGAGAGATTCAAGCAAGGAAGAGATAAGTCAGTAGCAGTGATGAGGGCCCATGATGGTGGTGTTATTTCTTCAGAAGATTCGTCTGATCCTGCTGGAGGGGGCTCTGCAGCAGGGAGCAAGCAAGATGGCGGAGCTATGGCCACTGGAAATGTGGTAGGAGAGTCTGCTCCCATCCCTCCCAGGCAGCCTGAGCAGGACTGGGCAGCTCAGGTGGTGCAAGGTGAGGAGGAGGGGGCTATGGAGTTCATTACTGAACTGGAGTCTCCACTACAGGGAAGGAAGTTTGCATTTACCTCAGATGACACTGACCCAGAAATGGATGTCTGTCCCAAACCCATGAGGCCAAAAAAGAGGGAGAAAGCGGTGTATGTCCGGCTGGAAAGGATATACAGTGAAATGGAAAGGGCTGCTGGATTGGGGACTGTGAGAGGAGTTGCTGTAAAGCCGCAGGACTTACACAAACCTGGGACTGTGAGTAACATGGATGGTTCTGAGGGTATGATTGTCAGTATGTCTGATAGTGCAGCTGCTGTCAGGGCGGTGTCTTCAGTCTCTGACCCTGTGTGTGTGTGTCCAGCTTGGCTGAAGCTGAGCTCATGGCTGCCTCTGTGTCCATCCCTGCTCCTTCCATCCCAGGTCACGTCTCTATTCCAATCAGTGGTCCTGCCTCTATACCTGTCTCTGCACCCTTCCCTCTTTCCACCTCTACTCTCATTTCAGCTCCTGGTTCAGTGCCCACCCATGGCCCTGCCCCGTCCCCTGGCTCGGTGCCCACCCATGGCCCTGCCCCGTCCCCTGGCTTGGTAATCGGTCCGGATGTGGGCTTTGCTCCCGTGTCGGGTGCCGTCTCTGCACCCACCCATGATCACGCCATTATCTCTTTCCCGCCCCTTGGTGCAGTGTCCATGCTTAGTGCGATCTCTACTCCTGTTTTGGGTGCCGTTTCTGCACCCGCCCATGGCCGCGTCATTGCCCCTCCTCCGAGCTGTGTGTCTGGTTCCAAGACAGTCTCAGATCCCATCTCGGGTACCGCCCATGCACTTGCCCACGGTCACGTCATGGTCCTTCCCCTTGGCTCTGTGTCTGACTCCAAAGCAGTCTCGGATCTTGTTTCGGATGCCACTCCTGCACCCGCCCACGGTCATGTCATTGCCCCGCCTCCTGACCCTGTGTCATAGCGCCTGTTGGTACAGGGGAATTCGATGTTTCTTTTGTGAAGCCAGAGAGCCTGGCTACAATGTCTGCTCCCGTGGGGGTACCTCCCAAGCAACCACCCATAGTAATGTTATTACTTCTGCCCCGCCTACTGTTTCAGCATCAGTCCTTAATGTAATCTTTGCTTCTGCCTTGGGTGTGGTCCCTACACCTGCCATTGGTCCATGCTCTGAGACTGCTCAGGGTCCTGCCTCCACTCCAGTCCCGGCTCAGAAGCCAGTGCTTAGCTATTCAGCTGCCCTGAGGGGCGGTCAGAGTATGACAAGACCATCTGAAGTGCTGGCTGGAGGGTTAGGGACCGTGGTAAAATGTAGGAATGTGGTTCAAATCAGGTGGAGAGGGGGAAGCTCGCCCCCCAGTAGGCGAGAAGTTATTGATAGGTTACTAGAGATGGGCTTTAAAGCCCAAGACATATTTGCCTTCATAGCGCCTGTTGGTACAGGGGAATTCAATGTTTCTTTTGTGAAGCCAGAGAGCCTGGATCTCTTCTGGCAGAGATATGACGGGGGGGGTGGAAGGATACTGCCAGGTGGGAGGGGCTGGAGCCCAAGGTGGTCTCCAGGCAGTCCCTGATTAAAAATATAACTATCCTTGTCAGAAATGAATCTATACCTGCTGCTGACCTGATGATTTGGCTGAGCCGGTTTGGGGATGTGATGGGTCCCATGAGGAAGCAGCTAGATGACAGGGGAATATGGACGGGTGGGTGGTCCACAATGGTGAGGCTGAAAGTAGTGGGGAATGTCATCAGCCATATCCCATCATCAGCCTTCCTAGGTAAGGATAGGCTGGTGATATTTTATGCTGGCCAGCCCAAGCTGTGTCACAAGTGTGGCAGCAAAGGGCACTTTGCATCAGGTTGTAGTGTTTTAAAGTGCTCATTGTGTCAGGAGATTGGTCATGTGGCCAGAGACTGCAACCAAATCAGATGCAATCTCTGCCAGGAGCTTGGCCATTTTTACACTAGTTGTCCAGAGGCCCTGCACAACATGCCTGGGATAGTGGAGGAATTGGCCAGAATGGAGGCTGAGGATGGCAGTGAGGCAATTGCAAAGCAGGTTTCTGTTGAGTCGGTGGCTGCTCCAGTTTCAGCGGCACCTAGTGCGTCCCCTGATGTGTCTGTCTCTCCTCCTGTTGTAGTGTCTCACCCTGTTTCTGTACCTTCCCAGGTGTTGTCTGCCCCTCCTCGCATATCCCCCTCTTCAGGTCAGTCAAAAATTCAGGAGGCAGCTAAGGCTGCTGGTATTGGAGGGCCCTTGGTGCCTGCTCCCCTGGTGTTGCTCTCCCATCGCCGTTTGAGTCGGGAGAGGGACCCTGTGGCTTTGGGTGGTAATTAGGAGGATTTGGGTTCAGGCCCAGGGGTTGAGGGGGTAGGGGGGGAGGACAAGGGAGATGGGTGGTCTGTGGTGGGGAAGGGGGGTAGGAACAAGCCTATGCTCTCCCCCGCCTCATCTTCCTCCTCATTGGAGGTGGAGGAGGTTCCTTTGTCTAACAAGTTTGGGACCTTGTCGGGGGAAGATGGGGACATAGGTGAGTCCCTTTCCCCGATGGAGGATGAGGAACAAAGGGGCTCTCTCAAGAGGGCGAGGCCCCCTTCTAAGGTTGGGAAAACAAAGGTTAAGAAACGACCATCCCAAGCGTCTTAATGGCAGTTCCTGCTCCGGTAAAGGTGGCAACCATTAATGTTGCCAGCATCAAATCTGTAAGAGCTCGTAGTACAGCTTTATTTTTGCTCAGCGGGATTGAAGCTGATGTTTTGTTTTTGCAGGGGACCCGGCTTAATTGCCTTGCCGATTTACATCTGGCAAAAAGAGAGTGGAGGTGTGGCCCCTCTTTTTGGTCTCTTGCGGCTGAGCCTTACAGCGGAGTTGCGGTACTTTTTTCCGGCATGGTAACGTGCCGGCGGGATCTTGAGGTGGAGATTGGAAGGTGTTTGGTCGTGGACGTCCTTGTGAAAGGGCAAGAACTGCATTTAATTAATGTATACGGTCCCCAGTCAAAGTGGGACAGGAAATGCCTTTTTACAAAGATTAAGCCATGTCTTTTTACGTCTCGGCAGGTTGTCTTTGGAGGTGATTTTAACACCATCACTAGGCCCAAAGACAGGAAAGGCTCCAAGGACAGGCTGGGATATGACAGCGTTTTCCTAAATGTAATAGTTAGGGAAGCAGGTCTAGAGGACGCCTTAATTAAGTGCAGCCCGGACAGCACAGAGTTCACATATAGGAGAGGTAGAAGTGAGAGCAGGATAGATAGTTTTTTTTTGAAGGGGGACCTTCTCGGCACTTGAGTGTCAGGCGGTGGAGTTTTCCGACCACCTTTTATTAACTGTGACTTTGAATGCCTCAGATACGCAGCTGAGGGGAAGGGGTGTCTGGAGGATGAATTCGGCTCTGCTAGAGGATGAAGAGGTGAGATGATCCTTTGAGGATTTTCTTCAGGCTCAGGAGACCATCCTGGAGTTTTGTGGCAGTAAGTTGGAGTGGTGGGAGCTTACCAAAGTGCGGATCGGCAGGTTTTTCAAGGCCCTAGGTAAGAGAAAACAACTTGAGAGATATATTGCCTATCAGCAGTTACGGAGGAAGCTTGACCGCCTTGTCTCTGAGGGTGGAGATTCTGGGGCAATCTCAGAGGTTAAGCTGCTCTTAAAGAAGCATCAGTATGATCGGCATGCCTCTTTGGTTCTGGAGAGGGATTACGGGAAGTACCATTCGCCCAACCCTTACCAGAGCTGCAAACAGAGCATAGCGGTTAAAACGATCAGCGGTCTGAGAGATAGTACAGGTTCCTTGACGAAATCCAGGTCGGGGATCATGGAGGTCTCAAGGGCCTTTTTTGAGGATCTTTTGAGAGAGAAGCACCTTGACCGGGCAGGGATGTCAAGCTTCCTGGATTCTACACCAGGTTTGGAAAATAACACTCCGCCTACAAGTTTGACAGGTGAGATCACTGCTGAAGAGGTTGCCAAAGCGATAGATAGTTTGGCCATTAAGAAGACGCCAGGGCCAGACTATTTAACAGCTGAATATTTTAAGACCTTTAAATCCCGCTTGGCACCTCACCTAGCGGAGGTTTTTAATTGCTGTTTAGAGGAGGGTTCGCTTCCTCCCTCCATGAGGAAATCAGCCGTGATTTTGCTGTCAAAAGGTAAGGACTCTTCGATGATTGAGAATTGGCGCCACATTAGCCTGCTCAATGTCGATAGGAAGATTCTGGCCAAGATTCTTTTCTGGCGCCTGTCGTCAGTGGCAGACGGTCTACTTTCACAGCAGCAGCACTGCTCGGTCCAGGGCAGGAGCACCTTTTCAGTGGTGTTAGCTGTCCGGGAGGCTCTGGAGCGGTGCAGGGCTGATGGTTGTGGGAAGTACTTGCTGGCGTTGGATCAGGCTAAGGCTTTTGACCGGGTTGATCATGAGTACCTCTGGCATCTCCTTGGCAGGTATGGCCTGGAGGGGAGGTTCATTGGATGGCTGCAGACACTGTATAAAGGGGCTGAGAGCTTCATGTTGGTCAATGGTTTGGTTGGGCGGCCCTTTGGGGTTGGCTCGGGGGTGCGCCAGGGGTGTCCGCTGATCCCTTTGCTTTATGCCTTTGCAATCGACCCCTTCATCAGGAGGCTAGATGGTGGGGTGTTGGGCGGGGTGTCAGGGGGCACTACTGGTGAGTCACCTCTGAGGGTTGTGGCCTATGCTGATGAGGTGTCTGTCTTCATCTCTGGGACTAGTGAGGCGCAGGAGGTGGTCTCGGTGATGGAGCAGTATGCGGAGGCATCAGGCTCCAAGATTAATCAAGACAAATGTGAAGTTTTCTGGATGGGCAGGGAAGGTGAGGGTTTCGAGCTCCCAGATGCCTTCCCAGAGCCCGGTCAGAAGATCAAAGTGCTAGGCATCGAATTTGGACCTGATGATTACAGTAAAACAAATTGGGAATCCAGGTTAACGGATGCCGATGTCAAAGTGAGATGCTGGAAGGGTTGGCGGTTGTCCCTAAGGGAAAGGGTCGACCTAATTAAAACCTACTTGGTCCCCATTTTCTTGTACGTCAGTTTCGTTTGTCTCTTGCCAGAGTCTCTCTATACGAGAGTTTACAGTTGTTTCTTCCAGCTGTTATGGGGGAACAGACTGAACCTTGTAAAGCGGAATGTTACTTACTGATCCAGGCGGGAGGGTGGCCTAGGTATGGTCAACCCGATTGTTTTTTTCTCGTTGATGTTTATAAAGCACAATATTGGTAGTATGCTAAAAGAGAACCCGCCTGCATGGGTAAGTCTTTTCCAAGTTTGGCTTAGACCTTTTCTGGGCTGCTGGGAGAGTGGCGGGCCGGTTAGAAGCTTGCGGGTCAAGCATGGTAAGCTCCCGGCTTATGTCGCCCCGTGTCTGAGGATTCTTAGGCGGTGGTGTGTGACTGCAGAGGAGGTCAGGTCACTCCCTGGGAGGCTCCTAAGGGAGAGGATTGTGGCCGCTGCTTTTCATGCACCGCTGGCCTTGAAGGATTGCCCGAGCCATATCTTGAGGGAGGGTCTGCATTTATTAAATATGGAAAGGATTCCCTTAAAATTTAGGGACCAGGCCTGGCTTGCGTTCCACGGTAGGCTCTACATGAGGGGAAACTTAAAGCACCGTTCTCCGGATGACCGTGGTTGTCTGAGGACGGAGTGTGGGGGTGAAGTGGAAAGTATGGACCACTTCTTGCTTCAGTGTCCCTTCAATGTAGAGGTGTATAAAGAGGTGGGGAGAGCTCTAGACATCCCCTTACTGCACTGCATGTCTTATGCAGAGTGGGTATATGGGGCATTAGAAAGTCATACTGGGTATGATTTAAATACACTTTATCTAGTTTGTCTATTTGTCCGTTATTACACATGGAATGCATGGTGTCAGGTCTCCTTGCGGCAGAAGGTCCTTCCTGTCCAGGTGGTGGTGCATGACATCCTTGGTGAGGTTGGGAGGAAGGACAGGCTGCGGCGAAGGGTCTGGATAAAGGTGTGGAGGATTATCAGGCCTGTAGCGGCAGTCTGTTGATCTCTTGGTGGGTTTCTGCCCTGTGTTTTCTCCTTTTTCACCCCCCCTAGATTTTTGTCTGTAGGTTATTTTTTGAAAGATGGCTACACATGCCTGATGGTCTAGCTTTCTTAACCTTCGTTGTTTAATTAATTAGGTAATGTATTAGGTTTTCTAAAAGCCGTAGAGGCTAATTTATAATGTTTAAGGCTTCCCCGGGTAAGGGGTAAGTTGTGGGTATAGGTTGGTAGGCCAGAAAGGCCGGTACGCTTGAAACAAGTGTGTCTTCCCCTGTAAAGGGCTAAAAGCTGTGGAAAGCATGTATAGACGGATAATAGGTAGGCTGTTAAAGCCTTCCTTGGTTGTCTTGTTTACTTTTTTGTGTAAAAATGGAGGTTTATAAAGACAAGATCCTTAAGTAGGTAAAAATTAAATGTCCTGGTCCTAATGATCAGGTTTTTCTTTGTCTGTTATGGGTATTATTATAGGAGGGTAATCTGTTTTTTTTCCTTTGTTTGTTACCAAGTAGGATGTTTTCGTTATTTATTCTTTTGATATTTTTGTATAAAAATTGTTGCTGGTTTTTCAAATAAAAAAATTTCCAACTTCTTTTACAATTACCTTTTGAGGCTTTTCCTCCTTATGGAGGGTGTCAGTGATGGTTTTCTGTACAACTGTCAGGTCAGCAGTCTTTCCCATGATTGTGATTCCTACTAAACCAGACTGAGAGACCATTTAAAGGCTCAGGAACCCTTTGCAGGTGTTATGGCTTAATTAGCTGATAAGAGTGGGACACTTTGAGCCTAGAATATTGCACCTTTTCACAATATTCTAATTTTCTGAGATTGTGGATTTGGGGTTTTCATGAGCTGTAAGCCATAATCATCACAATTATGACAAATCACGGTTTGAACTATCTTGCTTTGCATGTAATGAGTCTATCTCATATATTAGTTTAACCTTTTAAGTTGCATTACTGAAAAAAAATTAACTTTTGCACGATATTCTAATTTTTCGAGTTTCACCTGTATATGGCTATCCCCCTTTCTATATGAAGAATTATGGTCTTTTGCCAGGGGCTCTATCTTGTGCAAACAGTGCCTGGATATATGTATACGTTTGTATACTTTTGTCTTTATAATATATTTTGTTAATTTACATTATTTCTATATGTATTTCTTTGTGATTAGGGTATTCCCTTTTGGTATATGATTTACCTTTTTCTTTTCCTTTATGTTCTCACCTACTTGATGTTAATTGGATGACGGGTTGTAATTGAATGAAGAGATCCATTTAAGTAAATTGAGGGTGGATAATTTTAATTTCAATAGTTTTTATTGAAGTTTTAATAACAAGACATTGTAGGTCCAGTTAGAAATAATGCAGTACAGGAAAGTAAACAAAACAATATTTTCCCCACCATTTGGCTGGGGGTAATACTAGAATAAGTGGCGTTGGCATGAAAGGTATGCTCAGTATATTCTGAACCATGTAAGGTTGTAGAAGAAATCTATAGGGGGTGGAGAACAAGGAGCAGGGAAATAGGGGAGGTGGGAAAGGGGAGAGGGAAGAGAAGGGTAAGTGCACCAGTCTAGGCAGATGGGTCAAGGTATTTTATAGTGAAATTGTCAGAATTTTACGGAGCAGTTTAGGTTTTGTAACCATCGAGACCAATGGAGATTAAATGTGTGATAGGTAGAATTGTTTAGGGCAGATCTTTTTTCCATATCGCATTGTAAGTTAAGAACTGTTATCAGTGAAGTAAGAGAAGAGGATTTAGTAGTGTTCCATAATTTAGTTATGTTTATTTTAGCTGCTGATAATGTGTGGATCATAATGGTACGGGAGTCTCGAGGGAAATCGTTGTTTCCAATATGGAGGAGTGCTAGAGCAGCGTTTGGGGTTATTGGAGTTTTAGCTAATGTTGAGAGCCTTTGGAAGACGGTATTCCAGAAGGATTTGAGTGATTTGCATGTCCATAGTGTAGGAGTAGGAGGAGGAGTGTTGTGGGTAATATAGTGAAAGTTTAACGGGTGTTAAGTACCATTGATGTAGTATTTTTAGGTACGATTCCCAATGAGAACTACATTGTGAGGCTCTATTGGTGATGGTGAAGGTTTTTTTTTTGGAGGTATTGGCTGTAGGAGATATAACAATACAGTGTGGTGCTATATAAATAATATAATATAATATTGTGAAAAAATATTGAAAAAATATATATAAGGCCCCCCAGTGCATATAAGGGGTATAGTGTAAGTGCAACACGTGAATTCCCTATGGGAATAAATAAGTGCAAATGTGACCAGTGTCCTATCTAACACTCGTGACTAACATACTGTACAAACAACACATTAAAACATGAATAAAACCAACATAATGATATATGAATCCACACAAATGAACAAAATGTCCAATAATAGTGCTCAAAATTAAATGCTCATGCAGGTGATGGTAAGTGTTTACTCCGTGCGAATCCTTAGTTGCCAAAATGCCCCCTCACATCCTTACAGGGTCAGCTCGCTCTGAGTATTGCACCGCTCTGAATTGTACCAGGATACCTTCCAGGTCCACTTCACAGTAATAAGTTCTTCAATCCTTCTTTATATTGCACAGCCAACAATATTCTCTCTGGATCATGAATAAACAAGAAAAACCTCCATAGTGTAATCCATTTAATGGAGTATAAAACAGTATAAAAATGCCTACTCACTTGCTCCTTCGCCTCTCACACTGCTCATTCACCTCATGCTGAAGGTGTACTACATATTTACGTGACACGAAGCACCTATTACAATTATTTGAAAATATTCAAGGGGGTGCTGATATATATCTGGCGAGTGCAGATGTTGTACACGATAATAGGACATGAGGAAGCTATCGAATTGACGGGTTGGGGTCTTAGGTTATTTAGTGACTTACCCTGGAAACAAAAGACATTTTTAATTGAATGTCTTGACTTTAGCCTATCACACAACTACTTCTGGCATGGCAATACATTTTTTCAACAAATTAAGGGGGTTGCCATGGGAGCAAGATTTGCTCCCAGTGTGGCGAATCTCTTCATGGCACACTGGGAGGAGGAGACAGTCTATTCACATCATAGGGATGAATTGGTACTATATAAACGGTATATTGATGATGTCTTTATAATATGGAGAGGAAGTATGGAGTCGCTACAGGAATTCCTTCACTTCTTAAATAAAAATGACAAGAATATTGTGTTTTAGTGTGAAACTAGCAGGGAGCCCCTTAACTTCCTTGATTTGAATATCAGAGTGGCTGATACAGGACTCATCACGAAAACTTATTTTAAAGGGGTGGATCGGAATGGGTACATCCCCCTAGAAAGTTGCCATTACCCCCCGAGGCTGTTGAATATTCCAAAGGGACAGTTTGTCCGCCTTCGTAGGAATTGCACTTTAAAAGAGGAGTACATGGAACAGGGTAACATCATTGGGGAGAGATTCTGGAATAAAGGTTATACACAAGAATTTATTGATAAAGGAATGAAGGATGTAGGTGAGATTGATAGGTCCATACTTTTGAAAGACAAGATTAAGGATAATAAAAATAATGACCAGTTAGCCATAGTTTTAGATTTTAATGTACATTTTAAAATGGTTGAAAAGATTTTTAAGAGGCATTGGCCTATTTTAAAAGCAGATCCTGTTTTGAGTAAACTATTGTCGGATCACCCTAAATTTGTATACAGAAAGGCACCCTCGATCAGAACTAGAGTAGTTAGTAATGTGATAGATCCACCTGTTACTATTAAGAAGGTGACGTTTTTGGATCAAGTAGGTTTTTTCCCTTGCAGGAATTGCTACGCGTGTAAAGAAACTAAAGTGATTAATAAGAAGATAAAATAATTTCAGTCAAATACTACAGGGAGGGAGTACAATATTCAGGATTTTATCACATGTAGGACTGAGGTGGTGATATATTGCTTGGAATGCTCATGTGGTCTCCAGTACGTGGGGAGGACAAAGAGACCATTATGGAAGCGACTACGTGAGCATGTGCAAAAAATTAAAAAAGGGTTTTCTAAGCATAGTGTGCCTAGGCATTTTTCTGTTTATCACAATAAAGACCCGTCGACCTTACGGTTTTGGGGAATAGAAAAGTATAAGGGCCATTGGAGGGGGTGTAATAAGATACGGTCTTTAAGTAAATCAGAGTCCAAGTGGATATATGACATGAAAACGCAGGTTCCTAGAGGCTTGAACGTGGACTTTGATTTAAATTGTTTTATTAGTGATTTTTAGATGCAGACTGTCAATTACCATCTGGCTTCATATATTTTATTCAGTGATCTATTTTAATTATCATCTGGCATTAATATACTATATTCAGTGATTTATTTATTAGCTTATTAACCTAGAGTATTTATTCAGTGATCTGCTGTTGCATATTGTATATATTTATATATTTTTTTATATTATATTTATTTATGTTATGGTATTTATATACATTTCTGTAAACCCAGGTTATGGGTGTCTACATGGGTAATTTTTGTATATTTTTGGTATTTTTTAATATATTTTTTAAAATTTTTTGGGCTACGATGGCTTGTCGGTAGATTTTTGATATATATGATGAGATATTTGTCCCATATTTTCCTTTTTTACATTTTCTAATAATAAAGATTTGTAGGGGATTTATTCCCATATAATTTGTTTTTATTGATATTATTTATTATGGTGTTTGGGAGGGAGATTAGGGTTTAAGGGGGGGAGGGGGAGGTAGGGGTATTATAATTATTATCAATTGTGGACCTATATTGTTTTTGGCACATTGTATATAGGTCAGCTAATATAGTGCCCCTGATTGTACAGTATATGTATCACAGATATATGGTCATACTGCTGTCTGGAGATTAACATTAATATGACAAGGATTGTCAATACTAATAGTGATGCTGTGGATAGTATGGGAGTTTTGCGATCCCTGATGGGTCCTTTCTGGTATTGCGGACCAGTTGTTCACCTGTCCGTTTCGATATTTTCAATTGTCACTGCGGTAGGATGTTAAGATCTGGAAACTGTGGGAGCGGACTTCGGTAAAATGGTTGCCGGAGTTCCGCCTTACGTGGTTGATTGGTTGCCATTGATCTATATAAGGATTCCCTGCCTCCATGGGCATTTTTCCTGAGGAATTCACGTGTCCAGCGTGACGCAACGCATCGGTACGCGAGGAGGAATTTCCGGGTGCGCGGTGACGTCATTTCCGGAGTGGGGGCTATATTGAAACTCCTGTATTGAATACCCATGTAGTACACCTTTAGTATGAGGTGAATGAGCAGTGTCAGAGGTGAAAGGAGCATGTGAGTAGGCCTTTTTATACTGTTCTATACTCCATTAAATTGATTACACTATGGAGGTTTTTCTTGTTTATTCATGATCCAGAGAGAATATTGTTGGCTGTGCAATATAAGGAAGGATTGAAGAGCTTATTACTGTGAAGTGGACCTGGAAGGTATCCTGGTACTATTCAGAGGGGTGCAATGCTCAGAGCAAGCTGACCCTGTAGGGTAAATGTAAGGAGGTGAGGGAGCATTTTGGCCACTAAGGATTCGCACGGAGTGAACACTTACCATCACCTGCATGAGCATTTAATTTTGAGCACTATTATTGGACATTTTATTCATTTGTGTGGATTCATATATCATTATGTTGGTTTTATTCATGTTTTAATGTGTTGTTTGTGCAGTATGTTAGTCACGAGTGTTAGATAGGACACTGGTCACATTTGCACTTATTTATTCCCATAGGGAATTCACGTGTTGCACTTACACTATACCCCTTATATGCACATATTATATTATATTATTTATTTAGCGCCACATTGTTTTGTTATATCTAGTCACTTCACTCATAAGGTAAGAGGTTAGTGTGGTAGACCATAATTTTTCTTTTGTTCGGTGCCACCAAAAGTATATTTGGTCAAGAAGAGTCGCATTGTAGTACGATTTTAAGTGTGGAAGGCCTGCTCCTCCTCTGGATGTTGGACGTAATAGTAGATTTGTAGTACATCTGGATTTTTTAGAATTCCAGAGGAATTTAGAGAAGACTGTTTGTAGTTTAGAGAAGAAGATATCGGGAATGGGAATAGGGAGAGTGCGGAATATGTATAGAATTTTTGGTAATATGAACATTTTCAGAGTCGCTACTCGTCCCAGTTTGGAGAGTCTTGATGTATGGAGTGCTACGATTTCTCGTGGAATAGATTCAAGTAGTAATTTATGACTTGCAGGGTATAATTGGTATATTGTTGCGGTGAGTTTAATTCCTAAATAGGGTATGTTGTGTTGTTCCCAGGAGAAGGGAAATTGTTTGGCTAGTGATGTTTGGGTATGGATAGGTGTGTGAAGATTTAAGATGGAGGATTTAGGTTTGTTAAGTTTGTAATAGGAAACTTCCAAATAATTTTGAATGAATTGTTTGGAGAGATTTATGTGGGTTGGTTATCATTAGTATGATGTCATCTGCGAATAAACTGATTTTGTGTTCTGTGTGGAGGTGGGTAATTCCTGAAAATGATGGGTCATTTCTTAGTTTTGAAGCTAAGGGTTCAATAGGTAGTGTAAATATTATGGGGCATAAGGGGCAACCTTGTCTGGTGCCGTTTGTGATGTTGAAGGGATCTGATAGTGTTCCATCTGTTAATACTTTTGCAGAGGGATTGAAGTAGAGGGAAAGGATGGCTGATAACATCCAATCCGTGATGCTTTCTCCGCATCTAAGGATAATAGTATGGAGGGCTGTTTGGTGGATTCTAGGTTATGGAGAAGAGATATGATTCTCCTAGTTGCTTCAGGAGCTTGGCGACCGGGGATGAATCCTACTTGGTCTGGGTGGATTAATGTAGGTAGATAGCGGAGGAGTCTTTGGGCTATTATTTTGGCATATAGCTTTATGTCTGTGTTGAGTAGTGATATTAGTCTATAATAGTCTATAATTCTGGACATTTAGAGGATCTATACCGGGTTTTCGGGATAGTCGTAATTATAGATTGTAGCATTTCTTTAGGGAATGGGGCTGTAGAGGCGGCATGGTTGAAGAGCTTGGTCAGATAAGGTGAAAGGTCAGGGGCAAATGATTTGTAAAATTTGTTGGTGAAACCATCGTTTCCTGCTGATTTGTTGAGTGGTAAAGCTTTAATGGTTTTTTCTATTTCCGCAAGGGAAATTGGGGTGAAGATAGTAGTGAGTTGGTCTGAAGTGAGTTGGGGTAGTTTGAAAGTGTCAAGAAATTTTTGTATGGATATGGGTGTTGGTTGGGTAGTATCTGAGTATTTTTTGAGATTGTATAATTTTTGGTAGTATGTCGCGAAGGCATTTGCTATTTCTTGTGGGCTTGTGAGAGAAGTGTGAGTAGTTGGATGTTTGACTAGAGGGATTTTGGTTTTTAAGCGTCTTTGTTTGATTAGTTTAGTTAGTAGTGCGTTTGCTTTGTTGCCTAGGGCAGTGGTGGGCAACCTTTTTTTTCAACTGAGCCAAATCTCGCCAAAACCACAATTGAAATTTATTTTGAGAGCCACATTTTTAAAACTGAAAATACATCTCCCATATAGTAATTCATCCCCCATAGTAATTCATCCCCCATATAGTAATTCATCCCCCATAGTAATTCATCCCCCCATATAGTAATTCATCCCCCATAGTAATTCATCCCCCATATAGTAATTCATCCCCCATATAGTGATTCATCCCCCATAGTAATTAATCCCCCATATAGTAATTCATCCCCCATAGTAATTCATCCCCCATATAGTAATTCATCCCCCATAGTAATTAATCCCCCATATAGTAATTCATCCCCCATATAGTAATTCATCCCCCCTATAGTAATTCATCCCCCATATAGTAATTCATCCCCCATAGTAATTCATCCCCCATATAGTAAGTCCCCCCTGTGTCAATTCACTTACCTTTGCTCCGCGCGTTCCTCTCGCCGTGTTCCCGTGCCGTTCTGGTCTTCAGGGCGGACTGTGAGAGGAGAGGAGTTCGTCACGCTGCTCCGCCTACATCCTGGCTGCCCTGCCTACATCCTGACAGCTGCAGAGTCCTGACTTTTGGGGCGGCCGCCCGAGAGGAGGGAGGGGGCGGCCGCCCAAGAGGAGGGAGAGGAGGGAGGGGAGGGGGCGGCCGCCCGAGAGGAGGGAGGGGAGCGGGCGGCCACCCGAGAGGAGGGAGGGGAGGGGAGCGGGCGGCCGCCCGATAGGAGGGAGGGGAGCGGGCGCCCGGCACACAGAAGAGCCGCATTTAAGTTTGTAAAGAGCTGCATGTGGCTCGCGAGCCGCGGCTTGCCGACCACTGGCCTAGGGAATAGAATTTTGCTTTAATTTTTTGCAGGTTGATATCATATTTATATAGTAGAAGGGCTCTTGGTTTATTTCTATCTGAGGTGAGAGAGGAAGATGTGGAGGGGTAGGGATTTTTTTTGTTTTGGTCTGCTTTTAGTTTAATAGATGCAATGAGTTGGTCAATTAGTTGGGTTCGTTGTTTTGTGATGCGGGAGTTTAACTGTATGAGGATACCTGTCATGTAGGCTTTGTAAGCGGGCCATAGTGTGGAAATAGAAATGTCAGGTGTGTCATTAAGTTCAAAAAACATATTGTGTGCATCTAGTATGTGCTTCTTTTCATCTGGGTTCTTCAGTAACGATGAATTAAGTCTCCAGATTCGGGGTATCGAGGAGTATTGCTGGTCGTCAAGGGTAATGTTGATTGGAGCAAGATCTGACCATGTTATGGTACCAATTGATGAGGAGGTTATGCATTGTAGGGTGCATTTGTCTGTGATAAAAAAAGTCAATTCTGGAGTAGGATAGGTGGGATGGAAAGTAGTAGGTGTAATCTCTTTCCGTGCTGTGTTGGCATTGCCAAATGTCTTAGAGATCATTGTTATGAAGAAAGTAGTTGAAATTCTGTTTGGAAGATCATTTGTTTGAAGAAGAGTCCAGAAGTGGGTTGCTGATGATGTTGAAGTCACCACCTATGAGGAGTCTGCCTGTTTTTGGCAGGAGATAATTGATTAAAGTCTGTTGTAGAATTGTAATTGATTGGAGTTAGGGCCATAGACGTTGACCAGGGTGTGTATAATTTTGTTGAGTTTGCAGATCAGGATATGGTATCGACCTTGACGGTGTATTGTTTCTGAGATATGTTGGAATTGGATAGAGTCTTTTATGGCTGTAATGACACCATTTTTCTTTTTAGGGTTCTTTGTCATGTATATATGGGAGAAATGTTGGAGGTGGAATTTAGGGATTTTAATTGTCGTGAAGTGTGTTTCCTGTAGAAAAAGTACATCAGCATGTAAGGAGCAAGTTTCTTTCAGGAGCAGGGACCTCTTAAAGGGGGAGTTTAGACCGTGAACATTAAGAGATAATATTTTAATCATTTGATAAGCTTTTGATTGGAGTTAGGGAGTAGGAGAGTCGTTTCTTATCTGGATGAGAAGGTACATGTGTTTTAGTTATAGGTGTTGGTCTTCCATACACAGGATGTGTTAGTTGTGGAATGATCGTTAGATCAGGTGGAGTTTTGCTGGTGATGTCGGAGATGGTAGTTGAACGGTGGTGTGATTCTGTTGACTGGTGGTGCAGGAGGGGGGGAAGGGTAGAGAGGGTAAAAAAAGACTTGCAAGAAATGCAAGTAACATGAGTAGCATGAATTGCTACTGTATAACAGGGGGGTTTGGACAAGCATAGACCATAAGAGAGGTCATGCAGAAAAGTCTTTGGTTCGATTTGGGGCCGTTTTCCAGCAGTTGGTTAGGTAAGGGAGAGAGTGTAGAATCAGGACCACTCAGCATCCATTGGTTGCGTGTTGGGAGGAGTGGAGTGTTGAGGTTCCGCCGGTATTAGGTTTCAGTTTTTTAGGATATCGATGCCTTCTTCTAGATTTTTGATGGTGTATATTTTCCCATGTTGTTTAATGGTAAGCTTTGTGGGGAAGCCCCATTGATAACCTATCCCATGGTTCCTCAGAGCTTTGGTTATGGTAATGAGCTTTTTGCGGTTGAGGAGTGTGGCTTTGGATAAATCAGTGAATAATTTGATATTTGCGTGTGATGGCAGGTGGAGGATTTCTGGCTGTTGACATTATTTTCTCTTTTACATGGTAAAAGTGTATACGTGCAAGTACATCTCTAGGTGTAGAGGCTGGTAAGAAAGTTGGTTTGGGTTTTCTGTGCGCCCGTTCTATGGCGAGTTCCATATCCTTGAGTGAGGGAATGAGGATTTTGATGTATTGCTGGAGATATGGAGTCAGGGTATCATTGGTAATTGATTCAGGTATGCCTCTAAATATGATGTTAATGCGTCTGGATTGGTCTTCTAAATCAGCTAATTTAAGGTTTATTTGTTCAATATCAGCTTCATGGTCTGCGTGTGCATCAATCAAGTCGTTATGGGCTGTGAACATTTCTCCCATTTTGTTTTCAATATGGCGTATGGGGTGTTCTTGTTGTTGTACCACATTAGAGATTTGGGATAGTGACGCTGTAAGATCAGTGTGGAGTGTTTGACGCAGAGAAAGAAGCATGTTTTTCATAGATATCTCAGTGATAGGTTGGTCAGAAGCAGGGAAAGATTCAATTAAAGATGGAGCAGAATTTTGAGGTAGAATTTGTGAAATAAAGAGTTGGTTGTCAGGAGTGGATTCAGTATCCAATCTGGGTCTTGATTTAGCAGGGCTGCTTGTGGTGGGAGACAGGGGAGCAGAGGACTCACCCGGGTCTCCTGGGTACAGTGGTGCTCTTAATCTGCCATCCAGGTTTTGTGCTGTGGTGTCTCTGTCACAGGCTCTGTGTCTATTCATTCTGCAGCCGGCGCCATCTTGGCTGCATGGGGGGACAGCAGGGAAGAAGCTTGTCAGCTTGTCAGTCCCTGGCTGTCCTGGGGCTTTCCTCCTCCGTGGCTTGGTAGATGAGGGGTTAATGTACCCTTATGTGTAATTTGAGTCACTGTTATCTCTCCGTTGTCGGCGTGTGCTGCATTTCTGCCGACAGATGGATGGAGCTCTGTCTCTCACACGTCCATCCTCGGAGCCGGCCGCCCCTCCCCCCTCAGGGCAGATAATATTGGTGACATATAAGTATTGACTGACAACCTGTACAACCAATAGCTCTGAAGAAGTCCCGGTGAAATGCGCCAGCTTGGCACGTGCCCCCCCTCCCTCCAGCATCCACACGCCATCTCCACACCTCGTGGCGTATCCCTGGACTTTCACTACACGGACATCCAGACTTGGGTTGTGTCCATCATACATGATCGTCAGCCACCTATGCAGTGATGGCAGGAACCCCTGCAGGACTTGGATGTCCCATCGACACCTTAGCCTAGGCCTTACTTCACAGGACTCTGGTGGTCCCATTGTACTGTGAGTACTGGTGTCAGGAATGGACTCGCCAATGGTGGTGGGACTCACCTGCCTTGTGGGATGCAGTACCAAGGCTGGCCAGCGGGTGCTCCCAGCAGCCAGAATCTCACTCCTGCAATCAAGCCATCACCTGAGGCTGATTGCAGGAGGTGTATTTAAGCAGGACCAAGCCTGTGATCAGTTCCTTGGTGTATTGCTCCCTTGTGCCCTGTATCCTGATCCTGTATCCTGCCTGCCTGACTCTCAGTTTTGATCCTGACTCCGCATGAACTTTGCCTGTACCGACCTCGGCTACTCCTGACCACTCTCCTGCCTGCTCCTTGTACCTTGTCTGCCCATTAGCTACCGACCCGGCCTGCCCAACTACGTTTGGTGTTGTACATATTGTTATCTGTTGGAGGTTTGGTTTTGTTTGCACTGTGTTTATGTTTAGCCTTGCACTGTGTTTATGTATTGTTTAGCCTTTAATAAATTGTATTGTTCTATACTATACCTGAAGTCTGCGTTTCCCTGTGTCGGTCCACACATCTCTGGTCATATCTGGATCCCTGACAACTGGCTACCCTGTGTTGCTTCCTTAGTCATATCAGCTGTGCAGTTGCACAGGCTGGACTGGTTACACACATTGATGTCGCTGATATAGTTCTCCACTTGATGTTATCACACTGGGTGGCTATTGTTCATCACAGCATTGGACTACATGTCAAGGTTCACTTCCATCCAATAGCAATTGCAGAGCATTGCCTGGCTATCCGCCCATCCATCCTAGCAGGCTGCCTATGTGTCATATATCTTTCATCTTACACTGTGTGGACTGTTCTCAGCTGAACACACCTTAATCACTGCCTTCTTTCCATGTGGCTTTGGTAGAAGATAAATTAGCATCCCTAGAACGAGTAATTTCCCAGGATGAAATTAGAGCGGCCCTGAAGAGTTAGGCAGGAGGAAAGAGCCCGGGCCCTGATGGTTATACGGAGGGGTATTACAAGAAATTTAAAGAGTTTTTCGTCCCTAAACTTTGCAGACATATGAATGGGTTGGTGGAGGGAACAGAAATGAGAGCAGAATCATTGCCTGCATATATAACAATTATTCTTAAAGAGGGGAAAGATAGTTCACAATGCTCTAGCTATAGATCTATATCATTATTAAATACTGATACTAATTTTTTTGTGAAATTACTAGCTACCAGGATGAAAGAACTGATTCCAGAGGGGTACATCTAGATCAGGTGGAATTCATCCCAGGAAGGGAAGGAAGTGATAATGGTTTAAGGACACTGTTCCTTTTGCAAAAAATCAAAAAGAGGCAGGCAGCCGACAATTATATTGTCGACGCAGAAAAAGCCTTTGATAGGGTAGATTGGGGATTTATGATAAATACATTAGAAGTAATAGGAGTAGGGGAACAATTGGTGAGGTGGATAAAATGGCTCTATAATGGCCTGTCAGCAGCTGTGAAGGTCAATGGGTCCCTGTCAGGGACCTTTAGAATGTATAATGGAACCAGGCAGGGTTGCCCATTATCCCAATTGTTGTTTGTCTTATCCCTGAAACCACTTTTGGCATCGGTAAGAAAGAGCTTAACTATTACAGGTATTAAGATAGGAGAAGTGGAGCAGAAGGTTGCAGCATACGCAGACGATAAGCTGTTTTACATTGTGAATCCTAGGGTGACATTTCCCAACTTAATGAGGTTATTAAAACACTACGGAGAGTTATCTAATCTGAAAATAAACCCCAGAGAGGGCGAACCTACAAGAAGATTTCCATTTACATGGAGGGAAAAGGAATTAGGATACTTGGGAATAAAGCTAACCTCCTCAATAAATTAAATTAAAGATGAGTTGAGAAGACTCTCAGTGCGGTGGGTGTCATGTATTGGGTGTAAAAATCTGGTTAAGATGGTAATAGTCCCAAAAATCCTGTAGAAGTTTCAAATGCTTCCAATATATTTACCCGGATCCTTTTTTAGGATAATAAGAAAATTGATACTGAGGTTTATATGGGCTAATAAGAAACCAAGAATTAAGTATGAAACTTTATGTTACAACGAAGAGAAAGGAGGATTAAATCTGCCAAGTATGAGGAAGTACTACATGTCGGTGTTATTATCACGGGCGGTTGATCGGACACATAACTCAAGAGGAAAGTTGGGTTAAAATGGAAGGTATATTAAGTAATACACAATTAGAGAGGACCATTTGGATCCCATGAAAGTTTCGGGTTATAGATGAAAATAGCAGCACATTGATATGGGAGGTGTGAAGAATTTGGGATGGTTTGCACACGTCAATGGGGTAGAAGTACAATTCATTATTATTGCCGCTGGTGGACAGAGATTTTTTTTCTTCCAGGGAGAGGGAGTATTGCAGGGAAATGGTGAATTTCACTGAGAATGCCGGAGGACATGCTTCCATTCGAAAAAATGTTGGGTTCCAAGACAGTATATAAACATATACTGTAACTGCTAGGATTTATAAGATCTTAATTATTATTATTATACAGGATTTATATAGCACCAACAGTTTGCTCAGCGCTTTACAATATAACGGGAGACAATACAGCAACAATACAGTTCAATACAAGAGGGATTTGAGGGCCCTGCTCCTTGGAGCTTACAATCTAGGAGGGAGGGGCTAGTGGTACAAAAGGTAGTAACTGTGGGGGATGGACTGGTTGTTAGAGTAGAAGATTCCAGTATTAGCTGAGGACAGGATAGGCTTCCCTGAAGAGATAGGTTTTCAGAGATCGCCTAAAAGTGAGCATAGTAAGCGATAGTCTGATAAATTAGGGTAGAGAGTTCCAGAGGATGGGGGAAGCTCTGGAGAAGTCCTGGAGACGAGCATGGGAGGAGGAGACAAGGGAGCTAGAGTGTAGGAAGTCTTGCGAGGAGTGGAGAGTACGGTTTGGGTGATATTTAGAGGAGGGAGATACAATAGTCAAGGCGAGATATAACAAGGGAGTGAATAAGTTACTTAGTGGTTTCCGAGGTTAGGAACGGGCGTATCTTGGAGATGTTGCGGAGGTGAAGTCTACAAGATTTGGACAGTGATTGGATTAGGGGCTGAAAGGACAGATGGGAGTCTAGGATTACACCTAGTACCCTGGCATGAGGGGAGGGACTGATGATTGTGTTATTGATCTTGATGGAGAAGTTAGGGGAGGGGGCACGGGCTGGAGGGAATACTAAGAGCTCAGTTTTGGAAAGAATGAGTTTGAGGAAGTGGAGCGACATCCATGCCGATATGTCACTTAGTAGGTTAGTAATGCGAGTGGAGACTGAAGAACTGAGGTGAGGGGTAGAAAGATAGATTTGTGTGTCATCAGCATAGAGATGGTACTTAAAGCCATGAGAGTTTATCAAGTGACCAAGGGAGGAGGTGTAGATGGAGAAGGGAAGGGGTCCAAGGACAGAATCTTGAGGGACCCCTACAGAAAGAGGGAGTGAAGAGGGGGAAGCAGTGTTATAGGAAACACTGAAGGAGCACTGCGAAAGGTAGGAGGAGAACCAGGAGAGAGCAGAGTCTCTGAGGCCAAGAGAGTGGAGTTTTTTTGAGGAGAAGGAGATGGTCAACCGTATCAAAAGCCGCAGAGAGGTCAAGTAGTAAGAGTATGGAGTAGTGGCCATTGGTTTTAGCAGTTAGTAGATCATTAGTGTGTTTTAGTAGGGCAGTTTCCATGGAGTGTAGTGAGCGAAAGCCAGACTGTAAAGGGTCAAGAAGGTTGTTGTCGGTGAGGTGGGAGCTCAGGTGGTTGTAGACTAAGCGTTCTAGGAGTTTAGAGGTAAATGGCAGCAGGGAGATGGGTCTTAAATTGTTCAGGTTGGTGGGGTCCAGGGAGGGCTTTTTAAGTATGAGAGTGATGTGCGCATGCTTTAGAGGGGAGGGGAAGGCACCAGTAGAGAGGGAAAGATTGAAGATGTGAGTGAGGGAGCATAGGATGGAAGAAGAGGGTGACCATAGTAGTTGTGAGGGGACAGGATCCAGGGGCAGGTAGTGAGACAGGCTTCTGAGAAAACCTTAGTGACCTCTTCGGTAGTAGCAAGGTCAAAAGAGGAAAGTGTTGAGGGAGGTTGTCAGGGAAGGAGAAGATCACCGCGGCGCACGAATCTGCGCATGCGTAGGATCCTGACAAGACATACAGGCAGGCGGGCACTAGGACCCAGGCGTGCCTGTCACCAATGATGGCGCTGGGCAGGCACTAAGACCCAGGTGCGCCTGTCGGGCTATTTAAACCAGCTCTTGCAATGCTCACATTGCCGTATGGTCTTGTTCCTGTTGTTCCAGCTTGTCTTGTTCCTGAGATTGCCTTGTTGCCGACCTAGCCTGACCCTGATTGCCGTTGACCGTCTCCTGCCCTGACCCCTGGCTCATCTTGACTTCTCTTCTGCCTGTTCCTGATAATGTGACCTCCTGCTGCTGAACCTGGCCTGTGACCCGATTACTCTTTGCTTACTGCTCTGTACCGTTTGCCTCCACTGTTACCGACCCGGCCTGCCTGACTTCGCTATCTCTCCACGGTGTCATCCGTCCATCCATCCTGCACGGATCCACCCGCTGCTGCCAAATCTGCTTTGCCTCTTCACAGCAGGCTCTGATCCGCTTCATACCACTGGCATTTACCTCTACCACAGCTGGGTGTACTCAGGGACCGCGACCTGGTCTCTGCCTGCTCCAAGTCCATCCCCACCATCAGGGGCTCTGGTGAATAAGCAGACTGGGGCTTAGACTCCACACCCTGGGGAACCCCGGCCTGTGGATCTCTAGAGTCACTGCCAGTCGGTACCTGACAGAGGTTTAGTATACGGTATGCTAAGTGGGATGGATGTCTGTGCAGTGACGATGCCCCTATGAATTGCGTCAATCTTGTTTTTGAAATGATTTTCAATCTCGTGAGCAGTGAGTGAGGTACTGGGTGGAGGTGGAGAAAGTAGAGAGTTAAAAGTAGAGAAGGGACGACGAGGACTGGATATTGAATTGATGGGATCTGAACCTCCGTCTTTCTTGGATAAATGGGAAAGAGAATTGGGTACAAAAACAAATGACCAACAGAAGATTAAAATGTTTAAGTTAACGCATGGGGTGATGACTATGAACACAGTCAAAATGAATTATAAATGTTTATCTAGATGGTATTGTACACCGAGTGTGGCACATAAACAACAAGGAGAAATACCACCATTGTGTTGGAGGGGTTGTGGGGCAATTGGGACAATGGATCACATTTGGTGGGATTTAATGTAATAAAAGATATAATTAAAAAAAAATATCAGCAGTGCAGTTGCACAGGCTGGACTGGTTACACACGTTGATGTCGCTGATATAGTTCTCCACTTGATGTTATCACACAGGCTGGCTATTGTTCATCACAGCATTGGACTCCATGTCAAGCTTCACTTCCATCCAATAGTGATTGCAGTGCATTGCCTGGCTATCAGCTGATCCATCCCAGCAGGCTGCCTACGTGCCATATAATTTTCATCTTAAACTGTGTGGATTGCTCTCAGCTGAATACACCTTAATCACTGTCTTCTTTCCATCTAGCTTTGGCCACATACGAGGATATATGTCACTACATATCAGCTGGACCCTTATATTGATTATTGGTTGGACTGTCACTTCTTTTGTCTATTGGTCATTGCATAGCAGGTTCCAATAACAGTGTGTTCTATTAGTTTTTATAGACTGGGCGCTTATGCAATACAATTATATGGCTGTATGTCATCACTAGACTGCCTCTCATGTGTTTTTGCATTCCAGGAGCCCTTGGTGTGTAGGTGGATTAGGTGTCCATCTAGCAGGTGATGGGGGGTCGGGGAGTCAGTGGGCTGGTGTTTCATCCTCAGCTCCTCTCTCTCTTTCTGGGAGGGGGGTGATAGGGTGGGTCTGTTTTTTCCAACTGGGGAGTGCTTTGCGGGTTTTTAGGGGGTTTTGTGAGTGGTCGTGAGGGTGGGGGGGGGGGGGTGGGGTTGGTTCATGGGGGGGATTACACCATTGAGACAGTATAGACCTAGTGGACACCTCTTCCATCTTTTGATGTCCTACATGGAGGGTCCCCTTTCCTTTGGGGTCGGTGGTCCTTGTGATGTTGGATCTTTACGCTGTATTTCCAATGTTATATTTTGTGCTTGTTGTAAAATAAACTTATTTTGAGGTTAGCCTACTAGGTGTGCAGCCTTTTTTCTTTGTTTTTTGATGGTTTAATAATACGGAGGATACAACAGTGTAAAATTTGCCAGCAGAAAGAGAGTTTCAACTGCACATAGTAGGCCTAACTGGTGTATAGGTAACGTTTACTATGAAGATGGGGGTAAAGGTGAGTTATAGAATTTTATGTGGTTTAGGAGCACACTGTTTTTCCATTTAGATTTTTTTTCAAATGATGCAGTGGCATGCTGTGAACAAAAGTCAGGTCCAAGAACAGATGGTCAGTATCAAATAAATGCTTTGCTTTGAGCAACACAATCCTAAAAAATGCCCCATCAACAATAATACCAAAAAATTTTTTTTTTTAAGGAAGACTTGCAGCAAGAAACAAAATGGTTTCTATGTGTGGAACATCAGCTAAAAGTAACCATTGATCTAAGATTAACCACAATAAAATACAATGTAAAAGAATATCGCAAATGGTGTTGATTATCTAAATGTGGGGTTGATTTACTAAAATTGGAGAGTGCAAAATCTGGTGCAGCGCTGCATACTGTAATAACCAATCAGCTTCCAGGTATCAAGCTCAATTGAACAGGAAGAAGTTAGAAGCTGATTAGCTGCCCAGCTGCATCAGATTTTGCACTCTCCAGTTTTAATAAATCAACCCCATGGTTTCCTAAGTGAACCTAATCTGTCCCTATGCAGCTTGTCAGCTTTCTATATCCTTTCCCTACAGCAGCTTACCATAAACTATCACTTTAGGCTGTACTGCATCCCTCTTTTTATAGTAAAGTTGCTTGCAACAACAAAAGTCCTCTTATTGTCCTTTATATGTCTGCTGGCCTAGTTTATAGGTCATACAATGCATTATTGTTTGAAAATAATCCCTAGATAAATTTGGATATAAATGTAATAGGAAGGCAAAATTTGAACCTACAGAATTTGTTGCAAAACCTTCGTAGTGGCAAATATGAACCCCATCCCTGGTTTTAATGTCTGAATATTTATTTTCTGTTGATAAAATGCCAGTAAAATTAACCGCCACTAGATGTCACCATTGTGTTTAGTCTAGCCTGTAAATACTTCCTTTCATAGAGATTATTTCTAGAGATGAGCGAATTATTCAAAAATTCGGTTCGGCGAATTCGCCGAAAAAATTCGATTCGATCCGAATATATTCGCCGTGAATTTAACTTATAAAAAGGGTGTTTCTAGGCTTCAGAGAGCCTTTATATTAGTGCAGAACACTGTACCTTTAATTTAAATGCCCTTGGAGTCTGCTGGGGAAGAGAAATAATACTGTCAGTCAGTATGACATGCAGATGAGTGCCGTCGATCTTAGAATCACCGCACACTTCACTCATTTGGGCAGTCACGGGGCCAAAACCAGAGTGTGGAGCCACAGTGTGGCGGTGGAGGCAGCAGCAATGGGAGGCCATACAGCACCCTATGACAAAATGGAACCCACCAGCAGTGTGAGGAGACCTGAAAGTGGCACATGGCAGAGTGTGGCGATGGAGACAGCAGCAATGGGAGGCCGTACAGGGACCCATGACATACTATGGACCTGGCAGCAGCATGAGGAGGCGGTACAGGGGCCCATGACAGATTACGGGCCTGGCAACAGCATGAGGAGTCGGTACGGGGGCCCATGGCAGATTACGGGCCTGGCAGCAGCATGAGGAGGCGGTACAGGGGCCCATGGCAGAGTGGCGGAGCGTAAGCAGCTAAAATTGAAGGCCATACAGAGGCCTATGTTAAAAAGTCCCCCCAGCAGCAGCGTGGGGAGACGACTATCAAGAGTCCAATGGCAGAGTGGCGGAGCAGAAGCAGCTTCAATTGAAGGCCATACACAGGCCTAGGTTAAAAAGCGGAAGCCGTCAGCAGCGTGAGCAGACGACAGAGACACATGGCGCAGGGTGGCGGTGGATGCAGCAGTATTCGGAAGCCAAACACAGGCCTCGGTTAAAAAGCGGAAGCCGTCAGCAGCGTGAGCAGACGACAGAGGCACATGGCGCAGGGTGGCGGTGGAGGCAGCAGCAATGGAAGGCCATACAGCACCCTATCACAAAATGGAACCCACCAACAGTGTAAGGAGACCTGAAAGTGGCACATGGCGCAGGGTGGCGGTGGAGGCAGCAGTATTCGGAAGACATACACAGGACTAGTTTAAAAAGCGGAAGCCGTCAGCAGCGTGAGCAGACGACAGAGGCACATGGCGCAGGGTGGCGGTGGAGGCAGCAGTATTCGGAAGCCATACACAGGCCTAGGTTAAAAAGCGGAAGCCGTCAGCAGCGTGAGCAGACGACAGAGACACATGGCGCAGGGTGGCGGTGGATGCAGCAGTATTCGGAAGCCAAACACAGGCCTCGGTTAAAAAGCGGAAGCCGTCAGCAGCGTGAGCAGACGACAGAGGCACATGGCGCAGGGTGGCGGTGGAGGCAGCAGCAATGGAAGGCCATACAGCACCCTATCACAAAATGGAACCCACCAACAGTGTAAGGAGACCTGAAAGTGGCACATGGCGCAGGGTGGCGGTGGAGGCAGCAGTATTCGGAAGACATACACAGGACTAGTTTAAAAAGCGGAAGCCGTCAGCAGCGTGAGCAGACGACAGAGGCACATGGCGCAGGGTGGTGGTGGAGGCAGCAGTATTCGGAAGCCATACACAGGCCTAGGTTAAAAAGCGGAAGCCGTCAGCAGCGTGAGCAGACGACAGAGACACATGGAGCAGGGTGGCGGTGGATGCAGCAGTATTCAGAAGCCAAACACAGGCCTCGGTTAAAAAGCGGAAGCCGTCAGCAGCGTGAGCAGACGACAGAGGCACATGGCGCAGGGTGGCGGTGGAGGCAGCAGCAATGGAAGGCCATACAGCACCCTATCACAAAATGGAACCCACCAACAGTGTAAGGAGACCTGAAAGTGGCACATGGCAGAGTGTGGCGATGGAGACAGCAGCAATGGGAGGCCGTACAGGGACCCATGACACACTCTGGACCTGGCAGCAGCATGAGGAGGCGGTACAGGGGCCCATGACAGATTACGGGCCTGGCAGCAGCATGAGGAGTCGGTACGGGGGCCCATGGCAGATTACGGGCCTGGCAGCAGCATGAGGAGGCGGTACAGGGGCCCATGGCAGAGTGGCGGAGCGTAAGCAGCTAAAATTGAAGGCCATACAGAGGCCTATGTTAAAAAGTCCCCCCAGCAGCAGCGTGGGGAGACGACTAATAGTCGTCTCCCCACGCTGCTGCTGGGGGGACTTTTTAACATAGGCCTCCGTATGGCCTTCAATTTAAGCTGCTTACGCTTTGCCACTCTGCCATGGGCCCCTGTACCGCCTCCTCTTGCTGCTGCCAGGTCCAGAGTGTGTCATGGGTCCCTGTACGGCCTCCCATTGCTGCTGACTTCATCGCCAGACTCTGCCATGTGCCACTTTCAGGTCTCCTTACACTGTTGGTGGGTTCCATTTTGTGATAGGGTGCTGTATGGCCTTCCATTGCTGCTGCCTCCACCGCCACCCTGCGCCATGTGCCTCTGTCGTCTGCTCACGCTGCTGACGGCTTCCGCTTTTTAACCGGGCCTGTGTTTGGCTTCCGAATACTGCTGCATCCACCGCCACCCTGCGCCATGTGTCTCTGTCGTCTGCTCACGCTGCTGACGGCTTCCGCTTTTTAACCTAGGCCTGTGTATGGCTTCAGAATAATGCTGCCTACACCGCCACCCTGCGCCATGTGCCTCTGTCGTCTGCTCACGCTGCTGCCAGGTCCATACTGATTCATGGCCCCCTGTACCGGCTCCTCATGAACGTGGTTCAGCGGGTTTGCATCACTTAACGGCAAATCGTTGACAAACGCTGGGACGTTCAGTGTTGTGCGCATTAAGCCAGACACCAAAGGGCAGCACAGACCTGTTATTACTCGCTCAAGCATGGCTGAACAAAACCAGTCTCTACCACAAATTGGACCCAGACCTGCCCAGGGTCTCGTAAGTAGATTGCACGGAGGAGTAGAGTTCGTTATTGGAATTAACTGTGAGGGACTTTTAAACCTAGGCCTGTGTATGGCCTTCAATTGAAGCTGCTTCTGCTCCGCCACTCTGCCATTGGACTCTTGATAGTCGACGACTGCGTGTGGGTCAGGAGACAGACCTGTCTCTAGACCGGCTACCGAGCCACTCTCCTCGCCAGTACTTCTTCGCCTGGCTGCTGAAGAGGCGGATGTCTCCCCCCGTTCCTGACCGCCCTCTGTTAGCTCTTCCTCACTGTACAGTGGGGCTGAGCCCACAGCATGCGATACTTCGCTTGGTGAGGGAACACCAAAGGACAGGGGCAGGTAGAGGACATGTGATTTCAGTGGGCTTGCTCCCGGGCCATGCCAACTAACGGTTGTGTCTGACGTACACACCGACCGTTGGCTGTAGGTGTCAGAGGTGACCTGGGAAGAGGAAGACGACCGAGTCAACCAATCGATGACGGCAGGGTTGTCGGTGGAGACACGACCGCTGGATGATACAGGGAGCACTGGCCTCTGGCTGCGACTAGTGCTGCCTCGACCCCTTCCTCTGCTGCCACGTCTGCTCGCTCCTGAAACATTGCCTCCTCTGCCACTCCTCTGCGTGTTGTCTGACATACTCTTTAATTCAATAAGCACCACAAAAATAAAACCGGATTTAACTCTTTGAACGTACAATAGTGGTTGTGAAGCAGAAAGTCAGTTTATTGTACACAATCGGTCAATTGCAGCTTGCCGTTGGCTGGAAACTGTACGTTTCTGTCACTGGAATGCACTAATCACCCAAAAAATATTACCGCCACCCGGCGTGTATATGGATTTAACTCTTTGAACGTACAATAGTGGTTGTGAAGCAGAAAGTCAGTTTATTGTACACAATCGGTCAATTGCAGCTTGCCGTTGGCTGGAAACTGTACGTTTAGGTCACTGGAATGCACTAATCACCCAAAAAATATTACCGCCAGCCGGCGTGTAAATGGATTTAACTCTTTGAACGTACAATAGTGGTTGTGAAGCAGAAAGTCAGTTTATTTAGCACAATCGGTCAATTGCAGCTTGCCGTTGGCTGTAAACTGTACGTTTATGTCACTGGAATGCACTAATCACCCAAAAAATATTACCGCCACCCGGCGTGTATATGGATTTAACTCTTTGAACGTACAATAGTGGTTGTGAAGCAGAAAGTCAGTTTATTTAGCACAATCGGTCAATTGCAGCTTGCCGTTGGCTGGAAACTGTACGTTTATGTCACTGGAATGCACTAATCACCCAAAAAATATTACCGCCAGCCGGCGTGTAAATGGATTTAACTCTTTGAACGTACAATAGTGGTTGTGAAGCAGAAAGTCAGTTTATTTAGCACAATCGGTCAATTGCAGCTTGCCGTTGGCTGGAAACTGTACGTTTGTGTCACTGGAATGCACTAATCACCCAAAAAATATTACCGCCAGCCGGCGTGTAAATGGATTTAACTCTTTGAACGTACAATAGTGGTTGTGAAGCAGAAAGTCAGTTTATTTTGCACAATCGGCAAACTGCAGCACCAACTGTGCACGACAGCCACCAAAAAAAAAAGGGTGTATGTCACTTTAAATTTTCGATTCTTTGATAGCTGTGGCCCTGAGTAATGATTCTGTGTCCCTGAGTAACGATTCTGTGTCCCTAAGTAACGATTCTGTGTCCCTGAGTAACGATTCTCTGTCCCTGAGTAACGATTCTGTGTCCCTGAGTAACGATTCTGTGTCCCTGAGTAACGATTCTGTGTCCCTGAGTAACGATTCTGTGGCCCTAAAGTCTTTGTGGCCCTAACTCTGTCCCTTCATACACACAGGTCTGTCTCTCTTGAATGACCGGAGGCTAATGGAGAATTCTAAGATGGCCGCGATTTATAGCTCCACCATTACACAGTGCTGGCTGGCTGGCTGCTGATTGGCTAATGCGATCACATGTCATGAATGAATGCATTATGGGTCAGCGCGCCTTGTCTGCGCGCCTTCCCAGAGATCCCCGCTCCGTCGCCACACATGTCGCCGCCATTTTTTGGAAAATTCGATTCGTGCATCCGAAGTGTGCTAATGTTCGGATTCGGCGCGAATCGAATTTTTCCAAATCTTCGGAACGAATTCCACTTCGTCATGTTCGATTCGCTCATCTCTAATTATTTCATTTACAGTTTTGCTCTGAAGACATAAAAACACTTTCAATATATAAAATTAAGCATACATGCTGTTAAAGTGAACAAAAAAACATATTACTATTATAATAAAACACGTAACATGTGATTCTCAAAGACAAAATTAACCACTTGAGCTCCAGAGGATTAACCCCTCTTAATGACCAGGCCTCTTTTTGCTACTCGGCACTGCACTAATTCAACTGATAATTGCGCGGTCATGCAATGCTGCACCCAAACGAAATTTACGTCCTTTTTTTCACACAAATAGAGCTTTCTTTCGGTGGTATTTGATCATCTGTGCGCTTTTTATTTTTCACGCTATAAACAAAAAAAAGCCCAAAAATTTTGAAGAAAAACAATATTTTTTACTTTCAGCTAAAAAAATATATAGTAAACTCAAAGTTGGTTATAAATTTAGGCCAAAATGTATTCTGCTACATGTTTTTGGTAAAAAAAATCCCAATGAGTGTATATTGATTGCTTTGTGTGGAAGTTATAGCGTCTACAAACTATGCTATAAATACTGCAACTTACGCCATTTTTCTGCTATACAGCACTGCGCTAGTTTAACGGACAATTGCGCGGTCATGCAATACGGTACATAAATTAAATTTACATTCTTTTTTTCCCACAAATTGAACTTTCTTTTGGTGGTATTTGATCGCTTGTGCGGTTTTTATTTTTTGCGCTATAAAAAAAGGCTGACAATTTTGAGGAAAAAAAAAACAATATTTTGGACTTTTTGCTATAAAACATGTCCAGTAAAAAAAAAATGCAAAAATCAAATTAAGTCATAAATTTCTGCCAAAATGCATTCTGCGACATGTCTTTGCTAAAAAAAAAAAACAATACCTGTAAATTAATTGGTTTACGTGAAAGTTATAGCGTTTACAAATGGCGGGAAAGATACTGGGATTTTTAGGTTTTTTTTTATACTAATAATGGCGGCGATCAGTGAATTATGGCGGCGATCAGTGACTTATGGCAGCGACCAGCGACTTATGGCGGGACTGCGGGACTGCGGCGGACATTCTGACATTGGGGGGTACTGACTTGGGGTCACTGACATCCCCAAAAACACTAATACAGTGATCAGTGCAAAAAGAAAAACACTGACACTGTACTAATGGCACTAGGGAGGAAGAGGTTAACTTTATTTTGAAGGGAAGGGTTATCTGAGTGAGGGGGAGTGTTTTACTAGGGGGCGGGGTGTGTACTGCATGGGACACCGCTGATCGAGAGAGAGAAAATCTTCTGTCTCGATCAGCTCGTCCTCGAGCTGACAAGGAAGTGACAAACAGCACAGCTACTGCAGCTGTGCTCTCTGTCACTGTTTACCACCGATCGCCGGGAAACAGCCGCGGCGGTGATCGCGGCGGTGATCGGCGGGACAGATAGGGTGGCGGCGCGCCTCGCGCTCGCCCCCTATCTGTTTACAAAACACACGTTTTAAAACGTGGTTTTGCCTGCCAGTGCCGCCCTGCCGCCGTATTTCTACAGTGGCAGGGCGGCAAGTGGTTAAAGTGGAACTTCAGGAAAAACTATTTTTTTACATTTGCTACATGCCATAAATTAATCTCTGTTGATGGATGTTTCATGTGTGCATACTGCAGAATTAGGTAAAATTCATACTTTCATTCATCTTTACAACTACTATCAACACTACAATCTACGGACTTCTGGCACTATAAATCACAGTTCCATCACTCATTGTTGCTTACTCTCCTACTTCCTCAATTAATAAAACATCTTTTATTATTTTGACAGAATACACAGCATTCTGTAGTTAGACAAGGAGAAAGGAGATGTAGCATTACCCTCGTAAGAGCTGCTGGATTTGGTTTGGTCCCTCTATGCTCCGCACAGCCAGACAACATGCATTTTCCACACTTGCACCTTCAGTGACAGTAAAATAGTCATTAAACTGGTTTTTAGATGTTTTTTTATTAAGGGGTTAACAATTTGGATGGATCTAGGGGTATAAAGGATGCCCAAGGAATTGTAGAACTCAAGGACAAATTTCCTAACAACTATGTACAAAAAGGGTGGACTGGTAAAAATAAAAAAGGGTGGACTGGTCCCTTTTTTCGGTGTACCTCCTCAGATCCCAGATGAATCCTCCTCTACACCCAACTGTGCTGAGGATCAAGGGGGTCCCAAGAGCTGGCAGTTAAGCAGTCCCAGGTGAAGATTAGTTGGGTATTGCACCTGCCCCCCTCACCCCTTATCTGGCCCAGGGGGTGTTGGAGTACTCACACTGTCCTGTTCTGGTGGGTTGATAGTTGCTTTCAGGCCTTTTGCTGAGCTGACTCCTTCCCTGCTGTTCAGGATGTCCTCCCTAGGAGACTTTGGGCAGTGTAGATCCTCCTGCCCAGCAGCCAGCCTGTAAGTAGGATCCCCTCCCTGGGGCCCCTTCCCAGGCTCTGCACTCCAGCCTTCTCACAATCCATATTCCACCTGATTCGCCTCTCTCCCCAGGCTCTGTCACATTTGAGGATTTCCCTGGTCATCATGCCCAGCCTCCTGCCAGAGGATTGGCCAAGGTCCCTCAAACATGCATATCTGGGCCTCCTCCCCTCCTCCTCCTCCTCCTCCTCCTCCCCTGTTTTAGAACGTTATCTCCTTTCTGGAAAGGTGTGAGGGCTCCAAAAGCCCTAACCCTTTAGAACCACTCAGCCTGTTCTGAGGTGGCCTCCTGCCTCACTCCCAGGCTGCTATTTAGCCTCTATCTAAAAAAAAGAAAACAACAAACCCTATCTAGCTAACCTAGAGTGCGTTACAGAGGGATGGAAGATCAAGACCTTACCTTCTGTGAAAGAATACAAGACATTTTTGATTGGAGGAAGAGGAAAGAAGAGGGAGAGCAAGCAATGCTTTTGACTGTATGAGAGATGAAAATGTGATTTACAGCACCAGAAGTTCAGTGATCACATTAGTTGCAGGGGTCAATTAAAGTAGGAGTTTTACTTAAAAGAGAAGTGTGGGAGTTAAAAATAACAAACATTTATACTCACCTTGATGGCTACAGCATTGAACTCATGCTGTATCTGTCCCCCCACCGGATCCACACCGAGTTATAAAAGACTGCTGATCGCTAAGTTCTAGGGTCTGTCTGAGCACATAGCAGTGACTCTGTGCTTTGCCGATCCAGGGCTCACTGAAGTGTTGGGCTGGGGAGGAGGCAGTTGCAACTGGTTTAGGCTCTCAGCGGCACGGTGAGAAGCTGAGCCAGCTGCTGGTCAGGCATATGGCTGGATCTGGACATTATTGTCGGGATCCCTAAACAGCCTACAGAGCCTGGACTGACTCTGTGACATCAGCCAACAGCAGACCTTAACCCATTGTTGGCTAATTCTGGGTCACAGGAGTGCAAAAGTGCAGAATCCTTCTAGCCTGTTTCTGTGATGTAAATAGAAATTTCATGTTAGGTCATCCCAAACAAATAATTTTGTAAGGATGCATGATTGCAGATGTTAGCTTACTTTGCAATAGCCAAAACTGGCCTGAGGAATTCCAGCTCCTTGGCATGCAGGTAGTCAGCAGGTTGGCATGCAGCATAGCCCCTTATGATTTCGAGATGCAATCTTTGGTGATGAGCATATGCATCCCTTAAACTTTTTAATTTTGTGTTTAGTACTTTAACTGTAAAGAAAAAACATTTTGTTTTTTAGTTTTTAAGGTACCTAGCAACAGGACAGTCATTGGTTAGACTTCACTACTCATTTTTGATTGGAAAATCAAGGGCAAGCTACATAGTAAGTAGCACATGCTCAGTCATATGCAGGGGCAAACTGACAACTCATGGGGCCCCCGGGCAATAGGGGATCATGGGGCCCCTGTGTCCTTGCCCAAACTCAAAAAAGCCTATGAAAAAGGTACCAGGGGCATCTAATGGGGCCCCCTACTGACCCTGGGCCCTCCCAAATGGTCAGTCCGCCCCTGGTCATATGGGATCTATTGAAAGATGTTGTTATGAAAAAACCTACAACAGAAGAACGGTCACAGATATCTAATGTTTTTGGACACTATGCAATTTTCCAAATTGTGTTGGAGCTATTGATGGCAAACATCTCTGGACCATCAAGCCAGTTGGCAGTTGAAGTAAATACTTTAATTTTAATAATATTTTTAATTTGTTCTACTTGCGGTGGCGGATGCAAATTACTGCTTTTGCTACATTGATATTGGGTCATATGGCAGCAACTCTGACTCCAGTATTTTTAGCCACTTTTTCTTTGGACAGATGATGCGTACAGACAAGCTTGACCTTCCTAAAAACATTCCACTTCCAGGAACAAATGGCCAGGATCTACCAAGTGTTTTTGTGGGAGATGAGGCATTTGCCTTGGGTGAACATCTGCTAAGGCCCTATTCAAGTCACAACCTAACTGTACAGAAGAGGGTGTTTAATTATTGCCTCACCAGAGCAGACAAGGTTGTAGAGTGCTTTTGGCATACTTTTAAATAAGTGACTTTTTTCACACTCCCATTGTGTTAAACATGCAAAATGCTATCACTGCTGTTATAGCCGCATGTGCCCTGCACAACTTTATTCATCAGCGGGATGGTTTCCTTTTTAAGGACTCTATTATGCACAAAATGGAAAGGGCCCTGTAGCTATCTGCTACAATTTCCAAAGTCTGATAGCCCTTAATCAAAAAAAGTTTAAAGCAGAACGATACTCACATTGATCCAGCGATGCAACGTTCTAGAGCTCCCCACTGGCCACTGGCATCTATGGGCAGCTGGTCTCAATAACTGGCCACTTTCATTGACTGGGCAGGGGTTATGTCACCCCTGCACTCCTGCTCCTCCGTCTATACAGGCTTGGACAGGCAGGTAAGTAACTTCAATGCAGAAGAGACAAAGCATGTCTCTTCTGCATTAATAATCTTTTGCCCTTTTGGATTGCGGTCTCGGATAAGGAATATAAGCTTGCGGCTTACGCGGACGATATTCTTCTTTTCCTTGCCGAGTCGCATATTACTCTGCCGAATTTACTAAAGGACTTTGCATTTTTTCGATATTTGTCAAACTTTAAGATTAACTTTTCCAAGTCTTTCGCTCTCAACATCACCATGCCTTCGGAAGTAGTTTCTGATTGCGAGTCGCGTTTCCCGTTTCATTGGGAAAGGGACTCACTTTCTTATTTAGGTGTACAGCTTACCCGCAACCCCGACGAATTATATGCTAAGAATTTTTTACCCACTCTTCGTTCTCTCCAAGGGCATCTGAATAAATGGCATCGTCCTTGCTTTTCGTGGTTTGGAAGAGCTGCGATAATTAAAATGAACATCCTTCCTCGCCTTCTCTACCTCTTTCAAACTCTGCCCATCCACATACCGCTTGCCTTCTTCACATCCTGTAGGAAGCTCTGTTCTCTATTCCTATGGAACCATAAATGCCCGCGCATTGCTTATTCCCAACTGATTCTCCCTAAACTTAATGGTGGTATTAGCCTTCCTGACCTTCACCGTTACTACTTGGCGTGCCATCTCTGCTGTGTAGTGGATTGGCACGTCCACTCTGCCTCTAAAGACTAGGTGCAACTAGAACATGCCTTCTCGCCCGCACCCCTGATTTCGATCCCTTGGCTGCCGCTGAAGCATACGCCTCAGGTCCTTCTCACTCACCCTTTGGTAGGCCCTACCCTGAAAGCCTTCCACTATACCTGCAAATCAGCATCTATTTCGCGTCTCCGAATTGACTCACTTCCATCCGACTCAACCCTGACTTCCCCCCCGGAATGCACAAGGACTTCCTATCTGAACATTGGCCGCATGATCAAATTTTGGCCAAACGCTTTCTCCACGAAGGCAAGATGAAATCACTCCACGAACTGCGTGAAAGCTTGGGTACCCGCGATTTTCCTTTCTGGGTTTATTTGCAAATAAGGCATTATCTGCTCTCGCATAAACCTTTCCATGATTGGACCCGCCCTCTCACCCCTTTTGAGGATATTTGCTCGAAAGGAGAACCGCGTAAGCATTTGATTTCAGAAATTTATCCCCTCCTAATTGAGAATAGGGCCTATAACTCTCTGCCCTCCTGTCAGGCCTGGAACAGAGATTTGGATGATAATTTGTTGGATTCCGACTGGGCACGTGTATTCAAATATTCTCATAAATGCTCCCTTAACGTCTCGACGCAGGAAAACGGTTACAAATTGGTGTCGAGGTGGTATCGCACCCCTTCACGAATTTCTCATTTTAATCCTTCTTATCCCAATACCTGTTGGAGATGTGGGGCTGCGGATGGATCATTTCTACACATCTGGTGGTCCTGTCCGAGCATTCAACCATTTTGGCAAGAGGTTCATAGGATTGTAGTATCGGTGACGACCGTGCCTCTGGATCTGTCTCCGGCCCAGTTTCTTCTCCACCACTCCTCCCTTCCGGGGGGACAATATCATAGATCTTTGGCCATGCATATGGTCAACGCGGCCAGGCTCTGCCTTCCCGCCCTTTGGGGCTCTTCTCGCCCCCCCTCTGTTCATGATTGGCTTGTCCGTGTGGGTAAAATGGCAGACATGGAGGAACTAATTGCGACGGCCCTTGACACTCCCACTAAATTCTCCCACATTTGGGCCTGCTGGATCTATTTCACAGCTACTCCTACATACAAGTCTCTTATGGACCATCAGGTCTGACTTGGTCCGGCTTTCCTGCTGATGTTACTTCTTTACAGTAGTTTTTGTGGTAGGCACTGAGACTCTCCTCGACAATGTATCCCTTCCCACGTGACTCTGGCGTTAGCTTAACTCCTATCCCCATACATGATTAACCCCAGATATTGCTGTCATTACTCACCCCATATCTTCCCCCCCCCCCCCCCCCACTATTAATTTTTTTTTTTCTTTTCTCTCCATCCCCCTCCCCCCTCTCTGCTTCTATCTTTTTTCTTTCTACCGCCCTTTCTCTCTTTTCTCCTTTCTCTTTTCTTCTCGCCTCTCGCTTTGATATACTACCTGGAACACTAGACATGCCATTCTTTCACTCTCCCCCCTTCCATCAACGGCTCCTACCACAACGTAAGCCGGTTTTGTAATTCTTCCCATTGCCATAAGCTTTTGACCGAATCCTACGTTCAGGTGCCATGACCATTCTTCCTATCGCTACAGCCCTGCATGGCGAAGCACGAGCGCAGGAGATATGATGCAATTACAACCCACACTATACTATTTGTTGCAAGCATAACCTTATTGTAGTCGTGTTTTGTATTATTGCATTGTCTGTGTTTTCTTGCTTGAGTTATTGCTGTGTCGCTGTAGGTTGTGCCTGCTGTTTCGCTTAGGCACCCCGTACATGTCTTTTGTACCATTATGTTCTATATTAATAAAGGCTTTCTTTTTGGAAAAAAAAAAAAAACAAATAAGTAAAAAAAAAAAAAAAAAATCTTTTGCCTTTTTTTTCCCTTTAAATGGAAAGAAAAAACTCAGTACAGAGATTCCTGTATTCATTGCAGTTCAGCACAAAGTAGCAACATAGGTGTAGGTTTATTAAACAGAGAGAATTTATCTCATTATAGTTTTTAGCAGTTCTCAGAGAAAGAACATCTCCTCTGAGCCCTTGTTTATGAAGCTGAGAACATCTGTTCTCAGAATAACAGAAGAAAAGTTTTTCATCTGAAAACAAGTGAGCTCTCTGTAGAAGGGGAAGGCTGCCTGTAATGTCATGAGATATTGTGAGATTACAGAGCAGCCAGGTTTAAAAAGTGAAACCAAACTTAAAAAAACATAATTATATTAAAATAATAAGCACTGACCCCTGGTGCTTTTTTTTAACGCACCGTTTTTTCTTAACTCACATTTTGGCACATTCACTAAATGTGTATTTTGGCTCTTTTTTATTGCTCATTTTGGCATTTTTTAACGCACTTTTTGGCGTGGATTTTTTAATGTGCATTTTGGTGCTTTTCTCAACACACATTTTGGTGCTTTATCACACATTTTGGCACAGGTTATTTTAACACACATATTGGTGTACAAAATGCCTCCTATTGTTGCAGTCACCATTCCATTTTCATGTGTTCTCCTTTCTGTCCTACCCCACGTAGCAGCTTTTGAATCAGGGCTGAGTGATAGGCATTAGAGATGAGCGAATCGAACATGACGAAGTGGAATTCGTTCCGAAGATTTGGAAAAATTCTATTCGCGACGAATCCGAAGATTAGCAAACTTCGGATGCACGAATCGAATTTTCCCAAAAATGGCGGCGACATGTGTGGCGATGGAGAAAATGGACAGAGAAGATGGGGCGAGGATCTCTGGGAAGGCGCGCAGACAAGGCGCGCTGACCCATAATGCATTCATGACATGTGATCGCATTCAAGCCACTCACTGAACACCTCGGGAATTGCTTTGTATATCTGTCGCCTTAGGGGCCGCTGTCTGGCGACATAATTTTTTGTCACTGTGTAGACATCTATTTATAGGCCGATGTTTGACCACAAAAATTGATTTAGTAATAACCTAGCCGTTCAGGCCGCTCCCTGAACACCTCGGGAATTGCTTTGTATATCTGTCGCCTTAGAGGCCGCTGTCTGAACAGCTCATGAATTGCTTTCTATATGTGTCGCCTTTGAGGCCGCTGGCTGGACAGCTGATGAATTGATTTGTATATATGTACTTATTGTCCGCTGTCCGGACAGCTCATGAATTACTTTTTGTATATAGCCTTCCAAACCACTCTCAGAATAAGTCATGATATTCATGCTGTGTATAGCCTTATAGGCCAATGGTCAATCAAGTCATGATTGTTATAGTGTGTATAGCCTTATAGGCCGCTGTCTTTACAACTTTATAATTCCATGCAGTATATAGCCCTATCGGCCACTTTCTGGCATCCAGTTGCTGTAGCCCCCATCACCACACTGTGCCACGGGCCCCTGTACCGCCTTCTCATACTGCTGCCAGATCCATCCTCTGCCATGTGCGTCTTTGTCGTCTGCTCACGCTGCTGGGTTCCAGTTTTAAACCTAGGCCTGTGTATGGCTTCCGAATACTGCTGCCTCCACCGCCACCCTGCGCCATGTGCCTCTGTCGTCTGCTCACGCTGCTGACGGCTTCCGCTTTTTAACCTAGGCCTGTGTATGGCTTCTGAATACTGCTGCCTCCACCGCCACCCTGCGCCATGTGCCTCTGTCGTCTGCTCACGCTGCTGACGGCTTCCGCTTTTTAAACTAGTCCTGTGTATGTCTTCTGAATACTGCTGCCTCCACCGCCACCCTGCGCCATGTGCCACTTTCGGGTCTCCTCACACTGCTGCCAGGTCCATACTGATTCATGGCCCCCTGTACCGGCTCCTCATGAACGTGGTTCAGCGGGTTTGCATCACTTAACGGCAAATCGTTGACAAATGCTGGGACGTTCAGTGTTGTGCGCATTAAGCCAGACACCAAAGGGCAGCACAGACCTGTTATTACTCGCTCAAGCATGGCTGAACAAAACCAGTCTCTACCACAAATTGGACCCAGACCTGCCCAGGGTCTCGTAACTAGATTGCACGGAGGAGTAGAGTCCGTTATCGGAATTAAATAGACAAAACGCCACACCAAAAAGAGTGGCCATTTCCAACACTTATTCCAGAAAGAGGAACAACCCGTTTCATATACGGCCCGTAGACGTTTCACGTCTGCCACATTCAGTCGATTTAAGACGCAAGCTCCACTTCCTGTGGTCTCTGACCGTCGATATACCTTTAAGTGTCAGCTTTGAAGCTATATTCCCTCCAGAGCACTGACACTAGTGCCCTTCCGTCAACATGCGTTTAAGTTTCAGTTTTCAACCATATTCCCCACAGAAGCCAAACTCTTGGGTATCCCAGAAGCTGCTCAGCGGGTCAGGGCAATAAAGCTCCCGGTTCGCAGGTTGTTCCGTCTTATGGATGGAAGTACGACGGTATATGATCTTCTTCGCACCCACGGCATTACCTCATAAAATTTCTGCATTGCATCTGCAATCACAACGCTGACTTCCCGGATCGCCACTCAGCCATTGGACTCTTGATAGTCGTCTCCCCACACTGCTGCTGGGGGGACTTTTTAACCTAGGCCTGTGTATGGCCTTCATTTGAAGCTGCTTCCGCTCCGCCACTCTGCCATTGGACTCTTGATAGTCGTCTCCCTACGCTGCTGCTGGGGGGACTTTTTAACATAGGCCTCTGTATGGCCTTTAATTGAAGCTGCTTACGCTCCGCCACTCTGCCATGGGCCTCTTGGGTATCCCAGAAGCTGCTCAGTGGGTCAGGGCAATAAAGCTCCCGGTTCGCAGGTTGTTCCGTCTTATGGATGGAAGTACGACGGTATGTGATCTTCTTCGCACCCACGGCATCACCTCATAGAATCTCTGCATTGCATCTGCAATCACAACGCTGACTTCCCGGATCGCCACTCAGCCATTGGACTCTTGATAGTCGTCTCCCCACACTGCTGCTGGGGGGACTTTTTAACCTAGGCCTGTGTATGGCCTTCAATTGAAGCTGCTTCCGCTCCGCCACTCTGCCATTGGACTCTTGATAGTCGTCTCCCCACGCTGCTGCTGGGGGGACTTTTTAACCTAGACCTGTGTATGGCCTTCAATTGAAGCTGCTTCTGCTCCGCCACTCTGCCATTGGACTCTTGATAGTCGTCTCCCCACGCTGCTGCTGGGGGGACTTTTTAACCTAGGCCTGTGTATGGCCTTCAATTGAAGCTGCTTCTGCTCCGCCACTCTGCCATTGGACTCTTGATAGTCGTCTCCCCACACTGCTGCTGGGGGGACTTTTTAACATAGGCCTCTGTATGGCCTTCAATTTAAGCTGCTTACGCTTCGCCACTCTGCCATGGGCCCCTGTACCGCCTCCTCTTGCTGCTGCCAGGTCCAGAGTGTGTCATGGGTCCCTGTACGGCCTCCCATTGCTGCTGACTTCATCGCCAGACTCTGCCATGTGCCACTTTCAGGTCTCCTTACACTGTTGGTGGGTTCCATTTTGTGATAGGGTGCTGTATGGCCTTCCATTGCTGCTGCCTCCACCGCCACCCTGCGCCATGTGCCTCTGTCGTCTGCTCACGCTGCTGACGGCTTCCGCTTTTTAACCGAGGCCTGTGTTTGGCTTCCGAATACTGCTGCATCCACCGCCACCCTGCGCCATGTGTCTCTGTCGTCTGCTCACGCTGCTGACGGCTTCCGCTTTTTAACCTAGGCCTGTGTATGGCTTCAGAATAATGCTGCCTACACCGCCACCCTGCGCCATGTGCCTCTGTCGTCTGCTCACGCTGCTGCCAGGTCCATACTGATTCATGGCCCCCTGTACCGGCTCCTCATGAACGTGGTTCAGCGGGTTTGCATCACTTAACGGCAAATCGTTGACAAACGCTGGGACGTTCAGTGTTGTGCGCATTAAGCCAGACACCAAAGGGCAGCACAGACCTGTTATTACTCGCTCAAGCATGGCTGAACAAAACCAGTCTCTACCACAAATTGGACCCAGACCTGCCCAGGGTCTCGTAAGTAGATTGCACGGAGGAGTAGAGTTCGTTATTGGAATTAACTGTGAGGGACTTTTAAACCTAGGCCTGTGTATGGCCTTCAATTGAAGCTGCTTCAGCTCCGCCACTCTGCCATTGGACTCTTGATAGTCGTCTCCCCACGCTGCTGCTGGGGGGACTTTTTAACATAGGCCTCTGTATGGCCTTCAATTTTAGCTGCTTACGCTCCGCCACTCTGCCATGGGCCCCTGTACCGCCTCCTCATGCTGCTGCCAGGCCCGTAATCTGCCATGGGCCCCCGTACCGACTCCTCATGCTGCTGCCAGGCCCGTAATCTGTCATGGACCCCTGTACCGCCTCCTCATGCTGCTGCCAGGTCCAGAGTGTGTCATGGGTCCCTGTACGGCCTCCCATTGCTGCTGTCTCCATCACCACACTCTGCCATGTGCCACTTTCAGGTCTCCTCACACTGCTGGTGGGTTCCATTTTGTCATAGGGTGCTGTATGGCCTCCCATTGCTGCTGCCTCCACCGCCACACTGTGGCTTCACACTCTGGTTTTGGCCCCGTGACTGCCCAAATGAGTGAAGTGTGCGGTGATTCTAAGATCGACGGCACTCATCTGCATGTCATACTGACTGACAGTATTATTTCTCTTCCCCAGCAGACTCCAAGGGCATTTAAATTAAAGGTACAGTGTTCTGCACTAATATAAAGGCTCTCTGAAGCCTAGAAACACCCTTTTTATAAGTTAAATTCGCAGCGAATATATTCGGCTCGAAGCGAATTTATTCGGCGAATTCGGCGAATCAGCCGAACCGAATTTTTGAATAATTCGCTCATCTCTAATAGGCATAGTGTCACAGGTTAGCCTGCAGTTTCTTGTTTGTGCATTTTTACCTCCTTGCTGCAGTGCTTTTCCTGATTCCCTTCAAATGTGTGGTTTGTCTGTGCTCACTTATGGGCGTCACCTGCTATTCTCTGGGTTTTATTTCCTTCTCTTCCATCACTTCCTGGCCCGCCTCTTAGTTTTCTTGTCTAGCCCACTTTGCCTGAGAAACTTCTTAGTTTTCTGAGCTCCTGTTTGTTGCAACTCCTGTATCCTGTATCTGCCTACACATCTACTGACCCCAGCTTCGTTCACTGACTGTGCTTGTTTTCCGCGCGTCCTGACCTCGACTTGTCTATCAGATTCCCTATTGCCTCCTGCCATTGTACTCTGTTAGTGATCTCCTCAGCTGGGTGTACCTGGGGGCCACGACCTGGTTTTAGCTTGCTGCAAGTCCAACCCCACCATTAGGGGCTCTGGTGAAGAAGCAGACTAGGGCTTAGAAAATGTATATTATATAGGGCGCGCTTGTTGGAGCCCAACCTCTGTAGCTGTAGGATAAAGGTGCCAGATGGATATCAGGGATGGATGGATGGGACCAGTAACACTGAGGCAGCTATTGTTAGAGTGGAAGCAAGGCTCTAATGCAGTAACAAGAAAAAGAGAGAAAGCCGCCTCTAAGTGCAGTATTGACAATATATGTAAACAATGGATAAATTGCACTTACAAGATAAATAGTTAAAAAGACTCATCGTGTGGTAATTAGATCCAGGTGGAACATCCAGCTGTCCAGCAGCAAACTCTGTCTATAAGATCAGGAAGTAGAGTCCAGGATGTGCCTGTGCATCAAAATGAAGCTAGGAGAGCAGAGTCCTCAGACTCCGCGCCCTGGGGAACTCCAAGTTGGCAATCTACAAGGGCTCACTACCACGGGTGCTTAACAGTTTGCTCAGGCCATGAGCTCCTCGGAGACACCACAGCCTCTCCTGGAACAACTTTAGTGTTTGGTGCAGAGAGTCGATGTCCAGCAGGCCTATCAAGAGCAAATTATGCACTGTCTGCAGGAACTCTCCTCCCGGTGGGATCAGCTGCAGGTTGTGTCCACTTCCTCACCCTCTGTTTCGGCGCCTGTTCCGGTTTCTGCTGCTCCAAGCCACGCTGTTCCTCCAATGGAACACAGTCCTTCGAAACTCCAGCTGCCTCCACTGCCTCACTTCTCTGGTGATCACAAAGCTTGTCGGGGCTTCATCAAACAGTGCTCAATTCACTTTGAACTAGCAGAAAAACCATTTTCCTATGATTTCTGGTGAAGCACTGCCTTGGGCCTCACCACTGTGGGAGCATCACAATTCTATTATTTTCAGTCTCCCAGCCTTCCAGCAGGCTTTCTGCAAATCCTTTGATGTGCCCAGCAGGACTTCATCTGCTGCAGGAGCTCTTCTTTAGCTTCGTCAAGGTAGCATGACTGTTGCTCAATATGCAGTTCAGTTTCACACCTTAGCTTTGGAACTGGCATGGAATAATGAGGCCCTTTCTGCAACCTTTTGTCAGGGTCTAGCGGACCGCATTATATGACTTGATTGCTCGTAGCAGCCAAATCAATGTCCGTTTCCAGGAAAGAGATCTGGAAAGAGCTGGTCTGCGTTGCCCCCCCCCCCCGTGGGTTCGTTAGCTCCTGTTTTCCAGAAATCCCCTGATCAATCTACCTCCGCAACTGTACCTGCATCCGAAGAGCTTATGCAGTTAGGCTGAAAATGTCTCACTCCATAAGAGCGATTGCGTCGCCTAAGACTTGGTCTTGCCTTTACTGCAGGGCTGAGGGTCATATAATTAAGTCTTGTTCGGTCTGTCCGGGAAACTCTTGGGTCTAGATCACTCTGAGGGAAATGATATAGAGCAGAACCTAAATTCCACCACCTTCCCTGGATTTATCATACCTGTCTCCATTCATTGGGCCCTGAACTCGTATCAGGTTTCTGCTTATGTGGATTCTGGGGCAGCCGGGAATTTCATCAAGCAATCATTGGCTGCTGAATTGGGCATTCCTCTTGTCCCCTTGATGACGCCCCATCAGTATCTGCAGTTGATGGCTCTACCTTGGCCTTTGAACCCCTGCGCTTCTGAACTAACTCCATAACTATGCATGTGGGTGTTCTTCATCGTGAGGAAATCTCCTTCCTGATCTTCCCTAAGTCCTCAAGTCCCATCATTCTTGGACTTCCTTGATTCCGGAAACTCTCACCCTATCTTGACTGGAACTCTGGCCAAGTATTGTCATGGGGGTCACAATGCCATTGGATTTGTATCCCTAAAGTGCTTCCACCTCTCTGTGTACCCGTAGCTGAGGTCACCGCCTCTCCAATGTTCCCTCCGCATTATCAGGCCTTCCAAGATGTCTTTTATAAGAAAGCTGCTGACTGTTTGCCTCTTCACCGTCCCTATGATTGTGCTATTGACCTCCAACCTGGGACTTCTCCACCTCGAGGTAAAGTCTACCCTCTCTCCATTCCTGAGACTCAAGCCATGTCTGAGTACGTCCAGGAAGATCTGCAGAAAGTATTTATCCATAATTCCAATTCTCCTGCTGGGGCTGGCTTCTTCTTTGTGGAGGAATAAGATGGTACACTCCGGCGCTGCATTGATTATAGAGGTCTCAGTGCTATCACTATTAAGAATTGGTACCCTTTAACTTTGATTTCCGAACTCTTTGACAGACTCCGGGATGCTTGAATTTCCACAAAGCTAGACCTCCGTGGAGCATACAGTCTGGTTAGGATCTGTGAGGGTGATAAGTGGAAAACATTTCAAACATAAATCACCAGCGCCAAACTTAGACAAATTGAATATACAAATAAATGCTGCTGCTCATCAGGGCACACCCACACCAAAAAATATACAAAACGTTAAAACAGTGCAAAAAAAAAATATATATATAATTATATTAAATACCATTCCAAAAAAATATATAACATTATATATATGAAATTATAAGTCCCACTCCAAGTAAGTGAAAAAATTATTATATAATGATAATTATAAAAAACACAAAAAAATTATTGAAAGTCCTCTTTCTAAAGAAATAAACCATGCTTCCACCAAAAATAGTGCTCAAAAAATATATCGCACTCACCAGATATTGGTGAAAAAAAGCCTTTAGGGTTTTTTTGGGATCCTAGACCCAGTCAGTAAGCCTCCAGATCTCCACTCCAAAAAGAGTATAGCCAACCTCCAACCTCCAGGATTGCCAGACTCCACTCTCCAAGAACACTCAGAGCATTGTACGGAAAAAAACAAATATATAGCGTAATATTGCAACACTTGGTTATACTCAATAATCAAGTACCAAGCCACTCACATTCTTAATGATCAAAATCAGCATTTTTATTGCATTTAAATGAATCCAAAATGCCACATCATCAGGGTCATTTTCTGAGATCCCACGGTCAGCAACAGATGACGGCACAGAGAATCTCCCATACACAAGATGGCACACATGGTTAATGTGGAGGACATATTTTCACAGTCTTTTGAGCACACAGATCTTAGTAAAGACTTTAAACATCTTAAAAATTCACTAGATAAGCAAATTAGAGCATGGTGGGATGTTTTAACATTGGAAAAGTATATTAAGGAAGGGATCACACTCAGAAGGTTGCGATGGGATGTAGCCCCTAGTAATGGGCTTGTGGGAAAAGAGTTGGATGAGGAATGGTTTTCTATTTTTAATCATGTGGAAAAAAAATTATTGGAGTGGATTGTGCAAAGAAGGAAACAGAAACTTGGAAGATAAAATACATACACTGAAGGAAAAAATGGCACCTTTCAGTAAATTTAATGATTTTAAGGAAAGAGCTAAAAGTGTACAGGATTATATTTAAAAATTGGATGATGACACTCAGAAAAAAAAATTAAGAAATATTGTAGGGATATTCAGTATTACAAATCAAATACAGTATATAAATGGCAGGATGATGATCATAGAGGGACTAGTGAATCTAGGAATCCCTCAGAAGAAAGAGAAATTAATTATGTTCTTATACGCAGATTCTCACCCCAAAAAAACAATATAACCCAATTTAAAACTAGGAATTCTTCTCTATTAATACCTAAAGGGGGAAAAATATTAATAAGAATACATCCTTTTATAAGGTACAACAAGGAGGGGATTTTCAGAAAGGAGGGTATGGAGGTCCTCCTTGGAGAGGGGGTGGAGGGAGGGGAGGTCATCAGTTTCGGCGGAGAGGGGGACCATATTATCCCCCCAGAGAGGAAGAGGTGGGTGGAGACCAGGACCACCTATGATGCATCCAGACCCCTATTAGCGGGATATAGAAAAAGAAGGGGATGTAGAGGAGGCAAAAGGAAAAAGGAAAAGGTCAACATAAATCAAGGTATTTTTAATCTTAGTAATAGTATTTTAAGTGAGGAAGAATTGAGGGTTTTGTCCTTAGGATTAAAATTTGCACCAGATAAGAAGCTTAATAAATTGGAAGTATATGTTGCTTTACATAAATTTATCAGGAAATTAATTTTAAAAAGTTCTGGGATAGTAAAGCTCAAGTTGTTAATACAAAGAATAACCCAGAGAGGGATGATAATAATAAATCTGTATTTAACCCTAAAATAGGGAATAATTGTTGTGTTGATGCGTTTAGGAAAATGGTGGAACATGATTTGGAAAACCTATCCATTCCTTGACAAAGAACCAAAAAGATATAATTAATGGTCTACAACAACTAGAAAAGAATAAAGAGATTGTAATTAGGCCAGTTGACAAGGGGGGAGGGGTGGTTATATTAAATATGAGTGATTATTATAGTGAATTAAATAGGTTAGTTGGTGATATTAATACTTTGAAAGGTAACCCAACTAAGAAGTATAAAACAAAATTAGTGAAATTAATCAAAGAAGATGAAAAAGAGGGCTTTTTGAATAAAAAGGAGGCAAAATAACAGTCATACCTATAACTACCAAAAATTCATAAAAGTATAGAGAAACCCCCAGGAAGACCCATTGTGAGTGGGATAAATTGCCTGTTCTCAAGATTGGGGGAATATATTGACAAATTTCTGCAGACTTTGGTTCCTAAGTTTCCTGCTTATTTGCGGGATAGTGGAGATTTGATTAATATATTGATGGAAATAAAAGGAGATATTGATTGCTTAATGGCCAGTATTGATGTTAACTTATTATACACCAATATAAAACATAAGGATGCTTTGGGTTCAGTAGAATGGGCATTGAGAACTATATCTGAAGTAAAGCCTAATCAGAGGAAATTTTTACTTAAGAGTTTGGATTTGGCCATGTCACATAATTTCTTTTGGCATAACAAAAAGTTCTATAGACAGACAATAGGGGTGGCTATGGGGGGCTAAATATGCCCCTTCTGTAGTGAACTTGTTCATGAGTCGATGGGAGAGTGAGGCTATACTTTAAAATAAAAGACCAAAATTGTTATTGTATAGGAGATTTATAGATGACATCGTAATAATATGGAATGGAACGCAAGAAGGTTTGGAGGAATACATTCAGGAAATGGGATGTAACACCTTCAATATCTCCTTTACCAATAATATTAGCTCAGTGGCTATAAACTTTTTGGATTTAACTATTTTTAGACGTAATAACACATTTTGTACTAGGACCCATTTCAAAGAGGTACTGTAGATAGGAATGGGTACATTCCTAATCATAGCTGTCATCACAGAAATTGGTTGCGGGCTATTCCTAAGAGTCAACTAATCAGAATAAAATGAAATTGTGATGACAATAATAATTTAGAGGTAGAATCTAAAATGGTGCTACAGAGGTTTAAGGAAAAGGGTTATAAGGAAGAAGTCCTAATCAACTCATTAGGACAAGTCAAGAAGATAAAGAGAGAAGATTTATTACAAAAGAAATGGAAAGAAAATAATATTGGCGATTTGGCCTTTATTACAGGTTTCTCTAATCAATACAAATTAATTGAAAATATCATTAAGAATCACTGGCCTATTTTAAAAAGAGATGAGGTATTGAATAAGTAATTACCAAATAAACCTAAATTCATCTATAGGAAACCACCAACCTTGAGGATTAAGTTGGTTAAAAATGTCCCGGATGCACCTGTCAGGGATCCCGTCGCCGTGCAGCGGTGCGATGGATCCCCTCGAGTCGCGGCGGTGCGAGTGCGCAGGCGCGGGAGCGTGTGGCCGCGCATGCACGGTAGCGTGGAAGGCTAGCGCATGCGCAGTAGCGCACACGTCACGTCTGGTGGGCTATTTAAACCTGCTTCATATGGAAATCACTGCCTTCTGGTCTAAATACGTTCCTGCACACATTTCCTGATTCTGATACCTGCATTCTGTATACCCACCTAAGAGAGAACTCCGCCTGCACCGACCCCGGCTATCCCTGACCATTCTCCTGCCTGCTCCTCTTGCACTGATCTGCCCGCTTGTTACCAACCCGGCCTGCCTGACTCTGCTGTATTATTCTGCCTGCACCTGCACCTGACCTGCCTCTTGTCAGCTACCACATCCACCTACCGCTGCACCCACGGCTCTGCATCTGGCTACATCCGGACTACCACCATACCCGTCAGCCACCGCATCCACGCACTGGTGCTCAGTCCCACGACCCGCACCCTGACTGCTGCCACACCTACTGGCTGCTGCACCTACGTCCCTGCACCCGCACCTGGCTTGGGTCCAGACCTCCTGGGTCCCCAGCTACCTGCTGACAGCCGCAAGATCTACACGGCACTCCTGCCCCTCCTGGCTCTGCGCCCCTGTACCCACTTTCAGGGGTTCTGAGCGGGAGCTGCAAGAGGACGCCCTCTCCCCACTTCAGGCTCCCCAACCAGGTACGTGACAGCACCCTTGAAAAAACTAACTTTTTTGGATAGGGTTGGTTTTTTCAAATGTGGCAGGTGTTTGACATGTAAAAATATGAAGGGTGATAAGAATAAGAGTTATATAAAATTTCAGTCATGTTCCAATTGGTTGACTTATAAGAGTAAATCATTTATTTCTTGTGATAGTACTTATGTTACATATTTGCTGGAATGTCCTTGTCATCCCCAGTATATAGGTAGGACCATTAGGAAATTATCTATAAGATTAGGAGAACACATTAGGAACATAAAGAAGGGTTATAAATACCATAGTTTATCGCATCATTATAGATTGTTTCATAATAGAGATCCATCATCTTTGATGTTTTGTGGTATAGATAAAGTTATAACCCCTTGGAGAGGGGGTGATATGGTTAAATCTGTTTCACAGAACGAAACAATGGATATACCAATTGGGCACCTTGGTACCTAAAGGGTTAAATGTAGATATCGACATAAACTGTTTTTTGTCAAATTGGTAAATAGCTTTATCTGGGAGCATACATAAGTGACTTTTTATTTTATATTTTTTGTTAGTTTTATTTTTATATTTATATTTATTTTTATATTTATATTTATTTTAAAATTTATTTTTATTTATATTTTTATATATTTTGTATTTGTTATTTTTATTTTTTCATTTTAATTTTTTTATATATTTTATATTTTATTATTTTCATTTTCATTTATATGTTGCTCAAATAAAAAAATAATTTTTTATTAAAATGTATCTAAATATTTTTTGTAAAATCTTCCTTTTTAATAATAATTTTTATTTTAGCAATGTTTTATAATAAAGTGTTAATAGAAAATCGTCAGGAATGCATTTTTTGAAACCTGTTAATGGGGTTTGAGAGGAAGGTTTTTTGCCCTTGAGTTGTAAAAAGTGGAAGTATGGCGTAAAGGGATCCTACCATGGTAAAATCTGACAGCTGAATAGGGTTTATGATTTGCATGTAGCCTATCAGATGCAGAGGGGAGGATCCTGCATCCAGCATATAAATGGCGCTTAACTGGAATGGTGTTGTCTGTGAAAACGCCCTGGAGGAGGGGCGAAACACGTTGACGCATTTCCGGTTCCGCTGCCATACGTAATGCATCACTTCCGGTGAGTGGAACGCACGCCGGCGTACTGTGTTCCCAGGAGCCATCTTGTGTATGGGAGATTCTCTGTGCTGTCATCTGTTGCTGACTGTGGGATCTCATAAAATTACCCTGGTGATGTGGCCTTTTGGATTCATTTAAATGCAATAAAAATGCTGATTTCGATCATTAAGAATGTGAGTGACTTGGTACTTGATAATTGAGTATAACCAAGTGTTGCAGTATTACATTGTATATTTGGTTTTTCCCTACAATGCTCTGAGTGTTCTTGGGGAGTGGAGTCTGGTGATCCTGAAGGTTGGAGGTTGGCTATACTCTGGTTTGGAGTGGAGATCTGGAGGCTTACTGACTGGGTCTAGGATCCCCAAAAACCCTAAAGGCGTTTTTTCACAAATATCTGGTGAGTGCGGAATATTTTTTGAGCACTATTTTTGGTGGAAGCATGTTTTATTTCTTTGGAAAGAGGACTTTCAATAATTTTTTTGTATTTTTTATAAGTGTTATTATATAATAATTTTTTCACTTACTTGGAGTGGGACTTATGATTTCATATATATGATTTTATATTTTTTTTGGAGTGGTACTTAATATAATTATAATTTTTTTTCTTTTGTGCTATTTTAATGTTTTGGATAAGTGGAAAACAGCTTTCAATACCAGAGACGGGCATTATGGATATCTTGTAATGCCCCAGCCGTCTTTCAGAACTTTGTCTATGACATTTTTTCTGATCTCCTATATGTTTGTGTCATTGTCTATCTGGATGACATACTCATTTTTTCTCTAGATTTAAAAACTCATCATCAGCATGTATGTACTGTTCTTCTACATCTTCGGGACCACCACCTGTATCCAAAGTTGGAGACATGCCTCTTCGAGCAAACCCAGGTTCCTTATCTAGGCTATATAGTCATGGATAAAGGGCTGCTTATGGATACTGCCAAACTCCAAGCCATCTCCAACTGGCCTCAGCCCTCAGGTTTGAAAGCCACGCAGCGTGGGGGTGCACATGCGCGAGACGACATGACGCCTGAGGCTGCGCTACACGGAGGAGAAGACAGCCTCCCGATCTCCGCTCCTGGCCCACAGTGTCACATAAGCGGGTCCGGTCGCCGTGGCAACCTCCCTGGCACCCGACAGGATGGTCCAGGGAGCGGCCCGACACCAGGCGCCACTGCACAGCAAGCCGATCAAAGAGGCCCTGGCAAAAGCCTCTGTTAAAATGGCCGCCGTACCAGCAGGAGGAGGCAAGACACAGACACAGCCCTATACAGCTCTGAAGCCTGCTCATCCCAGCCCCTCCTGTACTCTGGATGGTGAGTCTGACACTGACCTGGCGACCCCTCTACATGCTCCCATCCCTGACCTTTCTTCATCTGACCTTCTCATGCGTTTAAACGGATGCTACATAAGGCCCTGAAACAAACCTCAGACCGCATCACTGACATGCTGTCTAAGGAAATCCGTGAATTGGGGCAATGCACCGCTGACTTGGAACACCGGGTCGATGACCTTGACACCTCTTTTCAAACGCATTCAGATGAGCTTGAGCTCTTACACGATGAGAACGCAATACTACAATCTCGCCTTGAGGACTTTGAAAACCGGGCTCGCCGTTCAAATTTGCAGATACGCGGCCTCCCAGAATCTATCATAGATGTCCAATCCACTGTCACTGCCCTATTTCAAGAGTTGGCCCCTGCTATGCCAATTTAACGCCTAGAAATGGACAGAGTCCACAGGGCACTAGCTCCACACCAAACTGACAGCCCCCCGCGAGACATCATCGCCAAGCTCTATTTTTTCCGCTCCAAGGAACAGCTCCTCCAAGCTACCCGCAATGCGGGCTCCCTGACATTCCAGGGCCACTCCTATCAGCTGTTCCAGGACTTATGCCCCACAATGATCTCTAAACACAGAGCTATGAAGCCCCACCTTCAAGCACTCCATAAACATGGCATACCTTATATGTGGAGCTTCCCATTCACTATGCGCTTCCATTTCCAAGCTCGAGACTACACCTGCAAGACCCCCGAGGACCTCCTCGACACACTGCGAAGTCTCCAACTCCTACCATCAGTGATTCCCCCTGAGGGCTCCCGCCGACGATCTGCATCCTGCTCTCCACTAAAATCGCATCCTTCTCATCTCGCCGCTGGTCAACTCAGTGCCCACAAGAGAGGATGTTTCTCCTGACCTGCTCCAACTCAACAAGACTCTATGGACTGATGCGTACCTGCCCGCTTAGGCTTCTTTGTCTGCACACCACCGGTTGGTGCCAACCTGCCGATCGCACATCCTTGGCCTCCATTTCTTCTCGCCTCACACTCAAATGAGGAACTTGTGTATCCTTGCTGACAATTTACCTCAACTGTTAAAAATGAATTTGTATTGTTTCCCCCCCCCTTTTTTTTTTCTCTTCCCCTCCCCCCCCCTTTTTTTTTGTATTATCTCCCCTCCGCTTTGTACTTGGTTGTATGGTTAAGTTAACAGTTGTGCTTATGCACCGATTCTAGAACCCTCACCCTGGCTACACTTGCGACTTGTCCATGTTAATGCCCTTGTTGGGCTATGTTTACGGCACGAGTCACCTGGTTTCAGGGTCCCCCTGTTTCCCCAGGAGCTTAGGTTCCGGCTTTACATGCAGGAACCTAACACTGCATGTTTGCTTACTTGCTGTCGTCCCCTCGGTGTACCCTACTGCGCACTCGCCACTAGCCCCTGCAGTATAGCATTTTTGTACTGCTCGGGCTACTTATGCTCCCTGGACCTCTCCACCTTACGGAGACCCCAGGGATCACCACCTGGGCTATAATAGCCTCCCGTTACTTTTGTTTTATGCCCCTTCCTACTCTCGTTCCCCCCCCAACTTTTCTGTGTGGCTCCTTATACCCCATTTTTCACCTCTACTATTTCTTTTCCTCCTCTTGAGACTATCTATTACCCGTCCGGATGAAGTCCTATTACTGCATATTTAATCACTCACTCCTCCCATGGGTTCCCTAAATATTCTTACCCTGAATGTCCAGGGCCTTAACATACCGCAGAAGCGTAACAAAGCTTTCCGATCATTTGCATCACACAAAGCACACATTGTATGCCTACAAGAGACACATTTCTCTTCCACATCCGCTCCTAAATTTTTCGGCCCTCGCTACCCACAGGTCTACACCGTCTCGTCTGTCTCCAAATGCAGAGGCGTTCTCATCGCCTTCCACCGCACAACCCCCTTTACTCTACATTCTGAAATCAAAGACCCTGAAGGGAGCTATCTCTGACAGGGCTAATGCTTGATTCAGAAATCACCATTGTTGTATACTATGCACCCAATCAAGGTCCACTACAGTTCCTCTCCCATCTGCTGGTGGTTATTGACCACCACAAACGTGGCACTCTCTTCATTTGCAGAGATTCTAATTGCACCCTTTACCCCTTCCTTGACAAGTCTCCCCAACCCTCCCTCTCACCGGCCTCCATACATGATTTTCAATCTCTATTACACCGTCACTCTTTGGTTGACACTTGGAGAGAACTAAACCCTGCAAAACGCCAATATACCTTCTACTCTCATCCTCACAAGACATTCTCATGAATTGACCACATCCTCGCGACTGTCAGTTCCTCCTCCCGCCTCTTGACCTCCGCAATTATCCCCATACCCTGGTCAGACCATAGCGCTGTCTTTACATCCGTCGCATCATTGGCACCTTCCCCCTCTGATCCCTCCTGGATCCTTAACGACAACTTACTATCCCACCCATCACATTGCTCGGACATCGAGTGTGCTCTTAGGGAATACCTTTCCTATAACGCTACCCCAGACATCTCCCCCCTCCTTCTGTGGGAGGCGCACAAACATGTTTTACGTGGGTTTTGTATCAGTAAAGAATCTTTTTTGACCAAAGAGAAAAGACTACAATGCTCCCGCCTCGAACAGGCTTATAACCAGTCCCATCAGGCTTTCCAGTTGGTTCCGTCACCCACCAATCGAAAAGCGTTAGAACAATCACGTTTGGCTCTTGATCTTTTCCTTATGGATCAGGCAGAACTGTCTCTTCGCAGGTCTCGACACAAGTACTATATCAAAGCAAATAAGCCCAACATGTTTTTAGCCCTCTCGCTCCGTAGGCTAGATCAGACCACCAAACCCATCCGACTTTCTTTCCCGAAGCTGTCGGATCACCAACTATCTGCTCTAGAGCAACCAATAACTTCCATTGAAATCTCCAACGCCATCAAAAACCTGAAGCTACGTAAGCGCCCAGGTTCTGATGGATTTTCCGCTGCATATTATAAAAAATTTGCTCACCTCCTCTCTCCTATTCTAACAAATGCCTTCAACGCAATCTTGTCTGGCCATTCTTTCAACCCAGACACGGTAACAGCTAACATCTCTATGATCACGAAACCAAACTCTGATGATACGCAGTGGTAAAACTACAGACCAATCTATCTTCTCAACATAGACGTTAAGCTTCTTGCAAAAATCCTTTCTACCCGTCTCAATACATGCATAGGATCCCTAATCCACAATGACCAAGTAGGCTTTATCCCCAACCGGCAAGCGGGTGACAACGTCAGACACGCTACCCTTCTTACTCATTTGGCTCGATCCTGTAACATTCCCCCTTGCTTTTTGTCCCTAGACATCAGAAAAGCCTTTGATATAGTCTTGTGGTCGTACCTTGATTATATTCTACGCCGCTGGGGTTTTGGCCCCTACTTTCTATCATGGATCTTCTCTTCTGGATATTTGAACCTTCGGCTAGAGTCAGATATCTAGGTCATTGGTCGGCTCAGTTTTCAATGTCCCGCGGAACTCGACAAGGCTGCCCATGATCCCCCCTGCTCTTTGCCCTAGCTATAGAGCCTTTTTCCCTTCTGATAAGAGCTAACCCAGATATACGAGGACTTGAAGTAGGTGGATCCCACCGTAAGCTATGTCTCTTTGCCGACGATGTCCTACTTTTCCTCACCTCTCCCCTGACCTCCACTCCTACACCCCTCCGACTTCTTGAGGTCTTTGGCTCTATATCTGGCCTCCGTATCAACCCTCAGAAGTCAGTAGCACTTAATATATCCCTCTCCCCCCGGGATTTAGCCTATTTGAAGCAGGTCCTCCCATTCTCCTGGGCACAGCTTTCCATCCCATTACTAGGAATAAAGCTGACCTCTAACCTTTCGGATCTATACACAGCCAATTATATGCCCATGCTGACCCACCTCACGGCCCTTATGACCAAATGGTCCTCCCTACCTCTGGCCTGGCTGGGTAGAATTACAGTCGTGAAGATGTCTATATTACCCAAAATACTCTACTTATTCAGAGTCCTCCCAATCCCAGTACCGACGCACTATCTCCGTACTCTACAACGTCGTATATACACCTACATCTGGGGCCCCACCAGCCCCCGCATTCCACGTTCTACCTTACATCACTCCAAAATTAGTGGCGGCCTTGGCCTTCCAGATATTTGTAAGTACTACCAAGTGGCGCACCTCGCACAATTGACCAAATACCATGCGACCCACGAAGTTCCCGAATGGGTCATACTCGAATCCATAGAATGTGACCCCTTATCAACCGCCAAGCTTCTTTGGCTAAGACCCTCTGACCTCCGCTCATTAACAAACCCTACCACAACCCACTATATTTCCCTATGGGATAAACTGAAACTCCGCTACACCCTGCAATCACTACACAACCCCCTGATTTCCTACCTTCAGAATCCAGTCTTTCCCCCCAGCCTGGTCCTCCCCACACTCCTTTAGACACTGGTCCTCAGCCAATCTCCTCCACACCCACCATTTTATGACGAGTGTCGGTTTCAAATCTTTTCCCTCACTTCGTGAGACACATTCCCTACCAGCCTCAGAAATATTCAGATACGTACAGCTACAACATTTTTACGCTCCATACACTACCACTCCCCATCCTGCCCACTCGATGTCCTTCTTTGAACGTGCTTGCTAGAGTGACCCGCACAAGTGAGGACTAATTTCGGACATCTATTCCCTCCTCTCTACCTTTAAATCCTCACCATCCCCCCCTTATGTTCGCAGATGGGAGGCTGACCTTGGTCGCCAATTGGACCCTGCGGATTGGGACCTTATCTGGACCAATGCCAAATCCTCATCACAAAATGTAGTTGCTCCAGAAACTAACTATAAAGTATTGACTCGCTGGTACCTGGTTCCAGCGAGGATCGCTAAATACACTCCAAATTACTCCCCTGAGTGTTTCTGGGGTTGTGCGGTGGCGTGAACCTACTATCATACTTGGTGGGCCTGTCCGGTAGCCCAAGCCTTCTGGATTGACATCTTTCACATTTTATCTAGGCTCAACGCAAAACCGCTCACACACGACCCAACAGAAGCACTCCTAAACTTGCGCCCCCATGGCATTACTAAATCACAATTCAAACTCCTCCTACAAGTCACCACGGCTGCCAAGCAGATTATAGCCAAGTCATGGAAATCTCCTTCCTTATGCACAGTGGCAGTTAAGAATAAGGTTACGCTAGAACCTTGCCTCCTCAGGCAGTTGAGGCATTCCACAAACTAAAATCCACTTTCTTCTCTACATCTATTCTCAAACATCCGGACATTTTCCAGCCTTTCTTCTTGGAGGTAAATGCCTTCATCTTTGGGACTGGGGGCTGTCCTTCTCCAAATACATGATGGTAAGCTCCGTCCTTGTGCCTTCTTGTTTTCGGAAGACGAAAGGAATTAGCCACGGGGACTGGGAACTGCTGGCTATAAAACTGGCACTGCAAGAATGGCAACATCTTCTGGAGGGATCTCCACATTGTATCCTGATTTATACTGATCATAAGAACCTCCAGTATCTCCAATCCGCCTGGCGTTTGAATCTCAGACAAACACGATGGACTCTTTTTGCCAGATTTAACTTTGACATTACCTTCTTGCCTGGTTTCAAAAATGCCCGTGCAGATGCCTTGTCCAGAACATTTGATGTTGCTGACTCTGAGTGTCATGTTGAACCAGAACCTATAATTTCTGCCAATCGTATCCTAGGCACTACTCATCTTCAGCCTAAACGCATCCCAGCAGGAAAGACCTTCGTGGTCCCTGCCCTTTGCTCCAAGCTACTCAAATGGGCACACGACTTCAAACTCTCTGGACATCCTGGTGTGCAACACACCTGTGCCTTCCTGCAGCATCATTGCTGGTGGCCCTCACTGTGGAAGGATGTTGAAGAATATGTTCAGGCTTGCTCCATTTGTATGCAGTCTAACATCTCCACGTCTGCCCCAGCAGGTCTTCTTTTACCTCTACCTGTTCCAGATGAACCTTGGCATTGCATTTCCATGGACTGTATTTCTGAACTACCCCCTTCAACAGGTTCCACTGTTAGCTGGGTGGTTGTGGACAGGTTTTCTAAAATGTGTCACCTAACTCCACTTACCTTCTTCCGTCACGTTGGCATCCAACTTCATTAAAGAAATCTTCCGTCTTCATAGTATGCCCTCACACATCGTCTCTGATAGAGGTGTTCAATTTACAGCTCACTTCTGGAGGGTTCTTGCCTTTCATCCTCAGTCTCATGGCCAAACTGAAAGGGTCAACCATAATGTTGAACGGTATATTTGTGCCTTCATTTCAGCCCATCAGGATAAGACCTTATACCCTGGGCTGAGTTTTCCCTTAATAACCATGCCAATTCCAGCACTGGTGAGTCTCCCTCTTTCACTGTGTATGGTCATCATCCTTCTGTGCCATTTCCCATTTCCATCTCTTCTGTGGTGCCCACGGATGCAGAGACACAATGATCATTCAATTCTATCTGGGCAGAGGTTTCCAAGAATTTACGTCTGGCAACTTCCAAGTACAAAGTAAATGCAGATTTTCATCGCCATGTGAGTCCCAAATTTCTCCCTGGTGGCAAGGTTTGGCTTTCTACCAAGAATATCCGTCTACAAGTACCCTCTATGAAATTTGCTCCTCGTTTCATTGGTCCATTTACCATCCTCTGCCAGGTCAATCCTGTTGCTTTCAAATTTCACCTTCCTTTGCATCTGAGAATCCCTAATGTTTTCCATGTTTCTCTTCTGAGACCGTACATCATCAAAAGGTTTTCCCGTCCTCATCGTCATCCTTCCCCAATAGTGAGTACCACGGATCAGTGGGAAGCTTTTGTATCTAATTGACTGGAAGGGATATGGTCCTGAGGAGAGGTGTTGGATTCCTTCTATTGATGCCTGTCTGGTGGAACATTTTCATCAGAAGTTTCCTCTTAAGCCTGGCCCTAAACAAGTGGGGAGACCTCGTAAGGGGGGGGTACTGTCACAAGTTAGCCTGCAGTTTCTTGTTTGTGCATTTTTACCTCCTTTCTGCAGTGCTTTTCCTGATTCCCTTCACATGTGTGGTTTGTCTGTCCTTACCTATGGGTGTCGCCTGCTATTCTCTGGGTTTTATTTCCTTCTCTTTCATCACTTCCTGGCCCTCCTCCTAGTTTGCTTGTCTATATAAGACATGCTCAGTCTTGCCCACTTTGCCTGAGCAACGTATTAAGTCTCTGGGCTCCTGTCTGTTGCGACTCCTGTATCTGACTACACGTGTACCGACCCTGACTTCATTCACCGACTGTGCTTGTTTTCCCCGTCCTGACCTCGGCTTGTCTATTGGATTTCCTGTTGTCTCCTGCCATTGGGCTCTGCTCATGTGAGCGGTCTCCGCATCCTCATGTGGGCGTACCTGGGGGCCGCCACCTGGTTCTAACTTGCTGCAAGTCCATCCCCACCATCAGGGGCTCTGGTGAAGAAGCTAGCTGGGACTTAGACTCCACACCCTGTTGTGGACCTTTTGAATTATGTCTCAAAAATATGACTTTATCAAGACATAATATTATATGGCAAACAGCTCAGTATAGCCGGATGCTAAGAGTTAATTTTGTCTTGGTTGAACCCTCAAGGATTCTAGTTAAGAAATGGAGAATGGGGGAAGTGAGACTTTTCCAAGACAATAAGACTGTTTGAACTGTCAACAAGGACTATTTGTATATTGAGGTTGAGAAGAATGCAGATACAGAAAGTCAAACAAATAGCCAGATAGGACTTCGACTTTCAAACATTTTAACAATAATGAGACGGGAACTCAACTGGTTGAAAGCTTAACCAAAACGTGCAGAGTGTGATGAACCAACAGACCTCTGAAATATACTATTGTTCACCAAGGGTGAAAGCATTAACAGTTGTTTACCATGAGTCCAACACAAGGGCCAGGCAAACAGAAAGTTTTTTTTTTCTACACAGAGAAAATGTTGATTCTAAAACAAAGGGGTGAAATTTAGGACATTTAAGTCTAAAAGTTGACTGTATATAAAGTCTAAAAGTTGACTGTATATAATTACAAAAATATATTACAAAAACATATTATAAATGAGATGTTATGGATTTTACACACCACTAAATATTCAGAAATGGGAACTATATATCACTAACTTGAGTATTGAGATGATGGGAAGTAAGATGTATTATAAACTGGCATTAGTTACATGTCTTATCAGGAAACAAACAGGATGGTATTTCAAGAAGGAATAACTGAATATACACCTATATTCCATGGTCCCTATTTAGAATATCATAGGTATGATCACTTATATCTGGAAAAAGACGTATATTTGATTCCTGAAATTACCTTAAGATTCCACCCAAGGTATGAGTCATCTCAAATACTCAAATTGTTCTATGATACATGACCGCCACCTGGCGGGCAGGTGAGAAATAGCTTATGTACACACATTTCTCAACTAGCCAATCAGGAAGCCTGGTGGGAAGGTATCTTAGAACAATGGATTAGTGGATATAAAAGACTTTGTACCTTTAACAAGAACCTCATCAAGAAAAAGCTCAAGAAGAGACCTCATCACAAGAAGACCCTGACATCTGAAGAAGATCTCTGCTGAATAACTACTCTTTCATACTTTCAAACCTCCTAAAACTTTAACTAGATTTCTAAACCTCTAACCTTATAACTTCCTACATTCTCCCCTACTGAATATCTATCACTTGCCCTCTAATATCAGTCTAAAGGCGTTCCACTGCCAGCTAAATCCACGGGAGAGTTGCCTAGTCTGAATTCCGGGTGTGGTGAGATGTTTATTTGATTTTGAATTACCTGTTTTCTCTGTTGTGTGGAATCATAAAATTACCTTAGTGTATCACAACAATATTGGGTAGTTAGATATATGTAGAGAGATCCTGTTTTACTGTTAAAAATTGTTTGTTGCCATATTATAATTTTTTTTTCATATTTCATAATTTATTGAATATTAATAACCAGAGTATCATATATCAAGGGCTTGCTTCTTGCAATCCTATGGCCACGGCTTGTGAGAATATAACCTTTGAGATATTCGAAATTATTAATTATTAATAAATTTAATAAATAATCATATCATTTAAAAATTGTGATATTGATGTAATTAGTTAGAAACCTCATTATTGTGTTTTACATTGGTAGGATATATTTTTGATTGTGTGTACCAATATTCATTTATCACCAGTCTTTTACGTTTTGTGTTAATATATATATAATTTTTGTACATAAATACATTTTTATATTTATCTATTATAAGGCAAATTTTGTGTGTATGGTACGAAATCATATTGGCTAAAAGAATTCAAGGTATAATAATAAGTGGTGATCAAATTATCAAGGTGTCCAAATTATTGGTTTACTAAATATTTGCCGTATTTTAACGGCTGGAGGCACTGTAATATTTCATCTAAGGGAAAGGGACACGCCCTTTATAAATAATATATATCCTTACATAAACCACCACAGGATAAATTTGGAGGCACTGCTGAGATCCATAGAAATCGTACCATAACACAAAACGCACTGGTGATTGTATATTTGTACACTTTGTCAAACATATATTTTATATCAAAATGGCATCCAGTAATCACGGATCCACCTCTTCCAAGCATAACGAGGAAAATATGGCGGCTCAAGGCATTGAGCAGGAAGCTATGAAGCCAGCCCGGAAAGCTGCCGGTGCTTGGCAGAAGTATGTTGAATGTGAAGTAATAGATTATCTCCGCAAGAGATTAGGTCTGGGGGATAGCAATAATGAATTTGTGGATGAAGAGAAAAAGCAGGCCATGAGCACCTTTGAGGACCTGTTCAACCAAAAGGGCCAGGTTGTTGGGTTTTTAATAGCATTTGCTGGAGCAGAAAGTGATAGAAGCCGTGACAGACTTCTCCTAGAAGCTTGGCCCATGTTATGGTTCATGACCGCTGGAGCTGCCCAGCGGACCATGACTCTAAGGGAAGAGTTGTCAGAGGCCCGCCTCTTGTTAGAAAGCAAAAATCAGGACATTGAGTCTTTGAAAGGGAAGCTTGGTCATGCCGGTGTTCGTTTAGACGAATCCGAGAAACATTATGATAGATTGGTCGGAGACTTTCGAAGTGCTCAGGACCTGTATGAGAGAAACTTTCAGGAATTAAAACAACTTCAAGAGAAGTATCAGGACTTAAAAGATGAGGTGAAGTACTTCAGATCAGAGAGGTTATCTCCTGTCAAAATTAAAGTTCACCCAGGGGATAAGCATGACCAGTCAGAACTTACCTTGATAAAATCTGAGCAGAAAACTCTGGAGGAGCAGATTATAAGGTTGACGGCCCAAATAAATTCTGGGGTCCAAAGACGGACCGACCCAGTCAAGCCAGAGGCTGATGAGCGGAGATACCCGCATCACAGCGAAGTATCTGATAGTGAGTCAGGGCCAGAATATAGGTCACCTCCTAAGCTTTCAAGATACACTCCAGAGCGCTCTGAAGAAAAATATGAGGTTTCATATAGGCAGGAAGGGAAATCCCAGGGGTCATTCAGGAGATATGACACCCCAAAGGTCATTAAGTTCCTGAAGGACACTGTTCCTATGTTTTCTAAGAAAGGGTCCCTTGAGATCACCGAACACATGAAAACATATGAACAGACGTTAGAGATTCTGGGCATTAGAGATGACCACACCAAAATAGAATTGCTGCCATGGGTGTTTGGAGAGAAATACCGGCAATTCTTTGAGACCTTGAGGGCCTATTCCAATCAGTCCTGGAGAGAGGTTAAACATAAGTGCCACATGGAATTTGGGCCTTATAAAACTGTAACCTCTGCCAAGGCTGCGGCCTACAATTTAAAGTGTGGTCCTCACCAAAGCCCTGCAGAATTTCTGGCTGTCCTCAGAAATGCCTATTTCCTGGCTGAAAAGGATCCCAATCCTAACCAGCCAGAATTCAAGACACTATTCTATGAAGCATTACCTGCTTACATAAAATTGGGACTTGCAAAGGATTACAGAAAGGGATGCTCTCTTGATTGGTTGGTGAGAGAGAGTGACTATTTATTCTCGATCCAACAGTCCAGTGAGGGCGGGATAAAAAGAGAACCTAAAAATAGCCCCAAGATAGTAGCAGCCACTACCGTTTCCCCACCAAATCCAAATTTGCAGGCAGAGAAGAAATCATATGCGGAAGTAGTCCGTGGGGGTAAAACCAATGGTTCCCCTAGATTTGTACCTCAAACCCAGCAAGTGAAGGAGGTCCATAACTTTGCACCCCAAAACCAGTGGGTGAGAAAGGATAGACAAAAGCCAGGAAACTACGGTAGTGGAAGTGAGAAGAATAAAAAGTATGGTAAGGGTCAGTACAGTGATGAGAATCAAAGGAGTCAATGGTATCCTCGGAGGTTCTATTATCCTCGCCAAAACCAACATGGGAATTTTTATGGGAACCCCAATTTCAACAGGAACCATAATTACAATAAGAATCCCAATTTTAATAAAAACTCCGACTTCCAAAGATTTCCTCCACGCCAAGAACACCCTCAGACTCAAAGGGGGGATACAGTACCCCAGGCTCCCTTTAATAACAGGGAGACCCCAAAACCTCAGAGAGAACAATGGCGTCGGGACCAGAGCAGTAGTTCTGACTCTGAGTCTCATTACCAGTCTCGTCCAAAATACAAGCGCAAGTATAGGAAAAGGGAGAATCAACAGAATGACTCCTCTGAGCGTATTGGACAAATAGAGGCACAGGTCAGCAAAATGGCTGAACAAATGGACAGGCTTGTCACTCAATTTCCATCCAATCCTTTTTTAGGAGCAGCTCCTGTGACCAACCAAGGGTCACAGAATTAACAGGCAACCAAGCCTTAAACCAACAGGGGAGAACACTGAGTCGAATGACAGGAGATGTGTGTACCGTCCCTGACACGCCTACTAATAGAGAATCTAGTTCTCAGGCAAAGGGGGACCAGTTGTTGGGTATTAACGATTCTCCTGTTTTTCAGTGTCCATCTATTGCCCCTAATATAGTCGTGGCATCGGAAGTCGTCGGGATTGACAAGCCAGACGGAGCACCAACTTCTAGTTGTGCTTCTGTCTTGAGACAGTCCAAGAATCCCACCAGGGAGGATAAGGGTAATGTGTCCACCACATGCGGTGAGATAAGAGCTAGTCACATGTTATTGAAGGGCCCACAGATCTTCAACCACACTAATTTCATGTGTGAGCTGACTGAATCTGATGGGAGATATTATGCCACGGTGCAGGTGCAGGATGCCAGTGATCTTTCGATTGTCGGCCTAATAGACACTGGATCCCAAGCAACCATCATGTCACAGGAACATTTTGATAAAGTGGCGAATGTCATGCCCACCAAGCCGAGACTTAAAAGTTTTGACAGCTCATTGATTGGTGTAGGTGGAGACCCTTTACAAGTCATGGGTACCGCCTGGCTTAAACTGAAACTGGGTAATAAGGAACTGAGACACCCCATCATCATTGCCAGCATCTCCCGGCACCACATGATAATTGGGATGGACTTCCTAAAAAGGCTGAACACGATAGTTGACTGTGTGAACCAAGTACTGTGGTCACAGGTAAATACCCCAATTAAATATGGGAAACTTAAAACTCCCCATTCCCGACAACACTGCCACCTGGTGGAAGAAAGGCCTGGATCATTAGAAATCCATTTCAGGAACAGCCAACTTCCTGATGTAACGGTTATCAAACCTGATGACCATAACCCTATCAGAAGAGATGAGGAACACATTTTTAGAATTCCCCAAGATAAAATCAAAGATATTTCCCTCCAAGATGACATCCTTACGATATCTTTTCATCAGGAGGATAAACCAAGAAAAGGGGGAGATCATACCCAATTCTTGACAGGTATTGAAAGGGTTAACAGCGACTTGTTTATCCCCATCCGGATAAATGGTCTTAATAGGTCAAAATATGCCAAACTAGATTTGAGACAGGAACACAGCTTTGTAAGCCATGGGCTGATAAAACACCTGACCGAAATGGAAATGATCCATTTCTCCACACCTCAGCGTCATTGGATTTCAGACTCCCTTGATGACTCTGATGATCACAATTCAATGGCTAGGTGTCTCTTAAATGTCACTGTAGGAAACAAAACAGCCACCCATGTGTTCCTAGTCTTGGATAATCCCCAAACTAAAATTTATTTTGGCAACGATATATTACATCGCTTTGCAATGCAAGTCGACCTAATTAATGACTGTTTATGGAGTCGACTAAAGGGGGACCCCGAAAAATACCAAAATCTGGACTTAGCTTTAAAATCCCAGCAACAGATGCCTTATGCTGTTGAAGTCCAGGTAGCCCAGAAGATTACAATTCCTAAGGGCATAAATAATTTCATACTCCCCATCCAAGTCAAAAAGGGACATAGACTGAAGGGGTCAGATGCATTAGTATGCCTCTCCCATAAAATGCAGGGGGAGGGACTGAACATTACACACACGCCCCTAGTCAACACACATCAATCCCCGATGTACATTTACGTACATAATCTGTCCAATCAGGACATCGTCTTACCCAAAGAGACCCTTATTGGTCTAGCGGTAGAGACTGAATATTACACCTTTGGGGTCACTAACCAGGTGATTGGACTCATCCCCGATGAATATTTGTCGGAGGAACAATTAATTGAACAAACATTCCATTCATTACCAGAGGGTATTTTCACCATAGAGTCCATTTATCCATTCGATTCTAAAGATGGCACCTGTCGAATCGAAGAGACATCAATTGTCTTTGATCACCCAATCAAAGAACAAGAGTACCCCAAAGAACCTGGATGGCAGGAGAACACACACACACATCACATACCCAATGACCTCACCACAAAACTTGAAGAGGCATATGAGATAGGTCAGCCGGAAAGCTTTCCTGGATTCAAGGAGTTAGTGGAAGAGATGGTGGCCCTCGCCGATGCGTGTTCCAATGATCTCGACCGACAATTGCTCCGAGAGCTTCTCCTTGAATTCCAAGAAATCTTTGCCAAGGATTCTTACGATTGTGGGACTACTGACCTACACATCGCTAGGATCCAAACAGATCCAGATGCCCCACCAGTATTCGTAAGACAGTATAGGTTACCATTAGCTTCCTATGAATCTCTAGCTGAGATTATCAGGAAGTTACATGAAAGGGGTATAATTCGGCCCATCCACAGCTCCTACAACCACCCGATCTTGGGTATATTAAAACCCAATGGACAATGGCGTCTGTGCGCTGACCTCCGTCAGCTAAACAAGCGTGTGTACATGTCAGGATGGCCTGTCCCATACATAGACCAATGTCTCGCCCAGCTCCAAGGATCCCAAGTTTTCACAGCCTTGGATTGTGCACAGGGGTATTGGACCATAAAGGTGAGTGAGGAAGACCAATACAAACTGGCTTTCAGTTTTGGGAATCGACAATATTGTTGGGTGAGAATGCCTTTCGGATTCATAAATTCCGGACATGAATTTGCTGTGTTCATGCACAAGGCCATGCCAGACGCCTTCGAAAGGGGGACGTTGGCATATGTGGACGATATCCTGATCAAAAGTACTGATATGGCCAAACACATTACAGAACTTCGGCATGTCCTGGGCCAATTAAAAGCAGCAGGAGTTAAACTGTCCTTACAAAAAGCCCAGTGGTGTCGCACGAAGGTAAACTTCCTAGGCCATGAAGTTACTGCTGAAGGTTTGAACCCACAAAAGAAGAAAGTTGAGGCGGTTCTGAACTGTAAAGTCCCTACTAACCTTAAAGAATTGAGATCATTCCTAGGTATGGTAAACTACTCGCGTAAGTTTATTGATAATTACGCCGAGATAAGCAAGCCACTGCTTCACCTACTGAAGAAGGATGTCGAATGGTCGTGGGGTAAGAAACAGGAGGACGCCATGAAGGAATTAAAGGAACGTCTCACACAAGCCCCGTGTCTCGGATATCCCGAAGGGGGTAAAAATTTCTATCTAGAGACAGGGTTTACGCAGGTAAGTATGAGTTCTGTTCTTTACCAGAAACGTGATGATGTCAGTAAGGTGATTGCCTATGCCAGTAAAACTTTGTCCCCGGTTGAAGTAAAGTTCAGTGACTGTGAAAAAGCTCTATTGTCCACCGTGTGGGCATTACAGAATTTCCGCAGTTACATTCAGGGAGAGAGAATCATTGTTGAAACGGCACACCAGCCTTTACAGTATTTAAAGAGTGAACGTATCAAGGGAGGAAATGTGTCTAATAGCCGCATCACTGCTTGGACTTTGTCTTTGCAAGGGTGGCCTCTTGAAATTCGGTACAAACAGAACAAGGAAAGTCCAGTAGCCCAGGGCCTAGCCGAGCTCCATGATTGTTCCGCAACTACGCCTGCTATGGAGGGCCCGGACACTGACTTTCTGGAAGAACAACTGTTCTCTCCCTACAAGGTTTACGATGAAGAATACTGTAAACAGCTGCCGTGTGTATATGTGGATGGTTGTGCTTTTCATCACAAGGATGGGGAACAGCTCCAACTAGTGGCAGGTATTGGAATCGTTTGGACCCAAGGTGTCACCCCAATTTCTGTGGGATACAAACTTGGACCAAAAAGCAGTCAGGTTGCTGAACTTACTGCAATTCTTAGAGCAGTTGAGATGGCTATAGAGTTCAACATCAGAGAGTGTGCCATCATAACCGATTCCAATTATGTCAGGAATAGTTTTGTGGAGTATTTCCCTAGGTGGAAGCGAAACAACATGAACAAGAGTAATCACAAACCCGTGAAACATGGTAAGCTCTTTTGTCACATCGATGAACTGGTAAGGTCCAATGATCTCACCCTGCACTTCAAGAAGACCAAAGGCCACTCCAAGGTTCTAGGTGCCGAGAAAGAAGGGAACGATCTGGCCGATTCTCTAGCCAAGGAAGGGGCAATCACCGGTGAACTGTTAGACATTGACCAATTTTTAGGTACCGTACAGGTTGAAGCTGTCACCAGGCAACAGGCCAGAACAGCTGGTGATCCGAATGCATTACAGTGGAGTCACGATTCTCCTAGTGAGGATTTAATTACTGCCCAAAAAGAAGACCCAATAATTGGCTTATTTTATAGTCATATGGAAGATCCCAACCAAAATCCCATAAATAAGGAAGTATGTAGTGGGAAGGAGGATTTACGTATCTTAATGAAATCCAAATCCCAATTCTCTTTATACCAGGGATTGTTGATACGAACCTCAAAGGGTGGCGTACAACAATGGGTCGTCCCACTTAAATTTAGAGGTTTGATGCTACAGCATGCCCACGATGCTCCCACTTCCGGTCATCGTGGAGAGAAGATCACGTATGAGATCCTGCGGGATTATGCCTACTGGCCTCATATGTTACGTGATGTGAAGGAGTACTGCCAAGGTTGCCTAATATGTCCCCAATTTCAACCTACCAAGCCAACTCACAGAGCACCTCTCCAGAAGAGGGGGATATGTATGCCTTGGTCAGACCTTCAGATGGATTTTATTGGGCCCGTAACAAAATCTTCACGAGGAAATCGGTATATGTTAACAGTTACATGTTTATTCACCAAGTATGTCGAATGTATACCAGCACCAAATAATAGCTCCGAGACATGTGCTGCATTGCTAATAAATCATGTATTTTCTCGTTTTGGTCTCCCACAGAGGATAGAGTCTGATAGAGGATCGCACTTCACTAGCGAAGTGATGGCCAAATTGTGGAAAATTTTGGGGGTTAAAAGGAAATTGCATATCGCCTATCGGCCAGCCTCTAGTGGTGGTGTAGAACGATACAATCAGACCATCGTTAATGTCCTTAAGAAATTTGTTAAGGAAACAGGCAAAGATTGGGATGTCAAACTCCCGCTGGTCCTGATGGCGTTGAGGGCTACTCCGAATACAGTTACAAAAATGTCATCTTTTGAACTGATGACAGGTAGACGGATGGTACTGCCCCAGCACTTATTGTATCGCACTACAGATCAAAATTTGATCAATGCTACCACCACACACCAGTACATAGAGGATTTACGTAAACATCTGCAATATGCTTTTGCCTTTGCCCAGCGAAATTTGGAAAGAGCTGCAACTAGTGCTAAGACATACTATGATCTCAAAACCTCCAAGAAGGAATATGAGATTGGTGACAAGGTCTATTTATACAACTTTGCAAGAGACCAGATCAAGGAACGGAAATTCCTTCCATCTTGGAAAGGTCCGTTCTCTATCATTGATAAAATCTCTCCGGTCGCATATAAATTGCAGGTTACCCGGTATGGTGAAATCAGTGATAGATGGGTGCACATCAATCAATTACGTGCTTGCCATCCAAAGTCTCAATTGCAGTTGTTGGAAGACTAACCCACCAGTTCCTATCTGGAGATATTGAGATCATTATTAAATTTCCTTTGAACATATAATCCATCTTTTGCCTTACAGGATCCAGTAATATAATTTTATGTATATCCAATACTTAAACTGTTCATTTTAATAATTTAGAAAGGAAGGCCCAGACTATGACCAGACCGGCGATCGGAGGTGTCAATGACCGGACCCTAGAAGGAAGCTATAATGTCCTGTGGGAAAGACCAGATGCCAGAGATCGATCCGGAGATGATAACCTGATGTCCCAGGCCACCAAGGGCCAGTCCAGAGGAAAAGACCCGCCTAGGAGACCGTCTAAGAGACCTGTCGTGCGGAGGACCCATGGACCCCAAGGTGGATGTGCCAGGCCAGGCCGGCCTCATCACAAGACCAGGATCGTCATCGGAAGTGTCCATCTAAAGACGCCGAGTCAAGTTGAGGACCAACCAGCATCACCACTGCCATTTTATTATAAAAAAAAAAAAAAAAAAAAAAATTTTTTTATTATTTCATTCACTTCACCGGAGAAGACGAACGATCACTCTAGCCAAAAGTCCCACTCATGTTTTTCGATACAGACACCCCTCTACACGTGCCTGTACCCCAAAAAAAGGGGGATTTGTTGTGGACCTTTTGAATTATGTCTCAAAAATATGACTTTATCAAGACATAATATTATATGGCAAACAGCTCAGTATAGCCGGATGCTAAGAGTTAATTTTGTCTTGGTTGAACCCTCAAGGATTCTAGTTAAGAAATGGAGAATGGGGGAAGTGAGACTTTTCCAAGACAATAAGACTGTTTGAACTGTCAACAAGGACTATTTGTATATTGAGGTTGAGAAGAATGCAGATACAGAAAGTCAAACAAATAGCTAGATAGGACTTCGACTTTCAAACATTTTAACAATAATGAGACGGGAACTCAACTGGTTGAAAGCTTAACCAAAACGTGCAGAGTGTGATGAACCAACAGACCTCTGAAATATACTATTGTTCACCAAGGGTGAAAGCATTAACAGTTGTTTACCATGAGTCCAACACAAGGGCCAGGCAAACAGAAAGTTTTTTTTTTCTACACAGAGAAAATGTTGATTCTAAAACAAAGGGGTGAAATTTAGGACATTTAAGTCTAAAAGTTGACTGTATATAAAGTCTAAAAGTTGACTGTATATAATTACAAAAATATATTACAAAAACATATTATAAATGAGATGTTATGGATTTTACACACCACTAAATATTCAGAAATGGGAACTATATATCACTAACTTGAGTATTGAGATGATGGGAAGTAAGATGTATTATAAACTGGCATTAGTTACATGTCTTATCAGGAAACAAACAGGATGGTATTTCAAGAAGGAATAACTGAATATACACCTATATTCCATGGTCCCTATTTAGAATATCATAGGTATGATCACTTATATCTGGAAAAAGACGTATATTTGATTCCTGAAATTACCTTAAGATTCCACCCAAGGTATGAGTCATCTCAAATACTCAAATTGTTCTATGATACATGACCGCCACCTGGCGGGCAGGTGAGAAATAGCTTATGTACACACATTTCTCAACTAGCCAATCAGGAAGCCTGGTGGGAAGGTATCTTAGAACAATGGATTAGTGGATATAAAAGACTTTGTACCTTTAACAAGAACCTCATCAAGAAAAAGCTCAAGAAGAGACCTCATCACAAGAAGACCCTGACATCTGAAGAAGATCTCTGCTGAATAACTACTCTTTCATACTTTCAAACCTCCTAAAACTTTAACTAAATTTCTAAACCTCTAACCTTATAACTTCCTACATTCTCCCCTACTGAATATCTATCACTTGCCCTCTAATATCAGTCTAAAGGCGTTCCACTGCCAGCTAAATCCACGGGAGAGTTGCCTAGTCTGAATTCCGGGTGTGGTGAGATGTTTATTTGATTTTGAATTACCTGTTTTCTCTGTTGTGTGGAATCATAAAATTACCTTAGTGTATCACAACAATATTGGGTAGTTAGATATATGTAGAGAGATCCTGTTTTACTGTTAAAAATTGTTTGTTGCCATATTATAATTTTTTTTTCATATTTCATAATTTATTGAATATTAATAACCAGAGTATCATATATCAAGGGCTTGCTTCTTGCAATCCTATGGCCACGGCTTGTGAGAATATAACCTTTGAGATATTCGAAATTATTAATTATTAATAAATTTAATAAATAATCATATCATTTAAAAATTGTGATATTGATGTAATTAGTTAGAAACCTCATTATTGTGTTTTACATTGGTAGGATATATTTTTGATTGTGTGTACCAATATTCATTTATCACCAGTCTTTTACGTTTTGTGTTAATATATATATAATTTTTGTACATAAATAAATTTTTATATTTATCTATTATAAGGCAAATTTTGTGTGTATGGTACGAAATCATATTGGCTAAAAGAATTCAAGGTATAATAATAAGTGGTGATCAAATTATCAAGGTGTCCAAATTATTGGTTTACTAAATATTTGCCGTATTTTAACGGCTGGAGGCACTGTAATATTTCATCTAAGGGAAAGGGACACGCCCTTTATAAATAATATATATCCTTACATAAACCACCACAACCCTGGGGAACCCCAAGTTGGCAATCTACAAGGGTTCACTACCACAGGTGCTTGACACATAGTGCTTGGTGAAAATATACTGCAAGCCTCAGAAATGGGTTATCATTGAGAACCTCCCATGGAGTCACATCTTTGTTTGCAGGTAAGCCTATCAGTTTCCCATCTTTGACAGCTATGAGTATGTCCAAGTCTGTGCATATGGGGTAGCACAGTGGCTAAGTGGTTATCACTTTTGCTTAGAAGCACTAGTGTCATCAGTTTTGATTTGCTACCCCATTAGATATCCTAAACACACCAAAATGTCGCTCCAACAGTTGTTTCATTCTTACCAAGTTTCTTGCTGATTGTCTTGTAGCCCATTCCAGCCTTGTGCAGGTTTACAATCTTGTCCCTGACGTCCTTTGACAGCTCTTTGGTCTTGCCTATGGTGGTGCCCAAGAAAGAGATTCTGTGAAGTGGACAGGTGTCTTTTATACACATAACGAATTGTCATTAGGAGCACCTTCTTAAATTTACAGGATTAATCTGTGTATCATATGAGCACATAGGCAGTCTGTGGGAGTCAGAATTATTGTTGGGGATCAAATACTTATTTTACTCACTGAACTGCAACTCAATTTATAACATTTGTATCATGTGTTTTTTCTTGATTTATGGTTGATATTCTGTCTCTACCATTTAAAATACACCTATCATAAAATTATAGAGCCTTCATTTCTATGTAAGTAGGCAAACTTACAAAATCTGCAGAGGATCAAATAATTATTTTGAGTTCAATAATAAATTCCCCCTTTTGTAGATATCCTAACTTGTTTTTAAAAAATTTGGCAGATAATAGTCTGCATTTGACTAAATTGGCCTGTGAACCCGCTGCAGTTGAATTCCTGGGAGAAGTCTGTCTAAGGTTATGCCAATATGGCAAATTAAAATGAATACATTTTAGGGTGTTTAGGATATCTAATGGGGTAGCAAATCAGCTAGTATAACCACTTTAGCTCCAAAAGGTTTTCCCCCTTTCCTGACTAGGCCATTTTTTGCTATTCAGCACTGCGCTATTTCAACTGGTAATTGCGTGGTCATGAAACGCTGTACCTAAACTAAATTTAGGTACTTTTTTCACACTAACAGAGTTTTATTTGGTGGTATTTGATCACCACTGGGTTTTTATTTTTTGTGATATAAATTAAAAAAGACCCACTATTTTCTATTTTTGGTTATGAAAAATATCCAATAAACTCAAAGTTAGTCATAAATTTAGGCCAAAATATATTTTGCTATATGTCTTTTGTAAAAAAAAATTCCAAAACGTGTATATAAATTGGTTTGTGTGAAAGCTATAGCATTTACAAACTATGGTATATAAATTGGAATCTATGCAGCTTTAACTTTCGGAGTGCCTATCAAATTTTTACAGTTATTTTCATATTTTTTTTATCACTTTTATTGTTATTACAGGGAATGTAAATATTCCCTGTAATAACAAAAGGCAGTGACAGGTACCCCTTTCCGAGAAATCTCGGGTCTATTAGACACTAGATCTCTCCTCTTCCCTTAAAGCATCTGATCACACTAAGATCGGTGTGAACAGATGCTTTCCCAATTAAAAAATGGCTCTGTTTATATCTGGTGAACGGAAATTATGAAATGCTTGTAGCTTCTGGTTTCTTAGACCATAGAGATTATTGAAGCCATTACGGTCCCCAATCAGTTCTATGGTTAGCCAGAGAAACTGCCGGCTGCATTCTCAAGTTCCCCAGTGGGATGGGAGAGCCCAAGAAAGCCGTGGAAGGCGGCAAGGGGGGGAACATCCCTTCCCGCTGCTTATAAAAGCGATCTAGCCACTAGGGTTGCTTTTACATGAACTCCAATGCCAGCTGAAAAAAAACTATACCTGTAGCTGCAGGCATCATCCTGGTATAACAACTCAACATCCAACAATGTACCAGTACGTGCTGGTCCTTGTTGGACACATATGTAACAGCAGAGAACATGGGCATATGATGAATCGGTTTCTGTGGAGCAATATGACCACGATTCATTCTTTTTTTAATGTCCGTTGAGGGTTAGGCCCAAAAAAGTTTGTAAATTCAGAAACCGTGATAAACCGTGATCCATGCAAATTGTCTGGCAAGAGCTGAATTTGGGTGGGCGGTGATGAATTCTTTTGCCTATGAATTGCTTTGGCCTACAATCAATTGATACAAATCTTCCATGAAAAACAGTATAGGGGCTAAATGCTAATGCTAGTAGCGAGGGGGTGCTCCTGCTAACACTGTGTCTTTGGGGACACTATACTAAGGAGACACTAGTATAGTTCTGTTTGTGATCAAAATATTGATTCGTACAAACACTATATTAGTAATGGCAGTGATCGGTGACCTATAGAGTTTGTGCAATAGTGTGCGGGCAATCTAGCACTAGCTGACCCTGGCTAGGAGGGGCGCTAACTGAGCCTGATGCTATCTGATGTCACTAGTGGCAGGAATACAGTGAGCAGTGAAAAATTTTATATACTGACACTGTACTAATGGCACTGGCTGGGTGACGGGGCGATCAAAGGGTAAATAGGGGCGATCAAAGGGTTAAATGTGTTAATATAACATGTGTGTGTAAAATGTAGTGCTTTTACTCACTGTGTGGTGTTCTCTCTTCTCTCCCTGGACTGACCGGGGACAGCGGGGGGGGGGGGGGGGGGAAGGGGGCGCATGCATGTGCACTCACACCTGGAAACCTGGAAATATGGAAATAGAAAGTTACGTAGCAAACATGGCGGCGACGGAGAGCACGATGTGAGTGCTCTCCGGTAACCTCCAAACTGACCATCCCGAGGCCCTCATGGTGCGAAGCCCTACCTGACTGAGGTGGGCTCCAAGGGAGGAGAGGCTAGCGTGGTGAAGGCAGTGGAGAGCGGGCACGGACCTCCGGGAGGTGAACACGCTGCAGAGATCCCAGTGCAGCTGTCGGGTTGCCAGGGAATCGATGCAGGGCGGTGTGAGCATGCCGCTTGCCGCAAAGGATTACTGGGAAGTGGAGGTGTCGGCCGGTTTCCTGACAGGGAGGCAGTGACACGCCGGCTTCCCCTGCCCTACATGGCTGGAAATTCGTGCGGCTAGAGGGTGGCTGATGTGATGTGACAGGGGGGTGCCGGCTCGTAGCTGTTTGTACCTCCTGGCCGACTGTTTGATCCTGAATCCCTGAGGAATCCCCCCCCCCCAGGACTGAGCAGCAGTGAAGGCCCTCCAAACAAGTCTTGACTCTCCGTCGGTGAAGGGAAGGGTGAGTGAAAGCTGTTGGGGGCCTATTGTGGTGTGGACCCCTGAGCGACACAGGCGACCAAGGGGTGAAGGAGGGATGGATTCCCAGGGGTTAGAAGAGAAGAAGAGAGGAGACCCAGGTGTCCCAAGAGAATAAAGGATATAGGAAAAATTGCAAGTCTATTAAGTTATATAGAGGATATGAAGAACAAAGGTCCCAAGGGAGCAGGGCCCAAAGGGTCCCAAACAGGAACAATAAAGAAACTTACATCATATGGAATTATTACGCCAGAAAGGGCCCAAAGCGCAAAGGGAGAAATGGACACTAGTTCAGGATCTAGCCCTAGATTATCATTGGGCATGAATAGCAGTGGCGGCCAACAAACAGTGGATGGCTTGGGAAAAAAAGAATCTGACGGTGAACTACAAATACCAAATAAGAAGGAGATGGTAGAAATGTTTAAAAATTTGGAAAAAATGATAAAACATGAAATGACAGCTATTCAAAACGACTTAGGATATCTGCTATCAAGATTAGAAGAAATGGAGGAGAAAGTTAAAATCCAGGCCCAGAACATAGATAATCTAAGGGAAAAAATAAGCCAATTAGAAAATAACCAGAAAAAAATGATCTATAGGATGGAAGATCAAGAAAATAAAGAAAGAAGGTGTAATCTTAGAATACGAGGAATCCCAGAGACTGCTAAAGGGGGATTACTATATGAATTAGTTAAAAAAAAAACTAAACTCCATAAGAGACAGACCTGAAACAGACGGGATCAAGTTAGACGGAGTGTTTAGAATAGGAAAGTTCAAACAGGCTACTGAGAAGGAAAGACCGAGAGACATAATTGTCCAGTTCCAAAATTTTGGGGTCAAGGATGAGATTTGGAAGAAGATCAAGGGAAGATCATTAATTAAGTTTGGAGACTTGACTATCCAAATCTATGCAGATTTAACAGTAGAGACCCTAAGGAGAAGGAGATCCCTGAAACCCTTGTTGGAGCAAATGAGAAAACAGAATGTGCAGTATAGATGGGGTACCTCAGCATCTCTAATTGGCTGGAAAAATGGGGTCACAGCGTATCTGAGATTTCCGGAGGATATAAGAGATATTTGTGATAGACTGAACTTGCAAAGAATGGAGATAGCTGGGTGGGAAGAAGAAAAAGAAGACAGAAGAAATACAAATGATACAAGAAAAGAGGACTGGCAACATGTCGGTGGGAGGGGGGTGGGAGGTCCCGGGGTTGGGGAGGGAAGAGAGGGAGAATTAAGTAGGAAATGATTTTTTTTTTTCTCCTTCTCTCTCTTACTTCCCTCTCTCGCCCCTGGTCTTCCCCCTCCGGATGTTGAGACCCGCTTGGAGGCTCCGGTTAGGGGAGGGAGGTAAAGAGTAACAATTCTTGCTGAGCCTTGATGATAGAGAGAGGGAATCGGGGGGGTTGGAGGAGAGGTGAGCCGTACATAGGCGGAGCTTACGCCCCAAATTTTAAATCAATGGTGGAAATGGATCCACAAATGATTTGTAGGCAGTTTATAGGCCTAAAAATGGGTAGGGGAAAAAGAAGAGAGGGTGAGGGTCGGGGGAGGGGGGGGGGAGGGGGGCGGGCTGGGAGGGTTGGAGGGAGGGGGGAGGCGACGGGAGTTGGGTGGGAGGGAGGGAGGGGAGGAGGTATTGGGTTAATACTCTGCATGACAGAAGGGATAAAGAGGAAGAGGCAATCTGGAAGAGAGATGGAGTTAACTGGGAAGGATGGAAGAAATACAGTTTATAACCTATAATGTGAACGGGCTGAGTTGTCCAGGGAAGAGATTTAGGTTGTTTAATGAGTTACATCATAGGGCGACGTCAGTGGTATTTTTACAGGAGACGCACTTTGAGATAGAGGCAAACGTGAAATTGAAATCCAAACACTATCCAATATGGTACTATGCAGATTCTCCAATTAAAAGAGCAAAAGGGGTTGCAATAGGTTTGGCAAAGAATATGAGATTTGAGCTGGAGGACAGAAGAACCGACCCGGAGGGGAGGTTTTTATTCTTAAAAGGCAGACTTCAGGGGATTGAGTGTACTTTAGCCAATATATACTGCCCTAATAAAAACTCAGAGATGTATATAAAGGGTCTGTTGAAAAAATTAATGGAATTTAAAAAAGGGCGTTTGATAGTAGCTGGAGACCTAAATTTCTGTATGGACCCACAAAAGGATAATACCTCTTCTGTGCAAAGAGAGGGGGGTAGGTCTCTGAGAGCTTTGAAAAAAGTGATGCATGAATATCAACTAGTGGATACCTGGAGAATAATGCACATGAAAGACAGAGACTATACCTTCTTCTCTAATGCACATGAGATATACTCGAGATTAGATTACATTTTAATAGACCACCAACTTATAGATCATCTGGTTAAAATTGACATAGAGACAAGGACGTTCTCGGATCATGCTCCGGTCGTGATGAAAATGGGATGGGGAAGAAGGTGGACTGGAGGATTAGGGTGGAGGTTAAATGAGGTTCTTCTTCTGGATGAGGATGTAGTTCAGAAAATCGAGAAAGAGATTAAGGTATACTGTAAGGAGAACGAAACGGAGGAAGTATCGATAGCTACAGTCTGGGAAAGCCATAAGGTATTCATAAGAGGAATCTTGATTGCGGCAGGAGCAAGGAAGAAAAAGGAAAGAAGAGAGAGGGTCAGTGGGCTATTAAGAGAAATATTGGACTTGGAGCAGATACATAAGAAGAAAATAACAAAAGATACGAGACAGAAGTTAATGGATAAAAAAGATGAGCTAGAGAGGTTGATGGATGAGGAGAAGAGAAGAGTATACAACAGGGTTTTGAACGAGAGATATAGATGGGGAGACAGACCAGAAAGATATCTAATGAGAGCTTTGAATAAAAAGAAAAATTGGAACTATATAGAAAAGATAAAAAGTTCAAAGGGGGAGTTTGTCCACTCAAATAAAGAGATTATTAAAGTGTTTACGGAGTATTACAAAAAGTTATATAATATTAGTCCCCAAGGCCCTCTAAAAGAAGCTCAAGAGGAAATCAATAAAAAAAAGATGACATACTTGAAAAATGCGGGATTACCAAAACTAAGTGAAGCACAGTTGAACTCCCTAGACGCAGAAATTTCCCAGGAAGAAATTAAAATAGCATTAAAAAGCACAGGGGGGGGGGGGGGAAAGCCCAAGCCCGGATGGCTATACAGTTAAGTACTATAAGAAATTTAGTGAAGTACTGTTACCCAAGCTGGAGAAATACATGAATGCTCTGGGAGGTGGGATGGAAGTGAGGAGAGAATCCCTACAGGCCCATGTAGTACTTATTCACAAGGAGGGAAAAGATCCATCTCAGTGCTCCAGCTATAGACCTATCTCATTATTGAACACTGACACTAAACTGTATGGAAAGGTGTTAGCAAACAGGTTGAGGGATCTGATGCCTGAATGGATCCATGGAGACCAGGTGGGCTTTGTCCCGGGGAGAGAAGGTAGAGATAACGGCTTGAGAACCCTGATGCTTATTCAGAAAAGTAGAAAAGGGAAAGCCCCGGTGGTGCTCTTGTCAATTGATGCAGAGAAGGCATTTGATAGAGTGGACTGGGGCTTTATGATGGACAACTTAAAAGTGCTGGGGATAGGTGATAGAATGCGAGAGTGGATAAGTAAATTATATAGGGAGCCTACTGCAATCATCACGGTAAATGGGGAGAGATCAGAACCCATTGGAATGTCTAATGGTACAAGACAGGGCTGCCCACTGTCCCTTTACTATATGTATTGTCACTCGAACCTCTGTTGTCAATAATAGGAAATAGTGGATCGGTAAAGGGAATCCAGATAGAATCCATAGAACATAGAGTAGCGGCCTTTGCGGACGACTTATTGTTCTATGTGGGAAATCCCCGAATAACTCTCCCAAATATAATGAAGATTCTGAAGGAGTACGGTGAACTATCAAATTTAAAAATTAATCCAACGAAAACAGAGATCCTGAATATTAATATATCAAAGAATGAAAAAGAAAAACTACAAAAAGAATTCCCCTTTATATGGAGAGAAAAAGAGTTAAAATACCTAGGAATAAAACTCACTGCCTCATCTAAGCATTTGTATAGATTAAACTATATCTCTTTGATAAATGAGATCAGGGAAGATTTAAAAAGACTAGAAGGAGGAAATCCATCCTGGATAGGACGTATAAACCTAGTCAAAATGGTAATTATGCCTAAAATACTGTATAGATTTCAAATGGTACCAATTAAAATTCCAGAAGCCTTCTTTAAGATAATGAAAAAATTTTAACAAGATACATATGGAAGAATAAAAAACCCAGAATAGCATATGAAACAATGAGTAGGACTAAAGAGAAAGGGGGATTGGGTCTACCAGATGTCAAGAGATACTATAAAGCAGTGGTTTTAGCAAGAATATATGACTGGACATTTAACCATAAGGGAAAAAGTTGGGTAACAATTGAAAATGATCTTAGTGGCATTAGATTGAAACAGATGATATGGGTTCCACCACAATTTAGGGGAATTAAAGAAAGCACAAGTATCTACACTTTAAATGTTCTTAGGGTATGGGACAATTTACACAAAAACATGAAATGGGAATTTAATTCTATATTAATGCCTCTCACAAATACTGAGTACTTTCCCCCGGGAAAGAATAAGATATCAGGGAGATGGTTTAGAAAGGAGGATACCCAACTGAGAGATGTTTCGGTGGAGGGGGAATTGAGACCACTTAAAGATTTAATAGAGAAGAAGGGAGATATTTTTATTAGAATAGATGAGTGGAAATATCATCAATTGAAATGTTTTATTGGAAATCTACCGAAACCCCTGAGAATAAAACAGGAGTGGAATATGTTCGAAAGGTTGTTAGAGACACGAAGGGATGGGAAGCACGGTATTTCAAAAGTGTATAGAATACTCACAGAATTAGACACAAACACAAAGTTAATTTTTATCACAAAATGGGAAAGAGATATGGGTGTTGGGTTTGATGAGGATAGACAGAGAAAGATGTTTAGATTGATACACGATAATGTTAGTATGAGAGAGGTTGAGGTTAATTATAAGTGTGTGACACGATGGCACAGTACACCAAGTGTAGAGCACAAGATGAATGGGGAAAACTCAAACATGTGTTGGAGAGGATGTGGAGAGATGGGCACGGTGTTTCACATATGGTGGGAATGTCCGAAAATCCAGGCTTTTTGGAAGATAATAGTCAAATTGATTAAAGAAATAACTGAAATTGACATAGGGTTAGACCCAACGACGTGCCTCCTACACAACGTGGAGACATCTGTAAATAAATATAAAGATTCAGGTATTTGGTACTTCTTGAATGCGGCGAAAGGGTTGATACCCAAGTTTTGGCGGAAAGCTGAGGTACCGAAGGAGGAAGACTGGATTAATAGAGTAAACCAGATAGGTAGAATGGAAAGATCATATCATATGCAGGAAGATAGGATGAGAGTTTATTTTAGGAGATGGGAAAAGTGGGAAAGAGCAGGATTGAAAGAGAAATATAGGAAAATATGAACTAGGGTGTTAGCAAAAAATTAATAAGCCTCAAGAGAGTAGAATGGGCTAGAGCCTGCAGAGGGGGAGGAGGGGGGATGAGGGGCGGGAAGGGGGGGTAGTGGGATGGGAAAGAAAAGAGTTTTTTTTAGTAAGGGACAGGTAGAAATGTTATAAATGTCTATTTGTATGAGAATTATTTCCCTTTTTTGGGTTTTTGTATTAACATGAAAAATTTTATAAATATTTAAATTAAAAAAAAAAAAAGAAAGTTACGTAGGGACATGTCGCTTTGCCCAGAGCTCCCGACTGCCCGCACATTGCACACAGTACCATTACACTACTCGGGGGGGGGGGGGGGTGATCAGGTTTTTTTTTTTTTTTACACTTTGAATTGCAGGAGCAAAAAGAAGATTATTGATCATATAATGCTTGCTTTGAACTGTCCTGAATGGGTTAAGTTAATGAGAGTTCAAAATAATAGTGATCTGTGATTGGCCCATGTACCATGTGAGAGCTGTGAGCCAGTCACAGCTCACCAGGAATAGAAGCAAAGCTGTTATGAATCACATTGATTCATTGAAGTGTTCTGATGTAGGTCTCTGTAGATGATGAGATTGTGTCCTACCTGAACGGTGAAATTTGATTTGAAGATGAATTCTCCTGTCTACCTGACTTGCTATTATATTTAGTTGCAGACAATACACTCATAAAAGCCTCTATAAACCTGGCCAAGAAGGTGTTTACTCTCTTTAGGACTTTGGAGATGCTGGCTCTGTACCTCTTATGTATCCGGGGTTTATTTTGGATTTCTCCTCCTCCCTTGCTGCACTTTACTATTTGCCTTATATCTTTGTTCATTATTAATCATTCTGCCATCACATGTCACTCTACTTCCAGATCCTTCTTCACATAGTTGCCCAATTAAACAGTGCATTGAGGTCGGCTTGTAAGTTGAAGACATCCTGTAAGGACGTTATTCCACTGCAAAGCTTGGTGTCATCTGCAATGACTGAAATGGTATTTTTAATCCCAGACCCTATATCATTTATAAATGTTAAAAAGTAAAACACTGAACCTTGGGGTACACCACTAACAACCCTAGACCATTCAGAGTATGAATCATTAACCATTACTTTCTGAATACGATCTTTTAGTCATTTTTCTATCTATTTACATACTGATTTTTCCAAGCCTGTACACTTTACCTTACACATTAGCCGTGTGTGGGGAGCTGTGTCAAACGATTTTGCGAAATCCAAGTATTCCACATCCACAGCCACTCCTCTGTCCAAGGTTTTGCTCACCACCTCATAAAAAGAAATCAGATTTGTTTGACAATTTTTATCTTTCATGAATCCATGCTGTCTGTTGCTTAAAATACTTTTTTCCAGCAAGAACACATCTACAGTGTGTGGTCTTTTATTAAACTCTCCAGTATCTTCCCAACTATAGAAGTTAAACTAACCGGTCTATAATTACTTGGTAAAGATTTTGACCCCTTTTTAAATATTGGCACCACATTGGCCTTACGCCAATCCAGTGGTACTATTTCATTCATTAAAGAGTCCCTAAAAAATTAGAAACAATGGCTTTGAAATGACAGAGCTCAGTTCTTTAAGGACTGGGTGGATTCCATTCAGTCCAGGTGCTTTAGTAACCTTTATTCTGTTTAAATATTTCTGGATCATATCAATTGTGAGCCAATGTGGATCATCTGGAGCTGTGTCAATACCATGCCCATTATGGACAAGAGCTCCCTTGTGCTTCTTTGTATACAAATTGCTGAAGAAGGTATTTAATAAATTTGCCTTCTCTTTGTTCCCAGTCACCCACTTTAGATTATTTTGTAAAGGGCCTACATGCTTGAACCTGACCTTTTTACTATTAATATATTTGAAGAATTTTTGGGAGTTTGTGCTGCTATCTTTTGCAATCTGTTGTTCGTTTTCAATTTATTTGTAAATGTATTTCTTTTTTGCATATTCTGTTATATTCTTTGTAATGATTAAATGATGATAATATTCCTTCATTTTTATATTTAATAAAAGCTCTTTTCTTCTGATTTATAGCTTTTTTTTACTTTGGTCGTAAGCAACATAGATTTGATTGTTAGCCTTTTAAAATTATTGCCCATGGGAATATATTTTGCAGTGTGTTCACATACAGTCTTTTTGAAGAACTCCCATTTCTGTGTTGTGTTCATCGATGCCAATATTCCCTTCCAGTCTAAGTCTTGGAAAGCAACTCTGAGCCTTGGAAAATTAGCTCTCTTAAAACTGAGTGTTTTTATTTTACTCGTATGTACTTGATGTTTACAGCTAACAATAAATGAAATCGTGTTATTATTATTATTATTATTATTATATCGAGTTATGGTCACTGCTAATCAAATGTTCTTTTATGTGGACATTCATAATAAGCTCTGCATGGTTTGAGATTACCAGGTCCAGAAGAGCATCATTCCTAATTGGGGCATCTATGAACTGTACCTTAGAATTGTCCTGTAGTAGGTTTATACATTTTTGCCCTTTAACTGTTCCTGCAGCATCAATATTCCAGTCAATATCCAGGTAGTTAAAATTCCCCATTATTATCACTGTCCCAGCCCTTGCAGCCGTTTCGATCTGTGCAAGGAGCTGAGTCTCCACCTACTTATTAACACTGGGAGGCCTATAACAAACTTCAATGATAGACAGGGGAAGGGGCCTGAACATGGCGCCAGGAGGCGTTGAGAGTGAGAGCTCCTGACACCCGCCATAGGGAAAAATTGCAAAGCTGGAATCCCGAGACCCTACCTACCTGACCCTGTTGTTGGCTCTGGCTGGGCTCTGTGGTGCGCTCGAGCGAATGCGGAGACCACGTGGTGGCCGATGTTGGCAGTGAGCCCAAGAGAAGGAGTGGGCTGCAGCGGACCGGGGCCTAGATCCCAGAGCCTCAGAGGGTCTGACAGAGGCGCTCCCTGGAGTGCATGGGAGTGCTGAAAGAGGCGGAAGGCAGAGGAGCTAGGGGGATCCCAGGAGGGAATGTCCATATGGGGCTGTGCCAAGCTAATGGCTGGATGTCCTAAATGGTCTGGAAGGAAGCAGTGCACACTGGAGACTCGGGACCTGGAGACAACTGAAGCTGAGGACACCCTGAGTATCTGCCCAGACCCCCCTCAGGAGGCCCTACAAATCAGATGGAGGGGCATACAGAGACGGGGTGACCCAGGACACCAGGCTCGGAGGGTGACAGTGAGTTGCCGTGGACAGCGGTTGGAGAACTGTCTCTGTTGCTGGTAAACCTAGTAAACCTATACCTGAGTGGTGGGCTGAGCAGATAGAAGGAGTGGGGGGATCCCAGAGGCCCTCTGGACGTTCCATTAACCACTTGCCGCCCAGCCACCGCATTAAAACGGTTGCAGGGTGGCACGGGCAGGCAAAACCACGTTTTAAAATGTAGTTTTGCAAAACAGGTAGGGGGCGCGCGCCCGCCCTACCTGTCCCGCGGGTGTCAGCAGTGGGTGTCAGCCGCCGGGTCATGGCCAGTGATTACCGGCCGTTTCCCCGGGATTCGCGGTGATCGCTGACACAGAGCAGGGCTGCATTGTTTACACACAGCCCTGCTCTGTGTCAGTTCTCTGACAGCTCATGACAAGCTGCAGAGCTGCAGTTCTCTTCTCTCCCTCGATCAGCCTGTCCCCATCCAGCATACACCCCTGCCCCCTAGTAAAACACTCCCCTCACACAGTAAACTCTAAAAATGTTAACCCCTTCCTCCCCAGTGCCATAGTACATAGTACATAGTACAGTGTCAGTGTTTTTTTTTTTCACTGATCACTGTATTGGTGTCACTGGGGATGTCAGTGACCCCATGTCAGGAATGGACTGGCCAGCAATAGTGGGACTCAGCTGCCTTATGAGCTGCAGTACCAGGGCTGGCCATCGGGTGCTCCCAGCAATCAGAGACTCAACCTTGCAGCCAGTCAAACACCTGGAACTAATTATACTGGTGTATTTAAGGGACATTCAGACCTGCAGACTCTGCCTTGGTGTTGTGTTTCTCTTGGGCCCTGTATCCTGTTCCTGCTCTCTGTTCCTGTCTGATTCTCTGATTCTCTCTACCTGCTGAACCTGGCCTGTGACCCCGACCATTCTCCGCTTGCTCCCCCTGTACCTACCTGCCCGACTGATATTGACCCGGCCTGCCTGACGACGCTTGCATTGTATGTACTGTTATCTGTGGGTGGTTGGTTGGTTTGTTTGCACTGTGTTATGTTTTAGTATTGCACTGCATTTATGTTTGTATGGTTAGTGTTAATAAATTACATTGTTTATAACATATCTGAAGTCTGCGTTTCCCTGCGTCAGTCACACACCTCTGGTCATACCCGGGAGCCCTGACACCCCAAGTCAGTTCCCCCCAGTGTCAAAATGTCCGCCGCAGTCCCTCAGTCCTGCCATAAGTTGCTGATCACCGCCATATGTCGCTGATCGCCGCCATATGTCGCTGATCGCCGCCATTATTAGTATAAATAAAAATTAAAAATCCCAGTATCTTTCCCGCCATTTGGAAACGCTATAACTTTCATGAACACCAATTAATTTACACATATTGGGATTTTTTTTAGCAAAGACATGTCGCAGAATGCATTTTGGATGAAATTTGTGACAAAATTTGATTAAATTTTTTTTTTACTGGACATGTTTTATAGCAAAAGTCCAAAATATTGTTTTTTTTTCTCAAAATTGTCAGCCTTCTTTTTATAGCGCAAAAAATTAAAAACGCACAGGCGATCAAATACCACCGAAAGAAAGCTCAATTTGTGGGAAAAAAAGGATGTAAATTTAATTTGAGTGCAATGTTGCATGACCGCGCAATTGTCAGTTAAAGTAACGCAGCGCCGTAACACAAACCTCTTCTGTAACCGCTTCCTGACAACCGTACAGCAGAAATACTGCTACAGGGCGGCATGGGTACGCGAAATCACACATATATATACGTGGTTTTCACGCCCCTACCAGATAGCGTCAGTGCACCAGTCATCACATTTAACCCCTTGATTGCCAGGAGCACGCTCATGTACAATAAACCTCCATTGCTAGTATAGTGTCTGAACGGGTCAATATCTTTGATCAGGTCAGCACTATACCAGCGTTCACATTAGTATAGCGTCCCCAAAAACGCAGCATTAGCGGGATCAGCCCCGGCACCTGCCAACACTGCGTTTAGCCCCTACGCTTACCCCCCCTTCTCCCCCAGCAAGTGCAGTGTCAGTAGGTCACTGTCACTTGATACATTGCACACAAAACCGCAGTGTTTGCAGAATCAGGCCTGATCTCTGTTAGCACTTGCCGGTAAATTTTGATGACTCTCATATGCAGCAGAGTGCCAGTACTAGTGCCGCTCTACCTTTTGGTGAACTGCCGAGTACCAGCGGTCTAGTACATCCTGGTCTTTCACATACCTCCTTGATTTTTGGAGCTGTTTTTCACGGAATATCTGTATGCGTTGATTGTGGATCAAAGCAGTTTATATGCACAACAATTTATTGCCGCCAACCCACATTCAAACTTTGCCAGACCATTCGCATGGAAACTCATTACGGTTTTCAAATTTACATTTTTTTGGGGCCTAACCCTCAACATGGGCATTACTAAAAGAAATGAATTGCAGTTGTATTGGTCCGTAGACCCGATTCATCATATGCCGTGTTCTTAGCTGCCATGGTCAGGCATAGATATGAGAGTATAATGTGTTTTATGCATTTCAGCGACAATACACTCTGTCATCCTCGGGGTAACCCTGAATTTGACCGGCTCCACAAAATTCAGCCCCTCGCAAATCACCTTAACCTAAAATTTGCAGATGTCTATACTCCCCAGCAAAACATCTGCGTTGATGAGTCCCTTATTAATTTTTCTGGCCGCCTTGCATTCAAACAATTTCTCCCCTGCAAGGGTGCCAGATATGGGGTCAAGATGTAGAAGACCTGTGAGAGGACAACAGGCTATACTTATAAGTTTCGGATTTACGAGGGAAAAGATAGTCACGTGGAGTCTGCCCGGAAGCCCAGACTACATGGGGAGCAGTGGCAAGACAGTTTGGGACTTGGTGCCATCATTTCTCCATATGGGGTACCACTTATACGTGGACAATTTTTATTCAAGCGTGCCACTATTTAGACAGTTATTCAATCTTGGAACTGGCGCTTGTGGCAAAGTGTGACCAATGTGTGCCCGCCATTAGAAGTGGGTGGATGCAGGGCGGTATATTCTAATGGTGGGCATACCACACACTTTTTCTGGCAGAGATTTCTTCTCATTTTTTCATTCAGTCCACTGGCTGCATACAAAAAAAAGAAAAGAACATAGCATATATAACCAACAAGGACCAGCGATGTACTGGTACATCACTGGATTTGAATGGTTATACCAGGATGATGCCTACAGCTGCAGGCATCATCCTGGTGTCGTTTTTTTCAGCCGGTGATCGGCTTTCATGTAAAAGCAATCCTAGTGGCTAATTAGCTGCAAGATTGCTTTTAAAAGCAGTGGGAGATGATGTCCCCCCTCCCCTGCTGCCTTCCACGGCCTTCTCGGGCAGTCCCATGCCATCAGGGGAACCTGAGAATGCAGCCGGTGTTTCTGCCAGCTCACCATAGAGCTGATTGGAGACCAGAATGGTGCCAATCATCTCTATAGTCTAAGAATTCGGAAGCTACAAGCATTTCATCACTTCCGTTTCGCAGGATATAAACAGCGCCATTTGTAAATTGGGAAAGCATCTGATCACACCGATTTTTGGTTTGATTAGATAATGTAAGGGCAGAGGAGATATGTAGAGTCTGATAGACCCCAGATTTCTGAAAAAAGAATATATGACAATGCCCATTAAAGTTATAGGGGTTATTTGCATTCCCTGTTATAGCATTAAAAGTGATAAAAAAAAATGAAATGTACAATGTAAAAATAATTTAAAAAAATCCAAAAAAAAAATTGCCCCTCCCATGCGCGCACACCTGTGTGCACAAGCCTTGACCCTGTGCTGTTTTGTAAACAGCGGTTGCACCATGCATGTGAGGTATTGCCGTGAACGTCAGATCAAGGGCAGTAATTCTAACACTAGACCTCCTCTGTAAATCTAAAATGGTGGCTTTTAAAGGCTTTTAAGTAGTTCCCACCATTTTATTCCCTAGGGTGTCTGCTTTAAAAAAATATATAATGTTTGGGGGTTTAAATTAATTTCCTAGCAAAAAATACAGATTTTTTTCATGTGAACAAAAAGGCTTGGTCTTCAGGTGATTAGAAGAGTGAATGATGTGTGGCATAAACTTCTAATGCTGGGCATAAAACGCCCCCACCCCCCAAAATGACCCCTTTTTGGAAAGCAGTCACCCCAAACTATTTGCTGAGAGGAATGTTGAATCAATAGAAGAATTTATTTTTTTACCACAAGTTTTTGGAAAATTACAAAAATAAATATATATATTCTTTTTACACAAAATTTTCACTTAAATGATTTACTGCTCACACATGCCATGGTTATATGTGGAATTACTCCCCAAAATACATTTTGCTACTTCTCCCAGGTATGGGGGTACCACATGTGAGAGACTTTTTGGCAGTCTAGCCAAGTATAGGACCCCAAAATCCAATAAGCACCTTCAGGCTTTTAAAGGGCTTTATTTCCTCATTACACTTCCAGACTACCTATCAGTTTCGGAGGCCATGAAATGCCAGGATAGCACCTAACCCCCCAAATTACCCCTTTTTGGAAAGTAGACACCCCAAGGAATTTGATAAAAAGCACGGTAAGTATTTTGCAGATCTCATTTGTTGCCACAAGTTTTTGGAATATGAAGAAAAAAAACAAAAACATATTTTTTCTATTTTTTTTTCTATTTCAAAACCTTGTGAGAAAAAAATGAGATCTGCAAAATACTCACCATGCCTCTTTTTAAATTCCTTGGGGTGTCTACTTTCCAGAAAGAGGTCATTTGGGGGGGTTTGGGGCTATCCTGGCATGTCAGGGCCTTTGAAACTGTGATAGGTAGTGAGGAAGTGTAATGAGGAAGTTACACACCTTCAGGCTTTCAAAGTGGTCATTGGAGTTCAGGCTCCTGTATGTGGCTAGGCTCCCAAAAAGTCTCACACATGTGGTATCCCCATACTCAGTAGAAATAGCAGAATGTATTTTGGGGTGTAATTCCACATATACCCATGGCTTGTGCGAGAAATAAATCATTTAAATGACGACTTCGTGTAAAAAGAAAAAAAAAAAAGTTTTTGTCATTTTCCAGAAACTTGTGGAAAAAAAATAAATCTTCCATGGACTCAATATGCCTCTCAGCAGATAGCTTAGGGTGTCTAATTTCCAAAAAGGGGTCATTTGAGGGTGTTTGTACTATTCTGGTATTTTAGCACCTCAAGAAATGTGATGGGCAGTCAGAAAGTAAAAGCTATGCAAATTCCATTATCTATACCATAGTTTGTAGACGCTATAACTTTCACAAAAAGCAATCAATATACACTTATTGGGATTTTTGTAACCAAAAACATGTAGCAGAATACATTTTGGCCTGAATTTATGATGAAATTTTATTTTTTTTTAGATATTTTTTATGACCAAAATGAGAAAATATTGTTTTTTTCAAAAAAAAATTTTTTCTTCAAACATTTTTCTGGTTATAGCGCCAAAAATAGAAAGTGCACAGGTGATCAAATACCACCAAAAGAATGCTATATTTGTGTTAAAAAAAGGACATAAATTTTATTTATGTACCGTATTGCATGACTGCGCAATTGTCCGTTAAACTAGTGCAGCGCTGTAACTTTCACACAAAGCAATCAATATACACTTATTGGGATTTTGTTTTACCAAAAACATGTAGCAGAATGCATTTTGGCCTAAATTTATAACTAACTTTGAGTTTACTATATATTTTTTATAGCTGAAAGTAAAAAATATCATTTTTCTTCAAAATATTTGGTCTTTTTTTGTTCATAGTGTGAAAAATAAAAAGCGCACAGGTGATCAAATACCATCGAAAGAAAGCTCTATTTGTGTGAAAAAAAAGGACATAAATTTCGTTTAGGTGCAGCATTGCATGACCGCGCAATTATCAGTTGAATTAGTGCAGCGCCGAGTAGCAAAAAGAGGCCTGGTCATTAAGGGGGGTAAATCCTCAGGAGCTCAAGTGGTTAAATTCTCCTGCCTTATCCAGATATCAATCCTCCTTTCAAAGATCTGTTAACAGCTGACCCACATCAACATGCGCTCCATATGAATCCCACTGGATCCTCTGCTTCCACAGGTCTCTCCAGGCACACTCAGGAACAATCCAAGATATTGGATGGGAGTCTTCTTTTAGGACTGTTTTCAGATCTTTGAAAGGAGGATTGATATCTATCTGGATGAGGATTGCTAGTTCCATGATCTACACATATTCATCTCCCATTTGAGTTGCTTATATTGACCGGTGTGTTTCTGTCAGAATTTCTGGTAAGAGACTAACCATTCGGGTGTCCTGGTGATGGTGGATCGTGGGAATACATTTGGGACTTTTTTTACTGGAACTTTTTCTGATTTACTGGACTTTATGTTTTTTAATTAGCGCTGCAATTTTTATTTATTTACTATTTAACACAGAGTGTTGCACATAGACAACAAGTAGAAATCTCACCGTTATGTTGGAGGGGATGTGGATTTAAGGGTACAATGGCACATATATGGTGGGACTGTCCAAAAATACAGGGGTTTTGGCAAGATATCCAATTTATACAAGAGATATTGGAGAACACTATACAGAATGATCCGTGGGTGTGTCTATTTTACAGGTCAGATATATCAGTGAAACAATATAAAAATAGTGCATTATATCATCTAATTAGCGCGGCTAAGGGACTTAATCCCAAATTCTGGCACGTACAGGAGCCTCCAACAATGAGGGACTGGATAAACAGGGTTGAATATATAAATAAGATAGAGGAGTTATACCATTTAGATCAGGGGTCCTCAAACTTTTTAAACAGGGGGCCAGTTCACTGTCCTTCAGACCGTTAGAGGGCCAGACTATAGTTTAAAAAAAAAAAAACTATGAACAAATGCGGACACAGTACAGGAGATGACCAGAGACTGCGGACATACAACAGCGGCAGGAATACTGGGCCAGCCGCACCATAAGACGCACAGACATTTCCCCCCAAGTGTGTCTTATGGAGCAAAATAGTGCCCCATCATTGGTGTCAGTGGGAGGAATAGTGCCCCATCATTGGTGTCAGTGGGAAGAATCGTGCCCCATCATTAGTGTCAGTGGGAGGAATAGTGCCCCATCATTGGTGTCATTAGTAGGAATAGTGCCCCATCATTGGTGTCAGTGGGAAGAATCGTGCCCCATCATTGGTGTCAGTGGGAGGAATAGTGCCCCATCATTAGTGTCAGTGGGGGGAGGAATAGTGCCCCATTGTTGGTGTTAGTGGGGGGAGGAATAGTGCCCCATCGTTGGTGTCAGTGTGGGGGGGGAATAGTGCTCCGTCATTGGTGTAAGTGGGGGAAGGGGATAGTGCCCCAACATTGGTGTCAGTGGGAGGAATAGTGTCCCTTCATTGGTGTCAGTGGGAGGAATAGTGTCCCATCATTGGTGTCAGCGGGAAGAATTGTACCCCATCATTGGTGCCAGTGGGAAGAATTGTACCCCATCATTGGTGTCAGTGGGAGGAATAGTGCCCCATCATTGGTGTCAGTGGGAAGAAACGTGCCCCATCATTGGTGTCAGTGGGAAGAAACGTGCCCCATCATTGGTGTCAGTGGGAAGAAACGTGCTCCATCATTGGTGTCAGTGGGAAGAAATGTGCCCCATCATTGCTGTCAGTGGGAGGAATAGTACCCCATCATTGCTGTCAGTGGGAGGAATAGTACCCCATCGTTGGTGTCAGTGGGGGGGGGGGGATAGTGCCCCGTCATTGGTGTCAGTGGGGGAAGGGGATAGTGTCCCAACATTGGTGTCAGTGGGAGGAATAGTACCCCATCGTTGGTGTCAGTGGGGGGAGGAATAGTACCCCATCGTTGGTGTCAGTGGGGGGAGTAATAGTGCCCCGTCGTTGGTGTCAGTGTGGGGGGGGATAGTGCCCCGTCATTGGTGTCAGTGGGGGAAGGGGATAGTGTCCCAACATTGGTGTCAGTGGGAGGAATTGTGCCCCATCATTGGTGTCAGTGGGAAGAAGTGTGCCCCATCATTGGTGTCGGTGGGAAGAATTGTACCCCATCATTGGTGTCAGTGGGAGGAATAGTGCCCCATTATTGGTGTCAGTGGGAGGAATAGTGCCCCATTATTGGTGTCAGTGGGGGGAGGAATAGTGCCCCATTATTGGTGTCAGTGGGGGGAGGAATAGTGCCCCATCATTAGTGTCAGTGGGGGGAGGAATAGTGCCCCATCATTAGTGTCAGTGGGGGGAGGAATAGTGCCCCATTGTTGGTGTCAGTGGGGGGGAGGAAAGTGCCCTATCATTGGTGTCAGTGTGGGGGGGATAGTGCCCCATCATTAGTGTCAGTGGGGGGAGGAATAGTGCCCCATCATTAGTGTCAGTGGGGGGAGGAATAGTGCCCCATCATTAGCGTCAGTGGGGGGAGGAATAGTGCCCCATCATTAGTGTCAGTGGGGGGAGGAATAGTGCCCCATTGTTGGTGTCAGTGGGGGGGAGGAAAGTGCCCTATCATTGGTGTCAGTGTGGGGGGGGATAGTGCCCCATCATTGGTGTCAGTGGGAAGAAATGTGCCCCATCATTGTTGTCAGTGGGAGGAATAGTGCCCCATCATTGGTGTCAGTGGGAAGAATCGTGCCCCATCATTGGTGTCAGTGGGGGGAATAGTGCCCCATCATTGGTGTCAGTGGGGGGAGGAATAGTGCCCCATCATTGGTGTCAGTGGGGGGAGGAATAGTGCCCCATTGTTGGTGTCAGTGGGGGGAGGAATAGTGCCCCATCATTGGTGTCAGTGTGGGGGGGTATAGTGCCCTGTCATTTGTGTCAGTGGGGGAAGGGGATAGTGTCCCATCATTGGTGTCAGTGAGAAGAATAGTGCCCCGTCATTGGTGTCAGTGGGGGGGAATAGTGCCCCGTCATTGGTGTCAGTGGGGGGGTAGTACCCCAACATTGGTGTCAGTGGGAGGAATAGTAGCCCATCATTGGTGTCAGTGGGGGAAGGAATAGTGTTCCATCGCTGGTGTCAGTGGGGGGTGGAATAGTGCCCCATCGTTGGTGTCAGTGGGGGGAGGAATAGTGCCCCATCATTAGTATCAGTGACACCAATAATGGGGCACTATTCCTCCCACTGACACCAATGACACTTAACTTGCTGACCCCTGCTCCAGCATGGTGCTGCTGCAGCCAGCATACCTGGTTGCAGCAGCACCATCAGCACGGCACACTTACCTGTAAGCTGTCCTTCTTCACTCCGGCCTCTCCCTCACTCAATGTTTGTGGGGCCGCTCGGCTCCGCCTCCTCGCAGGTGATTGGCCACCTGTGTGCCTTTCCTGAGCTACAGTTCTGGTGCCCAATCACCGGTGAGGAGGTGGACCCGAGCGGCAGGAGTGCGGGAGTGGCCGGAGTGAATGAAGGAGCAGCGCTTCCTGGACTGGATCGTCGTGGGACTGGGACCGGAGCCAGGTAAGGTACAGCAGCCCCCTGCCCACCCCTGTACTTAGTGTCCCTTCCTTGCGGAAAATACGCCCCTGCCGGCGGGCCGGATAAATGGCCTCGGCGGGCTGCATGTGACCCGCAGGCCATAGTTTGAGGACCCCTGATTTAGATGAAGATAAAATAGGAAAATTTACAAAGGAATGGGGTAGATGGCATGACTTCAAGACATCTAAAAAATATATGGAAATACTGGGAGTCCCAGGTGGTCGGAGGCAAGAGAATTTATTACAATGTCCAGAGGGCCATAACAATAGGATAAGGGAAAAGAAAGGTTGGAGAGAAAGAAAGAAAGAAAGAATGGAAAGAAGAAGAAGCATAAGAAAAGAGAAGGGATATGGACATGGACTGGAATGATGAAAAGAGAGTTGGGTGAGTGGGGGAGACGCGGTTGGAAAATATAGGTGAAATGTTTGTATTTTGGATAAATATGATAAACTCTTGAGTTTTGTAATGAACAATTTCATAAAAGATATAATAAAATAAACTTTCCAATGATTACTTTTGTAGTGTGCACCCCCAAGTGCAGTTCCACCCATAATGCTTCAGCCTCACCACACTCTCCATCAACTAGGTCCTCTTTTACACTCGCTTTGAGATCACGTCTCGCATAGAGATGGACACCACCACCTTTCCTTTTTACCCTGTCTCTCCAAATGAGAACATAGCCAGGAATATTATTAATGGCCCAGTCATGTGAAGAATGAACTTAAATTATAGTTCTCTTCATGCACCAAAGCTTCCAACTTACCTATTTTGCTTGGCAGACTTCTAACACTGGTGAACAAACACTTTAACTCAATGACACCTTGTGCTCACGTATTTTGCATATTTTTTATTTTCATACAAATGGTACCAATTCCAATAGTTGTTTGTAACATGGGAACCTTCTTATCATGTGCCATAGTCCTCCCCCCATCTTCCCCATTCCACCCACCAATAAGGACTGACCCCTGTCTGATCTGTCTGCCCCATTATAATTTAATTCTCCCTCCTCCCTCGATCCTTGTTTAAAAACTCCTCCAGCCTCCCCATAAACCTCTTTCCCAGCACAGCAGACCCCCTTCCATTTAGGTGCAAACTAATGAAAAGGCAGCCCAGTGCTCTAAAAACCCAAATCTTTCTTTCTTACACTTTATCCTTGCATTGAGTTCTCTAATCTTCCCCTGTCTTTCCTGAGATGCGTATGGCACAGGTAATATTTCAGAGAATACCACCTTGGAGGTCCCTCCATTTAACTTGCAGCCTATTTTTTTTAAAATTGATTCTTAAGGAGCCTCCACCTTCCATGTATTTTGTCATTGGTTCCAACATGGACCAAGACAGCATGCCCAGCCCCTTCCAGTAATTTTATCAACCTGGTCCACCACATGCAGAACCCTGTCACCAGGGAGACGGCAAACCATTTGGTTGAGGTGATACTGGTAACAAATTATTCTATCAGTCCTTCTGATTATAGAATCCCCTTCTACCACCAACTGCTTAGGCCTTCCTGCACTACCCTCACCACCCCTCCCAAATGGTTTGCCCTCCCAGCTGTTAGGTATAGCTCCTGTAGGCAGCCCCAGCACACGACAGACAGCTGGGTGAAATGTTTTGCAAAATGGTAGGGCATCGATACCACCTAGATAAGATGCTATAATTGCACTCATGCATGTGAGAACATACCAACAATTTGTATGACACAGCCAATATCTTGTCCCAATCCATGTCATCCGATGATACCTGTAGCTCATGTTGCCATTTAGAGAGGAATGGAGGTAGGTTTGGGTATGACTTCTTCAACAGGATTTAGTATATCTGTGAAAGTGTATGGCTACGTCTAGAAGATTGAGCTACTAATGATTCAAAACCTGTAACAGATTGTGTTAGGAGGTACAGAGAGCATTGTGTACTCAAATAATGTTTCAACTGAGTATATTCCAACCAAGCACATGATGAGCTATGAAAGGAGGAGAGTATCCGGGAAAGGGGAATGAGAGTCCAACCACTAAGGGTATGGCTCAAGGGAGGACAGTCTTGGTGATGCCAGTGAAGGAATTGAGAGCTAGACTCAGTGGGAGGGAAGGAAGCCATTCCAAACAATGGGGTCAAAGGTAAGAAAGTAAGCCCTTACATTATTTGCAATGTTGCATGAACCGTAAGGGGTAACAGCTCTCTTGGAGGTCTCTGACCAGGTTCCATCCATGACAAAGAGGTGAGATCAGGGGAAAGAAGAGTCCACAAATTGGTGAAGTGACCCTGGTACCATCTGACCACCGTAAGCAAAGATGCAGAGTGAAAATAGAGTAGCAAGTGGGGCAGGGTCACTCCACCCCTGCACTTGGATAAGGAAAGGATAGCATGTTGAATTCTGGACTTTTTGTGTCGCCAAATAAATACTCAAACAGCTCTCTTCAGGGATAAGAAAAAAAACAGGGGATGGAGGAACTGGGATGACTTGAAAGGTATATAAGAATTTCTCTAAATGTCCATCTTAATGGCCTTCATATGCCCAAACCAAGAAATGTGTGGTTTGTCATAGGATTTAAGACAGGTACGTACCATCTGGAGAAGGGGCGTATAATTATGTTCTGCCACAGTAGACAATAACAAAGGAATTTTAATGCCAAGATATTTGATAGCAGTTGCCATTTAAAGGTAAAGTTATTACGTAGATGAGATACAGATGATTTGAGTAAAGAGATATTCAAGGCCTCAGTCTTATCATAGTTCACTTTAAAGTTACTCATAGCACCAAACTCCTTAAATGTCTGTATGAGAGATGGTATAGTGACCGGGGGATTGGTAATGTAAAACAGTAGGTCATCTCCATACAGGGAGAGTTGTATTGATTGCAACCTACTGTAATGCCTTGTATATCAGGGTGCTGATGTATAGCGATGGCAAGGTGTTTCTTGGTGAGGATATATAATATCAGGGAAAGAGGACACCCCTGGCGAGTATTGTTGCGGATCCAGATAGGGTCTGAAAGAAGGCCATTGGAGTGGATTCTCGCTGAGGGGCACATATATAATGCCAGGATTTTAGCCAATAGCTTAGGACCAACACCATTCTGTTGAAGCGTTTGTTGAAGGAAGGGCCAGTGGACCCTTTCAAATGCCTTTATGGCAGCCACTGAGAGTAGACACGCCAGGATATGGCATTTTTGGACATGTTCCATTAGGGTGATTATTTTAATGGTATTGTCCCTAGCCTCCCTGCCAAGGGTAAAGCCCACCTGACCAAGACCAAGGATCAGAGGCGTAAGTTGGTTAGCAATTATTTTATAGTGCATCCGAATATCTATATTTGTTAGGGAAATGGGGCGATAGCTGCCATAAAAAGCAGGATCTTTACCTGGTTTGGGCAATGATGTGATATGTGCTTCAAGTGCCTGTGTCGAAAGGGGAGTCTGTAGGGACCATATTGAAAGTTTTGGTGAGGAGTGGGGGGGGAGGAGATCTCGAAAGATTTTGTAAAAATCAGGCCGTATACCCATCTGGGCCTGGACTTTTATTGTTCTTGATAGAGGAGAGTACCATAGTAAGATCTTGTACTGTCTCTAAAAGAATAGTGGGAAGAGCAATCTTAGCAATGTAGTCAACTATGCTAGACCTATGGACATCTGAGGAGGAGTCAGTTGGACAAGAAGGTAAGTTATATAGATGTTCATAAAAAGAATGGGCAGATGGGTAAGTTGGCCATCTGGGTGTTTGAGTTTTGGGATAGAAATGATGCTATTCTTGGCATGTAATGCCCTGGCTAAAATCCTCCCAGGTTTGTTAGCCTCTACATAAAACAGTTTAAGCAGCTTGTTTTTAACATCCATAGTTTTCTGGTCCAGTAGTTCTAAAAGTCGAAGTCTAGCTTCTGAGAGTGCAAGAATGATATTGGGAGACTGGCTCCTCTTATGGGACTTTCCAATATGGAGATGCCGTCTAAGAGATCCAAAATTTGGGTGAGCCATTCCCTCTTAAGTCTGGATCCATGCTTAATGAAAACACCCTGACCCACACACTTTAATGCCTCCCATTGAATAGGGTCAGAGGTATTGTCGTTTTGATGATCAGTGATAAAATTGGCTATGGTTTGTCTGATTTTGCTAGTACACAAATCATCCTGTAGAAGGGAGTCATTTAACCACCATGTCCATTCTTGCTTTGAAAGGTTGGGTAAAGAGAGGCATTAAACGCATGTTTTTAAATGCATGTTCTTAGACAGGTTAATTTGGTTTTTGATAGTTGGCTAACTGGCTGGCAGTTTGAACTGGCTTTCTTATCCCCCTCTTTTGATAAGTTATACTTATCCATGTTCCTTCCCGACAAGGAATAGCCATTATTAGACTGGGGTAGGCTGGCAAGTTGAACTGGATAGTCCTATTTTTTACTTTGTGACGCCTCCCATGTTCACTGTTTAAAAATCCAGTTATAGACCTGGGCAGGTGACCTGTTTTTTCTCTGTATGTTAATTTTGGAGGTTCAGTGGGTGCATTGGACACCCTGGCTGCCATTGTGCTACATGCTGGGTGTCCGGCGCGCTCCCATGACCTTAATGAGGGGTGGGCTCCCTCAGGGTTACCTGCCCTTGTTTCTATCCATTTAAATGCATGTGCCTCCATTGTGAGGACTCTCAAGATTTATAGAGTTAGGACCACAGATACTCAGGGTGCCGTGATGTGGCTCTGTGGCTTATGTATGTATTTGCAAATGTGTACTAACTAAACCCCTGTTTTTAAACGCATGTTCTTAGACAGGTTAATTTGGTTTTTGATAGTTGGCTAACTGGCTGGCAGTTTGAACTGGCTTTCTTATCCCCCTCTTTTGATAAGTTATACTTATCCATGTTCCTTGCTGACAATAGCCATTATTAGACTGGGGTAGTCTGTAAAGTTGAACTGGATAGTCCTATTTTTTTACTAAAGAGAGGGACAAATACACTGGTGCATGATCTGACCATAGTATACATAGTATACAAAGTAGTATACATAGTATACTACTTTGTGGATAGAAAGTCAGGGCAAGGTAACTGACTAAGAAAAAGTCAATTCGTGAGTAGTTGTGGGCGACTGAGTAGTATGAGTAATCTCTATCCGTAGGATGGGAGACTCTCCACACATCCACCAAATTGTGTTGTAGGAATTTTTTCAATCTATTGATTTGAGAATATGAGAACTTCTACCCACAGAGGTATCGATACAGGGATTCAGAAGGCAATTAAAGTCCCCTGTTAGGAGAATAACCACTTCAGCAAAATCTAGTAGTTTATGTAGGTATCGGAGTACATGGTCCTGATTAGGGACATACACATTTGCCATTGTGTACATTTTGCCATGAATAATGAGTTTCACAAATAACTACCTACCCTCAGGGTCAATGCAAGTGTCCGATAAGGCATATGGGATGGACTTGAGGATAGCAATGGATACCCCATGAGATTTCGAATGAGCATAGGTACTGTGGAACCACGATGCAAAGTACTTATTGCGGAAAGCAGGGATATGGTCAGTATGGAAATGAGTTTCCTGAAAGAAGGCTAACACAAGTTAAGTTAGACAGAAAGAAAAAGAGGCTATAAAACCCCTTTCAAAGGAGACAAAGTAAAAAGAAATGAAGACAAATGAAGGCAAAGAAAATATTCCTAGCACCTCATCACTGAACTAAAGCAAATGGCTTTACAAGCCTACAGAGAACAGTCTTCCCAAATATAAGAAGACAGATTTCCTGTAATCTATTCGGGGGAAGAACTAAGTGACCACGACGTGGGCGAAGCAAAACCCACATATCGTAAAGGTATCAAATAGTAGAGTAATAAAGTGAGAGGATACTCAGCACAAAATTAGGATATATGGAGCATGTGACAGACCCAACCGGGACAGGGGCTTTTGGAGAGGACTGCGGGTTAGCCGCTTGCCTACGGACCATGGCCCTGGCATCTGAGGGGGCCCTATTCCTTGGTGTGTGCCTGGGGGGAGACCTTTGGAGTAGTTTAGTTCGGATTCAAGTCCATGTCTCCCCAAAACACACAGACTCTGAGAACTGGATAAACACGATACTGACTAACCGTAATCAAAGTCCTCCTGCGCTTAGCATTACCCTGATGAAGTCACATGACATTGTGATGTAACATGTGGGCTCGTGGTGACACAACTTCCGGCGTGCTGACTCAACTTCCGGGGGCGGATGCCATCTTGGAACTCCTATTGAGGTCAATGTATTAGTACACCCACAGCATGTGGATAGGCACTAAAAGCTTTTAATGTCAAGTTAAATGTGAGTGGAATTTGATACGTTTTTATCCAATTTGAGTCATTAAACGTTAATACACTATGGGAGCACTTTGCATTCTCTTTCTGGGCGAATGAGGAGATATCACTTCTAGGACCACTGAGAGGAGGCTATATGTGGGACCTTGGCCATCAGAGAGGGAACTGAGACGGCGGTGGACCTGGCATCCGTTGGAGGGAGTCCGGGTTCCAGACCATTGGTATTTGATTGTCTAAGGTGTTTTGACCTTGCAGGGTCACTGCATGGAGGTGAGGGGCCATTGCACCTAGAGTGGGATTCATAGTATCCTGTTGCACAGTTTGGTGATCACAGGACTACAGTACACCTCCACCATTTGGATGGTTCTGGACACTTTTTTGATTGGACATTTATTTATTTATATATATTTTTTCACTTTTTAGGACACAATTTTTTTGTAGTTTTTGGTTTTTGTTTATGTTGGTGGGTGGTTTATCCACTGTTGATTTATGTTTGTAGATATACGGAAAGTGTGAAGCACTGTTTGAAGTCACTTATTTTCACGCTTATTCAGAACGCCCATTTGGGGTTACGAATCAGGTCAGTATCTATGGGCATTTAGCATATTTTTTTGGTGTTCACTTATTCCCAGTAGGGGGTCACTATCATTTATTTAAGTGATTGTTAATGATTTACAGGGGGTGAGCCTGATTTTCTCTTTCTTTCACAATTACGGCCATTTGTGGTTTCACGGATCCATTGTATTTATCCCATAGTGGGATCACTGGCATTGTTTAGATTCACAAATCATTTTGAGCATATACAGTCAAATCCCTAAATATTGGGGCATCGACATAATACTAACATTTTTGGCTCTATACACCACCACAATGGATTTGAAATGAAACAAACAAGACGTGCTTTAACTCCAGACTGTCAGCTTTAATTTGAGGGTATTTACATCCAAATCAGGTGAACGATGTAGGAATTACAACAGTTTGCATATGTTCCTCTCACTTGTTAAGGGACCAAAAGTAATGGGACAATTGGCTTCTCAGCTGTTCAATGGCCAGGTGTGTGTTATTCCCTCATTATTCCAATTACAATGAGCAGAGTTCATTTCAAGTGTGCTATTTGCAATTGGGATCTGTTGCTGTCAACTCTCAAGATGAGATCCAAAGAGCTGTCACTATCAGTGAAGCAAGCCATCATTAGGCTGAAAAAACAAAACAAACCCATCAGAGAGACAGCAAAAACATTAGGCGGGGCCAAAACAACTGTTTGGAACATCCTTAAAAAGAAGGAACGCACCGGTGAGCTCAGCAACACCAAAAGACCCGGAAGACCATGGAAAACAACTGTGGTGGATGATCGAAGAATTCTTTTCCTGGTGAAGAAAACACCCTTCACAACAGTTGGCCAGATCAAGAACACTCTCCAGGAGGTAGGTGTATGTGTGTCAAAGTCAACAATCAAGAGAAGACTTCACCAGAGTGAATACAGAGGGTTCACCACAAGTGTTTACAACACATTGGTGAGCCTCAAAAACAGTAAGGCCAGATTAGAGTTTTCCAAACAACATCTAAAAAAGCCTTCACAGTTCTGGAACAACATCCTATGGACAGATGAGACCAAGATCAACTTGTACCAGAGTGATGGGAAGAGAAGAGTATGGAGAAGGAAAGGAACTGCTCATGATCCTAAGCATACCACCTCATCAGTGAAGTATGGTGATGGTAGTGTCATGGCGTGGGCATGTATGGCTGCCAATGGAACTGGTTCTCTTGTATTTATTGATGATGTGACTGCAGCAGGATGAATTCTGAAGTGTTTCGGGCAATATTATCTGTTCATATTCAGCCAAATGCTTCAGAACTCATTGGACGCCGCTTCACAGTGCAGATGGACAATGACCCAAAGCATACTGCAAAAGCAACCAAAGAGTTTTTTTTAAGGGAAAGAAGTGGAATGTTATGCAATGGCCAAGTCAATCACCTGACCTGAATCTGATTGAACATGCATTTCACTTTCTGAAGACAAAGCTGAAGGGAAAATGCCCCAAGAACAAGCAGGAACTGAAGACAGTTGCAGTAGAGGCCTGGCAAAGCATCACCAGGGATGAAACCCAGCGTCTGGTGATGTCTATGCGTTCCAGACTTCAGGCTGTAATTGACTGCAAAGGATTTGCAACCAAGTATTAAAAAGTGAAAGTTTGATTTATGATTATTATTCTGTCCCATTACTTTTGGTCCCTTAACAAGTGGGAGGCACATATGCAAACTGTTGTAATTCCTACACCGTTCACCTGATTTGGATGTAAATACCTTCAAATTAAAGCTGACAGTCTGCAGTTAAAGCACATCTTGTTCGTTTCATTTCAAAACCATTGTGGTGGTGTATAGAGCCAAAAATGTTAGAATTGTGTAGATGTCCCAATATTTATGGACCTGACTGTACATGCGTTTACCTCTATGATTCTTTTCCTTTTTTTTTTTTCTCATGTTTACCACAAGGAGTGGTTTCACTGATTCACTTTGATTTTTATCCCCTAGTGGGATCACTATTATTTCTTTCAACTTGCTTATCCAGGGCATGTAAAGTTTACATGCATTTTTATGTCACTTTATTTATTCACTGGTGTTGCAGTTCAGGAGTTCATTCGGCAATATGGCATTCAATATATGTGTATACTTATTGTGTATGTATGTGTGGAATATTTTGTTTATGTACTCACTTAGTAGAGGTGGTGTAGAGGTATATTTTGGGGTATATGTCATATTTTGATTTAATTGATTTATAAGGGGATATTGTTTACCCATTCACTGAATATCACATATTGGGGTTCACATATAGATTATTAGCACAGCACCACAATTTACAAAATCACGATACAGACTAGCATTAACTGCTTCAACCCCCACTCCTTCCTAGACTCAGACTCTAAGGAGATGCTGATAGAATCAGCAAAACAACCTCATACTCAGGAATCTTGCTCTAATCTGTTTAAGATGTTTTGTGTTTATTATCTTCTCCCATTGTGTGCCTCCCAGCTGTTCATTCCCATTGTTAATTGAGTCACCTATTGTTTGTTGGCAAGTCCTTCTGGAGGTGCATACATGATAGGATTAGACTGATGTCAATTTTACCTCCTTATCTAATCAATGGGGGATGTTTATCCCAAAGTGTAATATTTGTTTTATTGTTCATGAGGGATTGGGCCCTATTTCTGGAGTGTATAATACCTGTGTTTTCTGTTCAGTAAAGAGTTCCTTTTTGGCATCTAAGCTGGTCTTGGGTGCAATGCCCAGCTATACCTTGGCCCAGTGGCGAGGAAGCAATTCTTTGACGGAATCACCCAATTGACAGGGATTCCATCACAGAGTATATGACATATGAGGCCATCTAGGGAGGCAAGACAAGCTTACATATGTTAATATCAAAAACAAAAAGGTCAAGTACTTGTAGGCAGTGCCCTCACATGCAGTTAACAGTGTCAGTGATAACCTTGCTGGATGTGAGGAGAAGTGGGACAAGAATATTATACTCACTTTTTCAAGCAGCAATGTTGTGTTTTTTGCAAATAGTTGCCAGCAGAATTAAGCTGCAATCTACAGTGCATCCGGAAAGTATTCACAGCGCTTAACGTTTTCCACATTTTGTTATGTTACAGCCTTATTCCAAAACGGATTAAGTTAATTTTTCCCTCAATATTCTACAAACAATACCCTATAATGACAATGTGAAAGAAAGAAGTTTTGTTTTGAAATCTTTGCAATTTATTAAAATAAAAAATGAAAAAAACCACAGCCTTTGCTCAATACTTTGTTGAAGCACCTTTAGCACCAATTACAGTCTCAAGTCATTTTGAGTATGATGCTACAAGCTTGGTTCACCTATGTTCGGTCAATTTCTACCATTCGTCTTTGCAGTACCTCTCAAGCTCCATCAGGTTGGATGGGGAGCGTTGGTGCACAGCCATTTTCAGATCTATCCAGAGATGTTCAAGTCTGGGCCACTCCAGGACATTCAGAGAGTTCGCCCGTAGCCACTCCTTTGTTATGTGGGCTGTGTGTTTAGGGTCGTTGTCCTGTTGAAAGATGAATCGTCGCCCCAGTCTAAGGTGAGCGCTCTGGAACAGGTTTTCATCAAGGATGTCTCTGTACATTGCTGCATTCATCTTTCCTTCGATCCTGACTAGTCTCCCAGTGCCTGCCACTAAAAAACTTCCGCACATCATGATGCTACCACCACCATGTTTCACTCTAGGGATATTGGCCAGGTGGTGAGCGGTGCTTGGTTTCCTCTAGACATGACACTTGGCATTCAGGCCAAAGAGTTCAATCTTTGTTTCATCAGACCAGAGAGTTTTGTTTCTCATGGTCTGAGAGCCTCTCAGGTGCCTTTTGGCAAACTCCAGACGGGCTGCCATTTGCCTTTTACTGAGGAGCTGAGGAGGGGCTTCTGTCTGGCCACTCTACCATATAGGCCTGATTGGTGGAGTGCTGCAGAAATGGTTGTTTTTCTGGAAGGTTCTCCTCTCTTCACAAAGAAACGCTGGAGCTCTTTCAGAGTGATCATCGGGTGCTTGGTTACCTCCCTGGCTAAGGCCCTTGTCAGGGCTCCAGGTATGACCAGAGGTGTGAGGACCAACACAGGAAAACACAGACTTCAGGTATAGCGTGTAAAACAATATATTTTATTAAGGGCAACACAAACATAAATACAGTGCAACAAACCAAACCCAAAACTCAAATACATACAACAAGGTGCAACAAACCCAAATCTTAACTGATATTTTTATATATATATATATATATATATATATATATATATATATATATATATATAAAAATATGGAGCACAACGTAGTCAGGCGGGCCGGGTCGGTAGCTAACGGGCAGACAAGGTACAAGGAGTAGGCAGAAGATTGGTCAGGAGTAGCCGAGGTCGGTGCAGGCAGAGTTCAAGCAGAGTCAGGATCAGGCAGGAAGCAGACAGGATGCAGGTACAGGGGCTCATGGGAACAATACACCAAGGCTCTGACTGCAGGCCTGGCCATTCCTTAAATACATCTCCTGCAATCAGCCTCAGGTGATGGCTTTATTGCAGGAGTGAGCTTCTGGCTGATGAGAGCACCCGCTGGCCAGCCCTGGTACTGCAGCCCACAAGGCAGGTGAGTCCCACCACCATTGGCGAGTCGATTCCTGACAGCCCTTCTCCCTCGATCACTCATTTTGACTGGTCAGCCCGCTCTAGGAAGATTCCTGGTGGTTCCAAACTTCTTCCATTTATAGAAGATGGAGGCCACTGTGTTCACTGGGACCTTTAATGCTGCAGAAATTTTTCTGTACCCTTCCCCAGACCTGATCCCTACATTTAATGACACAAATATACCCGTCAGACTGGGTGGAGAGATTGGACAGCTCAGCCCGCTTGTTTTCAAATATAAATGGAACACATTGCAGATTTGGCTGTCAATGCACTAGAAGGCAAAGCACTAGAAGGGTTGTGTTGGTTCTACCAGAAAAGGAGAGAGACAGCAGAGCAACTATTGTGGCTCAAATGGAAAGTTAGTATGGTCAGAGTATTCCTATCGCAGAACTCTGGAGGAGATTCTAAACCTGGAATCAGCATGAGTGAGAGACTATTCCTCAATATGAGGTGGCCCTGCAGGAAATCTGGTGCGGATTGGAGGGAAAAGATGGTACCTGCTGGAGCAGGAGTGTCTAACCCTTATCAACTCTGGGACCAGTTCATCTTTGGTATCCAGTTCTCTGTAATAAAGAGAACCTTAAGGGATAGAGTGAGGGTTGACGGCACAGTGAATTTCGCTGTCATCCTACACGAGGCCATTGAGAGGGAACAGGAAGAGATGCATGAACAGACTATTGCGAAAAGCCAGGTTACCACCACTCCTAGAGTCAGGTGGTCATTTGAGCACGAGCAAGCGACTGTTCCATGCCCCTCACTGACCCCAAATGTTGCATGGTCTTCAATAGAAAAAAATCGTAAAAGACCTAGCTGATTCTGTGTCCTCCCTCTGACAGGAAATGTCAGCTATTCAAAACGGGGTCACCCACCCTAGCACCATGAGCAATCCACTCCGGAGAGACCCAGATACCGATCGCAGATGTTGGCAGTGTGGATGATTAGGCCACATCTGCAGGAAATGTGCGAGAAGGGGAACAAAGATTGTTCAACATCGTCCTTTAAACTAGAGGTTCCTGAGGAGGAGGGGTAACCCACAGGAAGCGATAATTCAGGGCTCCAATGTGATCCTATGATGATATACTTTTCCCAGTAGTAACCGTGACCTTCAATGGCAAGCCAGCTAACTGCCTGGTGGACACTGGATCAGAGGTTACTACTAAAAGCCTATAACTTTTACCAGCAAAATTTTGGGCAGACCCAGACTCTAGACCTCTCCGCTCCATCTGAAAACTGCAAATAACCTGCCTATTCCAGTGGTAGGGGTCACCTGGATGTCAATGAAGGTCTATGGACAGTCCCTCACATGGGTCAGAGTGGTCACCAGGAAGGCCTCCTTTCCAAAAATTCCAGTGGTGTTGGGCATGAACGTATTCAAGGAACTGGACATAATGCGCCTTCTTCGGGAATCAGAGGCATCTGAACAGTCAGGAACTCAAATCCAGAATCTGATTAACGCTTGCCGAGCTGCTCAGACACAGGGTCGCAAACATACAGAGAAAGTTGGGGTCATCCGCTTCCCTACCTGTCATGGGGTCACCACCTCATCAGGAGCTGGTGCGCCCCCTTCCAGTGGTAGCTAGAAGACACTTAAAAGGAGCCACTGTGATGACAGAACCACAATGCAATCTAGAGATAAAAGGTGAAGGGTTGATAGCCAGGTTGGTACAACTTGTTAACCTGGGGCCCACCCCTATCCAAGTGCCCACTGACTTGGTCATTGCAGATTTATATACAATACCTAAAAGCTGCATCATCGATTCTTGCCCTGGGGTGGAAGCTTTTTAATCTGCCCTGCCTAATTTAGAGGATTCCTACTTCTCACAATTAGCAATACTCACATTTTCAGTTCAAGAGATAACTCCTGATCAATTAACTAAACTACAGAAGTTAGTTCACCAACATATAGGTGAATTGTCTTAGGGTCCTGAAGACTATGGCTGTACTAATGCTTTCGATCATCCTATCCACACTAGAGATACTGCTCCCATCCGTGAAAAGTATTGTAATATACCCCCTGTAATAGTGCACAGTAGAGACATGGAAGCTGTACCCAACAGCCATCTTGTTACGGTTTTGTTTTCATGAGCAGTGATCTTACTCCCTCCCTCCTCTTGCAAACTATGAAATTTGTAGCCATAACTTTTAACAAACTTCAAAAGAGCCTCTTATCTCAATCAGTAACAGCAGAACGCAGCAAACAGACCTGATCAGAGTTGTAAAACATTAACTGAGGTCTGCAGGATGTCTTTTTCCACAAATCATGAAAAAGTCTTCCCTCAGATCTATCGTAAAACAATAATGGCATAGGGTCTATATATTCTAGAACGGGGGAATATATTGTTCCAGAGGATGGGGGAAGTCCTGAAGAAGTCCTGCAGTCGGGCGTGGGAGGAGGAGACCAGGGAGCTGGAGAGTAGGAGGTCCCCTATTGTGAGGAGCGAAGGGCACGGGTGGGGTGGTATTTGGGTATCAGGTCAGTTAGGTAGTTTGGGGCAGCGTTATGAATGGCTTTGTATGTCAGAGTTAGTAGTTTGAATTTAATGCGTTGAGCAATCGGGAGCCATTGAAGGGATTGGCAGAGGGGGGTGGCAGATGTGGAGCGGTTGGTGAGGTGGATGAGTCTAGCCGCTGAGTTCAAGATAGACTGGAGTGGGGATAGCAGTTGTTTGGGTAGGCCAGTGAGAAGGGAGTTGCAGTAGTCCAGGCGTGAGATAATGAGGGAGTGTACGAGTTGTTTAGTAGAGTCTGGGGTGAGGAACGTACGTATCTTGGAGATGTTGCGGAGGTGGAGCCTGCATGACTTTGATAGTGATTGGACATGAGGTTGGAAGGAGAGGTTTGAGTCCAGGGTGACACGTAGGACTTTGTCGTGTGGGGTGGGATTGATGGTGGCGTTGCTAGTCGTGATGGAGAGGATGGGGGGGCGCGGGCTGATGGGAAGACTAGAAGCTCGGTTTTGGACAGGTTTAATTTGAGGTAATGGAGCGACATCCAGTTTGATATGTCGTTCAGGAGGTGGGCGATGCGGGCGGAGAGTGAGGGGTGGAGAGGTAAATTTGTGTGCCGTCGGAATAAAGGTGATAGTTGAAGCCATGAGAGTAGCCAAGGGAGGTGATGTAGATGGAGAAGAGGAGGGGTCCGAGGACAGAGCCTTGGGGGACACGAACAGAGAGGGGGAGAGAGGAGGAGGAGGAGGAGGAGGTGGCAGCGTTATAGGTAACGCTGAAGGAGCGCTGGGATAGGTAGGAGGAGAACCAGGAGAGAGCAGCGTCCCTGAAGGAGTGCAGTTTAGTAAGGAGGAGGGGGTGGTCGACCGTGTCGAAGGCCGCGGAGAGGTCCAGGAGCAGGAGGATAGAGTAGTGGCCATTAGCTTTGGCGGTTAGCAGGTCGTTAGTGATTTTAAGTAGGGCGGTTTTGGTGGAGTGTAGGGGACGGAAGCCAGACTGTAGTGGATCAAGGAGGTTGTTATCAGTGAGGTCGGTGCTTAGGTGATTGTAGGCAAGGCGCTCAAGGAGCTTGGAAGTGAATGGCAGCAGGGAGATGGGTCTAAGGTTGTTTAGGTCCGTGGGGACAAGGGAGGGTTTTTTGAGTATGGGGGTGATGTGTGCGTGCTTTAAGGTGGAGGGGAATGTGCTAGTAGAGAGGGAGAGATTGAAGATGTGGGTGAGGGAGCGAGTGATGGAGCAGGGGGGTGACTGGAGGAGTTGTGAGGGGATAGGGTCCAGGGGGCAAGTGGTGAGTCGGGCTTCAGTGAAGACCTTGGAGACCTCCTCAGTGGTAGCAGGGCTGAAGGAGCGGAGTGTTGGGGAGGTTGTTGTGTGCGGGGCGTTAGGTATGGTGGGGGGCAGTGCAGTTGCAAGGTCAGAGGAGGGGAGAGTTGAGGGGGTGATGGAGGGAGGCTAGGTGGAGGGGTAGAGTGTGAATTGACAATGTCCTTACGGATTGCGTCAGTCTTGTTTTGGAAATGAGTGGCAATCCCGTGGGCGTTGAGTGAGGTAATGAGTGGAGGTGTGGGGGGAGAGAGCAGGGATTTGAAAGTGGAGAAGAGCTGGTGAGAACAGGTGGAGAGGGTGTTGATGAGGGTTACAAAATAGGGTTGCTTGGCAGCGTGGAGGGAGGTGGTGTACGTGAGGAAGGCGGATTTGTAGAGGGGGAACGCATGAGGGGATCTGGTTTTGCGCCATAATCGCTCCAGCGCGCGGCTACATCATTTGAGACAATTTGTGTGGTCATTCTGCCAGGGTTGAAGCGGTTGGGGTCTGATGTTACGCGTGGTTGGGGGTGCCAGGGAGTCTAGGGCAGCTGAGAGTGAGTCGTTGTACGCGGTAGTGGCCAGGTCAGGGCATGACAGTGGAAGGATACTGTCGCACAGACGGTCAGCTGCCAAGTGGAGATGGGTCGGGTTCAAGTTGCGGAAGTTACGGCTGGTGATGGTTTGGCGCTTTGGGGGGGGGGAGTTAGAGGAGGGGGAGATGAAAAACATGAGGAGGTGGTGGTCAGAGAGGGGGAAGGCGGTGTTAGTGAAGTTGTGGGGGGTGCAGAGGTGGGAGAAGACGAGGTCCAAGGTGTTCCCATCAGTGTGGGTGGAGGACTGTGTGCACTGTGTGAGCACAAAAGAGGAGGTTAGGAGAAGGAGTTGGGAAGTAGCCGGGTTGTTGACGTTGATGGGGATATTGAAGTCCCCGAGGATGATGGTCGGTAGCTCAGAGGAGAGGAAGAAGGGAAGCCAGGCGGCAAAGTCGTCCAGAAAGAGGGATACGGATCCAGGAGGCCGATAGATTACTGCAATCCTCAAAGGTGTGGGAGAGAAGAGCCGGATGCAGTGGGCCTCAAAGGAGGAGAAGGATAGGGAGGGGGGGTTAGGGAGGACCTGGAAGGTGCTCAGTGGTGACAGAAGCATGCCGACCCCACCGCCTCTGCGACCACTCGATCTGGGTGAGTGGGTCCAGACGAGGCCTCCATAGGCGAGTTCTGCAGGGGAGGTGGAGTCGGTGGGTTGGATCCAGGTTTCAGTGACCGCTAGGAGGTTGAGGGAGTGGGACACAAAGAGGTCATGGATGGCGGTGAGCTTGTTGCAAACCGAACGGGCGCTCAGGAGTGCAACCGAGAGAGGGGTGGTGGAAGCGGGGAGGAGGGGGACGGGTATGATGTTGAGGGGGTTGCAGCGGCTGGCGGGAGCAGGAGGGTGCCTGGAGTGGGGAGGTGGGGGGCCAGGGTTCAGGGAGATGTTGCCGGCGGTTAGGAGAAAGAGAAGGGTGAGGAAGGTGGCATGGGAACGGGATGTGCAGGAGCCTGTGGATCCGCTAGTGGTGGTTTGTGGGTCGGAGGGAGAGTATTAGGAGGAGGTGGTGGGAGCCGTAGTGGGGAGAAGGAAGAAGTGAAGGAGCAATGTAGAGCTGGTTTGGCGGAGTAGGGGGGTAGAGGGAGGCGATTTTGGGAATGGAGGAGAGGAATACAAGGAGGAGGAGTACAGGTGGCATGCTAGGGTGAGTGGAGTGCTGGTCAGATCGGGCAGGTGAGAGGTTTCACATCAGGGCGTGATGAAGTGGAGAGTCTGTCACGTCGTGGCGGAGTTCATCAGTGTCCATTTGTGGGAGGAGAGTGAGAGTGGTGGGCGGCTGGATCAGCAGCTGGCTGTAGGTGCTGTAGGCCGGCGTCCCTGGGTGCTGTGGCACGGCGTCAGTGGGTACAGTGGCTCGGCGACTGGACGAGCTGCAGGGCGCAGTGTCTGGGGGTGTTGTAGGGCACGACGCCTGGGGATGCTGACGGCTCGGTGTTGGGAGGTGCTGAGGGCCCGGCGTCGGAAGGTGCTGAGGACCTGGCGTCGGGAGGCGCTGAGGGCCCGGCGTCAGGGGGCGCTGAGGGCCCAGCGTCAGGGGGCGCTGAGGGCCCGGCGTCAGGAGGTGCTGAGGGCCCGGCGTCAGGAGGTGCTGAGGGCCCGGCGTCAGGAGGTGCTGAGGGCCCGGCGTCAGGGGGTGCTGAGGGCCCGGTGTCAGGAGGTGCTAAAGGCCCGGCATCAGGAGGTGGTGTAGGCCGAAGTCTGGAGGTGGAGTGGACTAGGTGTTGGTAGGCGCAGTAGGGCTCGGCGTCAGGGGTGTTGTGGGCCAGTGCGTGTGAATGCTGCGGGCCAGCGAATGAGGGTGCTATAGGGCCCAGAGTCTGTGGGAGTGGTAGGGTCCAGCGATCGTAGGAGTTGTATGGGGGTGCTGGAGGTCGCGTGGCAAGCTCGCCTCCGCCAGATTGGACGGGGCCCGGGGCTGAGTGGTGGCAGGGGCACGGCTGTGTGGTATACGCGGTTGGAAGCAGATGTGGTAGCGGTGGCTTACCCTCCCGCTGCCGGTGGCGGCTTACCCTCTCGGTGTCGGTGGGGGTGGTTGCTGCTTCACTTCGCTCTGCGGCGGCTGCAGGTAGGGGAGGCGGTGGTGGTAGCTCCCCTCTTGCTGGCACGGACGGCGGTGTCCTGGTTCAGGCGTTGGGTAGTAGCGAGGCTTAGAAGGCAGCGGTAGGCCGCAGGGTCCTTGGAGCCTTTTGTGTCGTTGGTTGCTGTCTGTCTGGGGTGGTCTCAGGATCGTCTGCCTGCAGTGGTATCAGGAGCGTTGCTTGGCTGCTGTCTGCTTGCGGTGGTCCCTGGGGTGTTGTTAGGCTGCTGCCTGCCTGCTGTGGCCCCTGGAGCTAGTGGAGAGGGCCAGGGGCCGCCAGGGTAGGACCACCTCACAGTGTGTCAGAGGGCAGGGGTCGAGGGACGGAGCAGCAGCGTCACGATCCGGCGGCAGCGTCGCGTTTCGGCCTGCGATCTACGCGAGGCCGCAGTAGGCCACGATTCCGGAGGGGGCCCAGATTGGTCGGTACCCCTCCTAATGGGTTCAGTGGGGGCCGGGGGTGCTCCGGGGCCCCTGTAGTGTCCGCTGCTGCCTGGATGGCAGCAGATTAGGCGGTGGGGCGACGGAGCTCCGGGATGATGTGTTGCTCCATCGCCATCTTGGACCCAATGATATTTTATGAACAAAAGAAAGGCGTGGTGATGGGCGCAAAGTTCGTGCCCAGTTTAGCAAACATTTTTTAAAGTAAATGGGAGGAGAAGGTGATTTTTAACAATGAGTGGGTGGGCCTTACCCTGTGGAAAAGATATATTGATGACATTTTGGTCATTTGGGAAGGCTCATTAGAAAAACCTGAAGGCTTTTTTAGATGTCATTGAAAAAAATGAACACGGCTTAGGTTTTACTATCAATATGGATAGGACATCAGTGAATTTTTTAGATTTGAGCATTTTTAAAGAAAATGGTGTTTTAATATACTAAAACGTATTTTAAGGAGACTGATAGAAATGGGTATATCCCGACCAATAGCTGTCACCACCCCTCTTGGATCAATGGAATACCGAAAGGACAATTTATTAGAATGTTAGAATCTATTAGATCAGGTATGAATACACTCACCAACAAATCTCAGGCTTTGTAGAAAAATTTTTAAAACCGTTAGTCATGAATAGAGATGAGCGAATTATTCAAAAATTCGGTTCGGCTGATTCACCGAATTCGCCGGAAAAATTCGATTCGATCCGAATATATTCGCCGCGAATTTAACTTATAAAAAGGGTGTTTCTAGGCTTCAGAGAGCCTTTATATTAGTGCAGAACACTGTACCTTTAATTTAAATGCCCTTGGAGTCTGCTGGGGAAGAGAAATAATACTGTCAGTCAGTATGACATGCAGATGAGTGCCGTCGATCTTAGAATCACCGCACACTTCACTCATTTGGGCAGTCACGGGGCCAAAACCAGAGTGTGGAGCCACAGTGTGGCGGTGGAGGCAGCAGCAATGGGAGGCCATACAGCACCCTATGACAAAATGGAACCCACCAGCAGTGTGAGGAGACCTGAAAGTGGCACATGGCAGAGTGTGGCGATGGAGACAGCAGCAATGGGAGGCCGTACAGGGACCCATGACACACTCTGGACCTGGCAGCAGCATGAGGAGGCGGTACAGGGGCCCATGACAGATTACGGGCCTGGCAGCAGCATGAGGAGTCGGTACGGGGGCCCATGGCAGATTACGGGCCTGGCAGCAGCATGAGGAGGCGGTACAGGGGCCCATGGCAGAGTGGCGGAGCGTAAGCAGCTTAAATTGAAGGCCATACAGAGGCCTATGTTAAAAAGTCCCCCCAGCAGCAGCGTGGGGAGAAGACTATTAGTCGTCTCCCCACGCTGCTGCTGGGGGGACTTTTTAACATAGGCCTCTGTATGGCCTTCAATTTAAGCTGCTTACGCTCCGCCACTCTGCCATGGGCCCCTGTACCGCCTCCTCATGCTGCTGCCAGGCCCGTAATCTGCCATGGGCCCCCGTACCGACTCCTCATGCTGCTGCCAGGCCCGTAATCTGTCATGGGCCCCTGTACCGCCTCCTCATGCTGCTGCCAGGTCCAGAGTGTGTCATGGGTCCCTGTACGGCCTCCCATTGCTGCTGTCTCCATCGCCACACTCTGCCATGTGCCACTTTCAGGTGTCCTTACACTGTTGGTGGGTTCCATTTTGTGAAAGGGTGCTGTATGGCCTTCCATTGCTGCTGCCTCCACCGCCACCCTGCGCTATGTGCCTCTGTCGTCTGCTCACGCTGCTGGGTTCCAGTTTTAAACCTAGGCCTGTGTATGGCTTCCGAATACTGCTGCCTCCACCGCCACCCTGCGCCATGTGCCTCTGTCGTCTGCTCACGCTGCTGACGGCTTCCGCTTTTTAACCTAGGCCTGTGTATGGCTTCCGAATACTGCTGCCTCCACCGCCACCCTGCGCCATGTGCCTCTGTCGTCTGCTCACGCTGCTGACGGCTTCCGCTTTTTAAACTAGTCCTGTGTATGTCTTCCGAATACTGCTGCCTCCACCGCCACCCTGCGCCATGTGCCACTTTCAGGTCTCCTTACACTGTTGGTGGGTTCCATTTTGTGATAGGGTGCTGTATGGCCTTCCATTGCTGCTGCCTCCACCGCCACCCTGCGCCATGTGCCTCTGTCGTCTGCTCACGCTGCTGACGGCTTCCGCTTTTTAACCGAGGCCTGTGTTTGGCTTCCGAATACTGCTGCATCCACCGCCACCCTGCGCCATGTGTCTCTGTCGTCTGCTGACGGCTTCCGCTTTTTAACCTAGGCCTGTGTATGGCTTCCGAATACTGCTGCCTCCACCGCCACCCTGCGCCATGTGCCTCTGTCGTCTGCTCACGCTGCTGACGGCTTCCGCTTTTTAAACTAGTCCTGTGTATGTCTTCCGAATACTGCTGCCTCCACCGCCACCCTGCGCCATGTGCCACTTTCAGGTCTCCTTACACTGTTGGTGGGTTCCATTTTGTGATAGGGTGCTGTATGGCCTTCCATTGCTGCTGCCTCCACCGCCACCCTGCGCCATGTGCCACTTTCAGGTCTCCTCACACTGCTGGTGGGTTCCATTTTGTCATAGGGTGCTGTATGGCCTCCCATTGCTGCTGCCTCCACCGCCACACTGTGGCTCCACACTCTGGTTTTGGCCCCGTGACTGCCCAAATGAGTGAAGTGTGCGGTGATTCTAAGATCGACGGCACTCATCTGCATGTCATACTGACTGACAGTATTATTTCTCTTCCCCAGCAGACTCCAAGGGCATTTAAATTAAAGGTACAGTGTTCTGCACTAATATAAAGGCTCTCTGAAGCCTAGAAACACCCTTTTTATAAGTTAAATTCGCGGCGAATATATTCGGATCGAATCGAATTTTTCCGGCGAATTCGGCGAATCAGCCGAACCGAATTTTTGAATAATTCGCTCATCTCTAATCTTATACGCCGGCAAATACGGTACATTTATTATTTATTTACATGAAGATGTGAATCATTCTAGATTATTTGAGCACTGGTTCATTTTGAGCATTATTTTGTTAATAAGCATAATGGCTACACATATAACCAAGAATAACTGCTTCTTTATGAAGATATTTTTTGACCACTAATATTCATGCAAATGTACAGTTTAGTGAATGATGGGCATTTTACACTTGTACATCCATACAGGGATTTCCAGTAAAGCCCCATACACACAATGAAAATCGGATGAACGATCATTTGTGGAGGGTTTTTTTTTTTGCATGCTAGTCTTCATATTGAATATGAAGAGATTACTAAAGTTACAAAAATTCTGGAATGACAGAATAAACATTTGGAAGTGATGTAATGTATTGTATTTTCAGACTAAACTGTACTGATTAAATGATCTGGTATCGTATGAGAAAAATGTTCGTGCTTGTCCCTTTGAATATTTTTGGATAAAAGCTGTGATCAGATTATCGTATGATCGCTTCAAAAGCTGTATTTTTTTTGTACGATTTTATGATCATGTGTACTAGGCTTTACCAAAGCTGTTACATTTTCCCTGCTTATTTTATGGTAAGTTAGTACAGCTCTGAGAATAGCAAGAAAAAATTTATCTCATATGGCTAGCTTTAGTGATTAAAGGCCAAGTGGTTTGTAGACTTGCATTACAAGCATGTAAGTCTGTATATTTTGGAAATGGTTTCTGTTTTTCTAGACTGAGTAACTGTAAATAACCTGCATACTTTCCAAAGTACATTTTCTCAGGCTTTTGTGCTCTGACTAAACCTATTGCTTTAGAAAGGATCAGAATTTCAGTACCTGACACAGTCAGCTGGGTGGGACTGGAGATCTGCCTCATTATAGTCAGTACACCTTTGCACTCCACCCAGCCCTCCTAGCTGCTAATTAATGTTAATTGGTTTTGTCCAATGGAGAGACATGTCAATCTGCATCTAACAAATTATGCCTCAAGAATAGTATAGTTTCCCATCTTGCGTGGGATCCTATGGCTGTACAATAAACTGACTACAGCTTGGATATCAAATTCATGTTTTTTTCCAGCTCATATGTATGTGCCAATAGCCAGGGAGTATATTATTAAGATTGTAGAGGTCATTCCTCTAATGTAATTTTGTTTTCCTTTTGTAAAGTTCTGAGAATTTGGAATTTCAGTACACTGTATGTTTTTGTTTCAGTAAAATTCCCAGGAAGATCCTGGTGCTGCAGGCCTGCTTATACCCTTAAGGTGGTGCACGTGTCAATATTAAATATTAAATTAGAGCTGAGAATTATACACAGTGTACACCTAAGCACTTATATAAGCGTCTTATTTTAGGCGAGTCCCAGCGTCCTTTCCCACACACCCCTGTCATTACCAGTTGTGTTTGGAACAATACTAGCCCAGCTGGTTCCATTACACATTCTCTATTAACCCCTCAATCTCTATTGTGACTGGAAACGTAGATGCAGAATCCAGGAAAAAAATCACTGATGTCAAAACATCATTTGAAAAGCAGCCAGAAGATGTTTTGGTGTAGTGTTAAGAATAGACAGGTGTATCTTACTTCTGGGAATAAAATCGAAGCAGAATCAATAAGGAACAATGAGAAGTTGACAATTAGAAGATGCAATATGGGCAATGCAAGATTCTGAACGACTCAGCAGCTTTTATTCTCCTCAGATACAGACATGTTCATGCCTGCATACTGAGAGGATTCACAGAGTCTGAGAACAACCCAGCCCTACTGTATCACTGCACCTCACCCTCCCATACTTGGGAACTCACCTCAATGTAATTAGTGTACTCATAACTCCAGCCAAAATACCAAATTCTGTAGTCAATGTTCGTTGTGAACAGTTATTTACCTGGTTCTGCCTTTGCTTTTGAATGCAAAAAGGCAGAAAAAACCCTAGTTTGGGCCTAGAACAACTTCAAAACCCTATCAGCAATGGTATAATTCCTATATGTATTGTAAACAGTACGTTTTTGCACACAGTCTACTTCAATCCAATGGAAGACTCACAAAGGCGGTTTAACAGGTGTAGTAATTAAATATCAAACTTTAATATACAGATTTTGGGGATTAAAATAAAATGCAAAGAAAACTGAATTTGTTATGATAGGGGAGGCAAGGGATAGCCACTTAAAAAAATGTTGTTTGCCTTCTTTTCATCAATGTCTGGTTTTCACTGGAAACTACATCAGGATCAAGATCATGGATCTGGGCTTTTCCACTCCAGTGATTACTGGCTTGCATGTATACAGGAGAGAAATACAGATATGTCAGAAGAGGCTATTAATCACATAGTTACATAGTGTATATAGTTGGTAAGGTTGAATAATAGTCCATCCAGTTCAAACTGTGTAGGTGTGCTCATGTCAAAAACTCATATCCTATATCCCTGTATATTGTGTTCACTAAGATGCCCATCTAAGAGGTTTTTTTTTTAAACTATTAATACTTGCCACTGACACCACCGATTGTGGAATTTAGTTCCACATCCTTACCGCCCTGACAGTGAAAAAACCCCTACACCGATTGAGGCTAAACCGCTTCTCCTCCAATTTCATAAAGTGGCCCAATGTCGTCTTTTGCTCCCTGAGACAGAATAGTTTATTCCTTATGAGAAGAATCACCATTGAGGTATTTGTACGTCACTATCTTACCTTCTCTCAAGCGTCTCTTCTCCAGGGAGAATGTGTGTAGCCTTTCCTCGTAACTGAGGTCCCCCAGGCACCTATTAACTTTGTTTCCCTTCTCTGTACCCTCTGCACATCTCCTCTCTTCTGTACTCTCTAGAACATCCTTTCTGAGAACTGGTGACCAGAAGTGGATGCCATACTCCAGATGTGGTTGAACCAGAGCGTTGTAAAGTGGCAGGATTATCGTTTTATCCCTGGAGTAAATACCCTTTTTTATGCATGCTAATATTCTGTCAGCTTTGCTTACTGCAGCTTGGCATTCCATGTCATTACTGAGTCTGTCATCCTCTATGACCCCCCATCTGTTTCCATCCTGGATTCTTCCAGAGGTTCTCCCCCAGCCTGTAACTTGCATTCATATTTTTTGCCCCCATGGGCATTATTTTACATTTTTCAACATTAAACCTCATTTGCCATGTATTTGCCCACTCCTTAATTTTCTTGAGGTCTTCTTTTAAGGTTTCTATATCTTGCTGTGACATTATTGTCCTACTTAGCTTTGTAACATCAGCAAACACTGAGATTGAGCTATTTATACCAACCTCTATATCATTTATGAAAAATTAAAAAAAATTGGTCCCAGGACGGAGCCCTGGGGTACCCAACTTACCACTCCAGACCAGTCTGAATAAATGTATTAATTGCCACCCTTTAAACACGACCCTGTAACCAGTTTTCTATCCATTTACAAACCCTCTGGTACATGCCTACAGACCATAGTTTGCAAATTAAGTGGTTATGGGTAACGGTATCTAATGCTTTATTAAAATCCAGGTACACCACATCCACTTCATCTAGATGACCACTCACTTCCTCATAAAATGTTAACAGGTTCGTTTGGCAAGAACAACCTTTTGTAAAGCCATAGTGATTACTACTAATGATGCTGATTTCATCAGCAAAATCTTGCATATAGTCCCTTATTATCCCCTCAAATAGTTTACATACTATTGATGTTAGATTGACTGGCCTGTCATTTCCAGGAATGTATCCCTGTCCTTTTTTAAATATTGGTACCAAGTTGGCCCTTCGCCAATCAGATGGTACTATTCTTCATAGTATGCTGTTCATAAAAATTAGGATTAATGACCTGGCAATAATCTGAGTTCTTTGAGGACTCTCTGGTCCTGGTGATTTATTTGCGTTAAGCTTAAGTCTTTTTCGGACACCATCTTCTGTAAGCCATGAGGGTGCATTCTGTGATGCGTCACTAATGATGCAAACTAGACTACTATACCCCTCCTTTTCCTTAGTAAAAACTGAGGAGAAGAATGCATTTAGTACAGTTGCCATTTCCTAGTAATTTGTAACCAACTTTTCTTTGTCATCCTTTATGGGGTCAATATGTTCTGGTCTTGCTTATTTACTATTAATATATTTAAATAATTTTTGGGGATTCATTTTAGTTCCCTCTGCTATGTGTTTCTTGTGGTCTATCTTAGCCATCCTAATTGCGCTCTTACATTTTTATTGCTTTCCTTGTAGTGTGGGAATGCTGTCAATGACCCCTCTACCTTATATTTTTTAAATGCCATTTTTTTTCTCTTTAATATTTAGTCAGGTGGGTGTTGAAGAAAAACAATGTTAGGACAGGGTGTGAGAGAAAGATGATGTTAGAGTAGGCATAGTTTAGGCATATCACAGGCAAAAGTAGGCATGTAGCAGTCAGACAAATTCAGAATTTAAATAGGCTATCTAGGAACAAAAAGATAAACACAGGAACCAAAGCCAAAGGCATAATTCATAATTGGTGTTTCAGGTAGAAAGACATAGAAAAAAGTAGATTTGAGGTTAGATACATAGATCGCTTACAATATGCAGCAACCATTAGAAACCTTTGTGTATGCTCTAGCACAAAACTCTGGGATGCTTTTTCATTAAATTTACAGCATGCATTTCTCCATACATTTCAGCAGATGGCCCTGATGCACACTTATACTATATTGCCAAAAGTATTGGAATGCCTGCCTTTACATGAACTTTAATGGCATCCTAGTATAAGTCTGTGGGGTGCAATATTGAGCTGGCCCACCGTTTGCAGCTATAACAGCTAGAGTCCAGTGGCGGTGTGCTTTACACCACTGTAACCGATACGTTGCATTGCACTTGGTGATGTAAGGCTTGGATGCAGCTGCTCGGCCATGGAAACCCATTCCATGAAGTTCTCTATGCACTTTTGTGCTAATCTGAAGGCCACAAAAAGTTTGGAGGTCTTTAGCTAGTGACTCTGCAGACAGTTGGCAACTACTGCGCCCTGTCCACTTCATGTCCATGTCCATGTCCGCATGTGCTGACCCCGCTCTGTCATTTTATGTGACCTACGAGTTGCTGTTGTTCCCAGTTGCATTCACTTTGTTATAATGCCACTAACAGTTTACTGTGGAATATTTAGTAGCAAAGAAATTTAATGGGTGGACTTATTGCACAGGTGGCAACCTATCATGGTATCACGCTTGAATTCACTGAGCTCCTGAGAGCTACCCATTCTTTCACAAATGTTTGTAGAAGCAGTCTGCATGCCTAGGTGCTTAATTTTATACATCAAACAACAAAAAAGAAAATTCTGAGCTCTAACTTGCCAGCCAACCTGCAAACAAACCAAATTAGCCTGTCTAACAGTATGCGTTAAAAACAGGGGTTTAGTTACCACACATTTGCAAACACATGCGTAAGCTATAGAGCCTCGTCACGGCACCTTAGTATTATGTAGTTCCTAACTCTCCAACTTTAAGAGCCCCCATAGTAGAGGCACATGTATTTAATGGATAGACCAAGGGAAGATGGACCTGAGGGAGCCCACCCCTCCTTAAAGGTACAGTTATAGACTGGAGCAGTGGCCATTTTTTGAATTGTTAGTCGAAGGGGTGCACTGGACACCTTAGCTGCCATTGTGCTACATGCTGGGTGTCCAGTGTGCTCCTGTACCTTTTTAAGGAGGGGTGGGCTCTCTGAGGTCCATCTTCACTTGGTCTATCCATTAAATACATGTGCCTCTACTATGGGGGCTCTTAAAATTGGAGAGTTAGGAACTGCAGAATACTGGGGTGCCATGACGAGGCTCTATAGTTTACGCATGAGTTTGCAAATGTGTGCTAACTAAACCCCTGTTCTTAACGCATACTGTTAGGTTAATTTTGTTTGTTTGCTGGCTGGTTGGCTGGCAAGTTAGAGCTTGGAATTTTTTGTTGTTGTTTGCCATGTGTTGCCCTTCCATGTGCTCCTTGCTGTGAAGGCCAGTTAAAGACTGGGGCAGTGGCTTGATTTTATACACCTGTGGCCATGATTGGAACACCTGAAACCAATAATTTGGAGGAGTGCCCCAATACTTTTGGCAATATAGTGTATGTAGAGCTAGCCTGGAAGCAGAGAAGACATTAGACTAGAAGTGTCCAGTAAGAACAGAGAAAAAAATGGCATCTCGGGCAGTGCAGTATGTTTTTTTTTTTTAAGCTGATCGCCAGGTTTTGTGGTAATATTTTGAAAAGCTATGATGCTAGACCTGTTTTTTTCTTGTCAACCTATGTTTTAAGCTGACCATACACTATACAATCTGAGTCTGCAGTCTCTTTTAGCTCTATCAAAGACTATGTAATGTAAGGACCAGTATAATAAGATACTAATGGAGTATATTGTTTAGGTTTATCCTCATATTTCTTATTTTTAATAAAAATAAAGGTTTCTGTGTAAACTTGTGAGGTGTGCATTGTGTATGGTCACCCATACACCTAGAATCTTTTGTAAGATCATCACAAAATTTGTGGCTTCTGTTTTAATGGCAAAGAAGCAAGATAGGTGCAAAAATAAAATCCATGGTTTTGCATGATCTCTGATATCCAGCAGCCTTATAACTAAAACCCTTAATAACTTATAAGGCATTTCTACAGAACATGAGTCCTGGAAAGTTTGGATCTACAATGAGAGCTGGTTTAAGCTTCTTAGCAAGTGGGATAAGAGGATGCAGAATCCTAGCGGGAGAGTTAGGATGTAAATATTTGCCAATAGGACTAGGGTGCCGAATCTCAGCATGGCATCAAGTGTTCAGAATCACATTTGGAATAATAGGATAAAAATAACAATTAGTTGCAGGATAGTCCAAGTGATGGATTGCAACAGAATTAGTCAAGGAGTGAGATCTCAACAGGAGAATTGGATAACAGAATCAGAGCATGACAATTTTAAAAAGGTTTCTAGAAGCTTATGTCCATGGGAGACATGAAACTACGGCTCCAATTCTTAAAGTGGTAATAAAGCCAAAACCAAAAATATAATATATTGCAGCTTACCAATCATTAGATGTGCAGGCTGCATTTGTTTTCTTTTCTTTCCTCTGTTTTCACCTGGTGATCTGGCCAGTACCACGCATCTAATACATAAAGTGCTTACATTCTAGATTAAGGAGCAACAAAAATATTTTTAAACAGCAGCATTATTAATCTGGGAGTAAGGTTAGTGTGAGATGCACTAGCATATTTAGATACACTAAGAAATTGAAGCCAATCACCAGCTAATACGTTTTAAGCAATTACAGCTTTTTTTTTCTTTTCGGATAAAGGTATAATAAATCAAACAAAAACTCAACTAACCAAAGTCTTCCCTCATTTGTCTCACACATTCCCCTCCCAGACCCTGCAGCTTACAGTTGGAGGGCTTCAGCAATATAGGCAGGGTTGTCAATCCAGAAAGCAGTGAACAAAACTAGGTGTAGCAAGCTGTAGAATTGTGTACAGTGGCGTTACTATAGGGTGGCAAGGGGGGGGGGGCAATTTCTCTCCTAGATTACTCCTTGCCCTGTGTGTGATCCCCCCGCTAAATTAGGCACATAGATGTATGAGGAAACTGATGTATGGGGACACCAGATGTATCGGGACACCTCATGGATGGGGACGCTTAATGTATGAGAACACTGATGGGGACACTTAATGTATGAGAACAGTGATGGGGACACTGATGTATGGGGGCACCTGATGTATGGGGGCACCTGATGTATGGGGGCACTTAATGTATGAGAACACTGATGGGGACACTAATATATGGGGACACCTTATGTATGAGGACACTGATGGGGGCACCTGATGTATAGGGACACTAATGTGGACACTTGATGTATGGGGATACTGATGTATGGGACACTTATATATAGGGACACCTGATCTTTGGGAACACAGATGGGGACACCTGATATATGGGGGTACCTTATGTACCTGAAGGGTGGGGACACTCATGGGGACATCTGATCTATGTAGACACCTGATGTATGGGGACACTGTGATGGGGAGGGTTGATGTATGGGGACACCTGATGTAGAGGGACACCTGATGGATGGGGATATTGTGATGGGGACACTGTGATGGGGAGGGTTGATATATGGGGTGTGGCAGTGCACTATCCTTCCACGGTCTAAATCAAGGTTATAACCCAGGATTCTCAACTATACAGGTTGAGGGGCTCCAGGCAGTTCTCTTAATGCAGAGAAAACTGGTTTGTCAGTTTCATCGTTGGTTCATAAAGCCAGTTTTGGGAAGTGGGGCCTGGAGATTTCGAAGTGATTTGGGAGGGATGACATCTCTAATCCTGGGTCCGTGTTTTCAGAACCCCCAGCACACTAATTGCACAGGTGTGTGCAGACCTTTTTGTACAGGCCAAACCTTGGTTCTAGGTTCCACCCCGGCAGACAGGAGGTCATTGCCCAGTAGTCAGGAGGGCTACATCTAGGAGAGGTGGGAGTCAGAGCAGCCAGGGGCTGTATACCTGCGAGAGCCAGAAGGCTGAATATTTGTTTCATTTGGATTGATGGTGGATACCCCTGCGTGGGAAACATATTGTGTGGAACTTTTCTTTAAATAAAATTGGGCTAACATGGCTCTTAAAAAGAAGGAAGCCAGTGGCTATGTGTTTTAAAAGACTCTACCCTTGATGCTAGTTCTCACAGGGGACACTGATCTTTGGGGACACTTGATGTATGGGGACATTGATTGAGACACCTGATGGATGGGGAGAATGGTGGGTACAGCTGAGGTATGGGGATTTCTGATTTATGGGGACATTATGATGGGAACATCTGATGGATGGGGACATCTGATGTATAGGGGACACTGTGATGGAGACACCTGGTGTATAAGGGAAAATGATGGATGGGGACACAGGATTTAAGGGGAGATTGGAAGGGGGATATGTGGGGACAGTCAATGTATAGAGGACACTGTGAAGGGACACCTAATGTATAGGGACACTGATGGAGACACCTATTGTATGGGGACCCCTGAATGTATGGGGACATGGATGGGGACACCTGATGTATGGGGACTCTGTTATAGGGCACACCTAATGTATGGAGACACTGTGATGAGGAACCCTGATGTATGAAGACACTGATGGGCACACTGATGTGTGGATACACTGGTGTATGGGGGTACTGATGTATGGGGACACTAATGGATGGGGACACCTGACATATGGGAACACTTATGTATGGGACATTGATATATGGGACACTGATTGGGACACCTGATGTATGGGGAATCTGATGTATGGGACACTGATGGGGACAATGATGTATGGGGACAATTTTGAGGACACCTGACGTATAGGGATACTAATGTATGGGGGCACTGATGGATAGGGACACTGTTGGGGACACCTGATGTATATGGACACTGATGGGGAAACCTTATGCAAGGTGACATCTGATGGATGGGGACACTGATGGAGACACCTAATGTATATGGACATTGATGGTAACACCGTATGTATGGGGACACCTGATGTATTGAGATACTGATATATGGGGACATTGATGGGAACACCTTATGTATATGGACACTGATGGGGACACCTTATGTATGGGGACACCTGATGGATGGGGACACTGATGGAGACACCTAATGTATATGGACATTGATGGGGACACCTGATGGATGTGGACACTGATGGGGGACTCCTGATAGATGGGGACAGCTTATGTATGAGGACATTGATGGGACACCTGAGGTATGGGGACACAATGGATGGGGACATCTGATTTATGGGTACATTGTGATGGGAACAATTGATATATGGGGACAGCTGATTTTTTAATAGGTAAGAAAATGTGCATTTATTATACTTTGTTGCAGATCACTGATGCCATGCAGGTCTCCTGCAGACCTGTCAGTGTATCTGTGTGCCCGTACACCCCATACAGGCAAGCGCATACACTGACAGGAAGAATAAATGAACTACCACAGCGCTTCACAGCAACATGGTAGTTCATTGAGAACAACAAGCCGACAGCCACTAACGCTGTTGAGACGTGTGGTTCATTCATTTACAGAACTCTATGCATGAATGATGTGGCTGTGTGGGCGGAGCCCCGCATAGCCATGATGTTTTTAAAAAGTGACAGCTTGAATGGGGAACTTCTCCCCATACTGCTATCACAAGGAAATCGGAGATCAGGCAACGGCTACACCATTGGGAACAAGTTACATGTTCCATCCTAAAATCAGGTGTATCATGTTCCTAAAGGTGAACTTGTCCTTTAAGTAGAATACAGCCACTGGTATGCAGTAGGAGGACAGCAGTGTCGAAGCTTAGATACCAAACTGGAACTACTTTATTGAACAGAAATAGTTTTTATACACTCCTGAAATAGGGGCAGTGCCCTCACATGAACAGTAAAACAAATATTACATCCAACACTGATTAGATAATGAGGTGAAGCTGACATCTGTCTAATCCTGTCATGTTGGGACCTCCAGAAGGACTTGCCAACAAACAAATAATAGGTGACTCAATTAACAATGGGAAAGTACACCTTGGAGGCACACAATGGTAGAAAGACAGTAAACACATCACACCTTAACAAACAGATTAGATCAAGAGTCCTCAGCATGAGGTTGTTTTGAGCTGATTAGCTGATAGCAACATCTTCTTAGAGTCTCTAAGTCTAGGAAGGAGGGGGGGGGTGTTTAAGCAGTCACTGCTAGTTTGGGTACAGAGACCCAAATCTGTATCCTGGTCCTCTAGTTATCAGAGGTGTGTTTTGGGGAGACATGGACTTGAATCTGAAGTAAACTGCTCCAAAGGTCCCCCTAGGTACACACCAAAGAATAGAGGCCCCTCTGATGCCAGGGCCATAGTCAGTAGGCAAGAGGCTAGCCTGCAGTATCCTCCAAAAGCCCCTGTCCCGGTTGGGTCTGTCACAGTTAGTAACTAATGACCTTATTCAAGTCTGGAGGTTCCATGGCTTTAAGCAGATGTATCCAATGGGTTTCCTTTTGTAATAATAGCTTATTCCAGTCACCCCCTCTGGAATTGGGAATAACAGTCTCCAAAGCCCAGAATATTAGTGCAGGGAAATTATGTTTGAGGATATAAATGATATGTCTACCAATAGGGGAGTAAATATAACCGAGGTCGCCACCTAAATATGTTGTTTTATTCTACACCAAAATTCCCTTTTGGTTTTCCAAATGTAGAATGCCCAACATGGACAATTTAATAAATATACCTCTCATTGTGTGAGACAATTCACTGAATGTTTGGATCGATGTTTATGACCATTTTGTATGGGAGTGTGAATAGTGTGGGCGATTCACAAATATTTTGTAGTATTTTTGGTTATCAGCTCACAAGATATTTTTACTTTATAAAGGTTGGACAGGTACTCGCTAAGGCTGGCCATACATTATACAAATTTTCTTGAGAATTTTGCTTTAGATTTACCAAAAACCATATAATATGAGGTCAAACCTAAACAACAATTTCAATTGTATCCAGTTAGGCAGGTCCTGCACTACATAGTTGAAGGTAAATCTAAAGGAAATTGGCCAGAAAATTGTAAGAAAAATGTATTGTGTATGGCCAGCCTTACATGAAAGTACAAGGTGGACAGATGGCTTCCCAGAGCTACACACACTCATGATCATACACCCTTTTTTTAATCTCAAGAATATAACTACAGTTTTTGACATTATATTACTTTTTGTATTATAATATTTTTCTTGTAAGTTTATGCAGTTTTATTATTAAATCCATGTTTGGGTTTTTACATAAGAGCTGGAATAACTTTCTATTTTGGATTACATATACAAAATATTGAGAGAAATTGATATTTTTGAGGGATGGAGCTATAGGGCACTTCCACACCAATGGTGACGAGGAAGGCGTAGGAAGGAATAGTGAAATTTTTAATGGATTGCAAAAAGTGTAAAGTGTTCCTTGGTTCCATGGTAGACTAATCACAAAAAGAAAGTATCAATCCATTTGCTGGCATTTTCTGAAATACTAGAATTCCCTGATATACAGTAATAGGCCTTCCAATGGGGTCCAACAATGATTTATAAATCTTGGGGAGGGCATAAAATGCCAGGATTTTAGGATGTTGATTATTCAAAAACTGCCAGATTTGTGGTGATATTAATCCCCTGTTAAGGCCACTATTAATTAAGGCATAACATTGGGCATTAGATTGATCAAGCTAAGAAGAAGAAATAGGTTGATACTGTGACGGAATTGCTGGCACCCAGCTTGTGCCTTCTGTCAGAGAACCGCTTCCTCGCCACTTGGATACAGAACCAAGGTATTGTATCCAGGCATCGCACCCAACACTAGATGAAACTAGATGAAACTAGCTGAGATGCCAAAACTGGAACTCTTTTATTGAACAGAAATACAGTTTTTATACACTCCAGAAATGGGGGCAGTGCCATCACATGAACAATAAAACAAATATTACATCCCACACTGATTAGATAACGAGGTGAAGCTGACATCAGTCTAATCTCATCATGTAGGAGCCTCCAAGAAGACTTGCCAACAGACCCACAATAGGTAACTCACTTAACAATAGGAATGCACCCCTAGGAGGCACACAATGGAGACCATGGTAAACATATAACACCTTAATAAACACATTAGAGCAAGAATCTTCACATGAGGTCCTTTTGTTAATTACATCAATAGTCCCCTCCAAAAGCCCCTGTTCTGGTTGGGTCTGTCACAGATACCAACTAGCATCATTTAAAATTTTTAAACACATTCCTTTATAGTCCTTAGAATTTATAATTACTATATTTCCTCCCTTATCAGCTTGTTTAATAATTATAGATTTATTTTTAGCCAAATTGTCAAGAGCAATACATTGTTCGGGGATAGGTTAGAATCTAGATGAGAAGGTAAATTAATGGATTCTGTAGCTTTGCTGGTAAATTTAAAAAAAGCAGCTACATTAGGATTGGAATTGACTGTCGGGAATTTTTGTGGCTTCTTCTTAAGAACCTGTAACTGATCAGATTTAATTATGTCAGCAGTTTCAGAAAGTAACCCATCAAGATCAATTTCATCAATCAAATCCTGGGTATTGCCTTCTTCATATAGTAGAGTTAAATCACGAAGTGCTCTGCATTCTTGATTTGTCAAATGTTCAGAATTGTCATTATTAGATTGTCTCCTAAAGGAGAGCTGTACAATTATTTTCAGGCAAATAACTGAAGATTATTGGGAATGAAAAACGTATCTAAGTTAACCAGAGAGTAAAAACTAAAATCAAGGGAAAGGACATCAAGCTCATCATCTGAAAGCTAGTAGGATGATAGGCTGATTACCTTTAATTCATCTTGTTGGAATAAGGAGGGCATTTCATGTAGGAATCTATCTTTCTGGGCCCTTTCATGAACCAAGTGTGTTCAGGTAAATGAGAAAAAAAGGGCGTAGACAAGTGAGAAAAAGGAATGACAAAGTTTCCAAGTTTGTATGTTGCCCCCAAAGTGTACAGGCAGTTTCTCACCATCAGATGTTGTGTACAGAAACCACCACCAAGGTTACCTGTACCCTATTGTGCAGAAAGCTGTGAGGAATCAGATTCTAAAGTCAGCTTCTTAAATCCATTGTCTGTGGTGGGACTAGAGTTATGATGATGTATTTTACGAAAATTGTAATTGTTGTGGCCAGAGATAAAACCCTGTGAGACAAAGGAAGAGTCACACACATTAGACACAATTTTAATTTCAATATGAATAGATTTTATTTCCACTTTTTTCTTTATTGTTTTTGTTGTAGTGCTCTAGGATGGGATTGTGATATTTGGATTCCACAGAGTAGTGTGCTTCTCACCAATATTTATATTCATTAGTTGTGTGAGATATTACATACTGTATATACTTAAAGTACAGTTCCACCCAAAAGTAGAAGCTCCACTTTCTTGCCTCCTCCCCCCCTCCACTGGCATATTTGGCACCTGTTGGGGGGGAACGGGTACCTGGTTTTGATAGGTACCCGCCTCCCACTTTCAGCTTAGTTCACAGCAGTGAAGTAAGCTGGTATTTTGGCCCCCTCCTTCCTCCTGCAGTCTCCTGGGAACTTTCACAGGTCCTAGAAGACTGCCAGACCAATCGGGGGCATGTGCAGTGGGCACCCCGCTGTGAAGCCGCAAGCTGTCGCAGCCTGGTGCCCACAGTTAAGATGCCGGCACTGTGGAGAGAAGAAGAAGAGAAGGGATGGTGTGGGTATGCACATCGCTTGACCCTGGGGCAGGTAAGTGTGTGTTTATTACAAGTCAGCAGCTACAGTTTTTGTAGCTGCTGACTTTCAATAAACACAAAAACAACTGGAATTCCGCTTTAAGGTAAAAGGAGACACTTGGCGTTTTTCTTGTTTGTTCGCTTTTTGTTGTCCTGTGCATTTTTGTAATTAACATGTGCTGTATTATTTTGGATTAGATCCTATACATTCCCTAAGGGATTTCAGTTATCCCTGGTGCTATCTGTAGACGCTTGAAGGGGTGCCCCCTAGAGCAGTGTTTCTCAACCTTTTTTCAGTCAAGGTACACTTTAAAATTATGGGCAGTCCCGAGGCACCCTTTAAAATGATGGACAGCCTTGAGGCACCCCATTCTAAAATGGGGTGCCTCAAGGCTGTCCATCATTTTAAAAGGGCACCCCATTCTAAAATGTGAAAAACTATTCTAATAGTTTATATAGTGCAGCAACATCCATATACGTAGGACATCCAACATTAGAGGTGATTTATTCTTACAAAGCAAATACACTTTTGAACAATGGTACTGGTACTGAGCTAATGTGACCTCAGCACTGATGGAGAGGGGCAGGGGAGTGTCAAACTAGGATGCTGTGCAGGCAGCTGACATCTTCCTTATCAACTGATGATGTCATTGTTCCACCCGCTGGCTTATATACAAGTTATGGGCAATTTTTAGACATTTTGCCAAGGCACCCCTGAAAAAACCTCAAGGCTTCAGATTTCAGTTTGTTTTTTAATTGAGTTGTACAGTTTAAAGGTCACATTAAAGGTGGAAAAAGTTCTGAAATTATTTATCTTTGTCTCATTTTTTTTACATTACAGAAACCTGACATTTTAACAGGGGCGTGTAGACTTTTTATATCCACTGTAAATTCCACATAAATTAGACCTATTCCCTTCACCTCCCACCCCCATTGACCCCAGTCCACATTCCATATTCTTTCCATGTCTTCCTGTATTTTCTGTCTATATCTATATCCCATTTCTCCTACCGCCTCTCTCTCTTTCTTTCATCTGGAACCCCACAACTGATCAGATCAACTGTCTCAACTCCTACTACCTTAAACTCCTACCGCTTCCCAACATCTTTTAGATGATTTCAAGTCATACCATCTACTCCACACTTCTCTAAATGTTTCCATTTTATCCTCTTCCATATGATATAACTCCTCTATCCTATATATGTATTTGACTGTCTTTACCCACTCCTTTATTTATGGGGGCTCTTGGGCTAACCAAAATTTGGGAATAAGACCTTTGTCCGCACTAATTAGGTGATATAATACGCTATTAGGCACGGATGTGGTGATACTAAGCTTATGAACTTTGTGGAATACTAGCGACCTACTATTGTACACTTGGAGATTCGTGCCTATTGTATCTGGAAACATGTAAGTGCAATATCAGTGTGTCTGCTTTTACTAATAAACGGAATTACAATATTTTGGATGCCTCTCTCCATTCCTTACATGTATATATCTATCGGCTCTACATTTGAATCACTGGGATTAACAAGCAACTTTAATCAGGAGGACTACAAGCTCCAGCATGACTTCCTACATTTGAATCACTGGGAATAACAAGCAACATATTAATCAGGAGAAGTATAAGCTCCAGCATGACTTCCTATGCCTCACCAAAAGTGTGAAAGACGCCTATTTCACAATAAGAGTCCATTAAAGTTGGTGAGTGAGGAGGCATACAGACAGGGAGCACAGAGCACTTATCACCTTCTGGATGTGAAAGGGATTTTTATTCACTTGATTTCACATTTAGGACTTTATTTCACAACTTATTGTTATGTGTTTATTATTTAAAGAGGAGCTCCACCCAAAAGGGAAAGTTCTGCTTTAATGCTTTGTCGCTCCGCTCCCCATTAAGGATTGGCACCTTTGGGGAGGTACCTGAATTTGACAGGTACCCGCTCCCACTTCCGCTGCGATCGCCTAAGGCGATCGGAAGCGGAATTTATCCTCCCTCTCTTTAGTCTTCTGGGACATATGGCAGGTCCCAGAACACTATGGGGCCATTCACAAAGCCCAGCGCTTCTCCCACATGCGCATTGGACATCCGGCTTTGAAGCTGCAAGCTGTCACAGTCGGGTGCCCACACTGAAGCTGCCAGCGCCAGGGAGAGAAGACGGCCAGTGAAACCAGCGGTGGTGAGGACACCACTGGACCTAGGAACAGGTAACTGTCTGTATTTTAAAAGTCAGCCGGTACAGTTTTTGTAGCTGAAAGACCCTGGTATATGCACTGAGAGCATGTGAAACATATACAAGATTTTTGGCACTATCACCATCTTTACCAAATTTATACAACCTATCCAAGAGGCCCATCTCCTTGAAAGTCTCCCCAACTCACCCTTTATTTCAATTATTAGTATGATATAGTTTGCCTGGTATAGGTTCTTTATTGATGAAATTAACTTTTTTCCCAGATAACTTAATTCCCTTTCCCTCCATGAGAATGGGAATTCTTTTTGTAAGGTCTGCTTCTCTATCTTTGAGAGATTAATATTCAAGATCTCCGACTGAGGGGTTTATTTTCAGATTTAATAATATTTTGTTTTAGTAGTCTCATTAGTTTTGGTAGCGACAATCTGGGGTTCACCATATAGAACAACATATCATCTACGAAAGCTGCTACCATATGTTCCACTTCACCTATCTTAAATCACCTATCTTAATTCCTGTTACGTCTACACTCCTGTTACATCTACACTCTTTCTTGTATAGTAAGGGTTCCTGGGATATTACAAATAACAAAGGAGAGAGTAAACATCCCTGTCTTGTGCCATTATACATTTTAAAAAACCATGAAAGGGACCCATTGACCTTTACTGCAGCTGATGGGCCGTTATAAAGCCCTTTTATCCACTTTAACATTTTGGGCCCTAATCCTAGAACCTCTAACATGTCCATCATAAATCTCCAGTCTACCCTATCAAAATCTTTTTCAGTATCATTCGACAAAATTTTTGTCGGCAGCTTCTCTCCCTTTGCTTTTTTGTAAGAGAAGCAGTTATCTCAGACCCTCTCTCCTTTTCTGCCAGGAATGAATCCCACTTGATCCAAGTGTATCCAATCCGGCATCAGTTCTTTCATCCTAGTTGCTAATACTTTCGCGTATAATTTTGTGTCTGTATTTAGTAGTGATATAGGTTTATAGCTGGCGCATTGAGCGCCATCTTTCCCTTCTTTAAGTATAATTGTTATGTATGCTTGCGATGATTCTTCTCTCATTCCCAACCCCTCTCCTAACGTATTCATTTATGTGCATATTCTAGGAATCAATGTATCTTTAAATTTCTTATAATAGCCCACTGTATATCTATCAGGACCTGGGCTCTTTCCTGCTGTCATACTCTTCAATGCCAAAATAATTTCCTCCTGGGAGATAACTCTCTAGGGCCTTTAGCTTTTCTTCTGGGATTCTTGATAAGCCAACCTCCTTTAAATATTTCTGCCTTTTTCCCTTCCTTTCGTTTTCTGTTTCTTTCTGGTTCCCAGACTTTACATCGTACAACCTACTATAATATTTTTGAAACGTATTATCAGTGGTGGAGTATATCATTTCTCCTTTTTCATCTTTAATTTTTTTCTATATACAGTAAGTCCCTGACTTATGAACATTCAAGTTGCAAACTTTCACAGATATGAATGGACCTCGCACTATGAACATTCATAGATGCGAACAAATCGAGAAAGTAGCTCACCTGTCTGCCAGACATTGTTACAACTGCACATTGTCACAGTTGTGTTGCTGTGTGCTTACTGTACAGTGCGATAGTGTACTGTAAAGAGCCCAGGATGTCAAGAAGGAAGAGGAAAAGCAGTGGTGATGTGGGGGGGACTGCTAGGAAGTGCACAAAAATAACCATGGTGTATAAGACTCACTTTTGTCGGTCTTACGAACGAATCCAATTTACAAACGTTCCCCTGGAACGGAACTCGTTCCTAAGTTGGGGACTTACTGTAGTTCTTTGATTTATTTTCCTTTAATGTTTTCATTAGGTATTTCCCTGGTTGATTCCCCCACTGATATCATTCTTTTGAGATCCTCCTTGTTTCCATTTCCATAAGATCTTTTAATGCTTCTCTTTGGATATATATCTGAATCCAACTTCTTTTTGTGTACCTGTTCTAGATTATACAACTCCTCCGTCATAAGTCTTATTTTTTTTCTCTCGATCCTTCTTTTTTCTGCCCCCATCGAAATTAGGATTCCCCTGATATATGCCTTGTGTGCCTCTCATATTGTAGTGACAGATATCTCTTCAGTCTCATTCAGTGCAAATAATTGCTCTGTTTCCTTCCTTAAACTTTTCTCTATATCCAGATCTTGTATAAGCATCTCATTTAATCTCCACATAGTTATTTTATTCCGCTCCCCTCCTACATGTCGTCTCATTGTGACAGGTGCATGATCCGACATAGACATAACCTCTATGTTAGATTTAACCAACGACTCCAATTGTCTGTGTTCGATCATTATATAGTTCAGTCGTGAATACGATCTGTGCACTGGAGAGAAAACGAGAAAATCCTTTTCTCTTGGATGTTTCATTCTCTACGTATCAATCAATTGACATTGATGTAACTTATTTTTCAACAGTTTTAATTTTATACCACACTCTCTCTGCGTACTTGAGACATATCCATCCATGGATCCAAACACAAATTAAAGTCTCCTGCCACAATCAGACTATCCCTTTTGAAATCATTGCGTTTTCTTAACATACTCTCCAGAAATACTATTGGGTTGTTATTCGGACAATAGATGTTAACCAATGTGCAGTCAACTCCTTGTAATTTTCCTCTCAGGAATAGAAACCGATCTTCTAGCTCCACCAGTCTCTCTTCCAGAGTGAAGCTTACATGTTTTGAGAACCCAATTGCTACTCCTTTGGTCTTCTTTATTGGTGAATCAGCATAATACCAGGTTGGATAATACCTCAAATATAACTTAACATTTGTGTCTTGTGATATATGTGTCTCTTGTAAAAACACTACATCCATAGAGTATTGGTGGATTTCCCTAAGTATCTTGTGTCTTTTAGTCAGAGAGTTTAATCCTTTCACGTTATACGTTATAAAATAATCAAGCCCATTTCTAAAACTATTCACTTCTCTGGATTTCCCTTCAAATGGATATAAACATAGACATTTTAGAACATAGACATCCCCCCTCTAACCCTCCTCCCCTCCTTCCTCCCACCCCCCCTTCAGTCACCTGTCCTCCCCCACTCCTCCCACCCTCCCTTTTCCTTTGTGATATTACTTTTAAAAAAATCCTGGCCTAAATGTTGCCGTATAATCTGTCGTGGGTCGTTCCCACTAGCGATTCCTATGTTAGCTTGTGACTCAAAACACAGGCCTACTCTTCTCCCTATCTCGCAACATAGGGGATCAAGAGTTTGGTAGCATATTTGGCCTCCAAACGTCCTACTTATCTTCCTTTGTAGTTCCTACTGCCTATCTAACCTTCCTACATTATCAGGCGAGGGAATTGTAACACTGGTGGGGGAAAAGAGAAGAGAGGAGGAGAGAGGGAGAGAAAAAACAATTGGGACCAAGGTGATACTGGAGAATTCCCCCTCTCTCCCTCCTTCCCTACCCCTCTCCCCCCCCACCCCACACCAGTTTACACACTCTTTTTAGTTACCCTCTGCCACTTTTCTTTTCCCAATCCTGAACTCTCTTTAGGCTGCCCTGTCCACCCCAAAATGTCAATTTCCTGTAAATCTAATTTTTCACAGAAGTCACTTAATTCTTCTTTGAATCTCAGCCTTGCCGATTTCCCATCTTTCCACCCAATCAGACATGCCGAAAACCCCCAGTTATATCAAACTTTTTTCTCCCTCATCTGTTCCAACAACGGTTTCAAGGATCTTCTTCTGGCTAATGTCTCGGATGCCGTCAGCGAAAATTTGTAGCTTTATTTCTTCATATTTTATTTCAGTGGTCTTATGCTGTTTTTTCCATATTCTTTCTCTATCCTCATAGTGGTACAATCAAACTATCACATCTCTGGGAGAATCTGCTGTCACTTCTTTGTGGTCACCTAATCCTATGTACTCTCTCCATTTTTAAGTATTCTGTTACTGATCTGCCTATCAATAGATTGAGCACTCTCTTTATTTTATCTGCAGGTCCTCCCCTTGGGACTCCTCTGATAGGCCATGGATCCTTAAATTATTTATTCTCTCTCTATTCTTTTTATCTTCCAATTTAAATTAGAGCTTTCTCTGTTCTCTTTGCATCTCTTCTACCTGCATTTCTAATTTAGTGATCAATTGAGCATGTGTCCATTTTCCCCTCTACTTCTTCCACTCGTGTCAGCAGTCGACCCAAATCGTTATGTATTGCTGTCATTTCTTTTTCATGGACATCTCCAGTTTTGCAAACATTTCCACCATTTCAGTTTTTGTAGGTATTTGTGACATAGCTCCCTGTTGTTCCATGACACTTTGTTCTGTTACACTATCCATGTTTATCGTTTCATTAGTCTGGTTTGCTTCTCGTGTCCCGAATGACAGTCTAGATTGGTCTCCAACATATTTTCTAGTTCTCTCTTGTTGATTTTCTGGGGTTAGATTCTCTGGACTTTTCTCCTGCAGATGTATATATTTCCTTATTGTACTGGTGTTTGCGTTTGACTAAGGGGTTTTTGCTCCCCCCCTTTAGCCGATCTACTCTTCATTTCTTTAGGCTTTGCCGCTGGATTATCTATTAGTGTGCAAAAGCAATATTATCATCCCAAAGAAAAGTCCCTTTCTTGTTTTCTTCTAGTGACCTTTATGACCCCTACTGTATTACTTTGGGAGCAGGAGTGATTTGAACAGTTCCGCAAACCTCTGAGAAAACCCAGCAATATAGTCCTTCATCCCCCCCAATGCTCAGGTATGGTTTGGTTTACAACAAATACATGAGGTATAACAGAAATTTAAATGTCCTGCCGTTACCCACGGCAACTCACCATCGTCCTTGTGAACCGAGTTCAGAATCATTCTGTCCCTGTTCACTCTCCGGTCCCAGCATTAGCCTCCGAACAAAGTTTCCAGATGTGCCTGTGGAGAGTCTCTAGGCATCAAATAACCTTGGATGTCTCAGGGTCTCCCGATAGCGATGTCTCAATACAGGGGTAATCTCTTCCAGTACCCTGCCTCCTCTTCATCCACAGAGCCTTACCACTTTCCCAGACTTCCTATCACAGTCACATGGGCAGTCACCCGGGCACTTCCAGGTTCCCCTCTCCACAGATGACGCCGCCTCCTGCTCCCGGGACTCCATCACACTTCACCGGCTGCTGCCGACCACCGGCCAGCTCTCTACCCCTGGGGCTCAACTCCGGCGGAATCTCCTGCCGCTGGCACTGCGGCAGCCCAACACTGCACAAGTCGGGGCCTCAGGTAAGTTCTGAGCAGATCAAGAACTAGATGTTTCTCATGAGAGGCGGGCATCTGGAGCTCCAGCTACTCACAGCGCCATGTTCAGGCCCCCAACTCACCGAATAGATATGACCACCTGTGACAGACCCAACCGGGACAGGTTTGGTGACAAGTGTTCCTGCACATTTGGTGGCAGCAGCGGGATGCTTTCTGCAGTCTGGGATGTACAAACCCCCACAAGGATTTGAGATCTGGCTAGCAGAAGAGGAGAGGTACAGACACCAGCAGCCATGGAAGAGGAATTTGTAAGGAGAGTGCAAGAAATGAAAGTGCAGCACAGAGGACCAGTGCCAGTGAAGGTCCTGCAGGGATGGTATGACTCTGTCTGCTGGCAACTCTGGAAGGAAGCACTAGTCCATCCAGGAAAGGTACTAGTTGTAGTACAAAGTGTGGGTGCTGTTATTGAGGGAACAACCACACAAGGAGTGGATAGCTGAGTTAAGCAGGCTGGTCTGGATGGAGATGCGGCTGGAGGAAAGCTACAGAGCCCTCCAAGGAAGGCTTTGGCTATGATGGCTTGGGGCTGTTGTACTGGAGGCTGTCAAAGGACTCTGATTTTGGGAGTGATCTGGAATGGCGTTTTGTGGAAATCATGCATTATAGAGACCAGATGCTGAACATCTCGGAAGTGCGTTGGGCACAGGAAGATATGGAGTTTCTAGCCCTTCCGGAATGGGAGCTGGAATGAGCATATAAAAGGCTGTTTAATGAAGCTCAACAGTATGCCCCAGCACCCATGGATGTTATGGATTATGAGTTACCCACCAAAGTGCTGGCATAAGGCCCAAGTGCTGCCAGCCCATGCCCTGGATTTTCAGCAATTCCAGAGACTTTTCTGCTAAGGAGGAACAACCCAGTGACCCTCCAGCAGAACAGTTGGCATCGAGGCAGAGTGCAGCACTGCCTACAAAAATCAGTGACCTGGGAAGATTTGTGCAAGGCCACTGAATTTTCATTTTGTTTCCCAGCGAAGGAGCTGGCATCCCTATCAATGTCCTCATATATCAGTGTCCCCATACATCAGTGTTCTCAAATATCAATGTCCTCATACATCAGTGTCCTATACAACAGTGTCCCCATATATCAGAATCCTATACAACAGTATCCCATACATCAGTGTCACCATCCATCAGGTGTCCCCATACATCAGTGTTCCCATACATCAGTATCCCATACATGAGTGTCCCCATACATCAGTATCCCCATGCATCAGGTGTTCCAATCAGTGTCCCCATACATCAGTGTCCCTGTATATCAATGTACCTATACATCAGAGTCCCATACAGCAGTATCACTTACATCAGTTGTCTCAATATATCAGTGTCCCCATAAATCAAATTTGCCCATACATCAATGTCTCATGCACCAGTGTTCCCATATATCAGTGTCCCTATATATCAGTGTCCCCATACATCACTGTCCCCATCAGTGTCCACATACATCAGTTCCCCATCAGTGTCCACATACATCAGTTCCCCATACATCAGTTCCCCATACATCAGTTCCCCATACATCAGTTCCCCATACATCAGTTCCCCATACATCAGTTCTCCATACATCAGTTCTCCATACATCAGGTGTTCCCATCAATGCCCACATACAGTATATCAGTGTCCCATACATCGGATTTTCCCATACATCATTTGTCCCCATACATCAGTTTCCCCATACATCAGTGACTCTTACATCAGTGTTCCCATACATTTGGTGTCCCCATCAATCAGTGTACCATACATTAGTGTCCCTATACTTCAGTGTCCCCATACAACATTGTCCCCATCCATCAGGTGTCCCCATACATCAGTATTCCCATCCATCAGGTGTCCTCATACATTAGTGTACCATATATTAGTGTCCCTATACTCCAGTGTCCCCATACATCAGGTGTCCCCATCAGTGTCCCTATACCCGAATGTCCCCATACAACATTGTCCCCATCCATCAGGTGTCCCCATACATCAGTATTCCCATCCATCAGGTGTCCTCATACATTAGTGTACCATATATTAGTGTCCCTGTACTTCAGTGTCCCCATACATCAGGTGTCCCCATCAGTGCCCCTATACCTCAATGTCCCCATACAACATTGTCCCCATCCATCAGGTGTCCCCATACATCAGTAGTCCCATCCATCAGGTGTCCCCATCAGTGTCCCCAACAATGTTCCCATATATAAGTGTCCCCATACATCAGTGTCCAATACATTAGTTTCCCCATACATCAGTGTATCCATGTGTCAGGGTTTGCATACATCAGGAGTCCCCATCAGTGTCCCCATACAACAGATGTCACCATAGATCAGTGTCCCAAACATCAGTACCCAATAAATCAGTGTCCCCATATATCAGTATCCCATACATCAGTTTCTCCATGCAACAGCGTGCTTACATCAGTGTCCCAATACATCACGAGTTCCCATCAGTGTCCTCATACATCAGGTGTCCCCATCAGTGTCCCCATACATCAGTTTTCCCATACATTAGGTGTCTCTATATATCAGTGCCCCTATCAGATTCCCCATACAACAGGTGTCCTCATACATCAGTGTCCAATACATCACTTTCCCCATACATCAGTGTCTCCATGCATCAGGGTCTGCATACATCAGGTTTTCCCATGAGTGTCCCCATCTATCAGGTGTCCCCATACATCAATCAGGTGTCCCCATACATCAGTGTCTCTATCAGTGTTCCAATACATCAGTGTCCGCATACATCAGCTTTCCCCATACATCAGTATCCCCATCAGGTCTCCCCATCAGTGTCCCTATACATCAATGTCCTCACACATCAGTGTCCCCATAAATCAGTGTTCCCATTAGTGTCCCAATACATCAGGTGTCCCCATCAGTGTCCCCATACATCAGTATCCCATACATGTGCTCCCATATATCATTGTCCCATATATCAGTGTCCCCATACTTTTAGTGTCCCCATCAGTGTCCACATACATCAGCTTCCCCGTACATCAGGTGTCCCATATATCAGTGTACCATACATTAGTGTTCCTATGCTTCAGTGTCCCCATACATAAGGTGTCCCCATCAGTGTCCTCATACATCGGGTGTCCCCATACATCAATGTCCCATATGTCAGTGTCTCCGTACATCAATGTACCTATACATCAGAGTCCCATACAGCAGTATCACTTACAACAGTTGTGCCCATACAGTGAGGAACAGAAGTATTTGAACACCCTGCGATTTTGCAAGTTCTCCCACTTAGAAATCATGGAGGGGTCTGAAATTCACATTGTAGATGCATTCCCACTCTGAGAGACAGAATTTAAAAAAAAATTCAGGAAATCACATTGTATGATTCTTAAAGAATTTATTTGTCTTGCACTGCTGAACATAAGTATTTGAACACCTGAGAAAATCAGTGTTAGTATTTGGTACAGAAGCCTTTGTTTGCAATTACAGAGGTCAAACGTTTCCTGTAGTTCTTGACTAGGTTTGCACACACTGCAACAGGGATTTTGGCCCACTCCTCCACACAGATCTCCTCTAGATCTGTCAGGTTTCGGGGCTGTCGCTGAGCAACACAGAGTTTCAGCTCCCTCCAAAGATGTTCTATTGGATTTAGGTCTGGAGACTGGCTAGGCCACTCCAGAACCTTGATATGCTTCTTACGGAGCCACTCCTTGGTTATCCTGGCTGTGTGCTTCGGGTCGTTGTCATGTTGGAAGACCCAGCCACAACCCATCTTCAATGCTCTGACTGAAGGAAGGAGGTTGTTACTCAAAATCTCATAATAAATAGCCCCATTCATCCTCTCCTTAATACAGTGCAGTCGTCCTGTCCCCTTCGCAGAAAATCACCACCAAAGCATGATGTTGCCACCCCCATGCTTCACAGTAGGGATGGTGTTCTTGGGATGCAACTCATCCTTTTTCCTCCAAACACGACGAGTGAAGTTTAGACCATAAAGTTCTACTTTGGTCTCATCTGACCACATGACTTTCTCCCATGCCTCCTCTGGATCATCCAGATGGTCATTGGCAAACTTCAGATGGACCTAGACATGTGATGACTTGAGCAGGGGAAACTTCCTTGCAATGCATGATTTGAAACCATGACAGCGTAGTGTTCTACCGACAGTGACCTTTGAAACTGTGGTCCCAGCTCTCTTCATGTCATTGACCAGCTCCTCCCTTGTAGTTCTGGGCTGATTCCTCACCTTTCTTATCAGTGATACCCCACGAGGTGAGATCTTGCATGAAGCCCCAGTCCGAGGGAGACTGAGTCGTCTTTAGCCTCTTCCATTTTCTAACAATTGCTCCAACAGTTGATCTATTTTTACCAAGCTGCTTGGCAATTGCCCCTTAGCCCTTTCCAGCCTTGTGGAGGTCCACAGTTTTGTCTCTGGTGTCTTTTGACAGCTCTTTGGTCTTGCCCATGGTAGTAGTTGGTGTCTGACTGAGTGTGGGGTGGACAGGTGTCTTTAAAGAGCTCAGACAGGTGCTACTAATTTAGATTAATGAGTGGAGTAGAGGTGGACTTTTTAAAGGCACAGTAACGGGTCTTTGAGAGCCAGAATTCTTGCTGTTTCTTAGGTGTTCAAATACTTATGTTCAGCAGTGCAAGACAAATAAATTCTTTAAAAATCATACAATGTGATTTCCTGAATTTTTTTTAAATTATGTCTCTCGGAGTGGGAATGCACCTACAATGTGAATTTCAGACCCCGACATGATTTCTAAGTGGGAGAACTTGCAAAATCGCAGGGTGTTCAGATACTTCTGTTCCTCACTATATATCAGTGTCCCTATACTTCAGATGTCCCCATACATCAATGTCCCATACATAAGTGTTCCCATATATCAATATCCCTATATATCAGTATATATCACTGTCCTCATCAGTGTTCACATACATCAGGTGTTCCCATACATCACTATCCCTATACATCAGTGCTTGATACATCAGTTCCCCATACATCAGGTGTCCCCATCAGTGCCCACATATATCAGTGTCCCATACATCGGATTTTCCCATACATCATTTGTCCACATACATCAGTTTCCCCATACATCAGTTTCCCCATACATCAGTTTCCCCATACATCAGTGACCCATACATCAGTGACCCCATACATCAGTGACCCCATACATAAGGTGTCCCCATCAGTGGCCTCATACATCAGGTGTCCCCATCAGTGTCCCCACACCTCAATGTCCCCTTACAACATTGTCCCCATCCATCAGGTGTCCCCATCAGTGTCCCCATACATCAGTGTTCTCATCCATCAAGTGTCCCCATCAGTGTCCCCCTACATCAGTATCCCATACATAAGTGTCCCCATACATCAGTGTCCAATACATCAGTTTGCCCATACATCAGTGTCTGCACGCATCAGGGTCCACATATATCAGTGTCCCATACATCGACTATTCCCATGCATCATTTGTCCCCATACATCAGTAACCCCTACATCAGTGTCCCTATACATTTGGTGCCCCCATCAGTGTCCACAAACATCAGTTTCCCCATACATCTGGTGTCCCCATACATCTGTGTACCATACATCAGTGTCCCCATACATCAGGTGTCCCCATCAGTGTCCCCATACATCAGGTGTCCCCAACCGTGTCCCCACACATCAGTGTCCTCATAGATCAGGCATCCCCATCAGTGTCTCCATACATCAGATGTCACTATATATCTGAGTCCCCATCCATCAGGTGTCCCCATCAGTGTCCCCTTCCATCAATGTCCCCATACATCAGGGTCCCATACATCATGTGTCCCTATACATCAGTATCCTATACATCAGAGTCCCCATAGATCAGGTGTCCCCATCAGTTTCCCTATACATCAGGTGTTCCTATACATCAGTGTCCCTGAACATCAGTGTACCTATACATCAGAGTCCCATACATCAGGGCCCCCATACATCAGTATCCCTTACATCAGTTGTCCCCATATATTAGTGTCCCCATACATCAGATGTTCCCATATATCAGTGTCCCTATATATCAGTGTCCCCATACATCAGTGCCCACACATATCAGTGGCCCATACATCGGGTTTTCCCATACATCATTTGTCCACATACATCAGTATCCTATACATCAGAGTCCCCATAGATCAGGTGTCCCCATCAGTTTCCCTATACATCAGGTGTTCACTTTACATCAGTGTCCCCGAACATCAGTGTACCTATACATCAGAGTCCCATACATCAGTGTCCCCATACATCAGTATCCCTTACATCAGTTGTCCCCATATATTAGTGTCCCCATACATCAGATGTTCCCATACATCAATCTTCCATACATCAGTCTCAAAACAATAGAGTGCAGCACTTAAAAAGATGAAAAGTCAATAAGGTGATAGTGTAGTATCCACAATGGTATACTGTAGATATACGGATTCCCACGGCCTCCACTCTGTCAGAATAACAGAAATGCGCACTCACCGGAAACGGTCTTTCATATGATGTACTACATGCATACTGCCCTGCTGTTTTTATAAATAAACATTCGTTTTTTGGACATACTACACTATTTTGGGCATCTGTTTCCTGGGGCTCCTGTCTGGAGCTTTCACTCCCATAGAGCAAGCACTTTGCCATCCTGAGAGGAGGTTTTTTTCCTGAAGCACCTGGCTGACCTTAAGGGGACCCCCTGGACCTGTCTTAGGAGTCTGTGATGACCCACCATGAGGGAGATGCCTGGCTGCCTGGCTTCTGATGTACCCATTGCCTGTGATGCATGATCACACATGCGCATAACCCATGCGTTTCCGGTGAGTGCGCATTTCTGTTATTCTGACAGAGTGGAGGCCGTGGGAATCCGTATATCTACAGTATACCATTGTGGATACTACACTATCACCTTATTGACTTTTCATCTTTTTAAGCGCTGCACTCTATTGTTTTGAGATTGATTGTTTGTGTTTGAGGCATTATGGTTGCCTAAAGTGTTCCAGCTGCTGACATTTATGAGAGCGCTCACTATATATCTTTTATATTTATTCCATACATCAGTGCCCACACATATCAATGTCCCATACATCGAGTTTTCCCATACATCATTTGTCCACATACATCAGTTTCCCCATATATCAGTGACCCGTACATCAGTGTCCCCATACATTTGGTGTTCCCATACATCAGATGTCCCTATACATCAGGTGTTCCCATCAGTGTTCACATACTGTACATCATTGTCCCAATACATCAGGTTCTCCCATTTATCATTGTCCCATACATCAGTGTCCCTATACATAAGGTGCTCTCATCAGTGTTCCCATCCATCAGGTATCCCCATGAGTGTCCCCTTCTATCAGGTGTCCCCATACATCAGTGCCCCCATCAATTAGTGCCCCATCCATACATGTCCTCATCACTGTCCTTACCAATCAGGTGTACCCATACATCAATATTCCTATACATCAGGTCTCCCCACCTGTGTCCCCATACATTAATGTCCCCACACATCAGTGTCCCCATAGATCAGGCGTCCCCATAGATCAGGCATCCCCATCACTGTCTCTGTACATCAGTGTTCCCATTCATCATTGTTTCGATAGGTATCCCCATACATCAGATGTCACTATACATCAGTGTCCCCATCCATCAGGTGTCCCCATCAGTGTCCCCATCCATCAATGTCCCCATACATCAGTGTTCCATACATCAGTGTCCAGATAAATCATGTGTCCCCATACATCAGTATCCTATGCATCAGAGTTCCCATACATCAGTGGCCCATTACATCAGGTGTCCCCATCAGTTTCCCTATACATCAGTGTCCCCGAACATCAACGTACCTATATATCAGAGTCCCATACATCAGTGTCCCCTTACATCAGTATCCCTTACATCAGTTGTCCCATTTATTAGTGTCCCCATACATCAGATGTTCCCAGACATCAATCTTCCATACATCAGTGTTCCCCTATATCAGTGTCCCTATATATCAGTGTCCCCATACATTAGTGTCCCCATTCGCCAATGTCCCCATCCATCAGGTGTCCACATACATCAGGTCTCCGCATCAGTGTCCCTATACATCAATGTCCTCACACATCAGTGTCCCCATCAGTGTCATCATACATCAGGTGTCCCCATCAGTGTCCCTATACATCAGGTGTCCCCAACCGTGTCCCATTACATCAGGAGTCCCCATCAGTGTCCCCATACAATAGGCATCCCCATACATCAGTATCCTGTACATTAGTGTTCCCATATATTAGTGTCCCATACATGTCCTCATCAGTGTCCTTATCCATCAGGTGTACCCATACATCAATATTCCTATACATCAGGTCTCCCCAACTGTGTCCCCATACATTAGTGTCCCCACACATCAGTGTCCTCATAGTTCATGCATCTCCATCAGTGTCCCCATACATCAGTGTCCCCATTCATCATTGTTTTGATCGGTGTCCCCATCCATCAATGTCCCCATACATCAGTGTCCCATACATCAGTGTCCCCATATATCACTGTCAACATAAATCATGTGTCCCCATACATCAGTATCCTATACATCAGTTTCCCTATACATCAGGTGTTCCCATACATCAGTGTCCCCGAACATCAATGTACCTATACCTCAGAGTCCCATACATCAGTGCCCCTTATGTCAGTTGTCCCCATATATTAGTGTCCCCATACATCAGATGTTCTCATACATCAGGTGTTACCATAAATCACTGTCCCTATACATCAGTGTCCCCATACATCAGGTGTCCCCATCAGTGCCCACACATATCAGTGTCCCATACATTGGGTTTTCCCATACATCATTGGTCCACATACATCAGTTTCCCCATACATCAGTGACCCCTACATCAGTGTCCCCATACATTTGGTGTCCCCATACATCAGTGTGCCATACATCAGTGTCCTCATACATCAGATGTCCCTATACATCAGGTGTTCCTATCAGTGTTCACATACATCATTGTCCCAATACATCAGGTTCTCCCATTTATCATTGTACCATGCATCAGTGTCCCCATACATAAGGTGTTCCCATCAGTGTTCCCATCCATCAAGTGTCCCCACGAGTGTCCCCTTCTATTAGGTGTCCCCATACATTAGTGCCCCATCCATACATGCCCTCATCAGTGTCCTTATCCATCAGGTGTACCCATACATCAATATTCATATACATCAGGTCTCCCCACCTGTGTCCCCATACATTAGTGCCCCCATACATCAGTGTCCCCATTCATCGTTGTTTGGATTGGTGTCACCATACATCAGATGTCACTATACATCAGTGTCCCCATCCATCAGGTGTCCCCATCAGTGTCCCCATCCATCAATGTCCTCATACATCAGTATCCTATACACCAAAGTCCCCATACATCAGTGTCCCATTACATCAGGTATCCCCATCAGCTTCCCTATACATCAGGTGTTCCCATACATCAGTGTTCCCAAACATTAATGTACCTATACATCAGAGCCCCATACATCAGTGTCCCCATACATTAGTATCCCTTACATCAGTTGTCCCATATATTAGTGTCCCCATACATCAGATTTTCCCATACATCAGTCACCAGTGTTCCCATATATCAGTGTCCCTATATATCAGTGTTCCCATATATCAGTGTCCCTATATATCAGTGTCCCCATACATCAGTGTCCCCATACATCAGTTCCCCATACAGCAGGTGTTTCCATAAATCACTGTCCTTATACATCAGTGTCCCCATACATCAGTGTCCCCATACATCAGTGTCCCCATACATCAGTGTCCCCATACATCAGGTGTCCCCATACAATAGGTATCTCCATACATCAGTGTCCCACATATAAGTGTCTCCATACATCAGTGTCCAATACATTAGTTTCCCCATACATCAGTGTCTCCATGAATCAGAGTCTGCTTACATCAGGAGTCCCTATCAGTGTCCCCATACATCAGTATCCCAAACATCAGTTTCCCCATACATACAGTATGCATGCCATACATCAGTTTCCCCCTACATCAAGTGTTCCCATCAGTATCCTTATACATCAGGTGTCCCCAACAGTGTCCCCATACATTAGGTGTCTCTATATATCAGTGCCCCTATCAGATTCCCCTTACAACAGGTGTCCCCATACATCAGTGTGTGTCCAATACATCAGATTCCCCATACATCAGTGTCTCCACGCATCAGGGTCTGCATACATCATGGGGAACCATGAGTGTCCTCATCTATCAGGTGACTCCATACATCAGTGTCTGCATACATCAGCTTTCCCCATTGATCTGTGTCCCCATACATCAGTGTTTCTATACATCAGGTGTCCCCATATATCAGGTCACCCCATTAGTGTCCATATACATCAATGTCCTCACACATTAGTGTCCCCATTGATCTGGTGTCCCCATTAGTGTCCCAATACATCAAGTGTCCCCATCAGTGTCCCTATATATCAGTGTCCTCATCCATCAGTTGTCCCCATCTGTGTCCCCATACATCAGTGTCCCCATACATCAGTGATCGCATCAGGGCCGGATCTAGCCTGTCTAATGTGGAGGTGCAGTAAAAAATGTCAGTGGGGCAGAGTATGAGAGGTCAGCAGGGCAGTGTACAGGGGGTCAGCAGGACAAAGGATAGGGTCAGCAGTTTATAGGGGAGAGTTCAGGGGTCAGTAGTAAGTGAGGCAGAGTTCAGGGGTCTGGTGTAAGTGACACAGAGTTCAGGGGTCAGTAGTAGATGACACAGAGCACTGATTTTGCCTAAAAATGGGAGGAGCTTGTTGTAAATGTAAAACATAAAAAGTAGAGAATACAAAGAGTAACATACAAAACAACATAGAGTACACCATCACGTTGAGCCCACCTGTTCACATCAGATTCCCCCCTTACATCAAGAATCACCATTAGAATTCCTCCTCCCCCAGTTTCTCAAGAGTCCCCCTCAACCTCAAGATCCCCAGAGTAATCCCCTTACATCAGGGATCCCAGTGTAGTCTCCATTACATCATTGTCCCCTCAGTCACCCCCTAACATGAGGATCCCCACAGTCACCCACCTAACATCAAGGTCCCTGGGGTTCCTCATGCTTACCTCAGGGTCCCCAGTGCCCCCCTTCCCCCATTGCTCACATCAGGATCTGCAGAGTAATACCCCTTACATTAGGGTCCTCAAAGTAATCCCCCACACATCAGGATCTCCAGAGTCACTCCCCCCTAACATCAGGGTCCCTGGGGTTCCTCAGCCCTACCTCAGGGTCCTCAAAGCCCCCCTAATATTAGAGTCCCTAGAGTCACCCCCTAATATCAAGGTCCCTAGAATAATGGTGGTGTGAACCTCCTGCGCTCAGGATAACTCCCAACACAAATAAAGATAATCCCGAGAAGCTGCTCACATTAAATCATATACCAATGATCTTCAGAATTAAATTATGGAAACAATGTAGCGCTACTCACTTGTATTCAAATAAACATGTGGACAAATAAAACACCTAGTAGATAAATATCAAATAAATTAACTAAATTGGTGTCCACTAAAGTGAAATCATGCACATCACTTAATAATACACACATGTGAATGAATCTAAATTCTTATAGTGAAAAATCAATCCTTCCAACTGAAAAACAATATGTGCTTTTACAAGTGAATATATACATATACATAAAAAGTGTGCATTAACATATATATGTAACTAAACATACCCCATATATACTTACCTGGAGGATCTGTGAGAGGGATCTTATTAAACGTTTTGACTCGCAAGGGTCGAATCTTTAAGGTGAGAGGCTGATTCAGCCGGTGTTCGGATGATCTTCTGCTCAACTATCAACCCACTTTTGCACACAAATACCAGCACGAGTGTCTTTGTTCACCTGAGTGTGATCTTTCTTATTTGGACTTTATATGCAGGGAAATATATTTTGTTTGTGTGCAGTTGCACTTATTGAGTTCACATATATGCACATTGTTTTATTTATTCACTATATGGGGTATGTTTAATTACATATATATGTTAATGCACACTTTTTATGTATATGTATATATTCACTTGTAAAAGCACATATTGTTTTTCAGTTGGAAGGATTGATTTTTCACTATAGGAATTTAGATTCATTCACATGTGTGTATTATTAAGTGATGTGCATGATTTCACTTTAGTGGACACCAATTTAGTTAATTAATTTGATATTTATCTACTAGGTGTTTTGTCCACATGTTTATTTGAATACAAGTGAGTAGCGCTACATTGTTTCCATAATTCAAGGTCCCTAGAGTCACCCCTTTATGTCAGGGTCCCCAGAGAAATCCCTCACATCAGGGTACTCAGAGTAATCCCCCCAGAGTGATCCCACTTACATCAGGGTCTCCAGAGTCACCCCCCCCTAACATCAGGGTCCCTATGATTCATCAACCTTTCCTCAGGGTCCCCAGATCCTCCCTGACATTTGGGTCCCTAGAGCCCCTCTTAAATTATAGGCAGCAAGAATGAAGGATAAAATGAAGGATAAAATGAAGGGGTGTGTCTAAAGCTGGCCATAGACAGATCAAAATATGGCAGTTTCAGCCAGAAATAACCGAATTTCGATCCATGTATGGGCAGACTGGTTGTACTGAAGTCGATCTATTGATCGACTTCAGCATAACCAGCCTGTGTTTTTTTTTTTGCACGATTACTGCCGGCAGCTATAGCCACAGGCATTGATTAATGTATTCTGATGGCCGGGAAAACTCCCACTGTCAGAACGATCAGTGCACATTCCAGCTGAGCTTTATTTACTGTCCGGCTGACTGTCAGTGTGCAACTATCGTTCAGCATGGAGTGGAGGTGGAAATATAAGATCAGCCTGGCAGTAAATCAGGCTGTGTTCAGAGAATGTTCTGTGATCAGGGGAGAAGATTTCTTTTAATTCCACACTGTATTTTGTGTCTTCTTTTACAAGGAGATGAAAGCTGCTGGAGCTCTCAATGGGACCCTGCTTTTAAGCAATGCACCTTCCTTGTCACCTTCCCTGGAAGAAGTAGTAGAAGGCTGGGCACAGTGTATTGGGGTGGAGGCAGGAGGGGGGGCTGTTTGCTTTGGTGGAGCTCAACCAGGGGTGGACTGACCATTTGGAAACTCGGGCACTGCCTGAGGGCCCGGGGTAGGTAGGGGGCCCCATGAGATGCCTCTGGTACCTTTTTCATAGGCTATTTTGAGTTTGGGCAAGGACACAGGGGCCCCATGATCCCCTATTTCCCGGGGGCCCCATGAGTTGTCAGTCAGCCCCTGGGCACAACTAACATCTGGGGGGGGGCACAGCCCTCCCCAGCACCCACTTAGATCCGCCCATCTCATATATCAGTGTCTCCACACATCAGTATCCTATACAACAGTATCCCAAAGATGAGTGTTCCCATACATCAGTATCCTCTACATCAGTGTCCCCATACATCAGTGTACATGAGTTTATCCATAAATCAGGTGTTCCCATCAATGTCCCTATGCATCAGGTGTTCCCATACATCAGTGTTTCTGTACATCAATGGTCTAGGGTTGTCAGTGGTGTACCCAAGGTTCAGTGTTGGAACCCTCACTTTTTAATATATTTCTAAACAATATAGGGTCTGGGATTAAAAATACCATTTCAGTCTTTGCAAATGACACCAAGCTGTGCACTGGAATAACGTCCTTATAGGATGTCTTCAACTTACAAGTCGACCTCAATGCAGTTTAATTGGGCAACTATGTGGCAAATGAGGTTTAATGTTGATAAATGTAAGGTTATGTACTTGGGGACTAAAATATGAATACATCATACTTACTAGGGGGAGTACAACTGGGGGAATCAATGGTGGAAAAGGATATGGGAGTTCTGGTAGATCACAAGCTTATTAATGGCATGCAATGCCAAGCTGCAGTTTCTAAAGCAAGCAAAATCCTCTCTTGTATTAAAAGAGGTATAGACTCCAGAGAGAGAGATATCATATTACCCCTGTACAAATCATTAGTGATACCTCCTCTGGAATATACAGTTCAGTTTTGGGCACCAATTCACAAAAAGAACATTGGGGAACTGGAGAAAGTACAGAGAAGGGCAACCAAACTGATATGAGGCATGGAGGAGATCAGCTATGAGGAAAGATTAGAGGAATTTAATTTATTTTCTCTTGAGAAGAGATTAAGGGGGGATATGATCAATCTGTATAAATACATCAGTGGTTCATATAGTGAACTTGGTGTAGAGCTATTCACAGATGACAAGGGGGCACTCTTTATGTCTGGAGGAAAATAAATTTAATCTCCAAACACGGAAAGGTTTCTTCACAGTGAGAGCTGTGAAAAAGTGGAATAGACTCCCTCAAGACAAGAGTTGGTTCTGGCCAGCTCAGTGGATTGCTTTAAAAAAGGCCTGGATTCTTTCTTGGACACTCAGTATATAACTGGATACTAACATTTAGAGGTAAAGTTGATCCAGGGAATATCCAATTGCCTCTCGGGGGAACAGGAAGGAATATTTTCCCCTGCAGGAGCAAATTGAATCATTCTTTTGCTGGGTTTTTTGCCTTCCTCAGGAATAACTGTGGGTATAAGATTATAACTTTTTTTTTTCTAATGGTTGAACTGGATGGACTTTTGTCTTTTTTCAGCCAGACTAACTATGTATACATCAGTGTCCCCATACATCAGTGTTCCCATACATTAGTGTCCCCATACATCAATGTACCTGTACATCAGTGTCCCCATACATTAGTGTCTCCATACATCAGTATCCCTTACATCAGGTGTCCCCATACATCAGTGTTGACATCCGTCAGTATTCCATACATCGGGTGTTCCTATACATCAGTGCCTCAACATCAGTGTCCCATACATCAGGTGTTCCCATACATCAGTGTCCCATACATCAGGTGTTCCCATACATCAGTTTCCCCATACATCAGTGCCCCATACATCAGTGTCTCCATGCATTTGGTGTCCCCATCAGTTTCCCCATACATCAAGTGTCCCTTTACATCAGTGAACCATACATCAGTGTCCCCATATATCAGGTGTCCCCATCTGTGTTCCTATACATCAGTGTCCCCATACATCAGTATTCAATATATCAGTGTCCCCATACATCAGTAACCCATACATCAGTGTCCCAGCATGTCAAACATCAGTGTCCCCTTTCATCAGGTATTCCCATCCATGAGGTGTCCCCATCAGTGTCCCCATACATCAGGTGTATCTATACATCAGTGCTCCTATCAGTGTCCCCATACAACAGGTGTCTCCATACATCAGTGTCCCTATGCATAAGGTGTCCCCATCTATCAGGTGTACTCATACATCAGTGTGCCTATCAGTGTCCCCATATATCAGGTGTCCCCATCAGTGTCCCTATACAGCAGTGTCCGCATCCATCAGATGTCCCCATACATGTGTCCCCATCAGTTTCTCCATACATCAGTGTCCCCACCAGTGTTCCCATAGATCAGTGTTCCCATACATAAATATGCTATACATCAGTGTCCACATACATCAGTGTCTGCATACATCAGATGTCCCCATACATCAGTTTCCTCATACATCAGTTTTCCCATACTGTACATCACTGTCCCCATATACCAATGTACCTATACATCAGTGTCCCCATACATCAGTGTCCATATACATCAACATACCATACATCAGGTGTTCCCATCAGTGTCCCCATAAATAAGGTGTCCCCATCAGTGTCCGCATACATCAGTATCCCCATACATCACTGTCCCTATTCATCAGTGTCCCCATACATCAGGTGTCCCTATACATCAGTGGCCCCATACATCAATGTACTTATACATCAGTGTCCCCATACATCAGTATCCCTTACACCAGGTGTCTCAATATATCAGTTTCCCCATACATCATATGTCCCCATACATCAGTGTCCCCATACATCAATGTCCCCATACATCAATGTCCCCATCAGTGTTCACATACATTAGTATCCCATACATCAGGTGTTCCCATACATCAGGTGTCCGCATCAATGTTCCCATATATCAGTGTCCCCATCAGTGTCTCATACATTAGGTGTCCCCATACATCAGTATCCCATCAGTGTCCCATACATCAGTGTCTTCAAAGATCAGTGTGGGGACACTGATGCTGTATGGGGATACAGCACGTATCCTCATACATCAGGTGTCCCCATACACAGGCCATCAGGCCATCAGGTGTCCCCATCAGTGTCCCCATTAGTGTCCCTATGCATCAAGTGTCCCGATCAGTGTCCCTATACATCACATCAGTGTCCCCATCCATCAGGTATCCCCATACATCAGTGTCCCCATCAGTGTTCCCATATATCAGTATCCTGATCACATACATGAATACAGTGCATTTACTCATATTTTATATATAGTTATATCTATGATACACACATTGTATATGCTTACACATACATCAGGTGTCCCCATCAGTATCCTCATACATCAAATGTCCCCATCAGTGTCCCCATACATCAGGTGTTCCCATACATCAGTGTCCCCTTCAGTGTCTCATACATCAGGTGTCCCCATACATCAGTATCCCCATCAGTGTTCCATACATCAGGTGTCCCTATACATCCGTGTCCCCATTCATTAGGTGTCCCTATACATCAGTCTCTCATACATCAGGTGTCCCCATACAACAACCTTTCCCGTACATCAGGTTTCTCCATCCATTAGTGTCCCCATCCATCAGGTGTCTTCAGCAGTGTCCCCGTACACCAGAGATGCCCCCTCTCCTCTTCCCCTTTTTACTCACACAGTTAGGATAACCTAGGGGGGCAACTGCCCCCCTGTATCAATGCCATTGCCCTCTTACATTAGTGTCTGGGGACTACAAAGGTCTGTCCTCCGGCTATGGTAAGCACATCAGCAGTTGCTAGGATGTTGGCGGTCTTAGCAACCAACTGACTTGAAGAAAGACTGTACAATAGGGGAACATGACCCTGCTAGGGTAAGGAAGTCATCGGATGCTAGAACACTGGCTGAACTAGCAAATAATTATGAGATGATCACAGTGCTGCAGGGAACCTGCTTTTAGCAGAGGGCCAAATGCAATCCTCTAAATGACTTGGAGACCCCTGCTTTAGGTGTAAATTTTAAAGAGACTGTGTAAAATTATCCTGTAAAAACAACTCACACCCCATGATATTTACCTTCCTCACCCTCCCTTGCTACTCTGTTTCATTGGAGGTAGGAGTCCAAACTCCCATGTTAGCCCTCTATCAGATGCAACTGAAGCTTAGACAAGGTTCATTTTTTATTCTTCCCCTCTGGTGACAGTGTTAGGCCTGGCTAGCCTCAAGCACTGCAATATAGGAGGAGGTTACCTGTTTCTCCATGGCTAGATATTTTTTAGGTCTACCAATGGAGTGGTGGGGTAGCGTGGCAAAGGTGAGTATCAGTGGGGGGTGGTTTAGGAGATTCTATTTTAGTCAAAATACTTTGCTTCCTTGAATGGAAATAACTATTTATAGTACATATAATCAAAATTGTCATCTATGCTTTTTCAGTAATTGTGATGCAATTATTCAACACAGTCATTTCTTACATAATAATGCTTCATCATGAAAGAACATTTTTATGACTTATGAGTATGCAACACTTAAATGGATATGTGAGCTTTCTTTAGCTTATCTCTAAATAAGTCAAGAAAACGGCAGAAGTAAAATTACGCCATGACTAATTTAAGAGAACTGACTAATATGCAACATATGTGTTCATCATAATTGGAAGAAATTATATGCAATTTGCAAGTTCAAGTCTTTAAATTTTCAGGCATTCTTGTACTTCAGACTGCACTCTGAGAATAAGCTAACATTGTACTGAATCAATCAGGTTCACCTCAGCTTCATATTAATAGCTTGTATAGTTTTTCATGAACAAGTAACTGAAAATATAAATGAAACAGTGTCATACAATTGGCAGAGATAGGAGCAGTCCATTATTCTTCATTGCAGGTAGTGATAAATGTGCAATAATGCATATACTGCTGGCTTGAAAAAAGGATGAAAATAATGACTCTTGCATAGGCCAAATATTATCTCTCAGAAGGAGGGGGGGTGGGGGGGGGCTGCATGTAACATGTTCCCAAAGGTGAACTTATCCTTTAAATTTTACTTAATTAGACAAAAATACTGCTCACAGTTTCCATCTTTATAATCCCAACTTTGACCTTCACTCATTTTCTCTCATTTTGATCCCAACAATGGCCATCCCAATAACGCTCTTTGCAACTCCAACCTTGACTCACACAGTAACCCTCCATGTAATCCCAACAGAGCCACTTAATAACCCTCCATGCACCCTAAATGCTGACCCTTACACTTACCCTCCCTATAACCCTAACCCTCACATCTACCCTCCCTAAAACTTTAACTCTCTATAAAGTAAACCTAAAGCCCAACTCCAAATTTGAAAAATATTTATTATTTTAAACATTGTTATACAGCGTTTAACATAGGATTCAACTTAATTCATATTTTTGCATTGAATTTGACATTGAAAAGATTCAGTTCTCTGCTAACCCCTCTATATAGTTTGCTAATCTAAGCATCAATGTTTGTATCAGACAGAATCTTTTGTAACATTTAACTTGATGGAGCTGTTGATGCTTGGGAAATAAAAACAAGAGATACCTGTGCTCAAATCCCAATAGCTTGTACATGCATTTATCTATCAGGTGCTAAAGGGGTGTAACCACATGTTAGCACTAGAAATCCTGGAAGAACCCTCTGCACACAGCTATTTACCCTTTCCAGCAAACGTTTCAATAAAAAAATCTTGTTTTTGTTTCATAGCAGGTCAATAACCAGAACTAATACCTAGTAGCTCTCCCCCACTTTGTGTCTGTTTGCCCCATGTTTGCATTGTGTCCACAGTAGCATTTGCGTAGGCAGAGCAGAATAGGACTGGCCATAGAGGGATAACTTTGATGCAGCTGGCCAGCTTAAACATGCATCGCAATATGTGTGAACTAAAAATTCCTTTTTTTTTTTGCAGCATTTGCAATAAGGGTATATAGCAGTGTGCAGAGGGTTCTTCCAGGATTTCTACTGTTGATGTTTGGGTCCCTGATACCGGATGACAACGACTGTTCTGGCAATGTCATACACTCTGATACAGCAAGGCTAAATAAGGAGGATTTACAGTTAGGGCTAGAGATGAGCGAATTATTCAAAAATTCGATTCGACTGATTCGGCGAATTCGTGAAAAAATTTCGATTCGAGTCGAATATATTCGCTGCGAATTTAACTTATAAAAGGGTGTTTCTAGGCTTCAGAGAGCCTTTATATTAGTGCAGAACACTGTACCTTTAATTTAAATGCCCTTGGAGTCTGCTGGGGAAGAGAAATAATACTGACAGTCAGTATGACATGCAGATGAGTGCCGTCGATCTTAGAATCACCGCACACTTCACTCATTTGGGCAGTCACGGGGCCAAAACCAGAGTGTGGAGCCACAGTGTGGCGGTGGAGGCAGCAGCAATGGGAGGCCATACAGCACCCTATGACAAAAATGGAAACCACCAGCAGTGTGAGGAGACCTGAAAGTGGCACATGGCATAGTGTGGCGATGGAGACAGCAGCAATGGGAGGCCGTACAGGGACCCATGACACACTCTGGACCTGGCAGCAGCATGAGGAGGTGGTACAGGGGCCCATGACAGATTACGGGCCTGGCAGCAGCATGAGGAGTTAGTACGGGGGCCCATGGCAGATTACGGGCCTGGCAGCAGCAATGGGAGGCCGTACAGGGACCCATGACACACTCTGGACCTGGCAGCAGCATGAGGAGGCGGTACAGGGGCCCATGACAGATTACGGGCCTGGAAGCAGCATGAGGAGTCGGTACGGGGGCCCATGACACACTCTGGACCTGGCAGCAGCATGAGGAGGCGGTACAGGGGCGCATGACAGATTACGAGCCTGTCAGCAGCAACTTGGACAGGAGGACCTTCAGCTTCTGCACCGTCGGGTGCGTGCTCGCAAACTGTTGTCTCTTGGAAACGGATTCCAAGAAAGACTGCTGACGGAATCCGTGAAGAGGAGTAGCAGGAGAAGGAGCATCTGAACGAGCGGAATATGCCAACAAGCGACAACAGGGGCCCATGACAGATTACGGGCCTGGCAGCAGCATGAGGAGTCGGTACGGGGCCCATGGCAGATTACGGGCCTGGCAGCAGCAATGGGAGGCCCGTAATCTGCCAGCACCCTATGACAAAAAATGGAACACACCAGCAGTGTGTGAGGAGACCTGAAAGTGGCACATGGCAGAGTGTGGCGATGGAGACAGCAGCAATGGGAGGCCGTACAGGGACCCATGAGAGACTCTGGACCTGGCAGCAGCATGAGGAGGCGGTACAGGGGCCCATGGCAGATTAGGGGCCTGGCAGCAGCTATGGGAGGCCTGTAATCTGCCAGCACCCTATGACAAAAAATGGAACCCACCAGCAGTGTGAGGAGACCTGAAAGTGGCACATGGCAGAGTGTGGCGATGGAGACAGCAGCAATGGGAGGCCGTACAGGGACCCATGAGAGACTGTGGACCTGGCAGCAGCATGAGGAGGCGGTACTGGGGCCCATGGCAGATTACGGGCCTGGCAGCAGCAATGGGAGGGCCGTAATCTGCCAGCACCCTATGACAAATAATGTAACACACCAGCAGTGTGAGGAGACCTGAAAGTGGCACATGGCAGAGTGTGGCGATGGAGACAGCAGCAATGGGAGGCGGTTCAGGGACCCATGAGACACTGTGGACCTGGCAGCAGCATGAGGAGGCGGTACAGGGGCCCATGGCAGATTAAGGCCTGGCAGCAGCAATGGGAGGCCCGTAATCTGCCAGCACCCTATGACAAAATGGAACCCTGGGCTGGGGCAGGCAGAACCGCCGTATGTTTATCACGGTTTTGCCAGGCCACCGAATGGCGATGCTGCATATGCTGACGCAACGCTGTAGTCCCAACATGGGCCCCCTGGCCACGCTTGACTTTCTGGCCACATAGTCGACATACGGCTATGTTTACTTCCTCGGGCGGCTTGACGAAAAATTGCCACACCGCCGAGTAGGAAACTTTGCCCCCGCTACTCCTCACTGGCTGACTGCTACTTCCTCCGTGCACACCGGCACCACTACTGGCCGTGGTGGTAGGCTGCAGTGGAGCTGGTGCTCTACTCCGTGGCTGTTTGCCTCCACTGACACTGCTGCGACCCTGCTGCCTCCTGGCAGCAGCAATGGGAGGCCGTACAGGGACCCATGACACACTCTGGACCTGGCAGCAGCATGAAGAGGCGGTACAGGGGCCCATGGCAGATTAGGGGCCTGGCAGCAGCAATGGGAGGCCCGTAATCTGCCAGCACCCTATGACAAAAAATGGAACACACCAGCAGTGTGAGGAGACCTGAAAGTGGCACATGGCATGAGACACTGTGGACCTGGCAGCAGCATGAGGAGGCGGTACAGGGGCCCATGGCAGATTAGGGGCCTGGCAGCAGCTATGGGAGGCCCGTAATCTGCCAGCACCCTATGACAAAAAATGGAACACACCAGCAGTGTGAGGAGACCTGAAAGTGGCACATGGCATGAGACACTGTGGACCTGGCAGCAGCATGAGGAGGCGGTACAGGGGCCCATGGCAGATTAGGGGCCTGGCAGCAGCTATGGGAGGCCCGTAATCTGCCAGCACCCTATGACAAAAAATGGAACACACCAGCAGTGTGTGAGGAGACCTGAAAGTGGCACATGGCAGAGTGTCGCGATGGAGACAGCAGCAATGGGAGGCCGTACAGGGACCCATGAGACACTGTGGACCTGGCAGCAGCATGAGGAGGCGGTACAGGGGCCCATGGCAGATTACGGGCCTGGCAGCAGCAATGGGAGGCCCGTAATCTGCCAGCACCCTATGACAAAAAATGGAACACACCAGCAGTGTGAGGAGACCTGAAAGTGGCACATGGCATGAGACACTGTGGACCTGGCAGCAGCATGAGGAGGCGGTACAGGGGCCCATGGCAGATTAGGGGCCTGGCAGCAGCTATGGGAGGCCCGTAATCTGCCAGCACCCTATGACAAAAAATGGAACACACCAGCAGTGTGAGGATACCTGAAAGTGGCACATGGCATGAGACACTGTGGACCTGGCAGCAGCATGAGGAGGCGGTACAGGGGCCCATGGAAGATTAGGGGCCTGGCAGCAGCTATGGGAGGCCCGTAATCTGCCAGCACCCTATGACAAAAAATGGAACACACCAGCAGTGTGAGGAGACCTGAAAGTGGCACATGGCATGAGACACTGTGGACCTGGCAGCAGCATGAGGAGGCGGTACAGGGGCCCATGGCAGATTAGGGGCCTGGCAGCAGCTATGGGAGGCCCGTAATCTGCCAGCACCCTATGACAAAAAATGGAAAACACCAGCAGTGTGTGATGAGACCTGAAAGTGGCACATGGCAGAGTGTGGCGATGGAGACAGCAGCAATGGGAGGCCGTACAGGGACCTATGAGAGACTCTGGACCTGGCAGCAGCATGAGGAGGCGGTACAGGGGCCCATGGCAGATTACGGGCCTGGCAGCAGCAATGGGAGGCCCGTAATCTGCCAGCACCCTATGACAAAAATGGAACCCACCAGCAGTGTGAGGAGACCTGAAAGTGGCACATGGCATGAGACACTGTGGACCTGGCAGCAGCATGAGGAGGCGGTACAGGGGCCCATGGCAGATTACGGGCCTGGCAGCAGCAATGGGAGGCCCGTAATCTGCCAGCACCCTATGACAAAAAATGGAACCCACCAGCAGTGTGAGGAGACCTGAAAGTGGCACATGGCATGAGACACTGTGGACCTGGCAGCAGCATGAGGAGGCGGTACAGGGGCCCATGGCAGATTAGGGGCCTGGCAGCAGCTATGGGAGGCCCGTAATCTGCCAGCACCCTATGACAAAAAATGGAACACACCAGCAGTGTGTGAGGAGACCTGAAAGTGGCACATGGCAGAGTGTGGCGATGGAGACAGCAGCAATGGGAGGCCGTACAAGGACCCATGACACACTCTGGACCTGGCAGCAGCATGAGGAGGCGGTACAGGGGCCCATGGCAGATTACGGGCCTGGCAGCAGCAATGGGAGGCCCGTAATCTGCCAGCACCCTATGACAAAAAATGGAACACACCAGCAGTGTGAGGAGACCTGAAAGTGGCACATGTTTGGGGCATGATTCATGGCGGATTTAGTCAGTTGTGTCAGGAAATGGTGGTTTGAAATCCAGACTAATCCACGCCTCATTCATTTTCACAAACGTGAGTCTCTCCACACTTTGGGTGGACAGTCGTGTCCTCCGCGGAGTTACAATACCTCCTGCCGCACTAAACACGCGCTCCGATGCCACGCTACTGGCCGGGCATGACAGCCTTTCAAGGGCAAATTCAGCTAGTTGGGGCCAAAGGTCAAGTTTCGTTGCCCAGTAGTCAAGGGGATTGTCTACCTCGGTTGGCAGGGTGCTGTCCAAGTAGGCCTAAGCCTCTTGTTTGAGGTCCTGCTCCAGGTCCACCTGATGCTGCTGCTGCTGCGGCTGGTTAGTAGTTTCCTCACTGCGCTGGTGAAGAAAGCTACTCATCATCGACTGCAGACTGAGGCAGCCGCTGCTGGTGGAGCTGCCACTGCTCCTACCACCCCACCCCTCCCCTGCTGCCATGGCAGCGGAACGCAAGCGCACAGGGCCCACAGTGTCTGAGGATGGACGTTGGCGCAGAAAGGCAGAGACCAACTGACTACATAGGTGGTTTTTATAGTACGTTATTTTGGCCTCCCTCTCAGCAGGTGTGAAAAAGGCCACCATTTTTGAACGGTAGCGAGGGTCCAACAAGGTGGACAGCCAAAAGTCATCCCTCTGTCTGATGGTTATTATTCGGCTGTCGCTACGCAAGCAACCGAGCATGCTATGGGCCATTTGTGCCAAGGAATGCGAGGGACTCCCTGCCTCCATCTCTACAGCATACTGCCACGGTGCGTCTGGGTCCTCTGTCTCCTCCTCCTCCTCCTCTACCAGATGCTCCTGCTCCTCCACTCCTGTCCGCTGAGTGGAAAAACCACCCATTTCACTCAATAATTCCTGAGCACCAATGTCCTCCTCTACCTCCTCCTCTTCTTCCTGTCCTGCCCCCACAGGGGTCATGTGGCGTTGAGATCTGTGCGCCACGTCTACCGCACCCTGACCAGCCATTGTTAACAGCATTTGTTCCAGGACGTGCAACAGAGGAATGACGTCGTTCATCCCATAGTCCTGCCGACTCACGAATAGCGTGGCCTCCTCAAAGGGCCTGAGCAAGCGCAGGTGTCACGCATGAGCTGCCAATGGCTGACATCTAAGTTACACAGGGAGTACCTTTATCCGCTTGTAACATCAGGAAATCTGTGATGGCCTTTCGCTGTTCGTAAAGGCGGTCTAACATATGTAGGGTTGAATTCCACCTTGTTGCAATGTCACAGCATGAGGAGTCAGTACGGGGGCCCATGGCAGATTACGGGCCTGGCAGCAGCAATGGGAGGCCCGTAATCTGCCAGCACCCTATGACAAAAAATGGATTACACCAGCAGTGTGAGGAGACCTGAAAGTGGCACATGGCAGAGTGTGGCGATGGAGACAGCAGCAATGGGAGGCCGTACAGGGACCCATGAGAGACTCTGGACCTGGCAGCAGCATGAGGAGGCGGTATAGGGGCCCATGGCAGATTACGGGCCTGGCAGCAGCAATGGGAGGCCCGTAATCTGCCAGCACCCTATGACAAAAAATGGAACACACCAGCAGTGTGAGGAGACCTGAAAGTGGCACATGGCAGAGTGTGGCGATGGAGACAGCAGCAATGGGAGGCCGTACAGGGACCCATGAGAGACTCTGCACCTGGCAGCAGCATGAGGAGGTGGTATAGGGGCCCATGGCAGATTACGGGCCTGGCAGCAGCAATGGGAGGCCCGTAATCTGCCAGCACCCTATGACAAAAAATGTAACACACCAGCAGTGTGAGGAGATCTGAAAGTGGCACATGGCAGAGTGTGGCGATGGAGACAGCAGCAATGGGAGGCCGTACAGGGACCCATGAGAGACTCTGGACCTGGCAGCAGCATGAGGAGGCGGTATAGGGGCCCATGGCAGATTAGGGGCCTGGCAGCAGCTATGGGAGGCCCGTAATCTGCCAGCACCCTATGACAAAAAATGGAACACACCAGCAGTGTGAGGAGACCTGAAAGTGGCACATGATAGAGTGTGGCGATGGAGACAGCAGCAATGGGAGGCCGTACAGGGACCCATGAGAGACTCTGCACCTGGCAGCAGCATGAGGAGGCGGTATAGGGGCCCATGGCAGATTAGGGGCCTGGCAGCAGCTATGGGAGGCCCGTAATCTGCCAGCACCCTATGACAAAAAATGGAACACACCAGCAGTGTGAGGAGACCTGAAAGTGGCACATGGCAGAGTGTGGCGATGGAGACAGCAGCAATGGGAGGCCGTACAGGGACCCATGAGAGACTCTGCACCTGGCAGCAGCATGAGGAGGTGGTATAGGGGCCCATGGCAGATTAGGGGCCTGGAAGCAGCTATGGGAGGCCCGTAATCTGCCAGCACCCTATGACAAAAAATGGAACACACCAGCAGTGTGAGGAGACCTGAAAGTGGCTCATGTTTGGGGCATGATTCATGGCGGATTTAGTCAGTTGTGTCAGGAACTGGTGGTTTGAAATCCAGACTAATTCACGCCTCATTCATTTTCACAAACGTGAGTCTCTCCACACTTTGGGTGGACAGTCGTGTCCTCCGCGGAGTTACAATACCTCCTGCCGCACTAAACACGCGCTCCAATGCCACGCTACTGGCCGGGCATGACAGCCTTTCAAGGGCAAATTCAGCTAGTTGGGGCCAAAGGTCAAGTTTCGTTGCCCAGTAGTCAAGGGGATTGTCTACCTCGGTTGGCAGGGTGCTGTCCAAGTAGGCCCAAGCCTGTTGTTTGAGGTCCTGCTCCAGGTCCACCTGATGCTGCTGCTGCTGCTGCGGCTGGTTAGTAGTTTCCTCACCGCGCTGGTGAAGAAAGCTACACATCATCGACTGCAGACTGAGGCAGCCGCTGCTGGTGGAGCTGCCACTGCTCCTACCACCCCACCCCTCCCCTGCTGCCATGGCAGCGGAACGCGAGCGCACAGGGCCCACAGTGTCTGAGGATGGACGTTGGCGCACAAAGGCAGAGACCAACTGACTACATAGGTGGTTTTTATAGTACGTTATTTTGGCCTCCCTCTCAGCAGGTGTGAAAAAGGCCACCATTTTTGAATGGTAGCGAGGGTCCAACAAGGTGGACAGCCAAAAGTCATCCCTCTGTCTGATGGTTATTATTCGGCTGTAGCTACGCAAGCAACCGAGCATGCTATGGGCCATTTGTGCCAAGGAATGCGAGGGACTCCCTGCCTCCATCTCTACAGCATACTGCCACGGTGCGTCTGGGTCCTCTGTCTCCTCCTCCTCCTCTACCAGATGCTCCTGCTCCTCCGCTCCTGTCCGCTGAGTGGAAAAACCACCCATTTCACTCAATAATTCCTGAGCACAAATGTCCTCCTCTACCTCCTCCTCTTCTTCCTGTCCTGCCCCCACAGGGGTCATGTGGCGTTGAGATCTGTGCGCCACGTCTACCGCACCCTGACCAGCCATTGTTAACAGCATTTGTTCCAGGACGTGCAACAGAGGAATGACGTCGTTCATCCCATAGTCCTGCCGACTCACGAATAGCGTGGCCTCCTCAAAGGGCCTGAGCAAGTGGCAGGTGTCACGCATGAGCTGCCAATGGCTGACATCTAAGTTACACAGGGGAGTACCTTTATCCGCTTGTAACATCAGGAAATCGGTGATGGCCTTTCGCTGTTCGTAAAGGCGGTCTAACATGTGTAGGGTTGAATTCCACCTTGTTGCAACGTCGCAGATCAGGCAATGCTGTGGAATTCCGTTCTGCCGCTGCAGCTCAAGGAGGGTGTGCTTTGCGGTGTAGGAATGGCTGAAATACATGCAAAGTTTACGTGACATTTTAAGGATGTCTTGCAGTGGGATGGTGGATTTTAGGAACCGCTTGACAACCAGATTGAACACGTGAGCCATGCATGGCGCATGGCACAACCTTCCTTGACGCAGAGCAGACACCATGTTCTTTCCGTTGTCGGTCAACATGGTTCCGATTTTCAGTTTGCGCGGAGACAGCCATCTGTCGATTTCTCTGTTCATTACACTCAGAAGTTCCTCCCCTGTGTGACTACGTTCGCCAAGGCATACCAGGTGCAGCACAGCGTGACACCGTTGCGCCCTGCACATGTGATATGCCGGTCGGGTAATGGGACTTGGCACGGGGGTGGCGGCTGAGGACACGGCGGAAGAAGAGGTGGTAGAGGCGGACATCTTTGCTGGACCAAGGACGTGCAAACGTGGAGGCAAAAGCGGCGTGACCTGTCCAAGTTGCTGGTGCGGCTGTGACGGCACGACGTTCACCCAGTGGGCCGTAAATGACATGTACTGTCCCTGACCGTAGTTACAGCTCCACACGTCGGCGCTGCCGTGCACTTTGGCAGAGACCGACATGCTCAAAGACTGGCCCACCATCTCTTCTACATGTGAATGCAGGGCTGGCACTGCCTTTTTGGCGAAGAAATGACGGCTTGGCACTCTCCACCGCGGTGCGGCACAAGCCATCATTTCTCGGAAAGGTGCTGAGTCCACCACTTGGAAAGGGAGGGACTGCAGCACCAGCAACTTGGACAGGAGGACGTTCAGCTTTTGCACCGTCGGGTGCGTGCTCGCAAACTGTTGTCTCTTGGAAACGGATTCCAAGAAAGACTGCTGACGGAATCCGTGAAGAGAAGTAGCAGGAGAAGGAGCATCAGAACGAGCGGAAGATGCCAACGAGCGACAACTCCCCTCAGCAGAGGTGTTGGAGCCTTGACTGGCTGATAGAGGGCGATTGACGTCGGGTGACGGAGCAAGTAACGGAGCTGGTGATGGAGCGGGGCTGGGGCAGGCAGAACCGCCGTATCTTTATCACGGTTTTCCCAGGCCACAAAATGGCGACGCTGCATATGCTGCCGCAACGCTGTAGTCCCAACATGGGCCCCCTGGCCACGCTTGACTTTCTGGCCACATAGTCGACATACGGCTACGTTTACTTCCTCGGGCGGCTTGACAAAAAATTGCCACACCGCCGAGTAGGAAACTTTGCCCCCGATACTCCTCACTGGCTGACTGCTGCTTCCTCCGTGCACACCGGCACCACTACTGGCCGTGGTGGTAGGCTGCAGTGGAGCTGGTGCTGTACTCCGTGGCCGTTTGCCTCCACTGACACTGCTGCGACCCTGCTGCCTCCTGGGCAACCCACCGACTGTTTTGCTCGCTGCCAAGCTGCCACCCTCTTCTCCTGATGATGCGGAAGCAATAGCCTGATGACAACGAGGCTGCCAAGTGCGATCAGCCTCATCATCATCAATTAGGGTCTCCGCCTCACTACTAGCCCCCTCGGCTGCGTGTGGGTCAGCAGACAGACCTGTCTCTAGTCCGGCTACCAAGCCACTCTCCTCGCCACTACTTCTTCGCCTGGCTGCTGAAGAGGCGGATGTCTCCCCCCGTTCCTGACCGCCCTCTGTTAGCTCTTCCTCACTGTACAGTGGGGCTGAGCCCACAGCATGCGATACTTCGCTTGGTGAGGGAACACCAAAGGACAGGGGCAGGTCGAGGACACGTGATTTCAGTGGGCTTGCTCCCGGGCCATGCCAACAAACGGTTGTGTCTGATGTACCCACCGACCGTTGGCTGTAGGTGTCAGAGGTGACCTGGGAAGAGGAAGACGACCGAGCCAACCAATCGATGACGGCAGGGTTGTCGGTGGAGACACGACCGCTGGATGACACCGGGAGCACTGGCCTCTGGCTGCGACTAGTGCTGCCTCGACCCCTTCCTCTGCTGCCACGTCTGCTCGCTCCTAAAACATTGCCTCCTCTGCCATTCCTATGCATGTTGTCTGACATACTCTTTAATTAAACGATTCTGTGTCCCTGAGTAACAATTCTGTGTCTGTCCCTGAGTAACAATTCTGTGACTGTCCCTGAGTAACAATTCTGTGTCCCTCAGTAACAATTCTGTGTCCCTGAGTAACAATTCTGTGTCCCTGAGTAACAATTCTGTGTCCCTCAGTAACAATTCTGTGTCCCTGAGTAACAATTCTGTGTCCCTGAGTAACAATTCTGTGTCCCTCAGTAACAATTCTGTGTCCCTCAGTAACAATTCTGTGTCTGTCCCTGAGTAACAATTCTGTGTCTGTCGCTGAGTAACAATTCTGTGTCCCTCAGTAACAATTCTGTGTCCCTCAGTAACAATTCTGTGTCTGTCCCTGAGTAACAATTCTGTGTCTGTTGCTGAGTAACAATTCTGTGTCCCTGAGTAACAATTCTGTGTCCCTGAGTAACAATTCTGTGTCCCTCAGTAACAATTCTGTGTCTGTCCCTGAGTAACAATTCTGTGTCTGTCCCTGAGTAACAATTCTGCGTCCCTCAGTAACAATTCTGTGTCCCTCAGTAACAATTCTGTGTCCCTCAGTAACAATTCTGTGTCCCTGAGTAACAATTCTGTGTCCCTCAGTAACAATTCTGTGTCCCTCAGTAACAATTCTGTGTCTGTCCCTGAGTAACAATTCTGTGTCTGTCCCTGAGTAACAATTCTGTGTCTGTTGCTGAGTAACAATTCTGTGTCCCTGAGTAACAATTCTGTGTCCCTCAGTAACAATTCTGTGTCCCTCAGTAACAATTCTGTGTCTGTCCCTGAGTAACAATTCTGTGTCCCTCAGTAACAATTCTGTGTCCCTCAGTAACAATTCTGTGTCCCTGAGTAACAATTCTGTGTCCCTCAGTAACAATTCTGTGTCCCTCAGTAACAATTCTGTGTCCCTCAGTAACAATTCTGTGTCTGTCCCTGAGTAACAATTCTGTGACTGTCCCTGAGTAACAATTCTGTGTCCCTGAGTAACAATTCTGTGTCCCTGAGTAACAATTCTGTGTCCCTGAGTAACAATTCTGTGTCCCTCAGTAACAATTCTGTGTCCCTGAGTAACAATTCTGTGTCCCTGAGTAACAATTCTGTGTCCCTGAGTAACAATTCTGTGTCCCTCAGTAACAATTATGTGTCCCTCAGTAACAATTCTGTGTCTGTCCCTGAGTAACAATTCTGTGTCTGTCGCTGAGTAACAATTCTGTGTCCCTCAGTAACAATTCTGTGTCTGTCCCTGAGTAACAATTCTGTGTCTGTTGCTGAGTAACAATTCTGTGTACCTGAGTAACAATTCTGTGTCCCTCAGTAACAATTCTGTGTCCCTCAGTAACAATTCTGTGTCTGTCCCTGAGTAACAATTCTGTGTCTGTCCCTGAGTAACAATTCTGCGTCCCTCAGTAACAATTCTGTGTCCCTCAGTAACAATTCTGTGTCCCTGAGTAACAATTCTGTGTCCCTCAGTAACAATTCTGTGTCCCTCAGTAACAATTCTGTGTCTGTCCCTGAGTAACAATTCTGTGTCTGTCCCTGAGTAACAATTCTTTGTCTGTTGCTGAGTAACAATTCTGTGTCCCTGAGTAACAATTCTGTGTCCCTCAGTAACAATTCTGTGTCCCTCAGTAACAATTCTGTGTCTGTCCCTGAGTAACAATTCTGTGTCTGTCCCTGAGTAACAATTCTGTGTCCCTCAGTAACAATTCTGTGTCCCTCAGTAACAATTCTGTGTCCCTGAGTAACAATTCTGTGTCCCTCAGTAACAATTCTGTGTCCCTCAGTAACAATTCTGTGTCTGTCCCTGAGTAACAATTCTGTGTCCCTAAGTAACGTTTCTGTGGCCCTAAATAAGGGTTCTGTGGCCCTCAGTAACAAATCTGTGTCCCTCAGTAACAATTCTGTGTCCCTCAGTAACAATTCTGTGTCCCTCAGTAACAATTCTGTGTCGGTCCCTGAGTAACAATTCTGTGTCTGTCCCTGAGTAACAATTCTGTGTCCCTCAGTAACAATTCTGTGTCCCTGAGTAACAATTCTGTGTCCCTCAGTAACAATTCTGTGTCCCTCAGTAACAATTCTGTGTCTGTCCCTGAGTAACAATTCTGTGTCTGTCGCTGAGTAACAATTCTGTGTCCCTCAGTAACAATTCTGTGTCCCTCAGTAACAATTCTGTGTCCCTCAGTAACAATTCTGTGTCTGTCCCTGAGTAACAATTCTGTGTCTGTCCCTGAGTAACAATTCTGTGTCCCTCAGTAACAATTCTGTGTCCCTCAGTAACAATTCTGTGTCTGTCCCTGAGTAACAATTCTGTGTCTGTCGCTGAGTAACAATTCTGTGTCCCTCAGTAACAATTCTGTGTCTGTCCCTGAGTAACAATTCTGTGTCTGTCCCTGAGTAACAATTCTGTGTCCCTCAGTAACAATTCTGTGTCCCTCAGTAACAATTCTGTGTCCCTCAGTAACAATTCTGTGTCTGTCCCTGAGTAACAATTCTGTGGCACTAAGTAACGTTTCTGTGGCCCTAAGTAAAGTTTCTGTGGCCCTAAGTAACAATTCTGTGGCCCTAAGTAACGTTTCTGTAGCCCTAAGTAACAATTCTGTGGCCCTAAGTAACGTTTCTGTGGCCCTAAGTAACGTTTCTGTGGCCCTAAGTAACGGTTCTGTGTCCCTCAGTAACAATTCTGTATCCCTCAGTAACAATTCTGTGTCTGTCCCTGAGTAACAATTCTGTGTCCCTAAAAAACAATTCTGTGTCTGTCCCTGAGTAACAATTCTGTGTCCCTAAGTAACGTTTCTGTGGCCCTAAGTAACGGTTCTGTGGCCCTCAGTAAAAAATCTGTGTCCCTCAGTAACAATTCTGTGTCTGTCCCTAAGTAACAATTCTGTGGCCCTAAGTAACGTTTCTGTGGGCCCTAAGTAACGTTTCTGTGGCCCTAAGTAACGATTCTGTGGCCCTAAGTAACGATTCTGTGGCCCTAAGTAACGTTTCTGTAGCCCTAAGTAACGTTTCTGTGGCCCTAAGTAACGTTTCTGTGGCCTTAAGTAACAGTTCTGTGGCCCTCAGTAACAATTCTGTGTCCCTCAGTAACAATTCTGTGTCTGTCCCTGAGTAACAATTCTGTGTCCCTAAGTAACGTTTCTGTGGCCCTAAGTAACGGTTCTGTGGCCCTCAGTAACAAATCTGTGTCCCTCAGTAACAATTCTGTGTCTGTCCCTAAGTAACAATTCTGTGGCCCTAAGTAACGTTTCTGTGGCCCTAAGTAACGATTCTGTGGCCCTAAGTAACGATTCTGTGGCCCTAAGTAACGTTTCTGTAGCCCTAAGTAACGTTTCTGTGGCCCTAAGTAACGTTTCTGTGGCCCTAAGTAACGGTTCTTTGTCCCTCAGTAACAATTCTGTATCCCTCAGTAACAATTCTGTGTCTGTCCCTGAGTAACAATTCTGTGTCCCTAAGTAACAATTCTGTGTCTGTCCCTAAGTAACAAATCTGTGTCCCTAAGTAACGTTTCTGTGTCCCTAAGTAACGGTTCTGTGGCCCTCAGTAACAAATCTGTGTCCCTCAGTAACAATTCTGTGTCTGTCCCTAAGTAACAATTCTGTGGCCCTAAGTAACGTTTCTGTGGCCCTAAGTAACGTTTCTGTGGCCCTAAGTAACGATTCTGTGGCCCTAAGTAACGTTTCTGTAGCCCTAAGTAACGTTTCTGTGGCCCTAAGTAACGTTTCTGTGGCCCTAAGTAACGTTTCTGTGGCCCTAAGTAACAGTTCTGTGGCCCTCAGTAACAAATCTGTGTCCCTCAGTAACAATTCTGTGTCTGTCCCTAAGTAACAATTCTGTGGCCCTAAGTAACGTTTCTGTGGCCCTAAGTAACGTTTCTGTGGCCCTAAGTAACGATTCTGTGTCCCTCAGTAACAATTCTGAGTCTGTCCCTAAGTAACAATTCTGTGTCTGTCCCTAAGTAACAATTCTGTGGCACTAAGTAACGTTTCTGTGGCCCTAAGTAAAGTTTCTGTGGCCCTAAGTAACAGTTCTGTGGCCCTCAGTAACAATTCTGTGTCCCTCAGTAACAATTCTGTGTCTGTCCCTGAGTAACAATTCTGTGTCCCTAAGTAACGTTTCTGTGGCCCTAAGTAACGGTTCTGTGGCCCTCAGTAACAAATCTGTGTCCCTCAGTAACAATTCTGTGTCTGTCCCTAAGTAACAATTCTGTGGCCCTAAGTAACGTTTCTGTAGCCCTAAGTAACGTTTCTGTGGCCCTAAGTAACGGTTCTGTGGCCCTAAGTAACGGTTCTGTGTCCCTCAGTAACAATTCTGTATCCCTCAATAACAATTCTGTGTCTGTCCCTGAGTAACAATTCTGTGTCCCTAAGTAACAATTCTGTGTCTGTCCCTGAGTAACAATTCTGTGTCCCTAAGTAACGTTTCTGTGGCCCTAAGTAACGGTTCTGTGGCCCTCAGTAACAAATCTGTGGCCCTCAGTAACAAATCTGTGTCCCTCAGTAACAATTCTGTGTCTGTCCCTAAGTAACAATTCTGTGGCCCTAAGTAACGTTTCTGTGGCCCTAAGTAACGTTTCTGTGGCCCTAAGTAACAGTTCTGTGGCCCTCAGTAACAATTCTGTGTCCCTCAGTAACAATTCTGTGTCTGTCCCTGAGTAACAATTCTGTGTCCCTAAGTAACGTTTCTGTGGCCCTAAGTAACGGTTCTGTGGCCCTCAGAAACAAATCTGTGTTCCTCAGTAACAATTCTGTGTCTGTCCCTAAGTAACAATTCTGTGGCCCTAAGTAACGTTTCTGTGGCCCTAAGTAACGTTTCTGTGGCCCTAAGTAACGATTCTGTGGCCCTAAGTAACGATTCTGTGGCCCTAAGTAACGTTTCTGTAGCCCTAAGTAACGTTTCTGTTGCCCTAAGTAATGTTTCTGTGGCCCTAAGTAACGTTTCTGTGGCCCTAAGTAACAGTTCTGTGGTCCTCAGTAACAATTCTGTGTCCCTCAGTAACAATTCTGTGTCTGTCCCTGAGTAACAATTCTGTGTCCCTAAGTAACATTTCTGTGGCCCTAAGTAACGTTTCTGTGTCCCTAAGTAACGTTTCTGTGTCCCTAAGTAAAGTTTCTGTGGCCCTAAGTAACGTTTCTGTGTCCCTAAGTAACGTTTCTGTGGCCCTAAGTAACGTTTCTGTGTCCCTAACTAACGTTTCTATGTCCCTAAGTAACGTTTCTGTGTCCCTAACTCTCTCCCTGAATACAGCCATGTCTGCCTCTGTTGAATGACTGGAGGCAAATGGAGAATTCTAAAATGGCCGCCATTTATAGCTCGACCATTACACAGTGCTGGCTGGCTGGCTGCTGATTGGCTAATGCGATCACATGTCATGAATGAATGCATTATGGGTCAGCGCGCCTTGTCTGCGCGCCTTCCCAGACATCCCCGCTCCGTCGCCGCACATGTCGCCGCCATTTTAGTAAAAATTTCGATTCGCGCATCCGAAGTATGCTAATTTTCGGATTCGGCGCGAATTGAAATTTTTCTAATATTCGAAACGAATTCCACTTCGCCTACTTCGATTCGCTCATCTCTAGTTAGGACCATATGTATTTGGACACAGGCACAATTTTATTTTTTTTTCAGGTATTTACCAAAACATATTCAAGCTATAGTTATATAATGGGTATGGGCTAAAAGTGCACACTCTCAGGTTTAATTTGAGGGCATGTACATCCAAATTGGAGGAGGAATTACAGCTCTTAAGAGTAATAATTAAACAAACACGCATTGGAGGGGCAACAATATGGTTAGAGAAATTAGTAAAAAAGAATCAAATTGGATTTATGAAATGAACAGTTTAGTCCCTAATGGTTTAAATAAAGAATTTGATTTGTCATGCTTTTTAAGTGATTATTAATTGTAGTGATTGAATATGAGGGAGCCATATCAAATTAGATATAAAACATATTGGCATCCACATCATAATATGGATATGAAGGTTGATGGGTTAACATGTTAACTAATTGATATAAATGAGCCAGTACGCACATTTTAATATAATGCTGTATTTCTCTACATTTATTATATATATTATTTTCAATTTTTTTTTTTGTATATTTTTTATATTTTATTTTAATATATAAAACAATTTCTTATAAGTAATATGGAGATTTTATGGTTAATGTTTATATATAAGCATTGTTATTTGTAATTATTGTATGGTAATAAAGTATAAGTTTTATTGTTACATTGTACCTAAGATGGACTATTACACACCGTCGGTAGAGCCGCAGATGGCTGTGACAAACACAGTATCTATTTTAAACATTACTAAATAAGGACAAAGTGCAGTGTGCATTCTAAGTAAAATTGGACCCCAACAAAATGGCGCCCAATCATACTATATAAGGAACGCAGATCAGGTGACAGTTACACATCATCCCCCAGACAAAGCTACGCAGTCCCTGTGGCGCAACGCGTTGGGGAGGGGCAGTGACATCACCGCACATCTGATACGGAGAGTACTGATGGCGTGGGGTACACACCCTCTAGTCCGATCTTCACCGCAGGCAGCGGCTCTTTTATATTGAAAAGCTATATATTTTTCTATGACATGTGAGTGCATTATGGAAGCAGATTAAAGGCTTGATTTATCTCTGGGATAAGGCACCATATCTTCTCTTTTTTCTTGCATGAACTGTGCGAAGAACATTCAGTGGTTGAAACAAGGAGTGGATCAAAGGAGGGATTATCCCTCACAGGCACACAGGCTAATCACAAAGCTGCAAGATTGAAGCATACCATACATTGGAAGGAGAGTATTATTTGATCTGGTTGGAACACTCTTGCACTTTTGCACTTGGAACTTTAGATATGAATTAATATTAATTATTTTTACATTTAATTTATATTTTTTATATATAGTTTTTTATATTTCACTATGAATTACCACTTGGTTCACTGATGAAATAGTGGCACATATATATTAGTATTGCACAGTGATTAATAGTTTATGGCAATAATAATTTTTTTTTATGTTTAAGATATCAATAGTGAATATTTTACATATATATTACATCCACTGAGCACTTTTTAGTTAATATTAGAGCGCGGTAATTATTTGATCAGCTCTTAAGAGTAGCCATCTCCTCTTTTTCAAAAGACCAAAAGTAATTGGACAGTTGAATCAAATGGTGTTTCATGACCATAGTGATCATATGAAAAAAAACTGCCAGGCCAGTTGTGCTCTAATCAAACGACAGATCCACTTCAGTACAAGCAGCTTGCCCATAGATGGATCGAAATTTGGCTGGTTCCTGCTGAACCATCTAAATATTGATCAGTGTATGTCTGGCTTAAGACACACTTGTATGTTTATCCCAAACATTGTTTTTTGGAAATATTTACTTGTCCTTTTTCGAACTTCCCAAAAAAAATGTAGGCACAGTTTACAGTTCATTGAATCCACTGGAAAGAACACTAAAGTAATTGTAAACCCTTACATACAGTCATGGCCGAAATTGTTGGCACCCTTGATATTTTTCCTGAAAATCAAGTATTTCACACAAAAAAGGTATTGCATTAACACATGTTTTGCTATACACATGTTTATTCCCTTTGTATGTATTGGAACAAATATAAAACAGAGGCAGAAAAGCAAATATGACATAATGTCACACAAAACCCCAAAAATGGGCTGGACAAAAGTATTGGCACCCTTAACTTAATATTTGGTTGCACACCCTTTGGAAAACATAACTGAAATCAGTCGCTTCCTATAACCATCAATAAGCTTCTGACACCTCTCACCCGGAATTTTGGACCACTCTTCCTTTGCAAACAGCTCCAGGTCTCTCTTATTGGAAGGACACCTTTTCCCAACAGCAATTTTAAGATCTCTCCACAGGTGTTCAATGGGATTTAGATCTGGGCTCATTGCTGGCCACTTCAGAACTCTCCAGCGCTTCTTTGCCATCCATTTCTGAGTGCTTTTTGACGTATGTTTGGGGTCATTGTCCTGCTGGAAGACCCAGGATCTTGGACGCAAACCCAGCTTTCTGACACTGGGCCCTACAGTGCGACCCAAAATCCTTTGGTAATCCTCAGATTTCATGATGCCTTGCACACAGTCAAGGCACCCAGTGCCAGAGGCAGCAAAACAACCCCAAAACATCATTGAACCTCCACCATATTTTACCGTAGGTACTGTGTTTTGTTCTTTGTAGGCCTCATTCCGTTTTCGGTAAACAGTAGAATGATGTGCTTTACCGAAAAGCTCTATCTTGGTCTCATCTGTCCACAAGACGTTTTCCCAGAAGGCTTTTGGCTTACTCAAGTACATTTTGGCAAACTGTAGTCTTGCTTTTTTATGTCTCTGTGTCAGCAGTGGGGTCCTCCTGGGTCTCCTGCCATAGCGTTTCATTTCATTTAAATGTCGACGGATAGTTCGCGCTGACACTGATGCTCCCTGAGCCTGCAGGACAGCTTGAATGTCTTTGGAACATGTTTGGGGCTGCTTATCCACCATCCGGACTATTCTGCGTTGCAATCTTTCATCAATTTTCCTCATCCGTCCACGACCAGGGAGATTAGCTACAGTGCCATGGGTTGCAAACTTCTTGATAATGTTGCGCACTGTGGACAAAGGCAAATCTAGTTCTCTGGAGATGGACTTGTAACCTTGAGATTGTTGATATTTTGCCACAATTTTGGTTCTCAGGTCCTCAGACAGTTCTCGTCTCCTCTTTCTGTTGTCCATGCTTAGTGTGGCACAGACAGACACACAATGCAAAGGTTAAGTGAACGTCTCTCCTTTTTATCTGCTTTCAGGTGTGATTTCTATATTGCCCACACCTGTTACTTGCCCCAGGTGAGTTTACAGGAGCATCACATGCTTGTAACATTCTTATTTATCCGCAGTTGTGAAAGGGTGCCAATACTTTTGTCCAGCCCATTTTTGGAGGTTTGTGTGACATTATGTCGAATTTGCTTTCTTTCCTCCCTTTTTTTGTTTTGTCCCAATACACACAAAGGGAATAAACATGTGTATAGCAAAACATGTGTTAATGCAATACGTTTCGTGAGAAATACATGATTTCCTGGAGAAATATCAAGGGTGCCAACAATTTCGGCCATGACTGTATACCAAATGAAGTGACTGCCCGCAGGTTGTACACAGAGATGAAGCAAATCCTCCTACATAAGTTGTACCTGTTTATTTGTAGTCTTCTCTTCTTTACATCCATTCAAAATGCTGAATTTATGAAGCTTGTCTGAGAGTTCAAAAAAAGGGGACGAAGGGCTGAAATTACACACTGCAGAGCTCAGTGAGTAGATTTCTGAGAGATAATTGGAGGGAAGAGGCACACAATTCCTCCACACAGCTCACCTGTGCACAGCTGAGGCTGTCAATCTGCTGGAGGTCTCTCCCTTGTCACCATTTTTCTGTTGGTGTAAGGAAAACTTGTCAGGAGTGATTCATGCTCATAGCAGAGGAATGACAAAAATGACACTTAGTGCTCCTAATTGAGCCCAGTAAACACTATATATGTTTTGTTCATATTTCATGTCTGAGGTTTAATTACTCTAGCTAGCAGAGACCCCAGTGGGTTCCCAATATTGTTCTTTTAAACATTGTGTTGTGGAAATTAAATAATTCCACAGAAAAAACTCAGAGATTTCCCCACATTTAAAAGGCAGGTCTTAGCTGTGTAACACCCTGCTATTATTCACACTGCAGGTTGTTAAAGGAGACACAAGGTGGCAGTGTCCTGCAACTCAGTGGCACACATCCTGGGGAAAAGCTTATGGATTTTGTAGGCTGAACTGCAGGATTTTGTTAGAAGGCTGCTAATTGGGGGACTACATTTCCCAGACCAGCTGGCATGTGGGCAGAAACATTTAAATGTAGAAGCCTGGGAACAAAGTCAGGAGTTGAGCTGGCAGAAAGCTGAAAGGAAGGTGTGAGGATAGAGCTGTGTAGAACACTGGATGACCGGGCCAGACCAGAGAGAAAGAGGGAGGAACAGCCGACCACTACCATTGCCAAATAATCTGGAGAACTACCCTGTTGGAAGGTAGTTGGAGTGCTGCGGTCAGGAATTAATTCTACAGGAGGAACCACTGGGGGCCCCCATCTATAGTGAAACCATCAGTGACATGGATGATGCCACAGATCAGGTGAGAGAGTCCCAATCTCCAGCCAATTAAGTTGTCACTAAGATTCTCTTGCATCAGCCATTCTCTATACAGTTACTGACATTGTTCACCAGTAACACAAGTTGAGGCCTAGTTCACCTGGCCTATTAGCAAACACATCTCCAGCATAATCTAGTCATCATAGCCTGCTGCAGTGTCTGTTTCCTCTGCAGTTGGATTACATCCATCAATTGTTGTCATTTTCTACTGCAGCCTAGAGAGGAATTAACCCATTGTTAAAAATTGCCTTTGTCCATCCTTTAAATCTCTTGCATAAAACCTGCATTTCATCTTGTACCTTAAAGAGGTACTGCCCAAGGTAAATACCACTTAAAGGCATAGTGCCCGTGCTCGCATAAACCCTTTTGAGAAACCTCCACCTGTTGCAACCAAGAAGATCTGAATTTTTCTAGTGCACCAACTGGGCCCCAACAAGCGTGCAGAAGATCTTTCACTGCAGTTAAAGGGACTTTAGCCTTCCTAATTAAAGAGCTCTTTCTTCATCTCAGATTTGAACCTTTTCAGCAGATTTTGAGGGCCAACAGTGAGCCAACCTTATTCCTTAGTAGTTTCTCCTTTGCTCACTGGGGACAGAAACATCTCAGAGTTGAGGCCCATGGTTAAATTATGATCTGCATTATGTCCAGAACTGATTGAGATTTTTGCTGTATGTGTTGGCCTTTGTTTAAAGTTACTAAGAGTAATAACTGTTATTGTTTACACACCTATAATTTTGTGCTACTTTACTGTGCTCATACTTGACTCTAATATAAACAAAGTATCAGTTCACTTTAACTTGTGTGCGAGTTTATTTCCTGGTAATATTGAGAGAGTTTACTCTAGAAGTGTACGGTGGCTAGAAGTGTACGGTGGTGTCAGCAGGAGTTGGGCTTTCAGAGTGGGGTCAAGAGTGACAGGGTGCCCAAAAATAACTCTGCAACCCTTAAGGGGATAGTGCTACAGCTGCTTTGCTGAATAACCTTGTGGTTTACAGGTCTCAATGCCTTGACCTCAAATTCAAATACAAAACTGAGTACCTGCCTTTTTTGTTTATGTAGGGCCCCATGAAGTTTCAGTTAGAGAATGTGTGAAAGGGAACAATCTCTGCTGTACTCACTGGTAATGCTAGGTAAAATAAAGGATTTTTGTATAGATAGCAAAAGCCGATATAAGCCTTCATTCACACAGGCGTACTTAAGCATATGTCCGTGCGAGGGCCACCTTTTCCAGCACAGGGATGCACAGGTATACTGCACCTCCTCTTTCAGGCAGTCCCATTCTCTGCTGCTCCCAGTTAGACAGTTGTGTAAGTGTGGGTTCACAGCCATGAATGCAGGCAGTGTACGTTCAGGGCCATGCACCCACACGGCTATTAAGTTGGGAGCAGCGGATGTGTTGATGCAGCCACTGTTTCAGTTGCCTTGAATGGGTGTGCCTGTCTGAAGATTCACAAAACACCTGTGCATTCTCGCATAAGCAAACACGACCCTTGCAGTGTTGTACGCTTAAGTAGGCTAGTGTGAACAAGGCCTTAAACAAAAAGGTATAACCTGGAAAAAGTGGAAACAAAATGGATTCAAAACCATTACACTACATTCACACTGGTGATATTCATTAATATCATACTTTTTACAAATGTGTGGTGTTACTATATTAGGTCTTGCATATCCTAGATTAAATTCTAGTTGTTTGATTTGGCTTAAGGGAAAATATAAGGCTACATTCACATTGGTGATTAAGGCTAGTATGAATTGTGGTGGCAGAAATATTCTGATTCCGGTTGTGGCCTTGAATAGCTTGGTGCTTGCCACTGGCCTCGTTTACTAGCTATTCATGGCTCTCTGTACACTTGGCGTGTTTCCAGCAGTGATCACTGCAGGTAACCACTGGTTGTGCAGAAAGCTGCAAATGTCTGCAACCATGAGTGTCCTCTCACTATAGTAAATGAGGCCAGCGGCTGCACCTAGGCTCTCAGAGCCTCAGCAGGAATCAGAAGATTTCAGTCACTACAAATCGCCAGTTTGAATGTAGCCTTATAGTTTCCCTTGAGCCAAGTCAAACAAATAGGTCAGGAAAGCCATAATACAGTAGTGCCACACATTTGTATAAAGAATGGTTTTAATGATTAGAAAGAATAAATGCTTAACCCAAAATATTACACACGATATCTGTAACAAAGGCATAAAATAGACCGGAATGCATTTCATGTTTACCTCCTGTAGTAATATTCTGCTTACAACAGTCAAAAACTCAATAGCATTACTCAGACAATAAACACATTCGATGGTAAAAGTCTGCAGCAGTGTAAGACACAGCCTGAACATGAATTCTAAATATTTACCCCAATGCAGATACCTGTGGACAAGTACCTGCTTAACATCAGATATACTAAAACATTCATTTTTGGTTTTATTTTTACATGTGTGAATATATATATATATATATATATTAGACCACAGTGCTGACCTTCCCTATGTATATTTTGATTATGCAGCGAGTGCAGTCAGAACAGTTGATTTGCATATTTTTGGATTGTTGACTCTGTAGGTATTAGAGCTAGAGCACAGTATGACAGTCAATAAATTAGCAGTTTCAGATGTAGTTTTGCAATGGTAACCCACTAATTTATATTTATGAAAGTGTTTTTTTAAGGGCTCATTCATACAAACTGCAATACCATGTGTTTAAGGGGTATTTAAGCAGTGTTTTTAAAGGGTAACTCCCACTTTCGTGGTAAAAAAAAAATTAGCAAATAAAAAATAATAATATAGTGCACAAAATTGCATCTCAAGTCATATTGTAATTGAATGTTATTAAAAAGTACCTTTTCTTTGCAATCTGAAGTGCTGTAATTTTATGTAAAATGCAGTGCAATATGGCTACCTTGAGATGTTCTGTACACACATAGTGTACAGAATGCCCCTAACAGAAATGTAATTCGTAAACTACTCCCTATGGGAAATCACGTCTGAAGGGATGCAGACCCTGCAATTTTCCTCATTAGTACCCTGCAGGTGCAGCAGCTGATTGATAATTAAGTATTTGGTGATTCACTCCTATACAGTTTCACTCTGCACATGGACACAGATAAACAAACATCTACTTCAGAATAACAAAATGTAGGAATCTGCAACAAAGTTTGCTAAAATCCTTGCAATGTACATATATCACCTAGAGGGTGATGTGTTTTTCCCAACGAAAGTGGAATTACTCTTTAAAGCATCATAACTGCCCTTCACCTGCCATGAGTATTTGAATTTGCATACACAGGTAGGTTGTGTTAAAAATTAAGCAGCATGAAGCGTACTATGACCACACCTCAACGACAGAGTGTTGGTGAAGCATTTATAAAGTGTTAACTGAATGCTGTGGGATAGACAGTGGAGGTTCCTGTATCCCAGAATGCACTAGGAAATAATGGAGAACTGGGACAGAGCAGCACTGGCCACTTCCTATTTGTGCAGCCATGTGGTAACAATTTGTGGCAAAGAGTATAGAAATGCTCCTTTGAAATTCTCTGCGAGACTATGGAAAAGCACCAAATACCAAGACAACACCCTCCTATTTTTCTGCTCTGCCATTCTTTCCATGATCATCTTGAGCTGGACCAAGCCAAGTGTAGAAGAGATAAAAGTATACAAATCCATCTTGCAGAGAATTCACAAAAATGTCTGCTAGCACACCCCAACCTAACCACGTTTCAAAGCAGATCATTTCCTTTACATCACCTCCCCTTTAAGCACTTTCCACTAGAAAAGCAAAACATTCATGGTTATTTAACATGCATTCTTGGTGCTTTTTAAATGCTTCAAAACAAAATAAAAACATCAAAAACACATCATAAATGTTATAGGTGCATTAATGAGCATCAGTGAGTCCTAAGATGTTTATTATCAAGGTTTACATGCATGTTACATTGCTCAGATTTGGTCTGTTTTACATAGTTTTGAAACAGTTTTTTTTAACAAAATATGTGCAAAAAAATGCAAAATAAATTTTGTTGATTTTGCCTGAAATCCAGTGATCTTAGGAGAAGGAAGATGGGATCATCTCTGCATAATGTCTGACACTCTGACCCTGATTTACTATTGTGCCTAGGCACATTTCTGTGGGCTAACGTCTACTTTTTAATAGCGACCGTCTACTTTTAGACTGCAAAGACATTTACTAAAGAGAAGCGTCAACAAGTAGACTCCAAATCGAATTTACTAACGAGACACAGACCAGGAATCAGACTCAAAAAGCAGACTTGCTAAGAAGCACGTCTAACACCATGAAAAATCACTGCAGAGACATGTTCACATTGAAATTTGCTTTGCCAAATATCAGAACTTCACTTTAAACAATATCTGACATTTCAAAAAATTTTTAAAATGTGTAAAAAATAGTTTTTTTAAAGCAAGTTGTCACAGTGAAGAACTAGACGCTTTCCAGTGTCTATGGCCGGATATAACTGAGCATGTGCAGAATACATTTTAGACGTCTTCTGTGGGCGCTTTATTTTTAGACCCTGTTCAATAGTAAATCTCTGTGTGGAATCCACTGACAGACAGCACTCGATCGCGTCTACTGTATTTGACAAACAGCACTAGGCATATCTTTATGTATTCTAATTTGATTTCCTTAGTTCTATTGGTTCTATTTTTGTTTCTTATCCTTTATAATTATTTCTGTAATGATTTTACTTATTTTGAAGGTCTAGATAATATTTATTTTGCCAGCTGAATGTTATAAAAAAAGGTCTGCAATAAAAAAAAAAAACAAAAAAAACAAACTGTGTGGGGTCCCTCCTCCCATCCATACCAAGCCCTTCGGGTCTGGTATGTATATTTAATTGGGACCCAATGCCGAAATAAAAAAAAAACAGTGTGGGGTTCCCCCAAAAAATCCATACCAGACCCTTATCCGAGCATGCAGCCCGGCAGGTCAGGAAACAGGGGGGGGGAGTGAGCGCCCCCCCTCCTGAACCATACCAGGCCACATGCTCTCAACATGGGGGGTGCTTTGGGACAGGGGGGCTCCTGTCAACAAGGGCCTTTTCCCCACAACCCTGGCCGATGGTTGTGGGGGTCTGCGGGCGGGGGGCTTATCAGAATCTGGAAGCCCCCTTTGACAAGGGGGCAAGCCAGATCCCAGCCCCCCCCCTATGTGAATGAGTATGCGGTACATGGTCCCGCTACTAATTCACAAAAAAACAAAGTGTAGTGTAAAAAACCACAGGACATGGTCTTTGACAAGTCCTCTAATAAAACAATGTCCTCTGAAGTAGATCCAACGTCAATCACGGTGTCAGGCGCCAGCGAGCCGAAAAAAGAAAAAAAAACAAAACGTTGTTAAAGGGGGCTTCCAGATTCCGCAGACCCCCACAACCACCGGCCAGGGTTGTGGGAAAGAGGCCCTTGTCCCCATGGGGACAAGGTGCTTGGGGGAGGAGCCCCCCTGCCCCAAAGCACCCCCCCATGTTGAGGGCATGTGGCCTGGAATGGATCGGGGGGGTGCTCGCTCGTCCCCCCCTTTCCTGACCTGCAGGGCTGCATGCTCGGATAAGAGTCTGGTATGGAATTTGGGGGGAACCCCACGCTGTTTTTTTTTAATTTCGGCGTGGCGTTACCCCTTAATATCCATACCAGACCCGAATGGCTTGGTATGGATGGGAGGGAGGACCCCACGCTGTTTTTTTTTATTATGGTGCTGGTTTTTAAATGTAATTCTGGGTTTTTTGGTCTTCACTATAGCTCAGAAATTCAGCTGTCACTTCCCCCGGCTCAAAGAGAAAGTTTTGTTTGAGTTTATTTCCTTAAAGGTAACAAGGTTGACTTTTCATTTTAATTAACTAAAAGTTAATTAAAATGAAATTTTAATTAACTAAGACATTTTTCTGGAACTTTGGGGAAAGTGACAGCTAAGCTTGTGAACTATAGTGAAGGACAAAAAAAGGCACGCCATTAGCATTGAAAAATCAGCACCGACATACACTTCGTATTGTGAACCAAATTATTCGAACATTTGTAAACCGACCAATTAATTTTAATGGTTTGGCATTTGTACACCAAATATTACGTTCCCCGAGGCGTTGGTAAACCAAGGTACGCAAGTATTAGTATTGCAATCCTTTGTATTGGGATACATAGAACCAACATACATCGGAATTGGCAACATAGCACAACATTTGTGTCACATTGGAGATATCTGGCAAGTTACACTGACCTTGCCCAGGGACTTAGGGTTGATTCACAGCACAGAAATACAGAGTGGCTTAGTATTGCAGCTCTGTGGATTAGTGGTTAGCACTGCTGCCTCACAGCTCTAGGGTTGTCGGTTTAATTCCCAACCACGGCAAGAAAGTAGCATGATCTCCCTGTGTGGCTGTCTTCAAATAGATGTTCTGGCAACATCTTTGCTTTCTGTCTAAATGATCCCTAGAATGTGAATTAGAATGAGGCTTTGTCTGTTGAAACACCTTTAAAGCTGCACCTAATGTGAATGTCATACAATGGGATGAGATAAGGGCCTGGACTACTAATAGATTTGATAATGCTGGTTTACACTCCACCCTCTTTTGTGAAGGATTTGTCAAGCAAAGAGCTGAGAGAGAGAAGAGTGAGCAAGAGATACATACTGAAGAGTGATAAAGAGAGACATACAGAAGAGTGAGAGAGAGAGAAAAGGCTTGGGTGGGGAATCCACACATCAAAATTGTTACAAATACTGGCGTGGATTTTTCCCCCAAATGCATAGCAGACACTTATCCGAGCAGGCAGGTACCGCATGCCTTCAAAGATTTATTTCATTTGTTGATTTACCTGCTTCGTTCACACTTTATGCAATTGAAAATTGCGCTTTAAGTTGCCAATTTTACCGTGTTTTCTAGAGATTTTCAAACTAGTTGTGATTTCAATTGTGTTTACAATTGTAATTTCTATTGGAGTCTAGATGTGAAATTGCTACTAAATGGCCCAAAAGTTCGACAAGAACTACCTTTGAAATCATAAGTTCAACAAACAAATCGCGTATGTTAATACACTCACATTCACATTCATTATATCCGATATCAAGTACGATGTCAATTCACAAATCGCACCTGAAATTGTACACCCTGGATGCGACTTGTCATGCGGTTGGCATGGCTAGCAACTTGCCATTTGCATGGCAAATTGCACACAATGTTACTGGGGGCTAATAACTCTGTCACATCTAATCCGATGTGGCAATTGCCCAACTTACAGTGAAGTTGCACGAGTTCACAATCCAATTGAATGTGAACAGAGCCTACAGTGGACAATAGGGTGCGACTTGGTCTACGATTTGCAAGTCGCCTGTCATGCCAATTGCATGCCAAATCGCAAACAATGTTACTGGGGGCCACCCAGTCACATTAAAGCAGATTTCCAAGTGGTGTTATTTACATTACAGTCACATCATGTGACTTACAGTGAAGTCACATGATTTCAAAGTGCGATTTGCAAGACATCTTACACAGATCTCTCTGCAAAACACATGAAAAGTAGTGTATTCATTACTTTAGAAATTGTTGCAGCTCCAACCAAGTTTGAACCACACCAATATGAACGCTCTAATAGCGGTCACATTGAGTGCGACTTGGCATGTGATTTGCATGACATGCGACTTGCAAATCGTATGCCAAGTCGCACCCTATTGTCTGCTATTAGAGCAGTCACATGGGTGCGTTTCCGGCACTGATTTCTACAGTAGTACATGTACTACTTTTGTGGCGATTTGCATAGATATCTGTGTCAGATGTCTTGCAAATCGCAAGGACATCGGCAACTTCACTGTACTGCGCACAATTTCTAAATCGGCTTTGATGTGACCGGGTTGTAAGGCCTTTTTATGTTTGATTTCCTGAGTGTTTTCCGATTTATGGGAAATCCCACATACTAGCAAAAGTGAATTGACATTTTCAGTATTGCATGCAAGATGTAGTCATGTGACTACCTTAACTCATGTGATAATTTGGAGTGAATTGTGCCCATAGGGCCAAGAAATATTGCCAATAGGGTTCCCTTTCACATCCCTGTTCAATGTTCTGTTGTATGCTGCACAGGTACACTTCACTGTGGCTTTCTTTCTGATTCTGATTTGTGGGGCCTGTATACCAAGGGTTAACGCAGGTGGGAAGAGAATTAATCAGGTGCAAACACTTTCTCTGACCAAATGAATGGCAGTGGTGGGTGTGACCTACCTTATATAAAGAGATGCAGTAGTGGCTATTTTTGCCTTGTACAGGCACATTATTTCTGCAAGTCTGCAAGTCCTTTTCTGTGGTGGTTTGGGGAGGAAGCGATATTGTGGTGAATTGCCCCAGGTCACACTCACGCTGTGTTTTGATGTGGGCTGTAAATGTTTTGCATGTTCTTTCTTCTAAGGTGTGTTTGTGTGTTCTTGTACAATGATTGTGTGTTTATTATCTTTGCATTGTAATCCTAACACATGCAAATTGCTCTGCTCTTCCAAGTTTGCTTTATTTAGACTGAAATGCAGTTTTCAGACAAACATGGTGAGAAATGTATGTGTGGGGATTTGGGGAGGTGGGAGGTGTTATTTTGGCACGTATGTATTTTTATATTGATATTTTGATCTGCAGCTTGTTTTGTGGATAGATAAGCCTAATACGTGATTTATATTAACTGTATTATCTTTTAGATTGTAAGCTCTTATGAGCAGGACTATTCTATTTTAGCAACATCAATCCTGATTTTTTTTTTTTAACCAAGAAATTGAATGTACCTGTCAGGGATCACCGCGACGCATGAGTCTGCACATGCGTAGGTGCCCGACAAGGCATGCAGGTAGGCGGGCACTAGGACCCAGGCGCGCATGTCACCTATGACGGCGCTGGGCAGGCACTAGGACCCAGGCACGCCTGTCAGTGCCGGGCGGGCTATTTAAACCAGTCCTGCACAGACACAAGTTGCCGTATGGTCTTCTTACCCTGTTCCTGCTAGTGTGTTTCCTGCTGATTGATTTGTTGCTGACCCTGCTGGATCCTGGCTTCGTTGACTTCTCCTGCTCTGACCCCTGGCTCATTTGACTACTCTTCTGGACAATTCTACTGATCTGAACTCCTGTTACCGAACCAGGCGAGTGACTTGACTATTCTTTGCCTGCTGCCTTGTACCACGCTGATCCCACTGTTACCGAACCGGCCTGTCTGACCACGCTTATTGCCCTGCTATCCATCCGCCCTGCACGGATCCGGTCACCACTGCTCAGGCCCATCCGCCTCTTCACGTCAGGCTCTCTACCTGTACACACTTCTGGCGGATCCCTCTACCACAGGTGGGTGTACTCAGGGGCCACGACCTGGTCTCAGCCTGCTCCAAGTCCATCCCCACCATCAGGGGCCCTGGTGAACAGCAGACTGGGGCTTAGATTCCACACTCTGGGGAATCCTGTTCTGTGGAGTGCTAGAGGTACCGCAGGGCGGTGTCTGACATTACCTACTTGTTGCTGTCCAAATAAATGTGGAATGTGTATTTGATCAATAAACATTTGGACTATTTATTTTTTGGCGGGGATTATTTCATGTTCTAGTTGAATGTAGCACAGTGGCTAAATGGTTAGTACTTCTGCCTGGCAGTACTAGGGTTGTTGGTTCAAATCCCAGCCACGGCACCTCCTGCCTGGAGTTTGCATGTTCTCCCTGTGCCTGTGTGGTTTTCCTCTGGGTACTCCGGTTTCCTCCCACACTCTAAAGACATGCTGGTAGGTTAATTGGATCCTGTCAAAATTGGCCCTAGTATATGTATGAATGTAAGTTAGGGACCTTTAGATTGTACACCCCTTGAGGGTTAGGGACTAATGTGAATTTACAACATATGTAAAGCACTGCGTAAATTGACAGCACTATATAAGTACCATAAATAAATGTACTAGCACCCCTAACACTTATTTTTGCTAGCTATATAATATGCCCAAATCTTCCTTGTTAGAGTGCACATATGCAAGTATTTCCAAACTAACAAACCAAAAGCCCCCTATTGCACCACAAGACCATGTTATGTCCCAATGAATAGGTCGTGCTCAATGTCCATCTAGCTATTTTTCTACAATCCTCTTAACAGTAATAAAATTGGGCCCCCAATTTATGTTGACGTTGGGCCTTTACCAGCAAATATATATTCGCCAATGTCATATACACAGTATAGCTGCAAGCATACAGTCACCAATGCCAAATCCACAATAGAACTGCAAACATATATTTGCAAATGTCATATACACAATGGAGCCGCATGTAAAATTGCTATGGCGAACAAGTGGTAGTGGGGAGTGTTAGTGGATGGGAGTGTAGTTAGGAGGATTTAGTGGTCTATTTTTTTAGTTTTGTGAATTGTTCTTTTGTGGAATTCCAGACCACATCTGGATATGGCGAGATCGCTGTTCTCCACCGAGGAGCTGATCCTCATTTGCTGGGGAAACATTACTAATAATTGTATTTTCAGTTGAAAACATGTCCAATTCCTAGATCCATTGCGGTATATAGCAGACGTTCAAGGTTCTCCCTAACTATACAGGTGGCACAGACACAAGCATACACCCAGGGCCACTGTTAGATATCACAGGGCCCTGTACAGCATACCTGACAGCCCCCCACCGCCAGAGAAAATATCCAAATTATATTTATGGTAAAAATACACTAAAAACATTATTAATGGACATAATCCCAACCAAATTCCTGTGAAATCTAAATGCTAAAACTGTACTGAGTTCATAAATAAAGCTGTGTGTGTAATTGAGGTGTAATTGAGGTCTTGGGGCTCATGGGTGCTGTGGCCTGTAGAGTGGGAAACAGTGGTTTGTTTTTGTGGCTATCGCCGTTTGCAGTTAACCTATGTTACACTATGAAAATGCTGCAGGTCATAATTTGACAAGCATATGGGTGGAGGTGTACAGCCCTGAACACAGACAGTGAGCATTCAGGGCCACTTCCCCACGCCTTCACACCTGTCAGATTAAAACCTGTGTTCATACAGCTGCTGTGTCCCCATAGTGTAAGAAGGTGTCTCCAGCCACATGAACAACCCCCTCATTCATGCTGTACAGGCCAGAGGACTTTTTTTTTTCCACAGCTCATTAATTTCAATGGGCTGCCTAAAGTGTAGGAACATGCAAAAATACTGCAGGCATATTATTTTAAAAGTGTGTTGCACCTAACTGCACAGTAGTGTGGTGCCATGCGTTTTGGTGGCTATGAATGCTTCTGTGTTTACTAGACATGTGGAGGTGCAATTAAGTTTTCACCATGGTACCTGCGCACATCTGCAAAGGGCATTGCATTTCTTTGCTGTGCTGGACAATGCATGCTCTTGCATGCGTTTCTGCACCACAAATGGTGTGAACAAGTCCTAAGGGTCAGTTCACACTATAGAAACACAGTCTAGATGTGTTCCAGATGTTTTTGCGAGCACTTTTTTGATGCATGTTTAGCGTGTTCCAGTGCATTTTGGATGCGTTTTTCACGTGTTCCAGTGCATTTTTTTATGCATTCCAGTTCATTTTTTTCCCTCTCTTTTTCTGAAATTTAATTAGGGACATGTGCGTTTTAGTGCGTTCCAGGGCATTTTACCGCGTTTCAGTACAGTTCTATGCATAAACAATGCAGCCTGTTCGCCTTTTTTGACAGCACCTGCAACGCACTGGAACTGCAAGCGCTGATGTGAACTATGACATTGACAACCATATAACCTTCTTTCTGTGCATTTTGGATGCAAAAAAAGCAAATGAAAAACATGTAGTGTGAACTGGCCCTAAAGGTTATTATAGGTCAGGGAACAGGACTGAACAGGAATTGTGAATTCAATCAGACTAGTGGTGAGATACAATCAGGAATCGTATAATAATGTGAGATCTGAGCTGGAGGTGATAGGAAATGAGACACATTAACTTGATCAGTACATAAATAGTTAAATAAAAAGAGTGGGGCGGGGATACATAGATTGGCAGATGGAACAGGTGATGGTGGGGGAGGGGGTCAAGTTGTATAAGGAGAGAGGTTTAAGCGCTCTTTCACACTTGACTTTATTTCTAACTCTTGCCAAATGGCCCTATAGTGTTTGACAGGTGTTTGGGAAGCGTTTTTAATGCTCCTCAAATGCTCCTGAAACGCCCTGTGTGCGGTTGTGAGGCATGTGATAAGCATTTACCTAGTGTTAAAACTGCGCCACAAATGCCTGTAATGAAGTTAAATGGTATTAACGCTCCGAAAATGCCTCGCAACCACACTGCAAACGTCTGCCAGGCATTTGCGGAGCTGCACCATAGACTTGAATGGGAGGACTCGACATGAGGCACCAGTTTTGCCGTGATGCAATGCTAACGCTTCAGTGTGAACAGCACTGTGTGCTGCCATGTGCAGAATTTTCATAGGCATTTGAGAAGTGTAAAAAACACTTCCCAAACGCCTGTCTGACGCCTGCTGACAAAGCTAGTGTGAATGTAGCCTTAGAGAAGATAAAGTTGTAATGAAATATAAACAGAAGGAAAATTGAAAGTTTCAAACTTGTCAGAAGAACAGGACGTGGACGATTTTGACTATCGCCCGATTTTCCCGGCAATGATGGGCAAATCGGCCAATCGTTTTACCGATAAAAATATGCGCATGAGCCATGTCCTGCAAGAAGAAAAAGAAGAAAAAGAATTCCAGTCCGCTATTATATTTTACATGAAAAGTCTTGCGGTTGCAACAATGTATCTATTTGTATCCGAATAAAACCATCTGTATCCGAAATGGATACAAATGGATACATTGTTGCAACCGCAAGACTTTTCATGTAAAATATAATAGCAGGGCTCTCTGCAAGGGACAGAAGTAAAAATGCCGTCCGTAGACGGGACGAAAATCGGCCAATTTTTTTATTGAACGATCGATTTTTTGTTTTAAAAAAACGGCTGGTTTTTGACCATTTATGGCCTGCATAAGACCAGAAACTCAGAAATATACCAGGCCCAATTAACCTAACAGCATGTCTTTGGAGTGTTGGCAGAAACACACTCGTGCAGAGAAAGCATGCAAACTGAGATACAGACAGGTGCAACCATGACTGAGATTAGAACCCATGACCCATGTGCTGTAAGTTCTGAGTTCTAACCACTAAGCCACTGAGGGAGACAGAGTTTGAGCTTCAATGTAGAATGGTTACATTTAGAGATGAGCGAATTATTCAAAAATTCGGTTCGGCTGATTCGCCGAATTCGCCGAAAAAATATGATTCAATCCGAATATATTCACCGCGAATTTAACTTATAAAAAGGGTGTTTCTAGGCTTCAGAGAGCCTTTATATTAGTGCAGAACACTGTACCTTTAATTTAAATGCCCTTGGAGTCTGCTGGGGAAGAGAAATAATACTGTCAGTCAGTATGACATGCAGATGAGTGCCGTCGATCTTAGAATCACCGCACACTTCACTCATTTGGGCAGTCACGGGGCCAAAACCAGAGTGTGGAGCCACAGTGTGGCGGTGGAGGCAGCAGCAATGGGAGGCCATACAGCACCCTATGACAAAATGGAACCCACCAGCAGTGTGAGGAGACCTGAAAGTGGCACATGGCAGAGTGTGGCGATGGAGACAGCAGTATTCGGAAGCCAAACACAGGCCTCGGTTAAAAAGCGGAAGCCGTCAGCAGCGTGAGCAGACGACAGAGGCACATGGCGCAGGGTGGCGGTGGAGGCAGCAGCAATGGAAGGCCATACAGCACCCTATCACAAAATGGAACCCACCAACAGTGTAAGGAGACCTGAAAGTGGCACGTGGCACAGGGTGGCGGTGGAGGCAGCAGTATTCGGAAGACATACAGAGGACTAGTTTAAAAAGCGGAAGCCGTCAGCAGCGTGAGCAGACGACAGAGGCACATGGCGCAGGGTGGCGGTGGAGGCAGCAGTATTCGGAAACCATACACAGGCCTAGGTTTAAAACTGGAACCCAGCAGCGTGAGCAGACGACAGAGGCACATGGCGCAGGGTGGCAGTGGAGGCAGCAGCAATGGAAGGCCATACAGCACCCTATCACAAAATGGAACCCACCAACAGTGTAAGAAGACCTGAAAGTGGCACATGGCGCAGGGTGGCGGTGGAGGCAGCAGTATTCGGAAGACATACACAGGACTAGTTTAAAAAGCAGAAGCCGTCAGCAGCGTGAGCAGACGACAGAGGCACATGGCGCAGGGTGGCGGTGGAGGCAGCAGTATTCGGAAGCCATACACAGGCCTAGGTTAAAAAGCGGAAGCTGTCAGCAGCGTGAGCAGATGACAGAGACACATGGCGCAGGGTGGCGGTGGATGCAGCAGTATTCGGAAGCCAAACACAGGCCTCGGTTAAAAAGCGGAAGCCGTCAGCAGCGTGAGCAGACGACAGAGGCACATGGCGCAGGGTGGCGGTGGAGGCAGCAGCAATGGAAGGCCATACAGCACCCTATCACAAAATGGAACCCACCAACAGTGTAAGGAGACCTGAAAGTGGCACATGGCAGAGTCTGGCGATGAAGTCAGCAGGAATGGGAGGCCGTACAGGGACCCATGACACACTCTGGACCTGGCAGCAGCAAGAGGAGGCGGTACAGGGGCCCATGGCAGAGTGGCGAAGCGTAAGCAGCTTAAATTGAAGGCCATACAGAAGCCTATGTTAAAAATAATAACATGTTTGGGGCATGATTCATGGCGGATTTAGTCAGTTGTGTCAGGAACTGGTGGTTTGAAATCCAGACTAATCCACGCCTGATTCATTTTCACAAACGTGAGTCTCTCCACACTTTGGGTGGACAGTCGTGTCCTCCGCGGAGTTACAATACCTCCTGCCGCACTAAACACGTGCTCCGATGCCACGCTACTGGCCGGGCATGACAGCCTTTCAAGGGCAAATTCAGCTAGTTGGGGCCAAAGGTCAAGTTTCGTTGCCCAGTAGTCAAGGGGATTGTCTACCTCGGTTGGCAGGGTGCTGTCCAAGTAGGCCCAAGCCTGTTGTTTGAGGTCCTGCTCCAGGTCCACCTGATGCTGCTGCTGCTGCTGCGGCTGGTTAGTAGTTTCCTCACTGCGCTGGTGAAGAAAGCTACTCATCATCGACTGCAGACTGAGGCAGCCGCTGCTGGTGGAGCTGCCACTGCTCCTACCACCCCACCCCTCCCCTGCTGCCATGGCAGCGGAACGCGAGCGCACAGGGCCCACAGTGTCTGAGGATGGACGTTGGCGCACAAAGGCAGAGACCAACTGACTACATAGGTGGTTTTTATAGTACGTTATTTTGGCCTCCCTCTCAGCAGGTGTGAAAAAGGCCACCATTTTTGAACGGTAGCGAGGGTCCAACAAGGTGGACAGCCAAAAGTCATCCCTCTGTCTGATGGTTACTATTCGGCTTTCGTTACGCAAGCAACTGAGCATGCTATGGGCCATTTGTGCCAAGGAATGCGAGGGACTCCCTGCCTCCATCTCCACAGCATACTGCCACGGTGCGTCTGGGTCCTCTGTCTCCTCCTCCTCCTCTACCAGATGCTCCTGCTCCTCCACTCCTGTCCGCTGAGTGGAAAAACCACCCATTTCACTCAATAATTCCTGAGCACCAATGTCCTCCTCTACCTCCTCCTCTTCTTCCTGTCCTGCCCCCACAGGGGTCATGTGGCGTTGAGATCTGTGCGCCACGTCTACCGCACCCTGACCAGCCATTGTTAACAGCATTTGTTCCAGGACGTGCAACAGAGGAATGACGTCGTTCATCCCATAGTCCTGCCGACTCACGAATAGCGTGGCCTCCTCAAAGGGCCTGAGCAAGCGGCAGGTGTCACGCATGAGCTGCCAATGGCTGACATCTAAGTTACACAGGGGAGTACCTTTATCCGCTTGTAACATCAGGAAATCGGTGATGGCCTTTCGCTGTTCGTAAAGGCGGTCTAACATGTGTAGGGTTGAATTCCACCTTGTTGCAACGTCGCAGATCAGGCGATGCTGTGGAATTCCGTTCTGCCGCTGCAGCTCAAGGAGGGTGTGCTTTGCGGTGTAGGAATGGCTGAAATGCATGCAAAGTTTACGTGACATTTTAAGGATGTCTTGCAGTGGGATGGTGGATTTTAGGAACCGCTTGACAACCAGATTGAACACGTGAGCCATGCATGGCGCATGGCACAACCTTCCTTGACGCAGAGCAGACACCATGTTCTTTCCGTTGTCGGTCAACATGGTTCCGATTTTCAGTTTGCGCGGAGACAGCCATCTGTCGATTTCTCTGTTCATTACACTCAGAAGTTCCTCCCCTGTGTGACTACGTTCGCCAAGGCATACCAGGTGCAGCACAGCGTGACACCGTTGCGCCCTGCACATGTGATATGCCGGTCGGGTAATGGGACTTGGCACGGGGGTGGCGGCTGAGGACACGGCGGAAGAAGAGGTGGTAGAGGCGGACATCTTTGCTGGACCAAGGACATGCAAACGTGGAGGCAAAAGCGGCGTGACCTGTCCAAGTTGCTGGTGCGGCTGTGCCGGCAGCACGTTCACCCAGTGGGCCGTAAATGACATGTACTGTCCCTGACCGTAGTTACAGCTCCACACGTCGGCGCTGCCGTGCACTTTGGCAGAGACCGACATGCTCAAAGACTGGCCCACCATCTCTTCTACATGTGAATGCAGGGCTGGCACTGCCTTTTTGGCGAAGAAATGCCGGCTTGGCACTCTCCACCGCGGCTCGGCACAAGCCATCATTTCTCGGAAAGGTGCTGAGTCCACCACTTGGAAAGGGAGGAACTGCAGCACCAGCAACTTGGACAGGAGGACGTTCAGCTTCTGCACCGTCGGGTGCGTGCTCGCAAACTGTTTTCTCTTGGAAACGGATTCCAAGAAAGACTGCTGACGGAATCCGTGAAGAGGAGTAGCAGGAGAAGGAGCATCTGAACGAGCGGAAGATGCCAACGAGCGACAACTCCCCTCAGCAGAGGTGTTGGAGCCTTGACTGGCTGATAGAGGGCGATTGACGTCGGGTGACGGTGCAAGTAACGGAGCGGGTGATGGAGCGGGGGCTGGGGCAGGCAGAACCGCCGTATCTTTATCACGGTTTTCCCAGGCCACCGAATGCCGATGCTGCATATGCTGACGCAACGCTGTAGTCCCAACATTGGCCCCCTGGCCACGCTTGACTTTCTGGCCACATAGTCGACATACGGCTACGTTTACTTCCTCGGGCGGCTTGACGAAAAATTGCCACACCGCCGAGTAGGAAACTTTGCCCCCGCTACTCCTCACTGGCTGACTGCTACTTCCTCCGTGCACACCGGCACCACTACTGGCCGTGGTGGTAGGCTGCAGTGGAGCTGGTGCTCTACTCCGTGGCCGTTTGGCTCCACTGACACTGCTGCGACCCTGCTGCCTCCTGGGCAACCCACCGACTGTTTTGCTCGCTGGCAAGCTGGCACCCTCTTCTCCTGATGATGCGGAAGCAATAGCCTGATGACGACGAGGCTGCCAAGTGTGATCAGCCTCATCATCATCAATTAGGGTCTCCGCGTCACTACTAGCCCCCTCGGCTGCGTGTGGGTCAGGAGACAGACCGAGCCACTCTCCTCGCCAGTACTTCTTCGCCTGGCTGCTGAAGAGGGGGATGTCTCCCCCCGTTCCTGACTGCCCTCTGTTAGCTCTTCCTCACTGTACAGTGGGGCTGAGCCCACAGCATGCGATACTTCGCTTGGTGAGAGAACACCAAAGGACAGGGGCAGGTAGAGGACACGTGATTTCAGTGGGCTTGCTCCCGGGCCATGCCAACTAACGGTTGTGTCTGACGTACCCACCGACCGTTGGCTGTAGGTGTCAGAGGTGACCTGGGAAGAGGAAGACGACCGAGTCAACCAATCGATGACGGCAGGGTTGTCGGTGGAGACACGACCGCTGGACGACACCGGGAGCACTGGCCTCTGGCTGCGACTAGTGCTGCCTCGACCCCTTCCTCTGCTGCCACGTCTGCTCGCTCCTGAAACATTGCCTCCTCTGCCACTCCTCTGCGTGTTGTCTGACATACTCTTTAATTCAATAAGCACCCCAAAAATAAAACCGGATTTAACTCTTTGAACGTACAATAGTGGCTGTGAAGCAGAAAGTCAGTTTATTGTACACAATCGGTCAATTGCAGCTTGCCGTTGGCTGGAAACTGTACGTTTATGTCACTGGAATGCACTAATCACCCAAAAAATATTACCGCCACCCGGCGTGTAAATGGATCTAACTCTTTGAACGTACAATAGTGGTTGTGAAGCAGAAAGTCAGTTTATTGTACACAATCGGTCAATTGCAGCTTGCCGTTGGCTGGAAACTGTACGTTTCTGTCACTGGAATGCACTAATCACCCAAAAAATATTACCGCCACCCGGCGTGTATATGGATTTAACTCTTTGAACGTACAATAGTGGTTGTGAAGCAGAAAGTCAGTTTATTGTACACAATCGGTCAATTGCAGCTTGCCGTTGGCTGGAAACTGTACGTTTAGGTCACTGGAATGCACTAATCACCCAAAAAATATTACCGCCAGCCGGCGTGTAAATGGATTTAACTCTTTGAACATACAATAGTGGTTGTGAAGCAGAAAGTCAGTTTATTTAGCACAATCGGTCAATTGCAGCTTGCCGTTGGCTGGAAACTGTACGTTTATGTCACTGGAATGCACTAATCACCCAAAAAAAATTACCGCCACCCGGCGTGTAAATGGATCTAACTCTTTGAACGTACAATAGTGGTTGTGAAGCAGAAAGTCAGTTTATTGTACACAATCGGTCAATTGCAGCTTGCCGTTGGCTGGAAACTGTACGTTTGTGTCACTGGAATGCACTAATCACCCAAAAAATATTACCGCCAGCCGGCGTGTAAATGGATTTAACTCTTTGAACATACAATAGTTGTTGTGAAGCAGAAAGTCAGTTTATTTTGCACAATCGGCAAACTGCAGCACCAACTGTGCACGACAGCCACCAAAAAAAAAAGGGTGTATGTCACTTTAAATTTTCGATTCTTTGATAGCTGTGGCCCTAAGTAACGATTCTGTGTCCCTGAGTAACGATTCTGTGTCCCTGAGTAACGATTCTGTGTCCCTGAGTAACGATTCTGTGTCCCTGAGAAACGATTCTGTGTCCCTGAGTAACGATTCTGTGTCCCTGAGTAACGATTCTGTGTCCCTGAGTAACGATTCTGTGTCCCTGAGTAACGATTCTGTGGCCCTGAGTAACGATTCTGTGGCCCTAAAGTCTCTGTGGCCCTAACTCTGTCCCTTCATACACACAGGTCTGTCTCTCTTGAATGACCGGAGGCTAATGGAGAATTCTAAGATGGCCGCGATTTATAGCTCCACCATTACACAGTGCTGGCTGGCTGGCTGCTGATTGGCTAATGCGATCACATGTCATGAATGAATGCATTATGGGTCAGCGCGCCTTGTCTGCGCGATCCTTCCCAGAGATCCCCGCTCCGTCGCCACACATGTCGCCGCCATTTTTTGGAAAATTCGATTCGTGCATCCGAAGTGTTCTAATCTTCGGATTCAGCGCGAATCGAATTTTTCCAAATCTTCGGAACGAATTCCACTTCGTCATGTTCGATTCGCTCATCTCTAGTTACATTGTTTAAAAATAATGATAAAGCGTGCGCTGGTAAAATTATATAGACTACTAAAATGGTATTACACAAGATAAATATAAATCTAGGTATAGATATGAAGGTAGCAGCTAGCACTCAGGGTATTGGCAACAGTCCCAGAATAGAAATATGTTACAGTAATAGTGTAGCGCTATAAATGCATGTTATCAATCATAAACGCATGTAAAATAAAAAAAGTGCAAATAAGTGCAATAATTATGTAAACTGGTAAAAGGTGCTAAAAAAGTTCATATAACCATTCCTGAATAATGGAATGTCCTTTGTGTGAGAGTACCAACTCAGAGAGTGCCTATGAATGGCAGAATGGCACGTGTGGTACATATTTGCACGTTTTTGATTTTACATGTGTTTATGATTGATAACATGCATTTATAGTGCTGCACCCTTACTTTAACATAGAATAGTTACATATTAAAGAGAAGGAAGATATATAATTATATTGTGAGATTAGAACTAGACATTCCCAATTATTTGAGATATAAGTGTGAAAATGTTTGACATTTGAAAATAGAATGTATGACATTCATTAGGAAATGCATTAGTTGTCTGATCATTTTGGAGAAACAGCAACCAAAAAAAAAAAATATATATATATAGGTGTACTTTTACTTTAAATTATAAGTATTCTCATATGCAAACAGAAAAACGCCAACAAAGCCTGTGGTTGTGCGCCACCTAACGAACATATTTGCACCTAAAAATGTGCCAGACACGATTCCACATTTACTAACAGGAAAGAGTCTACAAGTAGACGCTTTTCAATGAGTTTGCTAGACGCCTTTCAGATGACTGACAGGCCTAGATTGTTTGAATTGAGTCTGCCTGAATGTTCAGCATCTGCTGGCAGACTCAATTCTTAGTAAATCAGGGCCTATCTGACAATGAGCTTACACAGGGTTTGGTCTCCCAGCTTCAATGACGGTAAGTTGGGAAGAGGAGGGAACAAGTCTAATTGAATTTGGCCACTAAGGTACCAAAATATTCTGTATACCTTGTGGGTCTTCAGTAAAATATATCTAAATGGTACTGCTGTTTGTTTATGTTGGGTTTTTGTGTGCCTGAGTGCCTGAGTGCCTGTCTTTAACTGTTCTACTGTTGGAATGCTGTGGGAAACATAAAAGGGAGGGGTGTATAGGGAAAGGGATGGATAGGAGCATAAACTTTGGAAAATCCTTTTTTTTTTTGTAAAGCTACTGGAGTATGATGTACATTTTAGAGCAGGAATTTGGTTCAACTTACTTTTTCTTACTGAAATTTGTTGGTTGTAAATAAGAGTCATGGTCACCAACTATATTTGTTTTATTTAAAAATTTGACAGTTACAGCCTAATCTATGGTGCAAAGCCACTTTCAGCATTCTTTAGGTAAATAATACGCTAATAAGATATTACAACATTAGTGCATGTTAATAGGTAACTTAGCAAAACTGAAGGCAAACAAAAATGTGTTGTTTTTTTGTTTTTTTTTGTTTTATTTAACCTCTGATTATTCTTTGCTGTCTCTAATTTTTCCTTATTAACTAATTTCCCTCCTTTTTCCTCATAGCTTTTTTTTCTGCCAAGTGGGTTAAATTATTTTTATACCATTTGTGCAGAAAAGATTGTTTATGTTTCTTTCACTATGGTCAATTGCTATGCATACATACCTTTGTTTAAAAGCACCTTTATTTAATTTGTAAGTGGCTTTGCATTGTTTTGTTCCAGAAATTGAACAAAACTATAATTTGCTATGTTTAACCCATAATGTGCTATTATGCATCGCATGACAGATTTACCTTAAAACGAAACCCCCCAGTGGCGCACGTTCACTGCTGACAAGGCTTCCATCTTCACCGGGTTTTCCTTCCAGGTTTATGGGCTCCAGTCACTTGAATGGCTGAGCCACGATGACATCAATCCCATGCACGGGAGCCACAGCCACAGCACATTGCTCTGAATTGATGGCATACTCAGTGTGCTGTCAATTCAGAGCACAGTGCGCAGGTGCCAGTGACGTTACTGCTTCCAGTGTCAATATCTCCTAAACACAGCAGGTTGAGGAGATATTTACTGTACCTACAGGTAAGCCTTATTATAGGCATACCTGTAGGTACAAATTAAAAAGAGAATTTTACTACTGCTTTAACCTTCATAATGCTGGAAGATAGTCTCTAAGCCTGGGTTCACACTTCTGTGGTCCGGTATATTGCATGTGATTCGCACAGGAACCGCACTGCATTGCTGTGCAAATCACATGCGAATTCTGTGCAGTGCGATTTAAGCCATACACGGGGAGATTTTTACCAGAAGCAACATATATATATATGTTAATGGGGTTGATGTGGAAAGTGGAGGGGTAAGTCAGGAATATTAGGTAGGAAGATGGGTTACTGTAGCTAGAGGGAGTGGTAGGGGATCACAAAAAAGGAAAGCCAGTCCTGTGTTTGAGCACCAACACAAATTTGTCAAGTTGAGTGAAATTGTGGAAGTGGCAATCACAGAGGTGGCTACCCCAAACAGGTGGAAGAGCAGACAAATTGTTCTTTTCATTTATCCCTATAATACCCTTTCTCAAATAAATATATGTAAATAAAGTCAAATATACAAACACAAACGTGTAATAACACTCAAATTGAATAAAAAAATAAAAATAAAATAAATAAAACTATTGGTATAATGGTTAACCGCTGACTTGTTCAAAGGAGACCGCCGTGCTGACAGACTGCCCGGTCTGAACAGCCTCTAACTGCCTATTTTACCTTATGAGGGATGTGGAGATATGCCTAAAGAAAGTGGATATATGTTTAAAGAAAAGTTTGAGAAGTTTGGAGGTACAGCCATCCACCACTTTGTAAAGCGGATTATTACCTCTATAGGGTAATTGTTCATTTGTTGCACTAGGTTGGAGTGGTCACTTTTACACTAATTGTTTGGATTCACATTTGTTTTATGGTAAAAGTGTGATGGATTTGGTAAAATGCCTATTTCGTTTCCTATTGAATATATATATATACGCTATTTCTATAAGTTTTATAAATATTTACTTTTATACTTTAATACATATGTTGTGTGAATATTTTCTGCCTGCTGGGCTTTGTGGTACTTTAAGAAATCCTTGCTTAAGAAATATTTGCTCACAGAAACAGACCCCCTCCCATCGTGTGATTTGGAAGACAAAAGAATGTTTTTCTCTTTTTAAGATAAGACTGAAGAAGATCACACCTATACCATGACGGAGATTGTTTTCGTGTAAAGTGACCAATCAAAGACTAATATAATGCTTATGCTGTTATCACGTGATGTTCGCATCATTTTTCATATATAAGCTCACGGTTTCATTTCAATAAATTAGAGAGAAGTTTTCACAGACCAAAGGTGTCAGTGTGAGTTTCTTTATGTGCGCACATTCCACAAGCTGGCTAGCGTCATAAATTTTGGACAGGAACAGATAAGCACTGGATGATTAAGTCCAAGACTAAAACAATTTGGTGCCGAAACCCGGGAACTGAATAATGAACCTGCAGTCAGCCGCCATGAAAAGGCGTTCGGTGTCAGTCAAACTGGACAGGCCGGAGAGCTTGATCACCTCTCGGAGCATGGTAAGATATATTTTGCTATCTTACCATTGCTTATCCTGTCTTTGTTGTTGATTCATACCTGTGCCTAGTACGGCTGCTAAAGGTCAAAGGCAGGTAACCTTGTATGCCCGGAGTTTATTTAAATATACCTGCATGTGCTTATCTGTTACCTGGGTCTCTGTTGTGTGTTTTTATGTATCAGTCTTGAGGTGGAAGAGGAGTGGACCTACTGAGGGTTTTGACACATAATTTCTCTGGGTGTGTGGTAACCTTGTGTGTTGACCACAACAGAGGAGGTGTCGGATATGCGTCACGGTAATGTGACAGCGAGTGCCGTAACTGTTTGTGTGGGTTACGATGAGTTACTCAGTGGTCTGTACTCAGAGCCCACCAAGATAGACTGCTATGTTATGTCCTAAATGTGTGTCTGTAAGCTAATGTTTGCCATTCATAACAGAAGGTTGGGGTTTGTTAAGGGTTAAGGAAAGTCTGGACAGCAGCCTGTGAAGTGTCTTAGATTCCTGTTAGGAAGGACAGAGAAGGGGGGAGGAGATGGGTCAGACGCTGATAAGACCCCTAGAAAGGAATGTTAGCATGTGACCTGGTTGCAGAGAGAGAAAAGGAAAAGTATGTGGAATTAAAGATAAGGAGGTATGGCGAAAAAAAAAAAGAGAAGAAAGATGTCTTAGTTGACAAACATGTGCTTGAGGACAGCAAGAAGTTTGGTATAATGTAGCCGAAGTTATCCACAAAGAGTAGTGGACAGAACAGGTATTGCTACAGGGGAAAAAAAAATAAACTGTTTATGTGTACCATTAATGTGTTAAAATATTGAAAAGTATTACTGGCATGTCATATTGTGAAGGAAGTGAAGCAGTTAAAGTTATAGTAAGTAGCGAAAGTTTGTAAGCTGAAGGTCAGGACTGGCATAAATCATTGTAGGAACAGAGAGGAATGTTATGTGATAAAGGTTTGCTGAACGTGACAGAAGTTTTGTACAGAACTGGAAAAGTGTTGTATAAAGAAGGATAGTTGGAAGAAATTCAAGAAAATGGCAATTGTATAATGTATTTGTATCACAAAATTGTAAATGGAAGTGTGTGCTAAAACCACCGCCCTATGTTGGAATGTGGGGTGGAGGAGGGGAGGGACAGCACTGCCCTTCATCTAACGCCTACTTTATGCCCACCACCCCAGCCCTGCCCAGCCCACTTCCTGAAGGCAGCCATCTTGCTGCTCCTGTTTTGTCCCTTCCTGCCCTGCCCAGTACACTTCCTGATGGCAGCCATCTTGCTGCTCCTGTTTTGTCCCTTCCTGCCCAGCCCAGTACACTTCCTGGAGGCGGCCATATTGGTACACCAAAATTAGACAAATGGAAGGCCAATGCCTTGAGTGAGCCGCCTCTACCCAGTGTGTCCGGTCTTACAAGTCAATGGTACATTCTACGTGGCACCGGATGTGCTGAGCAGAATCCCAAGTTGTCTATGGTCCACAGGACCCGAAGATATTGGACGTTTAAAAAGATACCCCCAATTATGGTGGAACTGAAGCCTGGAGCTCCCCTACCCAGGAAACCACAGTACCCACTGAAACCAGCGCAATCCAAGGCCATCTCGAAGCAGGTCAAGTCCCTTGTGGCAAATGGTGCACTCATACCTTGTACCTCTCCATGTAATACGCTTTTGTTCCCGATAAGAAAAGAAGACACCCAAAGGAGAACCAGAGAAGTACAGGATGATACAGGACCTCCGAGCAGTGAATGAAGCCACTGTCTTAGAGACACCTATCGTTCCAAATCCCCACACTTTACTCACAGGGGTATCTCCAACAGCAAAGTATTTCACCGTGATGGACCTGGCAAATGTATTCTCCAGCGTTCCCTTGTATCCTCCCTGCAGATACTTCTTCATTTTTTTATCCATAAGGGGCAGCAATACACCTGGGCAGTTATGCCACAAGGGGGTGAAAAATTCCCTGAGCCAGTTTGCCAAAGCCATGACCACCATACTGGACATGTGGCAAAAGGAACATTTGGCAGTGGTCCTTCTTTAATATGTGGATGACTTTTCCTCTGTGCTGATGACCTGCCCACGGCTGAAGAAGCCTCAGAGAGTTTACTATGTTACTTGGCACACCAAGGCTGTAAGGCCTCTAAACCGAAGTTGCAATGGTGCTCTACAACAGTCGTATTCTTGGGCCACTGTCTCTCACATGGAACAAGGCATCTTACGGAGGAAAGAGTTAAGGCCATCCAGAACTTGCCACTCCCTTTAGGCCAGAAGCCACTCCATGCCTTTCTTGGCCTCATATCCTACTGTAGGTCATGGATTCCTGATGCTTCTTGGTTTATGCAACCACTCTACGATGCTCTCAAGTCTGAGCCCTTCCATCTGTCCAAAGAGGCCGACTCCAATTTTTTTTGGCTCTAAAATGCTTATTTTCTTCAGCCCCAGCCCTAGGTCTACCAGACTACGAGAAACCTTTCAAACTGTTCATGTCTGAACGCCAAGGCCATGGCACAGGAGTATTGGCCCAGTCCCACGGAGACTGCCTACGATCCGTAGGCTACTACTCATGCCGTTTGGACCCAGTGGCTAGAGGAGCACCGTCGTGTCTGCGTGCAGTTTTCGCTGCTCAAGCTCTGCTGGATAAGACCTCTGATATCGTACTGGGACATGAACTTGTTCTTCTGGCACCGTATGCCAGTGCTGCCATTTTAAACCAAGTCCAACCTAAACATTTGTCCACAGCGAGGCATCTTAGACTACAGTGTTCCCTCCACCTTCCTGATAACGTCACTCTCCTACGTTGCCAGACCCTGAATCCGGCCACTCTCCTCCCAATTGCTGAGGGGGGTAATGAAGGTAATGAAGAAAGTGGAGAGGATAATGGAGCCACTGAGCCTCATAATTGTCTTGAAGTGATGAAAATGGAAATCTTCCATCTCCCCACAGTGAGTGAAACACCTCTGCAGGATCCAGACTTCACTTTCTTTGTTGATGGTTCCAGATATGCAGATGAAGGAGGCATATATTACAAAGGATTTGCGGTCACTACTGCAGACACAGTCCTACAGGCAAGAGCCCTATCGCCAGCAATATCTGCACAGGGAGCTGAACTTCAAGCACTCGCAACAGCATGCCAGATGAATTAAGGAAAAAGGGCCAATATCTACACAGACTCCAGATATGCCTTTGGGATGGCCCATGACTTTGGACCCATATGGAAGGCAAGAGGATTTATGACTGCGGCAGGTACATCCATAAGACATGGAGCAGCCATTGGACGACTGCTGGAAGCACTCCTTCTACCCATTCAAGTGGCTATTCTGAAGGTAAAAGTTCATGGGAAATTAAACTCTTCAGAAGCCAAAGGCAATAATCTGGCAGATTTGGCGACAAAACGAGCGGCCATGGGACCACCAGAAATGGAAGGTGAGGTGACCGGAGAGTGGGAACCAATGTTCACCTTACAGACCTTACCTGTGGACAGAAGCTACCTCAAGGAACTCCAAGAAGCAGCAAGTCCAGAAGAAAAAGAGAGCTGGAGACGGAGAGGAGCTATTTTCAAAGACGGTCTGTTTGAGTGCAACAAGAGGCTTTGTTTACCCAAGAATATGTTTCCAGCTGTAGTCCAGTGGGCACACGGAGCAGCCCATCTGTCAAAGAGCCTCATGAACTCTCTCATCAACAAGTACTATCTAGCGCCTGGAATCACCACATTGACGATCAATTTTTGCAGAACATGTGCCATCTGTGCAAAATGCAATCCGGGACGCACAGAGAAGACACCACAGAAACACTTGGCCAAACCCCTATACCCTTTTCATAGGATACAAATTGACCATATCCAGATGCCAAAGAGTGGGCGGTTGAGTACACCCTAGTGGTGTTGGACATGTTTTCCAGTTGGCCAGAGGCCTTTGCTGTAACTAACAGGACTGCTAAAACAACTGCGAAGAAACTCCCCACTGAGGTTGTATGCAGATATGGGCTTCCAGAGGTGATAGAGAGTGACCAGGGCCCCGCCTTCACAGCTTCAGTAACCAAAGAAATATGGGCGGCATTAGGAGTCACTCTGGCGTTCCATACCCCCTATCACCCCCAAAGTAGTGGGAAAATAGAAAGAATGCTAAAAGTAGCCCAAGAGACTGGCATGAGTTGGCCAGACAGTCTGCTTATTGCCCTATTTAGTGTCAGATACACACCAAGAGAGAACACTCCCTATCCCCTTATGAGATTTTGTTTAGCTCAGCCCCCAGATTTGGTTGTTATTTTCCACAACAGTTGCAATTACAATTTGATGTGTTAACTGATTATGTGACTGTATTATCACGTGAATTAACCCGTATCCATGTCCAAGTGTTTTCTCCATTCCAGATTCTGAGTCAGATACAGGAACTCACAGCCTATTACCCGGAGATTGGGTATTAGTAAAGACATTTATGAGGAAACATTCCCTTGAGCCAAGATATGATGGTCCATTCCAAGTTCTGCTGACCACAGCCCCTTCTGACAAGGTGGCCAGGAAGAACACTTGGATACACGCCTCCCACTGCAAGAAAGTCCCGAACCCTGAGGGAAAGGCGTCATCTACACCATGACAACTATGTTGTATATCCTTTTTCTAATGAGTCTGATAGAGGCTCAACAGGTGGATATCACCGAAATAGGTGACACCACTATATTTTGGTACAACTCATCCAACACTCATGTAGTTATTTTTACCTTTGATTTCTGTAGTATAGATCCCATGTGGTGCTATGACCATAATTTATATGATCTTAATACAACGAGCATGTTCCGATAGTAGTGACCAGGTATACATATGTGTCATGGATGATTACTGGGGACCAAAAGATTAGAATAAGATTGGAAGGGATTTGGACTGGTGAGTATGCCCTTGCAAAGGCCATTATGCCTCTCCACATCCTAGCAGAGAATACCCTGACCCAACGCCTGGCCGTAGGAGGAAACGAAAAGCTCCTTCTGGTAGTTTTGACCCACATGTGTATATAGATGCCATTGGAGTCCCAAGGGGGGTGTCTAATAAATTTAAAGCCAGAGACCAAGTAAAGCAGGTTTTGAATCCCTGATTCCCATGATAGCTGTTAATAAAAATGTAGATTAGATAAATTACATATACTACAACCAACAGAGGTTTGTGAATTACACCAGAGATGCCCTTCAAGGAATCGTTGACCAGTTAGCCCCTACATCCTACATGACATTACAGAATAGAATGGCTCTGGACATGATTTTAGCAGAAAAAGGAGGTGTCTGTAAAATGATAGAAGGAACCGGAACATGTTGTACATATATTCCTGACAATACTGGCCCGAATGGTAAGGTTACTCTGGGTATAAATAAATTGGAAGATCTGTCAGTGGAGCTGAAGAAGAACTGAGGTATCTCAGACCCGTGGGATCAATATTTTAGCTGGATGAGTGGGTGGAAAAAAGTGCTCGCCCAAATAGGGGTAACTGTACTAATAATTCTAGTTCTTTTAGCTCTGATTGTATGTTGTATTCTATCATTTGTAAAGAAGTTAATAAGCAAAGCTGTAGACAACAGAACACCTACCTTCCTGAACCAGGACCAAGAGGATCCCCATATGATGGATGAAGAAAAACCTTACACCCCATTACGGTCCCTCCCCGCCAATAGTAATCTCACAATTTTGTAGGGATAGCATCTGACTTCCTTATGTACAAAGTCTGTGGCAAGGGAGGTGATGAAATAGTCATCACTTGTCTAACGTACAGCACAAAAGAGTTCCAAGGTACATAAGGACAGATGAGCTAGGTTTTATAGGGACAGAGGAAAATAGTCATTTTAAGGGGGGACTGTGATGGATTTGGTAAAATGCCTATTTCGTTTCCTATTGAATATATATATATACGCTATTTCTATAAGTTTTATAAATATTTACTTTTATACTTTAATACATATGTTGTGTGAATATTTTCTGCCTGCTGGGCTTTGTGGTACTTTAAGAAATCCTTGCTTAAGAAATATTTGCTCACAGGAACAGACCCCCTCCCATCGTGTGATTTGGAAGACAAAAGAATGTTTTTCTCTTTTTAAGATAAGACTGAAGAAGATCACACCTATACCATGACGGAGATTGTTTTCGTGTAAAGTGACCAATCAAAGACTAATATAATGCTTATGCTGTTATCACGTGATGTTCGCATCATTTTTCATATATAAGCTCACGGTTTCATTTCAATAAATTAGAGAGAAGTTTTCACAGACCAAAGGTGTCAGTGTGAGTTTCTTTATGTGCGCACATTCCACAAGCTGGCCAGCGTCATAAATTTTGGACAGGAACAGATAAGCACTGGATGATTAAGTCCAAGACTAAAACAAAAGTAGTAGTGGTTGCAGTGTGTTGAGTTCACTGTCACAATTATTGAGATATATTTTACATGCATTTTGGGTTATTTTGTTGGTGCACATCTAGAGTATATATATAGGTAAAACAATTTTTTTTTCTCACGTTTTTGAACACCTTTTATGGAATGTGCATGACACATAGCGCACAATTATATGTAATTAAGGTAATACACTATTTGCGGTTTATATTTTTTTGAGGTTTTCTGCATTGGATCATCGTATTTGAAATTCCATATATAATATCACAAGAAGAAGTTATGAAAGAGGAGAAAAGGTGATCTGACTTGGTTGTCAATTTTTTTGGACATTATAGTTTTATTTATTTTATTTTTTTATTCAATTTGAGTGTTATTACACGTCTGTGTTTGTATATTTGACTTTATTTACATATATTTATTTGAGAAAGGGTATTATAGGGATAAATGAAAAGAACAATTTGTTTGTTATAACACTTTCAAGGGTGAAAGTATTTTATCTTTTCTTTTTTCTGTTGTGGCTATTTATACTTTGGGAGTGTTCACAATATTTATATTATAGGTGGAAGAGCAGCCCATTTAGTACTGGTGGAGGGGGATAGTGCAGGAAGTCCTAGGCAGTTGGTGGTAATAGGGAATTCTATAATCAGAAGGACTGATAGAATACTTTGCTGCCAGGATTGTCTCAACCAAATGGTTTGCTTTCTCTCTGGTGCCAGCGTTCAGAGTATGTGCATGTGGTGGACCAGGTTGATAAATTACTGGTAGGGGTGGGAGGGGCAGGGCATGACCCAGTTGTCTTGATCTATGCTGGAACCAATGAGAGAATGCATGGACAGTGGAGCTCCTTTATAGTCAATTTAAAGAACTAGATTGCAAGTTGAAGGGAAGGACCTCCGAGGTGATATTCTCTGAAAGATTGCATGTGCAATGCTCAACACAGGAAAGGCAGGGGGTGATTAGAGAACAGAATGCATGGCTAAAGATTTGGAGGGAGGGATTTGGGTTTCTGTAGCACTGGGCTGACTTTTTATTGGAGTGCAACCTATATGCTAGAGATGGTCTGCACCTAAATGAAAGGGGGTCTGCTGTGCTTGGGGAAAGGTTTATGGGAAGGTTGGAGGAGTATTTAAACTAGGATTGGAGGGTGAACTAAAATTCAATGTGGCAGAAAGGTCAGATAGGGGTCAGACAATAATGGAGGGTGAAATGGGGATGGATGGGGGGGAGGGTATGGCAGGTGATAAGAAGGTTCCAATGTTACAAACAATCATTGTAAATAATAGTACTATTTGTACTGCTAAAAAAGATATGCAAAACACAAAAGCAGAATGTTAAAATTAATTAAAGTATTTGCCAAAACTGAGGGGGCGTGGTCTGCCATGATCCAAGATGGCTGAGTGATCCAGGAGCTCCTGCCAGCTGGAGACCCTGCACAGCTTAAGCACAAGGAGTGGGTGAGAAACGGACTTACAGAGATGGGGAGAGCGGACAGGAATGCCTCTGGCTCCCATTCCCACTCCCCGCGGGCGCATAGACCTCAGCAATCCCGCCATATTCAGGCATTGTTCCTCTCACAGCAGGGAGACAGGCCACATGCAGCTTTCCCTTCACCCCCCTCCCTTCTTCCTCAGCTGCAGTGTGCTCTCAGAGCACAAGGAACACAGACATGGGCTGACACAGAGTCCATTCCACAGCATGACCTCTCATCAGATTCCTGCTCACTCTCTCTGAGAGATCTACAGGCTGTGGCTGCAGATATTAAAGCCACCTTTACTACAGCCCTCAGAGAATTAAGGGAAGATCTCCATATGCTTCATACCAGACTGGAGGAGGTGGAATCCCTAAGCAGATCTAACTCAGACTCCATATTGGAGATTCAGCCGTTGTCAGCTTCCCACACAGCACATATTCGGGATTTCCACAGGCAGATTGAAGACCTGGATAATAGGGGCTGCAGGCACAACATCAGAATGCGTGGCCTACCTGAATCTGTAGAACAACGTGACATCCCTAAAACCGTCATTGCAATCTTTAATGATCTGCTGGGTCGCCCTCCTGCTGCACCCATAGATTTGGAACGTGCACACAGATCACTTTGCCCCAGGAACAGAGATTCTGACCCACCCAGAGATGTGGTTTGTTGTTTGGTCAGGATTCCACTTAAGGAAGACATCCTCAAAAAGGGCAAGAGAGAGGAGACCCCTTTTATTTCAGGGAAACGAGATTCACCTGTTCCAAGATCTCTCCTCCATCACCCTGCAACAAAGGCGAAACCTTCGCCCCCTGCTGGACATTCTACGCTCTCATAACATACCATATAGGTGGCGATTTCCATTCTGTCTCTTTGCTCAGGTTCAGGGGCGCACAGCCTACATGCGAGTTCCAGAAGACCTCCCCATCTTCTGTGCCACCTTGGACATTCCTCTAGTGGAGCTTCCTGACTGGCACAGATCGATGCGTCTTCCACCTGCTCCAGCATCTAACAGTGTTCCTAGTGAAACGGAAGGACAAGATCTCCTTCCTCGCCGACGCCATTTGGCTCCCTCCACACCTCCAAGAATTCCTACCAGAGGCCCTACAACCTCTAACAGCCCTACTGCCTCTCCAGTGCACCGTAAACCCCGCTATGAGGCCTGAGGGCCCTCCTGTTGCTTCCTTCCTAACCCTCTCTCACCAGAAATACTCATCTGAATAAGACTTTGTTCGGTCCCTCCCATCCGGCTCCTGCGTCAAGTTGGTGGCTCTCAGTGTCTCCTGAGATTTCTGCATGGAACATTCTCCTTCTTGTTTTTAGAGCTTTCCCCATCAACCCCACACCTCATCTGCCTTTGTGAAGGTCCTCCAGTGGATTCTGGGGCGGTCTTTTATCTCATCCTACCAAGTCTGAAGACCCCTACGCACACCACCCCAACCGCAATGAAAGACTGCCACTCTTGCCGCACCTCTACGGTGACCTCTCTGTCCTCTACCCCCCATGATATAGCCATAACACTGATTTTTTCCTGCCTTAGTTGATTGTTTGGGAGAGGATTTCTTAACACTTACCATGCCCTTCCCGTATTGCTTTTAACGCTACGTCTGCTGTATGGAGCCTTTGTAGAGTGTTTGTGTTTAGATCCTTCAAGCTCCCCCTTAGCTGATCCTATCATTGGCTCCCAAGGGACCCTCCAAAGGTTTTACACCAGTCAGAGGCTGATTTTATAACTACTGGTATACCTGCCTCATATGTTTCAGTTCCTGCTCCTTTACATTTCCCCATAGTGTCCCTTATTGGAGGTTGGTTGTCTTAACTAATTTGAATTTACTTGTAGGGATGGGGCAGACCCGGTATGGGTGTTTAGCATTGGAGGGTGGGGGGCCTGGGCTATAGGTGGTCCTTCCTTTTGTCTTGCTTGTACTCTGACATTTTGCAATCAAGTATCACCTCGTCATTCCGCCCTACTGATATACCCTGCGGGGCCAGACCCCCTTCCCTCCCACCAAAGGCATATCTTAATTCCGGTCTTTTTCCTTGCATTATTTAACAGTTGCCATTTTCTTTTTTTTTCCATAATGTTTATTAAAGAACTCAGAGCATACAGCGGGTACAAGACTCACATGAGAGCAGAAATGCATACAGTAGATGACAAAGTATATGCAACAGATAGTGTATTACGGAACATTATCAGAACATTATAAATGATAAAAGGTAGAGGAAGGCACAACTGGTCTCAGTTCCCCAAGCAGCTTATTGGAGTCGCAACACTGGCAGAAGTATTGATCTGAAGCATCGGTTACCTTATCAAGGCCAATGAAGGGGCAGAGGTGTAGGAAAAGCATAATGGCAGTTTTTATGATGATCGCAGGAAGATGCATATAGAGGCCAATAATGCGTAGCCCCTTGTGTTATGTTGTAGAGGTAACTCAAAAGTAGTTGTCAGCGTCTATGTGATAGATAAGGGGAAGAAGAGACGGCACGGTTGGAGAACAAATAAATGAAGCGTTCCTGCAGGTAGGCAATGAATCCGAGGATAATGAAGAGGAAAAATGAAAAAAGGCTCTGAGTAGGATAGGGAATATGTAGGGAGAGAGAAGAAGAGAGAAAAAAAAAAGGGGCGGGAAGTAGAACTAGGGAGGAAGGGGGAAGGGGAGGAGGGGGGTTAATTGCCATTTTCTACGGTTCTTATTGAACCCCCCCAGGCCTAGCTCCCCTCCCCTTGCCCAACTCCTGTTTTCCTTTTTTTTTTTTTTTCTTTCCCTGTTTTTTGACATGAGGTGCTACTTGATTCTTCATTGACTGTTGAGCTGGATGGGAGCCTGATGGGAGGGACTACCATGTGTTTCGAGGGATGGTCGGGAAGTGCGGTATCAGAGTGTCCCTTGACATTTCATGGGTCCAACTTTAGATTTTGGTTTAGGTTGTATTCCTTTCATGTGTCTTCCTTCGCCTGTTCTTTTATTATATGTTCCAATGCCATTAGATTGCAAGTATGCTCCCAATTGTTTTCAGTGTCCTCCATGGACTTTGCTATAATGTTGTTACATGACTTATTAATATGCAAGACTCCAGTCTGGCCTCTTTTTGTCATTGTTTGTTTCCTCAGACAGCGTGGACTCGCATACTGGCTCTTTATGAAGCTCTATCCTTACAGCACACCTGACTGCACCTGTGGGATGTTGCACAGACTGCCTCCAACCAACAAAACGTATTTATATTCCCTTATATATCTTGCTCTCACTCTTATATGATACACTGACACAATTTAAGATCCCCTGCCCTTCTGCCCACTTACATGATCCCCAATTGTTTGCCCACGCTCGTGACTAGTCTCCCTCTTCCATTATGCGTGTTGTTGGTGGCAGTGCGCCTTCCCGATTTTTTTGTCCTTCCTGTGTCCTTTTCTCACCCACTCCTCACATTTTGTCCGCTTTCTATGGTCCATGGCCAGGCGGACTTCAATTTTTCTTTTTGGATCTCGGTTCACCGCGTTTCCCACACAGTGGGCTTTGAGAGCTTTCACTGACCTTTTACCGGCCACCCCTTTTTCTTACTACCTGCTCATATCTGTTCCCCATTCCTAGTCTTGTTCTCCATCTTTTCTCCCTACTCTCGTTTCCTCCTCTCTTCCTTCTTACCTTTCACACTCCCTGGTAGGTCAGCGGGTCTACCTACTCTGCCGGTTTCCTATTCTATCTAGTTTCTTTCTCATCCCTTTTTTTTTCCTCTTCCCTTCCCCTTCCCTTTGTACCCGACTTCCTCTCTATCCCTTTAGGTTCCCTTCACCGTTATGATCATGCCTTCCCCAGAGTCTCCGTCAGGTCATCTTTCATTAAACGTCCTCTCTATCAACGCAAAGGGTCTGAATACCCCCCAAAAACGCTCCCTTTTACTCACTCACTTGTTTAAGCAAAGAGCGGACATTCTCTTCGTACAGAAAACGCATTTCCGTCAGGATGCCATACCCAGGTTTACTAACTTTCGCTTCAATGCCCAGGCTAAATCTAAGGGTGTTTCTATCTTGATTGCGTAGCATCTCCCTCTGACTATCTCAAATTCACTTCAAGATCCAGAGGGTAGATAATTGTTCCTAAAAGGTACTTTTGCCAATAGACCCATTACCCTAGCCAATCTATATGCCCCTAATGTCAAACAGGTATCCTTCTTTCGCTCCATTTCCTCTCTCCTTTCCTCTTTTCAGATGGGTATCCTAATCATGGGAGGTGATTTTAATGTTCCTCTATGTCCCCTTTTGGACACCTCATCAGGTAGCTCTTTCCTGCCTTATGCATCTCTTAAACAGATTCACACACAATTACAAGATTTACAACTCCACGATTCTTGGCGAGTCCTCCATCCAAATGTCAAGGATTATACCTTTTTCTCTCCCCCACATAACAAATACTCCCGGATTGATTATCTCTTGCTCTCACAAGCTGACCTATCACTTCTCCATGCTTCCTCCATTGAGTCGATGATTTTTTCTGATCATCATCCCGTTACGATGCTTTTACGGTTTCCGGAGCACCTCTCTCACTCGAAGATATGACGCCTAGATGCTTCCCTTTTTTCAGATGTGGCTAATGAATATGAAATTCGCACCCACTTGATGGATTACTTCTTGCTTAATCAAACCCCAGATACATCCCCGTTAACCCAGTGGGAGGCCCATAAATGCGTTATCAGAGGACTCTTCATAGCCATGGTCACGAAATGCAAAAAAGAAAGACAGGCATGTTTGCAACACCTAATCGACCGCATTAAGCTTCTGGAAAAAGCACACAAACAGACCCAAGCCGCCTCTACCTTATCCGATCTTACTGAAGCCCGCACAACACTCTTAACTGAATTAGGTAAGGCTACTAAATGAAGATTTGTCTTATCACAAAAACTCTTTTACGAGTTTGCTAACAAAAGCGGAAGATTTCTAGCTAGATCCCTCCAGAGTAAAAAATCCAGCTTAACGGTTCATAAGATTAGGAGTTCGGATGGCTCCTTAGCCACTTCCAATTCAGATATTGCCTCACAATTTGAGCATTATTATAGGATGCTATATAATCTCCCTCCCGAACGTCACCCCCCTGAGATTGATATGTCTAGACATAGTTTGACTTCCGATTTTCTTCGCCTCTATGGTCCCCCTTCCTTGTCTGAGGAAGATGTACAAGCTATGGAGCATGACATCACTGCAGAGGAACTTTCCCAAGCTATCAAACAAATGAAACTGGGTAAAGGTCTGGGTCCTGACGGCCTCTCGGTGGCCTCTTATAAGGAGTTTTTAGATCATTTGAGTGGTCCCTTTATTTTAGCCTTCAATACCCTTTACGCACCCCCGACACAATGCCATCGCCTTCTGGAAGCCCACATTACTGTCATTCCCAAAGACGGTAAGGATGCTTCTTCGGTCACCAATTACAGGCCAATCTCGTTATTGAATGTGGACATAAAAATTTTTGCAAAAATTTTAGCTAACTGTCTTCTCCCGTTGCTGCCTTCCCTGATTGGCTTAGATCAAGTAGGCTTCATCCCGGGAAGGGAAGCGAGGGACAACACCATCAAGGCACTCAATCTTCTCCATTGCCTCTATGTCTCCCGTAAGCCTGGTTTTATCCTCTCTCTGGATGCTGAAAAGGCTTTTGACAGAGTCTCTTGGAACTACTTACGAGTTTCTTTGAGAAAGATAGGATTAGGGGCTATCATGCTTAATTTCATCATGGCACTGTACTCGGGTCCGACTGCTCAGGTCCGTGTGAATGGACATCTTTCTAGACCATTCCCTCTCAGAAACGGTATGCGTCAAGGCTGCCCCCTTTCCCCAATTCTTTTTGTGATTTCCCTGGAGCCTCTGTTACGCAAACTTTGCTCTAATACCGATATTAAAGGCGTCTCTGTGGCAAACAAGGAATATAAGATTGCTGCTTACGCAGATGACATTCTATTGTTCCTCTCAGAACCCAAGACCACCTTACCCAATTTACTCAAGGATTTTTCCTCCTTTCAATATATTTCCAACCTGAAAATCAATTACTCCAAATCTTACGCCCTTAATATTATTCTTCCTCCAGACTTAGTCTCTTTTTGTCAGACGCGGTTCCCGTTCCTCTGGGAGCAGGAGTCCCTTACCTACTTGGGGATACAATTAACAAGTAATCTCTCAGACCTCTATGCTAAAAACTTCCTCCCAACTCTCAATGCCATCCGGGCAGACCTAACCAAGTGGCACCGTCCGTGTTTTTCCTGGTTTGGTAGGGCTGCAATATTAAAGATGAACATCCTCCCATGCCTTCTTTACCTATTCCAGACCCTGCCCATTCAGCTACCACCTGCTTTCTTTACTTCGTGTAGACAACTATGCAGCCTTTTCCTTTGGAATCACAAACGACCTTGTATTGCCTACTCCCAACTTGTGCTCCCAAAATCTAAAGGGGGAATCGGTTTGCCCGATTTACAACGATACCACTGGGCCTGTCACCTCACCAGGATAATTGACTGGAACATTCATCTTACCACCAAGGCCTGGGTTCAATTGGAACATTCCTGCTCCCCTCCCCCCTTAGCTTCGGTTCCGTGGCTTCTATCTAAGCATCTGCCCCCAGATCTCCTCACACATTCTATTACACTGTTCAACAGGTAAAAAGTTTTGGGCATAAAATTAGCTAATCTTACATAATTTTGGGGTGCTGAAAACGAAAATGACCCTAAAAAATGTTGATTGGCTCTAGTTTCCATGATATATTCACCCATCTAATGACGTAAGCCATTCAAAATTATGATGCAACTTCAGCTGCATATTGCGCAATTGATACTGGTGACCAATAGAAAATTGCATGTATACTGAGATGATGCAATATTAGCCTTTAATTGCATCACTTCACTGCATAAAAGCTGCAGTATCTGTAGCTGATTGTAGTTCGACAGCGTCTTTACATTTCGTTTTATGCTTATATAGGCTACTCAGTAATGCCTCGAACTTGTGTGAATAAAGCAGATAATTTCTGCTATATCTGCGGTGAAATAACTTTTATCTCACAAAAAAGGATAACAGGAATGATTAAGAAAGCCTACAACTTGTATTTTGGCTGCAAGATAGGAGACCAGGACAAGAGCTGGGCACCACATATATGCTGCAATTCTTGTGGGACGGCACTGGAGCAATGGTTGAATGGAAAAAAGGCATCTATGCCTTTTGCTGTGCCAATGATTTGGAGAGAGCCAACAGATCATGTTAGTAATTGTTACTTTTGTATGGTGCCTCCAATTGTAAAAGGGCTAAATAAGAAGAAAAAGTTATCTGTGCACTATCCAAATATTCCATCGGCAATACGTCCAGTTCCTCATGGAGAGGGGCTACCAATTCCTAAAGCACCAGAATCCTTCGTGGTTGAGTCAAGTGAGGAAGAACCTGAAGCGTGTAGTCACGTGCAGTTGTAAGAGATAGCCCTTTCCTCGAATACAAGAGAAAAGCCAAGAGAAGCAAAACCGACACAAACTGAAGACAAAACTAGTGAGAATCCTAAGTATTAAAATGATTCAACTTAGCTTATGGCTATAATTTTTCTTGGTAATCCTATGCAATATATTATGCCATTTAGGCTTTGTTATGTAGTCAATATCACTTGCTTTATATTTGTGGAAAGACATCTATCTATATAATTATTGTGCATTATGTAGTCATTACGCCTATAGTAGAAAACTTTCCGTTTACAGAAAAACTAGAGCCAATTGACAAATTTCATTGTTATATTTGAACTCAGAATGTGAAATTCATTAAGAAATGGATCCTTTTGTTTCCAAAACTGGCAAAAAATAAAAATTTGTTGAACAGTGTTATTGGTCCTTCCCTGAAAATCTTCCAATTGGCCTGTAAATCGGCCTCCCAACCCCCTTACGTCCCTTCGTTTCAATCCGGACTTCCCTCCAGGTATGCACAAATCCTTCCCTTCAGTTCATTGGCCATACTCAATTCTTGGCAAATCACTTCTTCCACAAAGGTCAGCTAAAGACCTGCTCCTCCTCGGCCAGCTCGATGGGAGACCAGTCTTTCCCCTTTTGGGCCTACCTTCAGATCAGACACTTTCTGCTCTCCTCTACGTACAGTTCTAAATGGACTCGCCCACTTACCTCATTTGAGTCAATCTGTTCTAAAGCTGAACCACAGAGGCATCTAATATCCTTCACCTATTTGCTCCTCCTTGCCGATAGGCCCTTCGACTCACTCCCAGCATGTAAGGCGTGGAAAAGAGACCTAAATATAGATTTCTCTCCCTCAGACTGGGAACAAATCTTCACTTATTCTCACAAATGCTCCCTGAATGTCTCAGCCCAGGAAAATGGCATTAAACTGATGTCCCACTGGTACAATACACCTTCTAGAATCCACCATTTTGACCCTTCTAAGTCTGGTAGTTGCTGGAGATGTGGAGCTCCTGTTGGATTTTTTTTGCATATTTGGTGGGACTGCCCCATTGTTCAGCCCTTTTGGCGGGAGGTGCATAGAATTACCTCTTCAGTGTTTGCTATTGACATTGAATATTCCCCAGCCCAACTCCTCCTTCACCACACCCCGCTCTCCAAACATATCTATATCCCTGCCTGCCAGTGTTTTGGAGATCCACCCACCCACATTAAGAGATTGGTCCCTGCGCATTGACAAGATTGCGGAAATGGAAGAGCTGATTGCCTCATCTTTAGATAATCCTACCAAATTTTCTCACACTTGGTCCTGCTGGACACATTTCCGCAAGACTCCTGAATACCGATCTCTCCTGGGCCTGGCTGACTGACTGATTTTGAATACTTCTCAAGCCCTGACATACCCTGAGGACTCTGTTAGCTCCTTGTTCCCTGACAAGTGTATATGGGACCCCTGATATTGCTACCCCTCAGCGCCAGGAGCGTTATTCATATTGATTTATGTCTGCATATGCTCACCTTTAGCCTCTTTTGAGGACTCCTTTTTGTACATGCACATATTTTCCCCTGACAGTTTTTCAGTTAATGTACCTTATTCGCCCTCCTTCCTTCCCCTCCCCCCTTCCTATTATTCCCTTTTTCTGCTATTAACTCCCCTCCTCCCCTTCCCCCTTTCTCCCCCTTCCTCCCTAGTTCCACTTCCCGCCCCCCTTTTTTTTTTTTCTCTTTCTCTCTTCTTCTCTCTCCCTACTTATTCCCTATCCTACTCAGAGCCTTTTTTCATTTTTCCTCTTCATTATCCTCGGATTCATTGCCTACCTGCAGGAATGCTTCATTTATTTGTTCTCCAACCGTGCCGTCTCTTCTTCCCCTTTTCTATCACATAGATGCTGACAACTACTTTTGAGTTACCTCTACAACATAACACAAGGGGCTACGCATTATTTGCCACAATATGCATCTTCCTGCGATCACCATAAATACTGCCATTATGCCTTTCCTACACCTCTGCCCCTTCATTGGCCTTGATACGGTAACCGATGCTTCGGACCAATACTTCTGCCAGTGTTGCGACTCCAATAAGCTGCTTGGGGAACTGAGACCAGTTGTGCCTTCCTCTACCTTTTATCATTTATAATGTTCTGATAATGTTCCGTAATACACTATCTGTTGCATATACTTTGTCATCTACTGTATGCATTTCTGCTCTCATGTGATGCTTGTACCTGCTGTATGCTCTGAGTTCTTTAATAAACATTACGGGGAAAAATTATTTGCCAAAAAAAGGGGATTTGGAAGCTTTGGTGCAGGAAGATTTCATTAGTATTGCTGAATCTTGGCTTCATTTCTCACATGCCTGGGCTATTAATATTCCTGGATTCCTTGGCTTCCTAGTATGGACTGAACTGGGTGTATGGTACTCCGCTTTTGTCTTTCTGGTCCTTCTCCTTGTGAGTTATCCACATTGGGTGGACAGCCACCAGCATAGTGCTCTCTTTCTCCCCATATTTGAACCCTTGAAGAAGCCTACCCGGCAAAACACATTGGGACCTACCACCCTCCCAATACATCAGTCAGCTTAGCAAGTCTACAATTATTCCATTATTCTATATTCCCAAGGAAGGTAGTTTGGGGTTGATTGTATTTAACCACTAGGGGACCGCCCACAGTACATTTACTGTGGCAAAGCAGCCCATGTAGGCAGGATCATGTTTATAAACGTCATCCTGTATACATGCTAGGGGGCACGTGCCCACCCTAGTCACGGCACCGATCACGGCCACGGGTGTCAATCAACGGTGATTACCTGCCGGATACCGGCATTTGCAGGTAAACACTGACTCTCCCTGTCAGTTTCCAGCACACTGTTTTGGAGAGTCGAGCTTAGCTTCAGGGATAGTGTGTTCCTGTGAAGCACACACCCCCGCCCCCTAGTGAAACACTCCCCCGCACACAGTTAACCCTTTGATTGCCTACAAATGTTAACCCCTTCCTCCCCAGTGCCATTAGTACAGTGTCAGTGCTTTATTTTTGCACTGATCACTGTATTGGTGTCACTGGGGATGTCAGTGACCCCAAGTCAGTTCCCCCCCAGTGTCAGAATGTCCGCCGCAGTCCCGCCATAAGTCAGTGATCGCCACCATAAGTCACTGTTTGCCGCTATTATTAGTATATATTTAAAAAAATCCAATTACAGGCCTCTCTCATCTTGCACAATCGGTGGCTGACTAAATACTTTTTTGCCCCACTGTATATATATATATATATATTCGTGATTCGCACTCCCACGGTTTTCACGCCCCTTCCAGATGGCGTCAGATTGCCCGCTAATACACCAGTAATCATATTTAACCCCTTGATTGCCAGGAAGACTCTCATACACAATAAACCTCCATTGCTAGTATAGTGTCTGAACGGATCAATATCTTTGATCAGATCAGCACTATACCAGCGTTCACATTAGTATAGCGTCCCCAAAAATACAGCGTTAGCGGGATCAGCCCTGGCACCTGCCAGCACCTGCGTTTAGTCCCTAAGCTTACCTCCCCTTCTCCCCCAGCAAGTGCAGTGCCAGTAGGTCACTGTCACTTGATACATTGCACACAAAACCGCAGTGTTCTCAGAATCAGGCCTGATCTCTGTTAGCGCTTGTCAGTAAAGTTTGATGACACCCATATGTAGCAGAATACCAGCTACCTTTAGGTGAAATGGCGAGCACTAGTGGCCTAGTACATCCTGGTCTTTCACATATCTCTGAGATTGTAAGCTCCCAGGATCAGGCCCTCCTAAGTAACCCTCTTGTATTGAACTGTATAGTTGCTGTATTGTCTCCCATTATATTGTAAAGCGCTGAGCAAGCAGTTGGCGTAATATAAATCCTGTATAATAATAATAATACCAGCACTGCAGTATCACTTGGTGACGTGGCGAGTCCCATAATTGCAGTACAAGCTGGTGCAGTGGCAAGCACAAGTATTGTCCCGCAACTACCAATAATTCTCACTCAGACCCATAGAGCCCCTAGTATCCCGATCGGCATCCCACAAATTCTGCAGCACCTGTACTTCCCCCATTCACTGCACAACCCAGAATTCAGATGGAAACAGCAAATTTAACTACTACCCTTGATTTTTTGGAGCTGTTTTTCACGGAAGATCTGTATGCATTGATTGTGGATCAAAGCAATTTATATGCACAAAATTCAAACCTTGCCAGACCATTCACATGGAAACCCATTACAGTTTCCGAATTAAATTTTTTTTTTGGGCCAACATGGGCATTACTAAAAAAAATTAATTGCAGTCGTATTATATGCCGTGTTCTCTGCTGCCATGGCCAGGCATAGATATGAGAGTATAATGTGTTTTATGCATTTCAACGATAAAACACTCTGTCGTCCTCGAGGTAACCCTGAATTTGACTGGCTCCACAAAATTCAGCCCCTCGTAAATCACATTAACCAAAAATTTGCAGGTGTTTATACTCCCCAGCAAAAAATCTGCGTTGATGAATCCCTCATTAACTTTTTTGGCCACCTTGCATTCCATCAATTTCTCCCCAGCAAGTGTGCCAGATATGGGGTCAAGCTGTAGAAGACCTGTGAGAGGGCAACAGGCTATACATATAAGTTTCGGATTTACGAGGGAAAAGATAGTCACATGGAGCCCCCCAGATGGCCAGACTACATGGGGAGTAGTGGCAAGATAGTTTGGGACTTGGTGTCATTCTTTTTCCATATGGGGTACCACTTATACGTGGACAATTTTTATTCAAGTGTGCCACTATTTAGACATTTGTACAATCTTGTAACTGGCGCATGTGGCACAGTGTGACCAAATGTGTGCCCACCATTAGAAGTGGGTGGATGCAGGGCAGTATTTTCTAATGGTGGGCATACCACACACTTTTTCTGGCAGAGATTTCTTCTCCTTTTTTCATTCAGCCCACAGGCTGCATACAAAAAAAAGAAGAACATAGCATATATATCCAACAAGGATCAGCGATGTACTGGTACATCCCTGGATTTGAATGGTTATACCAGGATGATGCATACGGTGCATCGTTTTTTTCAGCCGGCGATTGGCTTTCATGTAAAAGCAATCCATAGTGTCTAATTAGCTGCAGGATTGCTTTTACAAGCAGCGGCATATGATGCCCCCCTCCCCCGCTGCCTTCCATGGCCTTCTCGGGCAGTCCCATGCCATCGTGGGAACCTGAGAATGCAGCCGCTGTTTCTGCCAGCTGACCATAGACCTGATTGGATACCAGAATGGTGCCAAACATCTCTATAGTCTAAGAAATCAGAAGCTACGAGTATTTCATCACTTCAGTTTCACAGGATATAAACAGTGCCATTTGTAAATTGGGAAAGCATCTGATCACACCGATCTTGGTATGATAAGATAATGTAAGGGCAGAGGAGATATCTAGAGTCTGATAGACCCCAGATTTCTCAAAAAGAATATATGACCATGCCCATTGAAGTTATAGGGGATATTTGTGCATTATACTTGTGCATTAAAAGTGCTAAAAAAAAATAAAAGGGACAGTGTAAAAATTTAAAAAAATCAAAAGAACTTAAAAGAAAACAAAAAACAGAAAAACCTGCACCCCCCCCCCCCAGCACGCACACACCTGTGTGTGTGTGAGCGTTGACCCTGTGCCGGTATGTAAACAGCGGTTGCACCATACATGTGAGGTACGTGAACGTCAGATCAAGGGCAGTAATTCTAACACTAGCCCTCCGATGTAAATCTAAAATGGTAGTTTGTAAAGGCTTTCAAAACGTTGCCTATGGATATTAAAAACATATGCAGTTTGTCGCCATTGCATGGGGCATGCACAGTTTTAAATCATCTCATGTTTGATATCTATTTACTCGGCATACCATCATCTTTTATATTTTACCAAATAATTGGTTGAAAGAGTGCACCGCCTATGGGCACCCTCAAATGACAGACGCACACCACGCTCTATAATTGTCAAATACCTTAACTACGCTGACTGCGTGGCCATCCTTAATTAATTTTGTAACTCTCGCGCCCTACAACTAGAGGGCTATAAATTGCTATTATTTGTTGACTACTCACAAGAAATATCACGTAAGCGAAAAGCATATACTGTATGTGCCACTTTGATCCAAAAAGGGGTTACATTTACCCTGTCATACCCAGCCACACTACGATTTACCACGCCTAGAAGGGATTCTAAATCATTCGTTCATCCAGAGGAAGCTTTACAATACCTTCAGACCAATTTACCTGATACCAATGGTCCTCCGAATTCCCAGCATGCAATCCGAGACCCAGGCCCAAGAGACCAACGCAGTCCTTGTAAAGACCCTCCTAAATGCCAACGTGTCAACCTTTCTTCTGCTAAGCTACGACAGCCCTGATAGGGCCAGCGTTCAATAGCCTAAACCACTATCTTACTACCTACCAAACTGTCTGTCGCACCACTAGGTCTTAAGCCCTTTAATGGGTTTACCGTGAGTTACCCATAGTGAGGATGTTAATCATTTCAGACGAGAATTTCCTCTTACCAATTTGATGTCCTTTATTGTGCCTTATTGTTATTGTCACAGTTATTCCTTTAAAAGGATCCCGAATGTATGTCTCTGTCATGATCATTACTATGCTTCGACCACCATAACGATGCTGATATTTAGGATTGCTGGTCCCTCCCCCACCAGGTTATTATTATTGAAACAGGGGATCTCCCTTTTCACGGATCCCAGCAACACAACCCCTTGATGCAGGTTCACCTCCTATAAACTCCGGTTACGCTGGTCAAAGTATAGGAGTAACGTGAAAAAATGTGAAGTTCAGATTGCTATTATGGTTTACTGAATATTTTGTTCACTCAATAGGCCCCCGTTGGGCTTTCACAGTGTTCTTTTCTCTATTCTTCTGTCTGTCTATTCCTATCTATTTACCCGGAGAGGCCCCACTACCTCAGACATCACCATCACTCCAAATAAGCTTGAAAGATAGAGTCGAGTTCGCTAGGCCTCTGACGCACAAGTATGGCTTTTACACCCCTCTTTATATCCTCATATCCCTGACACTATGACACGCATATTTTCATGGAGTGTCAAGGGCCTGAGATCAGCCCACAAACGTTTGGCCATACTCCGCCATCTTAAACGGCTGAAAGCGGATAGTTTTACTCCAAGAAACACACCTGACTCAATCTGATTTTGTCCATATCAAAAAATTATGGGTGGGTCAGGTATTAGGTTCCCCTTCACTCCAACACAAAGCAGGAGTGCTTATACTCATTCACAAACGACTTACTCGTGAAATCATCTCCATAGACACAGATGATGCAGGGCGATAGTGTGACTGCTCATATCAAGCTGGGCTCTTCCTCCCTGGTTCTCACTAGCATATATGCCCCAAACTCGCCATCTAAACAATTCTTCCAAGAAATGTCCTCAAAGATATCAAAATACATGCATCTCCCTCTTATAATAGGAAGCGATTTTAACTCATGCATGAACGTGCAGGAAGATAAATCAAAAACACTTGACCATGGTCAACAACTTCCCACTATCCCACCTCCGGCACCTACAATGTTATATAAATTTGTGGATTCTCTGCAACTTACTGATGTCTGGCGCTTAGCCCACCCGGAAGGTAGGGATTTTACCTTTTACTCCCCCATTCATCAAGCTCTATCTAGAATTGAGTACCTCTTCTCCAACTCAACTTTGCTACATCACATTACAGACTCCACCATACATGACATTGCTTTCTCAGACCACTCTCCGATCTCCGTAACCCTAAACTATCTAAATTCTAGTCCACACCCATGGATATGGAGATCCCCATCATTCCTAGCAAACATCCAAGATTTATTTCAGATGCTAAATGACACCTGGCTTGAGTTCAGTGATACTAACGCAGCCCACCTATCTAATCCAAATTTGTTTTGGGAAACGGGCAAAGCGGTGCTACGAGTTAGAATTATCGCCTACACCTCTACCTATAAGAAAAACCTCCTTCATAAATTCGCAGAAGCTAGTAACCATCTCAGACAGACGCAGAAAAATTTGGCGGACCTTAACTCACACCAAAACAGGAAGGCAAGGGCGGACGCTAAACACCAATTCGATATATGGGCAGCAGCACAAGAATCTATACATCAATCTTATCTTGATGTACAATATCAGAAATTTGTAAACAAGCCGGGTAAATTGCTAGCCCGACTATGCCGAAAACTTTTCACCCCTACCCACTGCGCAACTCTGAAGGATTCCCAGGGCACAGTAAAAAACTCGTCAGAGGAAATTATTTCCATGCTGGAAAATTTCTTCGCAAACCTGTATGGCCCAGACCCTATAGATGTATCCCGAGCCAACTATTTTTGGAACATATTACCCTCCCGCAAATAGACCCTACTGCATTGCAATCCCTGAATGCCCTGATATCTCAATCAGACATTCTTTTGGCTATATATCATTAATGAATGGCAAAGCCCCTGGGCCTGACGGGTACATGGCAGAATTCTACAAACTCATGGCCAACACCCTCACCCCCACTCTACAGGCAGTATTTCAAACAATTCAGGAGGGAGGGGATTACCTCCCCTCTGGCTTTCAAGCCCATATCAAATTAATTGCAAAAAAAGATAAGGACCCCACTGACCTGGGTTCTTACCGCCCAATATCTCTTTCAAACCTAGATGCAAAACGTCTATCTAAATTTATAGCAAACCGATTAGTCGCTATCCTATCTTCCCTTATTTACCCTTCACAAGCAGGTTTCGTACAGGGACGCTCAGCTGCCTCAAATATACGCAAAGTTTTGACAGTCCTGAATCAGGCTAAACATGATTCACTCCAGGATCTAGCGATCATCTCTCTTGATGCCGAAAAGGCTTTTGACAATGTTAATCTCACATGACTTTTCTTAAATTTACAGAAATTCGGTGTTGCGGGCCCATTCACGCACCTGATCCAAGCAATATATTCAGCACCAGTAGCTCAAGTAATAGCGGCAGGCCTCATATCCAGTCTCATACAACTCCACAAGGGCACAAGACAGGGGTGTTCCCTATCCCCTTTACTCTTTAATCTAGCCCTGGAGCCATTAGCACGCTTTCTATTGTTTAATTCCAACCTTCATGGAATTTCAATTGGCCAACAAGAATTGTAGATGACATATTCATTTTCACCTCTAATCTGCCCTTAGATCTGCCCTATATCCGTGACACATTTTCAGATTTCTGCCACTGTTCAGGACTCCGCATAAATTTTACTAAAAGTGAAGTTTTTCTGCTGTATCATGCTCACCCTCCCACGTGTACTCAAAACCCACTCTTCAAACTTGCTTCAAGTCACATCACATATCTGGGCATTAAAATAGGAAAACTCGCCTTGTCTCTATACATGCTCAATTATACACCAACAATCAATAAAATTATAGGAGAATTGGAGATGTGGAAAGATCTACTGTTATCGCTTTTGGGTAGGTCCCATCTCTTTAAGATGGTGAGCTTCCTGAAACTCTTATATCCTCTTCAAACTATACCCCTCCTGTTGAGGCATAGTGACATAACAAGACTAAACCAGGCGATATCTAAATTTTTATGGAGGGGAAGATGCCCACGCATCGCACTACACAAGTTGTTTCTTCCACAGTGTGAAGGGGGATCTGGACTCCCCAACATATGAATTTATAATCTTTCTTGCTTGCTATGTTTCTACCTGGACTGGCTCACCCAGATGTCCAGATACTCCAATTATCAAATCGAGTCCGTTATGGTCCATCCACTTAATCTCAAGGCCCTTCTACATTCAAATGTAAACTCACTCCCATCTCATCTAAAACCTAACTCACTCATACGTGACACTCTCATCACATGGAGGGAACTCAGAGGCAAGCTAGGAGTTTCCCCGTGGCTCTCTCGTTTTCTTAATATTCACCACAACCCCTCTTTTCTTCTTCCTCAACTGCATGCAGCTTATGAAACCTGGGTTACACATGATCTTATTCTTGTACAACAACTGTTTGATACTTCTACTGGCTCCCCTAAGCCTCTTCATCACATTTTGCAAACCTTCAACTTACCCTCCCATCACTTTCTTTATATTCTACAAGTGCGGAATTATGTCAACTCCATTGCTCCAATCACGTCTACCAGATTTTGCACAATGATAATAGATGTATTGGTACAAAATCGAAAATATAAAATATCAAACATTTATGGTCCATTAAATCTTCATTACACGAACCGCCTGAAAACCTCCACATCAGTGAACTCTTGGGTCATAGACTTTGATAATGCCTTTACAGTAGAACAATTATTATCAGGCTTCAACACCACCTGTACCTTTAATTCAAACAAATTTTAGCACGAGCAACAATTCAAGATCATGCATCATGCCTATATGCCTTGTCTCTTCTCGAAAGCCAATCCTGCTGTGTATACATGCCCGCTTTGCGGTTGCTTCAAACCCTCATTACATCACAGATTTTGGCTCTGCCAGGCCATATCTGTCGTTTGGAACCAAGTGATTAGCTTTATAACTTTCATCACCACTCTCCAACTGTCCAGAGATCCACTGCTTCTCCTCTTTGGCAATATGGAACAACCAGCTACAGGAACTTCTCCTACCCAGTTATCAACTCTCAGAAAAAACAAACCATGGCTATCCACCTGTCTCTTGGTAGCGAGAAGAGTCATATTAAAAAAATGGGTCTCCGACTATCCTCCAACCATTACGGATTTAAAACAAGATCTTAATTTTCTTCTCCGACTGGACAGACTCAATCTAGTTTCCTCACCCTCCAACGACAGAACGGACCAATATTTCCGAAAGTGGAAGCTATATATCACTGGAACATTTTCCATACCAGGACAAAAATTTTTCCTCCAAGATTCCAGATCCTTGCGACATAGTATTAAGCTTCTCAAATGATGTAATGTTATTTTGATTACAGTTTGCATATGTGGGGTTTACTAATCACACCACCTCAATTATTTGAAATACCTCTCCCAAGTCTTTGCTTCCTTCTTCCTCACCATGTCTCCTTTTTCCTTTCCTCCGAAAGGGTACGGACCCTTGTTATGTTATATTATACCATATTGCTAATATATCTTTTTACTGAAAGCTCCACATGAACACAACAACCAACTGGAGGTGACTATGCTCCCTCTAATATTAACGTCAACACATAAAGCCATAAGGTACCCTTCATTTTGATCATCACCAATCCTACCATATTTACATGAACTCTGATGCTGGCTTAACCACTCTCGTTGCCATTGAGGCTAAATGATTCCCCAGAAAGTTATTGCTCCCCCCTTCCCCCCCCCCCCCGTTCCTTATTTCCCTACTCTATTACATTTGCTTTATCCTTCTCATTTTCCTCACCTTTCTTATCTCAACTTTTCTTCCCCAAATCTATTTCCTCTCTTTTCTTTCCTCTTTCTTAATCGTTCACTCATCACTCATATATAGCTGTTTTCCTTAGTGTCTATCTTTTTATTTCTATCTTTTGAGGCCATGGTGGACATCGGCCAACATGTCTTAGCACCTTACATACCCAGAAACAAAACCTACACCATACATATTATCCCCCTATTTTTTTTCCATCCATGTTTGTTTCTAGCTAACAAACCATCTCGCTTTCATCACTATGTCACAGCTGCTTATCAGATATTAATCTCTACCTGCCCTTTGCTAGGGGTTCTCTAATCCAAGAACACTTAAATTATCTATGTCATGCTTCTCATAAGATGCATTTAGAGATTTTCTACATTTCTATGCTGAAATGATATGTTTTCTATGTCGCCTGTTTGGTCGTTACAATGTAAGTGTTAAAACCCAATAAATATTCTTTAACAAAAAAAAAAAAGGGCTTTATTTCCTCATTACATTTCCTGACTACCTATCACAGTTTTGGAGGCCCTGAAATGCCAGGATAGCAACAAACCCCCCCCCCCCAAATGACCCCTTTTTGAAAAGTAGACACCCCAAGGAATTTAATAAGAAGCATGGTGAGTATTTTGCAGATCTCGTTTGCTGCCACAAGCTTTTGGAAAATGAAGAAAAAAACCCAAAAACATATTTTTTCTTTTTATATTTTAAAACCTTGTGAGAAAAAATGAGATCTGCAAAATACTCACAACGCCTCTTTTTAAATTCCTTGGTGTGTCTACTTTCCAAAAGTAGATCATTTGGGGGGGGGGGTTGGTGCTATCCTGGCATTTCAGGGCCTCCAAAACTGTGATAGGTAGTGAGGACGTGACATGAGGAAGTTACGCACCTTCAGGTTTTCAAGGTGGTCATTGGATTTCAGGCTCCTGTATGTGGCTAGGCTCCCGAAAAGTCTCACATGTGGTATCCCCATACTTGGTAGAAGTAGCAGAATGTATTTTGGGGTGTAATTTCACATATACCTATTTATTTATTTCAGTGCTTTACACATATTTTGTACATTCACATCAGTCCCTAACCCTTAAGGGGTGTACAATCTAAGGTCCCTAACTTACATTCATATATTAGGGCCAATTTACCCATGGCTTATGCGAGAAATAAATCATTTAAATGACAACTTTGTGTAAAAAAAAAAATGTTTTTGTCATATTCCAGAAACTTGTGGAAAAAAAAAAATCTTCCATGGACTCAATATGCCTTTCATCAGATAGCTTAGGGTGTCTACTTTCCGAAAAGGGGTCATTTGGGGGTGTTTGTACTGTCCTGGTATTTTTGCACCTCAAGAAATGTGATAAGCAGTCAGAAAGTAAAAGATGTGTAAATTCCATTATCTATACCGTAGGTTGTAGACGCTATAACAGTGGTTCTTAACCTGGGTTCGATAGAACCCCAGGGGTTCGGTGAGTCAGTCTCGCGGGTTCGGCGGAGGTGAAGACCCACACCCGACTCATATGATTCGTGCAGTAAATATTCATTATTATGTTTTTGTTTTTGTGTGAAAATCATGTTTTAATGGTTTTGTTCTTTGTTCTTAATGGTTTTGTTCATTTTGTGCACCTATGTATAAATATATACCTATGTTTTGAATTTTAAAAATCATATTTTATTTTTCCAATTAAGAAGGGTTCGGTGAATGCGCATATGAAACTGGTGGGGTTCAGTACCTCCAACAAGGTTAAGAACCAGTGCGCTATAACTTTCACACAAAGCTATCAATATACACTTATTGGGATTTTTTTAACCAAAAACATGTAGCAGAATACATTTTGGCCTAAATTTATGACATTTTTGTTTTTTTGGATATTTTTTATGACCGAAATGAGAAAATATAATTATGGGTTTTTTTTTAATTTTATTCCTTCAAACATTTTTTTGTTTATAGCGCCAAAAATAAAAAGCGCACAGGTGATAAAATGCCACCAAAAGAAAGCTCTATTTGTGTGAAAAAAAGGACATAAATTTTATTTATGTACCGTATTGCATGACCGCGCAATTGTCCGTTAAACTAGTGCAGCGCTGTATAGCAAAAAAAATTTATTGCAGTATCTATACCATAGTTTGTAGATGTTATAACTTTCACACAAAGCAATCAATATACACTTAATAGGATTTTTTTTTACCAAAAACATGTTGCAGAATAAATTTTGGCCTAAATTTTTGCTATATATTTTTTATAGCCGAAATAAAAAATATTGTTTTTCTTCAAAATTTTCAGTCTTTTTTTGTTTATAGCATGAAAAATAAAAAGCGCACAGTTGATCAAATACCACCGAAAGAAAACTCTATTTATGTGAAAAAAAAGAACATAAATTTTGTTTGGGTACAGCATTGCATGACCGCGCAATTATCAGTCGAATTAGTGCAGCGCCGAGTAGCAAAAAGAGGCCTGGTCATTAAAGAGGGTAAATTCTCTAGAGGGCAAGTGGTTAAGAACTGTTATTTTAATTGTTTATATAAGCAGACAAAATATCTTTGTGTCTCTGTGCTTTTAGATACTTTGTAATAAAACCTTATCAATTTTTATATGGTCATATTTGTGTGTGTTTATCCTGAGGGAACTTTTGCATCTTCAAAATCCCAGATACCTTTTCTTCTTCAGTTTTTGAAAGAGCATAAAACAGAAATAGGAATTCTTCAAAAAGACTGTATGTGAACACATTGCAAAATATATTCCCAAGGGCAATATGTATAAGAGACTAAAAATATAACCTAAGTGGCTCATGTCCAAAGGTAAAAAAAAGCTATAAAAAATAAGAAAAGATCTTTTAAAAAATATACAAATTAAGGAACACTGTCATTGTTTAAATGTTACAAAGAATATAACAGAATATGAAAAAATGAAATCAAGGATGCAAAAATTCAAAACAAACAACAGGTTGCAAAAGAAAGTATAATAAACCCCCAAAAATGTTTCAAATATATTAACAGTAAAAAGGTCAGGTCTGAGCATGTAGGTCCTTCACAAAATAATCTAGAGTGGGTGACTGGAGATAAAGAGAAGGCAAATTTATTAAATACATTCTTCAGCTCATGTCCATAATGGGGTACAAGAAAAAGTCAGAGTGGTCCTAAAAGCAATGGCGTTCAATACAGAATTGTATGCTCTAATAATTGATGGCGTGAGCAATCTGGTGGTACACGGGTGGTCACATAGATATCTCAAGACATTGGCAGCAGAGAAGGAAGTCAACCCACCCTCACATATCATTCTATGAAATCATCAGATAAGAAAGCATAGATTATTAGAAACAAAACATTTCAGGCTGATGAACGACTCTAAACCTACCAATAGCCAATATACTGACCATATAAAGGGTGGGGCCAACAAATGAAAAAGCTCAGATGTTCCTCTTTATATATCGATACGAGAAGAGATGGCATAACCTCCAATTAATTATAATATACCTCTAATCACTTTGTCTGTAATAGAAAACCATGCAGGGCCATATAAATTTAATTGTGGTCAAAAGGATAAATCTGCATATATAAACTGGACAGTACACTATATCAATGAATACATACCACTATCTCAGAAGATGGGGGAGGCATAAACTCAGACCCCTAGGCAAATGTCCATAAATGCCTCTTTTAACAAATCCACCTAACATTGTGAAAATACTGACAAAAAAGGGGGTAAGTCACTAAGTCTCCCCTATTTTCAATGTTTATCAGCCATAATAGGCAACAAATAACATGGGAGAAAAGGCCATCTATGCTTACCACACTGTCCAATATCTCAGGGATTTCCACTTCCATCAAAATAAGCCAACAAAGGACTACTGTCAAGTCTCCAATATATATCCAGCTAAATAGGGCAAATTGTAGCATTAGGGGGCAATCAATTCAACCTGTGCCACCAATTAGAGATGTTGCGGATACCACCGCCACAGGATGCCAAATGGCATCCACCATGTGGCCATCCTGACATCCGTGAGGGAGAGAACCTCCCTCGGCATCCTCAGACGTCCCCGTCACAAATGTTTGACATCATGACATCATGCCAGTGCCCAGCGTATGGTTGTGAGATTGCCCTGCAACAGGCACTGTAACATAGAACAACTACTCACTCTTACCCCAGTATCACTGATTTTCCAAGCTGGGAAAAATAAGTGAAGATTTAAAAAAAAAAGAGTATGAGGAGAATTTATAACAATGCTCACAAAAGATGATGTCCATACTAACTACAGAATATAACAAGCAAATTGTTACTTTAGATAAGGATAATGAGAATGCAGAGAAGCAACTATCGGTGTTCAAAACAAATCATTTATATCCTGAATTAGAGAAAAAACTATAGGAGGGCCTAGCAGATATTAATAAATACATATTAATAAAAAAAAGAAAACATGTTTTGGTGCAATAAACAGCCTTCATTGAGGGGAAGGCATATAGGTTGACTATCCCTAAACAACTCTCCCCCCCTAAGAGAAGGTATCCCCACATTGCACAAGGTACAGTAGGTGATATACAAGCAAATTATGTGTTTTCTGATTCTGATTCTTCTTCTTTTCGGGTGAAGGGTACTCCGAATAGAGGACGAGGTAATTTGAAAAGAAGCCATAACAGTAGGGGCTCTTTTGAGCAAGAGATTAAAAAATGTTCAATTTACATTAATTCTATTCACTCTCACGATCATATTTCCAGTGACTCTCAGAGGAATGCAATGAGATCCATTCACACAGAATGAGAGGTAGTGGGGGAGTTGGAATCTTCTCTTTCTGATTCTTCAAGCACAGTAAGTCAGCATACACCTAGCTCTTAGGAGCCTATAAACCACACCCTCCAACTTTTTTTAGGTCAAATGCAAGGGAGGGTCTCAGACAGGGAGGTTGGGCTGGGGCATAGAACATTATCTGATTCGAACATAACTACCACATTGAATATTGTAAATTTGTCTTCATATATGCTAACTCAAACTAAACAGAATCTGTTATCTTGCAGTCTTAGCTTTTGCCCACAACAGAACTTTGATGAGTTTGAAGTGGTCAAAGAGCTTCAATTATTTGCTAGGAATCTTTCCCTTAGGTGTGCACATGCAAAACTGGATAATCAGACAACCGACTGGTCCCAGTACTCCAGTAGAGAGTTCAAGGCTCTTAGGGACCTAACTTTTCTACTGGAGGAAAGTGAACCAGTCTTATTGACCAATTAGATCTAGATCATTTACTAACAGAGGCAGAACAGCCTCAAATTTACTATTTAATCCAATTTAGGAAACCTTCCTCTAAATTTCCTTCATTGAATACCAATACTAGTATTGCGATATTTCTGAAACAAACATTGAGAGATATCAAAAAGCAATCGTATGTCCACGCTAAAGATAGTAATCTTTCAGAAGCAGAAAGGGCGGCACTACGTTCATTACAGGAAAATAATACTATCACAATCAAATCATCCAATAATGGAGGAAACTTGGTTATTATGGACAACATACAATTTAAAAAGATGTGCTATAGGATTTTGCAGAATAACAGTTGGTGTAGACCTATCCCTGTAACCTTAATTGAAAAATTCATATCTGAATTTTCCGAGTTTGTTGACAATGCCTTTGAAGCTGGCACAATTCCTAAGGAATTGTGGGAGTTCATTTGAGTTAAATTTCCTAGAACTCCTACTTTTATGGCCTTCCTAAAATATATAAGGACCCTATAAATCCTGCACGATGTCTGATTGTTTCGGTGAATGGAAGTTTGACTGAGAACCTAAGTCGTATTACTAACTCTTATTTACAACCCCATTCATTACCTTCATTTGTGAAAGATACCACTCATTTTTTGATCTTCTCCCAGCTTCGGAAATACCATTTGGGCAGATATTCCCTCTGTCCGAACGGGAGTTAGGGGCTCTAAAGGAATATATAGATGAGAGCCTCCACAAGGGGTTTATTCATCCCTCCACATCACCAGCTGGGGCTGGCATTTTCTTCGTGGAGAAGAAAGATAAATCCTTACGACCCTGTGTAGACTACCGAGACTTGAATAAAGTGACTGTCAAAAATCGTTACCCGCTACCTCTGGTCCCTGAACGTTTTCAAAGATTGAAGTCAGCTTCCGTCTTTACTAAGCTGGATTTGAGGGGTGCATACAATCTAGTCCATATCAGAGAGGGGGACGAATGGAAAACAGCATTCCGTACCAGGTTCAGGCATTTTGAATATTTGGTCATGCCATTCGGCCTTTGTAATGCGCCCGCCACCTTCCAGCACTTCATAAACGACGTGTTCAGGGACTATCTGGACATCTTCGTTGTCGTCTACCTGGATGACATCCTGATTTTTTCCCCGTCATTGGAGGTCCATAGAGGTCACGTGAGGTGCGTGTTGGAGCGGCTCCGCCAACACGGCCTATACGCCAAGGCAGACAAGTGCTGTTTTGAACAGCATAGTATCTCTTTTTTGGGTCTGACCATCTCCACCATGGGAATAGCCATGGATCCTCAAAAGGTCTCGGCTATTTTGGATTGGCCAGTACCTACTGACAAAACGGCGGTCCAACGCTTCATCGGCTTTGCAAACTTCTATAGGAAGTTTATCAAGAACTTTTCTGGCCTGGTTTCCCCAATCACCCAGTTGACCAGACAGGGGGTCCGTTTTCAGTGGACGCCGGAAGCGCAGGAAGCCTTCATATCCTTAAAGAAGTTGTTCACTGAAGCCCCTATTCTGAGCCACTCTGACCCATCATTACCCTATATCCTGGAGGTAGATGCGTCTGAGAACGCAGTTGGGGCAATTCTGTCGCAGAGGAAGGGCATTAAGGAGCTCATGCACCCGGTGGCCTTTTTCATTAGGAAACTGACTTCTGCAGAAAGGAATTACGATATCGGGGACCGGGAGCTTCTGGCGATTAAGGTAGCACTAGAGGAATGGAGGTATTTACTAGAGGGGACCTTACACCCAATATTAATATTTACCGACCACAAGAATCTAGAATATTTGAGGACAGCCAAGCGCCTAAGACCACGTCAGGCCAGGTGGGCACTCTTCTTTTCGCGATTTGTCTTTCACATCACCTATAGGCCAGGGTCATAAAATACTAAGCCCGATGCGCTCTCCCGCATGTTCGGGGACCCTGAAGAGACTCCCAAACCTGACACCATTCTGTCCTCGTGAAATTTTCTGGCCTTACAATCCGAGCTCCACTCTAGACTGCAGACCGCATCCGTAGGTATGCCAGGTCCACCCGGTATCCCCTTATTAAATAGGGAGGGGCTTCTTTGGAAAGAGAATCAGATTGTGGTTCCCGTGGAAGCCCATACTGTGGTACTTGGATATTGCCATGACCACCCGTTAGCAGGGCATTTCAAGGTACGCAAGAACCTGGAACTGTTGCAGCGTACATTTTGGTGGCCCAATATGGCCAAGGCTTGCGAGTCATATGTTAAGACTTGCACCGTTTGGCAAAGGAATAATCCTACTAGGAGCAAGGCCTGAGGCCTTTTACGCCCATTACCAATTCCTGACAGACCATGGAGTATGATCTCCATTGATTTTATTGTGGAACTTCCACCCTCTCAGGACCATACGGCGATCTTTGTGATCGTGGACCGTTTGTCCAAAATGGCCCATTTTGTACCCTTAAAAGACACACCTAAAGCCTCTGAAACAGCACAGGTTTTTATCAGGGAGGTAGTGAGACTCCATGGGATTCCTAAGGATATCGTGTCAGACAGGGGGGTTCAGTTCACATCTAGATTTTGGAAGGCTCTATGTGAAACGCTCGGGATTAAGCTGTCGTTCTCCTCGGCATACCACCCACAAACCAATGGCCAGACGGAGCGAACGAATCAGACCTTGGAGCAGTACCTCAGGTGCTATACCACCTTCCTCCAAGATGACTGGTTGACCCTCCTGCCAATAGCGAAATTTGCGTATAACAACGAGAGTCATTCGGCTACAAAGCAATCCCCATATTTCGCGAATTATGGATTCCACCCTGTATTCTTACCGGATCTGATTCCGGAAGTCACGGTCCCGGCCACGCAGGACATGTTAAGTTTTTTATCCTCTAATAGCAAGGTGCTGCAAGAGGCGATGGCCAAAGCCCAGGAGGACAATAAGAGGGTCTTTGATAGGAGGAGAAGGGGAGAATTAGGCTTGCACCCGGGGGACCAGGTCTGGTTAGCCACAACGAATCTTAAAATGTCCTGTCCATCAAAGAAACTGGCACCTAAATTCCTGGGTCCGTTTTGGGTAAAACGTAAAGTCAATGAGGTGGCATACAAACTCACGCTCCCCGAATCCTTTAGAATTCATCCGGCCTTCCATGTGTCACTATTGAAGCTGGCGACACCAGACCCCTTTCTGGACCGGAAGTCTAAACCGCCAGAGGCGATAAACATCGATGGAGAAGAGGAGTTTGAGGTAGAGGCAATCCTAGGTTGTAGGAAGAGGAGAGGCCAAACTCAGTTCTTGGTCAAATGGAAGGGATACGGGGCTGAGGAGAATTCATGGGAGCCGGCCCAAAATGTTCACGCCCCAAGACTTGTTCGGGAATTCTTTCAGAAGCAGCTGTCTAGGAGGGGTCGGTTGGGCATCCGGAGGCTGTCAGGGCTGTCAGGGACTGCGGGTCTCACAGCGGCGCACAGCTCTGCACATACACAGATTGCCTAGGTGCACTAATGTGCAGGCACTAGGACCTGGGCTTCGGCGTCGGCAATTGCACCAATGACGGTGCAGGGCGCACTATTTAAACTGGCCAGACGGTGACTAGGTTGCCGCAAGGTCTAGTTCCTGTACCCGTGTTCTGAAGTGTGTTCCTGTTGCCGATCCTGCTTGTCCTGATTTGTGTTGACCTTCTCCTGCTCTGACCCCCGGCTCGTCCCTGACTACTCTCCTGCCTGTTGTTATATTACTATTGGACCTCCCGTTGCTGAAACTTGGCTCGTGACCCGGCTGCTCTCTGTCTACTGTTTGGTACCTACCTGCCTCCACCATTACCGACCTGGCTAGTCTGACTACGCGTCCTGGGGAATCCCGTTCTGTGGATCACTAGAGATTCCGCCGGGCGGTGCCTGACAAGAGGGGTTGAGACTGTGAGACCTATTGGCAGACACACGGTCCTAGCACATAATTAGAGTTCCCGAAGTAAAATTATACTTATATACAGTTGCAAGAAAAAGTATGTGAACCCCTTGGGATTACGTGGAGTTTTGCACGAATTGGGCATAAAATGTGCTCTGAACGTCATCTAAGTCACAACAATAGAAGAACACAGTCTGCTGAACATAATACTACACAAACATTAGATGTTGCCATGGTTTAATTGCACATAACATGTAAACATTCACAGTGCAGGGAGGAAAAAGTATGTGAACCTTTGGACTTAATAACTGGTTGACCCTCCTTTGGCAGCAATAACCTCAACCAAACGTTTCCTGTAGTTGCAGATCAGACCTGCACAACGATCTGGAGTAATTTTGGACCACTCCTCTTCACAAAACCGTTTCAGTGTAGCAATATTCTTGGGATGTCTGGTGTGAATCGCTCTCTTAAGGTCATGCCACAGCATTTCAATCGGGTTGAGGTCAGGATTCTGACTGGGCCACTCCAGAAGGCGTATTCTGTGCTGTTGCAGCCATTGTTTTCTTGAATTACTTGTATGCTTTGGGTCATTGTCCTGTTGCATCACCCATCCTCTGCGGATCTTCAGTTGGTGGACAGATGGTCATACGTTTTCCTGCAAAATGTCTTGATAAACTCTGGAATTCATTTTCCCATCAATGACAACAATCCGTCCATGCTCTGAGGCAGCAAAGCAGCCCCAAACCATGATGCTCCCTCCGCCATGTTTTACAGTGGGGATGAGGTTTGGATGTTGGTGTGCTGTGCCTTTTTTTCTCCACACGTAGTGTTGTGTGTTCTTCCCAAACAACTCAATCTTGGTTTCATCTGTCCACAGTATATTTTGCCAGTAGTGCTGTGGAATATCCAGGTGCTCTTTTGCAAACTTCAAATGTGCTGCAATATTCTTTTTGGACAGCAATGGCTTCCTCCGTGGTGTCCTCCCATGTACTCCATTCTTGTTTAATGTTTTCCTTATTGTAGCCGTGTCAACAAAAATGTTAGCATGTGCCAGAGATTTCTGTAGGTCTTTAGCTGACACTCTGGGATTCTTCTTTACCTCATGCAGCATTCTGCGCTGTGCTCTTGCAGTAATTTTTACAGGACGACCATGCCTAGGGAGAGTAGCAACAGTGCTAAACTTTCTCCGTTTGTAGACAGTTTGTCTTACCGTGGACACATGAACATGAAGGCTTTTGGAGATACTTTTGTAACCCTTTCCAGCTTCATGCAAGTCAACAATTCTTGATCGTAGGTCTTCTGAGAGCTCTTTTGTGCGAGGCATGGTTCACATCAGACAGTGCTTCTTGAAACCAGTAAACCCAAAACAGGTGTGTGTTTTTTAAGGGCAGGACAGCTGTCAGCAACACATCCAATATCATCACGCTGATTGGAATCAAAGTTGGCTCACTCCTGGCTCCAATTACCTCTGGAAGAAGTCATTAAGCTAGGGCCTCACATACTTTTTCCTCCCTGCACTGTGAATGTTTACATGTTATGTGCAATTAAACCATGGCAACATCTAAAGTTTGTGTAGTATTATGTTCAGCAGACTGTGTTCTTCTATTGTTGTGACTTAGATGACGGTCAGAGCACATTTTATGCCCAATTCATGCAAAACTCCACGTAATCCCAAGGGGATCACATACTTTTTCTTGTAAATGTATTACAATTTTTGAACAATGAAGTATATCAAATTTTTTACGAATGCATGGGTGATGTTTTGTCAGCTGCATTAAAGTTCCAACGGAGTAACTTTGTCTTGTATCTATATTGGGGATGAGCAGCCAGATACACAATCGTTTCATGTCCATAATGGGAATGATATTGATAATATAGCTGACATTACAATAAAATCAGAAGAGAGGACTACAGCTCTAGCTATCAAAAAACCAATCTAATCAGTGTTTATAAACAACCCTGCTCCAGACTGCGATTTTACAAAGATATAATGTAACATAAAGTTACTTTTTTATCTTTCTGTTCATTTGTCTGCACTGCAAAGGGATGAACTTAGATCTGCAGATGATATCAGTTAAAGGAGGAGTACAACCAGGGGCGGACTGACAACTCATGGGGCCCCCGGGCAATAGAGGATCATGGGGCCAAGCCATTTTTTGTGATACAGCACTCCATTAGTTTAACTGAAAATTGTGCGGTCATGCAACACTGTACATAAATGAAATGTATGTCATTTTTTCCCCACAAATAGAGCCTTCTTTTGGTGGTATTTGATGCCTGTGCATTTTTGACTTTTTACGCTATAAACAAAAAAATACTGACAATGTTGAAAAAAAAAATATTTTTGACTTTGCTATAAAACATGTACACTAATAAAAAAAAATCGAATTTCCTCAGAGATTTAGGCCAAAATGTATTCGGCTACATGTCTTCACTAGAAAAAAATCCCAATACATGTAAATTAATTGGTTTATGTGAAAGTTATAGCTAGAGATGAGCGAATTATTCAAAAATTCGGTTCGGCTGATTCGCCGAATTCGCCGAAAAAATTTGATTCGATCCGAATATATTCGCCGCGAATTTAACTTATAAAAAGGGTGTTTCTAGGCTTCAGAGAGCCTTTATATTAGTGCAGAACACTGTACCTTTAATTTAAATGCCCTTGGAGTCTGCTGGGGAAGAGAAATAATACTGTCAGTCAGTATGACATGCAGATGAGTGCCGTCGATCTTAGAATCACCGCACACTTCACTCATTTGGGCAGTCACGGGGCCAAAACCAGAGTGTGGAGCCACAGTGTGGCGGTGGAGGCAGCAGCAATGGGAGGCCATACAGCACCCTATGACAAAATGGAACCCACCAGCAGTGTGAGGAGACCTGAAAGTGGCACATGGCAGAGTGTGGCGATGGAGACAGCAGCAATGGGAGGCCGTACAGGGACCCATGACACACTCTGGACCTGGCAGCAGCATGAGGAGGCGGTACAGGGGCCCATGACAGATTACGGGCCTGGCAGCAGCATGAGGAGTCGGTACGGGGGCCCATGGCAGATTACGGGCCTGGCAGCAGCATGAGGAGGCGGTACAGGGGCCCATGGCAGAGTGGCGGAGCGTAAGCAGCTAAAATTGAAGGCCATACAGAGGCCTATGTTAAAAAGTCCCCCCAGCAGCAGCGTGGGGAGACGACTATCAAGAGTCCAATGGCAGAGTGGCGGAGCAGAAGCAGCTTCAATTGAAGGCCATACACAGGCCTAGGTTAAAAAGCGGAAGCCGTCAGCAGCGTGAGCAGACGACAGAGACACATGGCGCAGGGTGGCGGTGGATGCAGCAGTATTCGAAAGCCAAACACAGGCCTCGGTTAAAAAGCGGAAGCCGTCAGCAGCGTGAGCAGACGACAGAGGCACATGGCGCAGGGTGGTGGTGGAGGCAGCAGCAATGGAAGGCCATACAGCACCCTATCACAAAATGGAACCCACCAACAGTGTAAGGAGACCTGAAAGTGGCACATGGCGCAGGGTGGCGGTGGAGGCAGCAGTATTCGGAAGACATACACAGGACTAGTTTAAAAAGCGGAAGCCCTCAGCAGCGTGAGCAGACGACAGAGGCACATGGCGCAGGGTGGCGGTGGAGGCAGCAGTATTCGGAAGCCATACACAGGCCTAAGTTAAAAAGCGGAAGCCGTCAGCAGCGTGAGCAGACGACAGAGACACATGGCGCAGGGTGGCGGTGGATGCAGCAGTATTCGGAAGCCAAACACAGGCCTCGGTTAAAAAGCGGAAGCCGTCAGCAGCGTGAGCAGACGACAGAGTCACATGGCGCAGGGTGGCGGTGGAGGCAGCAGCAATGGAAGGCCATACAGCACCCTATCACAAAATGGAACCCACCAACAGTGTAAGGAGACCTGAAAGTGGCACATGGCGCAGGGTGGCGGTGGAGGCAGCAGTATTCGGAAGACATACACAGGACTAGTTTAAAAAGCGGAAGCCGTCAGCAGCGTGAGCAAACGACAGAGGCACATGGCGCAGGGTGGCGGTGGAGGCAGCAGCAATGGAAGGCCATACAGCACCCTATCACAAAATGGAACCCACCAACAGTGTAAGGAGACCTGAAAGTGGCACATGGCGCAGGGTGGCGGTGGAGGCAGCAGTATTCGGAAGACATACACAGGACTAGTTTAAAAAGCGGAAGCCGTCAGCAGCGTGAGCAGACGACAGAGGCACATGGCGCAGGGTGGCGGTAGAGGCAGCAGTATTCGGAAGCCATACACAGGCCTAGGTTAAAAAGCGGAAGCCGTCAGCAGCGTGAGCAGACGACAGAGGCACATGGCGCAGGGTGGCGGTGGAGGCAGCAGTATTCGGAAGCCATACACAGGCCTAGGTTTAAAACTGGAACCCAGCAGCGTGAGCAGACGACAGTGGCACATGGCGCAGGGTGGCGGTGGAGGCAGCAGCAATGGAAGGCCATACAGCACCCTATCACAAAATGGAACCCACCAACAGTGTAAGGAGACCTGAAAGTGGCACATGGCGCAGGGTGGCGGTGGAGGCAGCAGTATTCGGAAGACATACACAGGACTAGTTTAAAAAGCGGAAGCCGTCAGCAGCGTGAGCAGACGACAGAGGCTCATGGCGCAGGGTGGCGGTGGAGGCAGCAGTATTCGGAAGCCATACACAGGCCTAGGTTAAAAAGCGGAAGCCGTCAGCAGCGTGAGCAGACGACAGAGACACATGGCGCAGGGTGGCGGTGGATGCAGCAGTATTCGGAAGCCAAACACAGGCCTCGGTTAAAAAGCGGAAGCCGTCAGCAGCGTGAGCAGACGACAGAGGCACATGGCGCAGGGTGGCGGTGGAGGCAGCAGCAATGGAAGGCCATACAGCACCCTATCACAAAATGGAACCCACCAACAGTGTAAGGAGACCTGAAAGTGGCACATGGCGCAGGGTGGCGGTGGAGGCAGCAGTATTCGGAAGACATACACAGGACTAGTTTAAAAAGCGGAAGCCGTCAGCAGCGTGAGCAGACGACAGAGGCACATGGCGCAGGGTGGCGGTGGAGGCAGCAGCAATGGAAGGCCATACAGCACCCTATCACAAAATGGAACCCACCAACAGTGTAAGGAGACCTGAAAGTGGCACATGGCGCAGGGTGGCGGTGGAGGCAGCAGTATTCGGAAGACATACACAGGACTAGTTTAAAAAGCGGAAGCCGTCAGCAGCGTGAGCAGACGACAGAGGCACATGGCGCAGGGTGGCGGTAGAGGCAGCAGTATTCGGAAGCCATACACAGGCCTAGGTTAAAAAGCGGAAGCCGTCAGCAGCGTGAGCAGACGACAGAGGCACATGGCGCAGGGTGGCGGTGGAGGCAGCAGTATTCGGAAGCCATACACAGGCCTAGGTTTAAAACTGGAACCCAGCAGCGTGAGCAGACGACAGTGGCACATGGCGCAGGGTGGCGGTGGAGGCAGCAGCAATGGAAGGCCATACAGCACCCTATCACAAAATGGAACCCACCAACAGTGTAAGGAGACCTGAAAGTGGCACATGGCGCAGGGTGGCGGTGGAGGCAGCAGTATTCGGAAGACATACACAGGACTAGTTTAAAAAGCGGAAGCCGTCAGCAGCGTGAGCAGACGACAGAGGCTCATGGCGCAGGGTGGCGGTGGAGGCAGCAGTATTCGGAAGCCATACACAGGCCTAGGTTAAAAAGCGGAAGCCGTCAGCAGCGTGAGCAGACGACAGAGACACATGGCGCAGGGTGGCGGTGGATGCAGCAGTATTCGGAAGCCAAACACAGGCCTCGGTTAAAAAGCGGAAGCCGTCAGCAGCGTGAGCAGACGACAGAGGCACATGGCGCAGGGTGGCGGTGGAGGCAGCAGCAATGGAAGGCCATACAGCACCCTATCACAAAATGGAACCCACCAACAGTGTAAGGAGACCTGAAAGTGGCACATGGCGCAGGGTGGCGGTGGAGGCAGCAGTATTCGGAAGACATACACAGGACTAGTTTAAAAAGCGGAAGCCGTCAGCAGCGTGAGCAGACGACAGAGGCACATGGCGCAGGGTGGCGGTGGAGGCAGCAGTATTCGGAAGCCATACACAGGCCTAGGTTAAAAAGCGGAAGCCGTCAGCAGCGTGAGCAGACGACAGAGACACATGGCGCAGGGTGGCGGTGGATGCAGCAGTATTCGGAAGCCAAACACAGGCCTCGGTTAAAAAGCGGAAGCCGTCAGCAGCGTGAGCAGACGACAGAGGCACATGGCGCAGGGTGGAGGTGGAGGCAGCAGCAATGGAAGGCCATACAGCACCCTATCACAAAATGGAACCCACCAACAGTGTAAGGAGACCTGAAAGTGGCACATGGCAGAGTGTGGCGATGGAGACAGCAGCAATGGGAGGCCGTACAGGGACCCATGACACACTCTGGACCTGGCAGCAGCATGAGGAGGCGGTACAGGGGCCCATGACAGATTACGGGCCTGGCAGCAGCATGAGGAGTCGGTACGGGGGCCCATGGCAGATTACGGGCCTGGCAGCAGCATGAGGAGGCGGTACAGGGGCCCATGGCAGAGTGGCGGAGCGTAAGCAGCTATAATTGAAGGCCATACAGAGGCCTATGTTAAAAAGTCCCCCCAGCAGCAGCGTGGGGAGATGACTAATAGTCGATGACGGCAGGGTTGTCGGTGGAGACACGACCGCTGGATGACACCGGGAGCACTGGCCTCTGGCTGCGACTAGTGCTGCCTCGACCCCTTCCTCTGCTGCCACGTCTGCTCGCTCCTGAAACATTGCCTCCTCTGCTACTCCTCTGCGTGTTGTCTGACATACTCTTTAATTCAATAAGCACCCCAAGAATAAAACCGGATTTAACTCTTTGAACGTACAATAGTGGTTGTGAAGCAGAAAGTCAGTTTATTTAGCACAATCAGTCAATTGCAGCTTGCCGTTGGCTGGAAACTGTACGTTTATGTCACTGGAATGCACTAATCACCCAAAAAATATTACCGCCACCCGGCGTGTATATGGATTTAACTCTTTGAACGTACAATAGTGGTTGTGAAGCAGAAAGTCAGTTTATTGTACACAATCGGTCAATTGCAGCTTGCCGTTGGCTGGAAACTGTACGTTTATGTCACTGGAATGCACTAATCACCCAAAAAATATTACCGCCACCCGGCGTGTAAATGGATCTAACTCTTTGAACGTACAATAGTGGTTGTGAAGCAGAAAGTCAGTTTATTGTACACAATCGGTCAATTGCAGCTTGCCGTTGGCTGGAAACTGTACGTTTGTGTCACTGGAATGCACTAATCACCCAAAAAATATTACCGCCAGCCGGCGTGTAAATGGATTTAACTCTTTGAACGTACAATAGTGGTTGTGAAGCAGAAAGTCAGTTTATTTAGCACAATCGGTCAATTGCAGCTTGCCGTTGGCTGGAAACTGTACGTTTATGTCACTGGAATGCACTAATCACCCAAAAAAAATTACCGCCACCCGGCGTGTAAATGGATCTAACTCTTTGAACGTACAATAGTGGTTGTGAAGCAGAAAGTCAGTTTATTGTACACAATCGGTCAATTGCAGCTTGCCGTTGGCTGGAAACTGTACGTTTGTGTCACTGGAATGCACTAATCACCCAAAAAATATTACCGCCAGCCGGAGTGTAAATGGATTTAACTCTTTGAACGTACAATAGTGGTTGTGAAGCAGAAAGTCAGTTTATTTTGCACAATCGGCAAACTGCAGCACCAACTGTGCACGACAGCCACCAAAAAAAAAAAAGGGTGTATGTCACTTTAAATTTTTGATTCTTTGATAGCTGTGGCCCTAAGTAACGATTCTGTGTCCCTGAGTAACGATTCTGTGTCCCTGAGTAATGATTGTGTGTCCCTGAGTAACAATTCTGTGTCCCTGAGTAACAATTCTGTGTCCCTGAGTAACGATTCTGTGGCCCTAAAGTCTCTGTGGCCCTAACTCTGTCCCTTCATACACACAGGTCTGTCTCTCTTGAATGACCGGAGGCTAATGGAGAATTCTAAGATGGCCGCGATTTATAGCTCCATCATTACACAGTGCTGGCTGGCTGGCTGCTGATTGGCTAATGCGATCACATGTCATGAATGAATGCATTATGGGTCAGCGCGCCTTGTCTGCGCGCCTTCCCAGAGATCCCCGCTCCGTCGCCACACATGTCGCCGCCATTTTTTGGAAAATTCGATTCGTGCATCCGAAGTGTGCTAATCTTCGGGTTCGGCGCGAATCGAATTTTTCCAAATCTTTGGAACGAATTCCACTTTGTCATGTTCGATTCGCTCATCTCTAGTTATAGCATCTACAAATGGCGATATATATACTGGAATTTTTATTTTTTTTTATACTAGTAATGGTGGCGATCAGCGATTTATAGCAGGACTACGGTACTGAGGATTGGATTGCCATCCTAAAGTAAAAACAAAAGGCAAAACATTTATTTTTTTAGTTTTGGATAGAGTGGAGAGAGATTAGAATACCTGTCAGTTTTTATTGCTGTCTGTGCGCTTGTTTGGAAGATTCACTGTCTCTATTTGTCCTGTTTAACATTATTCTCAAAAGTAAAAGAATATCCCAAATTTTGGGTTGTCCCCAGAATAGTAATAGAGAGGAAATTTTGGGACACTCACTCTATTGACCCTGGTAACAGGGCCGGATCACCATTAGAATTCCTCTTCCCCCAAGTTCTCAAGAGTTCCCCCCAGCCTCAGGATCCCCAGAGTAATCCCCTTACATCAGGGTTCCCAGTGTAGTCCCCCTTACATCAGGGTCCCCACAGTCACCCCCTAACATGAGGGTCCCCAGAGTCACCCACCTAAAATCAAGGGCCCTGGGTTTCCTCATCCTTACCTCAGGGTCCCCAGAGCCCCCCTTCCCCCATTGGTTACATCAGGGTCTCCAGAGTAATACCCCTTGCATTAGGGTCCCCAGAGTAATCCCCCACACATCAGGGTCCTCAGAATAATCCCCCTTACATCAGAATCCCCAGAGTCCCTCCCCCTCTAACATCAGGGTCCCTGGGGTTCCTCAGCCTTACCTCAAGGTCGTCAAAGCCCCCCTAATATTAGGGTCCCTAGAGTTACCCCCTAATATCAAGGTCCCTAGAATCACCCCCCCTTATGTCAGGATCCCCAGAGAAATCCCTCACATCAGGGTCCTCAGAGTAATCCCCCCCAAAGTGATCCCCCTTACATCAGGGTCCCCAGAGTCACCCTCCCTAACATCAGGGTCCCTAGGGTTCATCAACCTTACGCCAGGGTCCCCATAGCCTCCCTGACATTAGGGTCCCTAGAATCACCACACTTACATCAGAGTCCCTAGAGTCACTCCCTTAAAGAAAAACCCCCAGAGTTTCCCTAGTTACATCAGGCCCCTAGAGTTCCCCCTTTACATCAGGGTCCCCTCCTCCTTACATCAGGGTCCTAAGAGCCCCTCTTAAATTATAGGCAGCAAGAATGAAGGATAAAATAAAGGGGGGTGTCTAAAGATGGCCATAGAGATCAAAATATGGCAGGTTCAGCCAGTAATAACCGAATTTCGATATACAGGTGAAACTCGAAAAATTAGAATATCGTGCAAAAGTTCATTTATTTCAGTAATGCAACTTAAAAAGGTGAAACTAATATATGAGATAGACTCATTACATGCAAAGCAAGATAGTTCAAGTCGTGATTTGTCATAATTGTGATGATTATGGCTTACAGCTCATGAAAACCCCAAATCCATAATCTCAGAAAATTTGAATATTGTGAAAAGGTGCAATATTCTAGGCTCAAAGTGTCCCACTCTAATCAGGGTTCCTGAGCCTTTAAATGGTTTCTCAATCTGGTTCACAATCATGAGAAAGACTGCTGACCTGACAGTTGTGGAGAAAACCATCATTGACACCCTCCATAAGGAGGGAAGGCCTCAAAAGGTAATTGCAAAAGAAATTGGATGTTCCCAAAGTGCTGTATCAAATCACATTAATAGAAAGTTATGTGGCAGGGAAAAGTGTGGAAGAAAAAGGTGTACAAGCAGCAGGGATGGCCGCAGCCTGGAGAGGATTGTCAGGAAAAGGCCATTCAAAAGTGTTGGCGACTTTCACAAGGAGTGGACTGAGGCTGGAGTCAGTGCATTAAGAGTCACCACACACAGACGGATCCTGGACATGGGCTTCAAATGTCTTATTCCTCTTGTCAATCCGCTCCTGAACAACAAACAACGTCAGAAGCGTCTTACCTGGGCTAAAGAAAAACAGACCTGGTCTGTTGCTCAGTGGTCCAAAGTCCTCTTTTCTGATGAGAGCAACTTTTGCATCTCATTTGGAAACCAAGGACCCAGAGTATGGAGGAAGAATGGAGAGGCACACACTGCAAGATGCTTGAAGTCCAGTGTGAAGTTTCCACAGCCTGTGTTGATTTGAGGAGCCATGTCATCTGCTGGTGCTGGTCCACTGTGCTTCATTAAGTCCAGGGTCAACGCAGCCGTCTACCAGGAGATTTTGGAGCACTTCATGCTTCCTTCCGCAAGCGAGCTTTATGGGGATGCTGACTTCATTTTCCAGCAGGACTTGGCACCTGCCCACGCTGCCAAAAGCACCAAAACCTGGTTTAATGACTGTGAGATTACTGTGCTTGATTGGCCAGTAAACTCGCCTGACCTGAACCCCATAGAGAATCTATGGGGTATTGCCAAGAGAAAGATGAGAGAAATGAGACTGAACAATGCAGAAGAGCTGAAGGCCGCAGTGCCACAGGCTGATAGCTTCCATGCCATGCCGCATTGAGGCAGTAATTGCTGCAAAAGGGACCCAAACCAAGTACTGAGTACATATGTATGCTTATACTTTTCAGAGGTCCGATATTGTCGCAGGTATTGATTAATGTATTCTGATGGCTGGGAAAACTCCCACTGTCAGACAACAATATATCCATGGGAGGGATTCCCCCTTCAACACAGACTGTGTTGATGAGAGAATCGAGCAATTTTCTTTCCTTCAGCCTGGGGATGAAGGAAAGAAAATTGCATAATGTATGGCTTGCCTAACAGCCCAGTCACATCGGTTGCGACTTGGCATTCAATTTGCATGCCATGTGACTTGCAAATCATATGCCATATCCTATTGTAAGCTATTAGAGCGGCCATATCGGTGCGGTTCCGACTTGGTCAGAGCCGCACCGATTTCTAAAGTAGTACATGCACTACTTGTGATGCGATTTGCATAGACATCTGTCAGATGTCTTGAAAATCGCACCTGAAATCGGCAGGTCACCTGATTTTGAAATCGTGCGACTTCACTCTAAGATTTCTAAATCGGCTTTGATGTAACGGGGGGGGGGGGCTAAGAGCAGCTAAACAATCAATTGCACAGAAGTAAAGGGTTAAAGTAAAGTAAACTTTCTCACCTGATAACAGAACCTTCAGTGTACACAACCTTATTTACTGCCCAACTGATTGTGCACCTCCACTCTATACTGACTGGTCCAGCGCACGCAGGCATGAACATCAGTGCACATTCCAGCTCAGCTTTATTTACTGCCGGGCTGACTGTCAGTGTGCAATGATTGTTCAGTATGAAGTGGAGGTGGAAATATATGATCAGCCTGGCAGTAAATCAGGCCGTGTTCAGAGAAAGTTCTGTGGTCAGGGGAGATTTCCTTAATTCCACACGGTATTCTGTGTCTTCTTTTACAAGGAAATGAAAGCTGCTGGAGCTCTCAGTGGGACCCTTGCCTCTTCCTTGTCGGGTTCCTGGAAGAAGTAGTTAGCGACTGGGTACAGTGCAGGGGTGGACTGACCACATGGAAACTTGGGCACTGCCTGAGGGCCCGGGGTCAGTAGGGGGCCCCATGAGATGCCCCTGGTACCTATTTCATAGGCTTTTTTGAGTTTGGGCAAGGACACAGGGGCCCCATGATCCCCTATTGCCCGGGGGCCCCATGAGTTGTCAGTCCACCCCTGGTACAGTGTATTGGGGTGGAGGCATGAGGGGGGCTGTTTGCTTTGGTGGGGCACAACTGAAATCGTGGGGTGGCACAGCCCACCCCAGCACCCCCCTAGATCCGGCCATGCCTGGTAATATGAATGAACAAGGCCTAAGACCTCATTCACACCATGTGCAGAGACAAGAGTTTTTGTGCACCTGTTTCTGCAAGGGCACAATGAAAACAATTGTTCTGGAAGTACCATGTTCACACCACAACACTGGTACCATGTGCAGATATTTTCTGCACAGGAATCTGCAACATATATGCAGTTTACTGTACGGAAAAAAAATGATGCAACATCAACATTGTGGTGTGAGCAGGGAACATACAAAACATTTTGCCTTAGTTAAGCACATTTTTAACTAAGACAGATAAAGAGCCAGTTAAAGAGCAACAGTATTTTAACACAATAAACAGTCTGTTATAGGGAATGATGTTGTTTTAGGCTAGGTTCACATCTCCGCGTTCCTGCATTCCTTCCTTTATTTGAATGGACTCCCGTGCCCCGGGACACGCAGGGAAGAAGTCCCTGCACTTCTTCAGAAAACGCAGCCCGCATGGGAACCTCGTTTGCGGTGCGGTTGCAACGCGGTTGCGGGGCGTTTGCGGAGCGGTAACACCATTCAAACTTTAATATAGACGTTTGTGGGGCGTTTTTAACGCTCGGCAAATGCCTAGCAACCGCTGCTAAACTGCGCATGCTGCGTTTGGCAAGCGTTAAAAAACGCTTTGCAAACGCCGGGCCAACGCTTGCCAAACGCTATAGGGGCGTTGCCAAACGCTTGCCAAACGCTATAGGGGCGTTTGGCAAGCGTTGGTAAAACAGTCAAGTGTGAACAAGCCCTTACTGGTGCAGCTAGCAAACATAAAGAGGCTGTGCATGAGTCCATTGCTGTTGTCAATAGGAAGTTTGGCGACACAAGCAACTGCAGTGCATACCTGAAACTTCTTTAAAGGAATCAATGCCATGTACATTTTTGCCATTAGGTTTTCACTTATCAGAGAGTCTAAAAGAGAAAATTTGGAATGGCGATTTTATTGATTATCTTTCACTGCTTCCATCTGCAAAAGAATTCCTTTTCAAAAGTGATAAAAAAGAACAAAATTGAAGATGATAGGCATAGGCTGGTTACCAGAAATTTTAATAGTTGGTTACAGGCTGTTTGCAATGTGCGAAAAAAATCCTGACAAATGTACAGGATTATTTCAACACAGTGACATTATTTAGAGGCATATACAAATTTTGGTGGTATTTCATGGTTTTTCTACGATGAATCTTTTAGGCAAAAATAAAGACCGCATTTTAACACGGGGAACAAAAGATTTCGGTCTATGGATAAAGTTATTTTTGCCTCAAAGATCATCCACGTTTAAGCAACCGGTTTCTCCAAATTCCAATGCAAATCTGGGTTATAAAAAGCATTTGCTTTTCTTTTAATGATTCTCAGTGCAAATGGTCTAATACATGGAAGTTCAAACATAAATGTGCATTTTGTGCAGGGGTGGACTCTGTCTCTAAATGTTTTTTAAAAATGGCATTAGCCAACCAGCAACCAGGGAGGGAGCTTTTTCTTAAAAGCTCTATCCCCTGAGAAACTGGAAAAAATGTGGCTTTGGCTCCTGGAATGCCCAGACCAGCAGATGGCGCATCTGCTAATTGAAGGATTTAGCTTTTTTTTATTATCCAGTTTTCAAGATTCAGGTTGTCCTAAGGTTGACAGTTTAAATCAGTACATAATTGACATAATATAGTCAGTGAAAACATTTTTTAATAATTCATGGAAGGTAGAGTTGCAGTTCCATTTACTTGTCCACCTTTTCTTAATTTCTGTATTTCCCCTTTAGTTTTTATTCCCAAAAAAGAAGAGGGTTCTTATAGGTTAATGCACCACTTATCTTTTCCCATAGGAACCTCTTTGAATGATCAAATATCGTAGGAATTATCCTTGATATCATACATATCATTCGATGAGACTTTTAAAAAATTTGATCTTTAGGTAAAAATGTGTTACTAGCAAAAGTGGATATCAAATCAGTTTTTTTGGTTACTTCCCATTCACCCTCAGTCACTTAATTCATTAGGATTTTGCTTTGACGATACATTCTTCTTCAATAAATACCTCCCTATGGGATGTTCATTGTCATGCTCCTATTTCAAAGCTTTTTCAACATTCATTGTATGGGTTGTATCTATCACAATCGTACACCCAGAGATGGACGTGGTTCAACCATTTTGGCTCCAACCTTCATCTTAGCAAAGGATCCTCCATCTTGTACAAACATACTTCCTCCCCTTCAAGAGACACATTTTCCCTCTTCTTTTACCCCACGATATGTCCACAAAGACTATCCTCTGTTTATCCTTTAATGCCACAGAGAAGAAATGAGGGGTAGCCCTTTGTTTGACCCGCCGTTTGTTGTTTACTGAATCTAAAATTGTTAGGGGTTGGGAGGGACGCCATCTTCTGGTGAAAGGTCACTTTGGCGGAAACTTGCTCACTTTATTGGTATACTATACTCCAAATATCAATCAGGTGGAGTTCTTTCATTCTTTATTGAGCTCTTTGGCCTCAGAGCTTGAGGGTGATGTTATTTTGGCTGATGACTCTAACCTAGCATTAGATCAGTTACTGGATTGATCCCGTACCGTCATGCTTAAATCCCCTTCTAGATAGAGTCGCAAATTTGACCAGCTCTTATATCGCTATGATCTCGTCGATGCCTGGAGAGAAGCTAACCCGACTTCTCGAGACTACTCTCATTTCTCTAGGGCTCATAACTGTTATTCCCGTATTGATGATATATTCCTCCATACGCGTTCACTTTCTAGATTGATTACAGTTAAAATTCTTTCTACACCTTGGTCTGACCATGACCCGGTTCTTTTGATGCTTTCGTCTTGGACACATGGGAGGACTGATCTTCATTGGCGCCTTAATTAATCTCTCTTAGGTAATGCTTCTTATTGTCTAGATATCTCCACACATTTGAAATTGTACTTTGAAATGCATAAGGTGGATGACACTACTCCGGCTATTAATTGGGCGGCCCATAAAGCATTGGTCAGGGGGTTTCTTATTCAACTGTCTTCACTACTTAAAAAGGCTCAAAACTAATTGATTTTGACTAAATATCAAGTGTATACTGATCTTGTTGCCCAACATAAACGGACTCCTGATCCTGCTCTATCGGTTAAATTTGACCAGGCCCGATTGGAACTTAATTTGTGCCTTACTACTACGGCAGATAAGCAGTTACGCTCGGCCAGTCACAAATTTTTCACTTGGGGGGACAGTCCAGGCACCTAACAAGCACGCAAGCTGTCTCCTAAAGATTCTCATATGACTCTTCCTAAAATCAGACTGACTACCGGTGCTTTATCTCAAGATCCTAGTAAGATCCTCCAAGAGTTTCATTCCTTTTATACTGATCGTTACCATTCACCTCGAGGGGACATCTCCTCATGTACCAACTGTTTCCTGAATTCTGTGACTCTTCCTTCTCTTCAGGAGGTCCATAGAGAATTAATGGATCAGCCTATCACTTGCGAAGAGATTCAGAACGCCTTAAAAACCTTAGCTCCACATAAAACCCCAGGACTGGACGGCCTTCCTAATGCCAATTATAAAGCTTTCCCTGACTTTCTGATTCCACATATGGCCCATTATTTTAATTATTTACGAGACGGGGGAGTGGTACCTTCTGACGAAAATAAAGCATTCATTAGTGTCATTCCTAAGCCCAATAAAGATGCTACTGCTGTCTCTAATTATCATCCTATCTCCTTGATTAATTGTGATCAAGAGTCTCACTAAAGTTTTGCTTTAGCCTTCATAAATTTTTAGCTCATTATATTCATCACGATCAATCAAGATTTATTAGTGGTCATTAAATACTTGATCAAATTCATCGAATTTTGGCACTACTGTCAGCTGTACAATCTAATTGGGACAATTACTTGTCGAGGGAAGTCCTGCTGTTGTCTTTAGATCTCCATAAAGTTTTCAGCACACTGTTCCGGTTCGCTGATCATAGCCATAGACCATAGCCAGTGTGTAACAGAGAAGCACACCCCCCCCACCCCCCAGTAAAGCACTCCCTTCACACAGTTAACCCTTTGATTGCCTCCAAAGGTTAACCCCTTCCTCCCCAGTGCCATTAGTACAGTGTCAGTGTTTTTTTTTCACTGATCACTGTATTGGTGTCACTGGGGATGTCAGTGACCCCAAGTCAGTTCTCCCCCAATGTCAGAATTTCTGCCGCAGTCCTGCCATAAGTCGCTGATTGCCGTCATAAGCCGCTGATCGCCACTATTATTAATATACAAAAAAAATCCAGTATCTATACCGCCATTTGTAAACGCTATAACTTACGTATAACCTAAACCAATTAATCTACACGTATTGGGATTTTTTTTTAACAAAGACATGGAGCAGAATACATTTTGGCCTAAATTTACAATGAAATTAGATTTTTACATTTTTTTACTGGACATGTTTTATAGAAAAAAGTCCAAAATATTGTATTTGTTCTCAAAATTGTTGGACTTTTTTTTTATAGCGCAAAAAATATAAAATGCACATGCGATCAAATACAACCAAAAGAAAGTCCAATTCATGGGAAAGAAAGGACGTAAATTTAATTTTGGTGCAGCGTTGCATGACCGTGCAATTGTCAGTTAAAGTGACACAGCGCCATAGCACAAACCGCTTTTTTAACCGCTTCCTGACCGCCCTATAGCAGAAATACAGCTACAGGGCGGCACAGGTGCGCAAAATCACATATAAATACGTGATTTACGCTCCCGTGGTTTTCACGCCCCTCCCAGATAACTTCAGATTGCCCGTCAGTACACCAGTAATCACATTTAACCCCTTGATTGCCAGGAACATGTTCATACACAATAAACCTCCATTGCTAGCATAGTGTCTGAACGGATCAATATCTTTGATCAGATCAGCACTATACCAGCATTCACATTAGTATAGTGGCCCCAAAAATGCAGCATTAGTGGGATCAGCCCCAGCACCTGTCAGCACCTGCGTTTAGCCCCTATGCTTACCCCCCCTTCGCAGAATCAGGCCTGATCTCTGTTAGCACTTGCCAGTAAATTTTGATGACTCTCATATGCAGCAGAGTGCCAGTACTAGTGCCGCGCTACCTTTTGGTGAACTGGCGAACACCAAGGCCTAATACATCTTGGTCTTTCACATACTTCTTAGATTGTAAGCTTCCAGGATCAGGACCTCCTAACCCTCTTGTATTGAACTGTATTGTTCCTGTATTGTCTTCCGTTATATTGTAAAGAAAACTGTTGGCGCTATATAAATCCTGTATAATAATAATAATAATACCAGCACTGCAGTATGGCTTGGTGACGTGGCGAGACCCATAAGTGCAGTACAAGCTGGTGTGGTGGCAAGCACAAGTATTGTCTGGCAACAACCAAGAATTCGCACACAGGCCCATAGAGCCCTTAGTATCCTTCCGGATGTTCTTGCAAATCCCGATTGGCAGCCCACAAATTCTGCAGCACCCATACTTCCCCCATTCACTGCCCAACCCAGAATTCAGGTGGAAACAGCAAATTTAATTACTCCCCTTGATTTTTTGGAGCTGCTATTCACTGAAGATCTCTATGCATTGCTTATAGATCAAAGCAATTTATATGCACAACAATTTATCACCGTCAACTCAAATTCAAACCTTGCCAGACCAGTCGAATGGAAACTCATTATGGTTTCCGAAATTAAATTTTTTTCATGGGCATTACTAAAAAAAATGAATTGCGGTTGTATTGGTCCACAGACCCAATTCATTATATCCCGTGTTCTCTGCTGCCATGGCCAGGCATAGATATGAGAGTATAATGTGTTTTATGCATTTCAACGACAATACACTCTGTCATCCTCGGGTTAACCCTGAATTTGACCGGCTCCATAAAATTCAGCCCCTCATAAATCACCTTAACCAAAAATTTGCAGATGTCTATACTCCCCAGCAAAAAATCTGCATTGATGAGTCCCTCATTAATTTTTCTGGCCGCCTTGCATTCAAACAATTTCTCCCCAGCAAGCATGCCAGATATCGGGTCAAGATGTAGAAGACCTGTGAGAGGGCAACAGGCTATACATATAAGTTTCGGATTTACGAGGGAAAAGATAGTCACATGGAGCCCCCCAGATGGCCAGACTACATGGGGAGTAGTGGCAAGATAGTTTGGGACTTGGTGTCATCCTTTATGCATATGGGGTACCACTTATACGTGGACAATTTTTTATTCAAGCGTGCCACTATTTAGACATTTGTACAATCTTGTAACTGGCACATGTGGCACTCTGTGAACTAATGTGTGCCCACCATTAGAAGTAGGTGGATGCAGGGTGGTATATTCTAATGGTGGGCATACCACACACTTTTTCTGGCAGAGATTTCTTCTCTTTTTTTCAATCAGCCCACAGGTTGCATACAAAAAAAAAAAAAGAACATAGCATATATACCCAACAAGGACGTACTTGTGCATCCCGGACTTTGAATGGTTATACCAGGATGATGCCTACAGCTGCAGGCATCAACCTGGTATCGTTTTTTTCAGCTGGCGATCAGCTTTTATGTAAAAGCAATCCCAGTGGCTAATTAGCTGCAAAATTGCTTTAACAAGCAGCGGGAGGTGATGACCCCTCCCCCGCTGCCTTCCACAGCCTTCTCGAGCAATCCCGTGCCATCGGGGGCACGTGAGAATGCAGTCGGTGTTTCTGGCAGCTGACCATAGAGCTGATTGGAGAGCATAATGGTGCCAATCATCTCTATTGCCTAAGAAATCGGAAGCTACGAGCATTTCATCACTTCAGTTTCGCAGGATATAAACAGCGCCATTTGTAAATTGGGAAAGCATCTGATCACACTGATCTTGGTTTGATTAAATAATGTAAGGGTAGAGGAGATATCCGGAGTCTGATAGAACCCAGATTTATCAAAAAAGAATATATGACAATGCCCATTGAAGTTATAGGGGATATTTGCATTCCCTGTGATAGCATTAAAAGTGATAAAAAAAATTAAAGGGACAGTGTAAAAAATAATAAAAAAAAAATCAAAATAACGTAAAAAAAAAAAAGTACCTTACCCCCGCGCATGCATGCATCTGCGTTGACCCTGTGCCAGTATGGAAACAGCAGTTGCACCATGCATGCATGAGGTATCGCCACGGACGTCAGACCAAGGGCAGTAATTCTAACACTAGACCTCCTCTGTAAAGCTAAAATGGTAGATTGTACAGGCTTTTAAAACATTGCCTCTGGATATTAAAAACGTATGCAGATTGTCGCCATTGCACGGGGCATGCGCAGTTTTAAAGCATGTCATGTTTGGTATCTATTTACTCGGCATACCATCATCTTTTATATTTTACCAAATAATTGGCCAACATATGTGTTTTTGTGCATTAAAAGTAAAAAAAGTGTATTTATTTTTTAAATTGCGTTTGAAAAATCGCTGCTCGAGTTCTATGTGACATAAAAAATTGCAGCACCAACCATTTTATTCACTAGGGTGTTTGCTTTAAAAAATATATATAATGTTTTGGGTTTAAATTAAATTCCTAGCAAAAAATACTGATTTTTTTCACGTGAACAAAAAGTGTCAGAAAAGGCTTGGTCTTCAAGTGGTTTGAAGAATGAGTGATGTGTGGCATAAACTTCTAATCCTGGGCATAAAATGCCCCCAACCCCAAAACCGACCCCTTTTTGGAAAGTAGACACCCCAAACTATTTGCTGAGAGGTATGTTGAACCAGTAGAAGAATTAATTTTTTTTACCACAAGTTTTTGGAAAATGACAAAAATGTTTTTTTTTTTTTTTTTTTTACACAACATTGTCACTTAAATGATTTATTGCTTGCACATGCCATGGGTATATGTGGAATTACTCCCCAAAATACATTCTGCTACTTCTCCTGAGTATGAGTATGGGGGTACCACATGTGAGAGACGTTTTGGCAGTCCAGCCAAGTACAGGACCCCAAAATCCAATAAGCACCTTCAGGCTTTTAAAGAGCTTTATTTCCTCATTACACTTCCTGACTAACTATCACAGTTTTGGAGGCCCTGAAATGCCAGGATAGCACCAACCCCCCCCCCCCCCACCCAAATGACCACTTTTTGGAAAGTAGACACCCCAAGGAATTCGATAAGAAGCATGGTGAGTATTTTGCAGATCTCGTTTGTTGGCACATTTTTGGAAAATAAAGAAAAAAAAACAAAAACATTTTTACTTTTCTTTTTTAATATTTCAAAACCTTGTGAGAAAAAATGAGATCCGCAAAATACTCACCATGCCTCTTTTTAAATTCCTTGGGGGGGGGTTTGGTGCTGTCCTGGCATTTCAGGGCCTTTGAATCTGTGATAGGTAGTGAGGAAGTGAAATAAATGAGGAAGTTACACACCTTCAGGCTTTCAAAGTGGTCATTGGTGTTCAGAGTCCTGTATGTGGCTAGGCTCCAAAAAAGTCTCACACATGTGGTATCCCCATACTAAGTAGCAGAATGTATTTTAGGGTGTAATTCCACATATACCCATGGCTTGTGTGAGAAATATATCATTTAAATGACAACTTTGTGTAAAAAAAAAATTTTTTGTCATTTTCCAGAAACGTGTGAAAAAAAATAAATCATTTCATGGACTCAACACACCTCTCAGCAGATAGCTTAGGGTGTCTAGTTTCTGAAAATGGGTCATTTGGGGGTGTTTGTACTATCCTGGTATTTTATCACCTCAAGAAATGTGATGGGCAGTCAGAAAATAAAAGCTGTGTAAATTCCATTATCTATACCATGGTTTGTAGATGCTATAACTTTTACACAAAGCAATAAATATACACTTATCAGGATTTTTTTAACCAAAAACATATAGCAGAATACATTTTGGCCTAAAGTTATGACAAAATTTTAGTTTTTTCAGATTTTTTTTATGACAGAAATTAGAAAATATCGTTTTTTTAAAAAACAAAAAAATTTTCTCTAAACTATTTTTGTTTATAGCGGCAAAAATAAAAAGTGCACAGGTGATCAAATACCACCAAAAGAAATCTCTATTTGTGTGAAAATTTAATTTATGTACCGTATTGCATGACCGTGCAATTGTCAGTTAAACTAGTGCAGTGCTGTATAGCAAAAAAATGGCGTAAATTGCAGTATCTATACCATAGTTTGTAGACGCTATAACTTTCACAAAAGCAATCAATATATACTTACTGACATTTTTTTACCAAAAATATGTAGCAGAATACATTTTGGCCTACATTTATAACTAACTTTGAGTTTACTATATATTTTTTATAGCCGTAAGTAAAATATATTGTTTTTCTTTAAATTTTTTGGTCTTTTTATGTTTATAGCACGAAAAATAAAAAGTGCACAGGTGATCAAATACCACCAAAAGAAATCTCTATTTGTGTGAAAAAAAGGCTGTAAATTTCGTTTGGGTACAGCATTGCATGACCTCGCAATTATCAGTTGAATTAGTGCAGGGCCGAGTAGCAAAATGAGGCCTGGTCATTAAGGGGGGGGGGGGGTAAATCCTGTAGAGGGCAAGTGGTTAAACACAAAGTTGTCACTTAATTGATATATTGCTCACACAAGCCATGGGTATATGTGGAATTACACCCCAAAATACATTCTGCTACTTCTACGTAGTATGGAGATACCACATGTGTGCGACTTTTTGGGAGCCTAGCCAGATACAGGAGCCTGAAATCCAATGACCACTTTGAAAGCCTGCAAAATGCTCACCATGCGTCTTAACAAATTCCTTGGGGTGTCTACTTTCCAAAAAGGGGTCATTTTGGGGTTTGGTGCTATCCAGACATTTCAGGGCCTCCGAAACTGTGATAGGCAGTCAGGAAATATAATGAGGAAATAAAGCCCTTTAAAAGCCTGAAGGTGCTTATTGGATTTTGGGGTCCTGTACTTGGATAGACTGTCAAAAAGTCTCTTACATGTGGTACCTCCATACTCAGGAGAAGTAGCAGAATGTATTTTGGGGAGTAATTCCACCAATGCCATGAGTGAGCAATAAATAATTTAAGTGCCAATTTTGTGTAAAAAAAATTTTTTTTTGTCATTTTCCAAAAACTTGTGGTAAAAAAATAAATTCTTCTATTTACTCAATATGCCTCTCAGCAAAAAGTTTGGAGTGTCTACTTTCCAAAAAGGGGTCATTTGGGGGGGGGCATTTTATGCCCAGCATTAGAAGTTTATGCCACACATCACTCACTCTTCTAACTACCTGAAGACCAAGCCTTTTCTGACACTTTTTGTTCACATGAAAAAAAAAAATCAATATTGTTTTGCTAGGAAATTACTTTGAACCCCCAAACATTATAGATTTTTTTTAAAGCAGACACCCTAGTGAATACAATGGTGGGTACTGCAATTTTTTATGTGACATAGTACTCGCGCAGCAATTTTTCAAATGCTAATTTTTTTTAATAAAATCCATTTTGTTTTACTTTTAATGCACAAAAACACAATATATTGGCCAATTGTTTGGTAAAAGATAAAATAAGATGGTATGTCAAGTAAAACTGCACACACCCAGTGCAATGGCGGCAAACTACATACATTTTTAATATCCATAGGCAACGCTTTAAAAGCCTTTACCAGCTACCATTTTAGATTTACAGAGGAAGTCTAGTGCTAGAATGACTGCCCTTGATCTGACTTTTGCGGCGATACCTCACATGCATGGTGCAACCGCTATTTACTGGCAAGCTCACGCACGGAGGGGCGAGGGTGCTTTTTATTTAAGTTATTTTGATTTTTAAATTATTTTTACACTGTTCCTTTCACATCAGTGCAAATATCCCCTGTAACTTTCAATAGGTATTGACATGGGGTCTATCAGACTCTACATTCTCTGCCCTTACATGATCTAATCTCACCAAGATCGGTGTGATCAGATGCTTTCCCAATTTACAAATGTCACTGCGTATATCCTGCGAAATTGAAGGGATGAAATGCTCGTAGCTTCCGATTTCTTAGACTATAGAGATGATTGGCGCTATTCCGGTCACCAATCAGCTCTATGGTCAGCTGACAGAAATGCTGACTGCATTCTCAGGTTCCCCCAATGTCACAGGACTGCCCGAGAAGGCAGTGGAAGGCAGCGGGGGAGGGGCATCTTCTCCAGCTGCTTGTAAAAGAAATACTGCAGCTAATTAGCCATTAAGATTGCTGATACATGAAAGTCGATCGCCACCTGAAAAAAATGATAAAAAATGATACAGGTAAAAAATGATAAATGATGCAGCTGCAGGCATCATCCTGGTATAACCACTCAAAGTCCCTTGATGAACCAGTACGTCGCTGGTTGGGTATACAGTATATGCTATGAAATCTCTGCCATAAAAAGTGTGTGGTATGTCCACCATTAGAATATACCACCCTGCATCTACCCACTTCTAATGGTGGGCACAGATGAAATGTTATTTTTTTGTAGTTCAGCCCGGCAATAGAGGTGATTTATTCTTTCAAAGCAAATACACTTTTGCACACTGGTACTGACTAGTATTTCTCTTCCTCACTCATCTGATGTGACTGCAGTGCTGATGGAGAAGTGCAGGGGAGGGGCAAACAAACATGCTGTACAGGTGTCCAATTTCCTCCTTATCAACTAATTACATCATTGGTTGTTAGGACATCGGTGGCTGGAAGGGTGTAATGGTGCACAATGAAAACCTGTGGCTTTGTGTAACTAAAAGGCAGCTTGATGCATCTGATGGATTCTGTCTGGACACAAGTGATTGGCCCTGTGCTGATCACATACACTCTCCCAAAGAAAAAAAAAACTCTCCAGCGCTACACACCAAGCTGAGCATGTGCAGAGTGACTCCTAGAGCTCTGTACTATGAGCAGATAGATTGGGGACAGTAGTAGAAGTGGAGGATCAGAGAAGACAGGATCAAACAGCCTGTTTACACAATGTGGAGGATTATAACAAGCATGTTTTACTGCATATATAGACTGATTTCACTGTTGTGGGTTTAGTAACACTTTAAAGTATAACTAAAGGAAAAGCTTTAGCTGATCATCTTTGTTGTCACATATTGTTTATCCTGTTTTTGGTACTTTACATTAGTAATTAATATTTTATTATCTTGGAATGTATTGCCTGTGTAAATGTATTATGAAAATGAGGTATATATAGTTGCTGTTGAGATATATGCTGTGTATTGTAATAATTTTGCCGAATTGTATTTGTTTAGTACATTGTTTTGGTTTACATTACAGATCAGTGTTTGATTAAAGGTACAGTAACCTGTTACCTGGACTTCAAATATGGTTTGGGGTGCCATGCAACCCTTACCAGACCACTGTACTTATTGTCAATGCCAAGGAGGCTTGCATATGGATACATTGCATGTTTACCCACTGCACATGCACCTTAGAGTTTGCCTATGTATATTATGCAGCAAAGGATTTCGTAAACATCAGTGGCCCATATAGCTGTAAGGCTTATTTCATGGCTTGTAGTTTTAGTATATCACACCACAGTCATGAGTATTGCGTAATGATAAGCTGACATCACAGTCCAGTCCTGTGTTTGACTTTAGTATACGAGTCATCTTTCATCATCTTACTGAAATTAATGCTTGTTCCACTGAAAGTAATTGCTCCAATCCACATACAGCCAGGATTTTCTCCATTCAAGGATCAGGGGTTTTCATTTTTAAAGATGAATTGATGAGTTGATCAGTTGTAGCAATCTTCATCAACAATCCAAAATGAAACTTCCGCCAGCAGTGATTTGCTTTCACCATTTTTTTGCTGTAGGCTGACCCCACATTGCTTTCAATAGAGCAGTTACTGTGATCATTCAGTATATAATTCCACTGAACAGAATCCTAAAATGGTTTTGATACTATCATCTTGACATTAATGCTTATCAGATCATCTGTCCAGACAAAGCAGCAGAATAAATTCTTACCAGTATCTTCGCCATGAAAGTAGAAATTTCTTTACATCCATGTATGTCATATTAATAACAAGGTGTTTATGCACTTAAAGCAGGCATGTCCAAAGTCCGGCCCGCGGGCCATTTACAGCCCGGGGGTCGGTTTAATACGGCCCTCCAACAGCCCTCCCTGCTCTGTGTAATGTGGCCCTCCCTTCTATGGCAGACAGTCTTCTACTTGAGAGCAGAGGGCAGTGCGCATGCCTGACTGCGGCGCGTTCTCCCTGGTCTGTGTAAATGCGGCTGTCGCACGGCCCTCCCTTCTGTGGCAGACAGTCTTCTGCTTGAGAGCAGTGTGCATGCGTGACTGCGCCACGCTGGGAGCGACAGAGGGCGGTGACGTCAGGGCCTGGGCTTCCAGCGTGAAGTGTGTTTCTCTTCCCCTCCCAGCTGCCGAGCAGAGACTTCAGCTCCAGCTACCTTTTTCACCCTTCACATTAGTGCAGGTAAGTTTTTTTAAAATTTATGTTCAATACATTGTGAAAACTCAGCTGTCAGTTGATCTTAATGTTATGAAATGAAAAGTATGTTGTTTGCAATTAACTTGGGATAAAATAATTTATTTGCATTTAATTGTAATGGTTCAAAGAATGTTTGGAAAAATGTTCGGCCCTCCACCATGTTCACTTCATCCAATCTGGCCCTCTTTGAAAAAAGTTTGGACACCCCTGACTTAAAGGATGTGTGACTCTTTTTAAAAATATGTATAAGTGATATCCAAATAAACCTATTGCTGCAGTCCTCCACTTGTGTAAATTAGCACAACAAAATGATAATATAGAAAACAATGAGACCACGCATAATTAAAAATAATAGTAAATAAAATATATAAACATATACACATTAAAATCCCCAAAAATATATAGGCCCAGTGCTGGTGCTCAATGTATTCTCTTCGAAAAAGTGTTCCACTGTGCTTGACAAAAGTGCCCCACGTGGATTGACACTCACCACTAATCAATGACCATCTATCTCTAGAATGGTCATACACGCTTGTTCAGGGTAATTTCCAGACTGCCGGAGGTCTCCAATATATGATCCTATACTCATATCCTAAGATGATTCATAAGGCTTGATAAAGTGGTTGCCAAAAAAATTGGTGGTCTCCAGACTCCCACAGATGCAGAGCATTGAGTAAATATATATATGAATATATAAAATATAACTGAATTCAAGCCACAGTACACTGTGAAGACAGTGAAGCATGGTTGTGCAAGCATCATGATATGGGGATGTTTCTCATACTACGGTATTGGGCCTATTTATCGCATACCAGGGATCATGGATCAGTTTGAATACATCAGAATACTTGAAGAGGTCATGCTGCCTTATGCTGAAGAGGAAATGCCCTTGAAATTGGTGTTCCAACAAGACAACGACCCCAAACACACCAGTAAACATGCAACATCTTGGTTCCAGACCAACAAGATTGACGTTATGGAGTGGCCAGCTCAATCCTCGGACCTTAATCCAATAGAAAACTTGTGGGGTGACATCAAAAATGCAGTTTCTGAGGCAAAACCACGAAATAGAGAAGAACTGTGGAAGAAGAAGAGGATGAAGAAGAAGAAGAAGAGGATGAAGAAGAAGAGGATGAAGAAGTAGAAGAAGAGGATGAAGAAGAAGAAGAGGATGAAGATGATGAAGAAGAGGATGAAGAAGAAGAAGAAGAGGATGAAGAAGAGGAAGAAGAAGAGGAAGAAGAGGAAGAAGAAGAGGAAGAGGAAGAAGAAGAGGAAGAAGAAGAGAATGAAGAAGAAGAAGAAGAAGAGGAATTCCAGTCCGGCAAAAAGTGTCCCTGCAGAGAGCTCCGCTATTTCTTTGACAGTTCCTTGACATTTATAGCGGTTTCAACAATGTATCTATTTGTTTCCGAATAAAAACATCTGTATCCGAAATGGATACAAATAGATACATTGTTGCAACCGCTATAAATGTCAAGGAACTGTCAAAGAAATAGCGGAGCCCTCTGCACCTCTGCAGGGACACTTTTTGCCGGCTGTAGACGGGATGAAAATCGACCGATTTTTTTTACCGTTCCTGGTAACGTCGGCCGCTTGAACGACCGATTTTTCATTTTTTTAAAGAAAAATCGGCCGGTTTTCTCCCCATCTATGGCCTGCATTAGGGACTGATGTGAATGTACAATATATATGTAAAGTGCTGCATAAATTGACAGCGCTATATAAGTACCTGAAATAAATAAATAAATAATACCAGAAATTTGGTTTGACAGCCTACTGGCTGGCAACTTTCCATAGATATTCCTTGTATCGGAGGGATAGGGAGGGTAGAAGAAGAGAAGGGGTGTACCTGTATACCATTAATTAATTCCTAGAGAACGTGAGGAACGACATTGCAAATGCGGCAAGGGGGGATATGGAATTACAGGACAACTTAATTTGTGCCAGTTGGTGGATGCCCCCACTAGAAAGAATGCATCTATTAATTACAAATAACACACATTTAGTTTCAGATGTGGAGGTACGTGAACCACTGATCACAGGATAATTACATTCAGCATAAATCACAGGAAAAGGAAACACAAGGGTAGTACAAGAACATTACATTTTAAAAGAGACAACTTTTCTAAATTGCGCTCAGTACTACAAGATATTAAATGGGACCAAATCCTAGAAACATTGCACACTGAGGAAAAAATGGGAGTACTTTATGAACATTTTAAAAATAAAGTATCATCCAGTGTATGAGCCCAAGACCAATTATGTTTAATTTATTCATAAATGATATACAGGTTGGTATAAATAGCTCAATCTCAGTGTTTGCTGATGAAACAAAGCTAAGTAGTAAAAACGTCACAGTAGGATATATAAACCTTACAAGAAGACCTCAATAAAATAAAGGGGTGGGCAAATATATGGCAAATTACTTGCTAGGGGGAAGAACCTCTGGGGGAATCCAGGTTGGAATAAGATTTGGGGGTCCTAGTAGATGACAGATTCAGCAATAGCATGCCATGCCAAGCTGCAGCAGGCAAAGCTAATAAAATATCAACATGCATAAAAAAATGGAATTTACTGAAGAGATAACTGTGATCCTGCCACTTTATAAAGATCTGGTTCTACATCTTGAGTATGCCTCAAATACCTCAATGGGGCTTATAGCATAGGGAAAAGGCCACTGAAGACGCCCTGAGGGAAGGGCAAAATATGTTAGGCGAAGACTAAACAGAAATCACCCAATTGCCCTGTTAAACAGTTTACATGCCCTGGATTGTTTGGCCTTGGTACAGACACAAAAGGTGACACACAGAGGTTAAAATGGCAATTAGAGGTTAATTTCCCACATCTGTGGCTTTTTAAATTACAATTAGTATGTGTGTATAAATAGCCAATGAGTTTGTTAGCTCTCATGTGGATGAAACGAGCAGGCTACTAGCCATGGGGAGCAAAAAAAGGTCTGTCAAAAGACCTGCGTAACAAGGTAATGGATCTTTATAAAAATGGAAAAGGATATAAAAAGGTATCCAAAGCCTTGAATATGCCAGTCGGTACTGTTCAATCACTTTGTAAGAAGTCTAAAATTCGTGGATCTCTTGATACCAAGCCAAGGTCAGATAGACCAAGAAAGATTGCAGCCATAACTGCAAGAAGAATTTTTCAGGATACAAAGAAAAACCCATAGGTAACCTCAGGAAGAAATAGACTGCCCTGGAAAAAAATGGTGTGGTTGTTTCAAGGCGCACAAAAACAATGATACTTGAACAAAAATTAGCTTCATGGCTGTGTTGCCATGCAATTGGCACATTGTGGCGCCAATACCGCAAAAAAGCCTGGTTACAATATACCTGACAGCACCTTGACACGCCTCTGCTTCTGGCACACTGTAGTCTGGTGTGCCGAAACAAAAACAGAGCTTTATGGTCACAACCAGAAGCGCTAAGTTTGAAGAGGGGCAACAAGGCCTATAGCAACACAAATACCATCCCCATTGTGAAACATGGTGGCTCTTGTGAAAATTGATGGCAAGATGAATGCAGCATGTTATCAGAAAATACTGGTAGCAATTTGCATTCTTCTGCAGGAAAGCTGCATATGGGACTTTCCAGCACGACAATGACCTTAAGCACAAGGCCATGTTGACCCTCCATTGGTTACAGCAGAAAAAGGTGAAGGTTCTGGAGTGGTCATCTCAGTCTCCTCAATTTATTATCATCAAGCCACTCTGGGGAAATCTCAAACATGCAAGATGATCAGAGACTTTGCATGACCTGGAGGCATTTTTCCAAGAAGCCAATTTCCAGCATGGGAGAAGCTATATATTCAAGCTGGGTGATTCAAAATGTAGGGTGGTACTTTTAGGTTATGGCTGTTTATGTTTCTCATGGCTAGGGAGCACCTACGCTGTGCAAATTTGAAGCACTGTTGAATTCCATGAATCTTGATAGCAAAGTTCTAGTGATATACAGCTGCAAATAAATTCATCCCAGGGTGCCAAACTGTACCCACATGTAGCGCTATTCCTGTACAAGCCACAGGAATAATGTCCAGGTCTTCCCCAAAAGCTTTGCCTGGCAGCCAGGCACATAGGCTCATTCACACGTTTCTTCAATGACTAGTCTAGGGGTGCTGTTTTTGTTGTATTTTTTGGAGAACTTGGAAAACAAAAACTATGCACAGTTGAGGACTTTAGGTATTCTTTCAGATAAGCTATGATGAAGTCCATGCTTGAAACAAACAGTAGACTTCAGCTTTAAGGGAGCAGTAGTAGTAGAAGCAACTAGTGCAGAGTCCCTTGAAGTAGGAGATTAAATGGACAAAGCTCTTCGGAACCCCAGCCAGTGTCCCCCTAACTGACTTCCTAGCACCAAAGGGGTTAAAATAGCACAAAGTCTCTAAGAACCTTTAGAGTTGTCTGTACTCACAAGGCCCAAGAGCAGATAGTTGCTTTCCTCCGTGATACCAGATTATATCACCCCTCAGTAAGCTTCATCAGAACCCCGGTCTCAGCATTCAGTCCCTCAGGGCACCTGTGGCAGCATGCCTTCTCTGGGCTGGTACAATGATATACAGGAAAAACCCAGAGCTCAGTGTGCTCACTGAATGTATACAGTTACCAAGCATGCCTTCAGAGCCTCTTTCTTTGGGATAGGCCAGGGCTGTATTAATATTCATGCTGCCATCTGCATAGCTCCACACCTATCATCCAGAAACTTTTCAAGCTTTCTGGAAGCAGAAGGAGCTGGCAGCAGCTGAACTCACCTTACTAGCAGAACACAGCAGCACTGAATACAATGTGCAAGTTATGCTTTTACCTAACAGTAATTACAACCACACCTGTCCTAGGGAGGAGCCAGGACAACCAGCGGGGGACCCAAAAAGAAGAGGATTGGGGCTGCTCTGTGCAAGACCATTGTACAGAGTAAATAAGTATAACATGTTTGTTATTTATGCAGCACTACCCCCTTAGGAGTCGCTACAGATTTGGGTCCCTCTATAGTCCTGCACAGCCAGGCAACGCACAACTTCAAGTAGACTTGAGTCTAAAATCAGAAATCAGTCCTTGAGCTTTGATTTTATTGTTTTTATTTAGGGGATTTGAACTGGGAATAGGTTTAGGGGTGTACAGGATGCCCAAGGGTACTGATGAACTGAGGACAACTTCCTGGAACTATTCACAAGCCTTCACTGCAACACAGTCTCTATTGGAGAGCTAGCCAGAGTCTCCTTAATTTAACAGCCCAGATCCTAGATGGACTTCCCCTCTTCACACAGCAATCTGGAGGTATCCCTGAACAGGAGATCCAGTTCCTCTCACTTTAAGAGATGAACAGTCACTGGTAGGTGGCTAATCTTGTTTCCCACCAGAGGGCTCCTTCCCCTATCCACCAAGGGGGTGCAGGTATACTCACTCAGATCCTCTCCTGTACCACTGGTGGGCTGGTGGCTGCTACCAGGCCCATCAGCTGGACCACTCCTTCCCTGCCATACAGGTAATCCTTGCTCTGGGGGCCAGAGAGCTCTGAGCTTCCCTCCTTTCCAACTCCAGGCCTGCAGGTAGGCCCCATCCCACTGAGCCTCCTTGCAGCCTCACATCTTTCTCACTGTCTTCCACCCGAACTCTCCCCTCAAATGAGCAGGCTCCATCACTTTAAATGGCGTCCCAGACCTTTGCCAAGTCTTCTGTTGGGGATTGGCTAGGATTCCTCAGATCCACCCACTGCCTCTAGGCTTTCCTCCAATGCTCTAGAGCAGGGGTAAATTCCAGAGGGGCTGGCCTGCAGAGCCTCTCAGCTCCTGACCACAATTTGACCCTCTTTCTATTACATCCAGGCTGCTACTCAGCCCTCCTCTATATCAACTGAATGCTAGTTCCCCATAGCTAACTAGGAGGGCATTATATTCACACCCCACTGAAAAACAGCCATGTTCCCATTAGCTGGGCAAAAAGAACAAAAAATAGCTCCTGGGCCAAGGAGCAGGGCATCCTATTAGAGATGAGCGAAGTATTCAAAAATTCGATTCGGCTGATTCGGCGAATTCGAGGAATAAATTCGATTCGAGTCGAATATATTCGCTGCGAATTTAACTTATAAAAAGGGTGTTTATAGGCTTCAGAGAGCCTTTATATTAGTGCAGAACACTGTACCTTTAATTTAAATGCCCTTGGAGTCTGCTGGGGAAGAGAAATAATACTGTCAGTCAGTATGACATGCAGATCTTAGAATCACCGCACCGTCGATCTTAGAATCACCGCACACTTCACTCATTTGGGCAGTCACGGGGCCAAAACCAGAGTGTGGAGCCACAGTGTGGCGGTGGAGGCAGCAGCAATGGGAGGCCATACAGCACCCTATGACAAAATGGAACCCACCAGCAGTGTGAGGAGACCTGAAAGTGGCACATGGCAGAGTGTGGCGATGGAGACAGCAGCAATGGGAGGCCGTACAGGGACCCATGACACACTCTGGACCTGGCAGCAGCATGAGGAGGCGGTACAGGGGCCCATGGCAGATTACGGGCCTGGCAGCAGCAATGGGAGGCCCGTAATCTGCCAGCACCCTATGACAAAATGGAACCCACCAGCAGTGTGAGGAGACCTGAAAGTGGCACATGGCAGAGTGTGGCGATGGAGACAGCAGCAATGGGAGGCCGTACAGGGACCCATGACAGATTACGGGCCTGGCAGCAGCATGAGGAGGCGGTACAGGGGCCCATGACAGATTACGGGCCTGGCAGCAGAAATGGGAGGCCCGTAATCTGCCAGCACTCTATGACAAAATGGAACCCACCAGCAGTGTGAGGAGACCTGAAAGTGGCACATGGCAGAGTGTGGCGATGGAGACAGCAGCAATGGGAGGCCGTACAGGGACCCATGAGACACTCTGGACCTGGCAGCAGCATGAGGAGGCGGTACGGGGGCCCATGGCAGATTACGGGCCTAACAGCAGCAATGGGAGGCCCGTAATCTGCCAGCACCCTATGACAAAATGGAACCCACCAGCAGTGTGAGGAGACCTGAAAGTGGCACATGGCACAGTGTTGCGATGGAGACAGCAGCAATGGGAGGCCGTACAGGGACCCATGAGACACTCTGGACCTGGCAGCAGCATGAGGAGTTGGTACGGGGGCCCATGGCAGATTACGGGCCTGGCAGCAGCATGAGGAGGCGGTAAAGGGGCCCATGACAGATTACGGGCCTGGCAGCAGCAATGGGAGGCCCGTAATCTGCCAGCACCCTATGACAAAATGGAACCCACCAGCAGTGTGAGGAGACCTGAAAGTGGCACATGGCACAGTGTGGCGATGGAGACAGCAGCAATGGGAGGCCGTACAGGGACCCATGACACACTCTGGACCTGGCAGCAGCATGAGGAGGCGGTACAGGGGCCCATGGCAGATTACGGGCCTGGCAGCAGCAATGGGAGGCCCGTAATCTGCCAGCACCCTATGACAAAATGGAACCCACCAGCAGTGTGAGGAGACCTGAAAGTGGCACATGGCACAGTGTTGCGATGGAGACAGCAGCAATGGGAGGCCGTACAGGGACCCATGAGACACTCTGGACCTGGCAGCAGCATGAGGAGGCGGTACGGGGGCCCATGGCAGTTTACGGGCCTGGCAGCAGCAATGGGAGGCCCGTAATCTGCCAGCACCCTATGACAAAATGGAACCCACCAGCAGTGTGAGGAGACCTGAAAGTGGCACATGGCAGAGTGTGGCGATGGAGACAGCAGCAATGGGAGGCCGTACAGGGACCCATGACAGATTACGGGCCTGGCAACAGCATGAGGAGGCGGTACAGGGGCCCATGACAGATTACGGGCCTGGCAGCGGCAATGGGAGGCCCGTAATCTGCCAGCACCCTATGACAAAATGGAACCCACCAGCAGTGTGAGGAGACCTGAAAGTGGCACATGGCAGAGTGTGGCGATGGAGACAGCAGCAATGGGAGGCCGTACAGGGACCCATGAGACACTCTGGACCTGGCAGCAGCATGAGGAGGCGGTACAGGGGCCCATGGCAGATTACGGGCCTGGCAGCAGCAATGGGAGGCCCGTAATCTGCCAGCACCCTATGACAAAATGGAACCCACCAGCAGTGTGAGGAGACCTGAAAGTGGCACATGGCAGAGTGTGGCGATGGAGACAGCAGCAATGGGAGGCCGTACAGGGACCCATGACAGATTACGGGCCTGGCAACAGCATGAGGAGGCGGTACAGGGGCCCATGACAGATTACGGGCCTCGCAGCAGCAATGGGAGGCCCGTAATCTGCCAGCACCCTATGACAAAATGGAACCCACCAGCAGTGTGAGGAGACCTGAAAGTGGCACATGGCAGAGTGTGGCGATGGAGACAGCAGCAATGGGAGGCCGTACAGGGACCCATGAGACACTCTGGACCTGGCAGCAGCATGAGGAGGCGGTACGGGGGCCCATGACAGATTACGGGCCTGGCAGCAGCAATGGGAGGCCCGTAATCTGCCAGCACCCTATGACAAAATGGAACCCACCAGCAGTGTGAGGAGACCTGAAAGTGGCACATGGCACAGTGTTGCGATGGAGACAGCAGCAATGGGAGGCCGTACAGGGACCCATGAGACACTCTGGACCTGGCAGCAGCATGAGGAGGCGGTACGGGGGCCCATGGCAGATTACGGGCCTGGCAGCAGCAATGGGAGGCCCGTAATCTGCCAGCACCCTATGACAAAATGGAACCCACCAGCAGTGTGAGGAGACCTGAAAGTGGCACATGGCAGAGTGTGGCGATGGAGACATGGGCCCCCTGGCCACGCTTGACTTTTTGGCCACATAGTCGACATACGGCTACGTTTACTTCCTCGGGTGGCTTGAGGAAAAATTGCCACACTGCCGAGTAGGAAACTTTGCCCCTGCTACTCCTCACTGGCTGACTGCTACTTCCTCCGTGCACACCGGCACCACTACTGGCCGTGGTGGTAGGCTGCAGTGGAGCTGGTGCTCTACTCCATGGCCGTTTGCCTCCACTGACACTGCTGCGACCCTGCTGCCTCCTGGCCAACCCACCGACTGTTTTGCTCGCTGCCAAGCTGGCACCCTCTTCTCCTGATGATGCGGAAGCAATAGCCTGATGACGACGAGGCTGCCAAGTGCGATCAGCCTCATCATCATCAATTAGCGTCTTCGCCTCACTACTAGCCCCCTCGGCTGCGTGTGGGTCAGGAGACAGACCTGTCTCTAGACCGGCTACAAAGCCACTCTCCTCGCAGGTACTTCTTCACCTGGCTGCTGAAGAGGCGGATGTCTCCCCCCGTTCCTGACCGCCCTCTGTTAGCTCTTCCTCACTGTACAGTGGGGCTGAGCCCACAGCATGCGATACTTCGCTTGATGAGGGAACACCAAAGGACAGGGGCAGGTAGAGGACACGTGATTTCAGTGGGCTTGCTCCCGGGCCATGCCAACTAACGGTTGTGTCTGACGTACCCACCGACCGTTGGCTATAGGTGTCAGAGGTGACCTGGGAAAAGGAAGACGACCGAGCCAACCAATCGATGACGGCAGGGTTATCGGTGGAGACACGACCGCTAGATGACACCTGGAGCACTGGCCTCTGGCTGCGACTAGTGCTGCCTGGACCCCTTCCTCTGCTGCCACGTCTGCTCACTCCTGAAACATTGCCTCCTCTGCCACTCCTCTGCGTGTTGTCTGACATACTCTTTAATTCAACGATTCTGTGTCCCTGAGTAACGATTCTGTGTCCCTGAGTAACAATTCTGTGTCTGTCCCTGAGTAACAATTCTGTGTCCCTCAGTAACAATTCTGTGTCCCTCAGTAACAATTCTGTGTCTGTCCCTGAGTAACAATTCTGTGTCCCTCAGTAACAATTCTGTTTCTGTCCCTGAGTAACAATTCTGTGTCCCTCAGTAACAATTCTGTGTCTGTCCCTGAGCAACAATTCTGTGTCCCTGAGTAACAGTTCTGTGTCCCTGAGTAACAATTCTGTGTCCCTGAGTAACAGTTCTGTGTCCCTCAGTAACAATTCTGTGTCCCTGAGTAACAATTCTGTGTCCCTCAGTAACAATTCTGTGTCCCTCAGTAACAATTCTGTGTCTGTCCCTGAGTAACAATTCTGTGTCCCTGAGTAACAGTTCTGTGTCCCTGAGTAACAGTTCTGTGTCCCTGAGTAACAATTCTGTGTCCCTGAGTAACAGTGCTGTGTCCCTGAGTAACAATTCTGTGTCCCTGAGTAACAATTCTGTGTCCCTCAGTAACAATTCTGTGTCCCTCAGTAACAATTCTGTGTCGTTCCTGAGTAACAATTCTGTGTCCCTCAGTAACAATTCTGTGTCCCTCAGTAACAATTCTGTGTCTGTCCCTGAGTAACAATTCTGTGTCCCTGAGTAACAGTTCTGTGTCCCTGAGTAACAATTCTGTGTCCCTGAGTAACAATTCTGTGTCCCTCAGTAACAATTTTGTGTCCCTCAGTAACAATTCTGTGTCTGTCCCTGAGTAACAATTCTGTGTCCCTCAGTAACAATTCTGTGTCCCTCAGTAACAATTCTGTGTCTGTCCCTGAGTAACAATTCTGTGTCCCTGAGTAACAGTTCTGTGTCCCTGAGTAACAATTCTGTGTCCCTGAGTAACAATTCTGTGTCCCTCAGTAACAATTCTGTGTCCCTCAGTAACAATTCTGTGTCTGTCCCTGAGTAACAATTCTGTGTCCCTCAGTAACAATTCTGTGTCCCTCAGAAACAATTCTGTGTCTGTCCCTCAGTAACAATTCTGTGTCCCTCAGTAACAATTCTGTGTCTGTCCCTGAGTAACAATTCTGTGTCCCTCAGTAACAGTTCTGTGTCCCTGAGTAACAATTCTGTGTCCCTGAGTAACAATTCTGTGTCCCTCAGTAACAATTCTGTGTCTGTCCCTGAGTAACAATTCGGTGTCCCTCAGTAACAATTCTGTGTCCCTCAGTAACAATTCTGTGTCCCTCAGTAACAATTCTGTGTCTGTCCCTGAGTAACAATTCTGTGTCCCTGAGTAACAGTTCTGTGTCCCTGAGTAACAATTCTGTGTCCCTGAGTAACAGTTCTGTGTCCCTGAGTAACAATTCTGTGTCCCTCAGTAACAATTCTGTGTCCCTCAGTAACAATTCTGTGTCTGTCCCTGAGTAACAATTCTGTGTCCCTCAGTAACAATTCTGTGTCCCTCAGTAACAATTCTGTGTCTGTCCCTGAGTAACAATTCTGTGTCCCTGAGTAACAGTTCTGTGTCCCTGAGTAACAATTCTGTGTCCCTGAGTAACAGTTCTGTGTCCCTGAGTAACAATTCTGTGTCCCACAGCAACAATTCTGTGTCCCTCAGTAACAATTCTGTGTCCCTCAGTAACAATTCTGTGTCTGTCCCTGAGTAACAATTCTGTGTCCCTCAGTAACAATTCTGTGTCCCTCAGTAACAATTCTGTGTCTGTCCCTGAGTAACAATTCTGTGTCCCTCAGTAACAGTTCTGTGTCCCTGAGTAACAATTCTGTGTCCCTGAGTAACAGTTCTGTGTCCCTGAGTAACAATTCTGTGTCCCTGAGTAACAATTCTGTGTCCCTCAGTAACAATTCTGTTTCTGTCCCTGAGTAACAATTCTGTGTCCCTCAGTAACAATTCTGTGTCCCTCAGTAACAATTCTGTGTCTGTCCCTGAGTAACAATTCTGTGCCCTGAGTAACAGTTCTGTGTCCCTGAGTAACAATTCTGTGTCCCTGAGTAACAGTTCTGTGTCCCTGAGTAACAATTCTGTGTCCCTGAGTAACAATTCTGTGTCCCTCAGTAACAATTCTGTGTCCCTCAGTAACAATTCTGTGTCCCTCAGTAACAATTCTGTGTCTGTCCCTGAGTAACAATTCTGTGTCCCTCAGTAACAATTCTGTGTCCCTCAGTAACAATTCTGTGTCTGTCCCTGAGTAACAATTCTGTGTCCCTGAATAACAGTTCTGTGTCCCTGAGTAACAATTCTGTGTCCCTGAGTAACAATTCTGTGTCCCTCAGTAACAATTCTGTGTCCCTGAGTAACAACTCTGTCTCTGTCCCTGAGTAACAATTCTGTGTCCCTGAGTAACAGTTCTGTGTCCCTGAGTAAGAATTCTGTGTCCCTGAGTAACAATTCTGTGTCCCTAAGTAACGATTCTGTGGCCCTAAAGTCTCTTTGGCCCTAACTCTGTCTCTAATACAGAGAGGTCTGTCTCTCTTGAATGACCGGAGGCTAATGGAGAATTCTAAGATGGCCGCAATTTATAGCTCGGCCATTACACAGTGCTGGCTGGCTGGCTGCTGATTGGCTAATGTGATCACATGTCATGAATGAATGCATTATGGGTCAGCGCGCCTTGTCTGCGCGCCTTCCCAGAGATCCCCGCTCCGTCGCCACACATGTCGCCGCCATTTTTGGAAAATTTTGATTCGCGCATCCGAAGTCTGCTAATTTTCGGATTCGGCGCGAAACGAATTTTTCCTAAAATTCGAAACGAATTCCATTTCGCCAAGTTCGATTCGCTCATCTCTACATCCTATACATAAAAAGGGGAGGGGAAAAGGGTACAATAACTGGAAGGGGGAATAATATATATATACAGATAAATTAAGCAGTAGAAAAATAGATTTAGTTTACAAATTTACATATATATGCACCTAGCTACACCTCTCTGCAGCTAATGGCAAGAACAACATCCCAAAAAATATATATACAATGACATATGTACATATGAACAAACCATGGAGGGCCTCCCCCTCAAGAGAAACCTTTAATATACAGTGGGGATCGAAAGTTTGGGCACCCCAGCTAAAAATTTGTATTAATGTGCATAAAGAAGCCAAGGAAAGATGGAAAAATCTCCAAAAGGCATCAAATTACAGATTAGACATTCTTATAATATGTCAACAAAAGTTAGATTTTATTTCCATCATTTACACTTTCAAAATAACAGAAAACATAAAAATGCCATCTGCAAAAGTTTGGGCACCCTGCAGAGTTAATATCTTGTACTGCCCCCTTTGGCAAGTATCACAGCTTGTAAAAGCTTTTTGTAGCCAGCCAAGAGTCTTTAAATTCTTGTTTGAGGTATCTTTGCCCATTCTTCCTTACAAAAGTCTTCCAGTTCTTTGAGATTTCTGGGCTGTCTGTCACGCACTGCTCTTTTAAGGTCTATCCATAGATTTTCAATTATGTTGAGGTCAGGAGGCCATGGCAAAACCTTCAGTTTACGCCTCTTGATGTAATCCCCCGTGGATTTCGAGGTGTGTTTAGGATCATTATCCATTTATAGAAGCCATCCTCTCTTTAACTTCAGCTTTTTCACAGATGGCATCAAGTTACCATCCAAAATTTGCTGAAATTTTATTGAATCCATTTTTCCTTCTACTCGTGAGATGTTCCCTGTGCCACTGGCTGCAACACAACCCCAAAGCATGATTGATCCAACCCCATGCTTAACAGTTGGACAGAGGTTCTTTTCATTAAATTCTGTGCCCCTTCTTCTCCAAACGTACCTTTGCTCATTCCGGCCAAAAAGTTCAATTTTAAGCTCAACGGTCCACAGAACTTGTTTCCAAAATGCATCAGGCTTGTCTATATGTTCATTTGCAAATTTCAAACGATGATTTTTGTGGTGAGGACGTAGAAGAGGTTTTCTTCTGATGACTCTTCCATAAAGACCATATTTGTACAAGTATCTCTTTATAGTGGAATAGTGTACCACAACTCCAGTGTCTGCCAGATCTTTCTGGAGGGATCGTGCAGTCAAACGTGGGTTTTGAATTGTTTTTCTCACAATCCTGCGAGCTGTTCTGTCTGATATTTTTCTTGGTCTTCCAGATCTTGCTTTAACTTCCACTGTTCCTGATGACTGCCATTTCTTAATTATATTCCGAACAGAGGATATTGACATCTGAAAACGCTTTGCTATCTTCTTATAGCCTTCTCCAGCTTTGTGAGTGTCAACTATTTTCAGTTTCAGTTTTCTAGACAACTGCTTAGAAGAACCCATGGTGCTGATTGTTGGGGCAAGATCAGATGAGTCTGGGCATTTAAAACCTTTGAGATTGACATCACCTGGTCTTCCCAGACGATGATTGAGAACAATCCATGACACTGGCAGGTCTCAGCTTGGCAAAAGGGGCAGTGCATGCTATAAATTCTGCAGGGTGCCCAAACTTTTGCAGATGCCAATTTTTTGTTTTCTGTTATTTTGAAAGTGTAAATGATGGAAATAAAATCTAACTTTTGTTGACATATTATAAGAATGTCTAATATGTAATTTGATGCCTTTTGGAGATTTTTCCATCTTTCCTTGGCTTCTTTATGCACATTAATACAAATTTTTAGGTGGGGTGCCCAAACTTTCGATCCCCACTGTACTTAGTGAGGTCTTCTGTACTCCCAGCTGGAAAGACAGCCATCTTGGGTGACCTGCAAACAGTAGGAAAAAAAGAACAGAAAAGTAAATATAGGACATAGCCCTCACATTGGCTAACTATCTACATAAGGCATTTCAGCAATGTATTAGCAACATCTGTTCTTTTGAGTCCTTGAATAGGTTAGGGGGAACCCCTCCGGAAATGGTAGTGGGGACTAAGCGGTCTCCTTGCAAAAATAGCCCCAGACCAGCACATCTGGGCACTAGAATAAAGTTTGTCAAAGTCCAAAATGCAGAAGACACAAAGGACTATTAGTCTGGGATCCTGCGTCAGTCCTAGTAATACTTCCATGGGATCGGCAGTCTCAGTTTACTGCCATCAGGTTTCCGGGTGACCACAGAGTAACTTTGGTTAGGCTGGCCAGACTTAACAACTACCACTCTGTCCCTATAAATAGCCTGACCTTTGCTCCATTCCTGCTTGATATCTTGAAAGCGAGCCCCAGCTTCCTCCAGATGAGGCCCACTCAAATGTCTGGGGATGTGCAAATGATCCCAAATCAAGTCCCCTTCCTATTGAGCTCTGGATTCCTCAATTATGTCCATGACTTCCTGCTGGACATATGGGTAGTTCAGTACCCACTCCAGAGCTATCCACTTCTGTACCTCTCTCTGAAGATGGGAGAAACGGGGAAGGAACTTTTTGCCCCCTAATCCTGGCTGCACACAGAACTGGGGAAAACGGATGACCCACTTCTGCAGATCAGTATGTTTGGCCTTGATGCTAGGCCATTCTGAGGAGAATTTAGGTGGAGGAGCTCGAGTAGGTATCCTGACAGGCTCCGACCTGCAGGAGCATGCAACAGAGTTTGGTGTATAGGGTTCCTCTGACAATCCAGTCAGTGAGTCCAGATCCTCTGTGATACCCCTCCAGTCCCATTTTTCCTCTGTTTCCTCTGTGGACCACCCCTCTTGCTCAATTTTTAAAGACCCAAACTCTTCCAACAGCTTGGGGGACTCCCAATCTATCCCCCCACCACTCGCAGCTAGGCTCCTTCCAAGTGGAACGGTCAAGGCTGGTGGGAGAGGTCGGATGATCTGGGGCATCAGCTGGTTCTGTCTGGGCAGCACTTGTGGGTACTGACCCTCCAGCAACATCTTCGGGCAAAGGGTGGATAGTGGTGGACACCTCTTCTCCTCTGCAATGGTCCACTGCGGGGGAGTCACAATCCTAGGACTCAACCCCACTCTGCAGTTCAGGCATCAATCTTCCTCCAGCTTTCCAATTCCGGCTTTCCAATTTCTCAGTATTTAGCCTTGTTAGCAGGTTCACACTGTATGTGTGGTGCACCAGATTGCTGGGCAGCAGCTGCTTAGGTGGCTCTCCACAGTGCCCTCACCTGATCCGGGCTTCAATCAGGGCGATTGGTCTCCTGCATTCAGGGCAAATTAGACAAAGCCTTTCTGTCCCTCCGACCAGCCCCAGGCTGAAACATCCACAGTGTCTCAGGTGGACACGCGTATCTGCTGGTAATACACAACCATGCTCCTCTCATGCTCTCTCTCCACATGGTGGGTGTAGAGGGTGGTTTTTAGGGCAGGCGTTATGGGCATAGATTTGGGCGTGCTGATGGGCATGGCTGAGCAGAAATCTTCCCACACTATCGGTAGCCCCTGATGTTCCAGGCAGGAGCAAACTGACTGAATTTGCAGGAAATGTAGTAATGATAATCCACAGTGGTTGCTATGAACAGCATCGGAGCACAAAGTACATCCCCCGCTGAAAATGTTTGCACAAATAAAGTCTCTGGGCCTATTATTATTATTATTATACAGGATTTATATAGTGCCAACAGTTTGCTCAGCGCTTTACAATATAACGGGAGACAATACAGCAACAATACAGTTCAATACAAGAGGGATAGGAGGGCCCTGCTCCTTGGAGCTTACAATCTAGGAGGGAGGGGCTAGTGGTACAAAAGGTAGTAACTGTGGGGGATGGACTGGTTGGAAGAGTAGAAGATTCCATTATTAGCTGAGGGCAGGATAGGCTTCCCTGAAGAGATAGGTTTTCAGAGATTGCCTAAAAGTGAGCAGAGTAGGCGATAGTCTGATAAATTGGGGTAGTGAGTTCCAGAGGATGGGGGAAGCTCTGGAGAAGTCCTGGAGATGAGCATGGGAGGAGGAGACAAGGGAGCTAGAGAGTAGGAGATTTTGCAAGGAGCGGAGAGTACAATTTGGGTGATATTTAGAGACAAGATCGGTGATGTAATTTAGGGCAGAGTTATAAATGGCTTTATACGTTATTGTTAATGTTTTGAATTTTATCCGTTGGGCAATGGGAAGCCAGTGGAGGGATTGGCAGAGAGGGGTGGCAGATAAAGACCTGTTAGTAAGGTGGATGAGTCTGGCAGCAGCATTCATGATAGACTGAATAGGGGATAGCCTGCGATGAGGTAGGCCAATGAGCAGGGAGTTACGATAGTCAAGGCGAGATATAACAAGGGAGTGAATAAGTTGCTTAGTGGTTTCCGAGGTTAGGAACGGGAGTATCTTGGAGATGTTACGGAGGTGAAGTCTACAAGATTTGGACAGTGAATGTATTTGGGACTGCAAGGACAGATGGGAGTCTAGGATTACACCTAGTACCCTGCCATGAGGGGAGGGACTGATGATTGTGTTATTGATCTTGATGGAGAGGTCAGGGGAGGTAGCACGGGCTGGGGGGGGGGAATACTAAGAGCTCAGTTTTGGAAAAATTGAGTTTGAGGAAGTGGAGTGACATCCATGCCGATATGTCACTTAGTAGGTTAGTAATGCGACAGGAGACTGAAGGGGTGAGGTGAGGGGTAGAAAGATAGATTTGTGTGTCATCAGCATAGAGATGGTACTTAAAGCCATGGGAGTTTATCAAGTGACCAAGGGAGGAGGTGCAGATGGAGAAGAGAAGGGGTCCAAGGAAAGAACCCTGAGGGACCCCCACAGAAAGAGGCAGTGAAGAGGAGGAGGCAGCGTTATAGGTAACACTGAAGGAGCGCTGCAATAGGTAGGAAGAGAACCAGCAGAGAGCAGAGTCTCTGAGGCCAAGAGAGTGGAGTTTTTTTTTGAGGAGGGGATGGTCAACCGTATCAAAAGCTTCAGAGAGGTCAAGAAGTAAGAGTACGAAGTAGTGGCCATTGGTTTTAGCTGTTAGAAGATCATTAGTGAGTTTTAGTAGGCAGTTTCAGTGGAGTGGAGTGAGCGAAAGCCAGACTGTAAATAGTCAAGAAGGTTGTTGTCAGTGAAGTAGGAGCTCAGGCGATTGTAGACTAAGCGTTCTAAGAGTTTAGAGGTAAATGGCAGCAGGGAGATGGGTCTTAAGTTGTTCAGGTTGGTAGGGTCCAGGGAGGGCTTTTTAAGTATGGGAGTGATGTGTGCATGCTTTAGAGGGGAGGGGAAGGCACCAGTAGAGAGGGAAAGATTTAAGATGTGAGTGAGGGAGCATAGGATGGAAGAAGAGGGTGACCGTAGTAGTTGTGAGAGGACAGGATCCAGGGGCAGGTAGTGAGACGGGCTTCTGAGAAAACCTTAGTGACCTCTACGGTAGTAGCAAGGTCAAAAGAGGAAAGTGTTGAGGGAGGTTTAGTAAAAGATATGCTAAGTGGGATGGATGTCTGTGCAGTGGCGATGCCCCTACGAATTGCGTCAATCTTGTTTTTGAAATGATTTGCAATCTCGTGAGCAGTGAGTGAGGTACTGGGTGGAGGTGGAGAAAGTAGAGAGTTAAAAGTAGAGAAGAGACAACGAGGCCTGGATGACAAGGTATTAATAAGAGTGACAAAGTAGGCTTGTTTGGTCACGTGAAGGGAGAAATTGTATGTTAAGAAAGCAGATTTATATAGGGTGAATGCTTGTTGAGATTTGGTTTTACGCCACGAATGCTCCAGCGCACGACTATGTCGTTTAAGGTTTCTGGTGTCGTCAGTCTGCCAAGGTTTTAACGGTCAGGGCCCGATGCTTCGTGTTGTTAGAGGAGCAAGTGAGTCTAATGTGGATGAAAGCGAACTGTTGTCGACAGTAGTGGCCAGGTCAGGGCAGGACAGGGGAGAGATTCTGTCATAGAGTTGGTCAGTTGCAGAATGAAAAGGAGCAGGGTTCAAGTTGTGAAGGTTTCTGCGGGTAATTGTTTGCTGCTTTGAGGGATAGGTGTTTGAAGACGAGGACACTGTGAAGGTGATGAGTTTGTGATCAAAGAAAGGAAAGGGGGTGTTTGTGAGGTTGTAGGGAGTACAAAGATGGGAGAAAAAAGGTCTAATGTATTTCCATCAGAGTGAGTGGAGGACTGTATACATTGTGCTAATGCAAAAGATGAGGTTAAGTTGAAGAGTTGGGATGTAGCCGGGTTGTTGACATTAATAGGAATGTAAAATCTCTGAGAATGATAGTGGGTAGTTTAGAGGAGAGAAAGTAGTGTAGTCAGGCGGAGAAATCATCAAGAAAGTGGGACATCGGTACAGGAGGTAGATAGATCACTGCAATCCTCAGAGAAATGGGAGAAAACAGCCGGATGCAGTGAGTCTCGAAAGAAGAGAAGGATGGAGAGGGAGGATTAGGGAGGACTTGAAAGGTGCTCAGTGGGGATAGAAGCAAACCAACTCTACCACCTTTCGTACCACTGGGTCTAGGTGAGTGGGTCAAAAGAAGGCCTCCATAGGAAAGTGCTGCGGGAGAAGCAAGATCTGCTGCTCGAGGCCAGGTTTCTCTAATTGCTAGTGGGTTAAGGGAGTGGGAGACAAAAAAGGTCATGGACAGAGGTGAGCTTATTACAGACAGAGCGGGCATTCCAGAGCTCACATGAAAAAGGGAGAGGGTGGTTATTGGAGCACGGGGACTGATATTTAATTAAGGGGATTGCGGCTATTCCCGGAAGAAAGAGGATGCTTGGTGTGGGGGTGAGATACTGGAGGACCAGGGTTTGGGGAGATATCCCCAGATGTTAGGAGAAGAAGAAGGGTGAGTAAAGTAAGATGGGAACGGGATGTACACAAGTGTACATGCCTTCCAGACCTGTTGTTTGGGTCAGCAGGAGAGTAAAGTATCAGCAGGAGGTGATGAGAGCAGTAGTAGGTAGATGGTAGCAGTGAGGGTGAGATGTACATGTTTTGGGGTGGAGCAGAGGGGTAAAGAAGTGGGATTTTGGGAACGCAGGATAGTACTATGAAAAGGTGGAGTAGAGGGGACATATTAAAAGTACAAGGAGTGGGACTCAGACAAGAGATGTTGCCCAGGGTGTTTGCTTGCAGTCTGTCCAGTGTGCAGTAGAGTTCCTTGTTGTATCTTCCTGCTGCTTGAATTATCCTGCTTTAGTTAGACTGCTGTGTTCAACTGCTTCTTAGCACTCTATCAAAACAGCACTCATGCAGAAACAGCACCCCATCTGTGACTATGCCCCCTCGATCTGTGACCACCCCCCTCCCCCCCCGAGCTGATCTAAATTTATAGGGAGATGGTCAAATGAGCACTCTTCTCCGCCCCAATTAGGAACTGATAAGGATCACATGAATTGATGTTTCTCATACACAGACCAGACACAGGCCACAGTCATAAAAAGAGTGCAACTAGAGGTGAGAACTAATCAACATAGACAAAATATATATACACTATTTGTTCTGAAATTAACAGGAATCTATGTGTTGCTGCAGTTTAGAATGGAGAAAGCAGATAGCAGCATTTACCCAGAGATAGCAGGAATCTATGTGTTGTTGCAGTTTAGAGTGGAGAAAGCAGATAGCAGCATTTACCCAGAGATAGCAGGAGTCTATGCATTGTTGCAGTGTAGAGTGCAGATAGTAGCATTTATAGCCTAGCTAGTATAAAGAAGCCGGGCATTTGTAAACCACAAAGTAGGATTAAAAATACCATTTCCGTCTTTGCAGATGGCACCAAGCTTTGCAGTGGAATAACAGGATGTCTCCAATTTACAAGACAACCTCATTGCACTGTTTAATTGGGCAACTATGTGGAAAATGAGGTTTAATGTTGATAAATGTAAGGTTATGCACTTGGGGGCTAAGAATATGCATGCATCATACATACTAGGGGGAGTACAACTGGGGGAATCAATGGTGGAGAAGGACCTGGGAGTTCTGGTAGATCACAAGCTTAATAATGGCATGCAATGCCAAGCTGCGGTTTCTAAAGAGAGCAAAATCTTCTCTTGTATTAAAAGAGGTTTAGACTCCAGAGAGAGAGAGATATCATTTTACTCCTGTACAAATCATTAGTAAGACCTCATCTGGAATATGCAGTTTAAATTTTGTTCACCAATTCACATGAAAGTGCTCAGCTATGAGGAAAGATTAGAGGAACTGAATTTATTCTCTCTTGAGAAGAGGAGATTAAGGGGGGATATAATCAGCATGTATAAATATATCAGTGGTTCATATAGTGAACTCGGTGTAGAGTTATTCACCTTGAGGTCATCACAGAGGACAAGGGGGCACTCTTTACGTCTGGAGAAAGATTTACTTTCCAAATATGAAAAGGTTTCTTCCCAGTAAGAGCAGTGAAAATGTGGAATAGACTCCATCAAGAGTTAGGGCTGGTTCACACTAGGCTGTTTTGCCAACGCTTGCCAAACGCCCCTATAGCGTTTGGCAAGCATTGGTCCGGCGTTTGTGGAGCGTTATTAACACTCGGCAAACGCTCCGCAAACGCCGCATGCGCGGTTTAGCGGTGGTTGCTAGGCGTTTGCCGAGCGTTAATAATGCCCCACAAATGCCTATAATGCAGTTTGAGTGGTGTTACCGCTCCGCAAACGCCCCGCAACTGCGTCGCAACCGCACCGCAAACGCCGGCCGGGCGTTTGCGGAGCGGCACCATAGATGAGAATAGGAGGCTTCAAAGCCTCCTGACTCGTCCAGAGGCGTCCGTTTTGCCGCGACGCAACGCAAACGCTCCCGTTAGAACAGCACCATGTGCTGTAATGTGCAGAATTGGCAGAGGCGTTTGGGAAGCTGTAAAAACGCTTACCAAACGCCTCTCTGCTGCCTGCACACAAGGCTAGTGTGAACGTAGCCTTAGTTCTGGCCAGCTCAGTGGATTGCTTTAAAAAGGCCTGGATTCTTTCCTTGATACATATAATATAACTGGTTACTAACATTTATAGGTAAAGTTGATCCAGGGAATATCTGATTGCCTCTCATCAGAAAGGGATCAGAAAGGATTTTTTTCCCCTGCAGGAGCAAATTGGTTCATGCTTTGCTGGGTTTTTTGCCTTATTTATGGTTGAACTGGATGGACTTTTGTATTTTTTCAGCCAGACTAACTATATAAATATGTAACTATGTAGCAGGCCACCCCGGTTACTCCAGGAAACAACCAGCACGAATAAGTGGCATTTACTGACTGTAGCAGGCAATATTGAGCTTGGCAGAATATAGTCTTTTAGCGTAACCACCTGTTGAGTGGCAGAAAGACTTGAGAATGCTGATGGGTCGCTCCGGTTACCCCAGGCAACAGCATGCGTGGAAGCAACAGACAATTCACTGACATTTGCAGGTACACAGTCTCTTATGGAAGCCACCTGTTGAGCAACAATTGGTTGTAGATTGGTAGGCCGCTCTGTTTGCTCTGGACAAAAGCAAGCAGGAAGACAGTAGTGACCGTCACCTCACTGATCATAATGAGCACATTTAGAACATAGAGAAGAGAGACAGCAGCGCCACTCTAAGTGTAGAAGGTTAGAATCAGGCAGATTTAATGGTAAAATCGCACTCACATAGGCAGGTAACAAGTAGGCATGTCAAGTAATGGAGGTCCGTTGCGAGCATCTGGTCCTAGTGCCACGCTTTGGGTATTTCCCGCCGCTCCGGTGGTGTCCAGGGCTCGGGGAGTTGCGGAGGGATGCAAGGAGGCTCACAGGGATGGCGTCACTGCATGGACCGGGTTTTCAAGATGGCCTGACAAAGGAACACGCATGCTCTGAACGCGCGCCATCTTGGAAACCCGGTCCGTGTGGTGACGCCGTCTCTGTGAACCTCCCTGCCTACTTGTTACCTGCCTATGTAAGTGCAATTATACCATTAAATCTGCCAGATTTTAACCTTCTACACTTCTCTACCTGCATCTAGGAGTATCTACAGGCTCTTACAGCTGGCTGCCTCCTCTGACCAGTCCACACTACTACAAGCCCCCCACTAAAGATGGACTTGGACACTACCTTCACATGGACCTTTAACTAACCCCCATTGCTGATGGTCCACCCCCTAACCCATACAGGGTAGATGCATTTAGCGCTCCCTTCCCACTCACCTTTACATGTAGAACACAGTCTTTTGTAGAGGCTACCTGTTGAGCAGCAAAAAGACATTTACAAATGAATGGGCCGTTACAGTTCCTCCGGGCAACGGCATGCAGGGAAGTGACAGCAAAGCACGTTGTTCTGGTTGAACAAATGAATAGAAAATACAGTCCTTTTCACCAGACACCTGTAGAGCAGCCCAGCGTGCTTGCTATGGGCTACCACAGTAATCAACATCACTTTCTTGCCTTGGCAGTTGCTAGGGGTAATGGCAGGCAGGTTGCTATAGGAAAATCCCAGAATTAAGAGCCCCCACATGTAGCACTACCCCCTTAGGAGTCACTACAGATTTGGTTCCCCTATACTCCTGCACAGCCAGGCAACCCACAACTTCAAGTGGACTTGCATCCAGAGTCAGAAATCAGTCCTTGAGCTTTGGTTTTGTTGTTTTTATTTAGGGGATTTGAACTGGTAATAGGGTTAGGGGTGCAACAGGAAAAAGGGTCAGCCGCAGACCGGAGGATTGATGAATATAGTGTATATTTATTGATCCATAGGACACAGAAAAAAAACAGCACATGAATACAGGACCTGTTAACACGTTTCACACAATCTCATGCTCAGTCATAATAAAGAAAACAACTGTGCTGTCTTATATGCTGTCTGTTGTCTTATATAGGAGTTATTTAATAAAGAACACCTGTCCTAATCAGCACTCCTGAATCTTGAGGATACGCCTACTAGTATGTTGTACCAAAACATATAAAACCATTGTATGAAAAACAGTGATATCAGAAAACAACAAAGAAGGAAGAAACGAAAAAGGAAAAGGAAATGCAATAACAAGAGAAACAAAGAAAGAGAAAAAGCATAATGAATAAAAATTATAAAAAATTGTAAATGAAGAGTAAAATAAAAAATTAAATAACATACACAAACACAGATAAAAGTAAGTAAATATCCCAAGATGATATGGGCTGCGAAGCCACATTTGTAAATGATCAAAATTTAAATAATAATATATACAAAAAACACATACAAAAAAAGCATGTTTACTTGGGTTTTCTGATATCACTGTTTTTGTTACCATGTACTAGTAGGCTTATCATCAGGATTCAGGAGTGCTGATTAGGACAGGTGTTCTTTATTAACTAACTCCTATATAAGACATCACTTTTGTTGTTTTCTTTGTTATGACTAAGCACGAGATCCTGTGAAAAGCGTTAACAAGTCCTGTATTCATGTCCTGGTGTTTTGTGTGTCCTATGGATCTATAAATATACACTATATTCATCAATCCTCTGGTGTGAGGCTGACCCTTTTTCCTGTTGCATCATGTATGGTGGCGAGCCAGAGCCTGCAGCGGTCCTGGATTGATCTGGATTGTTTGCCTGAGCGGTATACCTCTGTTCTTTGGATAGGTTTAGGGGTGTACAGGATGTCCAAGGGTACTGATGAAGTGAGGACAACTTCCTGGAACTATTTACAAGCCTTCACTGCAACAGAGTCTCTGTTGGAGAGCTAGCCAGTGTTTCCTTAATGTACCATCCAAGATCCCAGATTGACTTTTACTCTTCACCCAGCAATCTGGAGGTATCCATGAACAGGGGATCTAGTTGCTGTCACTTTAAGAGATTAACAAGTGGGTTGGTGGCTGCTACCAGGCCTGTCAGCTGGGCTGCTCCTTCCCCGCCATACAGGTGATCCTCACTCTGGAGGCCAGTGAGTTCTGAACTTTCCTTCTTTCCAACTCCAGGCCTGCAGGTAGGCTCCATCCCACTGGGCCTCCTCACAGCCTCCTGCCTTCAGACTCACATCTTCCTCACTGTCTTCCACCCAAACTCTCCCCTCAACTGAGCAGGCTCCATCACTTTGAAGGGTGTCCGAGTCTCTTGCCAAGCCTTCTGTTGGGGATTGGCTAGGGTCCCTCAAGAATGCAAGCCAGCCACTCCTCAGATCCACCCACTTCCTCTAGGCCTTACTCCAAAGCTCTAGAGCAGGGGGAAATTCGAGAGGGGCTGGCCTGCAGAGCCTCTCAGCTCCTGACCACATTTGACTATTACACCCAAGCTGCTACTCAACTCTCTATCAATTAAACACTAACTCCCCCTAGCTAACTAGATAGGCGGTACAATTATTTTTTTAAAATGGCACCTTTTAAAATCACTTTAAATAGCATTTTTTGGTTTGTGGTGCTCAGATACAGTTTTGTTACGCTTTTGATTTGCCTATGCATTATTATTGTTCATGTCATAAGAAAGATCCCTGCCAAATCAGGGTATTTGAGAACTTTTGGGGCCAAGGTGGCACCACTTAAAACATTTCTGATAGACAACAGGCAATAATGAAGTGCTCAAACTGCCCAATATACAATTTATTACAATTATAGACATTCCGTACCTGAAAATACCAGATAAGGTAACAGAAGACAACATGGTAGTAAACAAATGATAAGAAAGCAAGCTATCATCTACCACTTGTAGAACATAGGTTATATGGGAGAGAAGGTCTGAGGTCTGTGTTATGTCTGATGGGGAAGGTGTGGCTTTTCGTCTACAAAGTAAGTGTGTATGACAGCATGATTATGCATGCATGTGACTTGGGTGTGTGTACAACACTGCATAAGATGCTATGTGACACAACATGTGAATATGCTGTATTATGTGTAAAACTGACACCCATATGCTGCACAATAGCAGAATTACCTGTACAGCTTCCAGATCACTTGAATGTGTCCTATGTGCAGAGGATCCAGCATATATATCTGTTGAAAACTAGGAAATCAGCATAGCTGTAATAACTGTAAGAGATATTTATGCACTAGTGGGTAGCATATATCACTGAATTCTTAGAATAAATTCACAGTGGATTCAAGAACATAATGCAGAAACCTATTTACTAGCATATATGTGACTGCAACATCCATCCGTCTATTATTTTGTGAAACTAGATCCATTCACTTCAGCACTAGTATTTTGTATGAACTAGTTTTTAGTCACAACCAGGGCGGGGTTGGGAGTATTGAGGTGTGTCATACAAATGCAGATACACCTTTTCAGGCTTGTACAGGCTTTAAGGAAGCTGTCAGAACAAGACACTTCTGGAAGTGTAGAAGAGAACAAGTATCCATTTTCTTGGGATTTTGTCTTGTACAATTTTACAGTTAGTTTCTTAAATATATAAAAACAACATAGTTCTGCTCATAGACGTATAGGAAAGACTCTGGCCATGTTGAATTCACCATCCCCACTGAAGACGGCTTTAGCATCAGAAGTCTTTGTGTGGCAAAATGAATCTTCTTTGGCATTGCCCTCAGACATGCATCTGAAAAGTGGGACGAGCCGAGATCAACGGGTCAAAGAACAAGTGATGATGACCGTCAAGAGGCAAAAGCCAAGATCTTCTCAGTCTTCTACAATAAATTATGGGAACAGAGGTAAGACCACTTCTTCAAAATTGGGGTTGATTTACTAAAACTGGAGAGTGAAAAATCTGGTGCAGCTCTGCTAAGAAACCAATCAGTGTCCAGGTTTTATTGTCAAAGCTTAATTAGACATGCTTAAGTTAGAAGCTGATTGGCTATCATGCACAGCTGCACCAGATTTTGCACTCTCCAGTTTTAGTAAATCAACCCATTTGTGTAGTGAATTAAGCATTATGAATGTTTCTGCTTTTATTTTTAACATTGCAGGTAGAGACAAGAATCACATACTATATTATTATAGAAACACAAAATCAGCATTGTGAGAATAGGGAAAACCGTTCTACTGTCTGTTTGATTAATTGTTTTTAAAATAACACACTGATTCAGCTAGTACCTGTGTTTTAACCTGACAAAGGGAATGATTTACTATGCAGTATATTGCATCTCAACTTTCAGGGCTTGTTTGTTTGATAGATTTAGGTTACAGAGATCTTTGAAAGTTATTTATTTCTACTTAGGCTGGGAAACCTTTTGTGCCTTGTTTGATAGAGATGTATGCTTAGGGTTCTGCAATATGGCAATGAATGCATTTATTTCTCCTTGATCTAATAAGACACAGAGCTTTTCAGTGAAATCCATAGCACTGAGTTTCTCCTCAGTCAGTTTAGGCTCACTGAGCTTGATTTAAAAACTAATCCCATTTCTAAGCTGCTGTGAATGTATCCTGGAATTGATAAAGACTGGCACAGACAGGTTTTGCGAAAGTGTCTCGCATGCATTCTAAAAGTTCCGCAGCATGCGTCAAGTTAATTTATCTGTCCAGGACTTGTACTTGAATTTGGTACGTATGGCATCATTTTTAGAATGCATGCAAGACACTTTTGCAAAATATGACTCTGTACGCCAAAAGAAAGTTGGTCTTAGCTCCATTTTCGCGAACTGTTTGTATTTTATTTTGAATTTGGCACAGGTGCTGCACCGCATTATAGAAGTGGAGCAAATTAGAACTACCTGAATTAGGTGCATGAGTTGCTGTCAGAACTAAAAATGTTGCAGATTTTTTTTATTCGGCGCATCACCTTAACAAGAGCAATTAGAAAAGTGGTGCAGAAGTTTTATGGAATTCCCCAATTAGTGGACTTTATGTAGTCTGTACAGTTCACCTGTATGTGAATGTGGAACACAATTAAAGTAATAACAAGGATCGTCAATGTGTATAAGCTTAAATTCATAAGGGTGCTTTTTTTATTTACATTGTCGTAACAGTTTTTTTATTTACACTCAATGCTGTCCAAATCAGGAGATTTTGTTAATGGATAGCATTTTCAAAATTATATTGCAAGTTTCTATCACGCACTTCCCTTGCACACTGTGATGAATGTTGTTTTTTAAAAATATTTCTCTGCACATGGAGATTTTTGTTTGGTGCTGGTTGTTAGCACACTTTTGTGTAGGGGTGTTTATGTGACCTCTTTCATGGGAAAGCACGTTTATACTTTTGATACAAAGAATAAAAGTATTAAGTCCAGATAGTTGCGATGCATTAATTTTCCATTTGGGATTCTTTTTTATATATGCATGTGCTGAATGGACTGAATGCCCCCCTAATTGTGGAGGGACAGCATGGGCATTAGATTCAATGGATATTATACACATTTTTGTTTTTTTTTCCTTTGATGAATGTTGCATTGTTCGATACCTTCTTATCATTGAAAGATATTTCTACAGACATACACATTCGGCTCAGCCAAATATGCATATGTATGGCTATGGAGAAAGGAGGAGGAGCACAGTAGTTAGTAATCAGCTTGTAATCAGTCAATACCCCTATCTGACAGAATGGCAATGGATACATTCCTGCTGCCAGTTTATTTTAGGGGAAAATATTAGCTGAGAAATCCAGCTCAATCAAATTTATTCCATAAATAAAGCCCAGACAAGGAATGGCTGTGAAGGTCAAGATGTGTTTACAAACATACAATCATTGCTTAATCCAAATGTACACAGCTTAATTGAGCTGGGGTCTGTCAGCTACTTTTAGTAAAAGAAATAACATTTTGTGGAATCATTCATTCTGTTTGTAAAACATAATCATTTAAAGGGACTTTCGCATAAAAGAAGTAAATTCTACATAAAAGCTGCCACTTCCTCTTCCACAATAAATTGTGATTCCTATATAGCCGTAACCTAGTATAAGCATTACAATCTCAGCATTGCCCCTCATACTTAAGGTAACTGAATTCTACAGTTCTACTGTAGCCAGAAAGCTAGATAGTGCTAAAGAAAGCCCAAATTATCCTTCTACATAGGACTTATAGAAGTCTGCTTCTTCCAGTGGGCTTATAACTACATTCAGCCTTGACAAATAAACTAATTTGGCATCTCTAGTGTTGGGAGCTTGTGGTGACCCAGAATATTACCTGTATAAATATTTTTAATGAAACAGGTATCTCTGTGATATATCCCTGACATTGATTTGTTGTCAGAAGGTAATACTTCAATGTACTAACAATAATGGTAGAGGGAATAAAGCCACTTAACTACTATACATGTACATGACCTCATTAGTTATAAATATACAACATACAGTAGCAAGTATTTTTATGTAGCATAAAATTATGTACCCTCTATATCAGTTAGAATGTGAATAGATAACCGGTGCTGGGTACATGTCTATGGGACTTGTAGGCCCTTGCCTATTCCATGGGAATCCATGTCAAGTAGGTACTACTAGCAGGAGACTCACAGGGAGTTGCTAGGCCATAGATGGGCCAGTGTAGACATGAGACTCAGAGAGATAGTAATGCTAGCTGTGTACATGAAAAGTAAGACACTGTAAGTGGCAGGTGGTTTTCTAGATGCAGAAGGATCGGCTACAAAGTAGACACACTGCACCAAAGGCAGGTGAGACCCTATTGTTTAGGCAAATGTTCTCTTGAGTTCCCTGGTGAACTAAGCCAGCAACAGCAGAGGGATTGTGCTTCCAGGGCTCCCCAAGAAACTGTCTGATAGCAAGGAAGCAGTCTCTGTGAGTACAGCAATAATGAGAAAGAATAAGCTGTGTGCAGTCATACGATCTCAAGCAGAAGGGAATCTACAAATGTATTCCTATGTTTTTATTATTTTGTTTCTTTTTTTCTGTTAACGATTGTTATGCTGTATTAAAATGTTGGTACCTAGATGGTTACATAGTTAGTCTGGCTGAAAAAAGCCAAACGTCCATCCAGTTCAACCATGAAAAAAACAAAAAAACAAGTTATAATCCTACACCCACAGTTGATCCAGAGGAAGGCAAAAAAACCCAGTAAAGCATTAACCAATTTGCTCCTGCAGGGGAAAAAATTCCTTCCTGATCCCCCGAGAGGCAATCAGATATTCCCTAGATCAACTTTACCTATAAATGTTAGTATCCAGTTAGATTCTGTGTATCTAAGAAAGAATCCAGGCCTTTTTTAAAGCAATCCACTGAGCTGGCCAGAACCAACTCTTGAGGGAGTCTATTCCACATTTTCACTGCTCTTACTTGGAAGAAACCTTTCCGTATTTGGAGAGTAAATCTTCCTCCAGACGTAAAGAGTGCCCCCTTGTCGTCTGTGATGACCTCAGAGTGAATAACTCTACACCAAGTACACCATTTGAACCACTGATGTATTTATACATGTTGATTATATCTCCCCTTAATCTCCTCCTCTCAAGAGAGAATACATTTGGTTCCTCTAATCTTTCCTCATAGCTGAGCTCCTCCATGCCTCTTATCAGTTTGGTTACCCTACTCTGCACTTTCTCCAGTTCCCCAATGTTTTTTTTGTGAACTGGTGCCCAAAACTGGACTGCATATTCCAGATGAGGTATTACTAATGATTTGTACAGGGGTAAAATGATATATCTCTCTATCTGGAGTCTATACCTCTTTTAATACAAGAGAGGATTTTGCTTGCTTTAGAAACTGTGGCTTGGCATTGCATGCCATTATTAAGCTTGTGATCTACCAGAACTCCCAGATCCTTCTCCATCATTGATTTCCCCAGTTGTACCCCTCCTAGTATGTATGATGCATGCATATTCTTAGCCCCCAACAACCTAACCTTAGGTTGTTACAGGGCCTATTATAAGAGGCAGGTCTAGTGCCATTAGTGCATCTGGTTCCTGTATTAGAACTGTTTCATTCAACATGTCAGATAAAACTGTTTTAAAATCCTTCTAGGAAACAACATTTTAATACTGCCTCAATGCTAGCAATGTTTTACTACATTGGCACAACTGAGAACTCTTGAATCTGACATGTGAAAAAACTAACAATGCAAAGACTATTGCAAATTGCTGTCTGTTCACCTTTTAAAGTAAAACTGCTCTAATTTTATGCACTTGTGATGGTCTCAATCTTTCCGTTAGTCATTGTTACTTGTAACACATCTTTTACATACTCATTGATTAAATATACTGTAATCACTTTGTTGATTATTGTTTATTAGACATAACTAGGGAAAAGCTAAATGGACAAGTTTCAGTAGCTCAATTGCACTAAAATTGCTTGTGATTAATTGCTTTGTAGAATAGCGATAAGTTACTATAAAGATAGAGTAAATTACTCTCTACACTCTTGGTGCCCAACCCACAGCCTGCGGGCTGCATGCAGCCTGTCGAGCTCCCATATGCAGCCCAATGAGCATCAGGCACCAGGCAAACAAAATCTCCTCCCACAGTGTAGTGCTAGCTGATTAAGTGGCTTTGTAGTGACCCCACCCCTGGCTCAAGCCATGTACAACCTCATCCTGCATAGGCACATTATATAATAATGTCCCACAAGCAGCAGAGGATGCTCACAACAGCTTCCCACTCCTAGTTGTAGGAGGATTAAGCCTGCTGCAGAGCCCTGATCATATCAGCAGGCAGAAAGTATAGAGCTCTGCAATGGCTATCAGTTCCACTCTTCAGATGGAATAAGAAGCTGGACAAGTAAAAAAAAAAAAAAAAGGAAAAAATGGAGTTCCTTTAAAATGTATGTATTTTAAAGTTCAACTGCAGATATGATTCTTACTATAGTTATATTTACAATGTAAATATGCACATCTCTTTCCTGAGGGCTCTGTTACAAGTGGTCAATCACTGTAGTAGTCAGCATCACTACAGTGATAGCTGCAATCTTTCAGGTCCTATGCCAATCTGCTTCTCTTTTGCATAGTAAGCACAAAAACAAGGTGTTCTTTGATTGAATGGGGAGGAATTGCAGGGCAGTGACATCACGATTTTCACCTTGTCCAATCAGAGAATGCAAGATGGCCAGTGAATGGCAACAGTACTGAGCAAGTGATCCCCTGTGATTTCTATATAAAAGGGAAGCCATTCAGCATGGGACCAAACAGATTGTGGCTATCACTGTAGTGGTACTACTACAGTGATTGACAGCTTATAACAGCAGTCCCTCAGGAAAGAAATGTACATACAGTTAGGTCCATATATATTTGGACACAGGCACAATTTTAGTTTTTTTCAGGTATTTACCAAAATATATTCAAGCTATAGTTAAGTAATGGGTATGGACTGAGAGTGCACACTTTCAGGGTTAATTTGATTGTATGTACACCCAAATTGAAAGAAGGGTTTAGGAATTACAGCTCTTAAATACCTGAAAAAAAACTAAAATTGTGCCTATGCGCATCAAAAACTGCACCTGACACTTTTCCTCCTGCACAGTAGGGTGCAACCATTTGTTGTGGTCTGGCATCAGACTCAGTGTTTCCCACCAGTGTTCATTTGACAAAGGTGGAAATAACCTGTTGTTGCAAAACTGAATGGAAGCTGGATCTGGACATCCCTGAGCTGATCCAGCCCCATGTAGAAAAAAAGTACTGTAGAAATGGCATGCAGTGTCTGATCAAAGGACTCCTTTAAACCACATGCATATTTAAAGCTGGCCATACACTGTTAGAATACCGGCCAATTCAGAGAAATCATCCAAAATTTTAGCAGTGGGTGGCCGTGCCAGCTCAACCAATGTAGATTACTGAGTCGACTTTTGACAGAGGAGCAGAGCCAAAAGTTTTCAACTGAATAGCATGTGCTGCCACTCATCTGCAGACACTGTTCAAGTATTCTGGCAGCTGGGCCTAGTGGCTGTCAGAATATAATAGCCTGGCATGGGGTATGGTTGCAAAATTCAATGTGTTTATCTGTTTCCTTATATATCTGCTCTATCTGCAATTTTAAGTACAAATTGCATTGTGTGGCCCTACTTTTTAATCAGAGTATAGCATCAAGTCAATTAAACTCCTGGGATATTGATCTGGTCAGTTAAGTAGCAGAAGGGGTTGTTAATAGGTTCCAGCTGCTTTCGTGTTAATGAAATTAACAACAGGTGCAGTAGATGGGCAACAATTACAGGTGGAGACCACTGACATTTTTTTGACTACTCTTCTTTTCTGACAGTTTTCACTAGTTTTGCATTTGGCTAGGGTCAGTGTCACTAGGTGAGATGATACCTGGACCCTACAAAGGTTGCACAGGCAGTCCATCTCCTCCAGGATGGCAAATAAATACATGCCTTTGCCTAAGGTTAGCTGTGTCTCCCAGTACAGTCTCAAGAGCATGGAGGAGATTCCAGGAGACAGGCAGTTACTCTAGGAGAGCTGGACAGGGCGGTAGAATATCCTTAACCCATTAGCAGGACTGGTATCTGCTCCTTTGTGCAAGAAGGAACAGGATGAGCATTGCCAGAGCCCTACAAAATGACCTCCAGCAGGCCACTGGTGTGAATGTCTCTGACCAAACAATCAGAAACCGACTTCATGAGGGTGGCCTGAGGGCCCGACTACCTCTAGTAAGCCCTGTGCTCACTGCCTGGCATCATAGAGCTCGATTAGCATTTGCCATTGAACACCAGAATTGGCATATCCACCACTGGCGCTCTATGCTTTATACAGATGAGAGCAGGTTTACCCTGAGCACATGTGACAGACGTGGAAGGGTCTGGAAAAGCCGTGGAGAATGTTACGCTGCTGGTAACATTGTTCAGCATGACCATTTTGGTGGTGGGTAAGTGATGGACAATGGCACCCTGACTACCATTAGGTATCGAGATAAAATCCTTGGATCCATTGTCAGACCCTACGCTAGTGCAGTGGGTCATGATTTCCTCATGGTGCATGACAATGCCCGGCCTCATGTGGTGAGAGTATGCAGGCAGTTCCTGGAGGATGAAGGAATTGATACAGTTGAATGGCCCCCACACTTGCCTGACATAAAGCCAATAGAACACCTCTGGGATATCATGGTTCGGTCCATCCAACCCCTTCAGGTTGCACCTCAGACTGTCCAGGAGCTCAATGATGCCTTGGTCCAGATCTGGGAGGAAATACCCCAGGACACCATCTGTCGTCTCATTAGGAGCATGCCCCGACATTGTCAGGCATACATACAAGCATGTTGGGACCATACAAACTACTGAGTACCATATTGAGTTGTTGCAATGAAATTTCAGCAAAATGGACTAGCCTGCTGCATCGTTTTTTAACTTTAATTTTCGGGGTGTCTTTGAATTCAGTCCTCTGTAGGTTGATAATTTTCATTTCCATCAAACGATGGGGCATCCTTACATTCCTAACACATTACCAAGTCCATATCAGTATAGATATCCAGCTTGATATTTTTTCCCATTGAGATCTAATTTGTTTCCAAAGTGTTCCTTTAATTTTTTTGAACAGTGTAGATACAGTATGAATAAATTGTAAAACCCCATGGCTTTTCTTGTTCCTAAGTTCTGCATTTTCCTCTTCCACCTTCACTTTTCTTTCTTTGTTCCATTTTACAAGGCAGTGTAAAGTTCATGATTGTTGTGGCCTGGGGAAAAATTCAAGTTCTTCAAGTTTTCTGCAGTGAATGGCTATTTACTGTGAATTATTTTATGAACCTTTATGTTGCTGCTTTTTGAAGTAATATATTTTTGTATTAAAGCTTTTATAAACTCTTTACAAAATGTAGTTATATATTGGCTGCTAGTAGATGTTGGGAAATATTTCTAAATTTTCTTTAGGACATTATTATCTAAAGTTGGCATATTTATATAAACAGACTGGTCATTTCTATTCCTGATTCCAGGAGTTATCCTCATTTCTGAAAATGGACACTGATATGCTTTGTACTTTAAATGTTCAACGTCCATTGCCATTAACTTATTTCACAATAAAAAAAATTTTTGGAGTGAGCACACGCTAATGTTTTATGTCATAGAACTCTGAGGCAATGGAATACATTTTCTCCAAAATGTTTAATTTTTAAAGTGAGCTTAGTGAACATTATGATTAGTTCAATACTGCACTTACTGTATGTGAAAGAAAAAGTCTTGTTTTTTTTTTCACTTGCACATGATTGGTTAATAAAGCTAGTCATACATGGGTCAGTTTTTTTCATTCAAACGACGGGTTTCAATATGATTAAGGTGGTTCTAAAGGCTAAAGGTTTTTTACCCTAATGCATTCTCTGCATTAAGGTAAAAAGCCTAAGTGCAGCTTCCCCTTCCAGTCCCCCCTTATACTTACCTGAGCCCGATCTTGATCCAGTAATGTGCAAGAGAACAGTGGCTCTCTCCGCTCTCTCCCTCCTCATAGGCTCAGAGCAAGGGAGGAGGTAGATGGGACATAGCCACAGAGCCAGCGTACGTAGGTACGCATGTAAGTGGGTGACATGGTGTGGCAGCATTAACGCACACAGTGTGGGTGCAATGTAAGAACATTTATTGAAGTAAAACAAAAACAGTTCACAACAAACCCAGTGGGAAGACAGCCCCTCTGGGAAAACTCACAAATTCCAAAAGTGCATAGAGAAGAGGTTTTAGCTGAACTGACAGCACCTGTTTGGAAGGTTGGGTGCCACCTACAGTGGAGGAGCATACTGCACCTGCCTACAAGTATGACGTTTGATATAAAAAAAAAAAATATGGGTTTAAAATCACTTTATGTATATGTGTAGCACCTGATAGGGATTATATGTGCAGCACTGGGTATATGATATAATCATGATGACAGTGTGATAATGGTATATGTATATTACTTGTTTATATCATAAACATTTATGATTTATTGTTATCAAGCGCAGGTATATAATTATTATCAGCAATCCTCCCTGCTGTGCCATTGTATTCTGACCATGGAGAGACTCCCTGCTGTCAGAATACACAGATCAGCACAGCTGTCTATTGCCTGTGGCACTGATCAGGTGAGAATATACTGACAGGACAGTTCAACAGAAGTCAATCAGTTCAACCACAGTGGCCAGACATGGATAGAGAATTCGGCCATTCCTTGGCAAACCAGCTGAGTTTCAATCCATGTATGGCCAGCTTAAGTCAGACAAACATTTTATTTTTTTCTGACATTTAAGTGACTCTTGAAACACTTGAACACAATGGAAACCCTGTAAAAGTAAAAGCAGTATATTTACTTTTCTGGAGAACCATGTAAAATGTCACCACTTAGGCTGAACCCATGTGCTACAGGTATTTGACACTTCTGGGTGGATCAAAAATCTGCACATGTGCTCAGCCCTTCCTTTCCTCCACCACCACTCACTGTGGTTTCTATCACTGGATTGTAATTCCTAAATTGATATAAGAGAAGGCAAGATGAACCACAATGTGCGGAGAAGTGCGGAATACCTGCAGTGGCCACATAGAGGCACATGGACCACTTTTTGCTCTCATCTGATTTAAAAATGTCTGTCCTAAGTTATTTTTCCAAGCCATCAATCATATACAAACCTGGCCTGGAAGTGTTATTGTGACTGATGGTCTGAAGTATACTTCCAGTGTCGGTTTAATTAAACAGCTGCAGTGACAGGATTCAGGTTAGGGAAAACAGAATCATTTTCACAGAACAACTGCAGTGTCAGCTGGAATGCATTAGTAACTCACAAATTGTTTTTGGGGTGGTATAAATACGCAGTTAAATTGAATTTTTACAACTGACACCCCCCCCCCCCCCTTAACCGTTTCAATACCTTGCAATTTTACACCTTCCTGCCCAGGCCATTTTTCAGGTTTCAGCGCTCTCACACTTTGAATGACAATTGCGCAGTCATACAACATTGTACCCAAACTAAAATTTTATCATTTTCTTCACACAACTAGAGCTTTCTTTTGGTGGTATTTAATCACCGCTGGGGTTTTTATTTTTTGCTAAATTAACAAAAAAAGACCAAAAATTTTGAAAAAAAAACACATTTTTCTTTGTTTCTGTTATAAAAGTTTACAAATAAATAATTGTTCTTCATAAATTTAGGCCGAGATGTATTCTGCTACATGTCTTTGGTGAAAATAACCCAAATTAGGATGTATTATTTAGTTTGTAGGAAAGTTATAGAGTTCACAAACTATGGTATAGATCTGAATATTGATCAATCCTGAAGTACTGACAGCCAATCTAATTTCTTGAGGTCCAAGAATGTCAGAATAGTACAGATATCCCCAAATGACCCCTTTTTGCTGAGTAGACAGTCGGACGTACTTCATAAGAGGCATGGCGAGTTTTTTGAAGTTGTATTTTTTTGTCATAATTTTTCCGAAAATGAAAAAATGAAAAATATTATTTTCACTATTTTTTTTTTTACATACTGTCACCAGTGCAGTACAGCGTCATCATATAACTGGCATGGCGGTGAACAGGGACACTGACTGGTGACAGTATGAAAAAAAAAAAAAATTATATTTTTTTTTAATTTTTTTTTATTTTTTTATTATATTTAATTTTTTATTACATTTTTTTTTTATTTTTTTTAAGATTTTTTTTCATATTTTACTATGACCAAAATAGTACAATGTTACCATAGTAACATTGTACTACTTTGGGGAAGTGATCAGTATTTTTTTTTTTTTTTTTATTTTTACACAATTTGCTTATAGCAAAGAATTACTTTGCTATAAGCAAGCATTTAGCTGAATGAAATCGATTCATTCAGCTTTTTTTTTTTTTTTTTTTTTTTTGTGCTTAGCTGTGATTTGGTCACAGCTAATCACATGACATGTGCATGTGATTAGCTGTGACCATTCACAGCTAGGCACTAGTATACAATGGATGGCATCATGAATGAAGCCATCCATTGTATACAACTGTCATGTGACCTGCTGTGATTGGTCGCGGCAGGTCACATGGTACCGGCAACGGGAGCCGGTACTCGGATCTGTCATCGGCCGTGTCCGAGGTGCACGGGCGGTGACAGATCCCGCTGCTGCGCCGCTCTGCAATAGCGCAAACGGCGCATGTGCGGGAGCACGCCAAATGGCGTGGACCCGGAAAGCTGCAGCGCTTTTCAAGCCGCCAAACGGCTATTGGCCGGGCGGCTAATGGTTAAGCTGGCCATACGTGTAACAAAATGTGGCCAATGACCTGAACAACCTAAGACCCATCTCCCTACTGCCATTCACCTCTAAACTCCTAGAACGCTTAGTCTACAATCGCCTGAGCTCCCATCTCACCGACAACAACCTTCTCGACCCTTTACAGTCCGGCTTCTGCCCACTACACTCCACCGAAACTGCCCTACTTAAACTCACCAATAACCTACTAACAGCCAAAACCAATGGCCGCTATACTATACTCCTACTACTTGACCTCTCTGCGGCTTTTGACATGGTTGACCACCCCTTCCTCCTCAAAAAACTGCTCTCTCTTGGCCTCAGAGACTCCACTCTCTCCTGGTTCTCCTCCTATCTATCGCAGCGCTCCTTCAGTGTTACCTATAACCCTGCCACCTTCCCTTCACTCCCTCTCTCTGTCGGGGTCCCTCAAGGCTCTGTCCTCGGACCCCTCCTCTTCTCCATCTACACCTCCTCCCTTGGACAATTGATAAACTCCCATGGCTTCAACTACCATCTCTATGCCGATGACACACAAATCTATCTCTCTACCCCTCACCTCACCCCTTCAATCTCCAATCGCATCACCAGCCTACTAAGTGACATATCGGACTGGATGTCACTCCACTTCCTCAAACTCAACCTTTCCAAAACTGAGCTTCTAGTATTCCCCAAAGCCCGTGCTCCACCCCCGACTTCTCCATCAAGATCAACAACACTACCATCAGTCCGACCCCTCACGCCAGGGTACTAGCTGTAATCCTGCACTCCAATCTGTCCTTCAGTCCCAGGTCCAATCACCGACAAACTCATGTAGACTTCACCTCCGCAACATCTCCAAGATACAACCGTTCCTAACCTCGGAAACCACTAAGCAACTCATCCACTCCCTTATTATATCATACCTTGACTACTGTAACTCCCTCCTCACTGGCCTACCTCATCGCAGGCTATCCCCACTCCAGTTCATCATGAATGCTGCTGTCAGACTCATTCACCTTACTAACCGCTCTGTATCTGCCACCCCTCTCTGCCAATCCCTCCACTGGCTTCCAATTGCCCAGCGGATAAAATTCAAAACACTAACACTGACGTATAAAGTCGTTTATAACACTGCCCCTAACTACATCACTGACCTTGTCTCTAAATACCACCCAAACCGTACTCTCCGCTCCTCGCAAGACCTCCTACTCTCTAGCTCCCTTGTCTCCTCCTCCCATGCTCATCTCCAGGATTTCTCACGGGCTTCACCTCTCTGGAACTCCCTACCCCAAGCTATCAGGCTATCGCCTACTCTGCTCACTTTTAGGCGCACTCTGAAAACTCATCTCTTCAGGCAAGCCTACCCTGACCCCTGCTAAATCCTGGAATCCCCTACTCCCCCAACCACTCCATTCCCCACAGCTAATTACCTCTTGTACCACTATCCCCTCCCTCCTAGATTGTAAGCTCCAAGGAGCAGGGCCCTCTAATCCCTCTTGTATTGAACTGTATTGTCACTGTACTGTCTCCCTCCATAATGTAAAGCGCTGAGCAAACTGTCGGCACTATATAAGTCCTGCAGGTACTGGCCGAATTATGATCCATGTATGGGCAGGGCATTTGCACAAGAAATCAATCTACTGATTGACCTCTGTACCACCGCCCTGTTGGATTTTTGCCGCTTGATAATATATATCTGGTGCTATAGCTGGCATTGCTGATCAACGTATTCTGATGGAGGGGAAGTCTCCCCATTGTCAGAATACAATAGCTCAGTAGGAAGCATTCCCCTGTCCATCTTGAATGTGTGGCTAGGGGAATCAAGTATTTTTCCTATGGCCAGCCTAAAGCTGCAAAGGCAGCAGATAGGTGCAAACACATGCCACGGTCATAATGGACACCCACAGATGACTGATGGATGGACCACCAGACTCATCTCTTTAAACTGAATGAGACTACATCAGGTTTTTAGGGGTTAAAAAGGCAGTGAGGGGGCAATATAATGTTAATAATCAAATATTGTATAAATACAAAAGCCATATGTATTCTTAAGTCTTGGGTTGCTTTGTATATTTTTTCCAGATCTTTTCAGTAATCAATTGTGAAACGTTTCCTTTGTGCAGGAGCCTCTGTAATCAAAACCAATCAAAGCTGCTCTCTCTCCTTGTGCAGGGTGACTGGTCTTGCCTCCTCCTATAGATTTCTGCAGGCAGCCTGTAGTGAGCCTTTCTGCTTTCTGTATAAACACTCCATGACTGCTCTGATTTGGAATGGTGTCTAAGAGACATTTTTATTACCTAACAATTTTGATAAAGACTTTCTGTATGTAAAAGACCACAGGGATATTACATATTAGGAATACATTTCTGGCATTACAATCAGGCAAGCAAAAATGGGTTTTCAGGCACTGATAAGTGTAAGCAATGAGGTAGGCTTGGTCCCCTGAGTGCATATAATGACTTAATTTTAGCTTCCATTGCAGTGTACTGTTTACATGTTGGTAAGTGTGCAGATTTCTTCATGAACTTACCTCATTATAAACCCAAGCTCCTTTTTCATTCATGACTGCACTGTGCTTAAAGTGAATCTGAACTTTTTGCAAGGTAGACAAATAAACAGGAAACACAATTGGCTTTCTCTATCTTCTTTGTGTTCCCCTACTGTCCCATTCTCCAGACTCACATTGAATCACATTGCACACTAAAGTATTTACATATTCTAAACACAATCCCACAGTTACCCCTGCAACTATAGGCATTGTGGAGAAAAATATATCTTCACTTTTCCTTTTTTTTTCTATTGAGAATAGAATCTTGTTAGCCCGCCAGTCCTTATAATGTACACAAACAACAGGTGCATGTAAGCTGTTAGAAGGTGACCAAAACCCACTTTACCCCCTGGTCACATCAAAGCCGATTTTGAAATCATGCAACTTACAGTGAAGTCGCACGATTTCAAAATCGAGTGACCTGCTGATTTCATTGCGATTTGCAAGACATCTGACACAGATGTCTATACAAATCGCAACATAAGTAGTGCATGCACTACTTTAGAAATCGGTGAGGCTCTGACCAGGTCAGAACCATACCAATATGACCGCTCTAATAGCAGACAATAGGGTGTGACTTGGCATACGATTTGCATGCCAAGTTTCACCCAATGTGACCGGGGGGCTTAAAGTCTTTGATGTGATTTTACGGCTCATTGAGTTAGTTGGAGAGATCAGGGATAACTTGTTTTAAAGCTCATTTACTGCTTGAAAAGATATCTAAATACTTTGATATCTATCTATTTTAATACTGCTTGATTGTTTAGAAAACAACAAAATCTCAAGGTTAGATTGCACTTTCATAAACTTTCCCAGAAAAAATTGTGTTTTAAAATGTGTCAACTCTACACTCTTTGTGTATTTAGAATTTTTTTCTGATCTTGACACATTGTAAAACTCAATTTTTTTCTGGGAAAGTTTATGAAAGTGCAATCTAACCTTGAGGTTTTGTTGTTTTTTAAGTAATCTGGACTTTTGGGTGAGATGACGAGCAGCTTTTTTTTTCACTTTACTTAATTTATATTGGGGCACTGAATTATCTATTCATTTATTTGGCCAGGTGTGGGGTAATCATACTACTTGATTGTTATCAGAATGACCCACTTCATTGGGTTGTACCCAGGATATTGAAAATGACTGTGCGTTATTCACCTTTGTGAAGGTGTCCCTACATTTCTCTTACCCCCCTGTGAAAAGCCCACACAGTAACATATCTACCTGCAGCCTCGATCCAGTGATGTTCACTGTGTGGTCATATCTGGCACTGCATAGCTTTCACAAAATAATAACCTCCAGCAGGCTCCACCAATTTTCCTATAAAAATGATCCCCTATGTTTTCCTATAAAATGATCATACTAATGGAGGCCTCCAGCAGTTTTATTCAATATTGCCTTCCTATTGACAAGAATGGAGCAGTGACACTCATGCTCAGGAAGAATAAAAGCCAGTCAGGATCTGTCAGGACCACACAGCAAACATTGCTGTGTTGGGGCTAAAGGTAAATATGTTACTGGATGGGCTACACTCAGTGGGCAGGGGAGAACAAACAATAACTGCTAATTATATTTCTTACATTCATGTTTTTCACAGCTATAATTATTTAATTGAATGTGTACTTCTGCCGTGCTAATTCTTTTTTTTTACATTTCTCTTTGATAGCTTCTTCCGTGTATGAAACCCTGGAAGATTCTTACAATATGAATCGTAACAGTACAGTTTTAGGCAATCAGTATTCTAAGTACCAGAGTGGTAGTACCTGGGGGTACCAGGTAAGTTGGTTTATATAATAGAGCTGTGTTTTTTTAAGTTTAGATTTAATCTCTCTTATGAAACTTTTAACTACTTTTTTATTTAGATGTGCTTATTAATGCATTACAAACCTTGTTTCTGTACGTGTGTATATACACTCACTGGCCACTTTATTAGTTACACCTGTTCAATTGCTTGGTAACACAAATTGCTAATCAGCCAATCACATGGCAGCAACGCAATACATATAGGTATCTAGACGTGGTGAAGATGACTTGCTGAAGTTCAAACCAAGCATCAGAATAGGGAAGAAAGGGGATTTAAGTGCCTTTGAACATGGTATGGTTGTTGGTGCCAGATGGGCTGGTCTGAGCATTTCAAAAACTGCTGATCTACTGGGATTTTAATGCACAACCATCTCTAGAGTTTACAGAGAATAGTCCGAAAAAGAGAAAATATCCAGTGAGCGGCAGTTGTGTGGACAAAAATGCTTTGTTGATGTCAGAGGAGAATGGACATTCAATTTCAGGCATTCAGATAGTAGAGTCAGAATTTGTTGTACACAACATGAAAGCATGGATCCATCCTGCCTTATATCAACAGCAGGGGCGAACTGACCATTTGGAAACTCGGGCACTGCCAGAGGGCCCAGGGTCAGTTGGGGGCCCCATGAGATGCCCCTGGTACCTTTTTCATAGGCTTTTTTGAGTTTGGGCAAGGACACAGGAGCCCCATGATCCCCTATTGCCCGGGGAACCCCATGAGTTGTCATTCTGCCCCTGATCAACGGTGTAATAGTGTGGGGGATACTTTCTTTGCACCAGCAAGTTGTACCTAATAAAGTGACCGGTGAGTGTGTATGTATGTATGTATGTATGTAAGTGTATATATAAATATATTTTATATATAGTATATATTATAGTTATATATTAATTATCTGTAAATATGCAGCAGTTGTTTCGTCTTCTTATCTCACATTAGTAATTAGCAATCATGTGATATAGACTGTTTATGCTTGGCTGTTCAGGTATAACAGTTTTTCCTATATTCAAGGCAAACAATGAATACTTTTTTCTATGTAAAATAAAAATGGGGTCAGTTCACTAAAGCTGGCCAAACACTGATTGAAATTCAGCCAACCCAGTGGGGAACGGCTGAACTTTGATCAGTGTGTGGGTTCCCCCGCTAGTCAGAAGTCGATTATGTAGGCTAGGTTCACATATGTGCGGATCCGCACAAAAATCCGTGCAACCGCACAGAAGAATGCGGACCTGAGGGCAGTGCCATTAATTCTAATGGCATGCCGCCCGCACTGGAAATTGCAACCTCACTGAGAACTTCCGGTAGCGGTTTCGGCTGCGGTGCCCTGGGACTCCTTACCATCTACAGTGCTCTGGGACCTCCTTTACCACCCACGGCGGTCACCAACCCAATCGAACGGATCCCTGTAGGACACGGATGATGGCTTCAGACAATACCTTACTGATGGGCTTTTTAACTACTTCATCATTATGAGCTTTTATTATTTGTGACTTATTAAAACTATAAAATACTGCACTTAGAATGCGCCTCTCTTCTTTTTTTGCTCTCTACATTATGTTTACAGAGTTGGCTTACTGTGGGATGGCTTTTGGACTTTTTGTACATTTGTTCTATATATTCACTGGATATGAGCCATTAGTGCGCTGAGAGTTTTTCATATTGTTGTTGACTTATCAGTTCCCTCTGTGCCACTGGAGCTGCAATGGGGCATGCAGAGAATTATGTAAATGTATACTCTGGCATATAATACCCAATACCCTAAGTTGAATAACAATGGCCTTAGAAGAAAAAAGGTCCCTTTAACTAGAGATTGCAACTTGAGTCCTGCGATGTTTAAAGTTCCTGATATGGTGGTATCCACTGTCTTGTGCAAGCAATGGTGGGACCCATACGCATTAGTAAAAAGTGGTAATTCAATGAAGTTGAACAGATAAGCCGTGGTGCTGCTCAAAGTAAAGGTCTCCTGTTTAATGAGGTGTAAAACCCTATAGATTGCATGGCCTCCTAGTAACAGAGTTCTTGCCCAGGCTCTTGGCTGTTTGCAGGAATCTACAGAGTTCCCACCTGATGGCCTGTCAGCATGGCAGACAGAGCTGTCTGTGCAAAGATCGGATAGCGACAGTCCAGATGCAGAGAAGCTGATGCAATCTTGGTGTGGTGATCAGCATCACTCTTGTGCTGAACTGATGTGCAGTGTCCCGCAGCAGTAGGCTAGCAATCTATCTCTGGAGGAGAACAGCAGTCTCTCTGTGTTCAGCTCTGAATCCTGTGCCAAGAGAGAGAGCCAGTCCCTTGCTGTAGAATATATTTGCTTTCCCAGCATCCTTTTCGTTCGCCAGCTCCTTGATAGTTGTAGTTCAATCAGCAATCAGGAATACAGTATGTATTGGCTAAAGGATTAAAGGCCCCAAGATCCTCTGCTGTCAAAAGAACTGGATCCACTCTGCTAACAGGAAGTGATGTAGCAGTCCCAGTACTGGGCACTAAGGGGGAAAGGATTTATCATAGTCTAATCTGTAAATGTCCCTGAATGGCATAATGATATAGCCGGCACCTGACTACACATGAATCATAATTGTGCTAACTATAGACATGTGTAATTAACTACAGTCCTTCATATAACTATCTGGAATAAAACTGTAATACAATCCACCAATCATGAGAAGTCCACATAGAGAGTTCAATTTGGTGAGATCACCAAACCCCTTTTGGGCAATGCTCACCTTATGAATTAACCCTCATTACCAGGGCCACTGATGGAGGGGGCGCTGCCACAGATCCTCCTGTAGTTGGCTCAGGGCACACAGGGGGGCCTGGACAGCAGGGGGATCAGCGTAAAAAATACCAAAATAGTGCCGCGCCCCTACTTGCTATTAATAGCAAATTAATACTTAACAAACAAATAAGCAAAAAACATTATTATCCATATAATAGTATATACATAATAAATATCTCTCATTAAAAGTAAAGTGAACAACCAAAAAATGGCAATTATTAAGAATAACAATCAGTATTCAATGTGCACAAACAATATAATAAATAAAAAATAAATGGTGAAAATTTCAGTCTCTAGCGATACACATAAAAAATCAGGGTGATGTGAACTCCAATTCCCAGTGACTTGAATTATAATCTTAATATGTACCTTGTACAAAGCCTATGAATAGGCTAAAACAGCTTGTATTCACCAAATGGAACTATATCCTTGATTTATACCGTAGCAGTAATGGTGGGTACTCCTTTAGCGTGGCTCTCCTCTCCTGCCATTCTCCCCACAAAGATCTCTCACTTTTTTAAACAACTGGAACACTCCTCCTTGGTATATTCCTCAGTATAAAAAGAAATAAAGACATAGTGTCTTATCCTTTTAAATATGACAGCCTTTAATGTGTACCCATTACACTCACATAGAGAAAAAGTAAGAACCGCTTTGTTAAAAACAATTGCCAGCAGATGATACAAGTGCACCTCTCACACTGTGTACTTGCCGTCCTCGAGTGTCCGGTAACGTCACTGCCCCTCCCTACACGTTACGCCGCAAGTCACTCAGCTTCATCAGGGGATCTAAATCAGGGAGGGGGGGGGGGTTAGGAGTGCATTTCCTTAATTGTCAAATAAAAAGACTATTATTCTAAGAGGATTTATTGTACATCCTTGCTGGGCATAAATTCCTCCCTGCAAGCACAGCATATATAAAAACATTAAGTTAAACTGTTACATTCTAGTAAGCAGGGTTGGTGCTAGACTATTTGCATCCTAGGCAAGACCAGCTACTTGCAATCCCCCTCGCCAGGAAAAATCAACATTTTTAAAAATTGCCTCTTCTTCACAAATTGGCTGAAGTTTGCAGGAGATGGCTTCATCTCCAGCTACCATCATTCAATCCTGCAGCAATTATCAATAATGAAAAATTGTTCCATTTTAAAGTGGCAATCACTGTGCTACCTATTAATCATGCAGATGATATACTATAGATATGTTGCTTGTATAATATGCATGGCACATGGGCAAAGCATGTCCCATTCTCCCCCTAGAATAAAGCTGGTACCATCACCCCATCCACCATCAGCAGATCATGTACCTTCTGTATTGTTTGCTGGGTGACTTCTCCTTTCTCTCTGGATCTGGCTGAAGCAAAGGCCACAGACATGGTTGCCCCCCTCTGGCCCTTTGTGTACCTGAACAGAATAAATTATTCCAGATAATCCTAATATCTGCACCCTTTTTACTAGCTAGAGGATTCTTATTCTATGCAGCAGGCAAGGAGGAGACGGCTCCAAATGGTATGACCCATTTCCCATCTGACAGGATACACTGGCCAAATTACAGTTCCAATATAGAGAGGATTAATTTAAACAATTTAATAAATATAAAGGTACGGAGGAAAGGTTATAAAATCAGCAGTGTGTCAAAGTGGGGATTTTGGTCCCCCCCTGTGTAGTATTGGTACTCTCCACAAGCTGGGTTTCCTGTCTTTAAGCACCGAGCAGCGCAGGTTCCCATGGGGGAGGTTTGGGTAGCATAGCACGAAGGGTAAGGCAAGGGCACTACAATTGCCAAGAAGCATAAATTGACTTTATGGATAGGAAGCAGATGAGTGAGCTGTTTTAAGAGCAGCTTTCAGTTTGGTGACCAGGCTGAGCCCACTGTGAGAATGACTTACGATGAGCTAACACTGTCTTCTCCCCGGATGGACTTCTTTTCCAGGTAGAATACACCCAGGAGACCTCAAAGAAAGGCTCTACTGTGGTGAGGACAGCTCAGTGTTCTTTGTGAAGGGAAACCAGTGGCCATGCCTGCCCCCTAGGCCACAGTGCACCCTAAGAGGGTGCCTAGTTCACCTAGAGGGTGCGCCATACAAATATGAATTATGAAATGTATAAATGGCTATGAAGAGCAATGGTACTTATCAGCAATGCAGGTCATCCTGTGTGCTGGTAGCTGCTGTTTCCAGTACCAATTTTCAGTTCTCTGCCCCAAGATACCCCCGCAGAAGTGATCTTCTAATGCTGCGGGGTCATTATCAGCAGCTGCTACTCTGGGAGGCCTTCGTCAAAGGTGACAACTATGCCCGCCCTTTCCATGCATACCACCCATACTATAGTTTCCCGCAATTCAAAGCATTCCATGAACCAGGAGATGGACCTTTCATTCATCTGCTTGTCCTCCCTCATGGAATGCTTTGCATTATGGGAACCTAAAGTACAGGTGTTATGACTGAAGCTCAGGGGCAGAAAGGGTCATAATTAGCTGTCATAGTCAGCACTTTTGAGTACCTGTCACGGGCACAGTCACTTATATTAATCCCTGCAGCACCAGAAGATCACTGCTTCAAGGGTATCCAAGAAGAATAAATCTTTGAGGATTTCTAAAAGAAACCTAACACACAGATTACACTTCATTGCTGGTAAGTACCAGGGGCGGACTGACCATTTGGAAACTTGGGCGCTGTCCGAAGGCCCGTGGTCAGTAGGGGGCCCCATGAGATGCCCCTGGTACCTTTTTCATAGGCTTTTTTGACTTTCCATGCATAATGGGGAGCCCCATGATCCCCTATTGCCCGTGGGCCCCATGAGTTGTCAGTCCTACCCTGGAAAGTACCATCCCCTGTGCTGTTTGAAAACACAAATAATTTAAAAGTTCCACTAGATCACTTCAGGCTGGCCCCTTTTGCAGGTATAGCTATGTAAAACATTAAAAATAAGTGCACATAATGTTTAAAATCCAGTAATACAGTGAGTAATACAATGTCTCATCTTGCTCTGCACATGCTCAGTTGCTGTCTATTGTTTGGCACTGTAAAGAAAATGTAGAGGCCAATCTGCTGACAGTCTAAAGATGTACTGCTTTGGACTTTAGCAAATTGGCAGCCTCTAATAAGAAAAATCAGGAGCAATACTGGAGGCAATTTACAGCACACACTTTTTTTGGTAGCACAATTATTAAAGTGGAATATATGTTCCTTGCTAAAGAACTTACCGTAATAAATTATTAATCCATTAATACTATATCAAGTTTTTATGGGTAATGTTCCGCTTTAAGGACATTTTGCATTTTGGTAAATTAATTATCCTTAAAGAGAACCTTTTCTACTTTAATAATGTTTACGAACCTAATAGCTGACAAAACGAGATGCCTGCTATTACCATTAATTAGTCAGAACAGCTTCTCTGTGTCCCTCCATTTGCTAAAAAAGTAGTGAACAATCACTTTGAAAAGTGAATGTTCACCTAGCTTAATTCAATCATCAAATCAAATACAAGGAAGACTTAATTTTTAATTTCCCTTGCACTTGATTGGATGTTTAAAGAAAACGTTCTCCCGAAGTAAATTACCCCATAGATTTGATTTATGGAACAATATTGTTGCCCTTAATAAATGATTATTTATTCTTTGCCAAAGTGTGACTTAATCCGTGCCATATATTTTTTGGCATGAAGAAATAATTTATTAAAGCTATTTTGATAATGTTTGCTCAATAAGTGATTAGGATTGGTAAAACATTTTAAAGTCTACTAGCCATAATTCTTGTCCTACATTTAAAATCTAAGAATTGAAAGTATGAGCCTATACACTTTAATATTTTTATGTCCTAACCTGTTTTGATAATAATGTTCCTGATCATGAAATCTAGTCATTTCAGCAATGCTATAGCTGACATAGTTTAGCTGTAGTAAAGTGCAATGCTCAGAGTAGTCCAGTCAGTCCGGGTGGTTTTGCCAGTTTTAGGAAATTGACTGCTGCTTATGGTTTATGGCTTGAGGATCAGACAGAGACTCTGATTACGTTTTAGTTTGTGATTGGAGATCTTATTACAGAGAACTTAAAGAAGCTCACAGCCTTCCAGACTTATTCATCTAGGTGTAGTATTTGTTCTTTTAAAGGATAAGTTCACCTTTTGGAAAAAAATTATAAATGCACATTTTTTGCAGGTAAAAAAAATGTGCATTTATTATTTTTGTCCAAAGGAGCCTGGAAAGCATTGCACCAGTGATCAGTAGATCGTTGATGCCATGCAGGTGTCCTGCAGACCTGGCAGAATATCTACTTGTCGTACGGGATGTATGGCCAAGCAGGTATTCTGACAGAAAGCTTAAATTAAAACTACCACGGTGCTCCACCGCTAAGGCTGCCAGGACTTGTAGGCACTCATTCACAGAACACTGTGAATGAGTGACGAGGCCATGTGGGCGGAGCCCCGCACGGCCGCTCTGTTTAAAAATCTGACAGATAGTACGGGGAGAAGTTTTCCCGTACTATCTGTCAGAGGGAAGAGGGTGGCGGGCATGGCTGTGGCTATGGGAACGTGTTACATATTCCACCCTAAAAACAGGTGGAACATGTAACATGTTCCCAAAGGTGAACGTATTCTTTAAAGGTCTATTTGAGAAGGTGCCTTCTCATGTAAGAATGTATTAAATTGTCATTTACTTCTAATAGATTAGGATTTTTATTTAGCTTTTAGGCTGAAATCACATTTGCAATCCTGTGCTCGTTCCCTTACTGCTGAAAACACTAAAGAATATGAAGTCCTGCCTGTATGCCTGAACTAAGGGCAAATGGATTCCAGGAAGTAATTGTTACATGAATCATCTGCCCTTACTGAAGAAAGCCATGGTCAGAAATGCTAGGGGATGCTTTTCTAAGTGCTTTCTCAGCAAAATAAAGCATGGAGACATGGATGAATCAGTGAGTTTGCTTTGAATATTAAAAAAGGAATTAAATAGTGCTTTTGGTTTTTGGTGCTCAGATACAGCGTGGTTCCACTTTAAATGTAGTCAAATAATTTGTCCCGTCAAGCCTAGTTTATAAGCAAACAAATGTAAATTAAGAAGCCCTTAAAAAGTTGCAAATGTTTAAAAAAACACAAAAATAATTAGCAAGTGCAGAACAACCTGCTATATACACAAAGTGTGTACAAAAGTCATGTTACATGCTCTTTGTACATTGATGAATAACACCTAGGTAATAGCTATTTTTATAGTTATCAACATTCACAAAATGTGGAATAGACTCCCTCAAGAGTTGGTTCTGACCAGCTCAGTGGATCGCTTTAAAAAAGGCCTGGATTCTTTCTTAGATACACAGAATATAACTGGATACGAACATTTATAGGTAAAGTTGATCCAGGGAATATCCGATTGCCTCTCGGGGGGATCAGGAAGGAATTTGTTTCCCCTGCAGGAGCAAATTGGATCCTGCTTTGCTGTGTTTTTTTGCTCCCTCTGGATCAACTGTGAGTGTAGGATTATAACTTTTTTTTTTTTTTATGGTTGAACTGGATGGACTTTTGTCTTTTTTCAGCCAGACTAAATATGTAACTATGTAACAAAGTCAAGCTCTGCAGATACATCTGCACAAATCGATCCTATCATATAAACTGCCAATAAACCAAATACAGTGCAAATACACTTCGAAGTTTCCTAATCTACAATCTTTCACAAAACAAGCAGGTATATAAATATCCTATACAGACTAAAACATATAACACTCAAATAATACTAGTACTATACTATACTATAGTACTATAAAATACTATAACACACAAAAAATACTCAAGCAAGATTTAATAAATGCATAACCTCCTCACTACATGTAAATAAATAAAATAAAGTACAAATCAAATTAATAAAACAATGCATACAGTATATCATAGTGGTAAATCACAAGTTGTTCCTGTGACCATTAAAACAAAATCATAAATGTATAACCTATCTCAGTGATATAAAGTGCTGGTGCTTAACATGATTCATAAAAATCAAAAACGTCTGTAGCAGTATTAATGTCCATTTAAAGCAGAAGTTTGCAAAATATCCACTCATATAAAGTGCTGGTGCTTCACACCTTCAATAGTGCATTCCTAGTAGCTTGTGATCACTTACCAGATTTGATTGACTTCTCATTACAAGATGGTCAAACAGAGCTATGTGATGATGCTAAATAGGAAGGGAGATGGATGGCTTCAATGTAAAAGGGGGCTGCAATCACTGGATTTGTGTCACAGGAGTTTTAGCAGTGTTTGAGAGACATTTACCACAGGCTGTTAATTCCGAGTGCTGATTTAAGCACTTTGGGGTCAATTTACTAAAATTAGAGTGTAAAATCTGGCGCAGCTGTGCATGGTAGCCAATCAGCTTCTAACTTCAGCTTGGAAAAACCTGTCAGCTGAATGGTTTTTATGCAGAGATGCATCAGATTTTGCACTCTCCAGTTTTAGTAAATCAACCCCTTTGTGAGTAAGATTTGTATTTAATCTACCATTTTAATAAAATTACATTGTTACGCTGTGGGGTTGAATTACTAAAACTGGAGAGTGCAAACTCTGGCTCAGTTGTGTATAGAAACCAATCGGTTTCCAGGTTTGTTTGTCAAAACTTAATTGAACAAGCTAATGTTAAAAGTTGATTGGCTACCATGCAGAGCTGCCTCAGATTTTGAGTGCACCAGTTTTAGTAAACCAACCCCTATTAGTCCATGAGGGATCTCCTTTCCCATCTAGCATGTGCGCCCTTTACCACTCTTTTAGCATGTGGGGTGTTCCCACTTTTTGTTAGGTAGAATGCTATTGATAACCACTTTCTGAAAATGCTAGTTGCCTTGCTTTTTTTCTGTGTTGCGAACTTGAAACCAGAATTCACGCAACAAAGTTAAAATGATTTCAGATTGCTTCATCAGCACACTGGTTCTGGATCAGACCTTGTTAAGAGCTTGTGCTTCTTTTTTAGTTATTTTAGTAAATGTAGAGGTGTTTAGATTATCCTCTAGATGCAGGGTAGATTATCTACTACAATGAGCCTGTTGCAGACAGGAATACATCTCACAAGTGCAAGGAGGTGAACAATGCCTTGGAGGCACCCAATGTGGGCAAGGTCGCTATCTTCATGCTGGAGTTGTAAAACTGGGCCATCTCCAGAAAAACTGCCCCAACCATACACATGCCAGTAAGCCATTAAGTTAGAATTCTCTGCTGCCAGGAGTCAAGCAGTGGGGCAGCAAAGTGAAATGATTCATCAGCAAAGAACTGAAGGTGTTGGTGAAGAGAGAGAAACCCTGACTTACTGGAGGAAGTCAAAAGAATAGTCCTCAGGTGAACTTTATCCATTTATTAAAGGTGTATATCTGAAAAGCGACACATCCAAAGAGAGGATCCAGTGCTTTCCTCAATTCGGTTACAACAGGGACCCAGTCCCAAAGAAAGATTGAATCTACTACCCAAAACCAACAACTGCTCAGTGAATAGTCCTGTCTCATCCTGGGGTAATGTATACTGTACTACAGAATATTATTGCCTCATGACTTAGCAGTAACATGGCAGGCCATGCTGTCGAGGGCCTAGGTTGTCACTGTGGCAGAAAGAATCCAAGTGAAAATGGGGAGCTCGGGTTTTCACAAAAACATTCACATGGTTCTACAGACAAGCTATGATATGGGTCTGTTCAAAGGGTAGCTGAGGTCTGGCACACACAAACAACAAACATTGAAGACAAAATGTAAAGAAGCCTTTGTAATTGTCCTAAAACAGCGTATTGTAGACGTTCTAGTCTTTGATATCCAGACAGAAGAAACACAGGAAAAACCAAGACACCTATACTGTAAATGCCTCAAACCACAAAACCCAAATGGTGGCTGCCTCCTGGTCATCCACTATAATCTCCAAACCCCCCAGGAGAAGCCATGGATCCTGACAATATTGCACAGTCCAATGGTCACCCAGCTCAGGTTCATGCTCCTGCTGTGGAGCCCTCTAAACCACCATCAGCTGCACCACTGACACTTCTGAAGACAGAGACACATTGGGGGAGATTTACTAAAACTGGAGCACTCATAATCTGGTGCAGCTGTGCATGGTAGCCAATCAGCTTCTAACCTCAGCTTGTTAAGTTAAGCTTTGACAATAAAACCTGGAAGCTGATTGGTTTTTATGCAGAGCTGCACCAGATTTTGCACACTCCAGTTTTAGTAAATCGCCTCCATTGCCTTTTCTTCTGGAAGATTGAACTGAGGTTTCTGGATGTGCCTCAGAGGTAGTATAACTTCAGGAGACCCCCTATACATTTTGCATAGGATTAATTTGAATGCTTTGCAAACTTGCCATCGGCTAGCACATTCAAGAGGATAAGTAGTGTAATAGAGTGCCCATTAATTAACTATGCCCAATTGCAACCACGGGCCCCTTTAACTCCTTTCCTACAATTTATTGAGTTCTTGTACATGCCCATGTAAGACAAGTTTCTTTGCTTCCCTCCCTCAGACACTCAGAGGCCACATCTTATGAGTTAGAGGTATTTCAGCAAGTGATCAGAGCCTAATTGCACAATTGCACATGACTTCTCTAAAAGTCTCTGCTTTACCAATACATGCTCCTATTGATAACGCACTGAAAGAACACTGCCCATTATGTTGCTTTATCAATTTGCCTGCAATGTTAAATGTGCTATGCAAAATTCCACAAACCAGTAAACATGCTGCAGTAACAACAATTATTAAAAAAAAGATAAAAGCTGAAAATTAGTAAAGAAAAAGTGCACCCATATTAATTTGCAAGACGGAGTTTAAAAAAATATATTCAGTAGATTGTGACTTTTGTTGCTATAAGCAACATATTTCCTTTACAGTTTTATCATATGAGTCTAATGTTTCTCTCAGATGCCTTGTCAAATACCTTTTCCAGGTGCTGGTATAAAAGTAACAATAAAAGTAGTGCTTTGAAGTGCTGTATATACTTTTTGCATTTGTTTTGCTAGTTTCTCCGTAGCACTTTTAATACTTTTGACTTGGCAACATAAGCGTAGCAAACCCTCTGAAAGAACACAACAAAAGCATTTATATTTGTCATATATTGTGATGATACTGGCAGTAACCCAGGGGTGTTAAGTATGAGATATGATAATACACCCTGTTGCTTTTGTAGCTGCTCCTGGTTTTTGCCTGTTTTCACTGTTGTTTCCCCAGTAACAGACAGAGAGGAAGAATGTGTCCCTCCTGTGCCTTGAGCTATTGGAACCACACCCACATTGCTACTTAATCACAAAATTACAAGGGATTAACCCTACATTGAAAAGTGATCTTGGTGTCCTCACAAATTGATCATTCCTAAAGTAAAAGAGAGAAAAAAATGACAGCGATGTAAATTACCACTGCGTAAATGCATAAGGGGACATTGTTATATGTTAATATATTTAAAACACCAGAAGAAATTGCATATAATTTTTAAGAAGTGAAGAGGTCATTTTTATGTGCACTGGGGAATTAAAAGCGTATAGACTTTTTTTTCACAAGCTATGTTAATATTTTGTAAACAATCCCAAAGTGAAAAATTTATTTTTAAAATTCACCTAAAATGGCAGCAACAAAGCACAAAAGGTAGGCTGTAGCAAATGCAATAGTGAATTCCACATCTCACATTACATTCCACTTTCTAAGTATGATTACTATTGTACAGCTGAAGATTCAGTCTCCTTTTCCAAGTGTCAATTTCCGGTGCAGATTTGAATCTGATTTCCACTACAGGACCTAGTCTGGTCTGATTGTCTAAAACAGCACATTTTCACTATTCAGTGATTCATAAATAAGGGCAGCTCTTGTTGATGGAAATTGTTCTAATGGGTTTTAGGTAAACATAAAAAAGAGAATTTTTATGAAAATAATGTTATCAAGATGTGTTACAACACTGCTTTTTTTCAGTTTTGGATGGAGCATATGGTGTGATGCATTCTTGGTGCCTTGTGTTTTTGGCACAGTTTACATGCATTTTAGGTGCATTGCCATTGAAATCTATAGAAAGTGTGTTTTGATGATAGAGCATCAAAGATGCAGTATGCAGGACTTATTTTAATGCACTGCATGTGAATTGGGCCTTAGTGTCCCACTGAGGATGTTTCCCTTCATTCTCTATCCTGGAGAAACAAGAATAAGTGAGGGTGGGGGGAATCTGCCCATCAGCGACACATACAGCTATAAATACTTGACATGGGGTCGAACTTTTCCCTACTCTATAATGAAAAAAAAATTGCATGCACTTTGGGATTGCACATGCACACAATAAAATTTTTATTAAATTACATGTAAGTGCCTTTCTTGCTATCTATATACGCCTGTCAGATAGCATAGCTATGCCAATGACCTCACGTTTCTCCACTGATTTAACAATACAGCATAGATGTGCGCAGCCTATTGCATTAGGGTGTGCACTCCAAAGCCGCCGTGAATGATGGGTGTGGTCAAATTGTTTACAGTGGGAGGGGACTAAAGGGGCATCCTTAAATAAAACAAAAGCCTTCCTGTACCTATAAAATATGCTTTTGGTCTTGCTTCCCCACAGTAGGCTGCATTCACATGGTAGTAATATGGTTTACATGGTTGCACCTGCAGTTTTCATGTGGGTTAGTTGCACTTTGCCATAGACGTCTATTATATCCCGTGGTTGTGCTTTCTGAAAACAAAAACTGAAAGGGTGGTTTTGGTGTGCTTTTAGAAAGTGCATCAAAAC